>NC_133554.1:36352466-37592433 GCF_048773025.1 Camelus bactrianus | reverse complement strand
CACCGTTGGTCACACAGCTGGTAAATGGAGGAGGTGATATTATCCTGCCCCTGGGCATGTGGCAGAATTAACAGTCATCTATACACTTTTGTGCTGGGCCCTAGGCTATTTTTATTTCAGTCTCAAGTACGGCAGGACAGCTCTCCCTTCCCTGGGGAGCTTTCAGGGAGCTGGTCTGTCTCCCCACAGGGCAGTCAGGCTGAGGGGCTGAGGAGACGTTTTGCTGAGGGAATGGACAGAGGGACAGATGGATGCATAGGCCAGTTTACCTCAGAGACCACCCAGGCTTCTGTCCCTTTCATTCCTATTCACACACCAAACAAAGCCCTCTTGGGTGGCCTAAGGGATTCTGGTCAGCGGCAGCCAGGGCATGAATGAGGGGCCACCTAGTGACACTGGGACGTTGGGGGTCTCATATAGGAAGATGTTTCCAGCTCCAGAGGCAGTGGCCTGGGTACCATGTGACTGACCCTCCTGGCCACCTGGCCAGAGGCACGCCAGCCACCCTGCCCCTCTCTGTTAAGCACTGGGCAATTTCATTCACGCAGCCACCCTCCCACCACCTCTATCACCACTGCAGCTCCTTGAGGAGGGGGTTCTTCATCAGTCAGAGGCCCCCAGCTTTAAGAACCAGGAACCAATGCAAAGTGGCTTAAATGCTGAGGAAATGTATTCTTTGTCTGAATGTGCAGGCCCAAGGAAGGTGGGCAGGTAAAGAGGGGAGGCACAGGCCTCGGGAGGGAGAGGGGAGCCACACCAAGAGGGGTGGGTCAGGGTTCCTTGAGACTCCCTGGGGCAGGCCAGGAAGTGCCTTCATTCTGGCGGGAGCTGTTTTGCGCCCCCACCCCCGCCCCCTGTGCTGCCTTTGGCTGCACCAGACCACCACCAGGAGTGCCTCTACACGAGGCCTACACTGCCTGCAAAGTGCTTCTGGGGAGGAGACCTCCTGGAGGAAGTGAGGCAGCTGCTGGAGCTGAGAGTTCTCTGGAAGGACACCTGTGGGGACCCTGGGGTAAGCAACACGGACCAGGGACATCCTGATCCCAGGATAGGTGGACAGTATCCTGCTGGGAGGGAGCGGGTGGAGAAGCATCTGTCTGGGGCAGCAAAGGGAGTAGTGTACGGGTAGGGAGGAGAGGAGGTCCAGCCCCTGCAAGGGTCTTGGGGTGCAGAAGGCAAGGTGGGGCGGGCATGTGGGAAGCAAGGTGTCATTAAGAAATGAGGCCAGAGAGAGAGGAACAGGAGAAGGGCTTGGAAGCCGCACCAAGGAGGCTGCACTTTATCAGGAAGGTCTGATGGCCCTGGTAACAGTCACGAGGATGGCAGCTCACAGCTGAAAGCTCTTCCTAGACGGCAGGCTGAGCACTTCACAAGTGTTGCTCCTCGCCGTCCTCAATGAAGACAGCTCCGAGAAGGAGCTGGGTCGTTCCCATCTTACAGCAGGAGGTCTGGAGGCCACAGCGGGTAAGGCTGAAATTCAGCTGCCTCCCACCCCCAGTCTGTGAGCCCCTCCTGCCACCCCAGGGGGCTCCTGCCCTCCCCTCGGGCCTCAGGGCCACACGCTCCGGGCAGCTTGTTTATCCACTTTCGCAGGCAGCACAGCTGCCTGATGTCAGGGCGCACAAAGGGGCCCTATATTCTGGAGCTCCCACCCCCACCCCCACCCCCATGGGACAAAGGACACAGAGGTGGAGGGGGAGGCAGCCACTGGCCCTCTCCATTAATCCTCAGGAAGGAGGGGAGGGGAGTCAGGCAACAGTTTCAGCAAAGCCAGAGAGAGACATAGACAGGGAGGGGTCCCAAAGTGATCCTGCTAGTTCCCATACCCCTGCCTCTGGCTGACCACCCCTAGCCTCCAGAAGCCGGCTCTCCCCTGGGATCAGTCAGACTTGTCCCAAATGGGCAGGGGAGAGCGCGTTGTACAAAGCGCCCCAAGGAGACAGGAGCTGGGGGCTCAGGGTCGGCTTCAACATCTGGGGGCAGCGCAAATGGGCCTGCGGGGCCCCTTGTTTAAAACTCACAGTGACCACAGAGCATTAGCCCTGTGTGGCTGCACAGGTCACGTGCCAGTGAAGGGGCTTCAGTATGTACTCATGCTGTGATCTTGGGCAAGCCACATGACCTCTCTGGGCCTGCCCCAGGGAGTCTGTTTCTGTTTTGTATTTCTGGTTTTTTTTTTTTTAGATTCCGCATATGAGCGATCTCATATGGTATTTTTCTTTCTCTTTCTGGCTTACTTCACTTAGAATGACATTCTCCAGGAACATCCATGCTGCTGCAAATAGCGTTATATTGTCAGTTTTTATGGCTGAATAGTATTCCATTGTATAAATATACCACATCTTCTTTATCCAGTCATCTGTTGATGGACATTTAGGCTGTTTCCACATCTTGGCTATTGTACAGAGCACATACTTTATATAATTTAATTCTTTTAAACTTGTTGACTTTTGCCCCAGTGGCCCCAGGATATGATCTGTCTTGGTGAATGTTCCATGTGCATGTGAAAATAATATGTATACTATTATTGAGTGAGTTCTATAAATATCAATTAGGTTAAACTGGTTAATGGTGTTGGTCAGGTCTTTTATATCCTTGTTGATTTTCCATCTAACTAGTTCTGTTGATTACTGGAGAGAAGTACTGAAGTATCCAATAGAAATCGTCAATTTGTCTGTTTCTCCTTTCAGTTCTATTAGTTTTTGCTTCATGTGTTTTGAAGCTCTGTTGTTAGGTGCATGTGCATTTAGCATTGTTATGTCTTCTTAGTGAGCTGGCCCTTTTATGTAATGTTGCTCTTGATCTTTGGTAATTTTCCTTGTTCGGATTAGATCATTTCTATTGTTCTATTTTCAAGTTCACCAACTGTCTTTTACTGTCATCTCCATTCTGCTACTGATCTTATCCAGTGAATTTTTAATGTTTCATTTCTTGTATTTTTCCATTCCAAAATTTCCATTCAGTTCTTTCTTACAGCTTCTATTTTTCCGCTGAGAATTTCTAGATTTCCATTTATTTTAGGAGTGTTCACCCTTCCTTCATCGAATGTGATTATAACTGCTTTAAAGTCTCTGTTTACTAATGATCACATCTGGGTCATCTTGGGGTTGTTATTTACTGAGTATCTTTTGTGCACTGTTGAGCTTTTCCTGTTTCTTTGCATGTCAAGTAATTCTGGAATGTGTCCTGGACATTCTGAATATTATATTATGAGACTCTGGGTCCTGTTAAAAATCCTCTGAAGAATATTAATCTGTGTTTGTTTTTTTAATCAGGAAATCAACCCAATTAGGTTGAAGCCTCAGGTCCCAACCTGCCTGCTGAGCTATAGTCCCAGTGTCAGGTCAGTTCTCAAAGCCTTTCAAGTGCTGTTTTGGGTTAGTTCCACGTATGTGCAGCTCAGGAGTGGGCCCAGGACTTCAAATACAACTTAGGGGGTCCTAATCTCAAGCTTTCTCCTCTCTGTCATCTCTCCCCAAACCCCTCACCTCCAGCTCCCAGGGGCCCCTTTTCCTGGTCTTCTGGTCAGAAATCTGAGGTCTTGGCCACCCTGTGCCGTTTCATGCCTCCCATGACTGGTCTACCTGCAGGGTGCAGTGGTGAGAGGAAAAAGAGAGAAACAAATAGCAGGAATCTCCCTCCCCATTTTGACCACAGGGACCCTTTTTCCTAGTTTCTCATTCCACAGAGAAAGAGTTTCCTTCTCTCAGAGTTTTAGGTGCCTGCCTGGCTGCTGCGGCTACTGTGAGCACCCACCTCTGAGCCTGGATCTTGCCTTGGAGTAGGGCTGGGAAAAGGATTGAAAAAAAAAAAAAAAAAAAAGGCCTTTCTTCCACTCTCTGTCCCCAAACAACGCCCTTCCCTGGCCTCTCACCAAAAAAGAGAGAGTTTCTTTGGGAGCTTTTTCTGTTCACACCTGCTGTGTGGTTCTGGGGTTTGAGCTACCTGAGTCTGGGCTGGAACATAGGCGAGAAAAATAAATCAGGGAATTTACCACCATAGTCATCTTACTTCAAGATTGATTGTTTATTTTTGACTTCAAGTTTTACTTTTTCTTCCAGTTTGCCTGCTCCTCTCCACTTTTCAGAGGTGTCATGTAGTTGCTTTATGTGGTCTGTCCAGAGCTTTTGCTGATACTCAGTGGAAGAGACCGAGTGCTGTGTACTGACTCCATCCTAACCTGAACCAGAGGTGTTTGGGATCTTGGCATTTCATTTAAAAATTTTGTGAGCTGCATTTGGTATGCAAGTGAGAGACCTGTGCTTGTCAACACGTTTGACATGACACATTTTCCTTTAAATATTCAAATTCTTAAGCAGAGGTCCTCTGGACCCAGTTTTCCTAGGTTAAAAGAGAACATAGTACAAATTTATTCTTTCTCTGGTCAGAGCAAGGCCCAAACTTGTGATAATGATCATAGTGATTATTATTATGTTAGTAGAAATGATAATAATTATCATTCCTGTGTTCAAATCCCAGCTCTGCCTCTTACTAGCTGTGTGACCTTGACCCTGAATGACAGCCTTCCTGAGCTATGGGAAGAAGGGTAGTATCTACTTCTGAGGTGGTTGTGAGGATTCGATGAGTTCATGTGTGTGGAGTGCTTAGAGCCAGCTTGGCACAAAGGAGGAGTTACTGAGCATTTGTTTGATTAATAATTTAATGGCTAACATTTATTAGGCCCGCAGACTGAGCCAGCTTATCTCCCTTGTTCAGATAATGACTTGCTTGAGTCCGTCTGGCTTGCAGATGTCAAAATGAGGGAGGCGTGGGTGGCTGGGCACAGGCTCAGGGAAGATCTGGCTGGTGATCAGTCAGAGGGTGGCGGCAGTGAAGCGCTGAACATCTGAGCTGAGCTGGAAGAGATGCGACCCGGGGGAATGAGCGGAGAAAGGCAACAGAAATAGAAGGGGAAGCCTGGTAATTGAGTGGCCCAAAAAAGGAGAGATCAATATTTTACTGCCAGGGAAACAACCAGTTTCCCCGGCAGCCAGCTGAGCGGCCCAGCTGTGTGTGTTTCAGCAAGGACAGCTGCTCCTGCAGCCCCCGCCTGGCCCGGGGTGCCCAGCCCTCCTCCCTGGGAGGACAGCCTGGCCCTGCGTGGTGTGTGGCCCAGCCCCCGGCGGGCCCAGCGCCTGGGGCCCTGGTTCACCACCAAGACCCCATGGGGTGGTTATCTGCTGCACTCACCGCCATGTGACCTTGAGCAAATCCCTTGCCTTCCCTGGAACATGGCTTCCCTGTTTGTAAAACCAAGGGCTGGGTCAGATGAACGCACCCCTGGGGGCTGCTGGCAAAAGGTTTCTGGTGTCCAGGAAGGTTAAGACTCTTGGTGATCCAGGTGAGAGGTTCCAGCTGTGGCGGGAAAAGCCCCTTCCATACACTATGGGACAAGAGATTGAAACACACTTTGGTGCAGACAGCCTGGCAAGAGCCTGCCTCTGCGGAAGGCAGTAGGGTTCAGAGGCCGATACTCGGGTCAGCGGGACCTGGGTCAGGAAGAATTACCACTGCAGGGACTGTCTCAATGTCTTAGCCTCTCAGTGTCTGAGCCTCAGTTTCCTCAGCTGTAACATGGGGGACTATGATAGTAGCTACTGTTAAGATTGTTCTGGGGGTCAGGTGAGACTAGTCTGACCAGAGTTCACAGCAAGACCTTGGTGAACACTGCCCGTCTTCTAAAGGGCTGCACAGCGGTTGACACGGCACGTTCACACCCACTGCTTTCTGGAACCTCTGCTCTTTGAAGTGCCCAGTGCGAATCCCGGACTCACAGCGCAGGGGTGTTCCGGGGACTTCGCAGTAGCCCTGAGATCCCATCTATCTGCCTGTCATCAAGCACCCTGGCACCTCTGCTCCAGGTTGGCTTTCCATGGAGGCAGGGGATAGACAGCCTGGCCCACCAGTGTCTCCCAGCCCCGGGAAGTTACAGACTCCATGGATCATGGAATCTGAATCCACAGCCTGCTGCCCCTTATGTGGATTTGAGGTTGGGTCTCCACATCAGCCATTCAACACTCGGTGGCGACTCTGCCCTTGACTCGCATCAGAGATAATTAATGCACAGCCCCTAACCTTGGAGAGGACTGTGGGGGTGAACACCAGGAGCCCCAGCCCATCCCTGCCTTCATAGACTCCCTGCAATGCCAGTGATGGGGAGGCAGGAGGAGAGGAGCCGGGACATCAGCTGGGAGGGCAGGTGGGCTCCCCTTGGCCCTGCAGGTGGCACCTGGGCATTGCTATTCTCAGAAGCCACATCATTGCCTGGCAGTGTCAGAGGCTGCGTGGCTGGAGGGGTGGGGGGGTGGGAACAGCTGCAGTGCTGAGGAGGCGCCGGCCAGGGCAGGAGTTGGCAGACAGCCCCTTCCTCCTTCCCTGGAATTCCTCCAGCCTTTCCCTAGGGCTTGCTAAGTGCAAAGTTCAGGGGGGTCCCAGAGGCATGAGGCACAGCCTCTGTCCACGCCTCACCCCCAGACTCACACCCGAGTGGAAAAGCAGTGTCAGCAGTGTCAGAGGTACACACTCAGGAAGGGAGGAGGAATGCTCACGTATGGTCTTCCCTTGCTCACTGCTCATCCTTCAAAGACCACTGGGCGTGTCCCTATAATTGGAGGGGGCTTCAGACCCCTGCTGCAACTGCCTTGCTAGAAAAGTGTCCTGTGGGCATGCAGGAAGCATGATCCTTGCAGATGGATGAACCCCCTAATATGGCTTGGACTTCAGAGCACGTGGTGGGCGATGTGGGCTGGAGGGTGTCTGCAGTGACAGTATTAACAGGACAACAGTGGCAGTAATCTGTTCTCTGCGTGCTGTGCTCTAGTTTCCCAAGAGCTTTCACACCCACCACCTGTAACCCAGCCCCAGAGGAATCTGGGAAAGGGCTCATCTTTGCCCACCTGTGCTTGGGATACTGATGGTGATTATGGCAGGTGTGGGGAGGGGAGTGGGTGGTGCCTGGCCACCAGCGTGTGAGAGCATATGAGAGAGTGTGCACGTGTGTGTCCATGTGGCTGTGTGTGTGGTTAGCCAGAGGGGCCAGTAACTACCGCCATCAGCCCCCAGCAGAGAGCCCGGCATAGAGGGGGTGCCCAGTTGTTACCTGTTGAATGAATGTTTGCATGTGTGCCGTGGAGGGGCTGCCACTTAGTGACAGGTTGATTTAGAAGCAGGCTTCTGAAAAAAAAATCAAGAAGCTGAATTTCAGGTATTGGAAATTTCAGGGTTGGTGGGGGAATGGGCTCCAATTAATTAGAAAAGATAGTTCTAACAAAATTGGCCGTTGACCAAAATCAGGAAAAAAATACCCAGAGCTCACAAGTTTGAAGTCAGTTTGCTCTGATCAAAGACTAAATTGAGACATCTTTACAGAGAACAGTATGGCAACTGTTATCAAATGTCTTAAAAACTTAGATGTCTTGTAGAACCATTTATTTTCATTTATTCAACAAATTTATGAAGCTTCTATTATATGCTAGTAATGGTGGGAGCTACAAGGTATACAGTGGTGATTAAAACAGACATGATCCTTGACCTCAGGGAGCTTACTTTCTAGAGGGGAAGATACAAATTAATAAAATTATCATAAATGCATAATTATGTATTACAACAAACGGTTTGAAGGAAAAGTATAAAGTGCTACAAGACAGAATAGCAGCAGGGTAAGCCCTAATTTGATAGGAGTGGTCAGGACAGGCTTGTCTGGGGGAGAAACAGTTCATAGAGGTACAAATGGAAACCTGAAGGATGAACAGACATTGCCAGATGATGGATGGAGCAGATGAGCATTTGAGATACTGAAAACAGCATGTGCAAAGGCCCTGAGGCAGGAAAATACGTTGGCTTGCTTGAAGAACTGACTGATGGCCGGTGTAACTAGAATGCAGTGAGTGATAGAAACAGAGGGAGGAGAGGGGAGGGTATAACTCAGTGGTTCAAACCCCAGTACCTCCATTTAAGAAAAAAAAAGTGACAGGAGGTTTGGCTAGAGGGGCCAGAGAACATAGGATGTCATAGGCCATGTTAGGGAATTTGGTGGGAAGGGAGGAAGGATGCATTCATGGAGTAGGATGATTGAGTGAGTGATGTTGGAGAGACAAGCAACAGTGATGACTGGGTCCTCACCGTGGCCAGGGGACTTGGTGGCTGAGGTGGGATGTGGAAGGAAAGTTACTGGCAGCAGGAAGTCAAGGATCTGAAAGGCCGGGAATCCGTGGGTCATCCACACAGCTGTAGAACCCCCCAAAGATGAATTGTAATAGCAAAAAGTTGGAAATAACCAAAATGCCCAACTGTTGGGGTGGTTAAGTAAATGATGGTATATCCAAGGGGCAGAATATTTTATAACCACTAAAAATGAAGGTGGTACCCACCAGGCAGGGTGGGAAGGTACTTCTGATGTACTGTTGAGCAGGGGAGAACCTTTCCAGCATCAGGAATGACTGATTCCTTTGGGCTAAACCTTATTTACGAGTTTTTTTTTTTGACACTTTTTATTGAAGTATAAGGTACAGATAGGACAGAAAAGTGCACTGGCCACAAGTGGACAGCTCAGTGAGTCTTCACTGTGTAGCTGGCACCTAGATCGAGACCTGGAAATGCCCCTGGTGTCCGCCTGCACAGCCCTGCAGATGGAGCTGCCGATTTTGACCATACTTGGTTTTGCCTTAAACTTTAATTTGTAATGAGTAATTTTAAAATAATGGACACAAATGTGACAAACTTATTTCCTCCCTGTAGACAAAGGGGAACTTGATCAAGGGTGTCTCAAAACTATAAAATGCCAAAAAAAAAAAAAAAAAAAGAAGGGAGGGAGTTAAAATGATGTGTTTTAAAGAAGAGTGGGAAGAGATGGGGTTTTGAGCCATTCTCTTTTCTAGAGTTTCGGTGATGAGTTTGTATTTTGTATGAAAGAAACCACTAAGTGAAAATTGAGTGTTTGTTTTCTATGTGCCGGTCTTTGCAGGAGTGACTTGGATTCAGAAGCTCAGCCCAAACAAACCCATGTTCTGAGCACCGCGGTGACAGATTTGCTTTTCCTCTCTTGTGCTGTCTGTTGACCTCAGAACAAAGTGGTGCCACCTCTGTCTGGGGCTGATGCTGACGCAGGCTGAGGGGCAGAGGGCTAGAAGGGGACCGCTGGCATCCCCTTGGCTCAGTTGACAAGCCCTCCCTCCATCCTGGCCTCCCTGGCCAACCTCACCCCAGCTCCGGGAGCCTGCTGAGGTGTCTCTGGGGGCCTCACACTTGTCCCTCCTTCCTTCCCACAGGTAGAAAAACTCGTGAAGTATTTGGATCCCAACGACCTGGGGAGAATCAACTTTAAGGACTTTTGCAGAGGCGTTTTCGCCATGAAAGGTGAGGTCTTCTGGGGGAGGGGGTCCCAGGGGCTCCCCAGATCCTGTCCAGCTGGGGAGGCTGACATGGCTTGGATTGCATCTCCCATTCCTTTCTACGGGGTTCCCAGGAGCCCAGGATGAGTTCCAGAAGTGGGTTCTGCCCCCGACTCCCCAGGGGGGCCGAGGGGACAGGTCTGAGGCTCTCACAGCTGCCCCCACCATGGAGGGCCTGTGGGTGTCTCTGAACCTCTGCCTTGGGGTCCCATGTCCAGAGCCAGGCTTGGCTGGACTGGCCGGACATCATTTCTGCCCTTCTGTTGTCTGTCCCCGTCCTGAGAAAGGCTCCCTCTTTGCTTTCCTTTCCTCTCTCGGCCTCCATCTCCCTCAAGGACAGTCAGGCTCCTGAGAGGTTTCCCAGGACATGGGACTTCCCGTTTTAAAACCAGGATGGTTCTGGGCAAACCTGGACCGAGCTGGTCTCCTCACCTCCCTCCCTGCCTCCCTTCCAAGTTTCCTTCCTTTGTTTCTTACCCCTCTCTCTAACTCCTCCTGCTTCCTCCCTTTCTTCCCTTTAAAGAGGGCAATATTGTAGAGGGGGTGGGTGGATAGAACGTGTGCTTAGCGTGCACGGGGCCCGGGTTCAATGCCCAGTAGCTCCATTAAATAAATAAATAAGCAACATAAAATCCCCCCCTGTTCCCCCAATTCAAAGGCAGTTGTGAGAGACCCACAGGAATCGAGTGGCCCCGCATGCCACTCTCAGTACTGTACTCTTTCTGGAGAAAGTGGTTCCTGTCACGAGCCTGTGGGGAGAACACAGTTGACGTCTGGGCACCCAGAGGCCCTCAGTTACTTTGATGGATGCCGTGTTTCCATGTCTGAGTGGGTCAGAGCAGGACGAAGCCTTTCCTGGGTGGCCGGGGGTTGGGGGGGGGGTCCCTCAGAGTCTGGGAGGGTGGGAAGGGAGCACAATTACTTCCATTGACATGAGGGGCAGAGAGAAGTGAGCTGAGAAGTTGGGGGGCCTGCTCACCGCAGCCCCAGTAAAGGTTTCTGAATGGAGTCGTCAGACTCAGCAGGGCCGCTGCTAACCGTGCCTGTCACGTGCCCGTGCTGGCACTCTGCAGGTTTGATCTCCTCTTTGCTGTTCTGAGACCAATTCCTATGTGTGGAGGGTTCCCCCGACAGCAACCAACAAATCAAACCCACAGGGTGTCCGAGGAGAATTCAGCTCGATTCTGACACCATCTACCCAGAGACAGCGTCAGGTCCCACTAGTTAAGGGTTCAGTCCTACAGGACTACTCCCTCACCGCCACTTCAGACGCCAGTTACAAGCCCAGGTCACCTGCGCTTCTGACCAGCTGGCTATAAATCAGAGGTTCCCGTGACCCCCTCTTTGGATTGGATTGATTTGCTAGAGCAGCTGGCAGAACTCAGAGAAACATTTTACTTACTAGATTTCTGGTTTACTGTAAAAGGATGTAACTCGGGGACGCCAGATGGAAGAGGTACACAGGGCAGGGTCTGGGTGCAGAGCTCCCATGCCCTCTCCGAGGGCACCACTCTTCCCAGATCTCCACGTGTTCACCAACCCAGAAGCTCTCCAAACCCAGTCCTTCTGGGGTTTTGTGGAGACTGCATTCTAGTCACGATCAATCAAATCACTGCACATTGGCCATTGATTCTACCTCCAGGCCCTCCTTGGAGGTCGGAGGTCAGGAGGTGGGACTGAAAGTTCCAGCCCTCTAATCACCTGGTTGGTTATCCTGACAACCAGCCTCCATCCTTAGGTGGGTCCAAAAGTCACTTCTGTAACATAAAAAAACCACCTTTTGTCACGCTCAACCCTTAGGAAATTCCAGGGATTTTTGGAGCTGTGAGTCAGGAACTGTGGATGAAGGCCAAATATGTATTTCTTATAAATCACAATATTACACCTCCTTTGTCCAATATGATTTGGAGGCATTTGCTCAGGGGAGGGGGGCCACCTGTGTAATGAGTCAGCAAGAGGTGGATCCTTCCTGAGCGTGGCTAGGTGTTGTGGAGTTTGCAGGGCTGCAGAGAGCCTCAGCCTCACAGCCTCAGAGTGCATGTGTTAGGAGTCCCTGTGATCCAGGCAGGGAGTATGGTCTTATGTCCCTTCCTCCAGGAAGGCCTCCTTGATTATCTTTGTCTTCCCTCTGCATTTGGGAGTCACTCATCTGTGTGTTCCCTGTTGGGGTTAGTCCCAGTGGCAGAACGTCTGGAGGACAAGGGCTTGAATCAGCTCCCTCTACCGATCCCTGGACTGGCTTCTCCATAGACTGGGTGCCCCATCTTTGCCTAGAATGAGCAGCTGGTGTCTTGGTGATGTGGGGCATCTGCCTTCCCGCAGACCTACCCTCCCAAGGCTGGTTCATCAGAGGCAGAGCTACCAGGCCGGGCTGAAGCTCTGCCCCTCACGGTCTGCCTGTCGTCCTTCCGCAGGGTGCGAGGAGCTGCTTAAGGACGTGCTGTCCATGGAGAGCGCCGGGACGCTGCCCTGCGCGCCCGAGATCCCAGACTGCGTGGAGCAGGTGAGCAGGGCGGCCTCCTGGGCAGGGGTGGGAGCCTCCCGCCGCCTATCTTGCCCTTCTTGGTCTTCTTGCCTTTGCTTCACCTTTCTGGTGTCAGGGAGGCCCCAGAGCCCTCTCTGAGTGTCCTTTGGCTTTGAAGTCAAGGAATAGATTTTGGAACCAGTGCACTGCGGCCCCTTAGGAAGCCACAGCAGAGGGTGTGGGGGCTGGGGGTCCTCACAGAGCACCTTTACTCTGCCCTGTGATCCCAAGGGGAAACTGAGTCCCAGAAGGAAAGTGGTAGACTTGAGGTCAATAGCAAGCAGGGTAACAATTCTCTTTTCTTCGACACCAACTGGGTGTCTGGGAATTCAATTCACTTCTGATGCTACTGCCCAGAGTTAGTGCAGACCCCAGGGTCAGAGACTCAGTCCCACAAGACATTGGGGACAGCCACAAAGGGGGTGCCCAGAAGGGCTCTGCACTTCTGTCAGGCCAACTACAAATGCGAGGGTTCCCACGACCCCCCTCAGGTTCAGTAGTTCACTAGAAAAACTCACAGAGCTCAGGAAAACACTAGATTTACAATTATTGCTTATTATAAGGGACACAATTCAGGAAAGATGCCCAGGGCCAGGTATGAGGGAGGGGCCTCTCCAGGGCCACCACTTCCCAGCAAGCAGTGTGCTCACCAACCCAGAAACACTGGAGCTCATTGTTCTAGAGTTTCTAGGACCATCTCCAGCCCTCTCGCCTCCTGGAGGTGGGGGTGGGCGGGCCTGAAAGTGCCCAATGTGGAATCACTGGTTTGGTCCTTCTGATGACCAGCCCCCTCCTGAGGCCCCCCTGGGGGCCCCACCTGAGTTACCGCATTAGCATGGACTCAGGTGTGTTTGAAAGGGGCTCCTTACGAATAATCACAATCACTCCTATCACTCAGGAAGTTCTCAAGGTTTTAAAAGCTCTGCTCCTGGAAGTGGGACAAAGGCCACAGTTTTACTGTTTTACTGTCATCATCACCTAATGGTTTGTTTATTAGAAAACTTGGACCATTTTTCCAAACCCTTGCAGCTGCGTCCTACAGACAAATAGGTTAAGATGCCTGGGTTGACAGTCTGAGGGCCTTTCCAGCTGAGACACCCCAGAGCTGGAAGAGAATTATCTTGGTTTCTTATCCAGGCCAGCTCCGAAACCTCTTCCTCAACTCTGGTTGGTGCCTCATCTGGACCCCAAAATGACTATTTTCTATAGCTGAAAGGGGCCAGGACCCCAGAGGTTACTTTGGCCAGTGGAACACCTACCTATTGGAGTCCAGCTGGGTGGTGGGGTCAGGGCTGGGACTGGGTGAGGGGGTCCCTACAGAGGGTCATAATGCCCAGGGCTGCCCAGCAAAATGGTGTCAGAGAAGGCCAAGGCTCAAGGTGGCAGAGACCAAAGCCAGGCAGAGACCAGGTATAGGCCAGAGCCTCCAAGGTAGGGGTCAGGTTGTTGGACCCCAGGGTGCTGTGCCCTGGGATGAGTGAAGAGAGCTGGGCTCCAGGCAGGCACAGAGGCCAGCAGTGAGGGCTCTGGCCTGCCTTGAGGATATAGGGTGAAGATGCATTTGGGCCTAACTCATGGGACCAGGACCAGAGCAGAGGACCCTGGGTACAAGACAAACACTGAGTGTCCCATGAGGTTTTGGGAGTGGACCCTTCGTGTATTGAACAGGAAGCAGGGTAAGGAGGTGGGCGGTGGGGCCCTTCAGAACAGGGTCTACACCCCACTTCAGCCACTGACTAGCCCTGCAAACCCAGGCAAGTCACTCTCCACTCTTTTGAGCCTCAGTTTCCTCAGCTGTCAAAGGGGGCTTGCCTACCAGTCCTGTGAAAATTCAATGAGAAAACAGACTGCTGATACGTGAGAATTGCCTTCCTCCACGTGTGGTGTCTGGGAGATGAGTAGGAGAAACGGTACTGAAGTTGCAGTCTGCATCTTTCTTTTACCTTTGGATACCGGTGTTTCAAAATTACATCAAACTAAAAGCCGACTCGTGAGGGGCTGAAGGTCAGGGTGGAGCCCTGGCCGGGCTTCCCCACTAGCCAGCAGCACCAGGGCTGGGTCCGGTTCCTGCAGCCATGGGCTGCTTTCATGGCCTCCACAGTAGGCCGTCCACACTGGCAGGTGGAGAAAAGGAGAGAAATACTCCTGGAGGAGTCAGCCTCCAAGAGAGCACTCTTCTTTTTAAAGCAAGATGATTTTTTCCAGAATACGAAATCTAGAGATTACAGAAAAGCAGAAAGATCAGGTCAGTCTAATCTCAGCAACCTTGTCGCCCCTCTCCTCTCCTCTCTCGGGACTTTTGGTGTGAGCCCCTCCCGGTGAAGTCTTTTCTGCCCTCCATGTAGGTCTGGTCCTTACAGGTGGCTCAGGTGGCCAGAGCCCAGCAAGGTGGCTGACGATCACTGGACACACTGCGCAGCCTTGGTTGTGAGCCCACTAGACAGGTGGGCAGTGTGGGTAACCGGGGCTCTGTTCCTTGCCATGGGCTCCTGAGTGCTGGGAGGGGGACAGTTCAAAGGCCAGCCTGCTAGGCCAGGGGACTCCTATGGTGAGGGGCTGTGAAGGCCTGGAGGCCCCAGATCCTGTGATGTGAATGAATCCTGTAGGGGGAGCTGAGGGGACCGACCTGGGGCAGGTCCTAATCCTGTAGGCTCGGCCCTCAGTGCCCTGCTGTGTCCCAGCTGTCCCCTAGGGGTCAGCTTGAGACCAGCCAAGCCAAAGGGACCCTGGCTTGTCACTTGGGTCTCCCAGGTACCGCTCTCAGGGAGGGAAATCTGAGGAGTGGTTTAGGACCACGCAGGGATGACAGATGCCCTCAGGGTGAGGGGGAACCTTTGACATGAGCACGTGACAAGTGTCTTGGTTAAAGTAGTGAAACGCTTTGTGTTGCTGGTTGGTGAATGGCTGCAAACTCGGCATCCTGCGGAGCCCGTCCCACTCCTCCTCTCCCAGGCCCCTTGAACCCCTGCTGGGAGCTGCCACTGCAGGGGCTCTGGGCCTGCTGTCCAGACTTGCTGGCCTGTGCAAGTCCGTCTGGGTAGGTGCTGCCTGCACCCCACCCAGCTCTTGAAGTCACTGGCTATCACCCTGCCTGTGTCCTTAGAGCCTATGCCCCAGTACAAAAAGCCTCCTTTAATGGCTTGGTAAACCCAGCTGTTGGCGAGTTTCCCAATGCAGGAGATTTGAGTTCGGTCACAGGGGATGCTGGGTGTCCCTGGTGTCCATGGATCGGCATCCCAAGGCTGAGGTCTCAGGAAATGTCCTGGGAGTCCCTCTGGAGGTTGGCCTGCTTGGTGGGCTGCCCACTGTTCTCCCTTTTTGCAGCCCCCAATCCAGATGGTCTCTGCGGGGTGGGGGCATGGGCAGGTGCATTAGGGCCCCACCCTCAGGCCCCACAGCCCTCTGGGATCCCGGTCCCTTGGTTGTTCTCTGACATGGGCTGGTTAAGAGGGAACCCCATAAAATAAATAGGGTGTCAGGCCACCTTCTCCTCCTGTGTAACTTACATCTCAGTGAACAGTGTCACCATCCACCCAGCCTCCAAGCCAGAAAGTCATCCTTGACACCCTGCATCCAGCCAGCCTGAGTCCCCCAGGCCCCACTCACCCCTGTCCCTCTCCCACGGTGCCTCCCGGCTCCTTGTCATCCCCAGCCTTTCTCTCTCCAGACCCACATCCCACAGTTGCCTCAGGATCTTCCTAAGGAGCTGCTGGGATTGTGTCACCTTCCTCTGTGGCCCCTCATCACCAGTGGGATGAAATCAGCTCCTACCCACTTCTCCAGCCTCGTCTCTCACCACCTCACCTCTCACACCCTGAAACTGGTGACACCCAACTGCACCTTGATTACTGAAAAGGCCCTGTTCTCTCTTGCCTCCCAGACTTTGCACAACGTTTGTCTTTCTCCTGGGATGTCGTCCCACTCACTGTCCCTGGGCTAACTTCTGCTCATCATTTAAGATGTATGTAGGTGCCCCCTCCTCCAGGAAGCCTCCCCTGGTTCCCTCTGCCCCCAGCCTGCACTAGGACCTGCACTGAGCTTCCCTGGGGCCCTGTGCCCTCCATCATCACTACCTTAACCTCACCCTCCAGGACAGCTCCGTGTTCCCCACACAGTGACACCATTTTGGCCTGGTGGTACCAGAGCTTGAGCTGAGCGCATCTCCTTCACACCCAGCACGGGGTCCACAGCGAACATCCTCATCCACACTCCACAGAGGGTTTCTCTAAGTATTTCTAGGATTCAAAATCTAGAAATGGAATTGCAGTATCAAAGGGTATGCAGATTTTATTTTCTAATCTATGGGGCCAAAATTTTCTTCCAAAAAGACAGTACCAATTGTATCATCCAACAGTAGCTGGGAGTGCCCAATTCCTTACCCCTTTGCCAGTCCTGGAAGTTCTCCATCTGCTGGCAGGCCCCCCGCCCCACCACCACTCTTTCCCCTTCCCTTCTCCTGCTTGGAGGAAACTCACTCTCACTTTCATTTGTGTTGCCATTTGGGGTGAAGGAGACCAGCTTTCCTTATGTTCACTGGCCCTTTGGGTTTCTTCTTTTGTGAATTGCCTATTCACAGTCTTTGCCCATTTTCTGTTGGGCTGTTTCTCTTTTCCTTATCGATATATGCAAAATCTATTTATATTCTGTCAGCCTGTATGCATTTTGCTTGTATTTTAATTTTGTTTTTGGTGTCTTTTAGTGTATAGAATTTTCAAGTGTGGATGTAATCATTATCCAACCTTTTATGCCATTTATGTTTGTGTATGATTTTTGTGCCTTCTTTACCTCAAGGCTATAAACATATTATTCTCCTAATTTTTTTTCAAATACTTTTTAGACAAAAAGTGTTTATGCTTAGCTCTTTGATTCACCTGGAGCTTATTTTTCATTTTGGTGAGGGTAATATTTTTATTTTCCAAATGCTGCCAGCTGTTCACATAATTACTATGGAATAGTCCCTCTTTCCACAGTTAGTTGGAAGTTACACCCCTTTATTGTAAGCTAAGTTTCCTTATAACATGGGTCTCTTTCTGGACTCTGGTCTATTGTATTGATCTATTTGTCTACCTACTTCTGAGCCAAAACTACAGTTTTACTATAAAACTACTGCTTTATAGTGTAATATCTGATAAAGCCTCCCCCATCATTCTTTATTTAAATAATTTCTTCATGTTATTCTTACTTATTTTCTCTTCCAGATTACTTTTTTTTTTTTTTGGTCAAAATCTATTTAAAAGCCTACTAGACATTTTGGTTGAAATTTGTAAATTAATTGAAGGGAACTCGGTTTGGAGGGGGTGTTTGTTTTTACCATATTGAATTCTCTCATCCATGAACATAGTATATCTCTTCGTTTATTCTGGACTTCTTTTATGCCCTTCAGGAAAGTTTTATGATTTCCTCAAATAGGTTTTGCACATGTCTTCATTGGGTGACTCTATTTAGAGTTTCTGTTGCTGCTTTGTGTAGGATCTTTTTGCCATAATTTTTCTAATCGGTTATGGCTAGTGTTTAGGAGACCATTTGATTTTTGTTGTTGATCTTGTCATAACAGCCTTACTGAACTCCTTTATTAGTTCTGATAGTTCATTTACAAACTCTTCTCCAACCTGCTTAATCTGTATAACAAGGCAGCCATGTTATTTTTTTCTGCATAAATTTAAGTGGCTACATAATATTTCATTTCAAGAAGACAACTAAATATATTTACTATATAAATATATAATTATTTACTACATAAAACCCAAATGTATATAGTTTCTTATTGTTGGGCACATATATGTATATTTTAAACTAATTTGGGGAATTCACAAAAGCAGTGTTATTCTTGTAGCTAAATCATTCCCCACAGCCGCAGTTGTCTTAGAGTAAGCCAGAGGTTGGCAAATGCCAGTTCTCATGAGCCAAATCTAGCAGCCTGTTTTTGTAAATAAAGTTTTATTGGAACACAGCCATGCCCATCTGCTCATGCTTAGATGGCTGTTTGCCCACCACAATGGTGCAGTTGAGTGGCTGCCACAGAGCTGTGTGGCCCACAGAGCCTAACATATTTACTACCTGCCCTTTACGCGAAAGGTTTGCCAACCTTTAAGATAAATTCTGATTGGTGGAAACTGTTTTATCAAAAGGATGCAAATCTTAACATTTCTAATACATCTGTCAAATTGCTTTCCGGAAAAGTTATCTCACTTACTCTCTCATCAGGATTGTGGTATATTCCTCCTACCCTTTGGGTCCTGGAAGTTCTGCTTTCTCAAATCTTTCTCATGTGAGAGGCAAAAGTTAGTTGCTCTTTGGAATTAAATTATGGTTGAACTTCTGACATTGCGCGTATTGGTCACTAGGAGTTCCTTCTTCATTCTTTGCCCACCCACATTCTTCACCCTAGTTTCTGTGGTTGTATTCATTTCCATTGACTTAAAAGAACTAGAAATCTTAACTTTCGACCATACATACAAGTGTTTTTTTCAGCTTGCCATTAAAAAAACTTGAAGTATAGACAGTTTACAATGTTGTGTTAGTTTCCGGTGCACAGCATAATGGTTCAGTTATACGTATATACATATATATTCCTTTTCAGTTTCTGGTGTACAGCATAATGGTTCAATTATATGTATATGTATATATATATATTCCTTTTCATATTCTTTTTCATTATAAGCTGTTAAATGGTTTTAAATATAGTTCCTTGTTGTCTTATCTATTTTACATATAGTAGTTAGTATCTGCAAATCCCAAACTCCCAATTTTTCATTTATTTTTGACTTTGTTTACCACAGCAAATTAAAAAAAAATTTAAGCCAACTCATTCATGTCTTCCGTTGTGGCTTCCGCCTTCGGTGTAAAGCTTAGAAAACTTTCCAACCCAAGACTGTGAAATGCTTCTGTTTTTCGTTTTCTTTTTTACGTTCAGTTGTTACGGTTAAAGCTTTGATCCACAGAATGAATGTTGATGTCTGCAGTGAGGTAGGGGTCCAGTTTTCCTTTGTTTCTCCTCAGCCCCTCTTCCCCTCCCTCCTGTCCGCCTCGCCTCACGGGAACCAGAAGCTCTTTACAAGGTTAGGCTTAAGTGGTCCCCTGATGGCAAAACAAAGGGAATCAAGACCTCAGCCTGAGCCCAGACTGGCTCTTCTGCTCACATTCACAGAAGGAGCTTTGCCAAACCCAGTCTTGCCAGAACAGGTTTTTGTTTGTTTTTTTTTTTTTTCAAATCTGTCCTGAAAAAAAAAAATCTGCCCTGGGCTGCTCTCTAGAACTGGCCCTGGAGGTGGGTAGGGCCTGAAGGTCCAAGTCCATTATTGTTTAATTTCATACATTCTGAAGTGAGTGTTTCTAAAACCACTTGCAATAATGGCACTTTTAAATTCTAAAAATACTTTTCCTGACAAACAGCGCTCTGATTCAGCTGTGCTGGTGAAGGTGTGGGCGGTGGTGCCATGCTTGCACTGGTGAGGCCGGGTGGGGGGAGGATTTTTCCTAGCTCAGGGAGGGGCCCAACTTGATCCTTTCTGCTTATATAAGGCCCCAGTATTTTTTTTTCTGTTCCAACACCTTCTTCCTTCCAGAGGAAAGAATAATTTACTTATCCCAAGCCTGAGAATCTCTGTAAGAATAGAAAGATCCTTGAGTCATATCTTTGAGAAGTAACTCAATTCTGATTAAACCATCAGTGCTAGGACCGAAGCAGAGCAGACGTGGAAGGCCCTTTTGTTTGTTCCCTGGCCCTGGTCTGCCCTGGACTGTCTGTCCCCCGCCTCCTGTCTCTGACCGTTGTTACCCTAGGTACGCATGGCTGAGCATTCCCGGACTTCCTGAGCCATCTTATACTCCACCTCCTGCCTACTCCAGCCTAAATGCTCAAGTTCACACCTGTCGTTAGAAGTTAAACTCACTGAGTTAGAGTTTGAGCAAACTTGAAAGAGTGATCACTTACATCCCCGTCTTTTTTAAGCCAAGCAGAAGGGGAAAGCTTTGGTTTTATTACCCTGTAGGATACCAATTTTGTGTCTACCCTTGCATCTTCTTTCAGCAGCCTTTCTTTCATTGACTGTACATACGTCGATCTCTCCCATTCTACTTTGAAGCCACTATCCCAACTTGACTCACTAATGAGTTAAGTAAATTTTTGACACAGGTAACTGTCGGAAAACACAAACATACACAATCCCATAAGGACAGATGATGGTTCACACATAAAGTTACATCAGGACAGGTGCTAGTTCTCAGAAATAGCAATGTAAGCCAGTGGGTCTCAACCCTGACTTCACACTGGATTCATGCAGGCTGCTTAGAAAACATACCGATGCCCCAGTCCCTCCTCCCAGAGATTCTAATTCAGTTAGTCTGAGGAAGGGTCTGCTCATCTGTTTTTAAAAGTTCCCCAAGTAATTCTAATGCACACCCAACATTGAAAACCAAGGATCTAAGCCAGGAATTCTCAGATTTTGCTGCATATTAGAATTCCCAGGGAGCTTTTAAGATTCTGGATGCCCAGCTATCCCTCAGACCAATGAACCCAGAACCTCAGTGGGATGTGGCCCAAGCATCAGCACTTTTTAAAGCTCCTCAGGGGATTCCATGAAGCTGTGACCCGTACAGCATCCTGGATTCTGGTCAGTTCACATCAATATTTCTTTCCCTGAGGGTGGAATGCAGAGGCTGGGGCTGGGGGAAGAGAGGGAAGAGTCTTCTACCTTGAAAATGGCGAATGCCTGGCATAGGGTGTGTGTTCAAATGTCAGCTGCCCTTTTCATATTGCCCCAGAAGTGTCCTCTGCGGAGAGTGGTTTGGGACAACAGGGCCCTGGCCCGGGATGTCCATCCCCCATAGAACCCGGCTGCCTGGATGATCAGACTTGGGCAGGGAGCATTCTTAGAGTCCAGTGAGCCATGACAGCCTTCCCAGACAGAGGCTGCAAGGGCCCACGGGGACCCTGGGGCAGGGGCGCTCCCTGTGTCAAAGCCCAAACAGGCATCTCATTAGAGAGTTCCCCGCCTGCCACCCAGTTTTGCAAACTTCTGAGAGCTCAGGTTGCCCCTGCAGAAGGTGTGAGAATGGAGAATGTACTTTTCCTCCACCTTTCAGGACAGCGGTAAGGGCAGTACAATGAATACCCATAGGTCCGGTGCCCTAGTGCACGGTTGTTGACGTCTGGGCAATTTGCTTTCTCTGCATCCGGGTGTGTCTCTGTATACACACTTTTTGGGAGTGGGGCTGGACCACTTGAAAGTTAGTTGCAGACATTATGATTCTTCATCTTAAAATGCTTGACCCTTCCTAAGAGCAAGGATCTCTCCCTGTGTAACCACGATACCGTTATCACCTGTGGGAAGTGTAACACTGATGCAATATATTATCTAACAGAAACTCCATATTCACGCTTTCCCAGTATGTTTATCACTTTACTTTTTGATCTCGGCTCCAACCCAGGATCACACCTTACACTTAGCCATCACGTCTCTTTAGTCTCCATTCATCTAGAATAGTTGACCAGCCTTTTGGTTTTTGCAGCCTTAGTGACATTTTTGTGGACGTTTTTGATGCGTTCAAACCGGTTGCTACAGAAAAGATCCCTCAGTCTGGATTTGCCCATGTTGATTGTCTAACCCTTTGGGGTAATGCAGTTTAAGTCCAAATTAAACACACAGAAATCTGGCCCTGGGTGGCCGGGGCCAGGGAGCAGGTCCCTATCCAGGCTCTTGGGGTAACATGATTTCACCTCCTATCACAGCTAGTCTCAGAGAGGCTTGATTTGAGCCCCTTTTGTTGGGGGGGGGGGGCTACTCCGAACCTGCCAGAAGCCCTTTTAGTCAGATCTTCACCAGGCATTGCTATGCCTCACCCAGGCTGCTCAGAACCCTGGAGAGAGCTCAGGTTTGAGTCCCAGGGGCCGAGGGCAAACTCTGCTCCACCACTTTCACTGTGTGTCTTTGGGCGAGTTGCTTCACTTCTCTGAGCCTTCTTCATGTCTGCATGTGTGATGCGTAACTTGCAGGGTTATGGTGAGAATGAAATGGGGCCATATTTCTAAATGGTCCTGAGAAAAATGGGTCCCCTAGGAAGAGGTGGTTTGGATTATTGTCTTCTCAGTACTACTCAGATCCTTGAGGGGAATCCTGGGTGCACAGGTGACATGGAGAATACCCTCCCTTTGTCATCCCTAGAGCCACCGACTTGCCTCCAGGTGCGCTCACCATAGCTTCCATCCTGGGCTTGTGGACCAGGTGACCCTGCTCTGACAAAGGCCCTGGATCCCAGCACCTCTTGTGGTTCTGGACGCGCCCCACATAGAGCCCCTCCCCTGCAGCGCCCCCTCCTGGATCATTTCCACTGGCCGGCAGCTGATGTACTATAATGCTCATGGGGTGGGGGTAGGAGGCCCCCTGACCTCCCATCCCCCTCTCTCCCCTCTTTAGCTTCTGTTTCCTCCAAATCTGTCTGACCCACTTTCTCACCTCCTTTCTCTCCACTACGCCACCCACTCATGTCTCGGCCCCTCTGTCTGGCTGAAGCACTTTGCGTGGTCACCAGGGACCCCGTCTTGCCCAGTCCTAGCGTCAATTCTCCGTTCACACTTTACTGGAACTCTCAGCCCGTCCTTGGCACAACCATCCTCTCCCTCCTGAGGATGTGTCCCTCTCTGAGCTCTGTTGGCCCCTCCTGCCTCTCAGACGTCTCGGTCCCTAGACTTCTGTCTTCCTCACACTCACTCACCCGCCGGGGGAGCCTGTGGGGTGGGGGCAGGGCTCTCTGTGCACCACCATCTATGGGCCCCCAGCAGTGACTCCCCACTGATTTTGCCTTTGGCTCCAGACCCTTGTATGGAACTGCTGCACCCTGGGCACTAACGTCTAGTGCGGTGTCACAAGGTCCCTTTGGTTCTGCTCCCTCCTCTTAGCCCTCAAAAAGGCCCCGCCACCCACCTGGGTGCTCAGACCAAAGACTGAGCCATGGTCTCTTTCTCTCCTTCCTTATAGGCAACCCATCCACAAGGCCCGTTGGTTTTACCTCCAGGACATGCCCTGGGGTGTCCAGTTCTCTCCACCTCCGTGTTCCACCCCTCTCAGAGCATCACTCCCCCCACCTGGTCGTCTGCATCCTCTCTTGTCTTTCTCCAGATTACAGCCGAGTGGCCTTTTAAACTCTTCAATTATGTCCTAGAACTCCTTCACTTAAGATCCAATCACTTGTCATCTTAGGGCAAAATCCTGAACCCTGACTTCTCACTGTGAGCTCCCGGATTTCACTTTGGCCTGAATCTTTGACCTGAATCTTCCCCACCATCCTCACTGGCCTTTTTTCTGTTCCTCAGACCCCTTGAGCTAGTTTCTTACTTTGCCTTGCTGTCCTGTCTACCTAGAACCCTTGTGCCTCAAATCTTTGAACAGCCACCCTTGCATCCTTCAAGTTTCAGCACAAACATCACCTCCTCAGAGAAGCCTTCCCTGCCTACTCCTCTCAGAGAACCCCTCCCCCACCCCTTCCCCATCACTGTCATAACACCCCGCTCATTTCCTTTAGAGCCTACACCACTGTTTGTCATAATCTTAAAAAAATTTTTTAATTATTATTTTTTAAATGGAGGTACTGGGGATTGAACCCAGGACCTCGTGCATGCTAAGCACACGCTCTACCACTGAGCTATTCCCTCCCCCCGTTTGTCATAATCTTAACTCTCTGTGTGTCTTGTCTGTCTCCCCCACTAGACTGTAAGCCCTGTGGGTGGAGGGCTTTGCCTGCCTGTTTCACTGCTGTGCCCTCCATGCCAAGCACAGGGCCTGGCACGGAGCAGCTGGTAGTACATACTGGATGGATGAATCTCAGCTGTGGAAGGTCAAGTCTGCCAAGGAGGGATGGGCTAGGTTTCATCCCACCTGGGAGCTGTGGAGGGGCATCCCCTTCACATCAAAGGCTGTGTGTACAACCACAGTCAGTGGTGGTGGGGTGCAGGGGGGCAGGCAGGGGAAGAAGCTGAAAGGAAGGGACTCTTTGCCGACTCTGCACCTGGGCTCTGAAACTTTAATATGTGTGTGAATCACTCGGGGCTTAACACAGCACAGACTCTGATTCAGTGGGTCTGGGGTTGCCGGACTGTGTATCTCCTACAGGCCCCCATGTGGCGGTGATGCTCCGGGGTGGTTGGGGATCACACCAGTAGTGCTTTTGGTCACTTGTGGGTCCACTGCCTTCCCATCAGTGCTACGGGAGGATGTGGAAAGAGTCTGGGGGTCCCCCTCCCCATTGCCTCCCACCTCCTGCCAGCAAGTGTTGTTTCTAGCAGTGGCTGTCACCTCCGCATGTGGCAAGGCCCACGTGGTTTCTGTCTCCACATGTCTGCTACCGTGACAGACAAGACATTCTCTCCCAGGAATTGTGCCCAGCCACCTGCTCTGTCACTGCTCTGATTTCTCTTTGTGCGCCTTTCGTTAAGCTGACTTTTGTGGGGCAGGAGGGAGTCAGGCCCCAGTGCAGGACGGGACAGCTGACCTAGCTGGGAATTGGAGGCTGAGGGGTTCCCAAGCTTTGGTTCAGGCACATATGGGCAGACCTGACTAGTCCTGGAGGCAAAGGGTTAATTTTAACTTGGGGTGAGCATGGGCTTTGGGGACTGAGAGTCCTGGCTTTGGATCCTGACCTTGTCACCTGCCACCCTGAGCAAGTTACTTAACCTCTCTCAGCCTCGCTCTCCTCCCTTGCTAAATGGAAGTCGTAATTGGTGTCTTTTGCACAGGGTTCTTGTAAAACTGAGAAATGAGGATGCCTGCAAAGCACTCAGTACAGTGCCTGGAAAACACTGGAATCTCTCAACTCAATGCATAGATTGTGAGACCTATCACGTAGATTGAAAACCTTTGGCCCCAGGTGTGTTGACCAGGTATTGACAGGCAATGCCTGTGTCCCAGGCTGCCCTCAACACCTGCATCCCAGAACCCCACAGCACAGTTAGGAAATCCAGCCCCTGGGGCAGCCTCCGAGAGTTGGGCCAGCCCTACATTAGACCCTTTTCCCAGGGTAGAGAGGGCCTGAGGGCATGAGAACCACACCTGCTGAGCCTGAGGAAGAATGCTCAAATATTTTACAAGAGAGATAAACAGCTGCTCCCATCCTGATCATTGCTACATTCTGTTTCCTGACCAGGGCAATGAAAATAATATGACACAGCACGAGGTCCGATTCTTGAGGGGAACTCTCTGTGAATTCTGTGGGGGTCCCCAGCCAGTTGCTGACTTGCCAAGCCTCTGATTACCAGCACAGTGTGGATGGGCAGGAGGGTTACTTCACAAGTCTCTGCCTCAGAGTCTTGCCTGGCCCCCTGCTTTGTACACTTGCTGTAACCAGTTGGACAGAAAAGGCTCCTTTGACCACAGGGGCATTGCCTCTTTTTTGGTTGATGGAGGTGCTGGGGATTGAACCCAGGACCTCATGCATGCTAAGCATGCACTCTGCCCCTGAGCTATACCACACCTCAACCCACTCCTCGCCCAGGGGGCTCTTCTCACCGCTGATGCTGTGACGTTACATATAGAACCAGCTTTAGAATGGCTACTGTTATCACACCCAGCCCAGGCTTCTTGCTGCGCTGTGACTTGGAACATTCTGGCTTTCCTGGGCGGAATTTTTAATCCAGGCTGAAAGGACCCCTGAGATGGGTGGGCGGTCTGGCACCCAGGCGGAGGCCTGTCAGGGCCTTTATCTGCTGCCGTGAACATCAGCTGATGCCTGGGAAGCGGCTGGACCTCTCTCCATCGGACTTTATCGGCAGAAACTCACTCAGATGTGTGATACAGGGATAAGTATTCCTGAGGACACACTAACCCCATTCCTTTAGATTTTCCATCCCTGGTATCAGGTTCCATGTCAGAAAGCACTGTTTCATCCTGCCGTCTTGCTAAATCCTCTTCACAGACATCTTGCTTTTATTCCCTGGGCTCGGTGTACGGCAACCCTAAACAGAGTATTTCTCCAATGTCCTTAAAATTGCTACTGGAAATCTTATCCGACTTGCTGCTTTGCATGCTTTGATCCAATACATTCTTTTTTGGATTTTTGCACCAGAGGGAAAAACAAGTCTTTCCTAATGAAATGCTTTCCTCCTCTCGTCAGTCGTGATACAACTAACTCCTCGCTCTCCCTTTTTCTTGGTAGTTAGAAAATTAGAGCAGTGGTGAATCAGAAACTTTCAATGTCCCTGCTTTTTCCATGTGGCTAATTTTTGCTTCATTAATCCACCTGTGAATAAGGCAGTCTGACTGTCTTTTGTTGTAAGTGATTCCACAGATGTCAACAACAACAAAAATGGGCGGGGCAGGGTGCAGGAGAGGGTGGGGAGGTGGAGGAGGGGCTTCCGTGCAGCCCCCCAGCCGAGCAACAGATGGAGCATCACCACTGCAGCCTGGCAGTGGGTCCCCTTCTGCGTGCTCGCCGGGCCTGGCCTCCCCAGGTGACCGCACCCTTCAGGTGCCAGGGCCTCTCTTTCTCAGCTTGTCTCTGTTTCTCTGCCTGTGTGCTTGCTCTCTGACTCTCTGCCCCTGTCTATCCAATCTCTCTCTCTCTCTCCCCTCTCCCCTCTGCCTCTTATCTCTCTCCAACCCATCTCTCTAGCCTGAAGGCTTTCCAGTTGGCCCCAGGTCTCAGCAGAAACCAGAAACGAGGGCAGGGCTGGGGAGGGACAGATGGAATGTCAACCCCGCACAGGCCTTTTCTGTATCTAATCTCTCATCACCGCCCGATCCTGTCCACTCAGACCAGCCCTGCACAGTAGGTACTAGTATACCCACTTTATTAATAAGGAAGCTGAGGCTCGGACAACAATTAAGTCGCTTGCCCAAGGTCTCAGGATGACAGTGCGCAGACCCAGGACTTTAATCTATACCTGTCTGATCCCGGATATCGCAGATCTGGGTCACCTCCCTGACCCCAGCCCGGGAGAAAGGACCAGGACTCATTTGCCCTGCGGGGTTTGCCCAGCGCCAGAGGCAGTTCATCTGGAGTATCTGCATTGCTGGAGGACAACCTTTTACCCAAAGGAATGAAACTATTCCAGGAGTTGGGGTGAGGTCTACACTGGGGAGAGGAGGCAGAAGAAATCCCCCTGCCCGTTCCTGCTCTGTTTGGAGCCCTGCACGTGGCCTCTGACCTGCACACACAGGGTCCTAACACTGAAGCCTTTTGGTTGGTGAAGGAGGCCATTGGCTCCAAGCTCTGGGCTGTACATGTTAAAAGGTGTTCCTCAGAAAGGGGTTCCTCTGCGAGGGAGTCTGGGAAACGCATCAAGGAGAGATGCGCTGGCTTCTTGGCTGCAGGACTTCGAGAGCCGTCAAGATGCTCAGGTTCACCTCTGGGACCCCAGCAGGATTGGGAGGCTGCTGGCCAGCCTTCTTTGCTCTTGGAACCCTTTGTGCATTAGCATCTTTTTACAGAAATGCAGAACTGACAGGCCCTGTGGGTAGCCCGGAGTGTGGTGTGAAATGTGTTTGGGGCATGGCTGCCACTTCTTCCCCAGAGGAAGCAGAATGTGGCCTGGTTATAACAGTGTGGGGTTTGGTCAGCAGCTGTTACACAGGGACCGAAAGGCTTGTGGCAACATACATAGTCATGGGTGAGTCTGGTCCCTCTATCCACTAGGAGGGTCACTGTGCTACACAACTTCAAAGGGGAACTGTTCTCATCATAGTCCATGGGAATGGTACCTCGGAGTTGTGCAGTGCACGACCCAAGCAGCCGAACATGACAGTACTGGTCCTGGCCCTCAGCATGGTTGTCTGACTGTTGCAATAGCCTCTCTGTTGACTTCCTATCTCCAGTCTGCCACCTTTGGTGTCTCCTGCCCCCCACCTCTCCAATCCTACCCTCCTCCAAGTCCCTTCTCCCCTCAGCCAGCTGCCAGGGATCTACAAGTACCCTCCAGCTGTGCACAGCCCTCGGAGAGGAATCCTGTCTCTGAGATGGGTGCATTATATTGTCTCAGGCAAATCACTTACCCTCTCTGGGGCTAATGTCTCCATTTGTAAAATGGAGATAAAATATTTGGGTTATATATATTTTTTATCACTAGATTCTGAGCTTCCAGAGGCCAGAGGCTGTCTGTCATTCATCTCTGTCTCCCAGTGCCTGGCACATCCTCAGTCTTGGTGACTGGTCACTTGGACCAAAACCTTTCTGCAGCTTCTCCTCTCATGTTTGATCAATTCACCCAGGATTTCTCGAACCCTACCTGCCCTTCCTACTCCTAAGTTTTGCCATGTTCTCTCCCCTAGAATTCTGCCTCCAACTCTCACCATTTAGGGGACAGCTCAGCTGCCCCCCAGAACCCTCACTGGAAGCAGCCTCCCCCTTTCACGCCTGCCCCTCCCCCATGGCCCTGCCACTTCTGCCTGACCGGGGTTGGGGGGGGGGTTCCTTTTGTCCCAGCCAGGCTCCTCTGTTGTTCGAGGAAGAAAAGGAGTTGGCACTTCACTGTACCCTCTTGGGGTTCCCAGAGCCTGCGTGGTGCCAGGTGCGGGGCAGGGCTCAGGACAGAAGGACACAGTGAATGAGAAACTGGTGGTGGCCATGGTGCTTTTTCCTGCTTTCTGGTCTCTCTCAGGCCTCTCTTAACGGAGGGAGGAAATCCTGGGCAGCATGATCCGCCCCGCCGCCTCCCCAGCACCGGCCCAGGCTGTGCCAGGACAGACCCGTGTGCTAATGCCGACTTGGGGAGTGGGGGTGGGGCACTTCAAGTTCAGGTTTGGGGTCCATTGAAAAAGTAGTCTTTGGGTCTGGTGGAGAAGGAAGCACATTGGAGACCCGTGTTTGATGCCTTGGCTTACTCGGCTCTCTGTTGTTTAAAAAAAAAAAAGCATTTAAAATGCCGAACTCAGGACATGACCCATTGTAAGTGGTCAGGGTCTGCTGTCCATGGGAGGAGGTGGTAGCTGCCCACTGAGAGCATGGGCTTTGGGATCAGGAAGACCTGGGTCTGAATCTCAGCTCAACCCCTTCCTAGTGAGACTTTGGGCATGTCCTGTCACGTCTCCAGACCTCAGTTTCCTTGTCTGTGAAATGGGCACGATCCTGGTGCACGCCTCTTCAGGCTCATTATGAGGATTCAGGGAGATCCAGTTGAAGCCCTTGGTGTCAGTTAGGATGTGTTGTTGGCGTCTGACAGTGAGACACAGGGCTAGAAACATTGGTGGCTATAAATATTTCTATTTTGTTTCTATTTTCTGGCAAAAAAACATGAATTTCTTGGACCTCTTTGTTTTCTCTCGCTTTCCATGACTGGCAGTAGCAGGTGGCTTTTCTCTGCGACGATCTTTTCACGGAAACAAAATTGTGTTTGTGTTTGATATCACTTCATAGGAGTGATCGCACTTGACTAGTAAAGAACAGCTCTGCTGTAAACCCCAGCTGGGCCACGTGCTGAGCCCTCACCACCCGCAGCCCCCACCCGCAGCCCCCAACCCCCCGGTCCCCTACCCACACACCCCCATGGACCCCTATCCACGGCAGCCCCCTCAGCATCCCCAGCCCCTCAGCTCCCTGCCCCTAGCTCCCCAGCCCCACAAGTCTGAAAATACCTTAACTATTTTAAGGCAAATTCGCCACAGAGGAGTAGGGGCACAGGTAGGGCAGAAAGGTCCCTCCCTACACACAAGCCTGAGCCTGGCCTCTGACTTAAATCAAACACTATCCACATCTCCATCCTCCCCCAATGACCCTTCGGTCAGGCCCCAAGGAGCACAGATAAGAACCACCGCCACATGCCCGGCTTGGCCGTAAGCCAAACAGCCAGTCAGAAATAGATGTGTAGGACTCCTCAATCTGGTATGCTAATATCCCTCAGGAATGTCAAGGAGGGTGACAAGACTTGGCCAGGGAACCCTGTCTTCCCCACAGGAGCAAACTTGGGAACTGCTGTCACCAGCACTCCAAGTCCTTCCTATTGGAAGTGTGGGCCACGGATGGCACGTGGGACCCTGTTAGAAC
Source organism: Camelus bactrianus (assembly GCF_048773025.1). Lineage (NCBI taxonomy): Eukaryota > Metazoa > Chordata > Mammalia > Artiodactyla > Camelidae > Camelus > Camelus bactrianus. The sequence goes on along the minus strand of NC_133554.1, from coordinate 37,562,553 downwards.
TGCAGACTCTAAGGCCGAACCCAGACCTGCTGAACCTGAATCTGCATTTTAACAAGACCCCGGGTGACTCATTCACATGCTCCTTGAAGTTGGAGATGTGCACTGCCGGTCACTGGGTCCCGACCTTGGCTGCACACTAAATCACCTGGGAAACTCAAACGTGCTGATGCCCCAGGTCCCACGTCCAGATCCGGATTTCACTGGCCTGAATATCAGCTCAGACGCGGAGAGTTTTACATGCTCCTCGGGTGACTGCAATATGCAGAGTTTAGGAAGCACTGCTCTCAGTCTTATCGCTGGACCAAAAGCTATTTTATTGCTTGTGTTTGTGAGTAGGACTTGGTGAAAGGAAGGGTGTGGGTTAAGGTGGCCCTGGGCAGCACATGGAGGGGGAACATAAGAGAGGGTCAGGAGTGTCAGCTTGGAAATGCGCAGGGAAGCGTTTAAGGCCTTGGAGCCGCCCCAGTGAGGCCCAGGGGAACAAGGCAGTGTCCCAGGTCCCAGAGCTGGCTGCTTGCAAAGCCTGACCCAGGACTCACTTCCCTGACACCAACTGCCAGTTAGTGTCTGGGTGTTTAGAGTCACTACCTCCACATTTTGGGCCCTGAACCGAAACCTCAGCTGGGTTCTGATCAGCAGGCTGCCTCTGCTCTGCTCCTGCTTTGCGCGCGGGCTGCTGGCGCAGGACTCCAGCAAATCATCTCTGAAGCCAATAAAGCTAAATCCACCAAAGCCGGAGGCGTTAACACATTGTAACCACGGGCCTCATCCCGTCGTGATGAACACCGACTGCGAGGCAGCTCAGCTCAGCAGAGAACGGGGTCTCCAGACGGGTGGGGCCTGAGCGCCAGTCCTGCTGCTGGTCAGCTGTGTTGCCTCGCACTGACCCTTCTGCCTCTCGGGCCTCGGTTCCCTTATCTGTGACCTGGGCACGACAGTACTCCCCTGCTGCAGGGAGCGTGCAGACTGAGACACGGGACAGAGGCGCAAGCAGGGCCTGGCAGGTGTAGGCACCAGATCAGAGTGAGCCGGGGTTGCTGAGGGCTTCGTGTCACGTGGCATGGCCTCGGGATACCAGCCTCAGTCCCTGGGAACACCCTGACCCCCCGGGGCCAGGGGCCTCCAGCACATACCTTTCACCTCCCCTGCCGGACACACAGGCTCCATCGCCATCCCACGTGTGTGTTTGGGGGCTTCGAGGAGACCTGCACTGTCAGTGTGGGGGACTCCCCAGCCTTCCTGGGCTCATCCAGCAGCAGAAGGTGGCCACGCTGGCCACCCTTGGTGGCAGTCTTCCCACCGCGTGGGCCCACTCACGACAGAGCAGCTGTTACTGTCATGGTTATTTTAGTTTCAGTCCTCCCTCCGGGAGCCCAGAAGTAAAAGGAAACCTTAGCTCTGCAGCCTTGTTACTGAGAGCAGAGAAAGCGGAGGGGGTGGTGGGTGAGCTTGCATCTTCTCGGCTGGGGCTGCACAGGCTCAGAATCGCAACATCTCAGAAGACAGAGCCCCAGCCACTGTCCGATAATGACACTTCAGATGACAGGTGGGGAAACAGAGCACACAGGGTCCAGAACTTCCTCAGTGGTGAGTCAGGGCCGGGTTGGAACCTGGTTCTCCTGGCTCTGGTGTGTAAGGTCTTTCTCCTGCCTCCTATGACCACGGCAGCCAGGGAGGAATTAAGGGTAGTTGATTCAGAGACCTCTTCTCTTTAGCCAGTGTTTCCATGTGAAACGCAGATCCTCGAGCCTCAGTGCCAGACTCAGGATCTGGGGTGGACCCGGGGATCTGCATCCTGAGGAAGCAGAGTTTGGAATCGTGGCTGCGGACTCTCCCCATTGGTCCCAAAGCCCCAGGCCTGTGCTCCGGGCGCCTCCTCTCTCCTGCATCAAAACCCCAGCCCCTGACTCATCTACTTCCCTTTAAAGCATCACTTATGTGGCACACCCGACAACAGTGGGTCCCAGAGGAAGGCGACATAGACAGGGTCCTGTCATGGAAAAGCACATTCACCCTGGACCCAGGCAGCCTGGGATCGAATCCCACATCTGCCACTTCTAGTTGTGGGCCCTCAACACGTTTCTTCACTGGCTGGTGCCTTCGTTTCCTCACCTGTAGGTTGAGGAAGTGATGCCTCCCTCCTGAGGTGTTGGGAGGATTAAATGAGTTGGTATAAATAAAGTGCTTAGGTGAGTACCTAGCACTTAGTGGAGTCTGTTCGCTATTATTATGCCCATTTTACAGGCTGAGAAAATTATGCTGAGAGAGGTTAAGAGACTATCCCAAGGTCACACAGCCTCTAAGGAGCAAAACTGGTTGAGGCTTCGACCCTTGTCCCACCTATTCCCTGCCTGGGTGTCTACACCCACTTCCGCCGGCCAACTGCAGCTCTGCTGGTGGATTACAGACTGGTGAGGAAAGACAGCCCCTACCTTCTACCCCCTTACCCACTCTGGGTTAGGATGGAGTCCTAATTCCATTAGCCAGGAAGGCGGTGTCTGGAAACCAGATGGCCATACAGAGCCACCTTTATCCCAAAAGTCTCTCCTGGGGACAGAGGCTGCTGGGGACACTGCCATTCTCAATCTCGAAAGCTCAATGTTTGTTACAGCAATGCCTATTTATGCTCAAAGCTTATTTTCAATTTCTGGAAGAAATTGCATTTAGAACCTTTGTGATTTGGTCTAAGAGAATGTGCTCAGACATCAGCTCTCTTGGTCCTCGGGTCAACAAGGCCACTTCCTTGTCTGGGGAAGCAGTAAAGTCCAGGTGTCCTTAAACCCAGTGTCCGCCTGGAGCTTTCTGGTGTTGGGAAAGTGGTTTCTTCCTGGTGCTCCCCTCCCCCACTCCCACCCTCCATCTTTCTGTGATTTAAGTCTCATCTGAGTAATTCCCAGGGGATTGGAACTGGGGAGTTTGGTCCCACATCCGGCTGATGCTCACCCTCAGAAATGGCTCGGTGGTACCTCTCTGGCTGCTCTGAGGACTCAGGAACTGAGTGAGGCCATTCAGGCCCGTGGAGAGCCTGGCCCAGGGCCTGGCCGGCACCGCGCCCCCCTCTTCCCGCCGCCTACCCCTCTGCCTCTCAGTGGCCTGGGGAAAGGCAGCTCCGTTACCATTCTTTTTCTCTTCTTTCATCCCTGCCGTGATAGAATCTGCCCTGAACGGTCAGTGCCCGGCCAGCTCTCAGGGCCCATTCTAATGAAGGTAACTGAATGCCCGGGCAGCTGAAACTGGCCCTTTGCAAAACAGCCAGGGGAGGGCTGCCCCCGAGGGCAGAGTGTGCCAGCTCTTGTTTGCCTTAGCCTGGTATTAGAGCTGGGCTGGGCCCTGCCGCGCTGACAGAGGGGCCCAGGAAGGGGGAAGGGGACAGAGAGCAGGTTTATTTGGGGTGAGCTGGGCTGGCTCATGGCAGTTTGCTCTCAGTACTTTCGGGAGTTGGAAAGGCAAACATTAGATTTGGGTCACGCAGGGGTAGGCGGAGAAGGAGATGGTCAGATTAACCAGGATTCTGCTGCCAAGCGTGGGGGCTCAGGGCTCTGAGCTCCAGACTTAGGACCCTTCTCATCAGAGTTTCTCCTGCCCTCTTTCCTTTCCTCCTTCCCTCTGCTCAGAACCCAGAACTGCAAAGCTGCCCTTGGGCAGACACGTGCCACCACTGTCCAGGGCTCCTTTCCCTGGACTTGTGAGGCCACAGCAGAGCAGAAAAGGCCTGGGAGTCAGGCAGGCATGCGTCAAAATCCAGGCTCTGAATGTCCTTGGGCAGGTCGCTTAATCGTTTCAAGCCTCAGCTTCCTCATCTGTGAAATGGGAAGAGAAGGGCATCTACTCTGGTGCAGCCACGTTTGGTGGGGACCTGAAGCTCTCTTACAACATGTGGAATCATCTTTAAGGTAAAGGATCTTTTGCTTTTGCAAATTTTACAAAGCACATGACCATGTGAACATGGGGGAAGGGCCCATCCAGAGCACTGGAGGGTCCAAGGAGTGGAAGCTTCCTTGGCGTTATGTGTATACATCCACCTGGTCGAACCATGAAGAATCACATACTCTGGTATTTGTAGAGCTCCTGGAACAGGGCCTGGCACAGACTAAAGCCCTTGTAGTGTTAACCTTCAGTTTTTTTACCTCTCAGGGTTGTCGTCAGCATTAGGTGTACGCAGTGCAACGCTCGCCACCCCCACGCACGGTGCTGGCAGGTGTGTTCATCCATCCACTCACCTAATAGTACTCATAATGGGCCGGGTGCTATGCTGAGGTCTGGGGCCAAACGGTCCCTCCTGGAGCCTTCAGTTTGGGAGGGGTAACCGGGCCGCCAGTTAATTACACAAATAGGCAATTCCAAGTGGGATGGTGGTGATGTGAGAAAACTACGTGATACCTCAGGGGAAAAAAACTGAGGAAGTAGAGAGGAGGGTGTAGCTCAGTGGAGGAGGGCATGCCTAGCATGCATGAGGTCCCGGGTTCAGCCCCCAGCACCTCCATTAAAAATGAATATAAAATAAATAAATAAACCTGATTATTCTCCTCCCTGCGAAAAATGAGGAAATCATTTGACTTGGGATATAAGGAAAGGTCTCTCCTGAGACATTAAAGGAAGGAAAGAATTCTTATTCCTCTAATTTCTGCATGTCCATCTATAAGGCAGTCTGGCAAGGTGACCAGGTCCAATTAGAAGCTCAACAGATGTTTCCTATTTGGTCTCCTTGACAACTCTGAGACGAGAGGATGCAGACCAGCAGGGAGAGGTGGTTTTTCCCGGGGCTGCGTGCGTACTAAATGGTAGAGCTGGGACTTAAACCTCCACCGACCGCCTTCTGGCTCTCTCAACCCCACCACTTGGCTGGCACAGGCACGATGCCCTTGCAGGCTCAGGTGACCTCATGATCTCAGAGGTCACATTACCGCTGCTACCAAAGTGGCTGTGACCTCCCTGGGGTATCAGACTCCAAGAGCAGCCATTCTCTCAGACTTGGAGGGCCCTCCTGGCGTCCTCATGCACCTGCATCATAGGTGCAGCTGCACAGACCCAGCTCCCGTGATGGTAGACGGCAGCTCTTCCCTGACTTTCTGGTCTACCCCTTTGGTGCCCTTATTGCTGGAGGGGCCGTTGATGCTCTGTTACTTGTTAGCTTGGAGGCCTGGAGTGTGACGCATTCAAACCATTAAGACAAAGGTCAGAGTTCAAAAAACGAGTAGGGGAGCAAGAAGGGCCCAAGTATTGGACCCAAAAAATCATAGTGAGAGAATGAGCTTATCCCTGGGCTTGACAGGCAGAAGGGGGAAGAGGTGATGTGTAAGTCTCATGATCCAATGGAGGGAAGCAGGTATATAGCAGGTAGGCTGGGGGGTAGGATGGGGACTGACACCCCTGAAGCATTTACTAGGTGTCACCCCGTCTGCTAGGTGCTTGAAACCTCTTCCTGAGGGGTCCTCGTAACACTCTTGTGTGGTAGCCACTTTAATCTCCATTCACAAATGTGAGCGCTAAGTCTCCGAGAATCAGATGAACTTATTAAGGCTCATTCCTGAAGCTGACAGGAGCTTATGGAGAGGCTCATTATAGAGGTGACAGTGGGCCACCTCGTAGACAGAGTTTTCTATGTAAGTTTTTTTTTAATTAACTTCATTGTTTTCAAATACAGAAACTTGTCATATTTCTGTTATCCCTTGTTAAAAGCTGAGGCAAAGGTGTTCAATTCCTGTGTGACAGAAGTATGTCTGTGGGAGAAGAGAGTTTAGAAAGTGTCCAGGATTGTAATATTTGCACTTGAAACTCAGGACCAGAGCAGCAACGACGGCGCACAGGTATTGAGGTCATGGGAACCAAACGCTTTGGAGACCTTGCCCCACGTAAGCCCCCAGCTACCCCATGAGAGAGAGATGATATTATCCCCATTTTACAGCTCATGGGACTGAGGCTCAGCTATTAAACAGGTTGCCCAAGGTCACTCTGCTGGTAAGTGGTGGAGCCTAGACTCACAGTCAGGTCTATGGGAGAGGAGGGAGCCAACCCTGTCTCAGTCCTGCCTTGAGCAAGCTTTGATGGGAGCTGGTGAGCAGGTGGGAGCTGTAGGACTGGGTGATGGTGTGGTGTTGATGGAAGCAGGATTAAGCCCTTGGTGTGATAATGAAAGTCACCACTGTGTTACTGTCCAGCTGGCCAGCCCGTCACCTGGCACCCGAGATGGCAGTGCGCTCCACAGGCGGGATCTGGACTTGTGCCCAAAAGCAGGTGGCCTTGCCGGGGGTGGGGTGGGATGCCTTGGCTTAAGCCCTCAAATGCAGAGTCCATCCCCCCGAGGTCAAGTCCCCAGACCTTGGCTGAGCATGGCCCTGGGACAGACTGGGGCTGGGAGACAACACAGTCCACCTGGAGGGGCTCAGCCTACGGGGGAGGCAGACACCGAAAGAACCACCGTGCAGAGCTGTGTGAGGAATGTTCCAGCTGTACTTGGCCCCTGGGCACCTGGTGAGGGAGCAGCTGCTTCTGCCCTGGGGGGTCAGGGCAAGTGCAGGGAGCAGGCTGTGCCAAACTGGGCTTTGAAGGCCGAGTCCTGGTAATTCTCCTGAGCACCTCCCCATTGCCTCCACTGTGTGCCCCCAACACTCTTCCTCTCCAGAGGAGACCCCGTTTACTGACAAGGCTCAGCCATGCACTCATTCAATAAATACGCGTGGGGCACTAGAGGTCCAACTGGTCCCTCCCTCCAAGAGCTTTATTCTAAGGGGAGAAGGCAAGACCATACACAGGAAAACAGTCAGTAACGTAAATGCAGACAGATGGGCAGGGTAGGGGAGTCTCTGGAGGTGACGTGAGGGATGGAGGCATGTGAAGCTGGGGGTGGGGCAAAAAGCAGGGAAGTGTAAAGGCACTGATGTGGGAAAGAGCTTGGTTGGTTTGAGCCGTCAAGAAGGCCACTGTGGCTGGTGAGGGATGGAAACAGGGAGGCTGGAAGGTGGAGCCGGGCAGAGATGCCTGAGAGCAAGGGGCGGGGTGGGGTGTGGGGGCCTTTGGGGTTTATCCTGGGTGCTGTGGAGGCCAGGCGAAGGTTTTCAGTTGGGAAGTGACAAGGCCTACTTGGTGGTTTTTGTTGTTTCGTTTTGTTTTGTTTTTTGTTTGTTTTTGCGGAGGAGGGTAATTAGGCTTTTTAACTTATTTATCTTTAATGGAGGTACTGGGGATTGAACCCAGGACCTTGTGCATGCTGGGCATGCATTCTATCGCTGAGCGATACCCTCCCCCCAAGATCTGCTTGGTGGTTTAAAGAGCTCTCTGGGGTGCATATGTGAAGACAGCACTGGCATCAGGGTGACCAGGTGATTTGTCTAGGTCTACAAGAAATTTGTCCAGGGAAGAGGTGGTAGCAGCTTGGCCCAGGATTGTGACAGGCAGGTGGCGAGAGGAAGTGGGCTTGGCTCCAGCTGACGGGGTTTGCTGATGTCAGGGGAGGAGAGAGTCATTAAGGACAAGCCTGAGGTTCTGGCTTGGGCTCCTGGGTGGATGTCGGGCAGTGTCCTGTGCTGAGCTGGGGGGTCGGGGGGGAGGGGTGGGGGGAGAGGGACTGAGGGAGGCAAGTGGGGTTTGGAGGGAAATTCAGCAGTTGGGTGTGGACTTGGTACTCGAGATGCCTACTAAAGACATTCACAGGGAGCAATGCACGTCCAGATCCCCTTTAGATCAGAACCCCTCATTCTTGCATCTGCCGGGGGTGCCGGCTACAGCAGACCCTCCCTAGGCCACAGCCAAGGGGGCTGCCTGGCCCCAGATTACAGACTCTTCCTGGGGGCATCCTGCATCCCACAACTGGTCCAAGTATTAAGTGTTTTGCCCCCTTGCCTCTTTGGCGCTGAAGGGCCATCCCAGCTCCAGAGCACCTAGGGTACCAGGCCTTGTTACAACGGCATTGCTGTTCACGTCTGACCCCACCCCATCCCACTTCCCTTGTGCCCTCGCTGGTTGATCCCTAAGACGCTCCGCAGTAAATGTCTTCCATGGATAGTTTGGATACAATAGTCGGGACCTCAGGGGAGAGGTCCAGGCTGGACATAAACATTTGGGAGTCCCAGAAAAAAGAGAATTCACTCCTAGGAGGAAACCAGGAGTGCAGGCATCCTAGAAGCCAGGTTGAGAAAGTGTTTGAAGGAGCGAGGTCCACTGGGTCAGATGTTCTGGGGAGAGTTTAGGTGGTATGAGGACCCATGTGGCTCTGGTTTATTTGTTTCCATCCTGTGGTATTTAGGGAGAGATTTTTAAAGCTGAGGATCATCTGGTGAAGACATGAATGAATGGAGAAGGGGAAAGGAGAGAGAGATGGGGAGGGGGGACAGTGGGTGGGAGGTGGTTGCAGGGGCAACGAACCTTCGAGGGAGTAGGGTCCAGGATCTGAGGAGAAGGATCCATCTATGAACCACACCTTGAAGCAGAAGGAAGGCAGTTAAGGCACCTGCACAGGTGTGCAGACCTGTGGAGGGGACAGGAGGCGGGTCCCTTCCGGTCTGTGGATTCTTTGTTAAGCACAGTCATCAGCAGTGTGTGAGTGTGAGCGGCAGCGGGGAAGCAGTGCTGGACTGAGAGGAGGAGGGAACCGGATTTAGCCCGTGGGCTCCCAGCTGGCAAACGGCAGAGGTGTGATTCAAATTCAGCCCGAAGCTAACTTGAAACCCTGATCTCTGGGCTTCCGTAGCTGGAAAAAGCACAAGGAAAGACATTCCAAGCAGATGGAGCAAATGTGTCGAGATGTGGTATGTTTAGCAAGTAATAGATGGAGTAACAATAAAAATAGGGACTGAGCTACCGCTGTGCTAAGTAGACTTCTGATCTAGTCAGACTCCACTGCGCCACTGGCCCACACCTCGGAGCATTATTCATGCGTTATTTCATTTAACACCCCCCACCCCATCCCTCAGTAACCCTCTAACACAGATACAGTTTCTCCTCCTTTTTTTCAGATTTGCAAATTGCCTACTTGCTAAAATTTATCTGTAATCCCCAAATCAATACTCTTGGTTTTTTTGGGGGGGTGGTAGTTAGGTTTATTTATTTATTTGTTTGTTTTTTTAATGGAGGTACTGGGAATTGAACTCAGGACCTTGTGCATGCTAAGCATGTGCTCTACCACTGAGCTATTTCCCTCCCCCCTGCACCATTTTTGTACTCACGCACATATAAGCTTAGAGAGATGAAAATTCGAGTTGCCCAGCTAGGGGCAAACAAGATGTGACTCTGTCTTGGCTTTTCAGCTCCTACTGTCAACAGGTGTCCTTTCAGCAGTCTTTTCAGTGCCATGCTTTTTTTTTTTTTTTTTTTTTTTTTTGTGATTTGGCTGTTTAAAATGACCCCCAAATAGAGTGCTCAAGTGCTGTCTAGTGTTGCCAAGAGCAAGAAGGCTGTGCTGTTCCTTAGGGAGAAAATGTGGGTTAGGTAAGCTTTGTTCAAGCATGAATTATAACTCTGTCAGCTGTGAGTTCAATGCTAGTGAATCAACAACATATATCAAATATCTCACCTTTAAACATAAACACGCATAAAACAAGGAATGCATTGATTGGCTGATGAAAAGGTTGTGATCAGAGGCTGGCAGGGATCAACTGGAACGCTGGCTGTGGGAGGTGAGTAGCAGAACTGGGGCTTGAACCTGGCTGGCCTAGCACTAGAGCGCTTCTCAGCCTTGAACATGGCCTTGTGGTCTAATGAGACAGCAGGGGCCTGGCCTGGAAGAAAGGTTTCTTTTTCAGCTGCCCCAGGGGCAGCCCCACCCTCCCCTGCCCTGGCCGCCTCTGGGCTCCGGCCTCTCCGGCATCTACCTGAACACAGCAGCTCCTTCAGTCCACCCGGCTGTGGCCACAGAGCCCTGCTGGGTTGTGGTTTTCCCCTAAGTGGGAGGAACACTGGCTCAGTGTCCAGGGGAGCAGGGCCTTTGGTTTCCTCTTTTCCAAGCCCGGCCCTGGAAGGGAAGCCACAAAGGAGGTGTGTGTGCCTGAGAGGGAGGCCAGCTCCAGTCTCCAGATGAGCCCATCCCCCCTGTTTATTCAGGGGCCGTCTGGCCTCTCCTGGGTGGGTCCAAGGGAGCTGTTGGCTCTGGGCCCTCCAGGAACCACGTCCAGGACCCGGCTGCCCGCCTGCCCACCATTCCCCCAGCCCCCCTCCCTGCAGCCCTCCTGTCATTTGTGGGGCGGCTGCTTTATTGTGGGTTTGGGGTGTTTTTTCATGCCAGTATTACTAAGATAATTTAGGAGACAATTGTGGGCGACTGTGCTTTCAAAGTGAAATTACAAGCCCTTCAGGGTTTGTCCCTGAAAAAAGATGTAAGTTTGTCTTCATCCACTTCCAGCTTTGCCTAAAAATTACTCTCCCCTCCAGAGCAGGCTAAATTCCTGAGATTAATGCCTGCCACTGTGGGGCGTCCTGGATGCAGGTCCTAATTGGCGGCTGACAGCAGATAGGCAGGGAGGGCTCACAGGACTGTGCGGAGGAGCAGTGACCGTGGTGAGTGGGGCTCAGAGGGCCAGGGACCCCACCCTGCCCTGCCGGAGAGCAGCTTTGGAGGGCAGGCTGCCGTCCAGCACAGCACTGGGGAGGGTTGGGTGGACCCAGCAGGGAGTGCAGCCCAAGTGCCAGGCTGTTGCGCCGAGGAAGGAGCCTGGGCTTGAAGTGAGAAGAGCCGGGCACAGGATCCCACGACCCTCCCTGAGCCACTGTGTATGAAAGCTGCAGCTCAAGGACACAGCTGTCGGGGCCACAGAGGCAGAATTTGGACCCCAGCATCTCAAATGTGAGGCCACTGGTGACTCACACACCCAGCACACCGTGTGTGCACATGTGCTGATGACTGGAAGCCCTAGGTGTCCAGCGGTGCTGGGTTGGGGGTGGGTTGGTGGGGAGCAGCCCTCTGGCATCAAAGGGGACTGAGCTCTTTGTGTCTCATTCTTCTGACATCTCTGGGTGCCTGGCCTATGGTTTCTGCTTGGTGAATGTTGTTTGAATAAATGCATGAACTAGTGAATGAATGAATAGTCTTGGTTCCACTGTGGTTGTTTTGAGGGAGTTATTGAACAATCTGAGCCTTCTTTTTTACATAAGGACACTATTTTTTAAAAAACTTTTATTGAAGTATAATTGATTTGCACTGTTGTTTAGTTTCCAGTGTACAGCTAAGAGATTCCATTATATGTATTTTTCATATTCTTTTCATTATGGTTTATTACAATACATTGAATATAGTTCCCTGTGCTTGGACCTTGTTGTTTATTTTATATATGGTAGTTTGTATCTGCTAATCTTAAACTAATTTGTCCCTCCCCACCTCCTTTCCCCTTCGGTAACCATAAGTTTATTATTGATGTCTGTGAGTCTGTTTCTGTTTTGTAAATAAGTTCGTTTGTATCCCATTTTAGATTCCATATATAAGTGATATAATGGTATTTGTCTTTCTCTTTCTGACTTACTTCACTTAGTATGATAATCTGTAGAACCATCCATGTTGCTGTGAATGGCATTATTTCATTCTTTTTTATGGCTGAATAATAGTCCATTGTGTAAACAGACCACAACTTCTTTATCCAGTCATCTGTTGGTAGAAATTTAGGTTGCTTCCCTGTCTTGGCTATTGTAAATAGTGCTGCTATGAACATTGGGGTGCATATGTCTTTTTGAATTGGAGTTTTCTCTGGATATATGCCCAGGAGTGGGATTGCCGGATCATATGGCAGCTCTATTTTTAGTTTTTTAGGGAACCTCCATGCTGTTTTCCATAGCTGCTGCACCAGTTTACATTCCTGCCAACAATGTGGGAGGATTCCTTTTTCTCCACACCCTCTCTAGCATTTGTTATTTGTAGACTTTTTAATGATGGCCGTTCTGACTGGTTCTGATGTCAGTTCTGATGCCTCACTGTGATTCTGATTTGCGTTTCTCTGATAGTTAGCAATGTTGAGCATCTTTTCCCGTGCCTCCTGAGCCTCCCTTTTTCGGGTGCACAGTCTCTGGGGTCAGCTGTCTGTGTTCAAATCCTGGCTCTCCGCTTACTGGCTTTATGTCAATAACCTCTGTGAGCCTCAGCTTCCCCATCTGTAAAATGGTTAATACCTGCCTCTCAGGGTTGTAAGATGAAATGAGTTAATACCACGCGAAGCACTTAGAACAGAGCCTGGTGCATAGTAAGTGCGATATAGGTATTGGCTATTCATATCTTTAAAATGAAGATAATAGCATCTTGGTATTGTGAGGGTGGATGTGTTGGGAGCCTGGTACGTTGTTTTCCCAAGCGTGTTCCTTACAACACCAAATCCTTGTGTTGTTAGATGTTAAATGAGAAGGGGTCCTGTCCCAAGCTGGACAGCCTTAAGAAACTCCAGGTTAAAACAAAGCTAGACAGGTTTCTCTCCTGCTGAGATGCTCTGTGACATCTTCAAGGGGTAGCAAAGAGGTTCGCCTGCTGATTCGACCACTGAGCCCTTTTTTGCTTTCAGAGTGGGATAGGGGCTCCATAAAACACATTTTTGGTTTCTTTTTTCTTTTTCTTTTTCAAATGGAGGTATTGGGAATCCAACCAAGTAACTTGTGCACACTCAGCGTGTACTCTACCAACTGAGCTATACCCCCACCCCCATAAAACACATTTTTGGAAGCAACAAATACTTCTTCCCTCCTTCTCTCCCTGGAGCCCTGGCCCCATCCTGCTTTTCTCATCCAGTGTCACCCAGGGAAATTCCAGGATGCATCTCCCTAAGCATGGCTCTGGGGTAGGACGTAGCAGCCAAGTCCATACCACACGGGTGCCCAGCCCTCCACTCTCATTCGGTCTTTTGGGCCAGCAGACTGTCATTGCACCTTCAAGGGCAGGACACTCCCCTGGAGGTATCACAGAGGTGCATGTGGACTCATCACAGAGGCCTGGAATGGGCTGCAACTGATGAATATAATGCAGGCTTGACCATGGACGCCTCCCCAAGGATAAAGGAGAAGAGCATGTGGCTCTGACTTGCTCACGGTCTTTTATCATCCTTATTAATTAGTCTCTGCTGCTTCCCAGACCATTCAGTTGCTGTCAATAAGCTGGTTATGCAATAAGAGAGGCAGCTGGGAGTCCTGGACGTGGTCCAGCAGATCTGAATGTGGACCTTGGCTTTGCCACCCTGGCCAGAGCACTTAACCCTCTCAAGCCTCAATTTCCTCATCCATAACATGCGTACAGTAACATCTATCCCACAAGATCGTTGGAGTAAAATAAATGAGAAGAAATGAAGTGACCAGAACATTATGGACCTCCAATAATTGGTAGCTGTTATTAATAATAAGCTTCAGGGAAAGGGTCTCTCTCTGGTTTCAGAGCCCCTGTCCAAGGCTCCTGTTAGGCAGAGAGTGTCTCTTCAGAGCTCAGATCTGATGCGTTCTGGAAAGAGGGCAGCCGGATCTTGAAAAAAGCCTTTCTCATTTCCATGTTTCTCTCCTTTCAAATGCCCGTCTCAGGAACTTCAGAAAAGACTCCTGCTAATTGACAACTAATCAGACCCTCAGCTCTCCACTGTCTGTGTGTGAGTGGTCCTCAGTCCCATTCGGGGCCCCAAACACTCCCCAAGTGCCTACTGTATGCCAGACATGTTAGTAGCTAGAGTCCAAAGACACCAGAGACATGGACCCTGTCCTTAGGAATGGCATGCAGTACGGTAGGGAGCCTGACAGGAGGCCCATCTCAACAATACAGTGCGTTCCTCACAGTAACAGAATTTGTGTTTGAGGCAAGGAAATCATAAAGCCAAGGAATAATGTATTATCACTGGAGGAGACAGGCAGTTCACGCCAAAGTGGGGTTTTGAAGAATGAATAGGAGTTTGCCTAGTGAACATGTTGCAGAAAAATGTGTTACAGCTTGGTGTTACAGCTCAGTTATGACAGCAACCTGGATCTGGGCGAGCGACCAAGCAGCACTTGGAGAGTTGGAGAACTCAGGTTTATTACGCCAGCAGGCCCAAAGGAGTTAACACTCCAAGCTCTGGACCCCATCTGTAGGTTTACACAGGCTTTTATAGGCTGCCATTTAAACTTTGCAACATCATATGTAAATAATGTATAACAAAAGTTGACTAATTAGGAACAAGCTTTGTAGAAATGGACTAATCAGGAGTGAGCTCAGGGAACCAACAGAATTTTAGGGGTAAGTTCCACTTTCCTAGGAGTAAGCCCTTTCAGAGGCAAAAAGTGAGATAGAGCCTCTGGGCCAGGGAACCGGATGATGCTGGCATGAGAGTAGTGGCCCTGCCTGGGGGTCCTGCTGGTCTTTGTTTTTGGGGCTTCCCACCTCAGACAGAGGAGGCAAAATGTTTGATTCTCAAACAGCCTCCCCAGTCTATTCTCAATCACCTCCCCTTTTTGGGGTTGGTGTGTACCCTTCTGCCATTAGCAAGCTTTGTGACTGTGGTTAAGTCATTTCTTCTCGCCAGGCCTCACTTTTCCATTTGTAAAGTGTGATCTCTTCTAGCTTTAATGTGATGCGATTTATGTCTATAGGCCTAGATGATAATAATTTGTAAAGAGTTATCCTATCTGCAAAAAACTTTCTAAAAGTGGTTGGCATTGTTTGAATGCACAGCCCAGCCTTACAAATTTAGTTGTACGCTTTCCATTTGACTGAAGAGGAAACAGGCTCAGCGAGGAAAAGTGACTTGCCCTTTGCCTGTCGGTGGCAGAACCAGGCCTCGCATCCAGGTCCTCTGACCCTAAGTTTGCTGTTCCCTCTGCTGTTCCACACAACCTCTCATGCACCCCACAAGCCTGAAATCTGTCTGTGGGTTGGATATAAATGATCCTTGATGGATCACTGGCCTTGCGCAGGCCCCCCGTCCACTGCTACTGCTGACAGAGGGGGCAGGGGAAGAGGAGGAGCCAAGGGCACCATGAGCAGAGGATGCCAGGCCCCACCTAAAGAAAGAGCATAAGGGAAAGAGGTCAGCAGGGTGAGGGGCAGGTCGGACCCTGGAGGTTGTCAGGTGGAAGCTATTTTAGCGTGATAGCAGGACGAAGTAAGTCCACGACAGCAGACAGGGGCCCAGCTGCTCTTTCCAAAAGCAAAAATCGGCACCTAAATTCAGGGTGACAGTAGTCCCCTGCCCCCAAAGTCTCTCTGTCGTTCTGCTCTGGTTTCCTTCACAGCACACGTCTCGGGCATCATGCATTCACGTACCTGTTCATTGTCTGATTCCCTCACTAGGAAGCTAGAGCCACAAGAACAGAGGCTCCTGATTATACAGGTGAATTTCCAGCACCTCGAACAGGGTCTGGCACATAGAAGGTGGCCCTTAAATGTGTGTGAGTGAATGACAGAATGAATGAATGAACGATGCCTTCCCCTGTGATCGCTCCAACCCCCACTGTAGTCAGCGAGCCTTTGGTAAAGTGGTTCTCAAACTTTGCTGCATTGCAGTCACCCGGAGAGCTTTAAAAACGGTTAACGCCTGGCTCCCACCCCAGCCATTTGGATTCAGTTGCTACCCAGTAGGACCTGGGCATTGATTCTTTTTTTTTTAAGTTCCCCCAATGAGTCTACTGTGCAGTGCGGTTTTGGAACTGCGGCTGTGTTATTCACTCCTAAAAATCAGAGATGTGGGCTGCCAGCTTTGGGAGGAGGCAGGGATTGGGGGAAGAAGCATTTGAAACAGGGAGAGTTATTTATGCTCTCAAGGGTTTGCAGTCACCTGATGTTACCAAGACTTGAGGAAAGGGAAGTTCTTCCTCCTTGCCCTAGTCAAAGAAGACCTTGTTCGTTTTCCTCCTCACTCGCCACTACCTCCCCCGAGATGACTGGATGAGTCAGAGGAAACACACGTTCGCTCACCATTTTCCCCTCTTATTGGGTTTGCATGAGTAAGAAAACCCATTGTTTACATGTGCACAGGTTGACAAGAATAGAGCTTTGCCATTCTGAATACTCAGCCCTGGTCCACAGTCAGTAAGACCTGGTCCCGCCCCATCTGCACAGCGCCCAGCCAGATGTCAGACAGGAACCCAGCCCCCGGGACAGACTGCTGAAGGCATCCCAGCCAAAGGACAGTCACCAACCCTGGTGTTTGCCAGTGGAAGGGGACTCGTGTTTCCGGGGCACACACCTGGGTCCAAGGTCTGCTCCTGGGCTAGCCTAGTGTTACAGAGTGGGGAGGGACCTTAGTGATGGGCTGACCAACCACAGCTTTCCGGAGGAGGGACTGGTCCCGGATGCCTCTTCTTCCCTGGCACAGCGCAGGCCCCCTGGACAGGCCCCTGCCAGAGTGGGAGGGCTCTGAGATTCAGGTGTTGCTCTCGTTTTTCTAAGCGGGAGGTTGGGAATAACTTTCCCTCGCGTTAAGAGGCCTCTGCGATCCCAGCATCCTGCCAACTTCCTGAGTACCTGTTTCCCTTTCTGAAGCCACTGCTTGAGTCACCAAAGGTTGAATTTGTCACCTGGGAAGGAGGGCTGAGACTTAGCAGTTGGGGCTTATGCTTTCTGACTTCGGAGTCAAGGAACCTCTAAAGAGGAGGTTGGAGAAGACAAGTGTTTGTGGCAAAGTCTGAGCGGGCACCATGGAGGGTTTTCCATGCAATGAGACATAGCTGGTGATACTGTGTTGGGACAGAAAGAATGTCCAGGGTGTGACCAGGTCTGACGGATGTTGACAGTCCTGACTGATGACTGATGTTCGTCTTGGAGATCCCTAGGAGGGATCCCTAGTGAGGCCCAGCTCTCATCCTGGCTCTGCCGCTAACTCTGAGGAGCCGTGAGCAGAGAAGCCATTTCCCACCTCTAGGCTGTTTCCCTGTTAGGGAAATGAGTGGTTTTACTAGACTAGGGATATGAAGCAACTTTAAGCCATGGAACTCTTTGTTCGTATGAAATTTCCTGTGGAAGTCTACATGTAAAGCCAGTAGTGGTGGGGCTGTTCCTCTTGCTTATCTAGAGCACACTCCCCCCACCCCACTTTAGCAGGGTCTGCCCAGAACCCTGAGGGATCCCAGGAACCCAGCCTGAGAACTGCTGGACCTGGTGCTTCACCCCACCCCCCACTGACACCCCCCCCCCTTCCCCTCCAAGCTCTAGCGTTGTTTGTGTTACTGTTTTCTGTTTGTTCATTTGCCTAATGTTGGTTGGCATCAGTGGTGGAGCTGATGTTGACACTGGGTAACATGCAGAGAGCTCTTGTCCTGTTACAGTGATGCCACGCATGCTCAGCCTGGCCTTCCGTATGGCCCCAAACACGTACAAAACATTGCCTCTTTACACCATCGGATGCCGAGCTACCTCCTGCGTGGTGATAGCAGAAGTAGACAGAGGTAGGTAGCTGTGCTACAGAGAAAACTCGCTCACCTCGCCCAGCACCTGGATCAGCCACGTGACCACGTGCTTTCCGCCCCCATCTGTTTCCGGAGGGTTGTTAACTCCTGTTTCTCTCTGGATTTGGCATTCAGCATCACGCAAGTATGCTCATATTGACAATAGCAGTTTTATGTTTTATGACATAAAAGGAATTAATCAGAGTGACTTGCAGTCTGAAAATTACTCTTGGGTACACTCCCTGGTAGAGGGTTTCTGTTGTTTAATGAGGCTGTTCTTTCTCCTGAAAAGACAAGTTAGACCCCTCAGGAGACTCATAGCGCTAGGCAAATGTGAGGGAGTCACCTCCCTGCCACTTGCCACCCCCTGCCTGTCCCACCCCATCAGTAGGAGGGAGAGGGCCCTGCGCTGGCAGTCAGGAGCCTGAGTTTCAGTCCCTGCTCTTCTGATGTCTTATCATGTGGCTTTGGACCAATTCCCAGCCTTCTTTGAGCCTGTCTTCCCATATGTAGCATGGGGGAAGAGTACATTAGATACTTACCCAGAGAGTCTTCCCAGCTTAAATGGTCAGAGTCTATGCTGAGGGAGCAAGGTAGCTAACTCAAGACCTTCCTTGCTCCCAGCCTTATAGGTAGGACTGTGCTCAGAGGCAGAACTGTGTAGCCTGATAATTCTCTCCCAGGCCCCATTGGGACAGAGGATGCCGAGTCCTCTGGGAGCCCTGTCTGGGCTAGAGTCCTTAGTTTCCACATTCTGTTTCAGAAACAGTCGTCCCCCTGTCCTGAAACTATCACTGCTTCCCTGAACACTGGGGAGGATATCAGGGCCTCTCCATAAAGTCAATGTCCTAAATTCTCCCGAGAATTCTAATCCTCCTGAGATTCTAATCCTCACCCCAGTTCCCTCCCAGCCTCTTGTTTTATGGTAATGGATAATGGCTACCATTTATTGAGCACCTGCTATGTGCCAGACCCTGCGCTAAGTATTTTATGGGTTCTGATGATGAAAAAAAATTTTTTTAATGGCGGTACTGGGGATTGAACCTAGGCCCTCGTGCATGCTGAGCACATGCTCTACCACTGGACTATTACCCACCCATGTGCCCTGATGGGATTTTGATCTTCACAGTAATCCTAAAATATATACTCCTGTTATGGCTCATTTACAGATGAGGAAATCAAGACCCTGGGAATGAAACTTGCCTGGGGTTATCCAGTTACAATGTGGTAAAGTCAAGATATGACCCTCGGCTCTGGCTCCAGTGCTCATGCAGCAAATCACTAGGTCAGACTGAGGCTCTTTCGTGCCACTGGTAGTAACTTGGAGCTGCTGTTTACTGAGTCCCTGCAGCATGGAAGGCATTATATGAGGCACTTACTTTATCATTTCATTTAAACTTCACAAGTGGAAGAGGAAAGGTCTTGTTTCCATTTTGTAGAGGTGGAAACTGAGGCACTGAAACATTAAATGACTTCCTCATGGTAAATTGTAGAACTGGCAGGCTTCAAACTTGGTGTCCAATGCTAGTGTCTTGGACCCTCCTCTCTGTCATGCTACTTTTCAGAAAACATACCTGGAGATGCACCGCACCCCACCATTTTGGGGAGGAATAAAGAGGAACCACTAGCACCACCCTCTCCATAGAGCTCTGGAAAGTGTCCATCAGCCTGCCCCTGGTGGGGGAAGGGAGGGGACTTGACAGGCCTGACTTTCTCCCTTGAGCTTTGCTGGGAGAAAGCCAGGACCCAGAGAGGTTATGATTCTCTTCCCAGTTCTGGGTGACCGTGTCATGTGACCTGCTTTCTGGCACCCCATCCTGAATTAGGGGCAGCATGAGACTCAGAAGAGAACAGGGGAAATGGAGATAGAACCTCCTGGATTCAGCCCCACCCTAAAACCTCACAGGAAGTGGCCGAGCTAAGGCCTCAGGGCAAGCCCAGGGTACATGGGCTCATCCATGCACCACACCTTTGGTGAATTCCTAAAATCAAGCGTACTCGCTGGGCCAAGGTGCACAACAACCCATGAGGCACAACCCGTGCCATTCCCATTTTACAGATGAAGATATTGAGTCTGAGATGTTACATAACTTGACCCGAGACTCACAATCCTGGCAAACAGGATTCAAACTCAAGTCTGTCTGATCCTGAAGTCAGTGCTCTTTCTGATACACCACAGTGCTCCTGTGTGTGAGACAGTGGGGGTGGACACAAACTAGGGTGAGAAATAGTCTGTGGCCTCCACACGAGATCTCTGAAGTGCAGGGCATGAGCAAGGAGGAGAGGGTCAATTGTGATGGAGTTTCTACCTCATCCAAACTGCTCCAGCCTCCCCCCGCCCATGCAGCCCTTGCCAGGGCCCCCCCTCTAGCTAATGCTGTCCCTTTTGGAGAGTCCCCAGCAGGTCTGGGAGCCCCAGTGGGATGCTTTGCCTCAGAGACAGGCGCTGGAAAACAGAAAGGCAGCTGGGAATTTATTTGCAAGGGAGATGTTGGAGATAAGGAAGTTGAGAGCAAAGAGCCTGAGACAAGGGGACTGAAAAGCTGTGTGTGTGTTGTGTGTCTGTGTGTATTGGTGCTGGACCAAAGCATCCAGTTGCTAACAGGCCCTGCCTATACCAAAGTGTTGCCATGTTGGTCAGTGAGGACTCAGGGACAGCAAAGGTGGCTTCATATGGGCCAGAGCCAGTTAGGAAGATAAATCTTCTCCCCACCCTCCCCGGTTACACAATGCAACATCAAGTCAAAGGGAAACCACACTTGCAAAATTTGTTGGTTTACAGTTTGCCTTCTTTTAGTCCAGAGCATAGTGAAGAGTTATGAGGGAGCACATTGTTGACAAATTACATTTACTAGGATCCAACAGAAGGGGTCCGTCCTTGTTACCGCTTCGTTCTTTGTATTCTGGTTATAAAGACAGCTTGGACTTTACACAAAAATAATGGGAAAGCTGTGGGTGGGATTCAGGATGAGAATCAATTTAGGAGTCAGCAGGCTCAGGCTGGTGGTGGTGGTGGTGGCGGTGTGAGGCGAGGGTGGGGTTGGGGGTTGGCAGATATTGGTTCGGTTCCGCAATGTGAACCAGGAAGCGGTGACAGCAAACTGAGAGTAGCCTGGAACAGGCAGCTACGGCCACAGCGCTTGCCAGGAAGGCGCGCGAACTTACAAATTCCATCTCCCAGAACCCCGGGTCCGGGGCGGCGGTAACCTTGCGGCGCGGGCTCGGGAGGACCCAGGCGAACTCCACCTCCCGAGGCTACCCCTTGGGGCAGGGGTGGGTCGCCCGGGCCCGCCCCGCGGCCGCGCGGCCAATGATTGGCGCCGCCCCAGCACCTGCCCCCTACCTTAGGAGGCGGGGTTACCTGGGCCCCGCCCCCTGAGGCTCGGGTTCCCAGGCCTCGCTTCCTTCTCCTCTGGCCTCGCCTCTGTCGCGAGGCCCCGCCCCTTCGAACCCCGAGCCCGGGCGCCTCGTGATGTCACGGCAGCTTTGATACAAAGAGCCCTTCGGCCCACGCGGGTCTCCCGGCAACGGGCGCGGGTGGGGGCGGGGCCGGCGCCTTCAACCAATGCCCAATCCAGCGAGCAGCCGCGGCTCGGACCGGACTGTTCCTGCGCCTTTCGCGCCGCCCGCTGTGTCTCCGTCTGCCCCGCCGACCCGCGCCCGCCGGCTTCTCGTCTTTCCGCAGCGCACCGACCTGCGGCCGGACGGGGGATGCGCACCCCGCCGGCCTCCGTGGGCCAGGTAAGCGGCGATGGGGGCGCTGGGAGGGGCTCCGGCGACGCGCACCTGGCCCGGCCCGCGGCCCCGAGACCAGGGAAGTTGCCGAAGCGCGGAACTTCGCCCGCAGCCCGGGCGCCGGCTCCCGCCCAGGCAGGGTCCACCCTCTCGGCCCTGGCCGGGGAGGTCGGGTTACGTGCGCCCGGGCTCGCTGGACCTCGGAGGAGAGGCCGCCACCCACCCTGCCCCTCTGCCCGCGCCCAGGTGCAAGGGTGGGAGCACTAGCCCCGGGGCGCCGGGAGAGGCGGCCGCTTCTCTCTTCCGCACCGTCTCAGAGTGTTTTTAGGGGTTCTAGTGGGCTGGGAAGGAGGCTTGTTTGCCGGGACAGCTCTCTTTGGACATTCCCCGCGCCCACGTCCCACCTTCGCACTCCACCTCCCCTCCCAGCGCGCCTGCTCCTCGGGGACCGGTGTTGCCCCAGCTCCCTGCCCTTGGCCCTGCGGAGTCCCGAAGCGGGCTGTGCATTGGCGAAGTTTTTCCGTAACTGTTGGAGGCAGCACCGAGGCTGTTCGCGGGCTCTCCTCCACTTTCCGAAGGACTCTGCCGGGCAATAGGGAGGGTCAGCCTAATTTGGGGGGGACAGGGCCCTGCTCCTTCCCAGCCAAGAGGCTGCTAAGGCCGGAGGTGTGCGCGGGGTTCCAGCTCTTAGCTCTCTGGGCCCTAAGAGCCGGCAGGTCTGGCCCGGTAGTAGTTCCTGTTGTCACAGCCTATTCTCTGCGGCGACAAGCGTCTCCGTAGTCTTGGCGAAGCGGTCTCTGGAGAAACGTGTCTGTGCTGGGGGAACCTGGTCCCTGCTTCAGCTCTGGACTTTTTTCTTCTCATCCTTGCGCCTCATCCCAGGCGCGGGTGGGGGCGGGACCGACGCCTTCAAAAGCACACCCTCCAGTGTACCTCTTTCGTCTTTTCCCCTTCTCCCTTGACCTGCTCTCCCACAGATGGCTAGAGGATACATCATTCGGCCATGAGGGGCATGCCAGTGTTCCTTGACTGACTGATTTATAGGCCGTCTCCTCAAAGGAATGTGAGGGGGCTGGGTTCTTGCATTCAGCCTATAGGACTTGGTGGCAGCTCCCTGGGCTGGTTCCTGGTGATCCACCGAACCTCTGTCCTCCCTTCCTGCAGCCGGGTGCTAATTGCAGGGGCTCCTGGGACGGGGCATCTACAGGTCTTCCCCCTGGTGAAATGTAGTTACAGTGATTGTGGGTGGGGGGAGGGTACCAACTGTGTGCATCTCAGACATCTGCAGCAGGGCTCGCTATCTCCCTCCTTGTAACCGAATAACCCAGGCTAGGTGAAGTCCTTGAGTCACTGTCCTTGACTGGGGTCTTGCCACCCACCTGACACCAGCTTATCCAGATAGACTGGCCCAAACCTTACCCTGCTGGGCTGGCCTTCCTGAAATGCTGATTATGTGCCCAGGGGTTATACTAGGCAGACAATTCCCTGCCTTCAAGGTGTTTGAAACTTGGGTGGAATTGTTCCCGACCCAACCACCCCCTCCCCCTCCCCCCGAGCCCTCAGGCAAAAGTTGATCTGGGTTGTCTCTGAGGTCTCTGTGACTTCACACAGGCAGATGTGGCCTAGGGGAGTGAGGGAAGCCAGCCAAGAACTTGGATTCTTCTGGAGTTGCAGGCAGCACCTCCTGGGCTGATGTCTACTGGAGGACAGCTTTGTAGTTTGGGGACCCTGGGCTTTGGTGGAGGTGGTGGGATTGATGACTAAGGCCAGCATGAGATAACACTGCCCAGGGGAGGGACTAGCCAGGCCAAGGCATGACCTAGCAGGCAGGAGGCATGACCTTTGCCCCAAGGAAGACCAGTAAGAGAGATTGCCTGGAGCCTGTCCATAGAAAGGACTTTCAGTCAAGGGAGGGCAGAAAGGAGAAGAAATAGGGTGCCTGGGGCAGCCTGCCCTGGGGTCAGGGTTGGGGGGCACTAGGCTGCAGCTTGAGAACTTGCTGGTGGATAGTCTACTACCCACCCTACCTCCCGAGGATTTGTGCCTCTCCCCAAAGCACACTGGCCCCTTCATGGCCTCCTAGCCCCCTCCCCTCCTCCAGCTTCCCCCACACCTGGGACTTTCTCTTCAGCTGTTCACCTGAGGTCCTCACAGCTCTCACCTTCCAGCACCCGCTGAACCCTTCAGCAAGGTGGCTAGAAACTTCCTTTCTTAGGGCTGCAGTCCTTCCTCTGAGGTGTCCTGTTATGCCAAGGGATGTTTCACAGCTGACCCTGCTCTAAGGGGCTTCAGAGTTTCACATCACTTAATATATTTTAGGTGTGGATAGGGAGGGAGTGCGGGTGGAGGAGGTGGGAGAGGCTTCCAATAAAATAGCAGGTGAGCAATTCCTGGGGGGCAGGCACCTTAGGGACTCAGGGACTTAGATGGGGGAGGGACAGCTGGGCAGAGGGAGAGCCCCGACTCTGGCCCTGTGCCCTGTCCTCCTGGCACAGGGCTCGTTGCCTTTTGAAACAGAAGCATAGTTATCTGGTCTGCCGGCTGCCTGGTGTTGGCAGTGGGGCACAGTGCCTTGGCCTTGCGGGCATGCAGGATCCCTGGGGTCAGGTTCTGTTCCCCTCTGGTTCTTGACTCATCACTGGCCTCTAGAATGAGGGGGACTGCTCAGGTTTTCCTATTGCCCCGTCTCCCTGCAGCTGGATTAACAGCTGTCCCGCCCCATGGCCAGCCAGGCCTGGCTGGACAGTTGGGGTGTTGATGTTGATTTGGCAGATCTATCCTGGTGTCCTGGACGTTGTGTGAACATGTCTGCCGGCTGTGGTCCAGAGCCTCTTCCATTAGGTGGCTTCTTGGGCACAGATCCCTCCCCACGTCTGTTCTCCTAGCCCCAACCCAGCCCTTTGCCTGGCACAGGACGTTCATTCAGTCAATAGTATTTGAGCATCTGATTCACATTGGATTCTGTGCTGGGCACTGGGGATACAGCCGACAGCAATCCCTGCCTTCACGGAGCTCACGTGACAGCAGAGGGCAGGAAACAGGTGAAACCTGCTGCGGGAGAGATGGCAGGAGAGAAAACTGGGTCCTGGCCAGTGCTGGGCCAGCTGTGTTTGAAACAGAGTGGGCAGGGAAGTCTCTGCTGAGAATGTGGCCTCTGACAAAAGAGGTCCAGGCAGAGGAAGCAGCAACTGCAAAGGCCTGAGATGGGACTGCGGCTGGTGAGGCGTGTCCAAGGACCTGCAGGGAGGCTGCGGTGATGGGAGAGCGAGCCGGGGAAGGCGCAGGGGGCGCCTGATGCTGCCAAGAGACAGCCTGGAATCCCAGGAGGGGAGCAGCAGTGCAGTTGAGACTAAAAGTCTCCAGGCACAAGATGCATTTCAGTGCTCTGACCTCTTCAGACCTGTGCCACTGAGGGGTTTGAGCACAAAGGTGGCATTTTCTGGGGAGAGGCGTCTGCATGTGGCCGTGGCTGTGTGGATTGTCCTGCCCTCAGCCCGTGTCGGGTCCGGTGAGCGTGTCCGCATGAACGTGGAAACAGTTCTTGCCGGACTGTGTTGTTTCCACCCCACAAGTCGACAGCAGCCGGGACTGCCTGGGTGATGCCCGTCAAGCTGTGTCTCAGGAGGCGGAGCAGGTTGGGGCTGTCCCCCCGGTTCCCACGGGCCAGTGCCGCTGCAGGTGTGGTTAAGTCCAGCCCTCAGCACCCGCAAAGGAGCCTGCAGCCCTTGCTCATCTATACTCTGGCTGCCCCTCCCTCATCTGCTCTGCTTCCTCCTCGGGCTCCCTGACTCCCTTAGCCCCGGGATGCCTCCATCTTCACTCCTTCTACCTCCGAGCAGGTGGCAGCACACTTCTGGGCCCGGGTCTGCGTAGTTGCCCGGCAGCGGCACCCACACATCTGGGCAGCAGCTTTGGGCTAGTCTCTGTCTAGCCGAGGGCCCGCCGAGTGTGAGTGTAGGGGGAGGGGAAGGAGAAAGTGGGCATCCTCCGAGGGTCGCGTGGACATCTGAGGAAGCGGCTTGGGGGTCCAGAGCCCCTGGGGGAGCGGGTGGTGGCCGGGTGCCCTCTGGCCCAACTCCATCTGGCAGCTAGTACAAGTCATACCAACGTTCCTAAACCCCCTCTTTTTGACTTCCTTCAAGAAATAGGAAGTTTTGCGACAGTTGGGCAGCTTTTTAATGGATTCAAACTGCTTCATCTTCCCAGACAAGTGGGTTCTTTCGCAGCAATGTAAACATGATTCAAATGAAAACAAAGCTCTGTGGCCGTTAGTATTAATATCTGTGGCTCTGCTCATGGGAACTTTTGTGTCTCAAGGGATCAAAAAGAGGAAGGCCTAAACAGAACCGGCGTGTGGGAGAGTGGGTGGGAGCTCTCTCACTCTTGAGTCAGCTTTTGTCACCCCCACCCTCCTGCGCTCTGTGCTCTAATTACCATAAAAAGTGACCGCACTGCTGTCTGCTGTCTGCAGTGGACTCGGGATAAGAGCTGAGCGGGGCCTGCTCTCTGTGCCAGACTTCCCTCTCCCTCTTAGGATAGGAGAGAGGATGGGAGCCAGTTTTTCCTTCCTGCTTACCTGCCTTCCTGGGAGAAATAGCCACCTCAAAACACAAGTGCCTTCATCTCGTGTTCAGCCACCCAATTCCTATTTTCTTTAAGTAGAAAAAAAAGTTTTGGAGCCAGAAAACATGTGGGTCTAGATCCTGGCTTTGCTGCTAGTTGTGGGACTTTGGGCAAGCTACATCTCTGAGCCTCAGTTTCCCCGTCTGTAGGATGGAAGTGATAAAAGTAGCCACCTCCTAGGGTGATGGTGCAGATAAAATGAGCCACTGTGACCTGAAACACCCAAAGTGGGCTCTGACACTTGTTGGGTTGGCGTCTGATGGACGCTTTGGTAGCTAGAGGCAGGATGGCACTGTCCCTGAGGGCCTGGGCTCTGGAGTCAGGCTGTCTGGGTTCAGATCCTGGCTCTGCCAATTACCATTTGTGGAACCTTAGGCAAATTATTTAACTTCTCTGCCTCAGTTTCCTCATCTGTAAAAAGAGGATGATGCTAATATCTTCCTCAAAAGGTTGTTACATGGATCAAATATGTAAATATATGAAAAGCACTTAAGACAGTGCTTGGCATGTGAGTGAGCTGTTATTTTTAGCTCCTTCAAGCTTTTGCTGGTTTGATTCTTGTGACTGATAACATTCGCACCTAACAGAATTTCTTGCAGAGAGGATGTCAGCCCCAAAACAGGAAGGTGGCAGGGGAAGAGCTCCACCACCCCAGGACCTTTGCAGGAGGAGCACGATTCCACTGCCTCAGCTTCTGGGTGTTTAAATGAAACAACTCGGCTTTTGCAGATGCAGACTCTGGGGCTGGATGGGGTGACTGGCGCCAGCATGGCAATCTGTGAATGAGATGCAAAGCTTGTTCCGAGGTGATAGCCATCTCCCTGGGGCTTGGTGTGAGGCTCTACCTTGTCCTTCCTCCCAGAGGCTGCCTGCTCTGCCCGGGGCCGTGGCCTCTCTACCCAGGAGGGGCGGGCTGCACCTCTGCCTGCTGCCTGCTGTCCTTCACCTCCAGCTGGGGCCTGCCTGCCTGTCCTCCTGGGCCTGGCCGGAAAAGCCAGCTGCTGGCGCACAGAATCTGCCTTGTGAAACACTGTGGCTCTGACTGGCTGCAGGCCCCAGGAGATCTGGAGAGGGGCCAGGTGGAAAGGTGTGGGCTGTGTAGCCACCGAGCCATGGCAAGTGACTGCCCTTGGTAGTTTTCCAAGGAGCTAACCTACCTGTCTGCCTGGCTCGGCTGCCCCGAGGTCTGTAGCTCCTCTGAGGCAAAGCTGGCCAGGCCGGCTGGTCAGAGGGGGTGGTCAGGACAGCCGGTGGCTGACAATGTTGAGTAACCTTGAATTGATGGCCTTCTGGCAAAATGAGGGTTCTTGTTGACAAGACCGGTATGGCCAGCACATTGTTGTGTGATTACCTGCAAGACTGCATGAGTTATTAGCAAAGAAGGATCTCACAGCACTGGGGGGTGGCGTGTGCACGCATGGAGTTGTCATCTGCCCTTCAGTGTGCGCACACAAGGGAACCAACTGACTCCCTGCTCCCCACTAATATTCACTCCCAGAGGCTGCCTGCTCCCCCAGGACATGGCCTATCTACTCACACTGTATTTTATAGATTCTAAGACATACTTTTCCCCCACATTTTAACATCTCGAATTATTGCATGTCATACATTCACTGGTGTGTTATAAATTGACAGTGCCATTTCTTGGTATACTCGAAATAACAGTGCGTAACAGTGCTTAAAACCAAAAAGGCATCTTGGATTTAATGAAACACAGAAACTAGGTAACCTCTAGAGAACTTACATAATTTGCCCAGTTTCTTCAAGGAGGGAAGTAGTGCCACCTTGTAGTGGTGGGAGGGTTTATGAGGGGACATTGATGTGATTCATGGGAATGAGCCTGGGCTCAGATTCCAGTTTACAGCTCAGAAGCTGTGTGACCTTGGGAAAATAGAGCAACCTCTCTGAGCCTCGAGTTCTTCCCTATCAAATGCAGGTCATGGCTCCACGGTCATCAGGATTGTGTGCAAAGCACCTTTCCCTGCTTCTTTCCCGCTGGGTACCATCTAAGGTCACACTCCTTCCAGCTGGATCAGAATGAAGGCAGGGAGAGGGTCTCTGGCCTCTTAAGGTAATAGAGGAAAACTGGCCTTCATACCCTGGCTTCCTGATGCAGTTTACAACCTTTGAGCATCATCTTTTCCTTCCTTCCCTCCTCCTCCCGCTTTGCCAGAGTTTTCATCTTCACATGTGTTTCCCTTTAGCAATTTTCTTTCAGACCTCTTTCCTCTCTCACTTTCTGTAAAATCTTCCCACATGTAGCCTCTTTGAAGCTCCCTTTGGTGGAAGAGGGGAGGGGGCTCTGCCCTGAGGCCAGGGTGGCACAGGCCCCAGGAGCCTCAGCTGACAGTAGTCAGTGGTCTAGTGTGCTGTGGTGCCTGCAACCTGCAGCTCAAGTCCAAGTTCTGGCGTTGCCCTGTGGCCTGGCTCTGCCATGCTCAGTGTTGGACCTTGCCATTGCCAAGAGGATTTAGCATTCTTGTACCTTCCTTGCTGCCTTAAAACCAGACCTTGTTCAGATCCTAGTCCCCCTAGCTCTGTGACCTTCTGCAGGTTACTTAACCTCTCTAAGCCCATTTTCTCATCTGAATGGTGGCCAATGCACAGAAACCCCCGGCACATGCTAGGTGCTTAATAGATGGATTCGTTCCCAGTCTTCCTCAAATATTTAAGACCTCCTTGTGTTTCTTCAGCTAGGTTCCAGGGGCTCTGGGAGCACCAGCTGACAGAGTGTTGCTCCAAGTAAATGCCCTGAGACAGATGGAGATGCTCGGGGCAGGGAACTGTCTGGGGGAAGACACTGGGCCTACCTCTGTGAACAGGATGTGGCGGGCAGCCTGGCTGGGCTGCAGGGGGATGGAACGGGTTGAGCAGCCAGTACCTTGGTGAGGTTGGCGAGGGGGCTTCTCGCTAAGGGAGGAACTGGGCTGGGGAGGGCAGCGGGCTGAGTGTGAGGCCCCGGGAGACAGCTACACTGCGATGTCTAGCTGAGCGTGGACCAAGGGAGCCAGGGCTCAGCGAGAGACGCTGCCCTGGGGGAGGCTTTCAGAGCAGGCAGTGGTCTTAACCCTTGTTTTCGTCCAAGGTCTACTCTCTGCCTCTCCTGAGATTCTGATGAAACCAGTAGCCTGACTTTCTGAGTTTTGTGTACAGGGTCAGGGGTTCACGGCTGCCTCCTTGAGGTCTGAGGGTGGACCTCAGTCCCTCCCATGTACTGAGAGGTGCAATGCAGTAAACCAGCCCTAAGGGAAACAGAGCTGCGGGAAGTGGGGCAGAACTTCGCTTACAAAGAGCCTGTGTCTGCCCGTGCAGTGGCCCCTCTGGGACCCCGGGAGGCAGGGCTCCGGCACAGCTCCTGGCTGGGGACCGGGGGAGCGAGTGGGTTAGCCGTGCCAAGGCTAGGATGCAAAAGCTTCCCGCTTGGTGATTCTCCTCTCCTTAAAATGGTACATAAGGGGCAGGGAGGTGGGGATGAGGCCCCAGCTTGGCATGTGCCTCCTTCCCCGGTGTCACAGGGACAGTCACAGGAGCAGAGGCAGGGCTTGCTGGAGGCCTGGTGCCCACAGATGGCTGTAGGGCTCTAGACGCTCCATTCTGGGCTGGGGGTGAGGGTGGAGGGAGGGGATGGGCCTCCCAGATATGGTGACTTTCTAACTGGGGCTGGTTTAAGGACAGGCATTTGTGGCCCAGGGAGGAATTGTGTTTCTGGCGTAAGAAACAGCACGTGTTGAGACGTTTGGGGGTGGGGAGGGGTAATGCTGAATGGGAGATTGGGGTCCGAGGGGAGGGGGAGTGGCCATATCGGGTCCTGAGGCTGAGACTGCTGGCTGGGGATGGGTGTGCTGGTCTGAGGAGTCAGGACCTGGTTCTGTAGCCAGTGGGGCCTGGCAGGGGGGCTGTGTGAGGTGGACAGGAGCAGAGCCTGGTCCCAATCTGTCCGCTCCTAGAGGGCGGGTCAGATGAAGCCTTGGCCATCGGCTGGGGGTCAACACTGACACCTGCTTGGCCTTCCAAGGTGGAAGGGTTTCTGTGGCGGAGAAGAGGTGGGGTGGGTACCCACCCCAGCTTTAGATTGTCAGCTCTGTTCAGGTGTGCCCTCCCTGGGAGGGTCATGTCCCCTCGTTTGGGGGTGCCCTGCTGAAGGAAAGCAGCTTGGCCCCCCTGGTGGGCTCTCAGAGGACAGCTGGCCCCTGCTGTCCCTTCTCAGGCCTTCACTTTAAACTCCTCTTATCATGATGATAAAACAGGGAGCCCCCAAGACAAGCCCCACAAACGCTTGGCTGTGTGAGTAATTAAGCCCTCATTTCAAGCCGCCACATCTTTAAAAGCTGTAATTTGTAGCCCAAAATAGCTGCCTGTTCTGAGAGCCAGGAGAGTCCTGGTTGTACCCCTCTTTCAACTTGCAGCCTGTGAATTTGCTTCTGACATCTGAGTTGCCCTCTACCTGGCCCGTGGCTTTCTCAGGGGAGCTGCAGATACAGTGGCTGGTGGGAACCGGGGCTTCCAGGCGGGTACTTGTGAAATCTTTTTTTGAGAATTTAGAGGGGGCGATGGAAGTTAGGGTTCCCGATTCAGGTCCCCGGGGCTCCACCTTTCCGTGTGATGACACGGGGGTGTAAAGGGCAAAATCACAGTGTCCTTTCAGGGCAACGTGGGTTAAATTCTCTGGGCACCGAGTCCTCATCTGTAAGGAGGCGATAGTATTTACTTGCAGGATTTTTAGGGGGAAGAAAATGAGACCACCTCGGTAAAGCATGTAGCAGACATGGGGCACGTGGTTGGCACAGCCATGTGTTCCTTTCCTTTCGTCTCGGGTGTGGCCGCAGTCGGCCGCTTGTGGACAGGTCTTGCCTATGGATCCGAGTAGGTGGATGCTGGGGACTCAGCTAACAGGAAACACCTCCCTTGACCTGCAGCCTCTCCAGGCTGACATGCCTGGAATTCTTGGGGCTGGCTGCTGGGTTTGGTTTCCAGATGTGGAAGCAATTTAAGTTCTGTTTTCATAATCCCCAACAGTTTGCCTCCAAAGTCCACGTTCTCATTTGAAAATCAAGACCGTTGGCTCTACTTCAGGGCCGGGGAGTGGGGCAGGGTTGGTGGCCTCTTTGAATCGTTTCTGCTCAGGAGGGAGGTTCACAGGGGTGCTCATATCTGGGACCCCGGGCTTTGTTGGGGCAGTTACACTGCATTGAGGGTTTGGTCCCCATGGGAGCAGAAGTTGACCCTGAGGCCACCTCCCCTGTGGGTTTTCCTTGAAGATGGGTCACTTAGCCACATTCAGCTGCAGTATCTGCCTGGCGTCCTGGTCACCATCACTGACCCTGGACAGCCAGCCTGTGGGGAGAGGAGACTCCGGTTCTGGCCATGTCGGAGGGAGGCTGGCATCACAGCCAAGCAAGTGGTAAAACACCCTCCTTCCCAAACTGACCACAACAGAGGGAAGAAGTCTGCCTGAGTTTCAAGTAGCCAGAAATACTGCCTGGCATGGAGAAACTGGTAATATCTCGCTCAATTACTGAGCGCTGCTGGCCACAGAGGTGGCCTGACCCAGGGTGAGAGGGTCTGTGGCTCTGTGGTTCCAGGGCTAACTGCTGATCTCTTGTCAACCAGTCACTGTTTAGGCAAAATAACTTTTACACTCATGTCATAGCTACACTATATACAGCCCTGGGCAAACAGAAATTGCCTTTGCAGTTTTAAATGTCTCTGGCTGAACTGCACACACGCACTTCTCCTTAAAATTTAACCGTAATACCTATGCAGTTGAGAGAACACACGAAACTTGGGAATAATTTGCTTAGGTCATGTGTAGATAGTGTTTATGAAACGTCGGCCTGACAATCGTAGATCCACCAAGCTTCAGTTTCAGCAAAATATGGTCTCTTTAGGAGCAGCAAGATCTCAAAGTGATCATGGAAGAGAAGCCAACAATTATTTTCAGGGGAGACTCCCCCAAAACAAAACAAAATCCCAAGTTTCTTGATGAGGTTCTTGAGATCCAGGAATTCTCTGTGGAGGTTGAATTTAATGGACCTTGAAGGAATTTGCTCTTATTATCCCGGTGGGAGGGCGGGTGAAAAATAGGGACTGAGCTGAGGGATTTCCTCAAAGGCTTCCTGGAGGAGGAGGAGGAATGGAATGTGTATTAGTCTGCTAGGGCTACTTAAACAACAGAAGTATATTTCTTCATCATTCTGGATTCCAGTGTCCGAGATCCAGGTAGCACGGTTGGTTTCGTCTGAGGCCTCTTGCCTTGGCTTGCAGTTGGCTGTCTTCTCCCTGTGTCTTCACATGGTTGTGTGTGTGTGTGTGTGTCCACATCTAATCTCCTTATAAGGACACCAGTCACATTGGATTAAAGACCCTGTCTCCAAGTACAGTTATATTCTAAGAGACCGTTGGTTGTCTGTGGGGAGACACCCGGTTTTACCCATAGCAGAAAGGTTCTCTGGTACTGTCCTCCAAGGGTGGGAAGAGGGGAGTGTGCAGAGCCTGCATCCAGGGAGAGCCTGAGTGAAGGGCAGGCAGCTCTGAACCATTTGAAATAAAATTAGGCAAGACGTTACCAAAACTAAGGGCATTTCTGCCTTTGTAACTAGATACCAAAGGCCCACTGTTGATGAGGGGCCCGTCGGGGATGCTCTGTTTATAAAAGTTTCTAGTGATGTTGAGACAGTTGTTCTTCCAGCTTGAGCCACCCTCTCCTCTTGATCTGGTCATTTGTAACCTAGACCACCCACTCTTCAGTGCTTACTTTCGAGGGTTTGTTCTGCCCGAGGATGCTGTGCTGGTCCTCCGGGCTCCCTGTTTCTGCTGACGCCACCTTCAGGATAGCATTCTTTAAGGATGGCTTCCCTTTTCATTGTTCCTTTTAAAGGGAGCTAAACTTGTCAGAGACTTTACACTTTTCCTTAACGAGTCCAGGCAGTTCGGGGCAACTACCTTCCACACTCTACATAAGCTTTCCTTCTAACATACTGAAAAAATCAGACCTGTAAGAACTGATGATGGGAAGCCATCTCCCCGAGGTTGTGCCCCAGGCCACGCTCTACGGTGGGTCATAGCACCACCCCCACCAGCCTCCATGGCTCCAGAGCCCACCATTCAGCCTGCTCCAATAGCCGCGACTCCATCAGCGGCACAAGAGTACCCTGCAGTGTTTCACATGAAGCCCAGTCCAGCCCTTGCCACCAGGAGAGACCATCATGGAGCTGGTCACGGAGGAAGAAGTTACCATTAAGAATTCATATGCCCCCAGGTGCTCTCCAGTGCTGCTACTATGTTCGCTTTGTCTCTGTAAGTTTTCTTCCTGAAATGTTTGAAATAAAATTAGGCAAGACGTTATCAAAACTAAGGGCATTTCTCCATAACTAGGTACCATCAACACACCTAACAAATCACGCATCGTTCCTAACATCACCCAATGTCTCGTCCATGTTACAGCTTCCCTGTTTGTCCCCAAAAGTTAGGTGGGGGCCCCTAACTTTGCTTGCTTGCAAGCTTGCTTGAACCGGGATCTAATCAAGGATAACAGCGTATGTCTCTGGTTAATCCAGAACCATGGTTCTCACAGTGTGGTCCTGGGACCATCAGCATCACCTGACAACCTAATAGAAATGCACTTAAAAAAAACAAACCCCACAAAACATTGCAACCTATAGAAATGCACATTTTTCAGACTTCACCCCGGGCCTCCTGAATCAGAAACTCTGATTCACTGAATTTTAACAATCCGCCCCACCCTGCACATGACTCTGATGCACAGTGAAGTTTGAGAACCACTCGTCTAGGAAAAAAAATCCCCCTCCCTCTTCTTTGTGACATTCTTTTTTGGAGAAGACCAGGCTCGTGGTCTTGCAGAGGGTCCCCACATTCTTTCTGCCCGATTGTTTCCCTATGGTGGCGTGGAGCTTGTCCCTCTGTCTCCCGCAGTCTTGGTTAGTAGAGGACCTAAGGCTTGATTAGAGTTAAGTGTTCGGTGAAGGCTCTGTGGGAGGTGATACCATGACCTTCATACTGTATCACATCCGGAGGCCAGTGCGCGGTTGTTTCCAGTTAGCGGGGCTGGGTTTGATCCCTGCGCAAGAATGACAAGAGCCTGTTTTCTCCGTGTGGAGGTGTTGGGGGTGGGGAGGGGTGTCCTGCAGTCATCTGCAGGGTGATTCTGCAGTTGTTGGGGGTAATGCTCTATTTGTGTCAAGTCAAGCTTGTGTCATTCAAATCTTGTCTCCCTTCTTACTCTCTTGTTTGCTTGCTCTGTCATTTAGTGAGAGACGAGAGTTAAAAACCTCCAACTTGCAGTTCTAAGTTTTGCTCTGTGTATTTTGAAACTATGTTATTAGATGCACAAATGCTTAAGAGTATCTTTACATCTTATTAAATTGATTTTTTAATCATTTTTTAATGTTTCTCTGTCTTGCCTGGAAGTGTACTTTGATATTAATATAGACCCTGCGACTTCTGGTTGGTGTTTGTGTGGTGTATCTTTTTTCATTTTAACTTTCTTTTTTTAAAAAATGTATTTATTTTTATTGAAGCATCGTTGATTTACAAGGTTGTGTTAGTTCTTTTACTTTCTACCTATCTGGGTCCTTATGCTTAAATCGTGTCTCTTGTCAGTGGCATGTAGTTTTTTTTTTTTTAATCTAGTCTGAATATTTGTCTTTTAATGGGCTGGTTTATTACATTTACCTTTAATGCATTACTGATGTGGTTAAGCTCTTTAGTATTTGGGTTTTTTTTGTTTGTCCCAGTCTCATCTTTGATGCTCTTTTCCTCCTTTTTCCTGAGTCCTTTTGGATGACTTAAGCATTTTTCTATTCCGTTTTTTTTCTCCATTTGACTTTTAGCAACACATTTTTAATCTTTTTTTTCCTTTAACGGAGGCACTGGGAATTGAACGTGTTAAGCATGCACCCTGCCAGTAAGCTGTATCCGTCTCCCCTGTTTTTATTTTTTAACTGATAATGTTTGATGCGCTCAAATGTGTCATTGGCATAGAAGCGGCAATGTGTGGATAGAGGGCTCAGAGCATCTCCTGGACAGGACGGGTGGCCCTAGTGAGAGGGGTGTTTCCAGTGGGGTTCCAGAGTCTGACCCATAGCCTCATGGGCTTGAAAACCACAAGGCCCTTCCCACACCCCCAGGACTCAAGTGCTGCTTATGCGGGCAGGTTGTCCCTGGGCGGATGCACGAGCCAGGGTGCCAGCTGGTTCATGGACAGTGAGAACCGCCCTCTGGCAGTGAGCTCAGGCAGCCCTTCTGGTTGTCAGCAGGCTCCTGGGACGCTTGTCCCGGTCAGAAGGGTGGTGAGTGAACTCGGACACGGGGGAGATGTTAGAAGGTCTGAATGGACATTGAGTGGTCTCAGGCTCTGGTGCCAGTGAAGCAAGGCCCCATGGCCTCTGGAGCAGACCGGACCCACAGGTCAGCTGGACAAAACACCTCTGGCCAGTGCCTGGGTGGACACTGCCAGGATCTGCTTCAGACCCTCTCACCCAGCCTCTTAATACTTCCAGCTCCTCTGCTCAGCTGCCCTTTGGGGGATCTGCCCACCTCTGGTCTTAGTTTGGCTGCCGAGGGCTACCTGACACCCCTCATTTCTAAAGGTTTTCTGGGGGCTACGTCACCATCCGCCCCTCAAGCTCCTGTGATGCCATCTTAGCAGTAGCGTGAGTGTGGAGGGGAGGGTGTGAGATCAAGGAGAGAGATAGCTCTAGTTGCAATTAAAACCCCGAATAAAAGGCAGTGCAGGCTTCCACACCCCTTCCGTCAAGCAGCAGGACTCCTTATATGACCGCCTTGGCTTTGTGTAAATGGCCCGGGAGTGCTGGAGAAACACCAGCATGACTTTCTCTTTCTATTCTGTTCAGTACTGGCCTGGGCTTCCACAGCAGGTGGAGGCCAGATCCACAACTGAACCAAGTCGGCCTGAGAGCCTCAGTCTCCCCATCTGTAAAATGGGGTGGTTTATTTAGCACCTCCCTCCAGGGGCGATGTGAGACTCGAACCCTCTCAGGATTTCCCACTGGAGACTAATAAGCTCCTGGGGAAACCCGGTTGTCACTGTTGTCTGCCTCCTGGGATCTGCGGGTCCACTTTATGAGGAACATAGAGGTAGCAGTTGGGGCACCTATGCTGAGATCTGTTCCTGGGGTCTCCTGGTTGGGGCAGGAGTGCTGAGCCCAGTTGAGGGTGGCCACAGGGTGTGTAAGGGACCCCAGTCCAGGTAACCCCATCCCCTCCCCGTGGACCTAGGGCATCGGCATCCATGAGTTAGCTCCTTAAACTGAACCTTCTGCTACCTGTGAGAAAGACCCAGTGAGACCCTGCCCAGGCCTGTCCCTGTTCCTGGGCTGTTGGCTGGCTGGGAGGGTGATGGGGGATTTGACTCCCCACCTGCCCCCTCAGGCCTGCTCAGCCCGACCCAGGCAGCAGGCTGGCTTCTCCCTCACCCTCAGCTTGGTATGTGTCCATCCCTCCCCTCATACCTTCCCTGCAGGGGGTCCCTGTGTGCCCACTGGTGCCTGTCTGCAGGGGAAGCTGGGATGTGCCCGGTGCCCGCCTGAGCTATTTTTACCCAGCCCTGTCCCCACAGAGCTGTTCTTTGGCTCCAGTTACTGCCTGGGGAGTGGAGCTGTTGCCAGGGCTGGGGGTGGAGAGTCAGAGCCTGGGAGCCTCGCGGACTCCATTGTCCAGGCAGCATGTCATCTTCACACTTGTTAAAGGGTGTAATTAATGCACAGAGAGATCATCCAAGACAGTGGGCAGAAGACAACCCTGGTGGGGAACAAAGAGGCACCTGGCATGTTTAGAGGGCGGGTTTTGCGACTTGCAAACATCTGGCTTCCAGAAGCTGAACCCAGCCTACCTTCACCACTGGGAGTCACAGGGACAGGTTCCTGGGGGCTGGAGAGAGGTCACTGGGCCAGGAGGCACCTCTGACTGTCTTCTCTCAATACTGTGAAGACAATGATAGCTCAGATTTGTTGAGCACTTTCTGCTTAGAGTATGTAAAACTCATTTAATCCAAGTAGTTAACTCCATCCCATAGATGAGAAAACTGAGGCACTGAGAAGTTCAGGGAACCTGAGACCACAGAGCTCATCAGTGGTAGAGGGGGAATTGAACCCATCAGTCCGCCTCCAGAGCTTGCTCGTAACACCACCCTGCCCCCGCTCTCCTTTGCTGCTTTCCCAGCATCTGTGAGGTGAAGGTATTGTTCTAGATTCTCTATGGCAGTCTTGCCAGGTGTGTACTTCCATCCCTGTTTTTAGATGAGGCTCAGAAATTGAATAGCTGGTTCACAGCCAGCCAGGGACCGAGCCGGGGTCGGCACCCAGGTCTCGGAGTCCCCACCCTTGGCTCTTTCCAGCTAACCATCCACAGCACAGTTTGGTCCAGCTGGTACTTGCTAATCACTACCCTGTGCTCCCTGCGATGCTGACCGTGGGGGTTCAGATGTCAAAATCCCCATGGTTGCCCCTTTAGGGTCTTCTCTTTCCCAGGGAATGTGGAAATGGGGTCACCCGGAGTCCCTCAGCTGCCAGGAAAATGCAGAGTAATGGGCTGTGTGACTTCGAGAGCGTTTCCCACTGGGAGCAGTGGGGGAAGGGGAGGGTCAGAGGGAGTCGTGCACCTGGGCCTGCCGCACCCACTCCAAGACCCTGGGCAGTGGGTGGTGCTGGCCACTCTGAGGCTTGGAAGGGCCCCACAAGACCTGATTCTGGGCCTTCTCACCAGCCTTTGAATTCAGCTCGTGCCAACTTCCTACAGAGGAGGGAGTGACTTTGGGGCCTGCTGGAGGGTGAATGCTGCTCTTGAGACTGGAGTGGGGCGCCCACAGGCCGGCTGTGTGCCTCCAGGCTCCCACTTGCAGACAGGGCCAGCGGTCCGCTCTGGAGACAGGATGGGGTGTAGGGGGGCGCTGGTGGTGCAGACCTGCCCTGCTGGAGCATCTGGCTGGGGCCTCAGAACTCTCCTGAAACCCCCGTCTCTTGAAGGTGGCATGCCTCCTGGCGTCCTGCCTGTCCGGGACCTCGCTGGCTGACCAGCCGGGGTCCCGTGGGCTAGAGGGGCAGCTCGGCCTCTGTAATATGCAGCCCCCAACAAGGCCGGAGCAGAATTTAGTGCTCCTGAGGCTGCTGACTCCCTGATGCTTGTGACCACTGTCATGTGTGCCCTTAGAGTAGTCTCTGGGGTAGAGGTGACTGTCCCCAATCTGTAGGTAAGGAATCAGGCTCAGAGGTCACTTGCCCCAGGTCCAAGGTCACATGGCTTGTGAATAGTTGGACCAGCCAGGACTGAAACCCCATCTGCCAGGATCCAGAGCCACACCCTCACCCAGCCCCTCACAGGGGTGTCTTGGAGCTCCTTGGCAGGGTGGGCAGAGGTGACCTGCAGTGGGCTGGACACGGGCCAACCACAGGGTCCTGGGGATACGGTCACCTACGGTGCTGCCTGGAGCTGCCTGCCAAATACACTGTCCCTTCCTTAAAGGTACCCTCTCAAAAAAAAACTCCCAGTCTCACTCTTTCTGCTTTCTGCTCCCCGGATCCTTGCCCCCTCCAGAGCACAGGCCTCAGGTCTGGGACTCGCTGGGAGCTCGCTGCCAAGGAGCGAGACCTGAACGCAGACTGCGTGGTCTGTTGGGAGCGGGCAGCCCTCGGGGTTCTTGGCAAAGAGGTGCCGATGAGCATGAGGTGCCCTGTGGATCGATGCCCTCCTCTCGTGGGAAGGACGCCCCGTCCCGGGGACACCGCAGCCCAGGTTCCTGCTGCCCGGTCTCGGCCTGGGGGCTGTCTGCAAACTCTGGAATCTTGCAGCAGCAGTAGAATTTGCCCTGCTGCCCCCAGGCAGATTAATCGTTAGCTCTGGCACATTCCCCGGAGATCTCCCCTTTCTTGGAAGCCTGCATAACATGGGGGTCTCCGTGCAGGGCCCGACTGGCCCAGGGGCCTGGCGGGAGGGTGGCTAGGCTTCAGGAAGCCCCCAGGCCTCCTGGAAACCCTGCGAGGATGATACGTAACTTTGTCTAAAAAATATATAAGGAAGAAACTGACTCAGAAGCATTTCTAATAGGACTTATGGTTCTCCCAGCCGGGGAGGGGTGGCTTCAGGTGAGGTGAGAGGTTGCCTTCCAGCATCTTCCAGCAGCTGCCTCTGCTTGGCCTTCCTGCCTGAGGCACTTGGGAGGGAGCATGCTGTCCCCCAACCTCAGCAGCATCCCCCCGGCCTTCCCCAGACAACCCGGAGAGCGGGACCCGGGCTGGGACCGAGGCCCCGGGGGAGGAGCACGGGTGACAAGGCCACTTCTGTTCAGGAAAGAAACCAAACCAGCACCACCTCTGGCTAACCGAGGTGCACGATGTGTTCCTTTTCTTATAGCTGTCTTTATGTTATCTAAATTTAGGGGAAAACTACAGATCTCATTGGGATATGACATCGTCATTTGATATGCCTAATCTACTATCAAAACCTAGCCTAGAACACCTTAAACAAAACCACCCAGAATGAGGCCTGTTTTATAATTGTGTTGAATCTCTGCCATAATTGATGGAATGCTGCACTGAAGGTGGAAAATGGAATGGTTCTAAGTATATGAGCTGTTGACCCTCCTGGTCGTGCGGCTGCCCCGCCGCCCAGCAGTAGGGGAGCTTCAGACCGTGTGTCGCTAGCCCAGGAAAAAGAGGAAAATTCGGAATTCCAAGTACAGTTTCTACTGAACACGTATCGCTTTCACACCGTCGTAAAGTCAGAAAATCTTAAGTTGAACCATTCTCCGTTAGGGACCGTCTGCGCTAGAAATGGGTTTGAAGTTATAATTAAAATTTCCACTTGCCTTGAGCAAACAACTGTGGGGTGAATGAAGAGGTGCTGATGTAGGGAGCAGCCAGTTTTGAGAGAGAAGGCGGGCGTTTTGAGTGAGTGCATGTGGGGGGTGGGGTGAGGGGCCAGACTTGGTGTGTCAGGAGCCTGGCGCCAGGTCTCAGCTGGGCCCCCTGTTGCTGGGCAGCCCCCTCCCACTCAGCATCGCCTTCCCCAGGTGTCAGCTGGAGAAGACCACTCCTCCTCCTGCCTTGTACACGCCCCAGATCTCCCGGGTCTGTCGTGAGAGATGAACGGTGTGTGTGTGACAGACAGGACACTGTGTCAGGTGTGAGGGGCCAGACAGCTGTGGACTCTGCTCAGAGGATAAAACTATGCCTGAGGAGTTGGGAGGGAGGGAAGCAGGGACCCCTATGGGGGGGTCTGACCCCTTCCACTGCCCGGGCTGAGACAGGCCACTCGAGGCCCCTCTTTCCATCGTGTGCGTGGTGTTGGGTGTGATGCTGTGGGACGTCAGGTGAGAAGGGGGCTGTCTCCGGAATTTGGTGGCTATTCTGTAAATGTTTGTTTCCCTTCGTTTCTTCTGGAACGCAGCTTGCTTCGGCTTGCAGACAAGCGCTTGCTTGGGGCATGAGCTCTGATAAGGTTGGGAGCCACATGGAACTGGATTAGTGACATCTAGACAGAAAGGGCCGTGTGAACACCAGGGGTGAGTTTAATTACACAGCCCCTTGGCCTGCACAGTCAGGGGTGCCTGGCTGCCTGATGCCGACTTTATTGGTCCATCTGGTGCTCAGCCCGAGTCATGGCACAGGCAGGAGCCAAGCTCATTAATTGCCATCTCTTCCTAGCCGGGCGTGACTTGCTGGGGGTAGACCCAGCAAGACCCAGCTCACCGGCGGACAGCTGCACACGTCTGGCAGGCCCAGCCGAGCCTGTCGCTGACCACTTTCCTTGGATGTCCCCGATCCTGTTCTTGTTGGCGATGCCCCTAGACTTTTCACAGCCCTCTTACTGTCCTGTGGCTGGAGGAAGCACCTTTAATGGGGGCTCTGCCAGCTCTTAGCCAAGGAGCACACCGAAGAATCTGAGGAGTAGCTTGACATCTCACATGGGAGCAGGTGGAAGATACTTCCCTCGTCAGAGGCAAAGCAGACTCGAGAAATGGTTTGCAGAGGGCTGCCTCTCCGACTGGGATAATCACTGAATAGAGCCAGAGCTCTTCTCCTATAAGTTTAGCAAAAGGTTCAGGCAAATCTTTGTGGTGCACTGACATTGTGCTGGACAGGGTGCTGGGCACTGGGGACCAGCCCAAATCTCAGAATCGAAAGATCTAGCGTTCTTGCTCTCCAGTGTGGCTGTGGCAGGGCCAAGGCAGGCCCATGGCCGGGATTTATTCATTGAGGTCCTGCTATGATGACCCAGCGATCCTGTAAGATTCCGTGGCCATTCTCAACTTGCAGAGGCAAGAACTGAG
Source organism: Camelus bactrianus (assembly GCF_048773025.1). NCBI lineage: Eukaryota > Metazoa > Chordata > Mammalia > Artiodactyla > Camelidae > Camelus > Camelus bactrianus. The sequence goes on along the minus strand of NC_133554.1, from coordinate 37,521,590 downwards.
GTTCAGAGAGGTTGTTTGACCTACCCTGAACCGTGGAGGGCAGATCCCAAGCTGTGTGGACATCCCTGTACCACGATGCTTCAAACTCCACTAGGTCAGAGTCACTGTCGGTGGGGCTGTGCCCTTACAGTCACCAAGGAGTCTTCTCCAAGTCCCGTAGCTTCCCGTGCAGATTTTGTGATGGGGACCCTGCCCAGCTGCCCAGGTACCCTGGATGACGTGGCTGGCCTGGTTGTGGCCCTGCTCCATGGATGGCTGTCCCATGGGTTCCCGCTCCTCACTGGGTTCTCACGAGGCCGCCAGCGAGAGAGCCCCCGAGACCAGTCACCTGCCAGGGTCTCATACCTGAGCTCTCGGGGTCTCGGCCTCCCGGCACCACAGTCTTCACTGTCCCCAGCCCTGCTGATGTCCTTGCAGTCTGAGGAGCAGTGCTGGGTCCTGGGGAGCCAGCCTCACCCCTGCTGCCCCCTCTGTCTTCCCAGGGCAGCGAGGTGCCAGACCCCACCTCTGCTGACGGCGAGCTCCTCCTCAGGGAGCCCGGCTTCTTTCTCGAGGACGAGGACGAGGCTATGACGCTCGCCCCACCCGAGGGCCCCCAAGAGTCGGACATGGACGGCCCCATGGAGAGCACCCAGGGCCTGGAGGGGGCGGTCAGGATTCCTGCCGAGGAGAAGGACGCGGGCCTCGGGGCCCTGTTCCTGCCAGAGGACAAGTGAGTTAAAACTGCCTGGAGCTCTGTGTGTCAGAAGGAGGTGATGGTCATGGCCAGAGATTTGGAGAGCAAGGAGAGGGGTTAACCATACGGAATTGTCAATTTTTAATTATTTCTGACCTTCAAAAGAAAGGCAGTTTCATATGGTTCGACCTAATACCTTTTCCCAGTGCAGAGGTTCTCAAACCCGCACAGCTCTGGGAGTCACGCTGTTCATGGTGGGGTCCTTTGGAGTCCTTCATCCATGTTGCTTCCTGGGAGCGGTCCGTCCGCTGTACCTATGATCCGCCAACCCAAGGACAGCTGGTCGTGTGGACCACAGACCTGTTGTCATGCTGGCTAATCATCTGCCATCTGATCGTTCCCACTGTCTTCTGGGACTGATCACCAAGAGGCAGCCAGAAGTTAACCCACAAGGATTTCAATAAAATGTATAGGAGAAAGAAGTGAGGAGTGTGATGCATTCCACCCAAGGTGCTAAGGAACCTGAGGGCAGATAAATAAGTAAATAAATGGTACAGGGTGGAGGTACCAGGAGACTTGACCTTTAGTGCCCAAACACTGACACTGTGAATCTTAGAAGTTGGGGTACCTCGGGGGCAAAGTTTGAGAACCGCTGTTTCCCCATTTTTGAGTGTGGGGGCTTAGGAGGCTAGAGAGATCCTAGTTTATGAGTGAGAAGGTGCAGAAGCTCCTGCTCAATGACTAAGGGGAAGATATGTTTTGGCAGGTGATGAGTTGTGTTTCTGTTTGTCCATGGGTTACAGACAGCCCCTGACACTGTCCCAGGCCATGCTGGGTCACCCATGAGGGGTCTAGGGTCTCCGACCCGTGCTCTGTGGCATCTGGCTTCTTTGGAGTAGAAATCCCCTCTCTAAACTAGCAGAGGCATGTCACCTAGTAGCTCATTGTTTGTTTTAAAACCTCATTCGTTGTTAGAGGACAAGCAATGACACAGAACTTGAAAAAGGTAGGAAAAGTGAGAGTGAAGGATAAATAACATACTGAACTCGTGGTCCCGCCACCCAAACACAAGCCCTGTTACCATTTAAATGTTTTCATTTCCTGCTTTTCCTTATTGTATGTAGACCTATGACATGCTCTGTCTCCCAGTGTCTAAAATTTTGTCTTATAGTTTACATTAATTTTTTCACATTATTGCCAATATTTTTTACAAACCTTTCAACACCAGTGAGATAGTCCATAATGTATGTGATCATTTCATTCATTGCTCTATGCTGCAATTTAATAGCTAATTCAGTGTAGCTGTAGGTAAACCATGCTTTTGTAAGCAATGTTCCTCGAGAAGCAGTGACATCTCTTGTGCAGAACTCTTAGGATGAGGTCCCCTAAGTGTACTTACCAGGTCAAGAAATGCAAGCTTTATCTGGCTCCCGGTATCTGTGGCACTGACTGACCTTCCAGAAGGTCTGGCTGGTTTCTTCCGCCGCGGGCTCTGGGTGGCGCCTCATTAACAGCCGGCTCTCCTGCAACCCCAGGTCCCTGGTCCACACTCTGTCCATGACGACGTCAGACCTCTCCACGCACTCCACCACCTCGCTCATCAGCAACGAGGAGCAGTTTGAAGACTACGGGGAGGCGGATGATGTGGACTGTGCCCCCAGCAGCCCCTGCCCTGACGACGAGACCAGGACCAATGTCTACTCGGACCTGGGGTCGTCCGTGTCCTCCAGGTGGCCCCTTGGTCTGGAATGGCATTTAGGGCCCAGGAAAAGTAGCAGAACCAAACCAGCCTCATCCCTGGGCAGAGCTGTGAGCTCCGTAGGCTCTGCTCCTGGGCTGGGGAGAGGCTGACTTTGCACCCTGATTAGGGGTCTGGAATTCCTCGTCCTTCCTTCTGCCTTGGGGAGGAAACACAATTAACCAACCTGGGAGCCTGCAGACTCCAAGTGACATACTGATACCTCCCCACGCACTTGAGTCATTGCTTACTTTAACATTAGCTCTCAGTTGCCATCTCTTTGAAATGGGTGCAGCTCATTGGCTTCCTCTCTATGAGTATTGGAGGAGGGGAGATCTGTGGCTGTATTTCCACTCCCCACTCCTCATCTCCCAAACACACACGAGGCTCATGGGTGTTGAAGAATCCAGTAATAAGTAAGCTCGGCGGGTGGGGCGGGGCACCAGACTGGACAGCGGTTAAGAAGATTTCTTCCTCTCTCATGAACCAGTGCGGGGCAGACACCTAGGAAAATGCGGCATGCGTACAACAGCGAACTGCTGGATGTTTACTGCTCTCAGTGCTGTAAGAAAATCAACCTGCTCAATGACCTGGAAGCCCGACTCAAAAACCTGAAGGCCAATAGGTGAGGCCCTGGAGCTCAGCACAGGGGTGGGTGGACTGGGTGGGGCCAGTCGGAGAAGCAGTGGGGGAGGTGGCCCGACTCTGTCTTGGCAGGTGATCAGGGGGCCACTTCTCAGGGCCAAGCTGGTAGTGAATTCCCTCCAGTGGGCGGGCAAAAGCCTCGTCCGCACTTTGGTATCTGCAGTCGGGACAGAGGAAGGAGTGGGCTAGAGGCCCCTCTGTTCAAAGCCCTTTTCTCTCTCTCTCTATAGCCCCAACCGAAAGATCTCTAGCACAGCCTTCGGACGGTAAGGCCCCCCCAGGGGCGTGCGGGTTGAATGCTGTCCCCTTTCACTGCTCTCCTGCTGCCAGGGTGGCGGCTCCGTGCCCACAACCAGACCCAGCCAGTGCACTGCATGTGGCTGGTTGGGGAGCAAGGTGCCCCAGGGCAGCGGAGGCAGAGGGAGATCCACTCCTGATAAAGAGAGGCCGGCCTCCTCCCTGTCCCCTCCCTATCCCCACCCCTTGTCCCTTCCGGCAGCGGTCAGCCCCTCCAAACTCTCAGGGGCCTCCACCTCAGGCAGGCACAGCAGGGATGCACTGAGAGACACAGCCCTCCCGCGGCTGTTGGTGCCCTTCCCCGTCCTCTGGGGCTGGCAGCCGTACCAGCAGAGACCCTGGGCTTCCCGCAGGAGAGATGCACCATTAATGTGCCCACTGGAGCTGGTCACTCTGCTCCAGGTTAAATCTTGCACAGCTGATTCCCAGGACTGCCAGGGTCCCACTCTGGTTCTCCTGCACACTGGCCCCAGGTCCACATCAGAGACTCTGGGAGATCCAGCGAGTGTCCGGAACCTGGGCTGGAACATTTAGCCAAGACCCTGGCTGCTGCCTGTCAGGGAGTGGGAGCCGCTGGGGAGTGGCAGCTGGGTTTTGCCTCAGGCAAGAGTCACCTGGATAGTGGCTGCCTGTTTCCAGTCCACTCACCAACCCACTGTCCTGCACGACCTGGGTGGTCTCCCTCCTTCTGCCTTCCCCCAGGGTCCCCAGAGATGTAGTGGGAGCCAGCCTGGCAGAGGGCTGGGTGGTCTCAGGAGGTCCAGGCCTTCTGCTGGGACCTGGTGCCAGGCTGGCTTCACTGGGTGGTTTTCCAGGTGGAAGAGGCCAGGGGCCTCACCCACCAGCTCTGTTCCTTGGTGGCTGCTGGCTGGGACACTAGTGTGAACAGGATCTGAAGCAGCAGGAAAGGGCTGTGATGGACTGGCCATGTCTGCCACGGGCTCAGGAGGGCCATAGCGGCATGTCTGCCATCTTCTGGGCGGGTTGATCTCTTGAGTTCAGAGGTCAGGCCGCTCTCCTCCCTTGACTGGGCGAGGGCAGCCTCCTTAGAGGGGGTTCCTGGCACCCTCCCCGGGCCATAGCCTCCGGCTGGACCCCAGTCTCAGGGGCCCCCGGCAGCCAGATGCTCCTCCCCGACCCTGCAGGCAGCTCATGCACAGCAGCAACTTCAGCAGCAGTAACGGCAGCACTGAGGACCTCTTCCGGGACAGCATTGACTCCTGTGACAACGACATCACAGAGAAGGTGGGCCTGGGCGGGCCTTGATGCGTGCTTACTGCCTGGGGGTGGTAGGGGTGCTCCTGGCTGCTGCCTGGGAACTTGGGAGACACCCCCACCCAACGTGACTTTTGAGGGGAGGGTAATTAGATTTGTTTGCTTACCACCCCACCCAACATGACTTTGGGGGGGGATTAGATTTGTTTGTTTATTGATTTATGTTTGTTTCTTTAAGAGGCGGTTCTGGGGATTGAACCCAGGACCTTGTACGTGCTAAGCACATACTCTACCACTTAAGCTATACCCTCCCCACTATGAGTCTTCTTTGTACATGCTCACATGGGGATCCTGGCCATCAGCCTCACCTGTTAGTTTTCAACTCAGTGGACTTAAAGGTTTTCTTTGCCCCACCTCTGCCTCCCTGTGGTAGGTGAGCTTCCTGGAAAAAAAGGTGACAGAGCTGGAGAATGACAGCCTGACCAACGGGGACCTGAAGAGCAAGCTGAAGCAGGAGAACACGCAGCTGGTGCACAGGTCAGGCCGGCCTCGGCGGTGATGTGGGGCGGAGGGCTGGCCCTGTTGCTGAGCCCCCGGCAGAAGCCAGGGGAGGAACCTGCCTGTCCTTCTAGCTCTGAGGCTCTGGGATGCGTCAGCCCCTTGCTGCATGGCCCTGCCCGTGCCAGACCCCTGGGGACAGGTCTTTGGGAACAGGGAGACAGGTTGGAGCTTGACCTCAGCCCCCCAGGGCTGCAGCCCCAACACAGGTCAGAGGCAGGGGTTGGGATCCATTTCTGGTCTCTCTGTTCTGCAACAAGAGCCTGACCTCCCTTCCTGGGGAAAAGGGAGAGAGGGAGGCCGGTACAAGCCGGGGCTCACACCCGCCCCTAGTGGAAAGGGTCTGGGCACTACTGTGCCCTCCTTCTGATGGAGGCCCGCTGAGCGTGACTCTGATGAGGTGGTGCTGTGGAGTGTGGTGCATGCCTCACGGGATGGCATGAAACTTGGTAAACTGCTCCCCACCCAGTGTCTGGTCCTCAACCTTGTAGGGCCCAAAGACGGGCCCTTTTGTACGTCCCAGGTCAGCCTCATAGAGGGACTGTTGCCAGTGACATGTCCCCCAGACTGATGTACCAACTCGGCTGCCAGTAGTGGAGTTAGAACATCCACAGTGGGGCCTGGCCTTTCCCGGGTCTGGTATGCTCAGGGCCGCCAGCCGGGACATGTCCAGCTTTGGAGCCCAGGTGCCCAGTGAACTGAACTATTGATCAGAGGAGTATCAGCCAGGAAGGAATAAAGCAAAAAGAGGAAGTGAGGCCGGAGGGCTGCTTGATCTGGCTGTGGCGAGGCCGGCACTCCCTGTGTCTGCCTTGGGAGTGCCCCCTGCTCCCCTCCGAACCAGCTAACGGGACTGCCCCTCGGTGGCGTGCGTGGCTGGCACACCTCTCCTTAGATGCCACGGTGTCCCTCATCCCACAGACCTAACAGATACGCTGCCTGGGGTCTCGGGGTCCAGGGCTCCCTGTGGTCGCAGCCTGGGTTGGGGTGAGAAGACTCAGGACTCCGTGCCACTCTCCTCAGGGTGCACGAGCTGGAGGAGATGGTGAAGGATCAAGAGACCACTGCTGAGCAGGCCCTGGAGGAGGAGGCGCGGCGCCACCGCGAGGCCTACAGCAGGCTGGAGCGGGAGCGGGGCACGGAGATCGAGTTGCTCAACACCAGGTCGGCCCCTTGGGGAGGGTCTGACACCCTCCGCCCTCTGCCATGTCCTCGCACTCCTGGTCTCACCCTGTGGGCGCGCGCTGTCCCCATTACATAGATGGGAACACTGAGCGCGAGGGGAAGCCTCTGTTCTAACAGTTCTCCTTGTGATACCTGAACATATGGACGTGTTCTCTAGCAAGCAGGTAAAAGAGTGTTTGTGTTAGGTAAACCAGGGAACAACATGGGTCTATAAATAAGAGAATAAGTAGAAAAAAAAGTGTCTTATCCCAATTCCTGGGCTGGGTCTGATGTCCAGGCTTGGAGCGCCCCCTGCTGCTAGGTTCTCCCTGACCCTGAACACTAGGGCTTACTGACCCTGGGCCACAGGGGCCAAGATCAGTGGAAGAACAGGGCTTCTGAGCCTTGGATAAGGCTGCTGGAATCCGAGGCAGGCAGGGAGGGGAGGACTGACCTGGGAGTCTGGCTTGGTCACCCATTAGCTCCATGACTTTGGACATACTGTCACTTCCTGGGCCTTAGTATCCATCTGTCATCCCTTCCCATAGAGTGACCAGGATGCACATCAAAACACTGCACACCGGTGAGGGCTGTGTTGATGTCCCAGGGCTGCGCTCCCGCTGACCAGGCCGGGGTAGGCCCCTGGGCCTCTGGCAGAGGACGGCCATCCCCGCACTCCTCAGGCCCCCGGGGCCCCAGTCTCTGAGCTGAGAGCCTCCTGAGTCGGCCAGGCCCAAGCTGGGGTGGAAGGCAGGTGGGGAGGGGGCTTCCACCTCGTACCTCATGGCTGGCAGGCAAGCAGGTCAAGCGCCCAGAGGGAAACGGGCGGGCCAGGCCCGTGTGCAGCGGGGTGAGGGGACCTCCCCACTCCCCTGTGCCTGAGACCCGCTCTGCCCTCTCATGGACCGGGGGTTCATTTAAGTTTCTAGAAGCTGCTGTTTTGCATCTGTTCCTAGGGGCTGATGCCTTCATTAATCATCACTTCTCTGCCTGCTCTTGACAGCTGACTGAGCGGCTGGCCTGAGAGAGGTGGCTGGGAGGCGGGTGGTGGAAGAAGACCGTGGGAGTGCGGGCCTATGCGGGTTAGGGTGCTGTCTCCTAACCCTTGCCCAACTCCAGGGGCACTGTTCCTGTAGCTGCTGCTGGCAGTGCTCCCAGAGTCTGCAGTGTGCTGTGTCTCACGTCCTCCACCATCTCAAGTCCCCTGTGAGGTGGCCTCATCAGAGCAGGGTGCTGGGTCTGAATTCCTCTCAGGCCCTGGCCCAGGGGTCCCTCCTGGCAGTGGGGGCCGGGGAGCCCCCTCTCCGGGGTGGAGGAGGTGGGAGTCGGGAGGAGATGGCACTCTGCAAGAATCCCTGCCAGAATGGCCCCGGCCGTCCCAGTGTCAGGCCAACAGCCTGTCTCCACTGCTCACTTAACACCGATCTGGGTGCCCGGGTTCCGTCTTCTCAGGAAATCATGTTAAGACAATCCCTCGTGAACACTAACAGAGGTTATGATGGTCAGAACCACTGCCTGGGGGTGTCAGGCAGCTGCACCGAGCACTCAGAGGGAAGAGCTCTGAGCGAGATGCTGGAGGAGGACGGAAAACAAAGACAGCTGTTTGTTGCCTTTGGACTGTGGCTCCTCACAGGAGGGCCTTGCCCCGGACAGCCACGCACAGCCGCAGGATGACTCTCCATTTAGCAGAAAAATACCACCATCCCCATCTCCATGTCTGCAACGAATCTTATGTTCTTATTCACACATGAGTTTTCTTTTTATCCAAAAGTAATAATAACTCAGTGTCTTTACTATTTTGCCTTAGATGTCAGGAAGCTTAAAGTCAATATAGTATCACTTGGAACAACTATTCATATTCTCACTCTCTGTCTCTCTCCGCTGCTTCCAGGAAGCAGAGAATCGCTGCACATTGTCCGATCGTAAGACAGTCCTCACTTCTGACCTCCTTGTCTTTCTCCTGTCCCCAGGGTGCAGCAGTTAGAAGAAGAGAACACTGAGCTTAGAACGACAGTGACTCGACTCAAGTCACAAACAGAGAAACTGGATGAGGTAAGTGGTGGGGCCAGGCATCTCTCAGACTTGGTTCTTGAGCTGAATCCACAGAGAAGCCATGTTGGCCATCGGAGGCCTCTAGTTTCTAGTTTCTGAAATTCTAATAAAATTGCCTTAGCCAGAGAAAAGACAGCAAAATATGAACAATAATTTGTCTTTCCGTACTTCTGATTTTCCAAAATTTCTACAGAGGATATATTTCCTTATATTATGGGGGAAAATAAAAAAGAGAAGGAGGTTAGCTTCTGCTGGGGCTCTTGCCTTCTATTCAAGTCTGTCTGGCATCACTGAAGGACTTGAGGGTCCTGAGATTTTTCCAGCTGTCTCTGGAATCCTGGGGGATCAGGCTGTTTCTTTAAGCTGTGCCTCGGAGGCCTCTGTCCAGGGGGCTGGTCTGGTGGCCTGTTTGTTTAGGTGGCTGCCCAGACCCCCAGCAAAGCCCCCGGGGCACAGCAGGCCCCACTGGGACCTGTCCCCCAGCCCTGCTCTCCCCGGTCCAGGAGCGGCAGCGCATGTCTGACCGGCTGGAGGACACCAGCCTGCGGCTCAAGGATGAGATGGACCTGTACAAGCGCGTGATGGACAAGCTGAGGCAGAACCGCCTTGAGTTCCAGAAGGAGCGGGAGGCGACGCAGGAGGTGGGTCCCAGCCAGTGGGCACCAGGGCTCCCCCGGCGCCCTGGCTCCTGCCGACCAGCCTCTTTGCCATGCAGCTCATCGAGGACCTGCGGAAGGAGCTGGAGCACCTGCAGATGTACAAGCTGGACTGCGAGCGGCCAGGCAGGGGCCGCGGCTCGTCCTCCGGCCTGGGCGAGTTCAGTGCCCGGGCCCGAGAGGTGGAGCTGGAACACGAGATCAAGCGGCTCAAGCAGGTGGGCCCTGGGAGCCTCTGTCCCGCGGGATATGGCATCCAAGTCCCCGCCGGGTGGGCTTCCTGTGAGGGGCTGAGAGCTGTCGCTCCACCTTCCCCCACGGAACTGTCCGCTCCCCTCCACACCTCGGTTGCCGACTCACAGCTCAGGCAGGGCGAGTGGAAATCCCAGGGTCTCTCCTCTGAGTCCGTGAAGAGAAATAGACACAACTCTTCTGTCCTTGGCACGTGGGTAGAGAACGAGATGCCACCCAGCCACCATCTAGTGCCTCACTGTGTCGGGTCCTCCCAGGAGCAGACCAAGATTCCATTTCCAGTGGTTCCCAGAAATACTCCTATAATTGGAGACGGGTTAGGGATGGGGGGAGCGGGATCAGGAGGGGCAGTGACCAGCGAGAGCGTGATGGTGAGGGGAGCCCCGTGCTCAGAGACCCTGCAGTGCAAATTACACCTCCCTCCCAGCTGACTCCCAGAGGGAGGCTGAGGTGCTGGAGGTTCTGCTCCCACTGCAGTCCTAAGCCTCAGCCACGAGGGGGCGCCCAAGGTCCCAGGTGTGAGCAGTTAGGAGTCTTGAGGCAAAAAAGCTAGAGCTGAGGGCTGGTGAAGAGGGTCTGGGCACAGCAGTACCTGGCCGGCTGGGAGCGAGGGTGCCCCTGGAAAGAACCCCCAAGAGCAGGGGTCCTGAGCCTGGCTGCAGGAGGAACCAAGGAGATGAGTTGACCTACTGGCCTGGAGACCCAAGCATCACTTCTCAACATGGGGAAGGAGCCACTGTGGGCTACATCCCCCCGACCCGCTCCTGTGTGGAGACTTGACTCCCAGAGCAGGGCTGTAATACTTCCTCAGCCTCACAACACCCCAGCCCCTGGCCCTCCCCGCCATGTGTGGCACAGGCCACATCATCTGTGGGTGTCCTGAACTGGCTGTGACGCCCAAGGGAAGGAGGAGAGGGTACTCGTGGGAGGCAGGAGACAGCGGCTGCAGAGAAGTGGGTTCCAGGGGGTTCTGGACGCTCCCGGGAGTTGATGTTGCTCTGTCCTCCTCCACAGGAGAATCACAAACTGCGAGATCAGAATGATGACTTGAACGGGCAGATCTTGAGCCTCAGCCTCTACGAGGCAAAGAACCTCTTTGCCACCCAGACCAAAGCCCAGTCTCTGGCTGCGGAGATTGACACGGCCTCTCGCGATGAGGTAACGTGCCCACCCGCTCTCGCCTTGGAGCCTGGCCCCTTGTCTGTGAGTCCTGCCCCATCCCACCTGCCCCGATGACAAGCCCCAGGCTGGCCAGAGGGACGGGGCAGAGCAGGGAGGGCAGGAGGCTGCAGGCCAAGCTAAGTCAGCTCTGATTTCCAGGACATGCTGGGAAGAGCAGGGGCTTGATGAGGCTCAGCTCTGCCCAGAGCCTGCCGAAATGGCTGGTTAATTTCACCAGGGGAATAATCCAGGGGAGGCAGGAGGGGAAGGACCCTAGTGTTACTTGGGCACCTGCTTGCAGTATGTCCTCACTTAATCTTCTGACGACTTGGAGGCTTTCTGCACATGTCTGCATCACAGGTCGAGAAACTAGGACACAAGATCACCCAGTTTATGGAGAGAAAAGGACCCAGATCTCTAGCATCAAAGCCCACTCTTGGGCTATGGTTTTGAAAGGTCAGGTCTCTGAAATACCCTGGTTACATTGCTACATGAATCGTAAGAGGCAGTGAGCCCCTTACCCTGAGCTTGGACACAGAGCTAAGAGCTGGCCCCTGGCCACAAGGAGCCCCCACGTGAGCCAGGCACCAGCCTCCAGCCCATGGACGGAGGTGGCATTTCTGTTACAGCCTACAAGACTCAGAGAATTGTTGGGGGGTGTGGCCCAGGCATTTACATATCTGACACTCCTTGGGGGTGACATCTTAGACTCATGCCCAGCTCTGAGTGCTGAGGTTGGTCTTGGGGCTGCCTTGCCCAGGGTCTCCTGAGCCCTTCTGTCATCGACTGCCGGCTCACTGCACGCCCGGGAATCTGGGCTCCGCCTGCGCCCAGCCCAGTCTCGGCCCTGACCTGTCTCTTGTTCCCTTCAGCTCATGGAAGCCCTAAAGGAGCAGGAAGAGATCAACTTCCGGCTGAGGCAGTACATGGACAAGATTATCCTTGCCATCCTGGACCACAACCCCTCCATCCTTGAGATCAAACACTGAGGCGAGGGGGCTGGCTGCAGAGCGGCCTCGGGACCCCTGGACCCTGGGATTCAGGAGCAGACCCCGCATCAGGATGCGGCCCGGGTCGGGCCTCACACACACACTGTAAATGTGTCTCTGGCCACCGTGTAACGTGTACTGGTGTGTCTGTGGGGAGGCCGTGCGTACAGCACAGGGTGCGCGTGCAGTTAGCTGTCCACGCACTTTGTGGTCCCTTTGCGAGGGGCAGAGGGTCGGCTCTCAGGAGTTACTGTAATAACGAGAACTGGAAGCTTGTGTTTCAGATACTGGATAAAATGATTCTACCTCTGGGGACAAGGATTAAAAAGTACTCGGTGAGATGGGCTCTTTCTCCCCATCCCTACTCCCCGCTGCAAATGGGAGCAAGATTAAGATCTTTCACAGGCATTCGACAGCCTCTTTGGCTGTCTTTCAAGCCCAGGCAGCTGCGCTCAGAGAGGAGGGAGGGGTGTGTGTGGCCCTTCCGAGCCCCTCCCCTGCTGGCAGCCTGTGTGATGCTCATGCACCGGGCGGGCGTGCAAAGGACTCAGGCTTGCAGAGGGGCTACAGGGGGGCGCTCTTCATTCTGAGAGTTCTTGGCACTTTTAGGGTTCTCTGTAAACTTCCCCATCCCTGCTTACCCTTTCTTTGTTTTTAAGACAGTGAAAAATAAGCAGCCTTCACTTGGGTGTGCATGAAGGATTAAAAGGCAGGGGAAGGGGGCTGGGGGATGGGGGTGTCTAAGGCACATGCTGGCATTGGGCAACCAAAGACGTGATTTTCGGGGAGGAGTGTGCTCACAGCCCTGTCAGCATCCTTCCCCGTGGCCGCATTCTAAGAGAGCAGCTCGGAGGGAGCGGTCCCTGCTTACCTGCCTCTGTTCTCCACACGGCCTGCTGATGGCCTTGGGTTTACAATCTAAGCTGAGGCCCCCTGCGTTCCGGCCTCTAGAAACACTCCTGTATCCGGTTCTTGGCCGGGGAACAAATGCCGTGCTGGTGGGAGACACAGCTGGGGAGGTGGCAGGGAACTCTTTGTCTCCATCCTGGTGACACGTGGTGGAAATTCACCCTCTGGATCTTCCATGGGCTCTTGTTTCAGGCGGCTGGGACTAGATCTGGTACTTTCCCTTCAGTTTCCCAGTTTGTCTCAATTCTGTGCGGCTTGGGATTCGTTTCCTTTATCAGATACATAAGAACGTGTATGGTCTTATTCCCCAGCCCTGCAGTTGCTGGTTTTCTTCAGCATTTCCAGTGGGAAAAGGAGAGTTGGGGCATGTCGGGGAGAGGTGTATGCAGAGGAGAGAGGGCAGGAGGGGGAGAAGAGGGGACGTGGGGACACAGGCAAGTCCCCGCTCACAGAGCAGGGCTGTGGCCAGGACTGATGTCCATTCCACCCAGTCAGCTTCGGCTTTCGTTGCATTTCCTGATTCTTTCTAAGCATACGCATGGGATTGGTTTCCTGCGGCAAATAATGGGGCTGCGTTGGTCTGATGTAGGACTTTGGGGCCACCCACAGCAGGAAGATGGGAGGCAGGGGTTGGTCTCCTTGGGCCCCTCGAGGATCTGAGAAGCAGCAACAGTGGAAAGAGGGTGGGTCTCTTGAGAATTTGCTAAGAGGAAGGAATGGCAGGAATTAAAGGACAGGAAAGAAGATGAGTCATGACGTGGCTTTGGTCTGGGTTTTGTATCGGAAGGAGTCCTGCGGAGAGGCCAGCCAGACCCGGGTCCTGGTCCAGGGGACCCTGCCCCAGGGGTGAGCATTTCATGTGTAACACCTGACATGCTCTTTAGCTGCATTGATGGGGTTCCGGGGAAGCCCGCGGAGGCTGAGTTCCTGGAGTGACCACATGGGAAGGCATTTCCGCCATGGGGAAAGGGGGTGGGAAAAGCTGTCGGCCTGCAGGGGGCGCCACAGAAACGGACTCCCTCAGGAAGCCCTGAGCCTGAAAGGCCCTAGGGACCTGGTGTGGTGCGGGGGTCTCTGGAAGGAGCTGACTTTAAAGTGAGACTGAATTCCATTTAACACACAGCCCAAGTTAAATCCAACCTTCCTTCAGCCAGAACACATCAAATTGGCTTTTTAAGATCAGGTAGCTTTTTTAAATGCTCTTTCCTGTTTGAAAGCTAGCCTGGGGTGGGGGTGGGGCAGATGGCCCAGGGGTCCCAGCCCCACAGCCCCTGGGTGGGCTCTGTCTAGAGCTGTCCTAACTCTGGGTGCAGGCGGGGCTGACCCTGCTCCCCTGCATTTTCTCCTTTGCAGGTTGAGAGGGCTCAGTGGTGGGGCTGTGAGACAGTGCAGGGATGCTCAGTTCAATTTGAATTTCAGGTAAGCAACAGATAATTTTTAGTAAAATGTTCCCTGCAATACTTGGGACATATTTAAAATGGAGAAGTTCTTAAAATTCTGATAACTGGGCCCAGCTCCCAGAGGTTCTGATTTCATTGGTCTGCGGCGTGGTCCAGGCCTGAGACTGTTTAAAGAATCCCCCGGGTGGTTGTAATTTAACTGGGTGTCCTCTGTAGGTTGGGTGTTTGCTAAACCTGGTAATTCCACCAAGTAGGGGTTAGCAGTAACTTGTCTCAAGTTTAGAGGCTTTGGGGGCGGGAGTATGGGGAGGGGGTTCAGCAGATTCACATTTTACGGGACTCTGAGGTATCCTTGTATTTAATTAGAAGCCGAACAGAATTTGTTGAGCCCGAGAGTGAGCATTAGATACACCATCTAACTAAAAAGGAAGCACTTTCTGGTTTATCTAGGGCCGTATTCTGTGGGACAGTATAAGAAATGAAGTTCTAGTAAAAAAGAAAATTTGTTTAACTTTGAATTGGTCAGGGTTAGACAAGTTATTTTAAATTTGTAGATTCTTTGAGAATTGTCAGAGGGAAATTATCCTTTATCTACAGCCGTTCTGACCTATGGAAAACACAAAGCTTGACAATTTCCCAGAGTGCTTGAGCCTGAAACTGGTTCTCAACATGGGCTGTGCATTGGAATCACCTGAGGAGAATTTTAACGTTCTGCTGATTGGGCTGACCGCTCCCCGCCCTCCCCCCGCCCCGGAATTCAGATTTAATTGGTGTGGGTGAGGCCCGGGCACTGAAGTGTTCAAAGAGCTCCCCAGGTGAAGGTACTGTGCAGCCCAGCTGAGACTCCTGTCCTGGGAGGTTGCTGGCCAGAAGCAGAGAAAATGGGTGGACAGGCTATTGGGCTTGTTAACCCAGGTGCTGGGGAACAGGGAGTTCTCTTGCTGGTGTATTGATGTCTGATGGTGAGAAGTTAGCAGACCCCCTCCCCCAGGATGGGAGGCCAGGTACCTTCAGGAGCAGGTGGATCCAGCTGCCCAGCAGCCTGAGAGTTAGTAAACTTGAGTGGGTAAGTCTCTGCCTGTTGCTGGTGGAGTCAGCGGGTGGCATGTGTAGGGATGTATCCAGAGTGGGGGGAGGACAGAGTTTGGAGGGGTGCTGGAAGCAGCCTCAGGAACAGCTGCTGCCTCCTGTTCCAGCAGAGCCCAGTGGGATTCCCGCCTTGTGGGGTTTGCTCTGATCTGTTTTCAGGCTGGACGAATGAGGCTCACCTCAGCCCCTCCCCTGTTATTCACCAGTCCAGCATCCCTGCCCAGCCCTGGGGGCTTGAGTCGCTGGTCTGCTAGATTCCTGGCCCAGCTAGGTCCTGGTGGTCAGGACGGCTCTTTTGTTCCAGTGAGGGACTTAATAACCTGCACAGGCATACAGGGGCCATTGGGGCCTGGTGGACGAGGGAGAAGTGAAGCCCTCTTTCTGTGCTCTGTGGGTAGGTGTGTTTAGCACATTAGCAAATTTAAACCCAAAAGCTAACTAGATGCGATCAGAACAGGGGAATATTGGGTGGTTACTGTGCCAAGGAAATGACTTTGTTCACCTGGCAGATCCACAGCGACTCTTTTAAGGAGCTGAGGTGGGTTTTAGATCAAGGAGAGGGGCCATTCAGGATTCCAGCGCTGTTGCCCCCCCTGGCCTTTCCTCCTCTGGGATGAGGACAGCCCCTCTGGGACGCTGCTCCAGGTTGGGGAGGGGCCGCGCCCTCCTGGGTGACTGTGAGCAAGTCCCTTTCCTCAGCTGACCTCAGGGCCCCCCAGGCCCTGCCACCCTGCCCTGAGTGCGCGCATGCTCAGGAGGGAGCAGGAGTGGCCAGAACAGTGGGGCTGCCTGCCCGCCCTTCAGCCTCACTCCACCTCCCCGGGAAAAGAGGCTGCTTTCTAGAAAGATCTGTTTCTAAAAGTGTGGACCCTGCAGAGAGTGATGCCACGTGGCACTGGTGCTCCGACCCTGTAGGCTCCTTCCCGCTGTGACTGTAATGGAGTGGGGTGGGGGTGGGGCATCTGCCCCCAGCCACCAGCAGCAGGGTGGCTGGAGCGGCATCCCAGGGCCGCCCCTGCAGGACCTAAGTGCTGCTGTCTGGGGGGACTTGGGAGGTGTGCCTCCCCCGGGCCCCCTGCTTTGCTGTGCTGCGCCGGCCGTGTTTTGTCTGCATGGTTTGGGGTCACTGTCCTTGTGCCTTCTCTGCCCTGTCACCACTGTACAGGATTTTCCGCGTTGCCACTGCCCCCTTTTCTATGTCCTCTCGTTTACCCTGGCCCTTCCCGCGCCCTGTAAAGTGTACATAGCGCCTCCCCTACATGGTGTCCGCGGGCCGCCACCCCACGAGGCCGGCTCCCTGCACGCGCATCCCAGTCCCTGGGCTCCGGCTCCGCTTCCCTCCACCTACTCAGCCGCTCAGACCTGGAAACGGGATAGAATTCTTTATTATGGTCTTCAGCTCGGGGGGCGTGGGCCCACTTAGCCCGTCCTCCGGCCTGCCGCTGTTTAGAAGCCCCACACCCCCCACAAGGCCAGCTTTGTGCAAGCAGCTTCTCCCCCCCCCCCCACCCTTTCCCTGCATCGGTGTCAGTGTCTGTAGGTGGCAGAGCACACCTGTCGAGCCTGGACGTCAGCCTGGCAGGGGTGTCAGGGTGTCTCGGGTCTGCAGCCACTCAGTGAGCCCCTTGGAGGATGCACCTCCGGCCCCCGGAAGAAGCTCCTGCTGTGTGGCTCCCCGTGCTTGGCCCTGGGCCTGGGTTCAGGGCCACCGCCGTCTGGTGTCTTAACAGCGTCAGACCCCAAACAAGCAGAAGGAAGGGGCTTCTGGCTGCGTCCCCTGCCGCTCATTAACAGCTGCCGAGCTCTTCCTCGTCTGCCGAAGGTGCTCAGACCGGGTGCCATTAGATCCCTGATGATGTCAGGACCGCTCTGGGACCATGCGCGGCTGAGGACCTGCAGTCCCCACTTCCCTGGCTGGGTTTCCAGGGCCCAGGTGCAATGAGCTGCACGTGGGGGCTCATGCCCAAGGGTTTGTCGGGCGGCTCTGATGGCCCGAGGGATTCAATCCACTTGAGTCTTTCGCCCTCCGCGGGAGCCTCCATCCAGAAGCAGGTCTAGCTTTGGGGCTGGGGCGAGACCTCTACCTCCAGGCCCCTGGGTGGGGAGAGTGGGGTGAGGCTCCAGGGCTGTGTCCCAGGGCCCTGAGCTCTCCGCCGTCAGCCTGCTTCTAGCCAAATAGGAGCAAGCTCTCAGAGGCAGGCTCCCTCGGGAACTTTAATGTACAGACCAAGGTGTAAATAAACACTCTGCTCCTCTTGCCTGACTTGACGGTGTTTCTGTGGGGAGAGAGGGAGGGTGTGAGGCCTGGTGCCAGAACTCCTGGGGACAGACAGTCTCCCTGGGTCACAGGCCATGCCCTCTACCCCAGCCTGGTCTCACACCAAACTGCTGGCATGGATCCTGCCAAGCGCTAGGGATGCTCCAGGTTGATGGCCCAGACGCCCAGGTTCCTGCCCTCTCCTTGCCTGCTCCTTATGGGATTCCAGGTGTCAACAGGGTTCACAGGCCAAGCAGCTGGAGACGACTTGGCCTTCTTTGTTGGCCCAGACCCTCCACCCTGCTACACAGGCCCTGGTGGCCTGGGTCTGCCCCGGTGGGCCAGTGGTTCCCCATTCATTGGATTCACACGGCCGCCTGGGCTCACGGCAAAGTCATCTTCCAACACAGGGAGCTGTAGGTTCTGGACCTTTACTCCCTCCATCCTCCTAACGTGCCTTTCCCTCCCCAGTGAGGGTTGCCAGATTCTGAAGTCAAGATACAGAATACCTAGTTAAATTTGAATTTCAGATAAATAATTTTTCAGTTTAAGTATGTCCCAGGCAATACCAAGTTACTTGTCATATATCTGAAATTCAAATTTAACAGTGGGTCCTGTGTTTTATCTCATTCCCACCTCCTGCCAGGGTCCCTCTGCTGCCAGTCAGGGGTCTCCAGTTCCTGAGCACCGGCCTTACACCCCAGTTTCAGGAACAGCTTCCTTCTTCGTTTGCCGCTACTTTTTTGGAGACTGGTTCTGCCTTCCCTGCGCCAGCCCTCCAGAAGCACCTGCTGGCTTTTCAGGGGCAATAGCCTCCTTGCACCCTGCCTTGGGGTGTGTGTTGAGTTCTGAAGTCCTGAAAAGGACTTGACATGGAGGCGAATTCCCTGTTGTCAAGGAAGCGCAGGAGAGTGCAATGGCATCTCGGGGACCAGGGTGGGGACAGGAGCGTCACTGAGAGCCCCAGTATTAAACTTCCAGTTTGCTTATGTTTCACAATAAGCATTTTCTAAGCACCAACTCTGTGCAGGGAAAGATTCCTGGACTTGAAATCAGACCTCCACTCCATGACTTCCATGTAACCAAGCAAGTCACCTCTCGGAGTTTCAGTTGCCTTGTCTGTCAAGCAAGGGAAGTAACAGTTCCTACCCTCAGACCTGTGACGAGGAGTAACTGGTAGCATCTGTCAGCTCACCAGATGGGGCTCCAGTAAGTGTTGCAGAATCAGAGTCTGGATTTCGGGAGGCAAGTCTCGTCTTCCCCCAAAGACTCCTTGTCAGTGTCTCCTCTGTGATACGAGTTTTCTAGGGCAGCTGTGAAAATATACCACAAGCTGGGTGGCAGGGGTGGGGCGGGGCTTAAAACAACAGAAATTTACTCTCTCAGAGTTCTGGAGGCCAGAAGCCCGGAATCAAGGCATCAACAAGGTTAGTTCCTTCTGGAGGCTCCGAGGGAGCATCTGGTCCATGTGTGGTTGCCTGCAGTCCTTGGTGTTCCTTGGCTCGTGGCTGCAGACCTCCAGTCTCTGCCTTCGTCGTCACATGGCCATCTTCCGTCTATGCATCTCTGTGTCCATCTGTGCTCCTCTTATAAGGACACCAGACATTGGATTAGGGCCACCCTACTCCAGTGTGACCTCATCTTAATTTGATTACAGCTGCAGTCACCCTGTTTCCAGATAAGGCTGCGTTCACAGCTACCGGGGCTTAGGATTTCAACGTATCTCTTTGGGGGGACATAATTCAACTCAGTTTACTCTTCTGAAGAGAGGTGGGAGCCAGCACTGCTGTGTGTGCTCTCTGCACAGGTGGTTCCCCTCCCGCCAGTTTTGGATAACATTTCCTCACCGTCTTTTTATTACAGACAACAACATTGTCCCTATGCCCCCTAGAGGTCACTGTTCCTCCAAAGGTGTTCCATTATTGGATCCGACCAACTCACCCTGGGCCCTCAAATGTAGGGCCTTTTAGTCATCTGGGCCCAGGACAAAGTCTGCCAAAGGGTCAAAAATATCTGGACGCAAAATCACTCAACCAACAGACTTACTCTACTGGCAACACTGTGTGTGGTAAGCTCTGTGCGGCCCTGAGGATTGGTCCCGAAAAGTCAGAAGAGGCTTCTGCCTCTTAGGGGAGGAGGGGAGACAGAGCTGACTTCTGGGTGATGAGAGGTACCAAGAGAAAAGTCCAGAGGGGATGGGAGCAGGGGGCAAGGGGACTGAGGCCAGCTGGACAGCTTCCCTGAGGAATTGCAGGATCTAGTAACTGCATGTTGGGGGAGTCTTGGTGAGAGCACAGCCCTTTCAGGGTACTGTGGATGGGAGAGTGGAGAAGTGGAGCTGGGGAGATGGGGCAGGTGAGGCAGTGAGGAGCCTGGTGGGTCAAGGGTGGGTCTCATCATCCACTGAGCCAATGTTTCATTAGTACCTAATAGATGCTCCATGTAGGGCGAGGTGCTGGGTTTGTGACAGCAAAACTCATGGCACAGAAGCATCTAGAAAGGGAGGGTCTCAAACCTGGCTGCATATTTGAATCACCTGGAGGAATTTTAAATCACATGGCTATAGGGCTCCCACCCAGCAATTTGGATTCAGGTGGTGGTAAGGTGGGACTGGACACTGGGCTTTTTTAATCAAAGTTCCCTAGGTGATTCCAGCGTGTAGCCAGGACTGAGAATCTCTGGTGCATAATCACTTCTGAAATCATCTGAGGAGTCAGGGGAGACTTTGGGCCTGAAGGAGGAAATGGAGAGGGCCAGGTGAGGGAGATTGGGGAGGACACAGATAGAGAGCACGTGCAAAAGCCTTAGAATTAGCAGTGCAGAGGGTGGGGGCAGGGACCGCGTGGCCACCGAAGGCTCTTAAGCCAGGAGAGGGCCTGGTTGCAGCTGAGTGTCAGAGAGCATCAGCGGGCTCAGACAGGGAGCTGGGAGAGGAGGTGAGAGACGAAGGCAGCCTGGACTCAGGTATGTGAGACGGGGAGTTGGAATCACAGGTTTGGGTGGACAGTTGGGCGAGGGAGCCAGGCTTCTCGTGGCCTTGCTGGGAGGGCCCACCCAGCCAGCCCAGCTCCAGAAGATGACAAAACTAAACCCAAAGGTGAAAAAAGCTATTCCTGCAGCCCCCCACTTTCAGACCTGGGACCTTCAAGGGAGCAGGTGTAGCACCACTAACTGTGGGGTTCAGAGACCCGTGGTCTGCCTGGGCCCTTGGTGAGGGGTGAGCCAGGTTCGGTCTGTCCATCTGCCTTTCTGCTTTCTGATCTTTGAGCCCAGGGAAGCAGGATTTGGCAACATTCCTTCTCCAAGTCCGGTCTCCCCATCCCTGGAGCCCAGGTGGGCTCTCCCTGAGCAGAGGGTCTGTGAAGAGGGCGTGGCAGGGGGGGCACTGCAGGAGCAGGAGCACAGAGGTACTCTTGAGCATTCTGCATTGATGAGGGCGGGAGCAGAGGCCTAGGAAGGATGTGAGTCAGCCTGGGTTGGCCAGGCCACACCTTCAAGTGGGTTGATGGGTCAACAGTGCCCAAAGCCCACTGGGGCAAGGCTGTGGGCTCCAGGGCCCAAGAAGTGCTTCCTGGAACTCACCAGGTGGCTGGCTTGGGGCCACAGAACTTCCCCTCCTTCTCCTGGGCTGGCCCTGACTTTCCCTCCAAGCTCTGACTTTGGCATTCAGTTCCAATTTGGGCTCCATGACACTGATGTGGCCTCTGGGTTAAAAAACAAAAAACAAAACAAAACAAAACAAAAAACAAAACTGGAGCTCCTGAAAGGCTCAAACCCGGAGGGCAAAGGCGCTGACGTCTGAGCCCACTTTTTACGTCCTGTTTCATGGCACTGAGCCCAGAGGAGCTGAGACACCCCTCTCTGCTTTGCAGCCCAACTGGCCCCCTCTGTCTCCACTCGGCCTTCCCAGCGTATCCGGTCCAGCAGGCAACCCTAGGCCCAAAGCTTGACTCTTCTGGTCTGTGGCAACCTCAGGCCAGACCCTCAGGGCTTTGGCAGGCAATCGTGGTGGTGGTGGTGGTAGTGTGTGTTGTGGGAGGGATGTTGTGAACATCAACTTGAGGCTGTCAAGGGTGGAAAGAGACTGGGAGAGGATCTAGTCTGACTTGTCCCACTAGAGAGCCCTCAAATGAGTCCTCATCACTCACCCACCTCATCGCTCTCTGCATCCTCCATAGGATCCAGCCCCAGGGCTGAGCACCATTGTCGACACTCAAAGTCACAGTCAGCAACTGACAAGTGTGGTCAGTTGTCTCCAGAGATGGCCATCGTAGACTTATTTCCTCCCTACGTGCAGGCCACGCCCCTACAGGGAGGTGGCATATACTTGCCACCCCCCTCCCCCCACCTTGAACTTGGGCTAGCCCTGTGACTACTTTGATCGATAAATGCATCACTTGTGGCAGAAGTGATGTTCTGGGACCTCTGAGTCCCAGCCTTAAGAGGCCTTAAGGACTCTTCTGCTTTCTTTCTCTCGAAATGCACCTTCTTGGAGGCCTACTGCCACGCAGGAAGCCCAAGCAGTCACACGGAGAACCGAGGTCCCAAGCCAACAGCCCCAACTAAGCTTCCAGCCAGTGCCAGCCCTGTGAGTGAGGCCACGTTGGGCCTTCCAGCCATCCCACACCTCAGCCAACACCAGATGAATTGGAACTGCCTGGTCAACCCACAGAACCATGCAAAAGTAACAAGCTCTTCTTTGAAACCTCTGCGTTTTGAGGTAGCTGGTCACACAGTGATAGATGCATGAAATAGCAGGTCTTCAGCAGTTTTGTCGCTATCAGGCTTTCCCTCAGAAGATCCACCTTTCCCCAGAGGAATCCTCCTAAACAGGACCCATCTTGGGGAATGACTTGGTCCGTCAGTGCTCTGACCTCAACCAGGTGGATCTCTTATGGTCCAGGAGCCCCACAGAGAATCCCAACCATCCACCATAGCAGGATCAAGTTCCGGGGAAGAGAGAGTCCCAAGGGCTTGGGGTGGCTTAGCAGTGGTGCTTGCTAAGGCTCCTGCCTTGTTTTGGGACTTCTGAGGAAGCCTGATTTTATTTAACCCTCCATCCACCTGCAAACCCACCCCGCCCCTTTAAATCACACAGCCACCTGTGAGCATTTTGTTACAAGGGAGTCTGCAAATGGCTGGAGGGGTCAGAAAAAGGTAACTGACTAAACACTGAGAAGGGGAAGAGAGAAAAAAACAGAAGGCACTAACCCTAAGTATGAAAAGCAGTCTTTTCTTAAAATTTATTTGTACTGAAGTACAGTCAGCTACAATGTGTCAACTTCCAGTATATGAAAAGCAATCTTAATGTAAATGTCTACACATGTGACCATACACACTCCAAAAAGTTTTCAAGTTGTGCTGATTTTTTTTCTATTAACAGTAGCCTTAATTTGTGCTGCCAAAGGGACTATGAAACTTGACCAAAGGGACAGTGTCAAGTTGCTACTGCACCTACGGAAAAAGGGTCAAGCAGCATTTCACGCCTGCTCACTTTAGCAGTGACTAATGAAGGTTGTTCAATTTTAATTAATGCAGGGCTGTGGCTAATAGCTAACGAACTCTCCCATTTTGTGGATGAGTTAATTGAGATTAAATGGCCTCTGAGGGGACACTAGGCACGGCCCCTGCCACACTGATCCAACATCACAAGTTTTAATTACTCCATGCAAACAACCACCAGCCCACAAACCTGGAACCAAAAAGTGTATTAGTTGTACGTAACCTCCTGTATCTAGGAACTATTATTGCTATGTAACAAACTACCTTCAAAACTGTACAAGAACCAAAATATACAAACAGCTCATACAGCTTAACACATTAAAAAAAAACACACAATGAAAAAATGGGCAGAAGACCTATATAGACATTTCTCAAAGAAGACATCCAGCTGGCCAACAGGCACATGAAAAGATGCTCAGTATTACTAATTATTAGAGAAATGCAAACCCAGACTACAATGAGGTATCACCTCTCACCATCGGAATGGCCATCATCAAAACGTTTCCAAAAATAAGTGCTGGAGAGGATGCAGAGAAAAGGGAACCTTCCTACACTATTGGTGGGAACGTAAATTGGTGCAGCCACTATGGAAAACAGTATGGAGATTCCTTAAAAACTAAAAATAGTTACCATATGATCCCGTAATCCCACTCCTGGGCATATATCCAGAGAAAACTCTTAATTTGAAAAGATACCTGCACCCAAATGTTCACAGCAGCACTATTTACAATAGCCAAGACACTGGAAGCAAACTAAATGTCCAACAGATGAATGGATAAAGATGTGGTATATATACACAATGGAATATTACTCGGCCATAAAAAGGAATTGAGTAATGCCATTTGCAGCAACATGGATGAACCTAGAGATTATCATAATAGGTGAAGTAATTCAGACAAAGAAAGACATATCATATGATTTCACTTATATGTGCAATCTAAAAAAAAAGATACAAATCTTATTTACAAACCAAAAACAGACTCACAGACATAGAAAACAAACCAAAGGGGAAAGGGTAGAGGAGGGATAAATCAGGAGTTTGGGATTAGCAGATACACACTACTATATATAAAACAGATAAACAACAAGGTCCTTCTGTATAGCCCAGGGAACTATACTCAATTTATTGTAATAACATATAAAGGAAAATAATCTGAAAAAACTGAATCATTATGTATAACTGAATCATTCTGCTGTACACCTGAAACCAACATTGTAAATCAACTACCCTTCAATAAAAAACAAAATTAAAAAAAAAACCTATAACAAGAACAATTAATTTCACCATTTTGCGGGTAGGCTGGCAGCTCCTCTGCTGGGTATGTCTGGATTCACACTTGCGTCTGTCCTCAGCTGCATGGTCAGCTGGGCCGGACAGTCCAAGGTGGTCACATGGACATGCCTGGCAGGTGGTACTGGCTTTTGGCTGGGAGACTCCTCACAACCTCTCATCTTCCAATAGCTGGACTGCCTTCCTTACGTGGTGGTCTCAGGACAGGGTTCTAAGATAGTGAAGGCAGAAGCTGCAAGTTCTCTTGAGACCTAAGCTTTAGAACTTATACATCATCACTTTCGCCACATTCTATTGGTCAAGGCAAGCCAGATGGCCAGCTCATGTCTGAAGAGGGGAAAAAGACTCTGGATGGATGAGAAAAGCAGCAAGGAATTTGTGACTGCGTTTAATCTGTCACATCTCTCCATTGAAAATTACAACCTCCCTCCTACCTCTAGAACTTCCTATCCTTCCCTGCTTTATTTTTCTCCATAGTACTTATCATCATCTGATATACTGTATGTTTTGCTTATTTAAGAAGAGAAACTCCATGAGGGCAGGGGTCTGTGCTTAGTTTACTGCTACAGCCCCAGCACCGAAAACAGTCTGGCACCTAGCAGATGCTCAGTGAGGATTTGCTGAAGGACTGAATGACTCGATACTCTTATTATTGCACCATATGGAGGTGGGTGTAGCTTGATTTTTGTCCTCTAGGAGCTCTGTGTTCTGGAACCAGCTCCCACCTTTTGGTCAAGTTTCAGAGCATCTTTCTCAATGCAAAAGCTCTATATGAAAAATGGTACATATGAGATTAGAGAACAGATCCTGGGTCCCTGTGGGTCTGTCCAGGGTTGGCTGTACCTCATAGCAGAGGAGTCTGAGAGCAAAGGATTCAAGTATTCTCTACTTTCTTAAAGTGGTTTTTTTGGAAGTTTCTTTTTGAGATACCTTATTTTTTGGAGCAGTTTGAGATCCATAGCAAAAGTGAGTGGAAAGAACAAAGTCACCATATTACTCCTCTGACCCTCGACACACAGCTTCTCCTACTGACAACATCCTGCACCAGTGGCACCTCTGTTACAATCCACGAAATGATCCACTTTTAAGGGGATGGGAAATGCTTATCCTGCCATGGTGAGAAAAATGAGGACACCGTGAAATACACAGATGTGAAAACATGAGTCTGACTCTCCTAACTGCATGATATGTATATCCATTACATCAAATTAATCGATTTATTTATTTTTAAGCTTTTTTCTATATGGGGGGGGTGGGAATTAGGTTTATTTATTTATTTTAAAAAATTTTTAATGGAGGTACTAGGAACTGAACCTCATGCATGCTAAGCACATATTCTACCACTGAGCTATACCCTCCCCCTCCAAATTCATTGATTTTAAAAATTTATATGTCAATGGAATAAAGCAAATGGTGTTGGAAAAACTGGACAGCAGCATGTAAATCAATGAAACTAGAACACTTCCTTATACCACACACAGAAGTAAACTCAAAATGGATCAAAGACTTAAACATAAGACAAGATACAATAAACTTCCTAAAAGAAAACATAGGCAAAACTTTATCTCACATACATCTCAGCAATGTTCTCCCAGGGCAGTCTACCCCAGCAATAGAAATAAAAGCAAGAATAAACGAAAGGGACCTAATTAAACTTACAAGCTTTTGCACAGGAGAGGAAACCATAAGCAAAACAAAATGACAACCTATGGAATGGGAGAAAATTTTTGCAAAAGGTGAAGCTGACAGGCTTGATCTCCAGACTATATAAGCAGCTCATATGACTTAATAAGAAAAAACAAACAACCCATTCCAAAAATAGGCAGAAGACCTAAACAAGCAATTCTCCAATGAAGACATACAAATGATCAATAGACACATGAAAAAATGCTCAATCACTAATTATCAGAGAAATGCATCAAAACTACAATGAGGTATCACCTCACACCAGTCAGAATGGCCATCATTCAAAAGTCCACAAACAATAAATGCTGGAGAGGCTGTGGAGAAAAGGGAACACTCCTACACTGCTGGTGGGAATGTAGTTTGGTGTAGCCACTGTGGAAAACAGTATGGAGATTCCTCAAAAGACTAGGAATAGATTTACCATATGATCCAGGAATCCCACTCCTGGGCATATATCCAGAAGGAACCCTACTTCAAAAAGACACCTGCACCCCAATGTTCATAGCAGCACTATTTACAATAGCCAAGACATGGAAACAGCCTAAATGTCCATTGACAGATGACTGGATAAAGATGTGGTATATTTATACAATGGAATACTATTCAGCCATAAAATGACAACATAACGCCATTTGCAGCAACATGGATGTCCCTGGAGAATGTCATTCTAAGTGAAGTAAGCCAGAAAGAGAAAGAAAAATACCATATGAGATCGCTCGTATGTGGAATCTAAAAAAGAAAAGAAAAAGGCAAATGAACATAAATATAAAACAGAAACAGACTCATAGACATAGAATACAAACTTGTGGTTGCCAGTGGGGAGGAGGGTGGGAAGGGACAGACTGGGAGTTCGAAATTTGTAAATACTGACAGGTATATATAGAATAGATAAACAAGAGTATACTGTATATCACAGGGAAATATATACAAGATCTTGTGGTAGCTCACAGTGAAAAAGAATGTGACAGTGAATATATGTATGTTCATGTATAACGGAAAAATTGTGCTCAACACTGGAAATTGACACAACATTGTAAACTGACTATAACTCAATAAAATAAAATTTAAAAAATTTGTGCCACTGGAAAAAAAATTGTCAATTAATTGTAAGTCTCCATCAATTGCAATCAGTTGTCATCTTGATTTCTAATTTGTTAAAATGTGAAAAAACCACGTATCTCAGAATAAACAAATCAGTGTGTTATATACACATGAGAATGCAGGCATTATGTTTCTCTCTGGTGGTAAGACTATGAATGCTCCTTGTTATGCTTTTAAAAACTTTCCTTTCTCTTTGACAAACGGTGCTGGAGAAACTGCATATCCACACAGAAAATAATGAAGTTGGATGCTTATCTTGTGCTATATACAAAAATTAAGTCAGGGAGGAGGGTATAGCTCAGCGGTAGAGTGTGTGCTTAGTGTGCACGAGGTCCTGGGTTCAATCCCCAGTACCTCTGTTAAAAAATAAATAAACCTAATTACCGCCTCCCCCCACCCCAGCAAATAAGTCAAAAGGGACTAAAGACCTAAACATGACGCCTGAACTGATATAACTCTTAGAAGAAAAAACAGGGGGAAAGCTTCAGGATGTTCGATTTGGCAATGATTTCTTGATAAGGACACCAAAAACACAGGCAACAAAGGCAAAAATAGACAACTGGGACTACATCAAACTTAAAACTTCTGCACAGTAAAGGAAACAACCAACAGAGTGAAAAATCAACCTAAGAAATGGGACAAAATATCTGTAAACCATATACGTGATAAGAGGTTAACATCGAGGGTATATAAAGAAATACAACTAAACAAACAAAACCCAAAAAAAACTAATAACCTGATTTTAAAATTAGCAAAAAGAACTTGAGTAGACACTTCCCTAAAGTAGATATACAAATGCCCAAGCATATGAAAATATGCCCAACATCACTAATCAGAGAAATGCAAATCCAACTACAATGAAATTACACACCTTCACACCTATCAGGATGACCACTACGAAAACAGGTATTGGCACTGATGTGGAGAAATCTGAACCCTTGTGCACGGTTGCTGGGACTGTAAAATGGTGTAGCCGCTAATGGAAAACAGTTTGGAGGTGCCTCAAAAAATTAAAAATAAAATTACCATACAATCCAGCATTCCCACTTCTGGGTGTATATCCAAAAGAACTGAACACAAGATATTTAGATATTTGCAACCCCGTGTTCATCGCAACAGCATTCACAATAGCCAAGAGGTGGAAGTAAACAAAATGTCTAATGACAGATGAATGGATAAAGAAACGTATAATGGAATATTGAGCCTTAAAAAAGGAAATCGTGTCATATGTCACAGATGACCCTTGAGGACTTTATGACCCTTGAGGACTTTGTGCTAAGTGAAATAAGCCAGTCACAAAAAGACAAACACTGTATGATTTCACTTATGTAAGGTACCCTGAGTAGTCAAACTCTTAAAAACAGAGAGCAGAATGATGGTTGTCAGGGGCTGCAGGGAGGAACAAAAGGGGAGTTGCTGCTCAGTGGGTATAGGGTTTCACTTTGTACAATGAAAAAGTTCCAGAGATCTGTTACACAACCATGTGTACATAGTTAACGCTCCTGTACATTTAAAAATGGTTGACAGTAAATTTTATAGCTTTCCTGAGTTTCCCCAAATCTCCACAATCTCTCTATATTTTTTAAGCTCTACAAATAAGCAAGGATGACTTTGGCAGTGGAGGTGACAGGGTGACAATGGCATGATTGGTCCGGTTTGCATCCCCTCCCCCGAGGCTGGTGTACAGGAGGGCTGGGCCCTGAGGTGGGGCTGGCAGGTGGCCATGCTGCCCTGCCCTGACTAGTGGGCTCCTCTTCCCACACCAACCCCACTAATCCCTAGGAGAACAGGCCCTGCGGCCACAGGCCAAACAAAGATAGAAGGACCTAATTTCCCCCAACCCCCGGGCTTTTTTTTTAATTTAAAGAAAACACAAAACCTACAGTATCATAATAAACATTCAAATTTCCACGCTCAGCTTTTTGTTTTTTTCATAGAATAGAAACAAAATATTTGCAATAAAGTCCCCTTTAATCCTATCTCCAGTCTCCCCCTCTCGATTTTTCTGATGTTTTTACTTTTACTTACTTTGTGTGTCTTTCCCTTTGCTTTAATAAGTGATATGTATTGTTCTCCATCTTAAAATCACAAGTGATTTTGGGCTCCTTCTATGCTGATAATCCTTTGAATCTGGATCATTCCTTTTAAGAATGATCTAGTGTCCCATGGTATAGACAGACTGTCAGACTCCTCCATTCGGGTCGCCTCCAGTTGGTCACTCTAGCACTGTCCCCAGGGACACCCCTGGGGGTATCTCCTTGTGCGTTCACATCAGCTCCTTCTGGGCAAGGCCATCTTGTCTAAACAGATGTTTACATGGAGTCTCCAGCACGAGGCTCGCTCCAGGGCCTGGAGGGCAAGCGGGTAGTGAGGGCAACTGGGGAAAGTTTTGCATACATAGACCCCTGCGGGGTCAGCGGGGGAAGCTCACCTCCCCTTGCCCCTGAAGCCTGGCCCCCATCCCTCTCGGCTCCTTGCATCTCTCTCTGAGGGCCAGTCCCGTCCATGCCTGCACCGCCCTTCTTGACCTCTCGGCTCCAGGTGGACTCGGCCCCAGCTCCCGCGCTGCCCCCCATATCCTGCACACTGGACTGAAATGACCCAGCCAAGGTCACACGGCGGCGAGCGGAGCGGCCCGACACGCCTCGCTCGCGTGCCGCGGTTTCCGCTCTGGCTGGGTAACAGGCGTCCGTCTTGGTTCCTCTCCCTCTGAGCTCTCCGCCCGCGGCTACCCCTTTCAAATCCCCTGAGGGCCTTTCCGCAGGCACCGTGCCCCTGGGGGCTCCGGAGACGGGGCGGGGCCGGGCTGGCGCGCACCGCGGGTTCGGGTCCTGCCGCAGGTAGGACGGGGGCTCCTGGACTTGGCCCTGTGCGGGCTCCAGCGGCTCCTCGAGCGGGGTCCGGGCGGCCGGGCCGGGAGCGCCGTGCGGCCGGGCCGGGGGCGGGGCCGGAGGCGGGGCACCGCCCCTCCCGCGCCTGCGCCGCCTCCCCTCCACTGAGAGCTTGCACTGCTCTCTCGGCTGTCAGGCGCGGTGGCCAAGTGGTAAGGCGTCGGTCTCGTAAACCGAAGATCGCGGGTTCGAACCCCGTCCGTGCCTGAGGCTTGAGGTTGGGGTCTGGTTGTAGGGGCCTTGGTGTCTCCGTGAGTACCGTCCCTTCCCTCTGAAATACGGTATCTTTTACTTTTCAGATTACGTTTAGGCGCTCTTAGGTCCCACCCCTCCCCCCTCTCCACCCCCTGGCTCCGCGGTGGCCAGCAAGCCGGGGCTCAGAGCATCACTAGGCTGACGAGCTCAGCCCCAGCTATGCGGCGCTTCGCTGGTCACCCCGCGTCTGCTCTCCCCCAGCTCCCCAGGTGAGACTGGTCTGGGATCCCTGTGTTACCGGTGAGGACACTGTGGCCCCTCTGGCATTGGTGTAGCCAGCGGTGGGTAGATTCGGGGGAGAGGTCTGTTCTCAGTGGTTTTGCGTGTCTTGAAGGTGGAAGAACTTTGCAGAAAGGGCATTTGAGCTGAAGCACTGGTTTTTGCTTGAAAGGTGAGTTTTGCACGCGGCACCTGCTGTCTGCCTTCTTGTCTAGGAAGCCAACTGAACCACATCGTTCAGCTGGCGTATGCCTTTTCCTTTCCCACCCCTTGTGAACTGGCCCTTTAAGTCTGGCATCTGCCTGTGTGATCATCTGAATCTGGCCCCTAGCCATTTATGACAGTCCCCAAGTCATATCTAGGATAAACAGCCCAATTTAATCTGACATGAAATTGAGTGCTTTCACTCCTGATATGCTCCAGTCTATTTGTCCCTTTCTTCCATTGTAACACTCAGGACTCAAAATACAACTCCAGATGTAGTCTCATTAATAGAACTTCACCTCCCGCATTCTACATCCCCTACTTCTGTTAATGTGACCAAAAAACACATTACCTTTCTGCAGGCCCCATTGCACGTTGACCATGTGGAGCGTCACGTGGATTGAATGTCAGCAGAGTCTTCTTTGGGGAAATGTCTAGAGTTATCAGAAGACAGGATGTGGGGCTCAGGCAGCCATGAAATATACTGATCTTTTCTCTTAAGATTCCAATAAATGGAAGACATGCCCTTGGCTTTTGAAGGGAACGCTGAGCTAGGGTATCAGTGTCATCATGGAATTGTCACTAAATGCAAACTGATTTTTCGGACATTCAGATTCCGGGCATTCAGGGGTAGGAAAGGGAAAGGTCCTGAATGACTGAGTATTGTCTTGAAGCTTGTCCCTCAATTTGGATTCCTGATGAGAAGGAACTCTAAGGCTGGACACTGGGTTTCCTGCTGTTGCTGGAGCAGAGAATTCCACCCAGCAGAGGGAGGTGGATGAGCCAAGCAAAAGTCAATAAAAGGGGGTCAAGGTACAGAGGAAATCAACATATAGCTGTTGGGGGAAACATGGGCCCTCAGAGGTGAAAAGCCAGAGGTGAGGGCCAGGATTGGGGGTCAGGTTTGGTCCCAGGTCAATGTTGGCGAGAGGACATGGAAGTGTAGGCAGTACAGATAGACTGGAGTGTATTAGGTACCAGGGTGAGAGTGGGAGCTGAGAAGTCTAGCAATTACCTGGAAGGCCCACAGGTATCTACACTCACCTCTGTGGGGCTGGAGGTACATCACAGGCTTGAAGGGGGAGGGCAGAGGCAGAAGGAGACACCTGTGTTGAGTTAGTTGCATGACCTGTATTAAATCACTTACATACCGCAGACTGCAACTTCCTTAGTTGCAAAATTCAAGTGTTGACAGGGGTGTTTCCCAAATGACTCGTGGCCTGAAATTCTGTTTCTACCTTAGAAGCAAGGGGGCCTCGAGCTGCCCCGCCTCTCTCTCTCATGGCTGCCAAGGTGGTGAATCATCATAGCCCCTTTCACAGTGGGGCCTGGTCATGGCCCCCTCATAATGACACTGTATGTCCCTGGCTCCCCCATCCAGAGTGACCATCAGTCCTCCCCGATGGGCAGGACCAGAGCTGCAAAGACCCTACCCCCTGCTAGTTTCCTCTTGCTCCGACTGCCCCACAGCAGCTCCCCCCAGAGTGTCGAACAAACTCGGGGCCTCTGGTACTGCAGTTGGAGAGCCACGTAGGCAGGCATGGCCATTTGTGGGCAGCAGAAACCTCCAGGATATTTTTAAAAATATAAACTACTTTAGGTCAGGCCGCTTCCTTCCTGTGAGAGAATATTATTTCACTTAAAAGCAGAATTTGGCAAGTATATAAATTTTGCCTCATGCTGTCAGTTTTAGTCCCATATTCCAGCCTGGAGATGTATATTTTTAAATCTTCTATTTCACAATAAAACACAGATTCAGAAACCACACAACTCAAGTGAATATCTTAATGAGTTATTAGAAGAACACCGCCCAGGTCAGAGAATTTTGCCAAACACCCAGAAACCACTTTCTCATGCCCCTTCCCAATCATAACCCCCCACGGCCAGGAGCAGCCATACCTCTGACTTTTAATCATTTCCTTGCATTTTTATTTGTCACATAATTGTGCATCTTTACATCTTTATACCCTAGAGTTTAACTTGGCCCATTTAAAAAATGTATATATCTTGTAAGCTTCCCCCCCCCCCCCATTCACTAGGATTCTCTTTCTTCCCTTTCATTGCCTTGCAGTGTGTCTGTTGAGGAACCTGGCCCACCTGACCTGTAAAGTTTCCTGTAGTCTAGACTTTACTGACTTCAGAGTCGTACAGTTCAAGTTTCTCTGTTCTCGGTAGTCCCTGCAAATTAACAGCTAGATCCAGACACTGGATCACAGTCAGCTTCCATCCCTTTGGCAAGACTTAGGTATCACCTCCTCTGAGACACCTGTGATTCCCCCAGGTAACTCAGCTTGTTGTCTGGGACCTCTCTGTGTGTCTCACACCTTAGCTGGGAGGCCCCTCAGAGCTGGGACAGCTTCTCATTTGTGTCTGTGTTTCTAGCATCTGGTACAGAGACAGAGCCCTGGCCCAAGAGAGGACCCTACCTGAAGTGCTGCGGAGGTCTTCTCGGAGGAGGTGACGTCGTGGCTGGGCTCTGGAGCACCAGAGCACCATAAGATCTTGGCTCTTTCTGCCCTCATTCAAAAATCCTTGACATTCAAATATCATGATCTAGGTTGCAGCTAAACAGGCAGGTACTTTTTTCTACCCCACCCTACCCAACCAACACCTTGCACATAAAATGGAATTTCAAATATAGAAACAAATATTCTCTGTCAATGGTTTATTAGCAAACACTAAAGGTCCAACCACATCCTTCAGGACAGAAGTTATCAGTTTGGAATGAGGGACTGATAAAAATGATAGCAACCATCCAGCCCTCTCCTTTTATAGCCAGAGACAGGCAAAGAGAAGGGCAGTGATTTGTTCCAACTCATCCAGAAAGCTCTACCTGTATCACATAGGTTAAGCTCTTCCGCAGGATGAGCACAAGTCTGTTTGGAAAAGTCATCTTCGACTAGAATCTGACATGTACCCAGGAGGTGGCCCAATTCTGCCAGTCTATGGGCCAGGCAGGTACTTCACTTGTCTAATTTTCACCCCTCATCAACAGAAAAAGCACATAGTGAACAAATTCACTAGGCTTGGCTCCAATCACTAGGCTGTGGAGACAGAGGAGGGACATAGACACTCCTTGTCAACCATTGGATTCTCCAGGAGACAGACCCCTAGTTCTTCTGAACCAACGGTGCTGCTACCATTTTCCAGGCATTTACCCTGCCCATTGAAGGCTTTCCGAGAACCCTGAGGGAGCAGGCTGGGACTCTGAGCCAGCAGGGCTCCCGTGTCCTGACTTTCTAGGAGCTGCCCGCCATCCTCTCAGCCTCATTCCCCGGGTCACATTCAGAGGGCACAGCAGAGTGTCAGACCATCTGCTTCTTCTTCATCCCACCACCCCCCTATCAGGCAGGAAAACTGAACACAGCTCAAGCACTGCCTTGGCATTGCTGAAACATAATTACACCAGAACAGAAGCAACACCTTTCTGGGGAATTTATCCCTCTGCTGCTTCCTGCAACCAAGGGTTGTATCTTGTCTCCTCAAGAGAAGAGAAACTGGGTGGGGGAGTGGGTATAGCTCAGTGGGAAGATGTGTGCCTAGCATGCATGATCATCCTGGGTTCAATCCCCAGTGCCTCCATTAAAATAAATACGTAAGTAAATAAACCCAACTCCCTCCCTCCCTAAAAAAGGAGAATAAATAAATAAGAGAAGAGAAGCTGGGAGAAATTGCAGAGAACTCATCCTAGAGAACTGATGAGAGTTTGCACAGGAGTGAGGAACTGAAATAAATGGTCTTGATCTCTTTTTGCTGTAAAGACTTTACCCCCAAGCCTGAGCTCTGGGGCTCTCCCTCATTCTAAGCCATCTGAGCCAAGAGAAACAAAATTGCCACCTGAGCAAAATCTGCTGAGAAAATCAGCCCTGTGAATTCCATAGTTACATACAAAGTACTTTAAGTTATCTGCCCCTCTTGTCTATGTTCACCAGAATCCCTGTGTCTTCTGTCCAAGTTCTTTCTGACTGATGGCAGGAAACTGAAAAGAACCAGCACAATCGTGACGGTGGAAGTGGCATCCGATGGGTGGGATGGTCCAGAGGAGGAAGTTGAATGGAAAGAGTTTGGTACATTTGGAGCGACCTCAGGTAAATCATTTCATTGCCCCCAGCCCAGTGTCTGTATCTGTAAAATCAGGTGTTCTCGTTCCTGAGAACTCCATAGCACTTTATGCCTTGCTAGATTGATGGCACGTGTTCATTATCAGCAGAGAATCAATACTGTAAGGTGGTGGTGATATTAAATACCTTGCATGGTCTGAGCATTGGCGGCCACAGTGAATGCAGGAGACTTTGGGGGTGAAATCCAAGGGTGTTGAAGGGAGTGCCTCTGTGTGGGTGGCTCAGCCCTAGGGGTTCCTGGGGAGGGTTTGGGGCAGTCAAGCCCATGCACTAATGGTAAAACCTGGCTCTCAGGGCAGTGTATGCAGGACTGAAAGGCATTCAGCGCACAGTTACTAAGAGTGCACTATGTGCACTGGGATGCAGTAATGTTTTATGAAAGAGACAAAATTCCTACCCCTGTGGAGCTTACATTCGGGGAGCTGGAGGCAAAGATCAGGAGCTGGGAAACAACATACTCAAATGAGTAAAAGCTGTGGCATATCTGAGGGGATGAGGACTATGGAAGGGAAAAAACTGGGCTGGCGATAAGAAGAGATGGGGAAGTGGGCTGCAGTTTAAAATAGGGTTGCCTGGGAAGGCCTAGAGAAGAATCTAGAATGAGGGGAACCAGAGAACAAGGTCAGTGTCTCCAGCTCTATGGGATTTTGTCCCCAAGGCAGATTGACCCCTCCCAGCCATGGGGATGGATATGTGGGGCAGGGAGGCCGGGACATAAGATTGTCCTTGTTACACCTCATCCCCACCCCCACCTCTGGGGCTCTGAGGTCAGCTTGCTAAGGAGCCTGACTCCTGCAGGTCACTGGTGGGTCGGGGGAAAAGGGCAGAAACCACAGGGCAGACATGGAGAGGTGGACTACATTGTGGGAAGGGCAGGCATGGGAGGATCACCCAGGAGACTGGGCCTTTCTGATATTTACTCGGAGTGGGCTGGTAGGAAGTGCACTAGACCAGGGTGGAGAGCGGCTGTTCTCAACTTGCACTTACTGGCCCAGTGAGACCGGCAAGTAATTTCACCTGTAAAACGTGGGCAATATTTATACCAATGACCTAGGGTCACTGTGAGAGGATAAGAAGAAGGTCTTAGCACAGGGTCTTGGCACCGAGAAATTTCTCAGTGAGAGCTACCGCTTTTATCATCATTGTCATCATGGCATGTTCTGTAAGGCAGGATTTGTCAAATTGCAGGAGGTAACCCATGAGTGAATCATGAAATAAATTTAACAGCTTGCAAGCAGCATTCTTTTTTTTCATGGAACAGAATAGGATTAACATTCAATATATTTGAACGTACAAGAATTTTTTTCCTCAAACATTTTATATACATATATAGATATATTTCCTACCACAGGGCATGACTGAAAGTTTGACACCGTTCTAAGGCAGTATTTCTCTAAAGGTGGTCGTAAGGAGCGTTTTCCTAATGAGTAATTCACAGGCCACTGTCACCATTTTTGCTGTATCAGAACACCATTTGTGCTATTATTTACTAAATACTAGCCTTTGATTTAGTTCATTTTAACTTCATCATAACAATGTTCATGAAATTTATATTTAAAAATGTATATTACATATTTTCACACTATTTAGAAAAATACTTTCATTTAAAAATTTTTGGGTTTTTTTTTTTTTTTTTTTTTTTTTTTTGGTGGGGAGGTAATTTTGTTTGTTTTTTAATAGAGGTACTGGGGATTGAACCCAGGACCTCGAGCATGCTAACCATGTGCTCTACCACTGAACTACACCCTCCTCCCAATATTACATATTTTTAACCTAAAACCGTCTCACATATGAGCCCCACACTTTGGGAACACGGGTGGTAAGGAGCATCTTTGTGAAAGCATTTTCTGAAAGCTGGGAGCCAGCAGAACTGTGAGATGAGAGTCCCAGCTCTCTCAGGGTCCCGTTCTGCCTGTGGAGGCAGGCTTCTCACTGCCCAGTTTTGTGAATTCGTGTGGTTGATGTTCCCACAGTGGTCACCCCAAGAAGCAAAGGACAGGCCCCAGCTGCTTGTGGACTGGCTTGGGACCTTTCCTGGGATATAACCCCCAGTGCAGGAGGCCAGGGCCCTGGTGTATCTGTCTTTTCTCTTGTGAGCTGTGTCCTGATGCTGCACCAAGTTTGCAGAATTTCCATTCTTGTCCAGCTTTGATTCCATTGATGGGATTAGGTGCCCCCCACGGCCATGTCCTTTGATGTGGTCAGAGGGTAGCAGGGAGATTTCAAGCTCAGGAGGCAAATCTTAATCTTCTGCGGTCTTCTCTGGGATCAGCGCTGGGGTAAACCCATTACATCCCTGCCCTTTCATCCCCCCAGGACATCGGCTCCTCCAGGCTCCTCAAGTCTCAGCGATCCAAAAGGTCTGTCAGATTTAGAAAGAGCAATAAAAGGGGAAGAGAAAGCAGAGCGCAAACCCCAGACCCCCTCCAGCACTGGCAGCATCACCAGCAATGTCAGGGCATCTTCCTTTTTCTTCCCTTCTAATCCTGGGCTCCCACAAAATGGGGATTATAGAGGCATGGAGCCAGCGGCCAGCTCTGCCCCAGCACTGGGCAGCTCTGCCCCAGCACTGGGCACCTCTGCCGGTGCCTGGCCGCAGTCTGCCCTCCATCCCTCCAGGAGCGGCTCTATCCTGGGAGCGCCTGCTCCTGCACATCTGTCTATCCTGCCTTGGGATCTTCATATGGGGACGTGGGGGAAGTTGGCAAATGGAGCAGATAAACCACTCAGCCCCCATCTCAGTGAGGTTTTAAGGCATGATTTGGATTGGTGACGCCATGAAAGAGAAGACAGCATAAGCCAACATCTGTGCCGGACCACAAGCAGGTATACCTCATTTAAATTAAATCTGACTCCAAGACTCCATCTGAAGAGAGGCAGGGGAACCCAATCTCAGTGATTATTTGGGTTTACCCATCACCCTCTCTTCCGTAGCCCCTGGAGTCCTGGCCATACTGAGGGTGGAAATCTTGGCAGAGGACTATGGTTGCTCCAGATTGGTCTCAGCTGAGGCACGCGGTTACTCCCCCATGTCCTGGCGCCTCTAGAGAGAGAACGGGGCAGCAGATCTCCACCAGAGGGGATTCCACTGACCTCTGACCCCTCTCCAATCTTGGGAAAGCTCTCCCTCGGCCTCGAAGCCTTTCTGTGCCATCCTTCCTCCAACCCCCCTAAAGGAACTTGGATTTTCAGAGGTGGTAAGCAGGCAACGGAAGCGGGAGTGGAAAACACAGAATTAACATATCAAAAAGCATGCTGCTGGATACTGCGCTTGGCGCTTAACATTTATTATCTCGTAGGTTTTGTCAACAAAGCGCCGAAAGCAGAGCCTGGCGGGCCTCAGGGTCGGTGTGGGTAGGTTGAGGCGGGCGGCAGGAGCGCTCCGCCGGGCCGGGGAAACGGCCCGGGAGCACAGCGGCCGGCAGGGGGCTCTCCGCGCCGGCCTTCGAGGGAGGAAGCGCTGGCAGCGGCTCGGACCGGTCAGAGGAGGAAAAGGGAAAATTACTGGAGCTCGGGGGCGGGAAGGGCTGCGTGACTGGGAGAAAGGCACTCGAGACTGTCGAGTCGGCAGTCCGCGGCCAGACTCGATCCCCAGGGCGGCTCGGACCGCCCGGGAGACGGGCGCCTCGGCCGCCCTCACCCCGCCCGCGTGTCCTTCCGCGGGTGCCGCAGGCTGGAGCGGGCTCCGCGGCCCGGGGCGGGGGCGGCGCCGCCGAGGGGCGGGCGGAGGGCGGGTTGGGGCGGGGCGCGTCCGCTCGGCCCCGGGAGGCGGTGCGGGCGGGCGCTGGTCGCGTCCGCCCGCCCGGAGCCGCGGGGCGCGCAGCCTTCCTGATGTGTCACCAGCACGTGGAGCCAGCTCGGGCCGCGCGGCGAGCAGGCGTTACTCCCCCAACTTTCGAGGGGTCTCGCCGCTCCGTTGTTCTTCCCGCGGCCCCGGGCTTTCGCTCCTTGGGGAGGGGGCGGCGACGGCCCCCAGGTCCAGCGAGGCCCCGACCCCCGGCCCGACGCGCCCGGAACGTCGGGGCGCGGGGTCAGGCTGGCGGCTGCTGTCCCCTACCCCCGGCGGCGGCGTGGGCTCGGCGGTGCGGGACAGCGCGGCCTGCAGTACGAGCGGCCCGGCCCGCCATACGCCCGGCGGATCTGAGCGCAGGTAACTCAGGCGGCGCGGAGCTGGGCCTCGCGGGATGGTGGCGAAGTTTCTCGGCGTGTTAACTCTTGCGCTCGGCCGGAGGTGGAGGATGAGGGGAGGGCTAGGTCCCCGCACATCCCCCACCCCGGCATCGTCCCTCCGCCTGCGCCCCGGCGGCCCGGGGGTGGCCTGGACGCCGCTGCGCGCAAGGCGTCATGTAACCCTTCGAGGGCTGGTCTCGGAGACCATAGGTCGAGGTCGGGCGAGCTGGGTGCCGCCTTTGGGGGACGCCAATTGGGAGAAACCCAGAACCTCGGCCGCGCAGAGCGTGTGGGAAGTGGGCGGCCGGATCCAGCCGGAGAGAGCCCGTCGAGGGGTGCAGCCCGAATCCGAGATGCGCGGGAGCTGAGGGCTGGGTCTTTGCGGGCGAGATGAGGGTGTCGGTTCAACTGGCCTACAAAGTCCCAGTCCTCGGCTCCCAGGACCGACTCCTCCTCGCCCCAGGCCGGCGCGAGCTCAGCGCCCAGGTTGGGCAGGGACCCCGGCCGGGCGGCACCTCGCGGGTCCGCACTGGAGATGGGCTGGCTAGGCGCGCTCGCCGCGGGCTCTGTGCGGAGGTTCAAGGGATCCCTGCGCTTGGCTGGAGCAATTGGAATGCGCTAGGTAATTCGAGTTAGTCCCTGCGTGCGGTTCGTGTCCTCCGAGTGGAGCCGGATCCCCGCCGCGGCCCACCTGGAGGGAGGGGAGAGAAGGCATCCCCCTCCCTAACCGACCGAGCTTCTGCGCCTACCAGGGCCCGCCCCGCTGCGCTTTCCGGAGCCGCAACCTTGAGCTTAGGGGTGGTGAGGACCGCCCGAGGTCTAGAGTTCCCCCTGGGAATACGGGACGGGAAGTGGAGGTTTTGCCCCGTCCCCGCGCCCCACCACCATTTCTTTAAAGATGGATCTTTGTGGGTGTGTTCCTAATGGCTAGTCTTTTGTTCCCTGACATATGCAACATAATGCCGACGCGACCCGAGTCTTGGAGTTTTATGGTGAGATTCCCTTCTTAAACCCTTTATTCAATAACTTTGCTTCTACTTTCCTCCCGCAAAAGAAAAACCCCACCACCCCTGAAACCTTGGGTTTGCCTGGTGTTGGAACTTTGTTTGTTTTTGTTTGTATTGTGTTTTGGCTGTCTTGGGGCTGGGGGCCTTGGGAAAACATTTGGGAACACACAGTGAAGTGACCTGAACCGTGAGAAGGGCCAGTTTGACAAAATAGGGCACTTCGGGCCCCCTTCTTCCTGCCTTTGGGAAAACTGGAGAAGTTTCTAGAAGGGGGGAGGGAGAGGGAGAAACCAGCCCAGCCAGGTTGGCCCACCTCTCTTGGAGTTGTGGAAGGCTTTTCCGACTTCTGTGGGCCAGTGTAGAGGAGACCTTTGCAGGGATCCTATCACACCTGTGGCCGTGTTCTCCTTGCGGTTAGGGGTCCCCAACAGAGGGGAGCCGAGTGTGAGTGTGCAGGGTCACTGAGGCAGGGTTGGGCCTGTGAGCCCAGGAGTGGGCTGGGCACAGCCCTGAACTGCAGTTGGCTGGCATTTTACCCGCGTGAGCTTTGTCCTGCGGGCTCTACCCAGTGGACCGTGCAGATGCCGGAATTGGGGGAGAAAAGAGTTTCATTGACTGTGCATCTGAATGTACAGATCTTGATGAATTCTCAGTTTGGAGGCAAAATCTGAGTGGACTGGTGGGAGCCTTAACTTGAGGCTGCCTTAATGAACGAAAATGCTCTGAACGAAAATGCTCTGTTAGGGGTACTGGATCAGGTTGGGAAAACAAAACTCTCCCTTTGAATGCATGCCTCTCCCGGTCTTGGGGATCAGTGTCTTAAAGTAAATGAAGTGGAAATCTCCAGAATATTGCGTGGTCATAAACACCCGTAGGACTGGTCTGGAGCAATGAGATGCTCAAAGCAGGCAGAGTTTAGCTTCTGGAGGAGACAGGCACAGGGATGAGGGGCATAAATCACTGGGAACAGGGTGTAAGGAGCCCGGCAGAGCTCCGGACCTCCCCTGGCCTGGCCCTGGTGGCCGGTGGTTTCCTCTCAGGCTGTGCCCCGTTCTCTGTGGCTGCCCAGGGGTTTAGGAGTTTTTAGGAAATGCCTTGGCACTTCTTTCTTTGGGGGGAAGTGAGTGATTAGGCTTTTCCTTCTTGGGATTTTTTTCCTTTGCAAGATGTAATTGAATCAGCTATGCTGGGGGCTGACCTGGCCTCCAGCAGCCGATTTGTGCTGTGATTTAAGTCGTGGTATTTAGGAATCGTGTTTTAGTTGAAAGCTTTTTGATTTCGCTGCCCCTTTTGAATTCTCATAGTTTCCTGAAGCACGTGCCGCCTCCTCCTCCACCTTTACCCCAGTCCATCCCTCTAAGCGGGGTACCTTGCAACTTCGTGGGGGAAGTGGCTTAAATGGCAGACTTGTTTGCCCTGGAGCCTTCTTCAGGAAGCAGCTAAATGCATGGTGGGAAGCTGGCGGGAGGCTAGGATTTTAGCCAGACCCCCAGGGAGACCCACGGAAGACTCCTAAAATCAGCTGGTGCTGCCTACTGGGAGGAAACTTACATTCCCTCAACTCTTAAGTAAATTGCAACCTGGTGAATAATTAACCTCGCCCATTTAGCTTTTTTTTTTTTTTAAAGAAAAATAATATCCCAACCTGTGAAAGATTAGAGATCAATTTTTGTCCAGCTGGAGGAAGACTGGATTGATGAAGGAGTATTGGGAGAAGCCGACCCTCTCACCTCCACCCCCAAGTCCTAGCAACTCTGGACATTCTGATCTTAGAAATCCCTCCAGGGTTTCTCTGGTGGCTGTTGAGGGGGGCGGTCTCTGAGCTGCCTCCCCAGGTTTCCTTCAATCCCTCTGCCCAAAGCCAGGGATTGTCTGAACCCTCAGGAACGGTCAGGACTCTGCCCTCCACTTTCTGTAGCGACAGCTTGGCTCTCATTTCCGCACTGAGTTGATTCTGCTGCCCCGCCGGTTTGCAGCTCTCTGCACGGGATGGTAAATATTTGGCCTGTCTGTCCTTTTACACAAAAGAACAGCGCTCCTAATCTGGCAAGTCCATAGAAGAATTGTCTCAGAAGCAAGGAGTCCTTTTGGGGTCTATGAAGGGTTTTTCTCAAAGCGGCCCAGTGTGAGGGCCATGAAGGCAGATGTTGGGTCCAGATGGACTCCAGTTTAACTACCATTTGCCAGCTAGGTGGCCTTTGGCAAGTAACGTCTCTGCCTGTTTCTTCCCTGGTGGACGAGGGTTCTGAGACCTCCCTTGTAATGCTGCAGTGAGACTTAAAAATGCAGGCCCAGGGCCTGGCACACATCAGTAGACCTGTAACTGCTGGTCATTGTCTCCTCGACCCTCTTATTTTGAATAAGCACATGGCCTTGGGCAAGTTTCTTAACCCACTGGGAACAGCAGCTTTGTAATCGTAAGGCAGGATGATGTTTGGGAACCTGGTCCCCTGTCCAAGTCTCAGGCCTCTCGGTTTTTACCATCCACCAACCACATGCCAGGGACCGGACCTGGCTGGGGTTACAACTGTGGGTAAGACCCTGGCCACTTCAATTTGTACACCAGCTCTGTACGCAATTGAGGGGTATTATGAGTCCTCTGGTTGTTGCCGAGGCTGTGACTCTGAGGGGAAAGGCTCCCCCAGGGTCTCACAGCTGCCTCTGGTGCCACAGGAGTGGGACGCCTGGGTGCAGTAGGGCCTCCCGGTTGGAACCAGCCATCATGAGCTGTGGAACAGGAGGTGGATGGGTCTGGATTAGCCACGTTCCTTAAAGGAACCCTGGGTGCGCAGAAGTGGCCACCTCGCACATCTGCTCAGCCATGCATCCAACCTGGAAGGACTTTCCAGACTCCATGGTTCAGGAAAGGCAGATTGCCACAGCTGCTCTTGGCCCACTCACAGACCCAGCAGGTCAGCCAAACACACTCCAGTGGGACCAGTCAAGCAGGGTACAAAATCGAAGGGCTGGGGGAGGGGGAAGGAAATCATATGATATTCCAAAAAGTGCTGCAGAGTAATCACCATGGGGAATAAAAATCAGTTTCTTCAGACTTCCTTATACTTTTTTTATGGCTTAGTGAGGTTTCTTTTTGAATTTCAAACTGGTGGTGGAGATGGACCCTAATCTCTTCATTGCTTTAAAGCCTGCAGCCTCCATAGCCCTCACTGGCCCTGGGCAGGGTTTACAGGTGACTTCTCACCCACTGCTCGGCTCTCTC
This sequence comes from Camelus bactrianus, assembly GCF_048773025.1. Taxonomy (NCBI): domain Eukaryota; kingdom Metazoa; phylum Chordata; class Mammalia; order Artiodactyla; family Camelidae; genus Camelus; species Camelus bactrianus. The sequence continues at coordinate 37,478,865 of NC_133554.1, read as the reverse complement.
CCGCCCCTCTCTGGCAAGGTCTGGGGAATTTTGAAATTGCCCTGTAGCCAGACCCCTGGTGTTTGCTGCCCAGGAGAACTGGGGAAGGAGGTGCTATGTGGAAAGAACCATCATCTGATTTTAATCTCAGCTCTGCCACTCTGGGCCTGACAGCCCCCTTCTCTGTCAAGTAGGGGACTGGCCCGAATACAGTGTACACCCCTTGTAGCCTCCACAGTCTTCTAAGGTCCTGAGCCAGGAGGCTCAGAGGCAGGCACCCAGTTGGAACATGGGGCTGTGGTCTGGAGGAGCAGGGGAAAGATTCAGAGGTGTGCAGCTGGGAAATTTGGATCAGTGCATGAAGCTTTCTGGTTCATTCTTATGAAATGTGCTTCCTCTCACTGGATTTCTGCCCTGGGGTGCATGGGGTTCAAGGGAAAAGCTGGCTTCTCCATCTTGGTGCCTGAAGCTTAAATTCTAGTCTTCCCATTCTCATTCTCCAGATCTGCTGGAAGGTAGACCTCCTCCCCACCTTCTGAAAACCAGTAAATTGCATTGCTGCTAATGTGTTCATCACATCACCCAGCTTTCCAGGAGGCTGAAGGCAGGCGTTGGGGAAAGGGTGTTAGCTTTGCAGGCTCTCCCGTGGACTAGCTGGGTGACTTTGGACCAGTGACATGCCTTGCCGAGACTCAGTTTCCCCACCTGTGGTGCTGCATGCCCACTCTGCAGTACGATGTGAGGATCACATGAAGATGCTTGTGTGAAACCCAGGGCGCGTGGTGGTGGTGGTGGGGAGTACATGGTAGAAAACTTTGGAAGAAAAGCAAGTCCTTGCTGTATATGAGGGTGGGGTTCCTGTTTCTTCAGGGAGATACACCTGGTACATTGAGAGAGGTAGGGGGGCAAAGTCACTGATTCTTCCAGGAGTGGGTTCATCTGATCACTTACTAGTGAGAGTCGGGATAACGTTCTCTTGAATCCCTTCCTCTGGAGCTTACTGCTGTGAGCTTAAGAACATGGGGGGAAAAAGTTTAAAAAAAAATGTGTCTTTGCTCTTGGAACTAATAGGGCGATGAAACAGATACTTGGAACCAGCACTTGCATATAAGCAAAATGTTGGTCTCCAGCTGCCTGGCTGGACCACTGTATATCTGGGAAAAGTTAACCAGACCACTTAGTCCCAGCTGGTTAGTGTGGAGGGTTCTCCCTCCCCCGGCCTGTGTCTCTCTTCCCCTGCCCCTGCCTCTCCTCCTCCTGTCTAGTGATACCAGGCATTTATTGTTGCCCAGGTCTGGGTGCACACGCTAACCTTGGCCAAATCGCTGAATGTAAAAACATCTGGCAAAATATCACATTTCGACAATGGGCCTTTTTTCTGTAGAGCCGGGGATAGAGGGGGCAGTGTCAGGATGTTGGAAAACCACTTAAGCATTGACAGTGGAAGGGGGCAGGGTCCAGGGTCCTGAATTTGAATGTCAGGCGTGGGGATAGAGCAGGGGGGCCACTCCCTAAAATAGAAGTAGGCCTCCGAACCACATCCCTCTTGTTTCCAGAACCCGAGTTGGGGAGGGGGCTGCAGCCAGCTTACCTTGGCACCCTCCCTTTGGTCCTTTGGTGGATTCTGTTGTAATTAGACAAGTTGTGACAAATACCCATTGCCCTTTGGGCCGGGGAGCAGTGAGCAGTCCTGCCTGGAAACCCAGCCCCATTCGCTTGGGAGCCATAATTAAGCAAAAGAACAGTTCACGGGCCCTTGATTCAATAAAGACCCTTTTATGATGTTGGTTTTTCCCAGAAAAATAATACCACTTTGCCCTGTTTATTGCATTTAGATGTGTAATCATATTAGGGCTAAGCAGCCCGGGGGACCCAAGTTACGTAGTTGGGGTTTTCACCAAAGGCTGTTTACCCGGTCTTTAGAGAAAAGCAGTGCCTTTACGGAAAAGGAAAAAAAAGACAAGGAACATTTTGGGGGATTTTCTCTCCGCATTTCAAAGACATTTTCTTCCGTCAGGGTGACAAGCGACCCAGGAAGAAAACCAGAAAGTGAAACTAACTCGACTGGCGGTGTCAGTGCCGGCCCTGGAGACCACAAAGGGGTGTGCCCAGCGCGGCCCCTCCCTTGTCGCTAACCGTATCTGTCAGTCACGCGTGGCACGTGCCCGGCGGAGGGCTGGAGGAAGTGCCAGAGAGGATGCGTGTGTCCAGGAGTCGTGGTGTCTTAGCACGTCTCCACTGCCATGGCAGGGCTGCAGGCGCCGGTGTTTGCAGGTGGCTGTCTGCCTCCCAGGCCCCTCCCTGTGAGGGTAGTCAGCCCTGACTAAATATAGTCCTGAAGGTCAAGGCGGCTTTTGGTTTGTTAGAAGCGTTTGCCTGGCCCCGCCCACGCACTGGCCCCGCCCACGCACTGGCCGCTCCACCTTCCATATATTTGCATACAGAGAGCACTCATCAGCAGTCCCCCTCTCCACTCAACCATCCCCTCTTACCTTCTTACCCAGACCTTGTGTCAGGCAGGCTCAGAACGGTTTCCCAATCGCCCAATCGCCGAGTAAAATCCCTCCTAGGAATCTGCCCGGTGCTGGGGTTAGGTAGGGATCACCAGGGTGTCCAGAATCTCTTTCTCAATTTGCAGTTTAGAAATCACAGGCGGTGAGGAAATTTCTGGGAGTCACTCGTAGGCGTGTTCTATTAAGAAATAGAAGGGTATAACATTTCAGAATGCTAAAACCGTGTTGCATTAAAAAGAGGGGAAATCCATTTAATTCCAGGATATCTAATGGGAGTTGTTGCTGAACTGTCTTTTCTGATATTATCCTTTAATGCATACAAACTGGTCTGTCTGTTTATGGATAATGCATATGAAAATACTCTTTCAGTGTCATGACTATCAAGGTTTGCAGTGTGTGTGTGTGTGTGTGTGTGTGTGTGTGTGTGTGTGTTTAACCTTATACTTTAGATATCCTGAATATTTTACACTTTCTGAAAGAAGTGCTCTTAAGTTTATATATAAATATATAAATATCCCCCCCAAGTAAGTATAATTAGAACATCTGAAACCAGATTATCCAATTACTACACTTTTCTAATTAGCTGTTAGGAATTTGCAATGAGATAGAATTCTTTTAGATTTCCAATGAAACTGGCCACAGGGAGGTCCCGAGGAAGTACACCAGGGTTAAAAATCATGGGTTTTCGGTTTTTACTACCACCCACTCACCTGCTACCTCCAAAACACCTAGTGTGCCTGCCCATCAGGCAGCAAAAGTGACCAGAAAAGAGTTTTATTTTCCTTGTCCTGAGTAAATGGGGTCGGAGAAATTGTTTATGTTAGCTTCTCTCTGCTCCTGGCAGTGGAGCAGGCACCTGAAGGTGGGGTTCCAATACTACTTTTCTACAGTAGCAGTGTTAGTTTTCAGCAATAATGTCAGTAGCTGTTCTTTGGAGAAAAAATTCTGGGGCTCTGCATTCACTCAGTTGGTGTTTTCTGTGTGCCTTGGGTGTGCTTTCTGTGAAGGTGGTGGGGGTTGGGGGTGTACAGGGGTGGGGACCTCCAACCAGGACCAGGGAGTGACGCCGGGACTCAGCATTTGCACTTTGTAGCAGCTCCCGGTGTCGGCCCACAAGCCTTTATCCAAAATTCTGAACTCCAGAAAACTCTGAAAACCAAAAGTTGTGTTTATAGCTAGTTTCGTGGGAAATCCTGACCTGAGCTGACTTGAGACTATTAGAGTGTATTTTTCTGAGGGAGTGTGGATCTTCATGGCTTTCGCTGCTGAGACGATAATATGTGTGAGTATGGGTGCTGCCCTGCTGCTCTGGTTACCGTGTTACCTTCCTACCACCTGAACAGTTCTCAAGCATGTGGGGCCTGAAGGTTTGGGGTGAGAGCTTGCAGCCCTGGCATAGGAGCAGCAGCTTCACAAAGACAGCAGGTGCCACGGCCTCGGAGCCCTTCCCTCCCCAGGCCTTGAGCTCCATGAAGGCTCAGCAGGTTTTGCTCACTGTCGGATCCTCCGTGCCCTGCTGGGTTCCTGGTGCAGACTACGTGCTGGGTGAATACTGGTCAGAAGCAGAGGGTCAGCCAGCTTTGTTCTTGAAGGCCGAGTAGTCCATATTTTAGGTGTTGAGGGCCATGGGGTCTCTGTTGCAACTCGTGCTCTTCTGTCGTAGCGTGAAGGCAGCCATGGATATGTGTAAATGAATGAATGCCCATGTTTTGATAAAACTGCATAAACAGGTGTCGGGCCAGGTCTGGCCTGTGGGCGCACAGTTGGCTGACCCCCATGAGAAGGGTAAATGCCTCCTTAATCATAGACCCTTCCCTACCCCGTTAGCCCTGCTGTTTGCGTGCATGGCTGCTGCTTTTCCTCCCCCAATGGAGCCTCATGTAAAGAGATAAAGGCACCCACCCTTGGAACTGGCCCCTCTGATGTTCTGGAAACGTGGCTGAAAGGAAGGCGCTTTGGACTGGCCTCCCTCGCAGGAGTGGGTGTTTGTGTGGACAAATGCGTTCAGGCTCCGGTCCAGCCTTGCCGAGGGGCACTCGCGCCTCCACCCACTGATGAGTTTTTTGGGGGCTGAGCCAACCCTGAGGCATGCTGGCCCTCAGCCTTGGGCCAGGCAGGGAGTTCGCAGGGCACAGGGAGTTTGCGGGGCATGGGGGGAGCTGAGGGTGTGAGAGTGAGTGTTTAGGAGCCGAGGTGTTCTTAGTAAAGATTTCTGGCACTTAGTACAGATTTCTGGCAGAGAGATGGGGGAACGTAAACCCAGGGGCTCTGATGCATGAGTCTCAGGCCTCTTGGCTGTGTTCATCCCAGCCCTGGAACAGCTAGCAGGGTGGATGGGGCCTGTGAGTCTGAGAAGGCTTTCCACTGCAGTGGGAGCTCAAACCCAGCCGAGCCCTCTGGCTCCCACTCCCATGGTGGGCTGGCCTGGACAGGATGGCTGGCTGGCTGGCTGGTTGGCTGGAGGGCAGCACCTTGCAGAGCCCATGCCCCTAAGCTGAGTGCTGGGAGCCACCAGCATCCCCCCGCCCGGCCCCTCCAGGCCCCCCAGCCAGCCCCTGCTGTAGGCTCTTGTCCCTAGCTGTACCCAGGTGCTTTGCTGTTGGCGGAGTGTGTGTGGGGCACCCCCAGAACATCCTAGAACTGCTGCCCTCTGCCCGACCACCTTCTTTCCTAGTCTGGGTGGGATTGGCACAGAATTTTCTTAACTTCATGTTTTATTTAAAAATTTTTTTCTTGTTTTAAAATTTGCATATATGTACTATTCATTGTTTCTAAGAACAGTTTAGAGCTTTAGCTTTTTTTAAACATTTTTTTATTGAGTTATAGTCATTTTACAATGTTATGTCAATTTCCAGTGTAGAGCACAATTTTTCAGTTATACATGAACATACATATATTCATTGTCACAATTTTTTTTCACTGTCAGCTACCACAAGATCTTGTATATATTTCCCTGTGATATACAGTGTAATCTTGTTTATCTATTCTGCATATGCCTGTCAGTATCTACAAATTTTGAAATCCTAGTCTGTCCCTTCCCAGCCCCCACCCCCTTGGCAACTACAAGTTTGTATTCTATGTCTATGAGTCTGTTTCTGTGTTGTATTTATGTTCATTCTTTTTTTTTTTTTTTAAGATTCCACATATAAATGATCTCATATGGTATTTTTCTTTCTCTTTCTGGCTTACTTCACTTAGAATGACATTCTCCAGGGACATCCATGTTGCTGCAAATGGCATTATGTTGTCGGGTTTTTATGGCTGAGTAGTATTCCATTGTATAAATATACCACATCTTTTTTATCCAGTCATCTGTTGATGGACATTTAGGTTGTTTCCATGTCTTGGCTACTGTAAATAGTGCTGTTATGAACATTGGGGGTGCATGTGTCTTTTTGAATTATATTTTTCTCCAGGTATATGCCCAGGAGTGGGGTTGAAGGATCATATGGTAAGTCTATTTTTAAAGAAACCTCCATACTGTCCTCCATAGTGGCTATACCAATTTACATTCCCACCAACAGAGTAGGAGGGTTCTTTTTTTCTCCACACCTTCTCTAGCATTTATTGTCTGTAGACTTTTTAATGATGGCCATTCTGGCTGGTGTGAGGTGATATCTTATTGTAGTTTTGATTTGCATTTCTTTAATAATTAGTGATGTTGAGCATCTTTTCATGTGCTTTTTGGCCATCTGTCTGTCTTTGGAGAGATGTCTGTTTAGGTCTTCTGCCCATTTTTTGATTGGGTTGCTTGTTTTTTTGATATTAATGTGTATGAGCTCATAGTTTTCTTTCTAACGCAAACTCCAAACAAGGGCTGGTATCTCTGGTTGGCCTTTCTTTTCCTTCCATCATGGTTTTGTGGGCTGCTGGCTATTTTAGGGACTCTGAGTTCAGAGCGGAGCCTCCTTGCTCTGCAGCTCCCGTGGAAGCCTTGATAGCTTTTCAGACCCCAGCATGAGATGGCAGTCCCTCGGTCATCACCGTGGGTTCCACAGAGGCCAGGCATGGAACGAGGGCTCAGGGAGACCCTAGGCATTGAACTGGGGGTGCTGGTGTGTTTGGTGACGGTTAGTTCTGTGTCAGAGTCAAGCCTAGGTGGGTCCCCGTCGCTGTCCTAGCACAGAATGGAGGGTCCTCCATTGTGCCTCTGCCTGGCGCAGCCCCCTGACCTCACTTCATCACTGAGCCCCGGGCCAGGCACTGCCTGTAGTACCATGGTGCTCAAGTGGCTCAGAACAGAGTTTCTCAAAGTTGGGCATCCCGAGAACCACACAAGGAGCCTGTTGGCAATGCAGACTCCAGGGCCCCTCAGCTGACCTCGGGCCCTGGAGTCAGCACCATTAATAAGTGTACGTGATTGTGAGGCTGGCGGTTCCAGGACTGTGCTGCCGGTGGGCTAACGGGGAAAGCAGCATGACGAGTGTGGAGTCGGGGAGCAGGGCGAACAAAGGGGCTCTGGCCCAGGGCAGGGCTGGGGTCAGGAAAGGTCACCCAGAAGAGGTGAGCTGAGTCTTGAAGAGCAAAGCAGGGCGTGGTAATGATCTTGAACCTTAATTGAGTGCTTGGTGCCAGGCTTGGTTCTAAGCCTTTTATGGGAATGGACCCATTTAATCCTTACAGCAACCCTATGAAATAGGTGGTTACCTTGCTCTTGGAGCGCAGAGAGGGCTCAAGGAACTTGCCCAACGTTCTTGGCTCGTAAGCAGTGAGCTGGGTCTCAACCTCCTGCTCCATTTCACCGCACTGGGGCCAGGGCGCCACGGGCAACAAGACCAGCTCATGCAGAGGCTGTGCAGACCGAGGGCTGGGGCTTCCTAGTAGATGAAGCAGGATGCCGCCATGTCTCACGGTTCAGGTGGCTTGAATCTAGTGTGTGGGGACAGCTTAGGTTTCGCTGGCAGAGAATTTGGCCGTGATCTTGGTTAGGGCAGAAAGTTCCAGTGAGGTGACAGCTGCTCTACCACAGCTCTGAGAGGGTGGAGGCTGTAGCCGGGCCGCGGGGATTCTGGGTCCACGTGCTCCCAGTATGAACGAGGCAGGACCCTGGGGTGTGGGGAGAAGGCGCAGCGTTAGTGCTCAGGGAGTAGTGAGGCCTGCGCCATGACACCCACCCCAGCTGCTCTTCTGAGCGGAAAGAATTCTCCACTCCCAGAGAGCCAGCACCTGCTCTTGGGGTCTGTAGGCAAGGGGGAAGCTGCTTGGAGAGGGGAAGACACTTTTGTTGGAAGCCAGCCAAGCTCTGTGTGCTGCTTTCCTTCAGTCCTCACATTGTCTTGCAAAGGAGGTTGCTTATTCCTATTTACTGACGTGACAGCTGAGGCCCAGAGAAGCAAAGTAACTTAGACACCATCACACAGCAAGTAGGCAGATAGTGGCGCTACGTTTGTCTTCCGTGGGATGCACGTTTTACCACAGTGGGGTCCCTGGAGTTCTGAGAGGCCACGTGTCCTGCACACCCAATGGGACCGGTGACCAGGCTCCCGAGGAGTGGGTGCAGTGCCAGGCTGGGTGGGGCAGGCTCCCAGCAGCCAGCAGGGCAGATTCCAGCTGAGCTGGGGCACTGGGTGGCATTCCGAGCCCCGCGTCTGTGGGAGTGGCCTGCTGGGACCTTCCTAGTCAGGGGTCCTCCCATAAAGGAGGCCCCTAAACCACCCACGCTCTGATTCCGGAGCCCGTTTCGTCCTCCTATAAGAGAAAAAAATCGGCCAGCAGCCCCGTTCCTTCTTCCTTGTCATGCACTTCTTGGCCATCCCCTCACCCCACCCCCAGTTTCTTCCAGCAGAGCGGTCAGCCCATTGACTTGAACCTGAGCACCGTCGGGACATGCTAGAGCCTGCATTCATCTTTGCACCCCGGGCTGCTTGTGGGCGGGGGTGGGGGGCCTCGCTGCTCCTGTGTCACGTCAGGCCTGCAACCGTCACCCGGCCTCTCAGGAGCTCAGTGTCTGCAAGATGGGCTCACGGCCCACGTGTGAGGACAAGGGCCAGCTGGCCCTCCCCCGGGTCTTCCTGCACCGCCCCGTTCCTGGGGCTGCCCTCGTCCACTTGGAATCCTGCCAGGGTTCTAGCCCACAGCTCTCTGCGGGCAGAAGGCCCTGGGTTCCCAGTTGGCTCTGGGTGGAGCACAGGCTGGTCTTGTCTGGGTGTGCCTCAGCGGCAGGGGGTGGGGGGCAGGCAGTGAAGACAGCTGCTGTCCAGGCTGAGCACTGGAGAGAATGGTGCTGCTGTGGAGAACCCCCCACCACCACAGAGCTTCCTGGGGTCTATGCGGGGTGGGCAGGGTCAGTGGGGGCCATCATCCCCACCTCTGCTTACCTGGGCCCTCTGGCCGATGACTTACCCACCTGGAGAGTGTTCAAGGACAGCAAGAAAAATGAGGGACTTTCAGGGGCAGCTGTGTTTTCTGACTCAGTCATAATGCCCCTAAAAATCCTTATTGTTCTTGCAGTGTGCATCTGGAGCGGCGCCGAGCCACCCCTCATCCACCCGGCCACTCCGGCATGGTTCTGGGCTGCCTGGTCACCTGGGGTTCTATTGGGGGGTGTCCCCTCCATCCTCCTGAAATGAGAGTGAAGGGGGACTTGCTGATTATTCAGAAATTTTGTTGATCAATGCATTGATTTGTATGTACTTCTGTAATTTTCTTTTTTGGTGGAAGACTGGGGAGGGCCAGGCTCTGAGACATTCCTGCGTGGATGGGAGCCCAGAAGACAGGACAGGGTCTCCCCGGTTTGTGTGCATGGAAGGTTCCCAAGAACGCAGCTGCACGTGTATGGCCCAGGGTAGGGTGGCTTCGGGGCCAGTTGTGTCCAGGGTGGCAGTGCTGGGCTGGCCGGGATGCCTTGCCTTTCCTGAGAAGCCGGACCTGCTTAGGGGTATTGGGTTTTAGAACAGGAGCCTTATTCCAGGCTCTGAGACCCGGTGAGCTGGTCATTTTGCAAACCCCTCCTGCAGTGGATTTGAGGTCGTTCCTCCGACTGTGACCCTAGAGCCTGGTTTCTCTCGGCCAGATGTTGTCTGCCCATCTCACCTCCTTAGCTCCTGGGTCTCCACCCTGCTCAGCTGGTGCCCCCTGTCCCCCCGGCTGAGCCAAGGTTATTCTGGGTGGAGGTGGGGCTCCTGGGGGCTTGTCAAGCAGCAGACATACCCCTCTTAATGCAAGAACACCATTCCACAAGAATGTCACCAGATCCCACAGCAACAGGATCTTCCCTCTGGCTGAGGATTGGGCAGGTGGCCTGTCGGTGGGTGGGTGGGTGGATGGATGGGGAGGTGAGCAAGCAGCAATCAGGACTCTGCACCTGTGTTCCACCCCGGGTCTCATCAGCCTCCTGGATCAGCAGGGGAAATTCACTCTCGAGGTATTTCTAAGATTCCCTCCCAGGTGCTGACTCAAAAGCTCTTATCATCCAAGATGATGGCCATTTGTGGGATCCTGACCACCACGATCCTCCTTCCTGGCTAATCCAAGCCCCCTGCTCCTGCGATCAGAGATGGTTTTAAGGTGCTGAGTTTGCTCTGGAGCCTCAGCGTTCTTCTGCCCAGGGGAAGGGACAGCTCCAAGGTAAAGTTACTACGCAATGGAGGCGGGGGAAGTGCTGTTTATCCCTTCTTGGTGAGAGGTGGGCAGGGCTCTTGTGAGATGAGATTCTCACAACCCACAGTGGACACAGGTGATGGAACACATTCTGTCCTCCCTCATAGCTGAGCATTTGCTAACTTCCAATCAGCTGTCCCTCCCAGAGGCCCCTGTGCCCTGCCCGTCATTCCCCAAGAACCACATTGTTCCCGAGTGTGTTCCTCATTCTTTACCCCAGACATTTGCCCAAAAAAAAAAAAAAAAAAAAAATCCATTTAAGAAAAAGATAGTGCATAGAAAGTAAAACTGATTACTATTTTTTCCCTCTTCATTTCAAAAACATTTCAAAAGCATTTCAAAAACACAGAAGGATGAAAAAGGCTTATAGATGTCCACACTTAGAGATAAAGTCTGCTAATGAAATAGAGCCTTCCAGCATTTTTTTCTCTTTGCATGAACACACCCTCACCCAGTTAGCAGGATTGGGGCTTCTAAAAGGGGTGAGGCTCGTAACCCATTTGAGTAATGGCCCTGGGCCCTCGGAAGCCAGAAGGTCTCTATTTTCTTTTTTGCCAAATGGGCTGGGCCTTGGGCTGAAGCTCGCCTCCAGCCAGGAAGCTAATTGGAGGGTGTCGCACTGGGTCTCTCTACAGCACTGGGTCTCTCTACACCGAGACTGATGAAGTTGCTGGGGAGGATGCTAGAAATGTGGGCTCTGTCCTGACTGATTTCTGAGCAGACTCCTGCACTGCTTCTTGACTCTGGTCACATGCAAGAATCCCTTAGTGTTAGAAAAAATTTCACTGCCTACCCTCACCCGAGACCAGTTGGATCTGAATTGCTGGGTGTTGGGAGGGACCCAGGCCTTGGCATCTTTGTTTTTCTTAGGTTCCTCAGGTGATTCTGTCAAGCTGCCAGAGGACGACCAGGCTCCATGCCCATAGGTTGGAGGTGGAAGAGATTTCCTCTAGCTCTGCTGTCAGAGTCTGACAGAGGACATGTGCAGCTGGCAGACTTTCCCTTCCATTATTTTCCCTTCTGCTCAGAGTCACCTTTGATCCTCATTTTACAGATGGAGGACCGAGGCTCAGGAGATCAGGAGACTTAACCAGAGGACACATAGCTCGGATGCAACAGAGCTAGGATTTAGATCTGCAGCTTCTGCCTCCCAAGGCCAGTGCTCTTTAAGTAAAATTGTTGTTTATAATTAGCATATGTAGTTATAACAAGATGTGGTCATCACAGTGTCCCAAGGTTGGGGGTGCCTCTGTCTCGTGGAGGAGGTATCTGCTCCCCAGGGAGGCTGGGTGATCGTCCCTGAGTCTTCCCAATGCTCAGTGTGTACGTGGCCAGCTTGGACCCACAGCCTGCCATGCTGCCAAGGATCCCAGCTCTGGGCAAAGCAGGGTTTAGCCCCGTTTTCAGAACAGGCAGGAGGCATGGCCCAGGTCCCACAGCGGGTGGTGCCCTGGGCTCCCTAGTCCCTGCTCCTCGCCTGGACGGAGGTGTCTGGGAAGCAGCACAGCCGGTGAGGGGCTTGCTTCTCCAGGCCCTGCTCTGAGCGGGGCGGCCCTCAGGGTCAGGACCCCTGCTGGGGGTTCTGCAGGCTCCTGAAAGCTGTCCTCGGCCCTCCCTCTCTCCTACGGAGCTGGACTCCCGGAGCCTCGCCGGAGGGCTGCCCGGGCAGGCGGCCAGCAGAGAACTAGCGGGCAGGCGCACTGTTGGATCCAGGAAGTGGTCACTGTTCCTGGGCCGGTCTGGGGGCTGGAGGGCCAGCCTGCCTCGGACGTAACAGCGGGGATGGGAGCTGCGAACACCACTCTCCCAGGGCCCGGTGGCTCTGGGCCCAGCCCACGGCCATCCTTTGGCAGGGAGGGCCCCAGCCTTGCCGTGCCTTCCCTTGCTGGGCCCTGGCTCTTTCTCAGCGGGCTCTCGCCCTGCTCCCCACCATCTCTCTGCAGCAGCGACATCCGTTTAAGCTGCATCCCAGAAGACAGGATGGCTGGGCAGGCAGATACAGCCAGCACCTTGGTGGGAAGTGGGGCAGGGACCCTCAGCTCAGGCTTCTTTTGCCCACATTCTAGGAGATCTGGGCTGGGAGGTGGCCCCGAGCTGCCAAGAGCAGACAGGCTGAGGCCAGAGCTTGGAGCTCCTGGAGGTGGCAGGAGTTTGTCCAGCAGCCTGATCAGCGACAGCCACTTCACGGGGGCCGTGGGTAATGCCCCCTCCCCTCCAAACCTGCAGCCTTATTTATTTAATGGATGTAGTGCTGCCCTGTAGGAGTAGGTCTACTTTTAGGCCTATTCTGAACAGATACAAAGCTGTGGCTCCCTTCCCTCCCATTCCAGGAGGACCCTTCACCAGAGAACTCAGGAAGTACCTGGCATGAGAATGTGCGAGCGCCACCGCACCGCCCAGGACGTGAGTGTGGGTCTCCAGGTGCTGGATGTTGTTCTGTCCGTCATCTCTACAAAGATGACCTTCCCTTCAGCTTCCTCTCTGGCCAGACCCTGTGGGGATGGTGGTTCTGGACTGAGAAGCTGCCCTCCTTGCCCCTGTGCCCTGTCTGGTCTGGCCCCCCGAGGCCCGGAGCCCAGGGAGGCATCCTTTCCCTCCTTGGGGTACATCCTACAAGTTAGGGTGCTGTCAGCTCCAAGGTGTTCCCACTGGGCCTGGGCCAGAGCCCCTCCCTCCCCCGCCAGCCTCCTCTGGGTGCAGACTGACGGCTCCACACAGGCAGGCAGGGCCTTCTGTTGGCCTTGGCTGGTGGGGAGGAGACTCACTCTCACCTTCTGTTTAGACTCTTGTATCTAATTAACATGCAGAGCCTATGACATTGCAGAACAGCAGCCTTGGGTCTTGAGTGAGCCTGGGGCCTGGCCACTGTAGTGCTGTCTGTCTGAAGGTAGGAGTGGGTGACAGCAGCACCCCCCCTGGTTATTTGTGGAGAGATATGATGACCATCTGTTGGCTCTCCCAATCAGCGTCCGCAGCCCCTTTCTTCTTTTTCTTTCAGGGGATCACCTCTTCTGTACCCCTGGGGTTCAGATAGGGCCAACTGCATCCCCTGGCTTTAGAGGCAGGCATGTGTCCCAAGCTGGACACTGCAACTCCCCCTTGGGACTTTTGCAGCAGCTGTGGGAGAAGAGGCATTCACTTTTCAGGGTGGGAGTTGCCAGGTTGATGGTGGCCATTCCTGTTCTCCAATGGAAGACAGAGCCAACAAAGAGGAGTCAAGAAGTGGAGAAAGTGTGCTGTCCAGACATCAGTAAGCCATGCCTGAAACTAACTGTACCTCTGGACTAACCTGATTCTATAAGCCAATATCCACCCCCCCCCCCAAAAAAAAACTATCCTGAGTTGGGTTTCTGTCATAGAAGGTGTCCGAATAAAGCAATGTTCCTGTTCGGTATCATTTAAAAAAATCAACTTTGAGGTACACTTTACGTGCAGTAAAATCCACCCATTCTGAGTATCCAACTCATAAGTTGTTTCAAACGTGTACACCCTTGTAACTACCACCACAGACAAGAGATAGAATATTTCTCATTCCCCTTTATGGTCAGTTCTGCAGCCCCATATGACCACAGACTTACCTTTGTTCTAGGGATTCATTTCGCATTTTCTGGAATTTCATGTAACTATTACATTAATGTAAACGCTTTTATGTCTGGCTTCCTTTACTCAGCATGTTTTTGAGATTCAGTCCTGTTGTTGCGTGCATTAATAGTTCATTCCTTTTTATTACTGAATGGAATCTTATTGTATGGACGTTCCACAGCTTGTCCATTTATCAGATGATGGACTTTGGGTTGTTTCCAGGTTTTGGCTGTCACAAAGCTGTCTTGTGTAGGAATATGTTTCGATTCTTGTGCCTAAACATCTCATTTTGCAGGTGAGGAAACTGAGGTTCAGAGAGGTGGAATGACTTGTCCCCGGTCCCATAGCCGATGGATCCTGTGGCTGGTGCAGGGACCATAGGTAACAGCAGTTACGTGGCTGGAGGAACAGGGCGTGGTGTTTGGGTGTCCCTTCGTAAAGAGCCCCTGGGACTGCGTGGGGAGGGACTGTTGGGATGAGCTGCAGCCGAGGGCCTCACCTTTTTTACCCCTGGACCAATATCGTGTGTTTCTCCTCTGTGGACTCCACAGTTTGAAAGATGATGTTTACTAAACAGTCTGCGTTTATTCCATGCAAGTGGCAGCCAGCATCCACTTCCCCAAATGTATTTCTCTAACACGTAAAGACATCTAGAACTGCCTGTCTGAGCTAACAGTCACTTCATATGAGCATGCTTGGAGGAAGACATGGAGTTGAAATCTCTCCAGCCAAAGCTAGAGACTTTTTTTTCTCTTTTTTTTTTTGCCTTGGGGCCAACAAATCATGCACCCATCCTAGAATTCTGGAAGATGTCAAGTTGGGAGTCCCCAGTTTAGTCCTGCCTCTCTCATCTCACAGATGCTTCAGCCAGGTCTCTTTCTTGGTCCTCTCTCTGTTCAGGTCAGGTCCCTGGAGGTCAAGGAGAGCCTTGTCCCAGTGCTCATATCGTGGGTCCATGTGGGTCATTTCCCTTGGGACTTACAGTCACCCCCTGGATCCAACTCTGCTGAACCCAGATGCACCTCTGGGCACCCCGGAGGTGTTCAAGTATCAGTGCTTAATCCCTTGCCAAAGGTTCTGTTTTCTAGGGACATGTGCAATCTGGCTCCTGGGTCTGTACTCCATGGCCTCAGTGAATGTCGAACAAGAGGAGAGGTACATTACAGGTCATGGCCGTGGGGTTGGGGACTGGATAGGGGACAAGGATGCTGCCAAATTCATCAGACTATTCCCCTTTCTCTCCCCATCTACTCACTAGGTCTGATCAGCCAAATCCTCTCTGACGTCAGAGACCCTGGCCTCCCCCACTAACCTCTGTCCAGGACGAAAGGATCCAGACTCCTTATCCTCCACTTGCTAGATGTGTGATGCTGGCAAGTTACTCAGCCTCTCTGAGCCAGCTTCCCATCTGTATGATGAGGGTAAGAATGGTCTCACCACCCAGGCTGGTTGGGATGACAGTTGGTTTTGTGCCTGGTACAGAGTGGGGGAGGGCATTGTTGAGGCTACCTGTCCAATTACAGACCTGCTGTTTTTTGGGAAACACCCCTCCTCCACTCTCAGTCCCTACTGGGCAAATTGGGCTTTTCCCCTATCCAACCCCATCCCCACACCTGCCACCAGACCCAGGCCAATCAGCACATCTCAGTATCGACCACAAGTATTGGCTCAGGCCTGGGCAAGAGACCTAAGCTGGACTGGTCCCTGTAACTGTGCCCTGAAGTTTCTGGAATAAGGAAAGTGGTACTTGCTCTTTTGCTGAGATCCTTAGCCTGGAGCTACCAGAGGCCATTTTTACTGTTTGGCCATTTGACAATGAAGTCAGTGCAGTGAAGTCTGAAGAAAGCAAAGCCAAGAGATGGAGCGGGACACAGACTCCTGAGGATGCCCTTACAGCTCCCGGATCCAGCCATGCCAGCAGCTAGTTAACCCCTGGGATTTTTAGAAATTAATACATAAAATTTTCTACAACTCAGTAATAAAAAACCAAACAATCAAAAAATGGGCAGAAGACCTAAACAGACATTTGTCCAAAGAAGACATCCAGATGGCCAACAGGCACATGAAAAGATGCTCAATATCACTAATTATGCAAAACTACAATGAGGTATCACTTCACACCAGTCAGAATGGCCATCATTTAAAAGCCCACAAATAATAAATGCTGGAGAGGCTGTGGAGAAAGGGGAGCCCTTCTACATGTTGGTGGGAAGATAATTTGGTGCAACTGCTGTGGAAAACAGTACAGAGTTTCCTTAAAAAACTAAAAACAGAGTTACCATATGATCCAGCAAACCCATTCCTGGTCACACATGCACTCTAGTGTTCACGGCAACACTGTTTACAATCGCCAAGACATGGAAACAATCTAAATGTCCATCAATAGATGAGTGGATAAAGAAGATGTGGGGGGGGGGGGTGTGTGTGTGTAAAAAATATTACTCAGCCATAAAAAGGAATGAAATAATGCCATTTGCAGCTACGTGGATGGACCTAGAGATTACCATATTAAGTGAAGTCAGGCAGACAAAGACAAATATCATATGATATCACTTATATGTGGAATCTAAAAAGAAAATGATACATATCTTATTTACAAACCAAAAATAAGACTCATAGACACAGAAAACAAACTATGGTTACCAAAAGGGAAAGGGTTGGGGAGGGATAAATTAGGAGTTTGGAATTCACAAGTGCACACTACTATATATATATATATAAAATAAACAACAAGGTCCTACTGTAGAGCCCAGGGAACTATATTCAATTTCTCGTAATAACATATAATGGAAAATAATCTGAACATGTATGTATGTATATGTATAACTAAATCACTATGCTGTACACCTGAAACTTAACACAATGTTGTAAATCAACTATATTTTAACTAAAATAATTTTTTTCCTTGTTATTTGTTTAAGTCAGTTCAAGTTGAGTTTCTGTTACTTAAAACTGAAATGATCTTGACTAATATCACAGCTTCCCTACAAATGATCCCTGCTGTTATTGTAATTGATGTTATTATTATAAACACATTCCCAGGAGGATGCAGCCTTGGGGATGTGTAGTTCAGGTTCCCCCAGGGACCACTGCTACTCTCCACACATTATATATCCTGCATAGCAGCTCCTTCAGGGCAGGGATTCATTTTTGCTGCCGACATATCCCAGGTGCCTGGTGTCTGCTGCAGGTTAGGTGATTCATGGACATCCACTGAATGAACAAATGAAGTTGGCCCATTGCTGTCTCATCCCCAGGCCCAATTCACATGTTGCCCTCTCTGCTTGTCCTTGGCTGACATCTGAGCCCCCTGGGGTGTCTGCCAGGAGTCTGTCTTGGCAAACTGATCTCCTGTTTTCACAGTTTCACTTTCTAGGGCCTCATTCATCCCTTATCTGTTCATATATCCAGTTTAGAAAATCTTTAAAGTGTCCATTATGGACAACTATTTTAAACCACTCACAAAAATTAACTCAAAATGGATCAAAGACTTAAATGTAAGCCCGGAAACCATAAAACTCTTAAAAGAAATCAAAGCAAGAAAGCTCCTTGGCACGGGGTCTTGGCAATGATTTTTTGGATATAACACCTAAAGCACAAGCAACAAGAAAAAAAATAAACCAGTGGGATGACAGCAAACTAAAAATCTGCACAGCAAAAGAAACAACAAAATGAAAAGATAATCTATGGGAAAAATATTTGCAAACCATACATTTCATAAGGGGTTAACATTCCAAAATATATAAAGAACTCCTACAATTCAGCAAAATATTAATGATAAGAAAACAGGTAAAGGACCTGAATAAATGTTTTCCAAAGAAGATAACACGTGTGGCCAACAGGTACGTGAAAACATGCTCAACATCACTAATCATCAGGGAGCTGAAGATAAAAAACCACAATGAGACATCACCTCACACCTGTTAGAATGACTATCGTCAGAAAGATGAGAGATAACAAATGCTGGTGAAGATGTGGAGAAAGGGGAACCCTTGTGCACTGCTGGTGTGATTGTAAATTGGTGCAGCCACTGTGGAAAACAGTATGGAGAATTCTCAAAAAATTAAAGCTAGAACTACTGTATCACCCAGCAATTCCACTTCTGGGAATACATCTGAAGGAAATGAAAACCCTGTGTCAAAGAGATCTCTACCTCCATGTTCATAACAGCCCTATTTATAATAGCTAAGACATGTGAAAAACCTAGGTGTCCATTGACAGATGAATTGATAAAGATGTGGTGCGCGCACACGTACATAATACAATGGAATATTATTCAGCCATGAAAAGGAGGAAATATATTTGTGACAACATGGGTAGACCTTGAGGGCAATATGCTAGGTGAAATACGTCAAAAAGAAAGATGCTCACTTATATGTGGAATCTAAAACAAAAAAACAAAAACCAACCTCAAAAAAAGATCAGATTTGTGGTTATCAGAGATGTGGAGCCAAGGAAAGGGGGATTGAATGCAGTCACTCAAAATGTACAAACTTCCAGTTATAAGACAAGTAAGAACTAGAGATGTAATATACAACATAATGACTGTAGCTAACACTGCTGTATGGTATATTTGAAAGTTGTTAAGAAAGTAGATCCTTAACACAATACTGTAAAACAGCTATACTACCCCCCCCCCCAAAAGTAGATACTTAGAGTCACAAGGAAGAATGTTTCTCTTTATCGTACCAACATAAAATGACAGATACCGACCAAACTTATTGTGGTTATCACTCCACAGTACGTGTAAGTCAAGTCATTATGTTGTACACCCTAGACTCATGCAGTGCTGTATGTCAGTTGTATCTCAAGGAAACTGGGTGTGGCAGGGGAAGCGTCCCTCCTTCCAGGTACCAGGGAGAGATGCAAAAATGAATAATGGTGGGGAGGGTATATAGCTCAAGTGGTAAGAGCACATGTTTAGCATGCATGGAGTTCTGGGTTCAACCCCCAGCTCCTCCTCTAAAAATATATAAACCGAACCCCCCTCCCAAAAAAAAAAAGCCTGCATGAAATTTTTTTAAAAAAATGAGTAATGCCTGCCTTCAGGGAGCTTCTGTTCCAGTGGGGATGCATGCTGACAGTTTTGGTACAAGTTGGTTATTTGAGGTATTTGGGTAATTTCCTGGTGCTCTGCAGACCGGATAATGAAACCACTCCAAAGTGGTTTTAAACTAAGTTGGAACTAACTGGTTTAGTTATTTAGTTACAGTCAAAGAAAAGTTGGCACCTTCCCTCCCATCTCCTCTGCCAGTTCACACCCTACCTGGGTCAGCCCTCAGTTTCTTACATTGTTCCTGTTACTGACATTCACATCCTCTTCTGCCCCACAATCAAGTCTTTATTGCTTTGTCCACAGGTTGACTCAAAAGATGAAAAGCCGTGGAACTGCATTTACAGGACTATAATTGTTATTTACCCTTTACTGTGAGCATCTCCTTTTGGCTGAAGCTAATTGGATTGGGGTTTGTGTTTGGTCCTGTTTCATTGAATTGGATGAGATGTATCAGGCCCCTGGGACGGAGCTCCCCCGACCGCTTTTGTGGGCCTGTGACCCACACAGTCACGCAGGGCCTGTATGCAGAAGGGCCCTGTGCTTGGTGGATGCTTGGCTGTTGCTGTCTTGAAATTCAAAACAGTTTTTGAATAAGTGTCCCATAATTATGTGGCCAGCCCTGAGCTCACTGCCTTGCTGATAGAGGCCTGAGTGATCTGAGAAACTCTCGTTGGGCAGCTTTCCCTGGGAGGAAAGGCGGAGTCCTTAGGCAGGTCCTGAGGTAGCCACAAAAAATTAAAGTGATAGGCCATGGACCTGAATGTTGGCTTGTGAATGTTCCCCCTGCTGTGATGTCAGGCTGGGCTTCTCCAAGTTTCCATCCTACAAAGGGGCTGAAAGATTGGTGAACCTTGGTCTCTGCAAAGGAGGTAGGATTATTCTGATGAGAGCGTCAGTGCTGAATGACCTGCCCAAGGTCCCACTGCTTATAAATGGCAGGTCCTAGATTCAAGTCCATGGTCCTGATTCCCAGACCCCAACCCTCTCTGTTCCACCACACTGCCTCCAGACCAATGCCACGTGTGATGCAGCAGACCTGGGTTTGCATTTTAGATCTGTTCCCAGTTTGCTGTGTGTCCTTTCATGAGGGACTTACCCTTTCTGAACTACTTACCCCAGCATCTGAGAGTAGATAAACTTTAAACGTCCCTTTCCAACAGAATCACTATGAAACTAAAGAAAATAGTTAAATTTTATCTATAGATAGATTCCAGCTAACAAAAGCAGAAGGAATG
This sequence comes from Camelus bactrianus, assembly GCF_048773025.1. Classification (NCBI taxonomy): domain Eukaryota; kingdom Metazoa; phylum Chordata; class Mammalia; order Artiodactyla; family Camelidae; genus Camelus; species Camelus bactrianus. Next base: position 37,458,901 of record NC_133554.1, on the reverse strand, counting down.
AAATAGGACACCATTTTGCAGTCCCTAACAAATTAGTTGCATGAATGATGGCTAACATCACAAAAGAGAATCAGATACCATGTACCTCCTGATACATCTCAACACCACCAATGACAAAGTCTTGCCAATAAAAAAAAAAATCAAACTTGAATCTGATCAAATCTCTGCTTCCAACTAACAATTTACAGGACAGAGAATAGAAGAACACGTCCAACTACACCACAGGGCGGCGATCAGGAAAGTCCAGATGGAGCAAAATGTCACAAGACAACTAGTTTCTTCCAATGAATAAAAACAAAACACTAAGCTCAAAGAGACTCAAAAGACATACCGACCAACTGTAAGATGGAAACCTTATTTGGATCAAAATTTAAACAAATTGTAAAAGGGCAATCATGTGACAATTGGAAATTTGTACACTGGCTGTTCGATAATATTAGGAATTACTAATTTGGGGGGTGCAATCATGGTTTAGTTAGTTTCTTTGTAAGGAAGGGTCCTCTGAGAGAGACACACTGACATGTTTATTGATGCAATGATGTCAAGCCTGAGCTCTGCTTCAAAGTAACAGGAGGATGAGGGACGGGAGTGGGGAGGCAGGTCTGGATGAGGCAGGGTGGGCCATGGGTTGATGACGGTCACAGCGGAGTGACAGGGATGTGGGGGGTTGTTATATTATCATCTCTGGTTTTGTGTAGAATTTTCAGTTTTTAAAAAGTCCCTCAAGCCCATGGGAGGGGTCAGTGGTGGCCTGGGCTGAGGGTGAGGGATCAGGGGAAGGATGGCCATGCCTTCTCAGAGCAGGGCAGAGGGCTGATTAAGGGACATCAGGACCTGACCCTCCCTGCTCCCCTCCCATGGCCAGTCTGAGTCCCGGAATATCGCAGTCACTCGTGCGCAGGCTCAGATCTAAAGGGTGGCTTTCTTGGTGTTCAGATGAGCTCACAGAGCCGGACACTGTCATTGTAGAACTCTGGCCCTAGCCCACAGTCCCAGCTCTGTCCTCCCCTGGGGACACTAGCTTCATATTCCAGGTGCACTGTTGGCCACATCAGGCCACCTGGCTCCCAGCACGGGCAGGAGAAGGTGCAGCAGATGAGGGGAGCTGTGGGGTTTTCCCAGATGTACTTTCTGTGATGGTGTTGGTACTGGTGGTGTGGCCAGGCCAAGACCTGAGGACCAGAGGCTCTCAGGCCCACCACCCAGGAGCGCTCCCCCATGGAAGTTAGTACCTACCACCTTGCTGCCCAGTTTGCTGTGTGACCTGGACGAGACGCTTTCCCTCCCTGTGCCTTTGGGTTCCCCATCCAACAGGAGGCTGCTCAGTGTTTCTCAGTGGGCTGATTTTGACCTTCGGAATGGACAATTCTTCCTAGTTAGCCTTTCTGGGCCCCTGGCCCTTAAATGCCCACAGCTGTCCCTGTGCCTAAGGCAATCAGAAAATGTCCCACATGTTTCCAACCAACCCCAGGTTGCAAACTACTGTGGGTCTCTAAGGACCTTGCCAAGACTGTAGTTCTGTGCACCTGTGTTTCTGGAGAATTGAGGACAAATTGAGGAAGGGAAGGGCAGAAACTGTTAACATGGTTCGTAGTCTTGCAGGGAGATGATACTTGGGTGGGTCTTGAAATACAACTAGGAGTTTGCAAGTTGAGGAAGTCCCAGAGGCTGGGTGAAGGGAGCTGAGAACATTCTAGGTGAAAGGGTCAGCCTTTGCTCAGCACAGAGGGATGAGGGGGCAGGGGGCGTTTGGAGAAGTGCAGAAGTTCCTGGTGGCCCCAGCATTGGCCGATGCTGGAAAACCATCCAACGGAGATGGGACATCAACTTGTGGACAACAGGGAACCAGCAAGGATTTTCAAATGGGGCGGAAGCAGGTTTTTCCACCCTGGTCCCTCTGTACAGAGAAACAACGAGACGCCTATGTAACAATCAAGAGAATGCTCCTCGCTTCCGAGGAAGAACTCATGGGTCAAAGCTGCAGAGAATGCAATTCCACAGCTGGGATTGCTTGTCCTGGTGGCACCCAGGTGGCAGAGAGATTTGGAGCCAACAAGCTCAAGCTTCTCAGATCATGTAAGAGGCGAGGGGGCTGGGGGTAAATGTGTATACGTGAGTACGTTGAGTGTGCAAGTGAGCCTGAGCCTGAGTGTGGACGGGTGTGAGGGTGAACGAGTGCTCACCTAACAAGGTCATGGCGGGCGCACGCGGAGCAAATGCTGACCTGGCCCTTGTCCTCACGGAGCATATGATCTAGTGGAGCCAGTGGAGGAGAGAGAAATAAACAAGACAGCAAAACCGCATTCCAGCAATTAGACTGTGACCCGGGGCCCCCAGCCTGCCCCAGCCACAGGGCGGACACAGGACCCCAGGGCAGCTGATCAGAATCTCCTCCTCTCTGACTCTTGGGCAGAGTGACACAGAGGGCAGAGTGACACAGAGGGCAGGCCTCCTGCCCCACATTCTGGCTCTGAGTCCATGCCTGCCCCCAGTCCACTTGGCCCTCTGGAGCTGTCTCGGTTCTTAGCCCTGTTTCCCAGCCTTCCCGTCGATTTCTGAAGCACATGTGGGTGTGTCTCTCTGTGTGTGGGTTTGGTTTTGGCTTTGACATGAGCACAGCCAGAGCCAGAATGCTGGGAGAAGAGATGAGGTCTCAGGGAAGGCCCCCTCCAGCAACACTCACAGAAAGGGCGCCCCCACTAGGCACACCACACACGGGTACCCCAGGGTGTTCACCCAGGGGCCCGCCAGCGGCCCAGCCCTGGCCAGCCTCACGGGGAGGAAATGCCAGCCGCGTTCCTTTAAGCCTCTTTCCGCCTCCCCGGGGACTGTCCGCCGCCCCGGTGCTTCCTCTGAGGCCATGTCAGTGGTGCAGGCCTGGGCCGCCCCGGGGCGGGCCTCCAGTGGGGGCCTGTGACTCAGGGCTCAGTCAGGCCGAGGCAGGATGTCAGCCCATTCACAGGGCCGCGAGGAATCTCACTCTTCTATTTATAGGCAGCACAAGGGCTGGCCCAGCCTGGAGGGAGGAAGTGGCCGCTGCAGGCGAGTCAGGGGAATGGGAGCAGCCATCCCAGAACCAGGGTGAAGCCAGGCCTTGCCGCCCACTCCGCCTGCCCGGAGGTTTCCAGACTGGGACTCAACTGGACCATCTCTCCAGAATCATCAGCGCTGGGAAATAAGCCAAATAGCCCACATGACCCAAAAACTGAGCAGCAGGAGGCTGTGGACACTGGCCGGGGGAAGCTTGGCTTGTCACGGGCCTGGAAGGGTGGGCAGAGGTCGGGTGAAGGCGGTGCCCGGGGGCCTGGCGTCCCAAAGTTTGGACCCAGAGAACTCACCCTCCTCTTCCCAACTTGCTTCCTCTGCCAAAGACCCCTGTTTCTACCTATCATCTTGCTCCACGGTCAGGATGGCTCCTTGTTCTTAGGAAGCTAGGATTTGATACCCTCCTACGTGCTGAGCCCTGTCACACATACTCCCTTGTTCAGTCTCACAAAGCCTTGGGGCGTAGGTCTCAATAAGCCCATTTAACAGAAGACAAAACTGACGGTCGGTGGGGTGGAGGTACTTGCCTGGCTTTGTGCGAGTGCACACGTGTACTGAGTGTACAAAATGTGTCAAATGGGAGCGACGGTGCCTGGTCATGGGGTGCCGAGAGGCATGAGGGAGCTCGCACGGGCTGCTGCTATTTGCTGCCCCCTCTTTACAGAGTACCCTCCACATGGTTCCTTTACTGTCCTCAGCAGAGCTTGTATCTCTGAGCCTGTCCTTCTGGTGGGAACCAGTTTCTGGAACAGGAGATCCTTCCAACTGAGCTTACGGGGGCTGCTTCAGAGGAAACCGGACATGGGCCGCAGTGGGTACTGCAAATCTGCCCTCTCCCTGGGAGAACACGCTAGGAGCCGTCACCCCTTCCTTTGTATTCTCTGGGCCCCCTGCCCCATCCTGGGTTGCTGGCTGTCCTCAGTGACCGCACGCACGCTGTACTCTGAGGATGCTTGAAGCAGCTGTGAGGGCTTTGTTGAAGGCCTCAGACCCTTGTCACAAAGCCAGGCAGGATGGGAGGAAGGGAGGGGTTGGGTAGAGGGTATTGGGGTCAACAGGAGGTGGATTCTCCCTGCTTTGACCCCAAGGGGGGCCCTCCTGGCCATGCTTCTATCCTGTACCTCCTCAACCAGAGTTCTCACCCTTCCTTTCACCCCATGTTCATCTCCTCAGCTGATCGGTGACCTCAGGGCCTTTCTGTGTCTTGCAAACTTTGCAGCCTCTGACAGTCTCTTCTTCCAAGCAGGACAATGAGTGCCCATAGATGGGGGGAGCAAGGATGGGGGCGGTGTGGGGAGGGTTGGTTCTGAGTCGTGGAAAGAAGGGTCCCCAGGGGTGAAGATCTAGGGGAAGAAAAGGAGGTTAACCTTCTAGAATGTGGAAGACGCTCTGGCTGCTTGAAGGGCTGAGGCTGGAGTCCAGGATTTGGGGGGAAGTGAGGGAGGTTGGATGGGTGGGCAGATTTCTAGGGCCTGGGGTCAGGCTAAGCTTTCTTCTGAACACAAAACTGAAGGCTGTCAAGGATTCCAGGCAAGATGCCATTTAGAAAGCTCCCTCTGGCCATGGGGGTTGAAGGGGTTGAAGCAGACAGGCTGGTGGCGGCAGGGGGGCCAGTGAGACACCAGCACAGCCTTCCTGGTGAGAGATGGGATTGGAGGAACTTGGGAGGGGAGGAGGGGGGAGCTGGGAGAGAGCCACCACTGGCCTCGACTCCCTCCCCAAGGCCCCCCAGCACTGACGAGGGTTGGGGTTACCTGAGTGCAGAGGAGAGGAGCCCCTGATGAGCCCCAGAGACCCCGTCAGCTGCGCCAGCTGGATGGGTACAGAGATGACATCATTTTCATGTACTTAACACAAGGTAAACAGGGGTGGAAAAACCCAAGTACTCATTATCTAAGTCGGTAGCCGGCTGCTAGCTCCTTAACAACCCGTTTCCTGGGATTCAGCCTTTCTCCTGCAGAACGAAGCTGGAGCCAGAGGCTTCCCCTCCCCGGGTGCAAGGAGTGTGACCTGGCCCCTGGGCCTGGGGCCCCTTCCTTTGAGTCATTTCCTACGTGTTCATGGAGCCCGGTTTGCTGGGGGCCCGGCCCCAGGCTAGCCATTTGAGCGCTGTGAGAGTCAGAGTGCACATGGGTGAGGGGTTGAGTCTAGCGACCAGCTGGGCCTGAGAGCCCAGGAGTAGAGGGTGGAGGTGGGGAGACTGACAGGGAGCTGTCACAAGCATAAGCTGGATGAATCTGAAGGCACCTTGGAGATCATCCATGCCGACCCTGAGGCTACTGATGGGCAAACTGAGGCCAAGAGTCAAGTAACACAGCTAGAATTAGAAACTGGGAGGGAAGTAGGGGCGGGACCGAAACCCAGGTGTTCTGATGTGAGCGGTTCTTTCTGATAAATTCACTGAGAAACTGGCTGACTCAAGAAAGGAAAGGAACAAAGATTCAAAGAAAGGGGGAAAAAAAAAAGCAAGCAATGCAGGCGGTCTCCTCCTACCCGCCCCCACCCAGGCACACGCTCATGTAGGTTCTCCAGGGGGTCAAAGACAGAAAAAGGCCTTCCTGTTGGCTGGGTTCCAAGTGCTTCCCCTTCGTCCCCAGAATCCACCCCACGGCCCAGGTCTGGGGCAGGAGGGAAGCTTCCTCCTTGTGGAGACAGACCGCAGCGGCCAGGCAGCCTCAGGGGAACCGCCCCTCCCACCCTCGATGGGAAGCCCCAGTGAGCAGAGAGCCTTTCAAAGAGCCCAGCAAGTCTCTTCTGGCCACTCACACTCCGGGGGCTACGGGCCCTTGCAAAGCAACCCCCACCGGCCCCCGCCAAAAAAAATAAAATCTCGTAGATTTTGTTCTCTGCCTTAAACAGCAGCAACCACAAGCAGCAGTACCCCCTTTTCTCTGATGTCAGTTGAATGAAACATCTGGAGAAGAGCTGGAGAACCAGCCCTGCCACTTTAGACAGATCCTCAGCTCCCTTTGGACCTCAGTTTCCCCATTTGTATTGACCCCAAGTGTTGCCAAGGTTCACTACCCTGTGAGTTTGAATGACCACTTAATATGAATGCCCAAAGCCTGCTAACTCTTACCCCAAATTCTATTCCCAACAGTGCTAATCCCTCAAGTCTTTTTGAGAGCCCCCAAGAAGACGACCAGCCTGCCCTCTTGGGTGATGTGGTTGGCTTAATAATGCCACACACACACCCCGACCCCCGGCAAAAGTCCATGTCCTAATCTCAAGAACTTGGGAGTTACTTATCACAGCAAAAGAGAATTTGCAGATGTGATTCAATTAAGGATCCTGAGATGGGAGATTATCTTGTATTATTCAAGTGGGAAAGTCAGAGTCTAAGAAGATGATGCAATGACAGAAGCAGAGGAGAGAAGGCAGAGGTCAGGATGATTTAGGGAAGGGGCCATAAGCCAAGGCATGCGAACAGACTCTAGAAGCTGGAAATGGCAAGCAAATGGATTCTCTCCTAGAGCCTCCGGAAGGAACACAGCCAATCTAAGTGTCCATTGATGGATGCATGGATAAAGAATTGTGGCTTCTACATATAATGGAATATTAATCAGCCATAAAAAAGAAGGAAATCCTGCCATCTGTGACAACAAGGATGGACTTTGAGGGCATTATTCTAACTGAGATAAGTCAGAGAAAGACAAACATTCTATGATCTCATTTATATTTGGAATCTAAAATTTAAAAAAAACCCAAATAAACAAAAAACGAAACTCAGAAAAAGAGATCAGATTTGTAGTTCAGAGGTGAGGGGTGGGGAATTGGATGAAGATGGTCAACAGGTACCAACTTCCAGTTACGATAAGTAAGTACTGGGGGTGTAATATACAAAGTGATGACTGTAGTTACCACTGCTGTATGGTCTGTTTGAAAGTGAAGAGAGTAAATTTTGAGTTCTCATCACAAGGAAAAAAACCATTTTTCTTTTCTGGTTTTTTTTTTTTTGTCTATATGAGATGATGACTATTAACCAAATTTACTGTGATTATTGTAATCATTTCACAATATATGCAAGTCAAGTCATTATGTTGTGTTGTACACCTTAAGCCTACACAGTGGTGTATGTTAATTATATCTCAATAAAACTGGAAGGAAATAGAGCAAGGCATAAATATTCATCCTGTTTGGATAAATGGGGGAAAAAGAAGCAAATAAAAATGATCTCTAATTCTATTACATAGACATTATAATCTACTACTCTACTGCTGAACTTTTGGTGTTTATCTGATATCTGGATCAGATCCATTATCATTACTGGAATATTATTCATTTATTTAACACCACCACAATCATGTCCTACATACTACTCCAACACAGGCTTTTTTCTTGCTCAGCAAAAGGGCGATGAACTGCTTTCTGTCTCCACAGATACACATCTATGTCATTATTTTTCCTGGTTATGTGGTATTTGCCAATGTGAATGTGCTATATTGTTATTAAGTCTATTGTTGGACAATTATACTGTTGCTAGTTTTTCAAAAATATAAACAATGCTGCCTTGTAAATCCTTCTTGGCCCACTTACTCAGCTATCTTGAGAGGATAAATTCCTAGAGGTGAAGTTGCTGGGTCAGAGGGTGTACACATACTGAAGGCTTCTTGTACATATTTGTGGTCTGCTCTTAATTCCAGACCCATTTTTTTCATGCTTTGGATTGGTCACCCACTTCAGCATTAGCTCAAGGACAAAGAAATTTAGGTAGAGAATCTGCTACTTGTAATTCTCTGGGCTACTTCTTTCTATTAATATGTATGACTGAAAAAACAAAATGACTGTAGTTCACATTTTCACAGCATCAAGCATTTCTCACCCTAATAGTCCAGTGCGATTGGCTCTTTTTGGGAGTCCTGGGAATTGGGTTCAATGCTGTTTTTTCCCCCCTCCAGAGACAAGTTCCTAGATTAAGCTGAAGATAGTGTAATTTCTCTGAACCTCAGTTTACACATCTGTAAAGTGGAGCTACTAACCATACTTTGCAGGATTTTCTCCTGTGGGTGAAAGGAATTCAGCTTGTTGTCTGACTCACAGGGAAGCCTCAGCACTTTAGTGTGGCCCCACCCCTCGGGGCCAGGTGGTGTGTGATCGGGACTCCTGGCCTGCGTGTTGGCACTGGACACTTGGTTTTTCCTGGACCCTGATCCCAGAAATGCTTACCCACATTCCCAGTCACCCAAGACTAATCGTCTCCCTCAAGAACAACCCCCGGATTTGCCTCACCTGAAAAAGTCCTTGAGCTCTCAGAAGGACAAGCAAACAAGAGAACAGAACATTAGAGAAAATTGCCTGTCTAAAATAGACAATTTTCATTTCATTCTTCCTTCTGTGTTCTACTTTCTCTCTCTCCTTGCTGGCCCTTTTTCTACATCAGCCAGGCATGAGGGTGATATTATTCTTATAACTTCTTGAGATGGATTACATAATAATCTAGTCTGGAGACTTAAAAAGAAACGCGACCGCTTGGTAAATAGACTGAAGTCTTTGCAATGGTTTGAAGCGCCAAAGCCAAGGTCAGTCCCTGCCTCCCAACCCTCTGTGGCCGAACCTGTTGAGAGCTGCACAGCCCAACTTCCCAGGTGATCAGGATCATCTGGGATGCTTATGAAAATGCAGATTCCTGGGCTCCAGGCCAAACCTGAATCACATTCTCCAGGGGAGAGACTTGTATGTTTACAAATGTACATTGTACATTTACCAAGTGGCTACGGGTAGTTCTTAACATCAGAAAAATATGTCAACACTGTTACAGATGGAAAAAACTTCAGTAATTTTCAACCTTGGTTGCCAGTTATGGTCTCCTGGGGACCTTTAAAAGCCCAACTTTCAGTTAAATCAGAATCTTGATCTCCTTGACCCATGTGCCAGGGCCAGTGGGAAGACCCATGACTACATGTGGACCAAGAACCCAGGGTTCTAGCACTGGCTCTGGCACTAACTCATTGAGTAGCACCTCTAGACCCCAACTTCCACACATGCAAAATGAGGGACATGGACTAGCCCACTGGGAACATGCTTTCTGTCATGTGTGTCAGTCTGATTGATTGGAAGTGGCTGCCTGGGTTTCAATATTGAGAAGGATTCCGTGGTGGGAATGGGGCTAAATAGGAGAGAGTGCCTTAGTTGATTAGTGATGTCTGCCGTGGGTGCAGATGAGACGGTATTGGCTTGGGTAGCAAGGGTTTGCTATCTCTGGACTAGATCATCTTTAAGGTCCCCTCTGAGCCTCAATGACATAATATTAATGATAATGGCAACAGATTTATTGTGATGAATAACAGATAATCTATGCAAATAATGTGTTGCAACATATAAAGTGCTGTACAGATGTTAGTTATTATAATAATAATTATTTTAGTTCTAGAATGCCATTTCTTTGATGCTTTTTAAGGCAGAGCCATGAGCAGCAAGTGGCCTGCCTGAGTTGGGGTGAGATTGACCAAATGTGCTACTGGGAATCACATGGGATTATAGGAATGGATAATTGAAATTATTAGGGGTTTCAAAGCTAGAACCCTTTTTTTTCCCAGCCTAACTAGGGACTGAAATGGTAGAGGTGATAAATGGGGTTTTGGATTCCAGAGAACATCTCTGCCCCAACAAGGGCCTATTGGACATGTAGTTTTTCTACTCTCAGGCAGGATTATAATTAAGGACACCATCCACCCCATCCATCCATCCATCCATCCACCCGTCCATCCATCCACCCATCTCTCCATCCATCACTCTATTCATCCACCTGTGTATCCATCCAATTATGTATCTAGGTTTATTAAGCAATTACAATGTACTAGGCATATTCTAGGTTCTGGGATACAGTTGGGGACTGCTATGTTGTACAGCTCCAGGGGGCAGCATGCATGTAGACATTCACATAGGTATCACATATAGATATTTGCATAGCTCCTCTGGACACAGAGGTGAACAAGACAGGCTAGGTCTTTGCTGGTACAGATCTTTCGTTCTAGAAAGGGGACAGATGATAAACAAGCAAACAAAATGCATGAACAAGATCATTTCACATAGTGATAAGTTCTAAGAAGAAACCAAAACAGGGTAATGGGCCAGGCAGTGGCAGGTTGGGGGCAGGGTGCCTAATTTGAACAGGGTGGCCAGGAAAGGTGATATTTGAATAAAGGCCTGAATGACAAGAACCAGCTTGCCATGAAAAATTCTAAGCCAAGAGCATATCAGGCAGAGGGAACAGCAGGTGTAAAGGTCCTGAGGCAGGAATAAGCCCAGGAACCAAAAGAATGACAGTATGGCTACAGCCTGCTGTGTGAAGGGGAGAGTGGTAAGAGATGAATGCCTTTTGGGGTAAAGCAGCTGGGTAAATGGTTAATGCATTTACTGAGATGGAGAAACAGATGATGGGAAGTGAATCAAAAGATCTATTTTGGCCATATTACCCTAGAGGTGCATATTAGCCATTTGAGTGAAGATACTGGGTAGGCAATTTGATTGAGAACTCAGAGGTCAGGGTGGAGACATGAATTCAGGATTTGTGGTAGACATGGGATGGGGATTGCTTGTCTAAAATCCATATCCTTTTTCACGATAACTACCCTGATTTATGTTCTGGTAGCCATGCCTCCCATGTGCTTAGGGGGAGTAACTCTGCCCCTGTACTAGGAGTGGTACACAAAGCTTAAGTCTAAGCAACAATACATCCCATCCTCTGGCCGTGTAGCTGGTCTGGGGTGGGCATGGGACCCTATTTGAGGCAATGAAACTGAAGAAGACAACTGTTAGGGTTTTCTGGCTCTTTCAACAGCACTGTGGAAGAACCCTCCTCTCTCTCCCTGAACAGGAAGAATCTAGAAGTCTTTGGCAGCCATCCTGCAACAGAGAGAGGGGACCAGGGTGACGGTAAGATGGACACATTGGAAAGCAGAGCAGAGGACATGAGTTTTTTTAAAAAGTTAAAGTTCTTACATTTAGTGGCTGAAGCCTAACCTCTGCCTCAGAGTTTTGTGAGAAAAGAAATCCACCCCATCATCTACACCAGATTGGGCTGAACACAACCTGATGACTAACGGCCACAACACTAGAGGCCATGTCCTTGGAAGAGAGTGTAGATGAACCGGGTCATGGGTGGACCCAAGGAAGGCTACTGAAAGTCCTCCAGAGAGTGGGGGGGCTGACCCCTGAAGCAGCAGTTCTGGAAGTTTCCCTGTGTTGAGTCTGGATCTCTCCTACAGGAGAGGAAGTGAACGTAGTGGAAAAAAACACAGTGCCAGGGAAGCTGGATTTGAACAGCCTCCGCCACTGGCCAGCTGTGTGAGTTCTGGCGAGATGTTAAGAGTTCTCACTTAACCTCTCAGAGCCTCGGTTCTCTCTCTGTGAAAACAAGGTCATCATACCCACATCAGAGGGTGGTGTGATGGTTACTGGTGGGAGGCATGTGCCGGGCTCTGCACGTGAAGCTTTCTGCTCTCCCCTTTGCTTTCTCCTTGGTGGTATAAGCTGCTCTCTCTCAAAGCATCATGAGGAAATAATAAAGCTGAGTCGCTTTATTATAAAATTGAAAAATGTAAGGGCCCCCTCAAATGACTCTGTGTCCCGAGAAGCTGTTGATCGCCAGACACATTGGTTCCTTCTCTCTGTGCACCTATCACATCTTCCCCGGAAAACAGATGCTCTACTTAGGGGAGAAAGGAGCGTCAGCTCAGGTCTGGTGGCTGTTCTGTGATGACTCACGTGGGACAGGAAGGAAAGGCTGTTTCTAACAGGGGACACCCTGCTGGGACGATGGCCCATCCTGAGAGGTCCCTGGGGTGTGGTCCCAAAGATGGGAAACACACAGAGCTTTTCTGGAACTGGAATGTAACTACTGGAGGCTGAGCCAGTCCCAGGAATCTAGGACGCTGCTTATGGAGGGGTTAACCTCCCAGCCTGTCACCCTGCATCCTATCTCCTGGGAAAACATTTCTCAGCTGGGTCCAAGTTCCATCTCTGCTACATCATAGCTCTGTGATCTGGGCATGTTATTTTATGCCCCGTACCTCTGTTCTTTCATCTATAAAACATAACACTGGGAGAGTCATGTTCATTCTGGGTGTGCTCATCTATTGCTGGCAGGAATGCAAAATGGTGTCCCTACTCCAGGAGGGAATCTGGGAGTATCTAGTAAAATTACACAGACATTTACCCTTGGACGCAGCAATCCCACTTCTAGGCACCTATCCCCAAACCACAACAGCAAAAGTACAAAAGATACATGCACAAAGCTACTGCAGCGTGATGTGTGGTAGTAAAAGGCTGGAAACAACAAAATGTCCATCAGTTGGGGACCAGTTGAATAAACTGTGGTCCATCCATGCAATGGAGTTCGAAGCGGCTACTAAAAGGAGTGAGGGCTATTCTGAGACACTGCTTTGGGGTGAGCTTCCAGATAACAATATTAAGTGAAAAAAGTAAGGTGGAGAAAAGTGTGTTTAGTACACAGCCATTTATTTAAGAAAGGAGGGAGAACACATGCCTACATGTGCACACATACAGAGTTTTTCAAATCGGGACAATAACCAAAATATTTTTTGAATGGTTATCCATAAGGAGAGATGGAAGGGAAAAGAAAGAATCTAGATTTTTCTGAAAGTGGTTCATAATACCACTTTACTTTTGTGTATGTATGAAGTCTTCCATGACACAATATATATTTTGTCAGCATTTGTTCCTTTGACTTCACACTGACCAATGGACCCCACGGCACGGCAAAGCGCCAGCACCAACCTAAGGCCTTACCCTGGACTTTCATGCGAGGGGCAGAAGCCTTTTCTTGGTTCAATGACTGAATGTTTGGCATCTATTTGTTCTGCAGCTTAGCCTACCCTGACTAATACATAATCTACCATTGATCTTCGAGGGTCTGGTTTTGCCTTTCCCTCCTGGCTTGAATTCACCTCACAGAGGACCAATCCTTCTTTCACAATATGTTCTCAAGGGATGGAAGCCATGGGCCTGGACCCTGCCTTCTCCTTGGCCCCAGGCCCACAAAGGAGTTAGAAATATATTGGCAACACTACATTTTTTCCTGTTCACCTGTTTGATAAGCTAGGGACATTTGCTTTGGCAGAGTGGTTTCGATTCTTCTTTCAAATATAGAGTTCTGATGTTTAAGTCTTACAGTGACACCAACATTGTAAGCAGATAAAAGAAAACTCTGGTTAAAACTGAGTAGTGAGTAGTTCAGAGCCCTAAGGTATCAGCTCCCTTTGCAGCAGAGCCTACCAGTTGTCCACATCATCATCATTACCCCCTTCCTTCTTTGTTCATAGAAACTATTTTTAGCTGAGCATACTGCTGCCTAGAAAAAGACTGTTCAAAGTCTCCCTTGCAGCTATATATAGTCATGTGACTACACCCTGGCCAGTCAGAAATAAATGGAAATGTTGTATTTGACTTCTGATCTTATTAAGATGAAGGGGGAATTTCCTCCCCTATCCCCTACCTCCATTCCATTACCTGGAACAGATGCAATGGCTGGAGCTCGAGCAGCCATTTTTGACTAAGAGGGCAAGGGCCACATCCCAGAAACGGCACAGCAGAGAACTGCAGGGAGCCTATATCCCTGATAACCTGTGATACTACCACTACCACACCAGCTCTGGGCTAGCTACTTCTGAACTTCATAAAAGAAGTAAAAATATGGGAGAATAAACTTTTATCTTATTTAAGCCATTGTTATTTTATGATTAAAAAAAATAGTCTCTTCAACAGTGGTACTGGGAAAACTGGACAGCTAATGTAAAAGAATAAAATTAAAACATTCTCTAATACCATATACAAAAATAAATTCAAAATGGATTAAAGACCTAAATGTAAGACAGGATACTATAAAACTCCTGGAGGAAAACATAGGCAGAACACTCTGTGACATAAATCACAGCAATATTTTTTTTTCAGTCTGTCTCCTAGAGTAGTGGAAATAAAAGCAAAAATAAACAAATGGGACCTAATTAAACTTAAAAGCTTTTGCACAGCAAAGGAAACCATAAACAAAATGAAAAGACAACTTCCGGAATGGAAGAAAATATTTGCAAACGATGTGACCAACAAAGGCTTAATTTCCAAAATATACAAACAGCTCATACAGCTTAATATCAAAAAAATTTAAGAAGACCAATCAAAAAATGGGAAGAAGACCTAAACAGACATTTCTCCAAAGAAGACATACAGATGGTCATTAGGGACATGAAAAGATGGTCAACATGGCTAATTATTAGAGAAATGCAAATCAAAACTACAATGATGTATCATCTCACACCAGTCAGAATGGCCATCATCAAAAAGTCTACAGATAATAAATGCTGGAGAGGGTGTGGAGAAAAAGGAACCCTCCTACACTGTTGGTGGGAATGTAAATTGGTGCAGCCACTATGGAGGACACTATGGCGGTTTCTTTAAAAACTAAAAATAGATTTACCATATAATCCAGCAATCCCATTCCTGGGCACATATCCAGAGAAAACTATAATTCGAAAAGACACATGCACCCCAATGTTGGTAGCAGCACTATTTTCAATAGCCAAGACATGAAAACAACCTAAATGTCCATTGACAGATGAATGGATAAAGAAGAAGATGTGGTATATATATATATACACACACACACACATACATATACTTATATATACACATACACAATGAGTATTACTTAGCCATAAAAGGGAATGAAATAATGCCATTTGCAGCAACATGGATGGACTTAGAGATTATCATACAAAGTGAAGTAAGTCAGATAGAAAAAGACAAATATGTGATATTACTTATATGTGGAATCTAATTTTTTAAAAAAGGTACAAATTAATGTATTTACAAACCAGAAACAGAGACATAGAAAACAAACTATGGTTACCAAAGGAGAAAGCTGGTGGTAGGGATAAATTAGAAGTTTGGGATTAGCAGATATACACTACTATATATAAAATAGATAACAAGAACCTACTGTATAGCCCAGGGAACTATATTAGTATCTTGTAATAAATAACCTATAATGGAAAAGAATATGAAAATATATATATATATATATATCACTTTGCTGTACACCTGAAACTAACACAACCTTGTAAATCAACTATACTTCAAAAATTTTTCTTTAAAATTTTCCTCACATAAATCAAGCTTAGTCTCAGGTATTTTACTATTTATTATTTACTAGTCTCAGGTATTTCATTTTGTTGCTATTTTAAAAGAAGCCTTTTCTTTCTGAGATATATATAAATATTCCATCCCCCTTAGGAAAAAGAAAAGACACATACTTAAGCTATGACCTGAAATCTCATATCTAGATACCTATCCTATAGAAATAAAAGCACCAATATCTCAAGGCACAGGTACAAAGCTATTTATTATAGCAATGCTTACAATGATAAAGACTAAATATAACTTTATGTTTATAATAGGGGATGACTGGGTGAAGTATGGAAGATCCACAGTATGGAATAATATGTAGCTATGTAAAAGCTGAATTAGATATGCACCTACTGACCTTAAAAAATACAGTGATGGTATTTATGTGAGTAAAGCAAGTTTCAACAAAAATGTATCTAATGTAACCTCAGTTTTATTAAAACCAAAGATAAAATTGCTAAATGTATATGTTTGTATAAGTGTGGAGAAAGATAAAGAAGAATCTACAGCAGACCAGGAATATTAATCATCTGGGGCAGGATGTACATATAGGGAGAAAATTGAAATACATGTAAACAATTAGCATACAAAACAGAGCAAGATAAATAGAGCAAAAATGTTCTAAAGTCCTTGCATTGTCCCAGAAGTGTGTACAAGTGCCAATTAACATTCGATTTTGATAAACCAAGAGTGTGTGTTGGTTATCTTTAGCATAACCTTTAAAATAATCGTAAAAGAATTTATAACTTCTGAGCTAATAGGGGGATGAATAATAAAATTCTCAATCAATCTGAAAGAGGTCAATGAAGGGGAGGTCAAAAAAAAAAAAGGATGAAGGAGGGTATAGCTCAAGTGGTAGAGCGCATGCTTAGCATACACAAGGTCCTGGGTTCAATCCCCAGTACCTCCTCTAAAAGTAAATAAATAAGTAAACCTATCTCTCCCACCAAATAAAAAAATAAATAAATAAAAGCTTTATTTAAAAAAAAAAAAAAAGCAAGGAACAGGAGAAACAAATAGAAAACACTTAGTGAGATGGCAGCTTAAAACCAAATGTATCAAAAATATAAATATAGTAAATGCTTCGATTATTGTTAGATTAGATTTAAAAATAAACACTATCTTTTGTTTACAAGAAGTATATTCAATACACAAAGATACAGCAAGGTTGAAAGTAAAAATATGGGGGAAAGTTCTACCGTGAAACACTGAGCAAAAGCAAGCTGGTGTTGCTATATGAGTATGTTTCAAAGTAGACTCTAAGGTTAAAAACTTACTAGAGATAAATGGGAACATTTCATAACTATAAACGGTTTAATTCACCAAAAAGATATAAAAATTCCAAGTTTGTATTTACCTAACAATACTGCCTTAGGTGTATGGAAACAAAAACTAAAGGTATAAGGAGAAACAGAAAATTCCATAGAGTGGAAAATTTTAAAACAAAACACAACTCCGAGTTAATGGTTTTTTAGAAATCCAGATAAAGATCTGAATAATTCAATCAGTAAAACTGACTTAATGGAAATATAAGCACTGCATCTAATGATTACAGAAAACATAATCTTTTTAAGTATATGCCAAATATTTACAGAATTATCCACATGTTGGCCATAAAGCAAACTTCAGGAACTTTGAAAAGGCTGAAATTGTACCGAGAATATTTGTTCTATGATCACAATGCAGTTAAACTGAAATCAATATCAAAAAGATAACCAGAAAATCCTAATATGTTTGGAAATTAAGAAATATATTCCTAACCAACCCATGAATTAAAAAAATCATAATGGAAATTTTAAAATACTTGGAACTAAATAATACAAAAACATTACATACCAAAAATTGTGGGATGCACTTAAAGGCATGCTTAGAGGGAAACTGAGAACTCGAAATGCATCTATTAGAAGAGACTGAAGAAACAAAATTAATCTTTCATCTCAAGATGCTAACAAAAGAACGACAAACTAAACTCAAAGGAAATAGAAGGAAGAAAATAATAAAGGGCAGAAATCCAATGAAACCTAGAAAACAAATGCTAAAGAGTATCAACAAAGTGAAGAGTTGTGTCTGAAAGAATGACTACAATTGATAAACCCCAAGCAAGACTGATAAGAAAGAGACAGAAAAGGCATAAATAATGAATATCTGCAGTGAAAATGGGAATCTCACCGTAGATTCCAGACATATTGAAAAGACAAGAAGAAAATATGGTAAACAACTTTATGCCAATAAATTTGAAAAATTAGATAAAATGAACAAATTCCTTGTAAAACATGGCTTACAAAAAGCAACAAGAAACAGAAAACCTGAATATTCATGTAACTATAAGACACGTTCAATCCATAATTTTAAATCTCCCAGCAAAGAAAACTGCAGTTGTAGATAGCTTTACTGGCAAATTCTGCAAAACACCTAAGGAAGAAATCATTCCAATTTTGCAAACTCTTATAGAGAATGATACTATTCCTCTACTTATTTTGTGAAGCCACCATGACTTTGAAAACAAAATCTAGTTGAAACGTTTGGAAGAAGGGAAATTATAGGCCAAGCTCACTCATGATCATAGCCGAAAAATTCTAAACCAAACATTTCCAAGCCTTTTTACAAATGACCAAGTTGAGTTGTTGATTCTAGGAATGCAAAGTTGGATTAACATTTGCAAATCAATCAATGCAATTTATCCCATTTACAGTATAAAAGATAAAAATCATATTATCTCAATAGATACAGGAAAATATTTTGATAAAATTTAACCTCCGTTCATGATTCTTAGCAAACTAGAAACAGAAGGGAACTTCCTTTAACTTGAGAAGGCCATCTCTAAATAACTGATCATAATCTTGATATATAACAGTGAAATGTTGAAAGATTTTCCTTTGAGATCAGTAACAAAATAAGGTTGTTTGTTAACAGCAATTTTATTCAACACTGTATTAGCCTAGTGTATTAAGACAAGAAAGGGTTGTAAAGGAAGAAATGAAACTTATTATTTGCAATGTAATTTGATATATGATGTATAAAAAAATCCAAGAGTCACAAATGAATTGTGAGAATTAATTAGCTTAGTAAGGCATCAGAAAAAAGGGTCTATATACAAGGCTTAGTTACATTTCAATATATCATAAAAAAAGATGAAATGGAATTAAAATATTCCATTTGCAATAGCATAAAACTACAAAATACCCAAGAATAAACCTAATGAAAGACATTGCAAAGTAGACCTCCAAGGAATATGAGAAATGTCAAAGAGGATCAAAATAAATGAAGGAGTACATCATGTTCATGGATTGGAAGACTCAACACTGTAAAGGTGTCTACTGTACCCAAATTATTTTATAGATTTAATACCATCTCAATCAAAATCCCAACTTTTTGTGGAGTGTGACAAGCTGACCTGAAAATGTATATGACAATACAATGGGTCAAGAATTGCCATGCGATTTCTGAATGAGAACAAGATTGGAGGACTTTTTCTATCTAATATCGAGAATTATTATAAAAATACAGTATTTAAGACAGTGTGGTGTAAGGACAGACAAATTAATCCATGTAATAGAGGAAAAAGCTCAGAACCAAACCCAGAGGTATATATACATGATGAAGGTAGCCCTGCAGGGTGGTAGGGAAACGGCAGTCTTTTCAATACATAGTGTTGGACAACACAATTATACATTCTTTCAAAGCAAGAATGTATACTGTATGCCATATGGATCAATGGAACAGAACAGAGAGCCCAGAAAGAACCCACAGACCTCTGGTCAATTAATGTTTGACAATGGAGGCAAGAATATACAATGGAGAAGTCTCTTTAGCAAATGGTGTTGGGAAAACTGGACAGCAGCATGTAAATCAATGAAGTTAGAATACTCCCTAAAAACCGACAACATAACGCCATTTGCAGCAACATGGATGCTCCTGGAGAATGTCATTCTAAGTGAAGTAAGCCAGAAAGAGAAAGAAGAATACCATATGAGATCGCTCATATTTGGAATTAAAAAAAAAAAAACAAAAACAAACAAATAAACAAAACATAAATACAAAACAGAAACAGACTCATAGACATAGAATACAAACTTGTGGTTGCCAAGGGGGCTGGGCGGGGGGAAGGGATAGACTGAGATTTCAAAATGTAGAATAGATAAACAAGATTATACTTTATAGCACATACAAGATCTTATGGTAGCTCACAGAGAAAAAAATGTGACAATGAATATATATATGTTAATGTATAATTGAAAAATTGGGCTGTACACTGGAATTTGACACAACATTGTAAAATTATTATAAATCAATAAAAAATGTTTAAAAAAAGAGGCTGCTAATAAAAACCATTTCCATTGTTGCCTCCTCCCCCCCAAAAAAACACTCCCTCACACCATACGTAAAAATAAACTCAAAATGGCTTAAAGACTTAAACATAAGATAAGATACTATAAACCTCTTAGAAGAAAACATAGGCAAAACATTATCTGACATACATCTTAGCAATGTTCTCCCAGGGCAGTCTACTCAGGCAATAGAAATAAAAGCAAAAACAAACAAATGCGACCTAATTAAACTTACAAGCTTTTGCACAGCAAAGGAAACCATAAGCAAAACAAAAAGACAACCCATGGAATGGGAGAAAATATTTGCAAAAGATGAAACTGACAAAGGCTTTATTTCCAGAATACATAAACAGTTCATACAACTTAATAAGAAAAAAAACAAACAACCCAATCCAAAAATGGGCAGAAGACCTAAACAAGCAATCCCCCAATGAAGACGTACAAATGTTCAATAGGCACATGAAAAATGCTCAATATCACTAATTAACAGAGAAATGCAAATCAAAACTACAATGAGGTATCACCTCACATCAGTCAGAATGGCCATCATTCAAAAGTCCACAAACGATAAATGCTGGAGAGGCTGTGGAGAAAAGGGAACCCTCCTACACTGTTGGTGGGAATGTAGTTTGGTGTAGCCATTGTGGAAAACAGTATGGAGATTCCTCAAAAAACTAAAAATAGATGTACTGTATGATCCATAAACCCCACTCCTGGGTATACATCCAGAGGAAACTCTAATTCAAAAAGATACATGTACTCCAATGTTCATAGCATCACTATTTACAATAGGCAAGACATAGAAGCAACCTAAATGTCAATCAACAGATACTGGATAAAGATGTGGTATATTTATACAATGGAATACTACTCAGCCATAAAAAATAATAAAATAATGCCATTTGCAGCAACATGGATGGACCTAGAGATCGTCATTCTAAGTGAAATAAACCAGAAAGAGAAAGAAAAATACCATATGATATCACTCATATGTGGAATCTAAAAAAAAAAGAAAAGAAATGGAAAAAGAGGACACTAATGAATTCATCTACAAAACAGAAACATACTCGCAGACATAGTAAACAATCTTATGGTTACCAGGGAAAAGGGGGCTGGAAAGGGATAAATTTGGGAGTTTGAGATTTGCAAATGTTAACCACTATACATAAAAATAGATTAAAAAACAAATTTCTTTCGTATGGCACATGGAACTATATTTAAAATCTTGTAATAACCTCTAATGAAAAAGAATATGAAAACAAGTATATGTATGTGTGTGTGTGTATGTATATACATATGCATGACTGGGACATTATGCTGTACACCAGAAATTGACACATTGTAACTGACCATACTTCAATTTTAAAAAATGGAATGGATAAATAAATTTTGGTATGTCTGGGTAACAAATGAACTAAAGGGTCACATGCAGCAACATGGATGAATCTCAGAAACATAACACTGAACAAAATAAGCCAGCACAAAGGCACACACACTTATAATTCCATTTATATACGGTTCAAAAAGCAGGCAAAACTAAACTAGAATTTGGGTACACATGCGTAGTAAGTAAAACCATAGAGAAAAGCAAGGAAGAGATTACTATCAAGATTGTGGTTAATTACAAGAAGAGGGAGAGCTAGAGGTTGGAGGAGGTATGAGAGAGGCTTCTGGGGTGCTAGGAGTGATCTATTTCTCGACCTGGGGGAAGGGGATGTGGTACACTGGTGTTTACTTCATGATAATCCACTGAGATACAGATTTCCTTTCACTTTATGTATTCTGTTATATTTCAAAAATTTTAAATGTTTGCTATAGGTAATATTGCTGCCAACATTTAACAATAAAATATGCATAGATAAGAAAATATGGAGAAAACCTTTGGTTTGATTAGGTTACATAATTCTGAGCATTTTTCTCTTGGATAAGTTGTTATTTTTGGCATTATTTAAATTTAATAAGGTAACTTCTAAGTGAATATTCAGAAACAGTGCTAGGAAAGATAAATTAATTCAGAATGAGCTGAGGCCTGTGAAATGTGTTAAAGAAAACACAGAGAGTTTTTTTAAGGTCTATTCAGAGAAATACCATTTTTTCCCCAGTAACATTCATCACTCTGTAACACATCATTTACTTATTTATTATGTTTGTTGTATATTATGTGTCCTCCTCCCTTCCCTACACAAAAACGCCCACACACAAATACCAGATTGAGAAAAAAAAACACAAAGGAATATAATAACAGGTTTGTCTGTGTAAAAATATAAAACTTCTGAGCCACTATCACAAAACAGAAACAACTGAAGCATAACAGGAAATCAATAAAATAAATTATTGTATATTCACACACTGGAGCACCTCCGGCCATTTAAAATGGTGGTGTAAATCAGCATGTACAGTCCTGAGGGAGACTGCGATACACTGTCAAGTGTTCAGAACCAGTTCTGTAATGTTAATCCAATGTTTGTTTATAAACGTTTAGAAAACCATAAGACTTTTCCCCCAAAGATAATCTCTCAATAGAACAATGGGTAAAATAATCATTTTAGTACTATATTGATTATAATTAATTTTTCCCTTAGGAATTCATGAGCTAGTACAGAGGTCCTGCCCAATAATCCAGAAATCTCTTCAAATGCTCACTACTTATCATAAATACTGGGGTTTTTTTGCATTCTATTATAATTGTCTTAAAAGATGTTTCCTATACTAGATGATAAACCCCTGGAAAGCAAGGACAAAGAATTTTATATCTATACTCTTTACTTTCACCCCGCATATTGTAAATGCTTAACCCTAAGGAGCATATGTTTAACCCTAAGGAAAATATGAACAATGCAAAAAATAAAACGGAATTATAGAAAAGTGTCTGAGATCACACTAAGATGGGCTTTGTCTCTGGATGATTTAATTGTGGTTGAATATGGTTTCTATTGCTTCTCTATATTTTATCATTATTCTGTAGTAAACATGTGCAAACTGAAATAAATTAGAAGTTATTTTTAACTAAAATTTAACCAACTAAAATAAAAATGCAAGCTTCAACTAGGAAAAAAATACAATGTATGTGATTCATGAAGGGTTAGTGCCTTTATAGATAAAGAGTTCTTTAAAATCAATAAGAAAGCCTTTCTCTTCCTCTTCTTCTTTTCCTCCCTTTCCCTTCTTTGCCCCACTCCCTGAACAATTTGACCCTAAATTCACTAGGAGGGCAAAGCAAGGCAGACATCCCTATTAGTCACGGGGGTGGATGGATGCACAGATATGTTTAAAGTACCAAACACATATAGAATGATAAACAACAAATTCAGGATAGCAGTCACCTCTGGAGAGGGCAGGAGGGTGGTAGGGAGGGAAGTGACATCAGGGAAGTGACATCAGGGAAGGCTTATGGGGATCTTCAAGTGTATCTGTGAGGTTTTTGGGGTTTTTTTCAATCTGAAGCAGAAGTGGTAAAATGTAAAAAATTGGCAGAGCTGGGAAGTGAGCGAGGGGTGTTTGTTATTCTGATACTAAAAGTACTTCATTAAAAAAATACAGGAAGGAAGGGAGGGAGGGTAAATGAATGACAGACACTCCATCTTCCCTTAGTTTCAGGGCGGTTAAGTGCTCTGCCCAAGGTCACAGAGCTCGCAATGGCAGATCCCTGTGGTCTCTGGGCCAGCCCAGTGTTGAGGCTACCCTATTCTACAGTTCCATCAGCCCCACCAGGAAGCAGCTCCACCCAGGACACACCACCTGGTTTGACTGGGTGCACAGTCTGGGAGTTTGGTTAGGTTCAAGGTCTTGAACCTAAGAACTTCTACGGACTGTTCATACTTAGCTCCTGGCGTAGCCAGGAGGCTCAGCAAGGAACTATCGTCTGAAGGATACTAAAGAGCATCTTCTCAGGACAGGGCAGTTCAGTGGAGCAGGGGCTCCTTCTGCCCTGCCCCCAACTCCCCTTCTTCTTGCACACCCTCCTGATCACCTAAGACTCTGGACGCAGGAACAGCAGGCTGTGATTCTCCAAAGCCCACTAGGTGGAGGGGCCGGCTAGGAAGGAATTCTGACCCTTTCTATTGTCCTTTCAGAGGTGGGCTAATCCTGGGGTAGGGGGACAGCCGGAACTCCCATCTGCCCCAGCGAGCCTCCAGCAGGACTCTGGGAGCTGCTGCTTTAAGAAACACAGAAAATGTCCAGAGAGACTCATTTCCTCCCTCCCTCCCTCCCCTCAGCAGCTACACCCAGAAGGCCCTGCCCCTCCCAGTCATCCCAGAGTCTTCCCAAGTTTTCCAAGGCTGCTGATAATCCCTCCCATTTGCTTGGGGATCAGTGCTCTGGGGCTGTGTTTGCCCGAGAGCCAGTGACCTCCTGAAGAGGTCAGCGCATCATCGCCCCACTTCACCCAGAGACTGAGGAGAGGTGGCCTTGAAGGCCGTGGAAAGAATGTGGACTCTGGGAGTCTGGTATGCCTGCGTTCAATTCTAGTGCCTTAACCTTCCTGAACCCGAGGGTTCACCTCTGCAAAATGGGGGGAAATGCCAAACTTTCCCAATGACAGACCTGGGGGCCCAAATTGATCTCCTGCCAGTGTTTCTTGGTGAGGGTGCTGTTGGCACTGAGAGCAGGAGGTGTCCTGGTCGTGAAGGACTGTCCTGTGTTATGGATATTTAACATCCTTGGCCCCGGCCTCTCAGTGCCCCAGTCATGGGGCCGAGCCAGATGCCCCAGGCATTTTTAAGCATTTCCTGTGCCAGCTCCTCAGTTGGGAGACTAACTCCTTGAAGGCAAGGACCATGTCATGGTGTCTCCAAAGTCAGGCGTTTGATTTGACTTTGCTCCTCTGTGGACTTTTGGTTTTAATTTAAAGAAAAAAAAAAAGTCACCTCTGGGGCAGCGATGTGACTAGGATGCCCTGTGCCCATGGTCTTTCCCCTGCTGCTGCCGGGCTGAGGGCCAGTGGACAGGCTGGGAAGGGCAGTGGCCTGGGGCAGACAGACTGCCACCACCTTCTAAGTCCCAGACCTCACCTCAGCTGGACTTGGCTGACAGAGGCCTGCAGCAGGGCGAGGTGTCAGGAAGGAGATGCCAGAACCCAGAGTGACACTGCAGAGCTTTTGGGGCAGAGTGACCTGACACTTGCAGTCAGATGGGCCTGACACACCCCACGTAGCCTGCCCTCCCCTGCAGCCCAGCCCATGTGCTCCAGGCTCCTTGGCTCTGACCAGGGAGGCCGAGAGTCACAAAATCAGAGGCCCCTTTACAGCCTTGCCAGCTTCTGGGAATGCACTTAGCACAGGGCCCGGGGCCACCACGCCTCACACCTCTGGGTCTTTCTCCTCATCTGTAAATAGAAACCACAGCTCTCACCCTGAGATCACATCTAAAGAACAGGGATGTATCTAAAGAACAAGGATGCTACAGTTCTGTTCATATCCCCTCCCTTCCTACCAAGAGGCAGCTGGTGCATCACATAACCCCAGCTGGCGGGTCCTGGCTTGGGCATTTACTAGCCATGGGATTTGGGTGGGTCAGTTCACCTCTCTGAGCACCTGTTTAATTATCAAATAAACAGAGTAACTCTTACTGACCTTCATACCTCCCAGGAGCTGTTGTGACAATCAAATGAGCTAATGGCTGGAAATATTTTTGCAGCCTCCCAAGCCAGCGTGCCCTCCCCTCTATCTGCACCCCACCCATTTGGCTTTGAACTTGAACATGATGGTCCAAGAGGTGAGCAATGCCTTCCAATCCATTCCTAGTGGGTCCCTGCATGGAGACAGCTCACTGGCTTCCAGGGACTCTCAAGGACTTTCTAATTACATATTTATTCTGATAATCTGATTTCCTTCAACAAAAGACTTTTTCTTGGCTAAGCAAAAATTTGTTTTTTTTCCTTTCATTTTGCCATTTTTGGCATTTTTCTCCCTTCTTTTGTGTGTTTTCTGTTTCTAAGGATAGGAGACCCTTCGGCACAGCGAGATTCTGTTTTGGACAGTTCATCTTCCTCACTTTCTTCCCACACGCAGCAAGGACTGTGGGCAGGGCAAAGCCCTGTGCAAACAGACTACTTCGGTCCACAGTGCCGGCCTCTGGCCAGAGACCACAGAACTGATAGGAGCAAATGTCATTTGTAAGTGACAGCCATACCTCTGCAACCAGGAAAAGAGGACTTTTTTCAATTCACTTCTTAGGAACAAATCTGTAAGCTAATTGGGTACCACACCTTGAAAATACAGTATAGCTTCAGTGAACCGGTGGCCCAGTGGTCCTACACCCCACTGTTGTCTTGCTGTTGGGTCAAGTCAAAATCTAAGGGACAATGTTGCATAGTGACTGTGGTCCTGGTAGATATCTATTGTCCCCTGAAACGAAACTGGAAATCCTCGATGGGTAAGAAACCTCACTGTCACAAGATTTATAGGCGTGGAAGTACATATGGAAAAAATTATAAATATCATCATATTCATACCTATAAAATAAATAGAATCATACTATCATTCTATAGTCAGTCCTCATTATTTACCGATTCTGAACTTTCAAACTTGCCTACTTGCTAAAATTTGCTTATAACCCTCAAATCAATAATCGTGGTGCTCTCACTCATTTGTGGAAAGGTAAAGAGAGACAAAAAATTCAACACTCAAGCTGGGGTTGAACAAGATGATACTCGGCCCTCCTGTTTCAATTATCATCCTGTAAGCAAGTGTCCTTTTCACAGTCTACTTAGTGACATGTTTGCTGCATTTTTGTGCTTCCTTGGGTAATTTCTCAGTTTAAAAACAGCCCCCAAGCATCGTGCTCAAGTGCTTGCAGTGTTCCTAAAAGCAGAAAGGCTGTAATATGCCTGACAGAGAAAATACAGGTTAGATCAGCTTCACTCGGGCGTCAGCTACAGAGCTGTTGTCCATGAGTTTGACGTTAGTGAATTAACAGTATAAATTCAATAAGGCATCTTTAAACAGAAACATGCATAGAACAAGACTATGTATTCATCATCTGGCAAAAATGCTGTGACCAGAGGTGCACAGGCATTTAAGCCTGCATTTCCCCCAGGAGCAATCATTTAGTACTCGCTAACTCAGTGTTCACGGTGACTTTACAGGACATAAACACCACAAAAGATGGGAATTAAAAAGAACATATATAAGTAAATATGTATATCTGTGTGTTTATATATATATAGGAATATTCTACATCTAGGAGGATTTTTGGCTACCCAGCAGCTGAACCCCCTTCTATAATTTGGAGATTTCTGCTTCTGCCTGCAAGTCATGGTGAGGCAGGGAACCCCACCTCCCAGTCTAGACTAGGCGCAGCTGACTGGGTCCACCAGCCCAGAGTCTGAATCAGGGCTCCGGTGGTGGAGATGCCGGCGGCAGCCGTGCTACCAGGGTTGATAGTGTAAGCTGCAGTGTCCTTGGTGTCCCACACCTGGTTCCAAGATGCAAAATGCCATCGCCTGGAGCCTGGGTCCTCAATTCTCTGGCCATTCTGGAGGTGACCCAATATCCTTTTAATAAAGTCCTTTTCTGTTTAAATTAGCCAGAGTTGGTTTCTGTTGTTTGCAACCAAGAATCTAGTATGTATACATGCGCACACGCACACACATGCATCTCGTTGTTGGGTGTGTGTTTGTTTACAAGAGAATGAGTGAACGGGAGTCAAGGCGTGCTGGTGGAGGAGGCTCCGTGGAGGAGTTCACTGGGATGGGTCTGAAGGCTGGCTAAGGGTCTGCCAAGGGAACAAGAAGGAAGGAGCGTTCTGGGCAGAGCAGACGGCACGTGTGAAGGCACGGGCGCGTGCATAGTGCAGCCTGTTCGGGACATCGCAAGACACTTGGCAAGGCTGGAGCGCGGGGTCTGTGCAAGGTGAGGGGGGAGGCGGAGCAGGTACGAGAGACGGGACCGAGGCTCTCATCCCTTCCCCGCTGCTCCTTCTGACCCCCTGACCCGTGCTCTCAACCACACCAGCGAGGCCTGCTTTCACCTGCCCAGGGCACCTAACACACAGTCATGCCAAACAGATTCATTCCCAAGGGTGGAGAAAGCCAACTCACTTGCCAGCAGGCCAGGGAGAAGAGGCGTTATAACGAGTTCTGGAAGCATCTCGTGAGGACATTAGAGTCAGGTTCCTCCGGGGACGCTACCTGAGATTGTGACCGACTCTCAGGCTTAGCCAGCTGGGGCTGCTGTAACAGACTGGGTGGCTTAAACAACAGAAATGTATGTTCTCACTGTTCTGGAGGCTGGGAGCCCAAGATCAAGGTGCCCACGCAGTCAGGTTCTGGTGACGGCTCTCTCCCTTGCTTGCATATGGCTCCCTTCTCTCTGTGTCTTCATGTGGCAGAGGGAGGCAGAGAGATCTCTCTTCTTCTTAGAAGGCCACAGTCCCACTGGATTAGGGTCCCACCCTTATGATCTTAACCTTAATTACCTCCTGAAGACCTTCTATCTAGATATAGTCAAATTTGAGGGTTCGGGCTTCAACATATGAAGGGAGGACACCATTTAGACCATGGCACTGACCTTCAGGGAGCATCCTTCAGGGAGACAGAGGCTGCGCTGGGAGCCCAGAGACCAGGTTCTCACCCCAGCCTGCTCTTAACTGGCGGTGTGGCTTTGGGTGAGTCACATGCCTCCCCTCCCATGGGATAAGTTCACTTAAGCCTCAAAATTTCTTCTCTAAGATTCTATGAGAGGTCCTGGACTCCTTACTTGGGGATTGGGGTGGGGAGACTCTTTCCTAGTCCTCCATGATCCCCCCGAGGAAAGGTCAGGTCAGGAAGAGCCGGGCTGTTTTCCTTCCAGCGCTTCTAATGACTGTGCTTGGCGCAGGGACTGTCTGTTGCCATGGTGAGTGCTTCCTGTGGTCCTGGGCCCAGGAGACCCACTACAGGGACTGTAGCGTCTTGTGGGGGGGCTGTCAGGAACAGTGGGTAGAGAGGGGTGTCAGTGGATTCCAACTCGGGAAGAAGCCCAGAATCAACAGACTTTTTTAGCTGCTTTGGCTGAAAGTGGAACTTGGGGAAACACACAGGGATTTTTCATTTCCTCAAACCCCACCAATTTTACTGCCGTCTCTTTACGACTGCAAGTATAGGATCATTTCTTTTCTGCAAGAGTTGACTCTTCTTGGTGAAAGTTTCTCAAAAACTGATCTGGGAGAAAGGGGTGTGTAATGGACAGTGTGGTGTAAAACCTCGATACTCAAAGTGTGGTCCTAAACCAGCAGCATGGCATCACCTGGGTGCTTGCTCTAGAATGCAGAGTCTTGGGCCCCCCTTCAGACCCACTGAATCAGAATCTGCATTTTAGCAAGCTCCCTATGGATTTATGTGCACATCAAAATTCCAGAAACCCTGGTGTCATGGAAAGAATGCTGGCCCAGGAGCCAGCAGACTTGGTCCTGGGACTGCTTTGCATTCTGCTGGGTGACTCTGGGCAAGGCACTGTTGTTTCTCTGAGATATGATCTGTAAGATGGAGAGGAGAGAAGAATTTTTTCTAAGGTGTCATCACCTTCCATGGAGAAGCTTTTTTGGGGACAAGTTAGTGCATCCTGGAGGTCCCACCTGGCTCTGGAAACCAATGATCTCAATGATATTGCTTTAGTCAACCTGTAGGAATCTGAGCCACTAAGGGGGACAAAGGTGACCCATGGTCTTCTGGAAACTGAAAAAGAAAAGAAAAGCATTCATGGGACCTCTGGTGTGATGAAACTGGGAAGTCAACACATCCAGTCAAAGGGAAACAGGATCTGATTTTTCAGGGAGTGAGGGAGCCGTCCCCCACAGACCAGACTCCATTCACTGGATCACTGCCATGACGCCCTGTCCTCACTACCCTGTAGAGCTCCAAATGCTTCTGCCCTGGTGGGTGGCTTCACAGTGGGTCCCAGCCCCTCCACTCCAGCCCTGGAAGCTTCAAGTGTCTGATGCTGACAGTGATGAGCACCGTGAGGGATTCTGTTCTGACTCCCAGGAAGAAAGAGGAGAGCTTGGAGGCCCTGCAGGTGTGCATGAAAGCCAGAGAAATACTGTTTACGCCTCCCCAAGTCACAGTCCCTCGGGGAAAACGCTAGTAACACATCCCAAGTCCAGGAGTTTAACTGTCTCCAAAACATTTTATGACCATCTTTTTATTTGGT
Organism: Camelus bactrianus; assembly: GCF_048773025.1. Classification (NCBI taxonomy): domain Eukaryota; kingdom Metazoa; phylum Chordata; class Mammalia; order Artiodactyla; family Camelidae; genus Camelus; species Camelus bactrianus. Next base: position 37,429,260 of record NC_133554.1, on the reverse strand, counting down.
CCTCCCAGCAAAGAATTCTTCCTTTTAGTTAAAAAAAAAAAAAAAAAAATGAAAACAGGCCCAGAGGCCACCTTCCTTGCCCAAGACCATCCCTGAAGTTGGTGGCACATCTCAGCATCTCCAGATCATTTTGGTACACCACAGGGGACTTTATCCAGGATTCAGCCTGAGGGGAGAGTTTCAGATAGATGTCGCAACTCTCAGCACAGGCCTGGTTCAGAGAGAGAAGGAGAGTCCTTTTGAGCCCTCACTGCGTGCCTTATTTTTTTCTTAAATCTCACAATCATCTTTCAAGGTGCAGACACTTAGTTAGCACTTACTATGTCTCAGATGCTGCCCTGAGTACTTTGCAAATACTAACTCTTCTTCCCTTCCAGCATGCCGCTGACATGGCTACTGCCCGTATGAACACCACGTCACAGATGAGGAAACCGGGGCCCAGGGAGGTGAAGTGAATTGCTCTAACTACACGGCTCACAAAAGATGGAGCCAAGACTTAAACCTGGCAGTCTATCTCCCAAGGCCAAGGCTATTTCAGTTTGACAGATGAGGAAATTGAAGCTCAGAGGACTGGCTGCCTCATTCCAGGTCTCACAGTCAGGAAACAGCAGGCCCATGAGTCAAATTCAGAACTTTCTGCTTCTCAGCCACAGTGCTTCCCGGGTCCCCTTCTAGGATACCAACGAGCAAGTCAACTCACTTTCTCTTCCCATTTTCCACCAGGGCCTCATCTTTTCCCTCCTTGCCTCTGCACTCTCTGTCTGCTCATATGCACAAGTCTCCCTTCCCCAGCTTCAGATCTCAGGAGGCACAGAGGGCAGGAAAAGCCCCTGGTACCTGGACCAGACCTCCCAGGAGCCTTCTAGGGTGTATTTCCAGGGACTGAAGGAAAGGAGTCACAACATGGCCTGGAACGTGCTTCTAAGACAAGCCTCGGATGCTCCCTTCTTGCCCTGATCAGGGAGGCTTGAGTGGGCCAGTTATCCTCATGGAGGATGTACTCTTGCTGTCTCTGGTGGGAGGGAAAAGTGGAAGGAAAATCCAAACTTGGCGGAACAGGAATGGAAGTGTGCTGGGAAACAGACCTACTGTGTGTCAGATCCAATCTAGGTATTTTACAGATATAATCCATGAGGTTGATTTTATCATCATTACTTTCTAGATGGGGAAACTGGAGCTTAGAAGGAATTTTCCCAGGGTTCTGCTCCTACTGGACCACAAATACAACTATAAACTCTAGACAAAGATTCAAAACAAAACAGAACTGCCCAAAGGCACTGAAAGGCAACCAGAAGCAGGCAAAAACTAGGAGTCTGCTTGCGAGCAGATGGGAAATGACAGAAGGAAGAGTCAGTGAACTTGAAACTAGATCAACAGAAAGTCCAATATGAAGAACAAATAAGACTGAAGGAAAAGAGAACTGAGCCTCCGGGACTTGTGGGACAGTATCAAAAGGTCTAACATATGAAAAATTGCAGATCAAGAGAAAAAGAAGAGAGAGGATGGGGAAAAAAATGTATCTGAAGAAAGAGTGAAGAAATTACCAATGATTTCACCCAGTTTGGTGAAAGACATACATTTATATATCCAAGAATTTTCAGGAACCCCAAGCAGAATAAATATAAACTCCCAAACAAATCTATAGACAAATGCTTATAGACATGCAGCCAAACTACCAAAAAACAAACAGAGAGAAAAATTTGAAAATAGTCAGAGAAAAAACATATTTCCTAGGAGCAATGATGTATATATACCACTGACTTCTTATCAGAAAGAACAGAGGCCAGGAGATGGTGGCACTTTAAAGCACTAGGGGAAAAAAATCCTTGTCAATTCAGAATTTTATATCTAGTGAAAATAACTTTCAAAAATGGAAGTGAAACAAAGATATTTTCAGATCAATGAAAAACAAGGGAATTCCTCACCAGTAGACCCACCCAAAAGAAATGTTAAAGGGAGTTCTTCAGATGGAAGGGAAATGGTCGCAGATGGAAATTCAGATTTATCAGGAAGGGGCAAAGAACTCAAGAATGGGGAGATTACAGGTAAATATAAAAGACTATTTCCCCTTTCTTAAAATGCATGTGACTGTTTAAAGCAACAGTTGTAACAATACACTGTGAGTTTGTAGTGGATGTAGATGGGCAGGTAGGACAGCTGGGGTGGGGGCAAGGTTAATGGACCCGTTGAATTAAAAGGTTTTTATATTTCATGAGGAGTGCAAGTAGCTTGCCAGTGTCCTGCAGTCAGGAAGTGGTGGAGCAAAGTATGATTAATGTCCATATCCCATCTTCCTTCTGCATCAGACAAGAAAAGTGAGTGGGTAGGCGGAGAAAGCTAAACAGGGAAGAGCGTGGCAGCTTCAAGCAGCCTCCTTCATCCCTCCCTCCCTCCCTTCCTCCCTTTCTTTTTAGAGGAGGTACTGGGCATTGAACCCAGGACCTTGTGCCTGCTAAGCATGTGCTCTACCACTGAGCTAAACCCACCCCCGAGAGCTGTGTTCTATAGTTATAGTCTCTCAGTTTTCCTCCTTTCTCTTTCTGCTCTGTGTAACCGAGTCCTTATATTAAATTTCCTCTGTTGAAATCCTGGCGTGATTTCTGTTTTCCAGACAGACTCCTGCTGGCGCAGAAAGAAATGAAGGTGCCTCTCCCGGGAGCCTGACGTGGCTCACAGGAGACAGTGTGGACCAGAGGGAAGGGCCTGGGCTTTGGGGGCTAGTGGAGCTAAATCCAAATCTCAGCTCTGCTTTTATTCCCCAAGTGACTTCAGGCAAGCCTCAACTTCTGAGTTTCTCTGCATCTCTGGTTCCTCACTTGAAAATAAGGTTGATACCACAAACCTGATTAGGCAGTCTCTTTGGGTACAAGAGACAAAACCATGATTTGACCTAGATTAGGCAAACGAATGAAACTATGCTGGAAAGTTTCCGGAAAATAAGACTCAAGGGCAAAGGGTAAGAAGGCAGGGGTAGAGCTTGCCTCACATGTGATGGCAACCAGGAACTCAAATGCATTTGGTTGGGGGGGAGGGTATAGCTCAAGTGGTAGAGCACTGGCTTAGCATGCATGAGATCCTGGGTTCAATCCCCAGTACCTCCTCTAAAAATAAATAAACCTAGTTACCTCCCCTCACCAAAATTAAAAAAATAATAATTAAATAATAAATAAAACAGAAAGCTATTTAAAAAAAAGAAACTTAAAAAAAATGTACTCGGGACTTCTCTCTGTTTCTCAGACCACTTCTCAGTTTGTGGACCTGATCTTTTACCACAGCCCCAGTTTCCCACACGGTGGAAGAAAATGGCCTCTAAGTAGCCTTTAGGCTCTCAGGCTTTTACAGCTTTACTCAGAGAAGAAAGGGCTCTTCCTGGCTGGACCCAGCTCAGTGGTCCCCAGGGAAGGGCTCCAACTGGCCAGGGTGGGTCACATAGGGATGACATCTGTCAGTCAGTGACATTACATCCAAGTCTTACAAAAATTCAGCCATTTCTGGGATGACTATCCCCATTTTGCAGATGAACAAGCGGAGGCTCAGAGAGGAAGGGGCCTGCCCGCAGCCATGTGACTTTTGTCTAAGTGCCAATGCTGGATATTATGTCATTAAAAACCAGGTTATTAGAGGTTCTGCCAGCCTGACAGAAAGAAGCTGGCTGGGAGCAAGGGTAGCTCTTCAGAAGGGAAGGAGCTCACATTTGCTTCACGCCTACAATGTACCCGGCACTGGGCAGGGGTGGGCGGATAAACATGGGGATGTCCAGCTTCTTCGAGGGGAGTGGGGGGTGGTATTGGCCCCACTTGAAAAAGAGAAGAAAATGATGGCTCAGGGAGGTTTGTAGTCAGTCCTGGGTTCACAGCTTAGAGGCGGAGCTGGGTCAATCCTGAGCCCCGTGGGTTCTCTGTATTACCCATCACGGTCTCAGTGTGCCCAGTCCCTGTGGGAAGTGTCATCCTATTGGGCAGGCTCAGGATTGGCTCCACTTGCTCTGGTCTTAAATGCTGGCAAATGCAAGATCCATTCGGGGTTCTAGCATTTGGAAAAAATGCCAGGAAAGGGTGCAGAGAAAGTAAAAATGATGATCAAGGGACAACAGCAGGCATCGGGGGAAAGGTAAAGACGGATGGGGCTGTTGCGTGGCCAGGAGAGAAGGTCCAGAGAGATTGTGGCCGAGGTCAAAGCTCACTGGCAAAGGCTGGCCATAGGGCTCCCCAGGGCCCACTGAGCTGCCCTGTGACAGCCCCTCCCCAGCATGGGCCGGGCCTCCCGCACACCTTACACAGTGCTAGTCCATGCATCAGAGTCATCTCAAGAGTGGTTTCAAAATATTCAAGTCCAGGCCCCACCCCACAAGAGTTTGACCCAGAGAGTCTGAGGTGGTAGCAGGTGTCAGAAACTTAAGTTGATGCCCCAAGGGCTTGTGATGCTCAGCCACGCGTAGGGATCACTGAGGTGCGCCCCTTGAAAGGAGAGCCTTCTCCTGTAGACCAGGGCCTGGCCCAGAGGAGTGCTCAGTGAGTGTGGAAGGAAAAGGGGAAGGAAGGAGGAGGAAACGAGGGTGGGAGAGAAGAAAGGAGGGAGGGAGGAAGAGAGAAAAAGAGGGAAGGTGAGAGAGAGGAGTGGGAGGATGAAGATGAGTGTGATTCAAGGATGGGCAGGGTGTCTCAGAGGTGATGCTCCTGGACCATTTCGACCTCACACCTTCCTGGGTGTTGGTGAAGATGCCAGTTCTGGAGTAAGACATGCCAGCATCTGAGTCCTGGTTCCACCCCTCACCAGCTGTGTGTGCCTTAACAATTCACTCAACCTCTCTGTTTGCTCTGCCTAATGGTGGTAAGAGTTGTACCTGCCTCACTGTGATGATCCGAGGATCCAGGGACCAATTTGGGTCAGTACTTTTTAAGCCTTGTTGTGTGTGTGGACCATTCGGGGATCTTGTGAAACTGGAGATTCTGATTCAGTCCGTCTGGGCTGGAGCCTGAGATTCTGTGGTTCAAGTGACCCTCAATGCCCCACGCATCCATCTCCTGAGTCTTAGAGGCTGAAAGAGTGGGCCCAAGGTCACGCTGTTCCCTCCAGCCCTGAGTACGTGCTCGCCATAAAGTGACATGCTTGTAAGAGCCAGGCCAGAGGTGACCCCGTGGTGCCAAAGGAGGATACTGACAGGAGGGCCAGGCAGAAGTGGGCGGAGCACTGGCTAAGGAGGCAGAGTGGCTAGTCACTGGACAGGAACAGAAAGCTGAAAACTCCAGCCCCACTTTTTCCTAAACCAGTTATTCCCTTAGCCCTGTGGACCCTGCCATGTGGGCGCAAGCTGAGCCTGACCCGCCTGATGTTGCAAGTTCTGAGCCTGTGAGTGGCTCTTGGGAGCCAGTGGGCGGCAGGGCCCATCACCGGCGAGCACTGAGGTCAGAGGGTGAACCCACAGGGCAAGTGCAGCTGCCCCCGTGGCCTGTGCACCACCTCTACCCACGCAGACTGCGCTCTGGACAACCATCTGGACTTTCCTGGGACTGTGGGCTTTCCTGGGAAAGCGGGGACAAGTTGGTCACCCTACTTGTAGGGCAGCGACACCAACCCCAGCAGCAGGCTTGGCTGCCGTGCACCCTCCAGGCCTGGCCGAGTTGGCAGGCTCCTGACCCCATCAGCTGGCGGGGTTCATGGCTGTTAAGAAAGACTACCTGTGTGAAGCAATGTCTGTGGGTGACAGGTGGAGCCTTCCTGCGGGGCCGCTGAGTCACACTGGCTCAAGGGCTGGGAAATTCAGGAGTTTGATTTTTCTCAAGTCACTAGAGGGTGGAGGTGGGGCTCCAGCTGGAAGGAGTTGGAGGGGAGGAACAAGACCCCCAAGTTAGGTCTCCACTGCTCATTCAGAAGCCTACAGGGGAGGCATGCCCTTCCAAGGTCAAGGACATGCAGCTGGGAGGAAGTGTGGTGTGGAGTTTATGGGATGCTGGGGTCAGACAGACCCTGGACCTTCTACTTCCCAGGGAGCCCCCAGCATCTTCCAGCTTCTGTTTTCTCACTAGTGGAAAGAGGCTAATGAGACGTGGTACAGAGTGAAGATGAATAATAACCAACGTGTGAACTTGAACTTGCCTAATACCCAGGAGGTTCCAGGAGACGGCTCCTGTCCTGACGCCCAGACCAAGGTCAACAGGAAAGCACATTAGCCACCAGAGGCTGCCTGGTAAGCCCTGAACTAGAACAAAGGGAGCGGGACAAACCGAGAGCTCTGGACCCAGGGCCCTTCCCTCCCTTGGACAGTATTTCTCACCAGTCCCCTGGGACTCCCATCCTGCCAGCATTACCTCATATTGGCTGTGTTACAGATGAATTCGATTCTAGTTCCATCATGTGACACACAGACACTGTTAGGTTGTTTTTGTTTTTGTTTTTGAATATTTTAACCTGTGTGATCTCATTTGACTGTTCCAGCAACACTTAGGGGTAGCTGTTACTCTCCCCATTTTATAGATGTGGAAACTGAGGTTTGGGGAGGTTGAGAAAGCTACTTGGAGTCACATGGAGTCAGGCTCACATCTCTAAACTCAGAGTTCACTGCTTTACCCACTGAAGCAGATCCTGTGACATCGATATATTAATGAGGTATCACCCTGCAGAGAATGTGGGGGGGGGAAACCCACCCTAGCTGACAGCACCTGGAAGATACTCCCATCCTCTGGGCAATTTCCTCACCAACAGTCCCAATTACTTGACTGGTAGAAGGTTCTTCTCTAAAGAATATGGGCCTCCCTCTCATTCTTGGCTCAGCTGCTGAGAGATAATGTCCTGGGTCTCGTGTCTGACTTACCCTCCCACATCCCTCACCCTGACGCTGTGAGCCAACTCCCCTCAGCTGCTAAAAATGGAAGCGACAACTCCAATTTCCTTTTATGAGAGAAAAGGAAATTTATCAGACTTGAGCCGGAAAGGACATACTCTGAGAGGGGTGTGATGTGGGTAAACTACAGTCAGGGAGAAGCCCCCAGTCATGTGGCTGGCTGTGCTGGCCTGAATCACATAGGCCAGCTCTGGTATTGCAGTCTGTCACCTCCTTAAAAAAGGTCTGGCATCCTTGGGAATCCAGCCAGAGAAGGGGTCAGGGGCCAGGCTCTGGACCTTGTCCCCCAACAGAGGGCTCCAGACCTTCGCTTATTAACTTCTGTAAAGTGGGAGATTTTGAAGCCCAGAATTGACCAAAACTTTGGTCTGTGAAGGAAGCACCAGAGCCTTTGTCCCTGGAGGTGATTGCAAATTTGACCAGCCTCAGAGCTAGTGAAGGAAGGGGAGGAAGACAAGGGGACAAGGTGAAGCAGGGGTAGAAGGCAACCTCAGACTCAGAGAGGGTACACCCAGCGATGCTCCCTGCAGCATTCCTGGAGGCCGGGCCACACTGGAAACGGCCAAACTGCCCATCAATAAAGGAAATATGACATGGACTATAATGGCCTCACCTTTTCCAAAGAATTCTCTGCACTATTAAAAAAAAAAAATGAGGACAGTATGAAGCTTCCTCAAAAAGTTAAACATAACTATCATAGGATCCAGCAATTCTACTCCTTGGTATTTATCCGAAGAAAATGAAGACATTAACCCCAAAAGATATCTGCACCCCTGTGCTCACTAAAGTGTTATTTATAATAGTCAAGATATGGAAACAACCTAAGTGCTCCATCAATGCATGAATGGATAAAGAAGATATATATATATATAGTGGAATACCATTCAGCCATAAAAAGGAAATCTTTCCATTTGTGACAACATGCATGGACCTTGAGAGCATTATGCTAAGTGAAATAAGTCAGACAGAGAAAGGCAAATACCACATGCTCTTATTTATATGTGGAGTCTAAAGTAAACAAAGTGAACTCATAGATACAGAGAACAGATTGGTGGTTGCCAGAGGTAGGGGGGCAGGGGGCAGGCAAAATGGGTGAAGGGGGTCAAAAGAGTCAAAATTCCAGTTATAAAATAAGTAAGTCTTGGAGATGTAATGTACAGCATGGGGACTATAATTATACTGTGTTACATATTTGGGAGTCGCTAAGAGAGTAGATCTTTGTATTTCTCATTACATACAAAGAAATGTGTAACTGCGTATGGTGACAGATACCTACTGTGGTGATCACTTCCCAACGTGTACAAACACTAAATCATTATGTTGTACACCTGACACTCATATAATGTTATCTGTCAATTACACCACAATAAAAAAAATGCAGAGAGGAAAATTACATCGATGGGAGTGATCTCTAAAACTGCTTCTTTTTAAAAAAAAACAGGTTGCAAAACAATATGTACAGTCTATCATTTACATTTAACAAATTAGACAAAAGAAGTTATATATACATATTCATGTATATGAAGTTACAGAAAAAGATTTGAGTAGATAAACATTAAATTGATAATAGAAGCCGGTGATGGGAAGAAATCTGTAGACCCAACAGCAGCATAACCAGGGATGCCCGCAGAGAAGACGCATCAAAGCTGGTGAGGGTCTCTGCTGATCTGTGGTGACCGAGACCTACTCTGACAATTGTACGGGGACAGGAGATGAAGCCTAGGGCCCACCAAGGTGGGGAATCTAATAAGTCACCCCACGTACAGCTGGGGCCCAAGAGTTAAGGAGGAATAAGAAAAACGTTCTTCTACCTGACATCTTGACCCTGGGTAGAGGTAATGGGGGCAAGGTCCCCCGAGATTCGGAATCACGAGTGGCCCACACACAGGGCTGCTGTCTGAATTCTGGCAGCTGTGGGGGTAAAACAAGCAAGCAAACAAAAAAGCAACCCCAAGTAGACGCTTTTAAAGTGTCCTAGTTTGGTAGCACCTCCCTTCTTTAAAAAAATTATTTTTTTTAATTGATGTATAGTTGATTTACAATGTTGTCAGTGTCAAAGGGAAAGGCAAATACCATATGATATCATTTATATGTGGAATCTAAAAAAAGGATACACCTGAACTTATTTAGAAAACAGAAACAGACTCACAGCCATAGCACCTCCTTTCTGTAGAGCCAATCGTCCCTGGAGGGACCCTCAATTCAGGCCTCAGAGAATTCCCACAAAAAGAATTTTCAGGAAAATGAGCAACTCCCTTCTTCTCCCCAAGGAAACAAGCCCCCTACAAGTCCCCAGGCAGAGCATGACTCTGTCAACACCTTGATTTCAGACCTCTGGCCTCCAAAACTGAGAGAGAATGCATTTAGGTTGCTTTAAGCTGCCAATTCTGCAGTGATGTGTTATGACAGCCCTGGGGACACCAAGGCAGGGGAGGAGGTAACCTTCTAAGGAACCATGACTGGGAAGTTTCAGAACGGTTGTAAATCATCAAGACCCAGATCTGCTGATCCTAGAAAATCCCAAGCACACGGCTGAAAGGGAACCCGTGGAAACTTAGAACACCGAAGACAAAAGGAAGATCTTAAAAGGAGCCAAAGAGGAGGCGTATGACCTGAGAGCTGGTTTCTCCAACAGCTGTAATGGAAGCTAGAAGTTAGTGGAAAGGATCTTTGATGGGTGAACAGAATGTAACCGTCAGTCTAGCATGCAATGCTATCTTCAGCAAAGCTATCATTCCAGAATGAGAGGGAAAGAGAACATTCTTAGACAAATAAACTTACTACCCACAGCTTCTCACTGAAGAAGATTCTGGGCTCCACGTCCACAGGAGGAAAATGATCCTGATTGGAAGGTTTGCAAACAGAACAAAAAGCAGATAAAGTATTAAATACGGGATAATTCTAAATGAACGTGGACGTGCAAAACAGTAAGTGGAACGCCTTGAGATGTGCTGGGCATTACCAGTTACTGGGTTTATCCTGGCCTCGTATTGCAGGGTTAGAAGCCTAGCAGCTACATCTTTCAGAGTCTCACGCCAGCTGGATTTGAATGTTGGTTCTGACAATGAGAAGCATCCCCATGAGATCAGAAGATGACAGAGATACAGAAGCCATTCTTCTGGCTCTAGCAGTGGTGGCCCCCAGTTTTGCTCTTCCAGGCCTTCCAAGAATCCTATAACCAAATTTCCCAGTTAAATCTTCTACCTGACATAGCTAGGGTAATTGCCATTTTATTGGCTAGACTCCTACTGTTACATCAGTTTGAATGACACACATGCACACAAATAATAGAAAAGTACACAGTAATTGTAGCATCTATACTGGGAGGGACTTAATGGAATCAAACTGATTAAAGACTCTTGTATTGCTTGGGAGGAAGGCTAAGGTTTTGATTAACTTTTGAGTTTGACAGGTTAAGAATGCATTTTGTACCTTCCGGGATGATCATAAAAATAGTGGAAAAAAAGGATTTTTTTAAAAGTGGAATTAAGTTTTTTATAGACATGATTATTCCAACAGAAGGCAAGAAAGGAGAGAAAAAATAATATGGAACAAGCAGGACAAGTAAGATGGTAAATTTAAATCCAAAGGTATCTATTCTATTAACTATGTAATTACTCCAGTTAAAAGATAATGAATATGCATTAAAAATAAAAATCCAACTATGTGCTATTTACAAAAGACACAGAAGAATACATTAAGGGTGAATGCAGAAGGATAGAAAAAGATAAACCACGAAACATTAGCTAAAGAAAGTTTACATACAGTGTGCTAATTATTACAGTCATTTTAGAAATATCAGACAAAAGAGACATTGAGTTAAAAGACACTACAAAAGCTACAGAAGATCACTTCATAATGGTAAAAGGTTCAATTCACCTAGATAATAGAACAGTTATAAATTTTATGCAAAAAATGAAAAAAAAAGAAAAGGATTGGAAAGGAAAAACAAAACTGTCATAATTTGCAAATACAAATTTTGCACAAAGTCCAAAAGGGTCTATAAATTATTAAAATTAATAAGTTTGACAATATTGCTAGATACAAAATCAACATATGTAAAGTCACTCATGTTTTTGTACTCAGGCCACCAAAAGTATAGAAAAATGTTTTTAAAATATACTATTTACAAAAGCATCAAAGAAATATTAAGTTATTGAGAATGAAATTAACAGAAGGTGTGCAGTCTCTTTGGGGTATAATAAATCTATATCAAGAGATATTTTTAAAAGCTTTAATAAGAGCAAAAATATGCCATGTTTGTTTGATCCATCTCTTGCATCATATACAAAATTCAACTCAAAATAAATCATAGACTTGAATGTAAACCCTAAAACCACAAAAAGAAGACATAGGAGAAAACCACTGCAACCTTGGCTTGGGCAAAGATTTCTTAGATGAGACAACAAAAGCACAATACAGAAAAGCAGACTGATGCATTGGACTTCATTAAGATGAAAACTTGTGCTCTTCAAAACATTAGAAGAATGAAATAACAAACCATGGACTGGAGGGAAAGAAAAAACTTTGCAAAGCAAATATCTGATAAAGGAGTTATATCCAGCACATAAAGAAATCTCAAAACTCAGTAATAAGAAAATAACCCAGTTTAAAATGAGCAAAAGATTTGAACAGACACTTCACCAAAGAAGATATACAGATGGAAAATAAGCACATAAAAAGCAGCTCAACATGATGGAGGGGAGGGCAGGAAGGGCTGGGGAGGAGGGATCACCAATAGAAATGAAGAAAACTTTGGGCTGATGGATTTGTTCATAATCTTGTTTGCAGTGTTGGTTTCATGGGTGTATACACATGTCAAAACGTATCACATCGTACACTTTAAATATGTGCAGTTTATTGTATGTCAGTCTTACTTCCATAAAGCTACATTTTAAAAGACTTCAATAAAAGCAAAAATGCACTGTTTGTGGGCTGACAAACTCAACAGTCTCCTTAGTTTGATTTATAGATTCATTGCAATCCCATTAAAAGTCCCAGCTGCATTTTTTTCTTTTGTGGAATTTGATGAGCTAATTCTAAACTTTATATGGAAATGCAAAGGACTAGGAATAATCAAGACATTCTTAAAATTTTTCCCACAATGTGGGAGAATTTGGTTGATGAAATATGAAGATTATTGTAAATATTTAGTAATTAAATATGTAGTAATTAAGACAGTGTGCTGTTGGCTCAGGGATAGACCAAAAGACCAACAGAACAGAAGAGAGAGCCCAGAAATAAGCTTGTGCTTATATGGACAATTGAGATGGACTACAGAGCTAAGGGAAGGAGCTGACTTTGCAATAAATGATACTGGGACAGCTGAGCATTCTTCATTGGGGATTAGGGGGTGAAAATTGGACCCCTACCTCACACCATACACAAAAATCAATTCCAGATGAAGTAAAAGTCTAAATGTCAGAGACAAAAATTTTAGAAACTGATAAAGGATAATATCTTCAAGATGTTAGGGTAGAAAATAAAGTCTTAAACACACTCACAAAGAGCACAAGTCATAAAAGAAAACATTCATAATCTCAATTATGTTAAAATTAAGAACTTCTGTTCTTAAGAGAGCAAAAAGGTAATTTACAGAGAGAAGATATCTGCAACTCATAGAACTGATCCAAAAAATTAATATCAAAACTACATAAATAACAGTGGTTGCCAGAGGCTGGGGGGAGCAGAGAATGGGGAGTTATTGTTTAACACATATAGAGTCTCAGATTTATAAGATGAAAAGAGTTATGGTGATGGATAGTGGTGATGGTGATACAACAATGTGAATGTATTCAATACCATGGAACTATACACTTCAAAATAGTTAAAATGGTAAATGTTTATTTGCTTCCTATTTTCCTTTCTTTTTCTCATTTTTTTCAAAACAACTTCTTACTGAAGGATAGTTGATTTACAGTGTTGCATTAGTTTCAGGTATACAGCAAAATTATTCAGTTATATATATTCTTTTTCAGATTCTTTTCCATTATAGGTTATTATAAGATACATAACCCTGTGCCATACAGTAGGTCCTTGTTGTTTATATATTTTATATATAGTAGTATGTATCTGTTGATCCCAAACTCCTAATTTATCCCTCCCCCTACCTTTCCCCTTTGGTAACTATAAGTTTGTTTTCTGTGTCTGTGAGTCTATTTCTGTTTTGTAAATAAGTTCATTTGTATCATTTTTTTAGATTCCACATATAAGTGATATCATATGATATTTGTCTTTGTCTGACTTACTTCAGTTAGTATGATAATCTCTAGGTCCATCCATGTTGCTGCAAATGGTATTATTTCATTCTTTTTTATGGCTGAGTAATATTCCATAGTGTGTGTATATACAGATATATGTGCCACTCAGCTGCTCTGAAATGTTGGCCAAATCCTTTAACTTCTCCTCATTTTCATTTCCTCAGCTATGCAATAGGGATAAAAATCCTACCAAGTAAGATTGATGGGAAGATTCAGTAGGGATTCAGACCCTGCAAGGAACCAGCTTATCCTAGTTCTGGTCACAGATGCAAAATGTTAGCTGACGCTGCAGATGATGATGTTAATATACACGCCCAGTTGTAAAAAGGAGGAAGAAGCAAGTGCAGAAGAACATGTACAGTATCCCAACTTGAGGGTACAGAGGGGGAAATTGATATCAACAACACAGAGTTTCTTATAGAAGCTTAAAACAAAGCCAGGAAATATTCGCAAAACGATGAACGATAGTTACAGAGGGGACTGAGGAGGCGAGGGAGGAGAGTGGGGACACTTTCTACCATGTATCTGTTGTATACTTTATTCTTATATTTAAACCATGTGAATGTAATCCTTATTCCTAAAATTAAATTAATATTTTAATATTAAAAATGTGTTGTTCAGTGAATGAAGGGCCGCAAATGGTAAAATACTCTTTCTTATGGGTGAGTTGTATTCCACTGCATATATTTGTTGCGTCTTCTTTATCCATTCATCTACTGATGTGCATTTAGGATGCTTCCATAACTTGACGATTATAAATAATGTTGCTTTTAATAGTGAATAAATTTTTTTTGAATAAATTCTTATTCTGTGATTGGCTTTATTCCTTTGATAACTATGTAAGTTTAAAAAGCTAAAGCTCTAAACGTTCTTAAAAACAATGAACAGTACATATATGCAAATTTAAATAAATATGTGCAGTATATTGTGTATACATATTTATATGCAATATATTGTATATGTGCAAATTGTAACAGTTCTACCTAATAAAACTTAAAACTGAAAAATACAAAAAATACAAAAAAACCCCAAAAAACACGTTGTTCAGGACTGAACACAATGTCATGATGGATCAGGAGAGATGGATCAGGAGATGGATCAGGATTCTCTCTCTTTCCTTGACCTAAAAGCTGCAGCCCCAAGACTTTGCTGTCTTGGTTTTGTCTCTGAATCACACATTTCACTCCACCTAGGTTTCCCATCACCAAACTTGGGTCACTGGCCTGGCCCCTGGCTGTGGTCACCTGCCCTGGCTGGGCCCCCTGCCCCCACCAGGATGGCTGTCAGAAGTCCAGCACAGGGCTCACATCCCACCTGGCCTTGACACAACTCCTGCCCCAGTGGGGCTCACCTGTCTGAACCTCACACCACCACCTGCAGGCCTGAGGCTCCCCCTCCGCTGCCTCCCCTCCCCTCCTTGACCTGCACTCCCAGCTCAGGCCAAGTGCTGAGCCTCGGCCCCGCGCCCACTTGGCACCTCTGAGCTCTAGGCTACCTCTCTGTGCTCTGAACCTTGCCATCCTGGCCCCACCGGACCACTCTGAAGGAAAAAAATGATAATCAGTGCAGTTCCTTTGAGAAGCTCACCATTCAGAGTTTGGGGAAGATAGCTAGCTGTTCGGGACACATTTTTAATCCCTTTTCACAGCTTCTGACAGAAATATCTAGCAGAGGGAAACCTGGCATCTCCATTGGAAGTTGGGAAGCATCATTCACATGCCAGAAAGGATGAAGACTTTACGCTAAATACAGAGCATGCAGGAATAAATTAGAGAAGGACTTTTGGAACCAGCCTCTAAGCTACCTCGCCTGGGAGGGGCCCGGCCTCAGAAAATCAACAGCTCTCCAAAAGGGGGAAGAATCATCAGATTGAGTCCTTGGGAAGCAGGGTGTAAAACTGCAGGACTTCGCCAAGAAGTGTGTCCTGGCTCCAGCTCCCCCTCCCACCCCCAGCATTCTGAAGCACAATGTGAACCATCATTACATGGCAGGGGTCCCACCAGTGCCCATAAATATTTCTCTATTGACTTTTGTTTTAGTCTTTAACAGTATCCTATGAACTATTTCAATAAACAGTGCGAGGCAAAGGAAGAGAAGTTTCAGAGAGCAGAGTAAATCATTGAAATGTTAACATAAACTCCCAGCCAACTCTTCCTTGGACGGCCAGGCAGGCCAGCCGAGGAGGAACTCGGGACACTGAGAGAGACACAGGGCACAGACGAGGCGTGGATGTGGCCACCTGGGCTCTGCCAGCATCTCCTGCAGCATCGCCAAGTGGAGAGGGAAGGATGGTTCCAGAACTAGGGAAGGAGGCCAAGTGGAGAGTGAGGAGGCGGGGAAAGAGATGAAGCCCAGCCAATCACAGGGTTGTGAGGTGCCCCAGAGGCCCGCCGATCCTCCCCCTGCCCCCCTGTGACATGGGCTTTAGAGCTCAGGCTGTGGAACCTGACTGCCTGGGTTCAAATCCTGGCTCCACCACTCACTAGTTATACAGCCCCCCCAGCCTCAGTGTGTCTGTCACATGAGGGTAAAAACAGCACCTTCCACGAGAGGCCAGTGTCAGCATTAAGTGAGGCAATTCACACAAATCCACTTTGTGTGCTCAATAAATCGTGCCTGACACGATTTTTACAGGCAGGGATGTGGGGCTCTGAAAAGCCCCAAGGAAGATCCACAGACCAGTCTCTGCTTCAAAATGTCTTTCATCTACTTTCCCCCCGGTTCTCGCAGGGATGAGCAAGCTCTAGGAAACAGGTTGCCACAAAACACTGATTTGTTTACAGCTCCTGATTGTGTAAGTCTCGCGATGAATCCCTGGGCTGGGACAGTTAATGCTGCTGCCGGGAAGCAGGTGCATTCAGGAAAGTAGACCAGGGATGGGTTGGCAGCTGGTGCACAGGAGGCTTGAGCAGCCGGGTCCTGGGCAGAAGGAGCGCAGCTCAGGGCCAGGACCTGGTTCCCACCACTGCTCGTGGGGGCCCTGGAGCATCACTTAACCTCTCAGGGCCTCAATTTTCCTCTTTCATAAAATGGACAGGATCGTACCGTTGCCAGGATTTCTGCCCAAAGCCAATGGGATAGCAAACGCGAAGAGCCTGGTATGAGCAGGTACTCCTCCCACCTTGAGGAATGAGTGAATGGTATCCCCACTGAAGTCAGAAGACCAGGTGGGATTTCCAGCTCAGATGGACCCTCAGGCAAGTCCTTCACTGTCAGGATCCAACTGGATAATGTGCCTTAAAGTGCTTTAATAATGACAATAATTTGCCAGGTGTCGTATATTTTTCACAAATACACACTTTTATTTACTGGTCCTCACTGGTATCTCTAAGGCTCAGAGAGGTAAAGTGATATTCCCAGGGTCACACAGCAAGGAAACGGGCAGATCAGACGTTAGTTTGGCAACTCTGAACCCCCTGTCTTTTCTCTCTGTGCCCAGCCCAGAGCTTGAGGCTTTACAGCCTGATGGGCAGGCTCACCCCACACCATCCCCAGCCCTTGGCATGGAGAGCCCAGCCTCGCCTTGCTTACTGCTAGTGAGAGGACCCAGGGAATATCTGCTGCTGCCACCCCAAGCATCTAACATGGAGGAGGGGCTGGGGTTTGAGCGCCAATCCTCCTGCTACTTGCAAATGTCAAGTGGAATAATATACAGAAGCCCTAAGCGCAGCACTTCACCCCATCGGTCCTCAACAGCAGTTGGCAAGGTACTGCCAGACTCAGAGCTCTCGTGGGCAGGGACTGGGTTTTCTGTGCCTATGAACTCTAGTGACTGCAGACTGAGAAAACATACACGTGGGGCTCCAGAAAAGAGCAAGCTATAGGACTGTGGCCGAGAAAGAAGACTGAGTAAAAGAGACAGAGCAGAAAAGGCCAGCTAAGTAAGAGGAGAACCAAGGGGGGACTGTATCCCAGAAGCGAAGGGAGGAGAGTTTTCAGGAAGGAGTAAGCCACGGTGCCAAACGCTGCAGAGAGGCCCTAGCGGGCTGGAATGAAGAGGCCTCTGGATTTTGCAATCTGGACGCACGGGAGGCCATGGCAAGAGTAGTGTCCGTGGGGGACCAGATGGCAGAGGTCTGAGTGGCTGAGGGAGGTAAGACAGGGGATGGGAAGCTCAGTCCAGCACAACAGGAACAGCTCACATTCAGGGGTGGGGAGGGGGCAGTTAACACGTGCCACCCACTGTTAAGCATAGTTTCGTTATTTCAGTAATTCTTCTCAACTGTTCTGTAAGATGTGCTGTTGTCCCCATCTTACACATGGTAAGATCAGAGAGGTTAAATAATTTCCCCCAAGTCACACAGCAAGGAAGATGGAGATCCCAGAGCTGAGTGCAGTTCTCTTTGATCTTGTAACCAGAGTCTCAACCTATATAGTGGAGAGGGTGAGGATATAGGAGAGAAGGCAGAGGTGGTAGGGACCTGGGATCTGGACCATGGGGCTGAGGACATCCCTTTTTGGTTTCTGGCCACATGAAGCACTTAGTCTCAGCCAGAATTTACCTTAAGGGCTCAGACATCCTTTTACCGACTGATGGAACTTCTTTGCACCTCGATTCTACAATAAGCCCTTCTAGCAGTACGGGCCAGTGAGGAAGCTTCTGGAGGAGAGTGGAGGCCAGAATCCATTAAAGATTAAAACAAACAAACAACACTCACACACACACACATGCACCCATTCACGTGACTGTAGCATTCAAACTTGAATTATCTTGACTGGTCCTCCACGCAGCCAGGGATGGACACACACGGAATCATCGCCACTCGGCAGGTATGGAAACTGAAGCTCAGGGGCTGTGTCAGGCACAGAGGCACCAGAGCGCTAAACTGCTCTGCTGAGAGCAGCTTTTAATCTTCTTCTCACTGATCAACTCTGCCAAGAGCCCAAGGAGAATGAGATCAGAGGGAAAAGTCCAGGATGAGTCATTCGTTCTACATTGATGTATTGACCACCTACTATGAGCAGACCCTGTTTCAGGAGGAAATTTAGAGACAGAAGGACAACCGTGCCCACCTCCAAGCCAGGGAGACAGATGAGGACACAAACGGTGACGGATTCTCCTGCAGGCGCTGGGCAAGCCCAGGGCCCTTGGGGCAAGGGCGCTGGAATGAGAGGGCGCTGCTGCCAGGAAAGGAGGACTGCCTCTCTCTGGGGCTGGGGTAGCTGCCCCTCATCCCTGTATGTGAGCAGCATCTGCCCCACGCTGGCGCTCTCATATGACAGGGCAGCCAAACCCCACCACTCCTCTGGGCGTCCTGACGCCCCAGGCAGCCATCAGCAGACCCTGTGCTGTTGCCTCTCTCCCTGGCAACCTCAATGGCAAGTCCTGGCCAGACATTTCTAACAGGCTGAGCTTTGGGAAAGAACCTAGACCCAGCAGGAGTCAGGTTCAAGACTGGCTCATCCCCACCACCAACTCTGTGTGATCTGGAGCCACTCAGCTCACACCCTGAACCTTGATTTCCTCATCTGTCCGACGCAGTTGGGCTCACCACCCCTCTCCCAAGCTGCTGGGAGACTGAAACAGGATGGTGTTCATGGAGGTGCTTTTTAAGCCGAAAATCTCTTGACAAAGAGCAGGGGCTTTTCTAAGGCTCCTGATGAACTCCTATAACCGAGGTTCCAGATAGCCGCCGCCTCTCTCCAAAAGCAGCGGATGAGTTAATTCTTAAGCTCTTTGGCCTGTGGGGAGCAGAGGCAGAGCAAAGGGCAGGTCTGGAGGCCTCTTTTGGAAATGACAAGATCCATTTAGCAATCAATTAGCGCAGTCCCCAGGCTCCGGGCCTGCACGCTCGGCAGAAAAAATGCACCGCACTGTGCTGATTAGAAACAGATGCGCTGGCAAAGGGACCTGGGCCAGCGGGGCCGGAATTCCTGGGCACCCAGCTCCTGGCTGGGAGACGGGGTTCGTTATTACATTCTGGGCACCGACACGGGGAGGGAGGCCAAGGAAACCAAGCTAAGTAAGCAGCCTGCCCGGAGAATGTGTACCTTTGAGGGGATTCAGAGGCGGGCAGGAGAGGGAAGAATGTTGACTCTGTCAGAAATAATCTGGGATAAAATTAGTTCCACCAAATACAGAAAGATGACTTTTGACCAACAGATGCCGATTCTGAATGCTGACACAGCTGCCATGTGAGGAAGGGAGTGACTTGGGCGCTGAGCAAGTTGCAGGAGGCCCCGGGGCCTCTGGTGCCTTGAAAAATAACCTGCCCTCATCCATCTCATTTATTGAGTGCTTACTGTGTACACGACCCTGCACCAAGCCCTTGATACCCTCTCTCCTTCGCTGATTGCAGCTACCCTGCTGTTATGTCCATTTCACAGATGAGAAAACTGAGATGCAAAGAGCTTCATGCAGTTACCCAGTATCGTACAGATAATATGTAGTAGATCTGGGACTTGAACCCACTTGGGAGGCCCCTCTCCTGACCATGTTGGGAATCACTTCTTTACTTTCAACTTTTTCCTTCTCCCTTAATAAATGGAAGGGGACTTCGAGCTCCTCCACTCCAGTCTCGCAGCACTGCAGGGAAGCTCACCGCTGTGTCCCTGACAGGGGGCAGAAGCCTCTATCAACCCTGCCAGTGATGAAGGGCTCACCACTTCCCAAGGCTGCCAGCTCTCTGCTTGGACAATTCACAGAGCTGGCTATTCTTTCTTCTCTTAAGCCAAAAGCTGGGTCCCTGCAAGCTTGGGGCTTCCCCCGGTCATGCTGCTTCTGCCTCTGCATCCCCTCAGACAGCATCTAATTCCTTTTCCCTGGGACTGCTTCAGGGCAGGACCGTGACCCCTTCCTTTATTTTTCTAATTTTTCTAAGCAACACAGCTTCTGTTTGACAGCTGTTTCCCGCACAGCCAGCTGTGCAGCTCCCCTCTTATCCCAACACCCTTCCCTGGACACCTTTCAGCCCGTCCCTGTCCCTGGTGGGTCCAGATGTGAACACGGGGTCAACTGGGTCCCCCAGTTCTCTACAGCACAAAATGAAATCCTCTTGAAAATATTATCTTAATACAGTTCCTTGGCCATTGGAAGATGAGATAGTCTCACTGCAGGAAATGTAAAAAGTGCCATGAGCAAAACAAAGCTGCCTCTCCAGAGAGAAAGAAATCACCCGCTGTTCCACATCCAGCCTTTTTGGCTTCATTTATTCTAGATCTACAAATTTGTGTCCTGCATTGTCCCCTACCATGATAGCATAAGCAGTTGGCTACGTTATTAGAAAGTCTTTGGAAAGGTCATTCATAATGGCCACATCAAAGCCTGTGAGATAGACAGACCGACTTCACTCTCCTTTCATCTGGGACAGCACGATGAGGCCAGTCTCCAGTTCTTCCTGACTACAGAACCTCAGTTTTGTTCGAGGTCTCCACAAGATGTCACCTACATCCTAGGGGATAGGGCCCTTGATTCTAAATGCCTGGCAATGATGTCAAGCCCCCCAGCCCTCATGTTTGTATCATCAGGCAATCTTATGTCATCAGGCCTGAGCAGAGGGCGCCACTCACACATGGACCAGGATTCTAGCACCTAAGCCCGTTTTAATACCTTGCTTGACTTTGAAACTTTATGATGTCATATCTGGAGAGGTCCCTTAAAGAACATCCTCTCAAGTTTCAGATCATAAAACAGTCCAGAGAGGGCAAATGAGTTGCCCCAGGTCACACAGGGGCGGTGCTGGACCAAGAACTGAGGGCTCTGGACTCCCAGCTTGGGGGTCTCTCCACAGCCATCCCCATGCTACCCAGGGCGAGTGCTGCTCCCAGACAGCCAGGGAGGGCTTGTGTTGGGGCAAGGTTTGTTGTTCTTTGACACTAAGAAGCAAAAATCAAGCATTTTTAGCTAAAGCAACTGGCCTCTTACCAAAGTTCAAACTTAACAACAACAACAAAAGGAATAGAATGGAAATCAAAAATGGCACACGGGCCACAGATGAGGCAATGGAAGCATACAGAGCATTTCCATTTTCCTTGCTGGTCACCCTTCCCAGCTTCCCAGCTTCCTCTCCCACGATGTTTCAGGTGTATAGTAAAGTGACTCAGTAATACATATATATATATACTTTTTCAGACTCTTTTTTCATTATAGGTTATTATAAGATATTGAATATAGTTCCCTGTGCTCTACAGTAGGTCCTTGTTGTTTATCTATTTTATATATAATAGTATATATCTATTAATCCCAAATTTCCAATCTATCCCTCCCTGCCGTTCCCCTTTGGTAACCATAAGTTTGTTTTCTATGTCTGAGTCTATTTCTGTTTTGTAAATAAGTTCATTTGTATCATTTTTTTTAGATTCCACATATAAGCGATATATGCTATTTGTCTTTGTCTGACTTACTTCACTTAGTATGATAATCTCTAGGTCCATCCATGTTGCTGCAAATGGCATTATTTCATTCTTTTTTTATGGCTGAGTAATAGTCCACTCTGTGTGTGTGTGTGTGTCTGTGTGTATCTCACATCTTTATCCAGTCATCTGTTGATGGACATTTAGGTTGCTTCCATGTCTTGGCTACTGTAATAGTGCTGCTATGAACATTGGGGTACATGTGTCTTTTCAAATAAGAGTTTTTGTCTTTTCTGGGTATATGCCCAGGAGTGGGATCACTGGATCATATGGTAACTCTATTTTTAGTTTTTTAAGGAACCTCCATACAGTTTCTCACAGTGGCTGCACCAATTTACATTCCCACCAACAGTGTAGGAGGGTTCCCTTTTCTCTACACCCTCTCCAGTATTTATCATTTGTAGACTTTTAGCTGAGTCATTCATGAAGAAGAACAAGAGGGAAGGATGTGTCCTACCAAATATCAAGATAAAGCTATAGTAATCAAAATAGTATTGTATTGGTGCGTGAGGAGACAAATGGACCAATGAAACAGAAGAGAGAGCCCAGAAACATACACAGGCATATGAAACTGGATTTATGAAAGAACAGACCTTGTAGATTACTAGGAAAAGGATGGACCATAACATAATACTGACACAAGTGGTTATCCACACTGAAAAAAAAATTAATTCCTCCTTCATGCCCTACATAAAAATCAATTCAGGCTAGATTAAACACAAATATGAATGATGAAACTGTAACCAAAATTACAACACAATATAGGATAATAATTTTAGGCCCTCAGGGTAGAGAAGGAGTTCTTCAGTAAGGTATACAAAAAACACGTTGCTTTAAAAACAACAACAAAATAGATAAATTAAGAACTTCTGGTTTTCCAGAGACTTCATAAAGAATGAGAAAAAAAATAAAAAAAAGCCACCAACTTGGAGATGAAAATTGCAACACATATTACAAAGGATTAATTTCCAGAATGTGTAAAGAATGCTTATAAACCAACAAGAATAAGGAAAATAACCCCAAAGAAAATAGATGAAAGGCAAAAACAGGAACTCCACTGACAAGGAAAGACAGATGTATAATAGCCATGAGAACATGCGCAACATAATTGGGAATAAAGTGCAAATTAAAATCACAATGCTTAAATTAAAAGTTTACACACACAGAGTGCCTTACCAGTCCACAATGACCAGTTTGGCAAAATTTGAAGTGCTAACAATACCAAGTGTTAGTGAGTAAGTGAAAAAAAAAAAAAAAGCAAAAACCTCATATATTGAAAGTAGGAATGTAAAGAAGTACACATGATTACCAAAAGCTGGAAACATCACAAGTGTCCAAAATGAGCAGATTAGATTTATATATTGTGATACATTCAAACAATGAGTCCACTGTTTGACTAACCTGCGGTGTAAATGATGAACGACAGGGCCACTCATCAACGCCAATTAACTTCAAAAACATAACATTTAAAAGGAAAAAACAAGTCACAGAAGAATGTGTACACTATGATTCCACTTGTATAAACTTTAAAAGCATCCAAAATGAAATAATAAATGTTTAAAATTCATATGTGTGCGGTAAAAACGATACGGAAAAGCAATGGAATCATCAACACAAAATTCAGAAGAGTGGTTTTGTGGGGAGCGGGGCAGGAGGCCCTGGAGCAGAGGCACAAAGGGAACACATAAGGTATTAGGTAATGTTCTAATTGCCAGCCTGAATGCTGGGCACGTCATTCTTTGGTATACGTTTTATATAGTCGGTTATGTATGATAACACAGTAAAAGCAAACACACACACAGAGAACTGAGGCCACAAAAATGGTCCATTATCTGTAATACTGTAATAGGGAGGAACACGTCTGACTCCATGTTGGAGCTGTTTCTTTTACTTCAACCTTTGTATTCTATGGCTTTTGCTACAAGTTAAGAGTGTTGCCTATAGCCTGAAATATACATGACAGCCCATTCTCAAGGCTCCGATCTTTCCTGTTCATATATAGAGATCAAGAAGTTGTAGAACAGAGAACAACATTTGTCTTGTTGTAGGTTTATCTTGTGACCAGACCTATGTGGTCAGCTGCAAGAACAAAGGATTCCAGCACCAAGAAGTTTGCTGCAACCAACCACCCATTTTAGTATAGAAGAACCCTGAATTCTAACTCATAGAAGCTGGCTCTTTGGGACACTAGTCTACCATCTTCTTGGTCTGCTGGCTTTCCAAATAAAGTTCCTTGCTCCAACAATTTGTCTCTCAATTCATTGGTCTGTTATGTGGTGAGCAGAACAAACCTGGAGTTGGTAACAATATCTGGTGTGTTATAATAGTGGCCATGGCAGCTTTAATGGGTACTGGCAGGTCAGACAATTAGAGAAGAAAAGGACATACTAAGTTAATGATTTATTTTCTTAAGATACAATTTTTAATTAAAGGTTTTTAATGTAGGCCTTTTAAAAAGAGAAAATGGTTAAACACTCACCAAAATTGATGGATTTTAAGATACAGGAAGCATAATGAGTCCTTAGAGGGTAAGTGAAAATTAACTATACCTATATATGTTATAGTTAGGGTGGCCACATAATTTATTATTCTAAACAGGATATTTTTGAGGATGAAAGAGATGCTATTAACAGTTATGCAAGGGAAGCAAGTGTCAACCAGGACTGCCCAGGGCAAAGGAGAATATATCATCCTGGTGAAAGTACAACCACAGAGAAAACACAGATTGTTTAAAAAATAGGAGGAGAATATAGCTCAGTGGTAGAATGTGTATTTAGCATGCACAAGGTCCTGGGTTCAATCCCCAGTACCTCCATTAAAGATAAATAAATAAATAAACCTAATTACCCCCCCCACCAAAAAAAAGGAAAAACAAGTAGATTAGCAATAGACTTTTCAATAGACACCAGGAGACAATGGAAATATGTCTTCAAATTACTCAGAGAAAGAATTCAACCAGGAATTCTATACCCAGCTCTATGTTACAGGGGAAAAAACAGTTTGTTCAAACTAGCACTAAGAGAGTTTACCATTATATACCAATACTGAAAGAACAACTAAAGGATGCACTTCAGGGAGAAGAAAATTAAAAAGAAATGAAAAGCAATAAACAAAGATGAGCAAATAAACTGATAAAGTTACACATGAATCTAAATAAACCATGACAACTTAATTAATGTTTGGGAAATGTAAAAAATACACTTCTAAATGGATCAAAGAAGAAATCAAAATGAAAAAGAAAACATTTAGAACTGAGAAAATTTTACATATCAAAGTTTGGGATGCAACTACAAGCAGCCCTTAGAGGTCATGGCCATAAAAACATATATTAGAAAGAAGAAAATGAAAAATTAATAGATTAAACACTAAATTCAAGGTGTTATATAAAGTGCAACAGAGTAAATCCAAAGAAAATAAAAGGAAATCATAACTAAAGGACCAGGTATTAACAAAATGCAAAACAAAGCAACAACAGAAGAGATAATCAAGTTTGGTTCTTTGAAAATACCAATAAATCAAAATATTAAAAGGCACAAATCAATAACATTAGGAATGAAAGAGGGACATAACTACAGATACAGTAGAGAATTTAAGAATAAGAGAATACCATGAATGAGATTAGGCCAATCAACTGAAAAAGTTGGATGAAATGGAAATTTCCCCAGGGGAAAAAAAAACTTATCAAAACTGAGTACAAAATAGAAAATCTGAACACACAAATAATCATTAAATAGATCGCATCTATGTTTTAAAAATCTACACATATACACAAACAGACAAAACCTGGCCTAGGGGATTTTACAAGTTAGTTCTATCCAACATTTAAGGAACAGGTAACCCAGCCTCATGCAAATCACTCCAGAGACCAGGAAAAGAAGGAAAGTTCTCCCAGCTATTATATGAGGTAAATATAACCTTGATACCAAAAGAAAATAAGAAAAATCTAAGAAAGGAAAATTTCAGCACAATCTCACTGTTCAACATAAATGCAAAAATCTTAAAATGTTTGCCATTTGAGTATTATTATGTACAATAATAATAACCACCAAGAGAAACCAACTAGGTTTATTCCCGGGTTAAAAGGATGATTTAACACTGGCAAAACTGTGTATATAATTCACAAGAATAGATCAAAGAGGGAAATTCTATGATTATTCAATAGACAGAAAAATCCTTTGAAAAAATTCAACACCCATTTATGACATAATTTTTTTTTAACTCTTAGCAAACTAAGATTTGAAAGGAACTCTATAATTTAAAGTGTATCTACAAAAACTTTAGAATGAACGTCAGGCTTCGTGGGCAAATAGTAAAAGCATTCCTTTAAAGGCAGGATCAAGACGAGGCTGACCGTTACCTCCTCTTCTATTCACCATTATTCTGGAGGTCCTAGCCAATACACAAGGCAAGAAAAAAAATTAAAGCTGTGAAGATTTGAGAGGAAGAAGTGAAACTCTCTCCGCAGATTATAGGATTGTTCATATAGACGACGCAAAAAGGAGCAACTGCCAAACCATAGGAACAAATAAAAGGGTTCAGAAAAGCGCTTGCTAAACCATCGGTGTACAAAAATCAGCTGTGCTCCTACCATCAGCAACAAATGATTTAAAATGTAATTTTTAAAAATTCCATTTACAATAACCAAAAAATTTTAAGATGCTTAAAATAAATCCAACAGAAAATGTGCAAAGATCTTTACAGAGAAAAATATATTACTTTATTAAAAGAGCTTAAGGAAACAAAAAAATAGAGAAATAAACTATGTTCTTGAATGGGAAGACTTCAGGTCATAAAGATGGCAGTCCTCCCGCAGAATAATCGATAAATATGATGCAAATGCGAACAAAATTTCAACTCTGTGCGTGTGTGAGCATGGGCGTGTGTGTGTACATGTGCACACATGCGTGTAATCTGACAAACTGACCCTGAGGTTTCTAGGAAAGAGCAAAGACCCTGTGTAGACAAGCTGATCTGGGAGAACAAAGTAGATGACGTACCCTCCCAGATAGCCAGACATTCTTTGAATTAGAGTAATTAGCACAGTATGGTCTTGGCATAGAGATAGTAAAATAAACCAATGGCACAGAACAGAGCCCAGATACAAGTCTAGATCTATGTGGAGGTAGGGGGTGGGGATAACTCACTGGCAGAGAGCATGCTTAGCATGCACAAGGTGATGGGTTCAATCCCCAGGACCACCATTAACATAAATACATACATACATACGTACATACATACCTAATTACCTGCCCCTCCAAAACAAAAACAAAAGCAAACCAAAAAATGTAATAGAGTAAAAAAATTTTTTTTAATTCATGTGGAAATCTCATATATGACAGAGCACTACAATTGGGGGTGGGGGTGATGCCCTAGCCAATACTAGCACTAGGAATATTGGTTACCCAAATGGGGGATGGGGAGAAAAATAGAGTCTTATCTCACACGGTAGACAAAAATCAATTTCAGGCAAATTAAAGACCCAAATGTGAAATACAAAGTTTAAAACCTTCCAAAGGAAATACAGTGGAAAATCTTTATGACCTCAGAAAAAGATTTCTTAAAGCAAGCATAAACCACAAAGGAAAAGATTGTTAAATCTGATGACAGACAATGCCCTTAACAGAGTTAAAAGGTGAAACACAGCGTTTCTCATAAAGTCAAACATACACCTTTCTATGTTCCAGCAATTCCACTCTGAAGTATTTGCCCCGGAGAGATGAAAACATATGTCCACCAAAAGATAAGATAAGCGCAAAAATGTTTATAGCCATTTTATTCATAGCAGCCAAAAACGGAAACCCACACTGTCCATCAATGGGAGAAAGGATACACATGCTATAGTGTATTTGTACAATAGAAATCTCAGCAATAAAAAAGAAACCTATGCAACAACATGGACGAATCTTAAAAACATTATGCAGAGCAAGAAGCCAGACACACTTACTGTATGATTTCATTTACATGAAGTTCTGAATCAGGCAAAATTAATACAATATGGTAAAAGAAGTCAAAACAGTGGTTGCCTGGGAAGGAGCACAAAGGACCTTCCTGGGGTGACGGAAATATTCTACGACCTGGTAGAGGAGTGGGTTACATGCTACATACATTTGTCAAAATCCAGCAAACTGTAGCAATTAAGATGTGTATATTTCACTGTATTTTTTAAAAACTACCAAGCCTCCCCTACCCCCACGACTCCCAAAAGAGAGGCAAACCTGGGAGAAGATCTTTGCCTACCAAGAGATTCATAGTCAAAATCTGTAAAGAACTGCCACAGATCAACTCTGGAGAAAAATCACCAAATGGAACAGGCAAAAGATAGGAACAGGCAATTCACAGAAAACAGTTGAAAATATGCTCAACTGCACCAGCTGCCAGGAAAATAACAAGACAGCACTGCGTACCCTTTGAATGCACAAAGATTTTGAAGTCTGGGCGTACTGAGCACCGCTGAGACCGAGGAACAACTGGAGTTTGGATACCCAGCGCGTGGGAATGCAGACTGGCAACATCTAGAAAGAACGAGGATGCTCTTACCATACAGCTCGGCAATCCCATGCCAAGCATGGCCCCGGTGGTCTTCAGCTGGAGGACATCTGCATCTCTCACATGTGGATGGGGGTGGATCGCTGCAGCACCATTTGTAACTGGGGGAAAAAGAAAAAGAGAAACCAAAGTCAGGCGGGTGAGGAAGGGGAAAGGCTAAGTGATCTACCAGCAAAAGGATGGATAAAGTATGGTGACTCCACATAGTGAAATAAAAACCATCAGTAAAAAGAAATGAATTCTAGAATACATATAATGTCAGAACAAAACGTTAAACAACAGAAAAAGAAGGTCACCAAAGAATAGGAAATGTATGTTTCCATTTATACAAAGTTTAAAGAAACAGCAAAACGAAACCACCTATTGTTTAGGGATGCAAATATATTTGGTGTAAGTACAAAGAGAAGGCAGAAAATCATACACGCAATTCAGGATAATGGTTATGTCTGAGAAGGGAGCAGAGCGGACGGGAAGAGGAGGGCATCAGAGGGACTTTAAAGTGACAGTTATATTCTTTTTCCTAAATTGGGTGGTGAGATCACAGGTGCTCATTGTTCAATAAAGGCGAACTCTGGACTGAGTGACAGTCACCAATGAACCATGATGGGGTGAGGGGAGGATTCCAGAGCAGGGACCATGGGATAGGGTGACCCCTCTACTCCCAAGAAGAAATGGTTGGAGGCTGGAAGGGCCGACGATGTGGAAAGCTGATGGGTGGGGACATGGACAGGAAACCAAGGGACCCCACGGAGGGCCTCCACCATATTTTCTTTACGATGGAAGCAACAAGGGTGTCTCCCCACAAACTGGAGGGAGAGGGCCACCTCATCTCCCCAGCCTGACTGCAAACGCCTGCCCCTGCTACTGTCCCCACTAGCCTCCCTGCAAGTGCGACCACCACAGGAGTCAGCAGACACCTGCTAGAGGTGATGGTGAGAGGACCGGGGCAGAGAAGAGATAGAGATGCCCTGGGCCGGCGCTGGAGAAGAGGTAGATGCTTTCTTGACTGATGACTGTCCCTCCTGCCAGGAGTCACTTGCAAGTCAGCACAGCCATGAGCAGCAGGGCACTAGGTGCCTCTGTGGGTACCGCACCACTGAAGGCTGGGGTCCCAGGAGAAAAGGCGGTCTCAGGTCAAGGGTGGTGGCTCGGGGCTCTCTCCCAGATTCCTCCACTCCCTCCCGCTACCCCAACTGGGGCTCATTCACAAGCCAACACTATGAAAACAAAGGGAAATCACCCAGCCGAGGCCTCCCCATCTGCACAGCAAGGAAGTCTCAGTCTCAAGGTTAATGGTGAAGAGGAACTTGCCTGGTTGTGCAGGTCGTGGGATCGGCAGGAATTCTGATAAACAAGAAAGGATGGTGGCACCGGGGCAGGGCGGGGGTGGGGAGATCACCAAGAGATCTGGCCACAGCTCAAGAGGAGGCCAAGGGTGCACAATCTCAGGGAAACGAAAGGGTGATCATTTATAAGCATGAATTGTTTTACATTCCAGGGGAGTCGACTCCGAAGCCAAACACTTCCTGCAGAAGTTTAGGTGGAGGGTGAGTCATTGTTATAAATAGACCAGTGATCAGAATGTCATCGGGAAGGACAGAGTCCCACAGGCATAACTTGGAGGGAGTGGAAGGCGCTGCATGAATTGAGAGCTGGGGTCTAAGGGGGAGCCCTCTGATGGGCTTTTGTGGAAGAAGAAGCAGATACTTAGGAAGGGGGTTCCAGCCAAGCAGGAGGAAGACGATGCTGGGGACCGGCCAGGGACAAGCCTCCCGCGTGGCTGAGCAGAGCCCAGCTCACAGCCCACCAGTCCCTGACTCGGACTGAGCCATCACATCTTCTAGAAATTCTTCCAAATTGAAAGTCTTCTAGGATCCCAAGGGTCCCCATCCACCAAGGCCCAGGAGAACAAAATTCTTCAACTGGGATCCCTCATTCGACATGCCTGATGGGCACCGGGGACTCAGAGGGCCCCCGGCCTCAAGTTCACAATAACTCAGAGCTCTTAGGAAACTTGTCCAAGGGGAGAACATTATCAGGGAAGCCAAGCACTGTCCCCTGAGGGCATCCGAGTCCAGCCTGGGGTGGGAGAGGTTGCCCAGAAGCCTTTCCTGATCCCTCATACAGGTACCTGAATTTCATCTTATCCTGGGTCACGTAGAGGATTTAATTGTCCCAGAACTGGGCCAGGGCCCAAAGCAAAGAACAAAAGGAGCCAAGAACCTGGTACCTTCACACTCGGAAGGGGAGGCCGGGCCTGTCCAGCTGCTGAACACTACCATCCGCCAAGGGGGACCAGGAAGCTACGGAATCTACCCAAAATATGTCAAGGGACAGGAAAGGGGGCTTCAACCTAGCATAATGGAAAACAACATGGAGAAGTAAAAACGTTTCCTGTTTAGACTCCCGTGAACTGACATTCCCCAATAAAGCATGCATCACGGGATGATGGTTTTTGTTTCCTCAAGAGGACTGTAAACTCCTAGACAGAGGAAGACGTGCTCCCCGCTCTGTCACTCGCACCTGCGGGGGTCTTGGGGAGTGTGACTCTCGCTGGAGGAACTGAATGCCCAGGTGCCTCTGTTCTCAGTCACACTGCATTTCCCGTCAGACGTGCCACCTCCTCTGAACCAGAAGCAGTCACATCTCACGTGAGGCACCAACCACTCGGGGTCCTCCCCCATCCTAGGGCCCCTGCCGTGGGCCTCAGAGCAAAGCTTGCTTTTTGGAAGACTGGGCAGCCTGTCCTGGAACTTCTGGCCTCCCCTCGGGCTCGCCCTCCTCTCCACTTCTGGTGTGAGGTTCCGGGCCTGCAGAGCCTGGCCCATTTTGTGGAGCGGACATGCCAGATTTCCTCTGGGAAAGCAGAGGGAGGGAACCCCCCTTACAGCCCAACAGCCGGAGGTCAACAGGAAGTGGCCAGGAGGCTCTGGGTGAGCCAGTGGGGAAACACCTCCTTCCAACAGGGCAGACAGGCCCCGGCGTGGGCTTTGGCGGGAGGAAGGGTGGCCATCCCTGTGAGCTGAGCGGACAGCCCTGGCCTCAGCAGGATGACTAAGAGCCTGGGGCTCACACAGGCTGCCGGCTGACCCACTGACATACAGCCCTCCCCCAGGACTTCCTCTCTGCCCCAAAGTGGGTGTGGGAGGGAGATCCTGAACCGCCAGCCCCGCAGACACCCAGCTGGCAGGGGCCAGAGACCCAGCACCCACTCCTGTCTTAGAACCCAGAGGGGAGGCCTCAGGATACAAGCATCTGGCCCCAGAGAGAGACCCTTGAAGGTCGTCCAACCCAGTGGTGCTCACTGTGCCTCAGGGAGCCCCAGGACACAGCAGAGGAGGGAGCACACCCAAGCCCTAGGCCCCTGCTCCCCTGTGGGAGTTTAGCTTTGATCTGTCTTCATTATGGGCATGAAAGGGAGGTCACCTCTCAGGGCTCATTCTACAGCTGGGGAAAGCGGACCAGAGGGAAGGGAGCATTGGTCGAGTGTGACATGAGGAGTCAGGGCCGGGCTAAGCGTGGCAAACAGGGAGAGCCAGGAAGAGACCAACTAGGGGGCGGCTGAAACTGGCTACACTGGGGGGGCGGAGATGTGGCAAGAACTCAGCGGGAGGGCAGGAGGAAGATGCGGCAGGAACAGATCTACATTGAAGGCATGTGGCTGGGGCTTGGATGGTGCCACCAAGTCTGACTTGGCGGTCAAGTGAGCAGAAGGGCCAAAGATGACCCCAAGTTTCTGATGGGGTTATCTGAGGGGCTGGTGGGGCCACTACTGGGAAGAGAGAAGTGGGGGGGCTCGGATTCCAGGTTTGCTCTGAGCAACCAGAAGGACGAGGCTATTTCCTTCGGGAATAACTAGAGTTGGGGTTGGGGGGTTAAGGCTACTTTTCTACAGTAGGCTTTAAAGTCAGCTAGACCTGGGGGGTGCGGGGGTACAGCTCAGTGCTAGAGCGCAGGCTTAGCATGCACAAGGTCCTGGGTTCAATCCCCAAGACCTCCATTTAAACAAACAGTCAGCTAGACCTGAGCTCTAGTCTCCCAAGCTCTGCCCTTCACTAGCTGTGTGACCTTGGTCAAATCATTAAACCTCTCTGAGCTCAACTTTCTCCCCTGTAAACTGAAGGCAAGAGAGCGCACCCAGAGGATCATTGTAAGGATGGAGACAACACATGTAAAGTGTTTGTTGCATTATAAGCAATGATAAATATTTGCTGTTATTCTCATTACTATATGTCAAGGGCTTTATATATATATAATTTCATGTCATCCTCCCAGCAATCTGCAAAGCTGGCACTGTTTTTTTGTTGTTGTTGTTGTTTGTTTTTTGGCCCAAATTTGCAGATGAGAAAAATGGAGGCTCAGAGAGGTTAAAGAAATGGCTCAGGGTCACACAGCAAGCATTGGGGTCAGAGCAGAGATTTGAACCCAGAACCTTCTGGCCCTAAGCACAAACTTTCCAACATCAGGTTGTATGTCCATTAACCTTCCTGGGGCTACAGGGCGGGCCCCCACTTCCAGGAGGTGGGAGAGTCAAGAGGCTCAGAGAGTAGGCAGTAGGTTTGAACCCAGAAGACATGAACCCAGAGTCAGAATCACATGGACATGGTTTAGACAATTTTGTCTCCAATGAACCTGAGGACATTTTTTTTTTCCCTCTCCCCACTTTTTCTTCTCTTGTCAATGAGACTGTACTCTTTACTCCAGTGACTCACCGGAAAATGTAAATTAAAAAAAAAAAATTAAGAGGAACATTGCTCCTACGTAAGCCCCTGTCATCTGTGAATCATTCAAGACAGGTATAATGGACATAATTACAGCTCGCCCACAAGCTAGACCCAAGATCAGTCCTAAAGGCTGACTTCAGAATCCAGCGGTTTCCCCAGCAGAGCCTGGGGCAACTGATGCCAGCCTGGAGAAGAACTCAAACCTGAACTGGTTCTCCTGGCCTTGGTCATCTCCCTGGGGGCCCAGGTCGGGAGGAACCTGGGGACTTATGCCCTGACCCCAGATACCCAGCAATTCCAGAACTCCCCTCCCACTCCACTCCCCTACACCATGTCCACCAGCCCCTCTTCCCAGTTCCCGTCTCACTCACTCGGGGCCCCTCCCTCCATGTGAACTCATTCTCCTTCACCATCTTGCTTCTTAAAGAAACCTGACCTTTATTCCTCCATCACTGTAAAGCCATCCCACTCAGCCAAAAGTGGGGGGATGGCACTTCATAATGCTACAAATAGTGGAGTCCCGTATGTGTCCAGACAGCCTGGAGCTGGATTAATCATAGGGGTTGTGCAGCAATTAAGTGAGATGATGCACATATGGCCCTCAGCCCACTGCCTGTGTTCGGGAAGTGCCAGCTATTATTAACACTGCCATCCTCTTCGCCATCTTGGGAAACAGGAGCGTCGGGAGCTCCCACGTAAGCTGGCAGCCTCCTCCTGTGGCCTCGGGGCCCCATGATCTGTGGGCCAGGATTAGGAATCCCAAGGGCACTAGAGTTAGATTGTCACAGGCGGCAGATCACTCAAACCCAGTAACGAAACTGGGCCCCAGGAAAGGCAGAGACCAGTCCAAAGCTACCTAGTTGGTTGGTGGCAGAGTCAGGACAGGAACCCAGGCCTCCTGCATCCAGGCCACACCTCACTGCACTCCAGTACGGGCGCCCCTCAGAGTCACAGAGATCAAGGAGAAGGCTTAATGCATCCCAGGTGACGAGATGAGCTCCTGGGAAATCAGAGGGACTATGTGCCCAGCTAATTCATTCCAAAGTTCTCCAGCTCAAAGCCAAGTGCAGGGGGCCTGTGGTTGGTGGGAAGTGCACTCTTGCACATCAATGCCGGTGCTGCAAGGAAAAGAAAATACCCCTGGTCTTCTCAGGAGAAAGACCTGGAGTTGCCCTGAAGTGCCATCAGGAAGCACAGTTTGAAGACCTCCTTTCCCAACCTGCCTTCCCAGCCCCCTCTGCATGGGCTGCACCCCCAGACCCATCAGCTCATTGCCTCCTTCTGGCCTGGAGACACCCACCCTGCACCTAGGGTCTCATATTTCCTGCAGTCCTTTCCCCAGTCGTGATTCAAGGAGTGCCTCTCGCCAGACTTCTGAGATAAAGGCCGGCCGCTCCCCTCCCAGAGCTCACTGGCTAGCTGGTAGGGAAACAGACAACTGGAGAGAGGAGACAGATGCAGGCAAAGACAGTCCAGCAGGGACTTGCACGAGCCAAGTAAGGAGATGTCACCCGGAGAGGCTTGTAGTCCTCCCTGCTGCTGCGGTCTCCTCCCTAAACAAACTAGGCGCCTCCTTCAAGGCCCCCTCCTTCAGGAAGCCTTCTCTGATACAAAGGTTGCAATCACACTCTTCTGAACTTCTGTCCTAATGGGCCGGTGACCATTCCATGCCCTCCCCTCCCCCACAGCTGGGGCCCTTGACCCAGCCTGCGGGGTCTACCCTGCCTTAAGCGCAGACCTAGCCAGGGCTCCACCCCAGAACCTTCTGATGACACACCAGTGGCTTTCCCACTTTCCCAGGCTGCCCTGGCCTGCTCCTTCCCACCCCAAGTGTCCAAGGCAGCAAGAGGCTTAGAAAGAAGCTTCCCTACCCCTAAGCAGTGTGTGCTCCTGGGGTGCAGTGGAGGCTGAGGCTTTGTATCACAGGGGTCCTGACCCCAATTGCCCCTTTTAAAGGGTTGGGATGGGGGCATGCCCCTCCCTCATCTGTCAGGATTCCACCCACTTGGCTGTAAGTGGCAAAAACCTCAGCTAACACAGGCTTCAGCACATTCAGGGTCATTTTTCCCCACATAGAATGTCCAGAGAAAAATAGCGTCTGCTGTTCCAGGTTGTCACCAAGGACCCAGACTCAGTCTACGTTCCTGTCATCCTTAAAGTCTGAGTTTCATTCTCACAGTCACAGGATGGCTGTGTTGTCTCCACACTTCCTGCAAAGAGCCAAAGAGGCGTGCCAGCCACGGCCATCCGGAGCAGACTCCTGGACAGGCACCAGAACAGGGACAGGAGACTTGATGGGCTGGACATCTGGGCTTCCTGCCGCCACTGGCAGGAGAGTGACCCAGTGTGGGCACTCTGGGCATGGCCTGGGGCTAGTTAAGGGCTCCCTGACCTGGGCAAAGGGTGAACGGTGAAGGCAACGCCTCCCTCCAAAGGCTATATTTTCAGACCCAGTGGAGTAGA
Organism: Camelus bactrianus; assembly: GCF_048773025.1. Taxonomy (NCBI): domain Eukaryota; kingdom Metazoa; phylum Chordata; class Mammalia; order Artiodactyla; family Camelidae; genus Camelus; species Camelus bactrianus. The sequence continues at coordinate 37,394,074 of NC_133554.1, read as the reverse complement.
GGGTGAGGGGGCTGGTGGAGAGCAGCCATGTGGAGGAGGACACACGTGGAGAGTAGCTGGTGTCCTCAGTCCCATGCAATCCTATAGCTGTATCTCTAGAGGCACCTTCGTTGGGAAACCCCCTCCAGCTCTGCTTTCCCCACGGCATGGCTCTTGTGGGGGGGCTCATGAGCCCCACCCCCACGTGTAACCTACAGCGTCCCTGCTGCTACAGGAAGTGACTGGATGACTGGATCGTGTCTCTGGGCTTCATAATCAGAAGGGCCAGGCTCCACTTCTCCTTTGCCCGTGCAGGAGGCAAGCTGGCCGTCTTTGTTGCCAGGGAGATGTGGATCTGAATCCTAACCCCACAGCTTGCTCTGTGCTCTGCTGACCAAGTAAATTCTTGTCCTGAGGGGGTAACTAGGCTTCCATACATACTGGCTTTCTCTCTCCATCACATCCAAAAACTGTTGTCAAAATCAGAGACCAGTTGGATACACACAACAGCTCTGATCTGCCCTGTGCGGAAGTGGTGGTGACAGATACCATTGTCACGGCTCCCATCCCACCCTGGAGCTACACGGAGTAGAAGCATCAATGTCACCAGAGGCTCTTTTTCTAGACTCAGGTTAAAAGTAAAAAATACATATATATTTATATATGCACACACATATTATAAACTTATAATACAACATATTAAAATTTTAAATATAAGTATTTTTCTATATTTATATATGTTTACAAAGGGAGATGGAAGAAGAAGGACACAGGAATATCAAGGCAGGATGGCAGTGTTTTCATCCATAACCAGTTGCTTATTTTCTCCAAAATAGAAATGCCTTTATTACTTCATCTGATTATAAAAGTAATACTTGCTCATGGTAAAAAAAAAAAAAAAAGCTACAAAATCTGTCCAGTAAAAGTATCAACTTCCCACAAAATCCTAACCCACATAGAAAACCACCGTCAGTGGTTTGAGCCATGTCCTTCCAGGTGCTTTTTAAAATGCGCATAAGACTTTTCAGAAACATAATGGAATCATATTACACTGTTCTGATTCCGTCTTCTGGTTTCAAGTGTACTCTCCTTGCCTTGGGATTTTACCCCTTGCTTCTGGAGAGGAAGTAGTTTGTACCCAGGAAAGATGCTGTGAAGGACTCAACAGGGAGCAGCGTATTATGCAATGCACACATTTTTTAAATAAATGTTCAAAAGAGAAAGCTCTTAGGCACTGGAGTAATTGCCCCCATTTTAAAGGCTGCTTCTGTCAAAGAGGTGCTAACTGCATAAAAAATTTCACCAGAAAGAGAACTGCATTAAAGAGATAATGCAAGGGATGCAAATTAAATAATAAAGGGCTATCATTTTTCATTTACCAACTTAGGCCCCAAAATTATTTTAATTATACATCTGGTGTCGGCAAGGAACATAGCAGGCTCTCTTGTCTGCTCCCAGTGGGTGTGTTAATTGGAATACACTTTCTTGAAAGTAATTTGGCAACATAGATCAAAAACCTGACACATGTTTATGTCCTTTGATTCACTTTCAGGAATTGACCCCCAAAGAAATCATTCAAAATGCTGGCAGAGAGCTCAGCACAAAGATGCTCATTGTAAGTATTTTGTAAGAAGGGGGAAAGGGAAACAGCCCAGGTATCCAGCATTAGGGGAGCGATCAAGGAAAATGTGGTCCATTCAAAGTACTGCATAATATCTGGCTATTTGAAGTTTTCATGAAAATGTGGAAGATCAAAATTAACAGCTGTGATTGAGTAGTGATGCCTGCTACTTGTGGGGCTTCGTGGGGAGGGGAGGGGAGGAGAGTTATGTACACAGGTCATTTGGTGGAGGCCTTGAGGTCACCAAGTGGAAGCAGGAGGCTGCAATCTCTGTGGTTTCTGCTCTAGGTTTGTATGTATGGACTTCCTTTAGCAACTTTGCCTTCTTCAGGCCAGTGCTAATTCACCACGTCTGCCTACTGACAGATAACTGGGCTCTCCTCCAGAATCGGGCAAACTCCAAGACTTACGAGATCGCTCTCATTACTTCTGTTTGCATGATGATTTGTTCTAATTTAAAACGATGTTCTGTGATCAGTAGGTAGAAATTTTAGAAAGTACAGGGGGGAAAAGTAGAAAAATTCACAAAGCCCACTTCATCCGACGTCCCCTGACTAAGGGTGGACCAGTATACTTTGCAAGGACCATCACCTTCTTCAAGACATTTGAAGAACTCAGGAATCAAGCCCCAAACTTAGATCAAGTTTATCTCAGATTATAGAGCCCCCAGGCACCTGCAAGAGAAATTTAAAATCCTCTTAAGAGGAAGACAGTATCATCCTAGGCCTGAAATTATTTCCACAAATAATTTTTCCAACACCATAGTCTACACTCAAAGATAACCAAGTACAGGAGACAAGATACCAGGGGTAAAAACTGGTAGGAAAAAAGACAAGAGATACAAACCAACAGGGAGCCTGGAGCCTGGCATAAATCAGACAGGATTGTAAAATAACTCTGCCTGCTATGTTCAAAGAGGTAAAAGCCAAACTTGAAAAAAATTGGCAAAAAACTAGACATTGTAAACAGTGACATGGCAGGCTTGGGAAAAGAACCAAAGAGAATAAACCGAATTTACTAAGCTGAAAATATAACCACCAAAATGACTAGAGAAGATGCCAGCATCACAGACTCTCCCTCTCCGGTCTAGGTGGGGGTGCCGACACCCAGTCAGTGCTGACGCTTATTTCTGTCCCCTGTGGAAGCACGTAAGGCGTGTCACCACTGCAGCGCCTCGAGAGAAGTCAGGAGATTTTTGCTTGTTTCCCAGCCCCTGACTCCAGGAGTAGCTTTCCTCTCAAAGGCACCAGCAATGACAGCACCGTAGGGTGGGAACTGAGGGCTCTCGTACTGATCCTGATGCAGGTGAAAGGGTCTCATCCATAGGCTGTTTGCTAACGCAGCGAAGGATGGGGTGTATTTCAGGAAGACTTCCTTCAAAATGTTTTCAAAGTTGGGGGAGGCTATAGCTCAATGGTAGAGCTCGTGCTTAGCACGCACAAAGTCCTGGGTTCGATCCCCAGTACCTCTGTTAAATAAAAAGAAAGTAAGAAAGAAAGAAAGAAACTTTTACCTTCCCCACCAAAAACAAACGTTTTGAAATTCTCAGCTTTCCTTCTCAGGAAATCTCATCTGTAGAGTGAGCATGGCTTCTCTCGTTGACAACCTCTCTGAAGGGTTCCTTGGACCTGTCTGCAGTGTTCATCACAGTGTTACTGACAAAGGAAACCACCTCGGTGTCCAGCCATAGTGGAATAGCTACATTAATGGGGCCAGGGCCACTGAGGAACCATTTATTAAGCTACCCTGCTGCCTCTTAAAGCTGGCGGGGGACAGAGAAGATGCCAGAGGGGCAACCCCTGGCCCTCCAGAGAGGCTGCGGACACCCGTGGTTCTGAACGGCAGGCTTGAGAAGAAAGGCAGACGAAGAGCTCTAAGATGTGAACCAGTCCCAGAACACACCTGCCAGGGAGGTCTGTCGGGAGGCTGACTCTGACCTTTGGATCTCTGACTTCTGACCAGGACCTTTTGCTCTTTTCTGGCTAAGACTGACCGAAACCCAAGGCCCAAAGGCCAACAGAGCAGTGTGGTTGTTCCAAGGCTCTGGAGCCAAAGGTTTGGGCTTTATTTCCAGGTGTCCGAGGGGAGATCATCTGTTCTCTACTCTGAGAGTTGGCTTCCTGTCCCAGCCAACACACACTCTCCAAACTGGGTTTGAACTCAGTCTCAAATGGCACAGGGAAGACCTTGAGACCCTCTGAGGACTCCAGACAGGAACCCAGACAGATAGGAACCCAGACGGACAGGAATCAAATATCCACAAGCTCCCAGGAGACACCAAGCACCGACTCTCACAGAGGCCACGTGAAAACCTTGCCAGGGGCAGATGGTCACTTCCAGGTGGAACAGGTGTTACAGGTGCGAACAATCATGGCAGCCAAATGGTGGCAGAGCTGGGATGTTAACCTAGGTCTCAGGCCAATGACTGTTCTCTTTTCACTGTACCAATCAAGCTGCTCAGGGCAGGACCTTGCTGCTCCCTCTGACACCCCAAAGCTGATCCATGACTTCCCTAAACGTTTTAAGAGAGAAAAAAAGGACAAGATGGTTGCTTTGCCTAAGAATTCAACAAGATGCATGGTAATGTACCCAAATATACCCAATCCCAGGGAAAATACTGCGTAATTTAATCAAATCCTCCCGCAGACACATCACCTGTACCTCTTCTTCTTGGAATTTAAAAAATAAAAAAAACTTTCTCACACAAAAAAAGATAAACATGGGAGATGATGGGTGTATTCATTAATGACGGAGTCCTTTCACAATGTATACTATATCATAACACCACGATGGACACTTTTTTTTCTGATGTACACTTTAAACTTCTTACAAATTTTGTCAATTATACCTCAATAACACCAAAAAGGAAAACAAAAATTACCAAGGGGAAAAAAAAAAAAAAACCTGAGCGTTTTTTCTTTTCCAGAAGGAAGAGACTTAACATTTAGTGGGTGATTACTCTGTGCCAGTTACTAAAATAGGTATTTAAAATTAATGATCTCATTTAAACCCAACAGCTGGATGAGAACACTGAGGTTCAGAGGGCTTGGCCCTGTCAAAGCTGCATGGCACTGTTTACAATAGCCAAGACATGGAAGCAGCCTAACTGCCCATCAACAGATGCCTGGATAAAGAAGATATATAAACACATAATGGAATACTACTCAGCCATAATAATGCCGTTTGCAGCAACATGAATGGACCTGCAGATTGTCATACTTAATGAAGCCAGAAAAAGAAAGAAAAATCCCGTATGATCTAACTTATATGTGGAATAAAAAAAAAAGACACAAATGAACTTAATTACAAAACAGAAACAGACTACAGACATAGAGAACAAGCTTATGGTTACCAATGGCAGGGCACTGCAGAGGGATAAATTGGGAGTTCAGGATTTGCAGATAATAACTACTATCTATAAAATAGATAAACAACAGATTTCTATTGTATAGCACAGGGGACTATATTCAATATCTTGTAATAGCCTATAATGAAAAAGAATATGAAAAGGAATATATATATATATATATATGTATAACCAAATCACTATGCTACACACCAGAAATTCACACATTGTAAACTAACTGTACTTTAATAAAAGCAAACAAAAAAGCTGCATGGCATATTAAGTGGCAGAATCATCACTCAGACCAGCCAAAGCTCCCTGCATAAGGACTTTCTCTCTGCTGACTAGCCAGCCGGTAGAGTGACCAATCCATCCAAGTCATCCTTGTTTGCCTGGGACCTTCCAGGTTTTAGCACTGAAAGGCCGATGTCTCAGAAATCCTTCAGTTCGAGGCAAACTGGATCAGTATGTTAGTGTATCGAGCAGTTATCCAAGGCTGGGGGAACATCACCTCAGCTGCTGGTTTTCACATCGTTTTGGTTTCAACCGAACATTTTTCTTTTTGGTACATCTAATAATGAAGCACAGAATAGCATCAGCACATCCTGATTTCCCCATTTCTGGAGTTTTCTTCCTTCCTCATTTTTAATAGCCCTGGAAGCACCAACCACATCCTGAAGTCTACTGAACTGTACCCAGGAAGGAAGAGGGCTTGAAAATGACACAGGAATCGTTCATGGCCCCTTATTTCTTTCTCAGAGAAAATGGAGTTTCTAGGGAGGTAGAGGACATGCCTTGAAACCAAACCCCTGAGCTGGTTCTGCCCGTTAAATAGCTGTGTGCCCTTCAGTAAGTCCCTTTCCCTCTCTGAGCCCCCATTTGAAATACAGGAGTTTGAAGCGATCCCTCAAGGAGTACCCAGGCCTCGATGCTCAGCCCCCTCATTCCACAAATGACGACTGAAGGCCGGAGAAGTAAGGAGGCTTGGCCAAGGTCACCCGGCAAGCTGAAGCCATACGGGAAATCTCGAGAGCTTTGTCCACACCCTCAAATACACAGCAGAGAAAAAGCACAGTGTGCCTAGAAACGGCATCTGTTTAATGTTGCTTTCGGATCCTGTGAGGAAAATGAGCCAAATGCTGAAAGATTAAGAATTTTGATCTTTAAAAACAAATCAGGGTTTAATTTGGGTTCTCTTAAAGCCTCGTAAAAAAAAGGGGAGGGGGGAGCTGAATCCTACACCAAATACTCAGCATTCCAAACTGGGAAGATGAGACAGATTTTAATCCCCTGCGTGAGGAGCGGGCAGATTGGAGGGTGTGTGTTTCCATGGGCCTGCATACTTCTCAGATGTGTAAATGGCAGGCCGCCTAGAGAAGAGGCCGGTCCCAAAGGGCCAGGCAGGGACGCTGGAGGCTCTGAGGGGCGCTGCCCCAGAGCAAAGCCATAGCGAGAGCTAACTGGCTTAAGTAATTCGCTTAAAGCCACTCAGCTAGTAGGTGGCAGAGTCAAGAATTGAACCCAGATCTAAAAGCAAGCCCAGGTGCCCACTGGCTATGCTATGTAATCTTGGGAGCTCGAATTTGAATGGAGAAATCAGAGCTCCTTTTATTATCCAGGGAGTCCGCTGTGGCTCCCTTTAACCTCCCTGTCTTGGATAAAAACTTAGTCATTCGGCCAGGGAAGGGGAAAGGAGTAGCAAGGGATAAATTGGGAGTTTGAGATTTGCAGATACAAACTACTATATATAAAATAGATAAACAACAAGTTTATACTGTATAGCACAGGGAACCATTTTCAATATCTTGTAGTAACCTATGGTGAAAAAGAATATGAAAACGAGTATATGTATGTTCCTATATGACTGAAGTATTGTGCTGTACACCAGAAATTAACACAACATTGTAAACTGACTATACTTCAATAAAAATATATTTTTAAAAAAAGTTAGTCATTTGGTTGTTCATTCATTCAGCATTCACTAAGCGTCTACTATGTGCTGGCTTCAACACGTAAGAGTATGCTGGCTGATACTTGTCATCAAGGAAATAAGCCAATCAAGCAACATGGAGATGTGACCAAGTGCTGTGGGATCAAGGAAGGCTTCCCAGAGGAGGTGATATTTGCAGTGGGACTCGAGTTGGGTTTGGATGTATCAGTTGTCATGTCAAGATAAAATTTGGCTGACTTACTTAATTTACTAGCAGCTTGGGTCCCCTTTGGTGGGGGAGGGCCCTGGGTCAGTACCACTGGCTGAAACAAATTTAGGGATTGTCTAGGAATGCCGATTATCCCCAAATTCCAAAACCCAGTGTATCAATGATCTCTGTATCTCACTTGCCTCCACCAGCAATGGGAAGGCAGGAGAGGGACTCCCATAGCCCTGGGGCCCCTACACCAGTTATTTCAATAAATACACAGGCCTGTGTGGGGAGTAACCAGCCTCATGTTAGAGCTGAAGAAACAGAAGCTGAGAGAACATGGGGGACTTGCCAAGGTCACACAGCTATCCAGGGCAGCGCCGGGACTGAAACCTAAACCCCACACTGTCTTCTATGTGCCAGACACTACTAAATGCTTGAAAAACAAAATCTCTGCAAAAAATAGACCCCAAAAGACGTCAAACAGGAAATGATTCTGCACCTGTGGGTGCTAAGCCCCATGCTGACACCAGGGGTTCACAGGGCCCAACCTCAAGGAAGCTCTCACTCTACTGGCAAAGACCTCAAACGTGTACGTGAAACCACAGCGGCCCACATATAACCGGAGTTGAGTTGTGTGGCATCCCTGGTATTCTGGGTGGTGGGTACCCATGAGGGCTGCAGGGGTCAGTGATCAGTGTCCCAAAAGAGGTAACTCCGTGCTGGCCCAAAAGACTGGGAAGGGTGTTGGCAAGGATGTGGAGCAATTGGAACCCTGCGCTTTGTGGGTGGGAATGTAAAATGGTGCACCCACTATGGAAATTATGACAGTTCTTCAAGAAAGTAAAACTAGAACCCCCATATGATGCAGCAATCCCACTTCTGGGTAAACACTCGAAGAACTGAAAGCCTGGTCTCAAAAGAGGTATTTGTATGCCCATGTTCACAGCAGCTAAAACCGTGGAAACAACTCAAACGTCCATTGACAGATGAATGGATAAACAAAATGTAGTATACAGCCAGAGAGTAGAATATTATTCAGCCTTAAAAAGGAAGGGATAAATCTGGGAGTTTGAGATTTACAAGTGTAAGCCACTATATATAAAAATAGTTTTTTTTAAAGTTCCTTTTGTATAGCACAGGGAACTATGTTCAATATCTTGTAATAACCTTTAATGGAAAAAATATGAAAATGAATATATATATATATATACACACACACACACACACACATATGCATGACTGGGACATTGTGCTGTACACCAGAAATTGACACATTGTAATTGACTGTACTTCAATTAAAAAAAAAAAAAAAGGAAGAGAATTCTGACACATGGCAACAGGGATGAACCTTGAAGACACTGTATTAAGTGAAATAAGCCAGACGTAAAAAGACAAATATCGTATAGTTCCACTTACGTGAGGTACTATATACGAGAGTGGTCCAACACGTAGCGACAGAAAGCAGGTTGGTGGTTGCCAGGGGCCAGGGAGACCAGGAAATGGGTACAGAGTTTCCAATTAGCAAGATGAAAAAGTTCTGGAGATTGGCTGTACAACAGCATGAACGTATTTAACACTACTGAACCATACACTTCAAAATGTTTAAGATGATCAATTTTGGGGAAGGTATAGTTCAAGTGGTAGAGTGTATGTTTAGTATACACAAGGTCCTGGGTTCAATTCCCAGTACCTCCTCTAAAAAAGTAAATAATTTTTTTTAAAAAGATGATCAATTCCATGTTATATGTATTTCACCAAGATTTTTTTGCAAGTCAAAAGAAAAGAAGAAAGGGAGAAAAGTGGGAGTGAGGAAGGGAGAAAGGGAGGGAGGAAGAGAGGGAGGAAGGAAGAGAGGGAGGTAAAAGAGGAAAGAGAAGAAATGTCAGGAAGGATTTGGACAGAGATCAGGGAGGAAGCCAAGCGGTGGCCACTCCAGATGGGGAAAGGGTCCTCCAACACAAACTGGGACCTGGTTTCTTTCTCCCCAGCTCAGCTCTGCCCCTCAAGGTGGTTCATTTTCAGGCTTGATTCTCAGGCTCAGGCTGCTGCAATCATACCCATCCAGATAGATTCAAATTCAGTCAAAAAGAGCAAGTGTCTTGTGTCTCGCATTCCCAGAAGATGTCCTGAGATTCACTCTGGTTTGACCAGCTTAGGTCACCTTGCCCAACTAGGAAGCAATCAAGGAACATGAAGGCTTGTGACACACTGCTCAGCTTTGGACTGGATCACAGGTTCCACTCCTGAAGCTGGGAACAGACATAACTGCACCCAGAGGTTCACAGACCAAAAGTGGAGCAGGGATGTTCTCCAAGGAAAATTAGGGTATGGCTACCAAAGAGATAGTATGGGTGGAAATGGAGGCAGAGCTTCCAGGACTCAGTAAATATCCACTAGTTCCCTTTCCCAAAGGGAATCCAAGGTTCAGAATTGTTACATGACTTGCCCAAGATCAGAGTGGTAAGAAGTAGACCGAGAACTCAGGTGCAGATTTTCTGCTCAAAGCTGATGACATAAACTCTGTGCGTCTTGGGAGGTAAGAGAACTAAGACAAAGATTTGGGTTGAGTGGTGATAGCGATGAAGGTGCTCTTGGTAGGATGCACCTAGATTCGGGAGAGTCAGAAGAGGAGGCTGAGTTTAGTGAAGAAGGAAACAGGAAACTTCTGTGGGTTTTAGTAGAGACAGTGACAAGACAGAAGCTAAGACCCAGTCAAGGCTGCAGTCAGGGGTCTGGACTCCTATCAGCTCAGATGGACTCTTCCTTTTACACCTTGGAGACACTTTCAAAAGATGGTCTCTGTGAGGCGTGCCCACTTCCCACCCCCGCTGCCTGGCTCCAGCTGGTCCTTTGAGACCTTGAGTGCCCCTCCTCCTCCCAGCAAAGCTGTGGCTTTGGCAGCCACTTCGGAAACTGCAACTTTTAAATGAATTTCCACCCCAGAGGAAGTTAAGAAGCGGGCATGTTCCACCAGCCACTTCTGAGATCCCAACATTTCTCCTACCCCTTCAGGAAAAGGATCAAACACTCTTTCACAATGGAAGGAGGAGCGGGAGGGAGGGGAGGAGGAGGAAGGAGGGGGAGGCAGAAGGGGAAGCAAAGAGAAAAAAAGGCCAAATAAGAGAACCTCATTTGATCTTAATCAGACAAAGTTTATGTCTGAACTATACATTTTTCTCTTCCATGCCGAGAAAACCAATACACAAGGGAAAACAAATCACATGTTATTTATTTACTCCCTTGAATTTTCTCTGATTGACTCCAAAAGGATTTAGGAGGCTCCCAAGACTAAACACAGTGGTGACTATGATAATTAGGGACAAAAAAAGGCACCAAGACCACGAAGGTAGCAGAGAGAATACAGATTAGCCAGGCACCTGAGGGAATCCCGATTTATTACTTGGATACGCTATTCAGCCCCATGGGGAAAGAACACTAGCTTTATGTTAGTTTTGTCTTCTGATGATAGAACGCATTCGGATGCATCTGTGGCCATAAACTTTTTTCTGGGACTACACTAAAACGGAAATATATCACATGGGGCCAACAAATTCTATTTGAGTTGCAGAGAAAGACAAGGCCAGTGAACCCAAAGGACCTTTGATGGCGGCATTGTCCGAAATGGCAATGAATGTTCTACCTGGCAATTTTAGTGCCAAAAGAATAAGCATACTTTTTGGATCATGTGTTAAGTGAGAAGATGTCACTCTCAGCCCAGGCCTGGAAGCGTTCACTGCAGCAGGATGCGCAGCCTGAGAGGTGCTGAGATGCAGAACTTGCTGACCTGGAACTGGACCTGAGACTAAGCTAAAGCAGACAGCAGGGAGAGGACCACAGCCAGGTGCCCACCTGTTCCTGGCCCTTTAAGCAGCCTGACCCAGTCACACATCCCATCCCTGGAGATCAAGCCCCTCTTCCTCTCTATCCTTTAATCCTTGCATGCTTTCTCCTGATTTTAAGACCCTGGCATCACCTTATGTCTTCAGCTGTGACCCCCCCCACCAAGCTCAACCTCCAACTAGAATAAACCTTTGTAGTTTGCCTCCCCATATCCACTCCCTCCTTCTCCCACTTCAGTGCCCCCTGAAATTCCCTTAAGAGCATTTGTGCCTCATTTTTAGCCATGTGTTTGGATGGAATTGATTCTACCCCCAATTCTAGGGTTGAATTCTGTGACCCAACCCTTAATTAATCCATGTGTCACATTTCGCTGACCCTGTGGTTGCTTTCAGGAAAGGACAGTGACCCAAATCAGGCTATTCAGGGCTAACAAAGCTCAGTGCTGGATTTTGTACTCTCAGGGAAGTGGATTTTCTCTTCCTCCTCTGGAAAGATAGAGGGAAGGATGTGGCTCCCAGGCCTGCTGGCAGCCATCCTGTGACATGACGGCAGAGCCAGTGAAAGAAATAAGTGAACCCAGAGGAAACCAGACTGTCAGATGGGAATGACTGGATTCCAGTGACACCATCTAAACTCAAGCAACGAGCCATGCTTGAAGCCAGCCTGACCCCTGGACTTCCCAACGAGGTATCTCAAACCAGTTTGGGTCCTAACAGATAAGCCACTTTTGACCCCTCTGGAGTTAGACTTACCTCCAGGCTTACCTCACTCTCCCCTTCATCAGGACCTTGGCACTTTCTTACAGACACTGCCTTAGCCCACCCCTGCTCTCAATTTCCACTATTGATGGTGCTGGTGGAGCCAGCCCTGGCCCTCCAAGGAAGGCTGGGAATCATTCAAACACCAGCTGTAGACAGTAAGAGGAAGTTGGATCAACAGGGAAGATGTCGCAGCCAATTCATCTAAGCAAGCCTTTCGAGGCTTGGGTCCCCTACTCTCAGGGGCTTTGACAGGCAAGCTGAGGGGTGTCTCAAGGAATCCAGGCAGACAGTACTTGGGATGCCTGTTAACAGGGAGAAGGCTCCACAGCACAAGACTGAAACGGGGGCTAGGACTCCTGACCAGGGGAAGAACTGGCAGAAGCAAGCAGGGTTCCCGACTTAGAGAGAGCCAGGCCAATTATTTAGCAAGGAATTCAGGCAAGAAAGCATCCAAATACCAGAACAAGGGCCCAGTTCAGCCTTTGTATCAGAAACAAGGCAGAAGTCCAATTACTCCAGTGAAGCCAAGATCAAAACCAGTGTGGAGGCCAAGTTGACTGAACTCTGGATCCTTAAAGACATCCAGACAGAGCTCAGATCACTAGGCCTGCAACTGAGGGTCCAAGGGCCTGAACTATCCGCTTTTCCACCCATTGAAGGAAAGCACTTAAAACAGAGACTATCTCCTACCCGAAATCCATCTTCTCTTCTTGCTAGATTTTTGCCTACAGATGGGCAAAATGGCAATATGCCCAACACTGCCAAAAGGAAAAGTTTTTTCCCATCTTCCCCTTTCTTCCTGTTTGGAATGCTGGCATAAGTATGAACTGCCTGGAGCTATGGCAGCCATCTTGCAACCCTGAGGAAAAGGCTACTAGAAAGTAAACACAGTAAGTAATGGCCTGAAACCAACCCTGGGACTACCCTCTTCTGGATTTTTTGTTCTATGGGGTAAATGAATCTTTAAAGCGGTTAAGCCAATGGTTCTTAAAGTGTGTCCCCAGGCCAGTAGGGTCGGCACCATGTGGGAAATGCGTTAGAAATGCACATCCTGTCATCTGTCGATGGACATTTAGATAAAAATAGATCCCAAAAAAGATTCTTTTGTATAGCACAGGGAACTGTGTTCAATATCTTGTAATAACCTCTAATGGAAAAAGTATGAAAACGAATGTGTGCATGTACACACACGACTGGGACACGGTGCTGTAAAGAGATTGGCATACTGTAGTTGACTGTACTTCAATTAAAAAAAAAAAAAGGAAAGAAATGCACATTCTTAGGCCCCAACCCAGACCTATAAGAAACTTGATCGGTGGGTCCTGAAATCTGAGTTTTCCCAATCCCATCGCAACCCCGTGACTCTGGTATGTGCTAACGTTCAAGAACCATTGGCTTAAACTACTGTTGATCACGTTTTCTGTGAGCCTCAGCTGAAAGCATTTATAATTTACACATTTTCCCCACAGCATTCCTGAGCTGTTTATGGGCTGTCAGGCGGCTGAGGGCAAAGTTGGGTAGCCCACATTCAGAAAACCAAAAGGGAAAGTTTCAAAGAGGAAAAGGGAATTGACAAAGGGAAAAAATACAAGTTAAGCACTTCTAGTCATCAAAATAATTATCAATACAATTAAAAGCCGAAAGAAAACACTGAGGGGAAGTAACTGTGGCAAAAGGACAACACTGAAAATCCTTTGTCAAAAAGTCATGCAAAAATTATAAAGAAAAACAATAAGATTCCAAATAAGGAGACAAAGAACACCAAAAAAAAAAAAAAAATTGCAGACTGGGAAACGCAAATGGATAAGAGGAAAAATGCTCAACCTTTAAGTAGTCAAAGCAAATGTGAATTGGAATGTGATATTCCCATCTATTGAATTAGCAAAGATAGAGTAGAAGAAACTTCTCGAAGCAGTGAGGGTAGAATAGGATGGTCATGTTCCTGTGCGGCCAACGAGGGTGTTTAAATTGGAACAGCCACCATTCTGGAAAGTGCCCAGGCCACAATTAATCAAGAGATTGCTCGATGTTCACACTGTCTGAATCAGGAATCCAACTCTCTGGTCCAGAGGTCACCAAAGGCCTGTTTTTGTATGGTCTACAAACTAAGAATGGTTTTCACATTCTTAAGAGGTTGGAAGAAGAAAAAGGAGGAAAAAGAAAGAAGGGAAAAGGATAAGGGTGAAGAAGAAGGAAAAGATTAGATTCGGGACAGCCTCCTAAATCTATTTTCTGTCTGTTTTTCATTGAAAAAACTGGCCAATTTTTGACTGGTTCTAGTCTTAAACTGGGTTGGCAAATGATGGCCCATGGACCAGATCCGACCAGCCACCTGTTTTTGTAAATAAAATTTTATTGGAACACATTCACACTCTTTTTTTATAGCGTTCATGGCTGCTTTTTGCACTGCAGCAGACAGTTGAGTAGTTATGGCACAGACTGGCCCACCGAACCTAAAATATTTGTTCTCTGGCCCTTTACCAAAAGTTTGCCAACTCCTGGCCTAAAGAAATACTCAGAAAGCTAGATTAAGATGCACGTACAGAGATGTTCATCACAGCATTATTTATACAGGAGACCAGTTAAACAAACAATGGCTTATTCAACTGAGACAATGAGCAAGCATTTACCCCATGGCCTCACATATTAAGGACTCAATAAACATTAGCAATTATTAGTAACCATGGGATGTTTTGTCATTTTTATGTTTTCAAAGAACCAGGCATAAAACAGGACCGCAGTCTATAGCAATGCTCATAGCTGTTTCTTTTGTATTATTTCAATTAAATTTTTAAAATATTGAGATACCAAGAAAAAAAAAAGGGTCTGGAAGGAATGAATTAAAAACCTCATTGAGGGGGGAGGGTATAGCTCCAGTGATAGAGCACATGCCTAGCATGCATGAGGTCCTGGGTTCAATCCCCAGTACCGCCATTAAAAATAAATAAAAAAACCAAATTATCTCAAACAAAGAAATAAACAAAACACACACACCTCATTGATAGTTCTCTTGGAGCTACAGGATTCTGGGTAACTTCATTTGCAGCCATACACTTTTCAGTTAATTCTCAAGTTTCCTGTGATGGGTGACTATTGCTCTTCTTAGCCTTAAATTAAAAAGCCTTATTTCTCAGAAAGTATTTGAGTTTGGAAATTCAGCTGTGGGCTGGGGGCAGGCTTTGGGGAGGTCGTTACTACAGAAACCTGAATCAGGCTGCATCATAGCGTGAGGGAAAGGTTGAGAGGAAGGAATGAAATTTGGAGGAAAAAAAAGAAAGGAAGAAAGAGTGAGCCAGGGGTGTGGTGTGAGCCTGAGCACAAGGCAGAGGCCAGCAGCCCGTGGAAAACCGCAGGGGCCGCAGAACTTTGAAGAATGAGCAGGTCTGGCGCGGCTGCTCACAGACTGGACCTCAGACCAGCCCCACGGGTACCACGGGCCAGGAATGGAGAATCTCAGGCCCCGCCCTGGACACGCTGAATCCCAGTGCGCCTGGTTCAGGACCCCCAGGTGATGGGCGAACACACCCCGGTTTGAGAAGCACGAGCTAGTCTGGGGAACTGTCCGGAGTGTCAACTCTCCCTCAGCTGCTACCCCCACCCTCAGTCTTTTTCAGTAAATGTATTATACTTAAAATACCTTCCGAGAGAGATTTGTGCCTCCCTCACAGATCAAAAGGAGACAAAAAAGGAAAAACAGAGAGACGGGTAAGCCACTGCCCCTAAAACACATACACACACACACACACACACACACACACACGCACACACACAGACGCTGGCCAGGCTTGAGCAAGCATCAGGAGCTAGAAAACACCTGAGGAGCAGCAGGAACGCCTTCCAGAGGCCCAGAGAGGCCCGCCAAGCCGCCACAGAGGAGCTGTTATTCTTGGGCCAAGCCTGACAGCTCAGCTGCGACGCGGGAGTGTTCCAGAGGCAAGCCAGCTGCCAATTTCCCAGAAGATGTTTTATTTCTTGTTCAAATATCTTGAAGAGCCATTTTAGAGCTGGGAAGATCAGACATGGGATGAGAGGGGCAGAGGGGCAGAGAGCAGTGCCCAGGACGTGGGCGGGGGTCTTTGCCTGCAGCAGGCCCCCTGCCAGCTTCCTGAGCTGTCACCCAGGAGGGTAATTGCAGCCCCTCCATGGGGCCAAGCGCTGCCCGAGCATCATTGCCCTGTGTGCACACAACAGCCTGTTGAGGTAGGGACTATTATTATTCCCATTTGATAAATGTGGAAACTGAGGCTCAGGGAGGCAGAGTAGCTTGCCAAGGAGTGGCATAAGGAGGAGACTGGGCAGGGATTCACCATGAGGTGTCTGACTCCAAGGCCAAGTTTCTTCCCAGATGCCAGGCTGTCTCATGGAAGAATCACCTTTCAGTCTAACTGGTAGGTAGAAATCACTGCTGAGTGATGCTGTCAGGCTTGAGGGGCTCTGCTCAGAGATGCCCTGAGGTCGTCAGCCTGTCCTGAGTTTCAGCAATAAGCAAGCTGGGTCAGACAAAAATTCCTGTTTCCTCCACCCTCAGAGAGGGACCTCTCTGGGTCCCATGTGGCCACTCTGATAGCCACTGGCTTAGCAGTCCCAGCCAGATGGCTGTGGGTCATGTAGTCACTGACCAGCTCTCGCCCAAGGAGGGGCCTGGAGAGAGGGAGGCAGGTCTCAGGGGCTAATGGAATCTCAAAGCTTCCTGACTTTCCCCTTGCCCAAGCCAAACCAGGTAAAGGAGGAATAATACATCAAGGAGACTTCCTAGCATGAAGGTCAAATGGTAAGAGCTAGGTAGGAGTGTGTATGTGTGTGTGTGTTTAAGAAGGGAGGGGCATCAAAAAATTAAACATAGAATTACTATATGGTCCAGCAATCCTATTCTGGGTATGTATCTCAAAGAACTGAAAGCAGGGATTAAAAACGGACACTCGGACACCCCTGTTTACTGCAGCATTATTCACAATAGCCCAAAGATGGAAGCAACCCAGTGCCCATCGACAGATGAATGGATAAACAAAACGTGGCATCAACACACTACAGAATAGTATTCAGCCTTAAAAAGGAAGCAAATTCTGACACAGGCTACGACACAGATCACTTGGAAAACATGATGCTATGTGAAATAAGCCAGACGCAAAAGGATAAATACTGTATAATTCCACTTAGGAGGTACCTAGAATAGGCAAATTCATTAAGACAGAAAGTAGAACAGGGCTCACCAAGGGCTGAGGGGAGTAGGGGATGGGGAGTTACTGTTTAATCCTTTGATCACCACGGCACCCAAATCTGGGTGACAGTTGTGTTTCCTCGGGGGCACCCAATCCACGAAGGACGATCAACGTGTTAAGGGGTCCAGAGTTTCGGTGTGAGATGATGAAAAAGTTCTGGGGATGCACGGGGGTGATGGCGGCACAACCAAGGACAGGCACTTCATGGCACTGAGTTGTGTGTTTTAAAGTGGTTAAAACATATACATATGCTATATATATTTTGCCACAGTTTTTTATTTACAAGAAGTAAAAGGGGCAGGAGAGCAAGAAAGGAGAGCCCCTCAGGGCTTGGGAAGGGGAGGAGGAAATATGTATTGAGCGTCTCCCAGATGCTAAGACCGGTGCACGGTGGGCTCTTCATGTGCCATTTCATTTAATTCTCAACATGGCCCTTTCAAGTAGGAACTGTTATTAAACTAAGGTTCAGAGAGTACCGTGTGCAGTGTCACCAAACCAGACAGTGGTAGACAGGGACTCAAACCCAGGTCTGTGTTCTCCGCAGCACCAGCCGCCAGTTCAAACATTGTCACTGACAGAAAGCATTGGGAAGACCCGGTCCTCCTCATCTCATTCACTCAGCATCAATGAGCACCTCCTCCGGGCAGGACAGAGTAGATGGCAGCAAAGGGGACACAGCCCTGACAATTAGGACCACTGGAGGCTGTGGGACCATTCCCTGTTTTACTTCCTTCCCATCCTCAGAATCTTAACACGGAGTGAGGGACATTCTGCCTCTGATATTGCCTGGCCTGATTTCTACTGAATTGGGAGCTGCAACAAGCTAGGGCAAAGGAATTTAGGGCTGGGGTCAAGGTGACACCAGGATTTAACTTTGAGCATCTTGGGAAATGGGTCCCAGACATCCCACAAGAGCAGAGGGACACAGGTTCAAGCCCTGCCCTGGACTGGCAGAAATCTTGGTGGAACAGAAAATGCATGGGTTTTGGAGTCAGGTAGCACTGGGTTTGAAATCTAACTCTGCTGCTTACTCTGTGATCTAGGCTTGGCCTCAAGCAAGCCTCAGTTTTCTCAATCTGTCCAAGGGGCATGGAGTACCTGCTTTATATAAGGGCTGCCCCAGGTGGACTGTGGAGCCAAATCACCTGGGTTTAAAACCCTGTTTCCCCACTGTTTATTAGGTGTGTGAACTAGAATAAGTTACTTAACTTCTCTGTGCCTCAGTTTTCCTCATCCAAAAAATGGGTTATCAACTTAATGGGTTGTTGTAAGGCTTAAATGAGTTAATACAGATAATCTCCTGAGCATAGTGCACACTAAAAAATATTTTTATACATATAAAATTTTGATAGCTGTTGTGAAATGTACATAAAACCCTGGCATGTGGTAGGGGGCTCACCAATGGTAATTCCCCCTTCCTTGCCCCTCCAGTTCCCCTCCTGTGTGAGATGCAAAGGAACTATTAATGGGCATTTGTCCTGGGTTTTTCTCTAAATATCCAGATCGGATGCAGCCAGCACTGCCAGGAACCTCTGGTCTTTCCTGTGCTTCCCTCTCCTGTCCACACAAACTGGGGCTCCCGGAGAGAAGCCTGGCAGGCTGAACCCTCCAGGAAGGAGGCTAAAGATGAATCAACCCCAAAATGTGCTTCTTGGTTGTCTGTGCCAGTCCCACCCCACTCGTCCTTAGTGTGTGGGTTCCAAAATCCCAAGGCAGCCCTGAGTGCTCCCGGGAACGCTAGAGGAATTTCCTTGGGTGAGGAAGACTGGGAGCAGGGAATGATCCTTCCTCCAGATGAGCATCAATCGATCCTCTCCAGCTGCCCTACAGGAGTCGTATTGCTTTCTCCATTTTACTGATGAGGCCACGAAGGCACAGAGAGGTTAAGACACTTGGCCAAAGTTACCCAGCAAGTCCACACCGGAGTGAAATTTAAATCCAGGCCTTTTTTGATCCAAAGCATAGGCACTTTCCACGTTCTCAGCCTACTGAACCACATCACCATCAGCTCTGACACTTGCTGGCTGTATGAACTTAGGTAAATCCCCACACCTCTCTGAACCTCAGTATCCATGGACATCAATGAAGAACCTATCTTACAGGGTTGTTTGTTCATTCAACTTTCACTGACTGATGCCAGAGCCATCTTTAAAGTGATATTAATGAAGTTTCAGCCTAGGAACCTGGAAAGTCTCTAGTGATGTTATACACTTTTCTTAAAGAGAATCCCAGGCCCCACAGAACCTGGATCTGCCCCTGATCCCACAGTGTACCAGCACCAGGCTACGCCCCGGGTGTCAATGGGGTGACACAAAAGGGACACAAGACAGCCCATGCTCATGAAGTCCCTAGCACAGGGCCTGCCCCTCTGCCACCTGGCACCATTACTACTGTTATTGTCTGTCTCTTCCCCCGTTGGAATGTTAGCTCTCCAGGGACAGGGAACTATGTCAGGTTTTGTTTGTCCAGGTGGCCCAAGAGCCCAGAACAGTGCCTGGCTCGTGGTCAGAGCCCAGTAAATATTCTCTGACCCTTGAGATGGTGAAGTTCAACTCTCCAACTCATCGATGAGAAAACTGTTCCAGAAGGTGTGTCTTTCCCACGATCAGGGCCAGGCCCCAGGGCCTTGTAACCTCTGATGAAAGACTCTCTCTTAGTTCTTGCTGCCTGTCCGGTGACTCATACTGGGGCCTGAGAGGCATTTTTGGAATAAAAATCTAGGGAGCAACATTCCGAGAAAGAAAAGCAAGGAAAGTGTCAGAGCGGGTAGAGACCGAGGCTGCCAGACTGAATAATGGTGCAGGACAACCAGTTGATTCTGAAACTCAGGCAAGTCCTCTTTTAGTGTAAGCGTGTCCCACGCAATATTGGGGGCATCCTTAGACGCTAACATTAAGATGCACAGTTTATCTGAAATTCAAACTTAACTGAGCATCTTATATTTTATCTGGCAACTCTGCCTTAAAATTCCATAGAACTTAGTTCAGATTCCTGCTCTGTTATTTGCCATGTAGTTGTGGGCAAGAATCCTTACCCCTCCTCTATACCTGTTTCCTCATCTGCAAGCTTTGGCTAGTCCCACATTACTCATGGAGTTGCTGCGAAGATTAGAGGAAAAGGTGTCTCTTGCTATGGGCACATGGTAGATCGACGTTCTGGATGTTGGTTTTCCTCTCCTGATATTAAGACACCCTTAAGGAACTCAGTGGGGAGCCCAACTCGCCAACTGTAAGGAAACATGGTAACTAGCATTAAAGTTCTTCCAACCAGCATGCTTGTATAGAATACGATGTTATGGGTCTAACCTTCAGAAGGCAAACATCTAACCTGGAATTTCTCAGCCCAATCGGACCCAATGCTCCCTTCTCATAAACGTCTTTAAAGCCTCCTTTGCCTTTCTTGAATGAAACTCAGTGATAAAAATGACCCACTTACACACACACTGGAAAGAATGTTCTACCTGCAACTTAAGTGAAAAAAGGAATGTAACAAAACAATATTTCAACATGTGAATGCCTGGACACGTGGCAGTGAGATGCTTGCATAGACTGAGAAGAAATAAATTGGGATTAAGAAACTGGACAATATTCAGTATGAAATTGAACCATGTAAAATTGTGGACATGGAACTGTTTTTGATTTGTGAAAATGTTATTTCATAGGATTCAACCTAATATTTGACATTCGAAATACAAGCACACTAAATCTACCTAGTGTGTGTGTATATGTGTATATCACACCGTGAATCAACAGCTGAAGGAGGTGAGGGTATAGCTCAAATGGTAGCGTATATGCCTAGCATGCATGAGGTCCTGGGTTCAACCCCCAGTACCTCCACTGGGGAAAAGAAAAGAAAACCAGCTACAAATGTAGGCAGGTGACTCAAATATCATAAGCAGCATCACTATTCAGGTTATAATTTTTCCACTCTTGTTAAAATTACGAAGAACACAAAGCATAACCTCTTCTTGTTTTGCCCAGTAGTTGCACTTCCGAAAAATTAAGTTCGTATTTTTTAAATGGGAAAACGAAGCCCTGCAGCATTTGGTTCAAGGTCTCAAAAACCTTCACCCAGTAACTTGACTTCTAAGAAGAATCCTCTCCTAAGAATTCCACTTCTAAGAATATACGTAAGTAAACAATCCAGATCGCCATTACAATCTCTGTGCACGGGAAGCACTGTATAGAAAGGCGGAACACACCAATGACATGCCAACTACAGGGACACGGGTAAGCCAGTCATGGGACGGTCTCCCTGCAGGCTAGAAAGCAGCCATCAGAATGAAACGGTGGGCAGCTGTTGCGGGGCATGGGTGCTTTGGGATTTTCTCCTCTTTGCTTTTCTCGCTTTCTAGAAATAGTGATTTTCATTCCCATAATTGGAGGAAAATCAACTCCAGGGAAAGGAGAAACAAAGAACCATGAAGTCCCGAGTCGGACTCCTTTCCATGGAAATGAAGAAAGAAACTGCAGAGAACGGTTGTGGGGAGAGCCATTCACTGGGGTCGCCGGGGCTCCCGCAGCTCCCGCCCCCGTCTGAGCCTCCATCAGCGTGCAAGCCCCCAGCGCCAGTCCAGGGGCTCCCAAGAGCCAGATCTGGGCTTACACACAAGGCCCGGCCTGCGACCTGCAGAGTCACCCAGGAGTATACTTAGGAAAATATTATTAAATATCTTCACACAGGAATGAGGCGAAACAAATCTATCTACATTTTAAGGAATATTTTTATATTCCACAAGCATTCATCAATCTTTAACTTTTGATAAACATATCCATTATATCCTATTTCACAGATTTTGACATTTGTGGTGTTAGATTTAATAAATACTACCGGTCTATTTTCTCAAGTTGTTTTATTTATTTGCAGAGATTTTTTTTTTCTTCTTCTTCTCCAGTTTTCAAAAGAGCTTGTTCAAATTACTTACCTGAATTTCCTTAAAACCTTAAGCTTCTATATGTGCCCCAAATTAATGTGTTTATTTATGGTAATATGAATTTGAATTTCAGTTCTTTTGTTTTGGAGATCCAGCTACCCAAAGCCTAAAGCACACAGAACTTTTATCCTCATCAACGTCCTTTGTAAGTCAGCATTACAAGTTAAGGACCCATTAGACCTGCAATGTCTCAAACAGAAGTTGCTACCTTTGTCCTGACCATTTGGACAATTTCTTAAATGAATGAGCTTCCACCATCCTTTCCTTCTCATCCGACTGACTTTAATTCTACCGTGAGCTCTGAGACAACATTCTTACTGGTTACAATTTGTACTACTTCAAATATAATCATCCACTTTCTTAAGTACAGATTCCAGCCTGCATTGAGATAAATAGCTCCCTGGTTATCCTTTGTCAACAGTTTCCTCACTGCTACAGTTCTCTAGTTTGAGAGTCACAAGCTCTCTTTCAGAGACATCGTGTGCCCTGCGGATTCATTTGTCAGTTGGAAATGCTGCTCTGTTTCACTTACAATTTGTGATCTTGAGCAAACTGAAAAGCCTGTTATCGGTAATGATTGGTGAGTATGTTGCCATGTTAAAATGAATCAAAGCCTACAACGGCAGTAAAAAAAAAATTAACAATTTTACAAATGAGAAGGATAGTTGAAGGCATATGCAGATGCTTAGTTAGGTAAGTGGATTGGTAATCAATAGGGCACAATGGTGATCGGAGGCTGATCCCTAAAGTTTTTTTTTTTTTTTTTTCAGTTGAAGTGTAGTTGATTTACAATGTTAGTTTCAGGTGTACAGCAAAGCAATTCAGTTACACATGTACATACATTTATACCTCTCTCAGATTCTTTTCCATTACAGCTGATTACAAGAAACTGACTATAGTTGCCTGTGCTATACAGTAGGTCCTCCCTAAGGGGTTGAAGGACTAGGTAGGACCTGAAGATTTCTTCCCAACTTTCTTACTTTCTCAGAACATGTCTTTGTATTTATTAGACCATGTTTTTTTAAATACACACACACGCCACACACAAGGTCCAAGCAAAGTCTCTGCAATGGTTCAGGAATGTTGTGCATTACAAACAGAAATTTGTTTTCAACACAAAAGTTAACAGATGCGTGGCCAGGTTCAGGCTTTTGTTACCCAAAAATGTACCAAATGCAAACTGTATACAAAAATCTAAGATCTACTGCCAACTTTTAAAAATAAACTTTAAAAGCTTTTTTTAAGAAAATCAAATGTTAAAAACTGAGCCCATTTTTATAAAAATTAATTTATACCTATACACATAGAAAAAAAATCTGTTAGGAAATTCCCAATGTTAATGCCAGAGAGCTCTGGATTATATGACTCCGGAGGGGGTGGTCTTTTTTTAATACCTTTCTGTAATATCTGAATTTTTATAGTGATTACATATTGTTTTTATAATCAGGAGAAAAAAATCAATAATCCTATTTTTTTCAAAAATGACAAACATCTACACACTACCATATATAAAATAGATGAACAACAAGGTCCTACTGCATAGCACAGGGAACTATATTCAATATCTTGTAATAACCTATAATGGAAAAGAATCTGAAAAAGAATATATATATATTATATATTATAAGTGAAACACTTTGCTATACACCCGAAACTAACACAACATTGTAAATTAGCTATACTTCAATTTAAAAAAATTTTTTTTAAATTTTTTAAATGATAAAGGAAGGGAAAAGTCTAATGAAATTAAAGTGGGTGAGAGTTGCTCACAGGCCTGGAGGTAGAACAAACCAGAAGGACTAGTTGGGAAATGGCTCGGGCTGAGCCAGAAGTCATGGCTCCCTGAACAGTCCCTGAGAAGGTTAACCAGGCACCTGAGCAACTTTGAAGTCATGTGGTTCCAGAAAGAGCCAGCCACGTGCACCGGGGGCTTGCAGTCCTAAGAGGAGGGCTCTGCACTAGATACAAAAGTCACCTGGACGCAGTCCTTGGAGAAGCATCCAGTCTAGAAGAGCCAAAGTACGGTGGCAGCAATGAAGAACAAACCACTAGAAAAATTTTCGACCTCTCTGGAAGTCACAGCAATACACAATGAAACAATAAGTCGTCACTCTTCACCTAGCAGAAGAGTAAAGAATTCTTCAATGCTGGGGAGGGTCTGCTGAGACTGGCGCTCACTCCCTGCTGCGGGGAATGATTACATGACGAAGTGCTTTTGAAAAGCAACATGGTATATGTAGCGATCATTTTAAGACACTCACAACCTTTCATCGCTCCACTTCTAGAAATCTACCCTCAGACAAATGCAAAATGCCTTATTATCGAAGATAGTCATTGCAGTATGATTTATAATTTTTTAAAAAGGAAATCTGAATACTGTCCAACAACAGTTAGAATGGTAAGTTTTGATACAACCTCTCAGTGGGGCATTATGTGGCCATTAAAAACAGTGTTTATGGAGACTTTATAATAAACACACAGGGAAATGTTTATGTTACCATGTTAAATGATACAGTAGGCTATAAAATTGTATATAGAACATGATTTCAAGTACATAAAAGTTCACATAAACCAGGAAGAAATGCTCTGAAACTTTACACAGTTCCCTGTGGATTGGTTAGGCTATAGATGGGTTTATCTTTTAAAAAACAATTTTGAAATAATTTCAGATTTACAGAAAAGTTGTAAGAAAAAGAAAAAGAACTGCCATATTCCTCTTACTCAGTTTTCCCAACTGTTAATGTTTTCCCACATTTGCTTCATCGCACGCTTGTGCGCACACAGTCTTTCCTTACACACACGCAATATCCACAATTGTTGGTTTTTTTCTGAAGCATTTGAGGGCAAGCTGCAGGTACAATCTCTCAGTACCTCTAAATACTCCAGAGTATGTTTCCTAAAAACAAGGACACTCTCTGACATAACTTTCCAGGTCGGGAAGTCAACAGTGGCACCATCCAATCCACACCCCATTCAAATTTTGCCAGCCGTCCCAATGTTTCTTTTTCCATTCTGGTCCAGGATCCAGTCTAGGAATAGACTAGATTAGTTGTCCTGTCTCTCCATTTGCCTTCAAACTGCAACATTCCCACTCTCTTTCCCTGTCTTTTGTGTCTTTCTTTGACAGCTGTATCTTTAACACTGTAAGTCTTTCATTTCATAAGGCACTTCCAATCTGAGGCTGACTGCAGTTTCCTCATGATGAGACTCAGGCCATGCATTCTTGGCAGAAATAGCACAGAAACAAGGCTTCACTGACCTAAGGAGGCCCATGATGTCAACCTACCTGGCACTGGTGAGGTTAATTTTGATCATCTGCTAAGGCTGGTGTCTACCAGGTTTTTCTACCAGAAGGTCACCATTTTCCCCTTTGTAACTTATAAATATTTTGCTGGAGATACATTCCAACATTACACCAATATCCTGTTCTTCAAAAATTCACCTCCCAGTTTTAGCATCATTGACAACACCAGCCTGAATCAACCACCCCTGTGATGGTTGCCTAATGTGGATTTTTCCTCTTTCCAGCATTCCTTCTCTGTTTATTAACTGGCAGTTTCTTGCAAGAAAGTGCCTACCCTTCTCTCCTATTAATTTGTTCATGTCAATATAGTCTCATGGATTCCTATATTGAGTTGTATCCAGTACTATCATCATTAATGTCAATGCTCAAATCCCCCAGATTTGATCAATAAGACCCCCTTCTAGCTGATCCCATAACTATATCCTTTTTATAAGCCCTCATCACTCTTTGAGCACTTCCTTCCTTTCTGGCACACAGTGTTCCAGACACATCTTGTCTCTTCCCTGCTCCATCTCGGGAAGCAGCCACTTCTCTCCAAGAAGCTGTGATTTATATTGGAACCACATTCCACATTCAGTGGAAAATGATGATTAGAAACTAAAATTTGGGAGCTTGGAGTATTCATCACTACTAGAATGTTATTGCTTCCAGGCCCTCTAGAAACTAAGAAGTGCGTACAGGTATATAAGTATGTGTACAAACACCTATAACTGGATATATTTACATATATCTGCAGATATATATACAATTCATGGTTTTATTGTGTGTATAAATGTGCATATGTCAGTGAGGTCATACCTATCCAGCACCTCAGAGTTCTTTCTAGCTCTTCCATGTTTGCACTAGAGAAATCACTTCTCTGTTAAGAAATCTGCAGGGGGAAGGTATAGTTCAGTGGTAGAGTGCGTGCTTAGCATGCATGAGGTCCTGGGTTCAATCCCCAGTACCTCCATTTAAAAGTCAATCAAGCAAGCCAACTGAATTACCTCCTCCTCCCACCCCCTCAAAAAAGAAACTGGGTTCCCATTAGCCTCATTTATTAAAATTAAATTAATAAAAAATTAATTTATTTGCTCGATGCAACCAAGCTGCCAACCACACCCACTGCCCTTGCACAGCCCCACCTCCTCAGCCACCAAGCACACCTATCAACGCCTCTGTGAAGTCCCCCAACACCCCACTTCCTCAGACCCCAGGCATGACAATACCTCTACAAAAATTGTTTTTATATATTGTTACTCCCCACCTCTTCTCTTTTTTCCTGTGAAAGCCATTTAAGGTGTAACACCAGCTCTCCTGAGGCAGCGGCACAGCAGTGTCTCACGTGGGAATCACATGCACCCCAGCAGGTGTAGGAACACTCTTGTGTGTGTGGTGTTAGGACTGTTAGAACCACTCCTTCCCCAGGGGCCTCCATGTCTCTCCTCCACCTGTGTGCCCTCTGCACCTACTCCTACCCTAGGCTGCAGCTTCCAGGGAGGTGGTCTTTCCAAGGGGCCCTCTGCTTCCCTAGAGACCAGCCTGCCCCCTCACAGGGACCCCAAGGCCTTTCACAGCTCCCCCTCCACAGGTCACAGAAGCGCCTCCTATCTGGAAGGGCAGCCCCACAACCCACTCCTCCTCTCCTCATCCTCACAGACCCAGCGCTGAAGAAACCCAACTATAGCAAACCCACCGAGAGTGTGGGACAAGCATAAAGGCACACAGAGCTGTGTGACAAGAGTCTCTTTCCTTAGAAAGTTTGAATGTCAAACTGTCACTTATAAACAAGCAGAAAAGCTACAGAAAGACAGTAATTACAGCAAGAGGCAAGAAACAGCCAGCTCTAGAGTCAGAACCTAAGGCTCAGGGGTAGGCACGCTGGGACACCCTACAGAGAAGCAGCCAGAGGGGTCCTTAACCCCCCACCCATGTCGCCCTGTACAGCAGAGACTACCCTCCAGACAATTCCCCGGGCAGGACCTGGCCTCCCCAGAGCAGGACCACAGGTATCCTTCAGCCCTCTGGACACACTGGGCCCCCGGCCATTGTTCCTGGCCAGGGTTAGAGCCCATGTGCAAGGCGAGACCCTTCTCTGTCCAGGAAGCTCTGAAGGCAGAATCAGCCCCGGCTCCCACGCTGTCTCCCAGCCACACTCAGCCAGGAAGGGAAGCCAGGAGCAAGCAGAGACCATCACTTATCTCCCCAACTGGCCAGCTTTGTCTGGTCTCATTTCCCTCCGGTCCTGGGGCCCAACAGAACAGGCCAAGTGGAGCACAGGGAAGAAGGAGGTGAGTGGTGCCAGTGAGACCAGCCATGGTCAGCAGGAATCTCAAACGGCTTACAGCTGTGAAAAGTAACTCCATGGACTCCCTGAGGACTGCGTGTGCCTGGCCGGGAGAGGTAAGTGACACGCTCATCCCTCACCCTGGGTACTGACCTGCTGCCGGGCTACCAACCCCTCTGCTTTTCACTAAGTGACTGTAACGGTTCATTTTAGATGTCGACTTGCCTGGGCGCCAAGGTACCCAGATTTTGGTCAAACATTATTCTGGGTGTTCCCGTGAGGGTGTTTTTAAATGAGAATAACACTTGACTATGTGGACAGAGTCAAGCAGACTGCCTTCCTCAATGTGGGTGGGCCTTGTCCCATCACTCGAAGGCCCCTAATAGAACAAAAAAGCTGACACTTCGTGAGTGAGGAAGGATCCTTTCTGCCTGATTGCCGTCAAACTGGGACACTGGCTTTTTCCTGACTTTGGAGTCAAACTGAAACATCAAGGCTGCCAGCTTCCTGAATGAAACTACACTATTGCTCTCTGGCCTTCAGGCTCAGGATGGAAACATACCATCAGTTCTCTTGTTTCTCCAGACTCACTGGCTCACCTGCAGATCTTAGGACCAGTCAGCCTCCATGATCACATGCACCAACTCCTTAGAGTAAATCACTTTATACACATACACCCTATTGCTTCTGCTTCTCTGGAGAACCCTGACTAATACTGTCACCCAGAGAGAGGCGTGACTCGGCCCAGGCTCTTCAGTATTGCCAGGGGAGGATGTAGGTACCCAGCTTCCAGGCACAGCCTCCTCCTCCTATTTCGTGGTTCACAAGGACTGGGACCGTCACTTATGGAACGGCACCCCAGCGTGGCTCCAGTCAAGGTGGGGCCTGCCCAAATGGAACGGACAATCATTCAGGACGGCAGGCCTGTTGGCAGCAGGCAGGAGGGACCAGGTGTGTGCAGAGTCACAGAGGCCTCCTGGGTGCAAAACCCAGCTCCTCTGCAGACTGGCTGTGGCCTTGGCAGTTTGCTGCACTGCTCCAAGCCTCAGTGAGCACCTCTGTAAAATGGGGATGATACCCCCACAAAGCTATTGGAAGAATAAACAAGACACTGGCGGCTAAGTACCCAGCACAGGGCCTAGTCCATCCATGAGGCCCAGGGAGTATTATTTCTTGCCCCTACTCTCTTCACATTCCCTTAATCTCACCAGATGATTGAGAACCACTGCCCTCGGCCAATGCCCCTTAACCCTGATGTCCATTAAAATCACCTGAAGGGATAAATTGGGAGTTGGAGAATCACTAATATTAACTACAATACATAAAATAGATTAAAAAACAAGTTTCTTCTGTATAACACAGGGAACTATTCCATATCTTGTAATAATGTATAATGAAAAAGAATATGAAAATGAATATATGTATAAATATGACTGAAACATTATGCTGTACACCAGAAATTGACACATTGTTACTGACTATACTTCAACAACAACAAAAAAATCACCTGAAAAGGAATATACAAACAGCTCATACCACTCACTAACAAAAATAAACAACTCAGTCCAAAAATGAGCATAAGACCTAAACAAGCAATTCTCCAGTGAAGGCATACAGATGGCCAATGGGCACAGGAAAAGATACTCAATATCACTAATTATTAGAGAAACGCAAATCAAACCACAATGACGTATCACCTCACATCAGTCAGAATGGCCATAATTAAAAAGACCATAAACAATAAATGCTGGAGAGGGTGTGAAGAAAAGGGAACCCTCCTGTAATTTGGTGCAG
This sequence comes from Camelus bactrianus, assembly GCF_048773025.1. Taxonomy (NCBI): domain Eukaryota; kingdom Metazoa; phylum Chordata; class Mammalia; order Artiodactyla; family Camelidae; genus Camelus; species Camelus bactrianus. The sequence goes on along the minus strand of NC_133554.1, from coordinate 37,364,867 downwards.
CCACTATGGAAAACACTATGGAGATTCCTTAAAAAACTAAAAAGAGAGTTACCATATGATCCAGCAATCCCACCCCTGGGCGTATATCCAGAGAAAACTCCAATTTGAAAAGATACATGCACCTCAATGTTCATAGCAGCACTAATTACAACAGCCAAGACATAGAAGCAACCTAAATATCCATCGACAGATGTCTGGATAAAGAAATTGTGGTATATTTATACGATGGAATACTATTCATCCATAAAGAGAGAATGAAATGATCCATTTCAGCAGACCTAATTATCATGTTAAGTGAAGTAAGGCAGAGAAAGACAAATATCATACAATATCACTGATATGTGGAATCTTAAAAAAATGACACAAATGAACTTACTTACAAAACAGAAACAGACTCACAGACAGAAAACAGGGAAAGAGGGTGGAGGGGTAAACTTGGAGTTTGGGATTTGCAGATACTAACTACTATGTATAAAATAGACTAACAACAAGGTCCTACTGTGTAGCACAGGGAACTATTATTCAGCACCTTGCAATATAGTTGGGAATATAATGGAAAAAAATATATATATGCATAACTGAGTCACTATGCTGTACACCAGAAACTAACAACATTGTAAATCAACTATACTTCAATTTAAAAAGAAGTCACCTGAAAGGGCTTTGAAACATACCAAAGTCAGGGCCCCGCCCTCAAATGCTACTTTAATTGGTCTGTGCTGGTGTGGCACCTGCAGTTTTAGCCATCGCCTCCTAGGGGATTCAAAGTGAAGCCAGATTGAAAACCGCAGGCTGTCTCCACTCACGGGAATTTATCACCCTCCAAGCTCTCAGAAAACTAAGCGGGAAGGACACATAAGGGGGCCTGGGACTGAGTACGTGCCTGGTCAAAGGCAGGTCCTTGTCCCTTCATTGCCTGACCTATTGGCCCCCTGGCTGACAAGGCAAACCTCTCTTCCATGTCCCTGGAGGGGCTCAGCCTCATGACCTGTGTGGCACTCCCGGGGTGGGGGTGGGGGCGGGTCAATGCACTGCAAACCTTCTGTCTAACACCTCCCAGACTCAGTTCCAGACTCACCAGCAGGATAGGGAGTCAAACTCAGGGGAGAAAAACTTCAGCACGGTGGCCGGCTCCAGGACCCTGTCTCAATTGCTGAGGCTGACACTCAAGGTTTGCCGTCCTCCAGCTGCCACCCACATCTCTGGCCTCCTGCCTTCCCCCCCCCCCCCCCCCCCCGCACACGTGCTCGCACTCTGCCTGGAACGGGCTCCTCGCCTTCTCTGCCTGAAAACTCCTACTTATCCTCCAGGTCCGGCTCAGTTGTCACCCGCCTTTGCAGCTTCCATGACTGTTAATGGCCTCACTCAAGCGGCAGCGTGCAGAAAAGTGATGTTTTTGGCTTTCCTACCTGGTATCCAGTCACCACTCTCCCACTCTTGATGCTGGTTTTCCTCCAACTTGTCTTCCTTCTCCAGCAGGCTCACTCCACGTGTGGCCAAATGACCACCAGCATCTCCAGGCTCACGTCCTCCCAGTGAGCAGCCCCAGCAGCATGAGGCCGTAGTTCCAGGACAAGGCCCAGGGTTACTCTCACGGGCCTGGGTTGGGCTCCCTACCTGACCCAGACCCAGGCTCTGATGGGCCAGATGGCCCCGGGGCAGGAGCCCATCCTTAGAGACTGAGGGTGGGGTCAGCCCACCCCCAACCGAATGGAGTAAGAGCAGGGGGAGGTATGATTTCCAGAGAGACATTAGGGAGCAAATACCAGATGAAGAACCAGAACTCAGCTATAACAACCTGTAGCATCTGGCCTTAACTGGGTTAGGATGCCTCCTCTCCCACTCCTCAAGGAGCAGAGTACCTCCTTATCAGGAGCATTACGGTTACTGCGTGACCCTTGGCTTGGCAAGCATCTGCCCTGACTGCCGAAGCCGAGCACTACGAGGGTAGAGATGGCAGCGTGGCCGAGACTAAAGCAACCAATCAGAAGGCAGAGCTCGGACACGGGGGCGGTTTCTCCCTGGCTGGGGAAGCAAGCTCTCTCGGGGGAAAGGCGGTCTTTGTATAGAGAACACCTGTGAAAGGTGAAAACTCCAGGATGGTAGGATTGAAGTCAGGGAGCAGAAAGAGCAAAATTGGTCCGTATGGTAAAGTCGGGAGTTTGGCAGCCCAGCAAGGAGCCGGTGGGAAGGCTTGAGATGGAGGAGAGGAGAGAAAGCTCGGGAACACCTTTGGAGTCAGACTCAAGGCCAACAGGTGGCCAGTGTCTCCCAGAGGCTGGAAGACAAGAGAACGTTAGAGGTGATGCTGGGCTGGGCGGGCTACGCCCCTTCTGACTCCTTTGAGTTCTTAGTAATTGTCTGCTGTATGCCACAGCATGCATTGGCAGCTAATCTGGAGAATCAAGGGGAAAATTCTAGGTTGTTTCGTAGACTCCGCACAGGGCAGAGAACAGAAACCTCGCACTGGAGGGAAGATGTAGCGAAAGCAAGAATTCAGTGGCAATGTTCTAAATGCCACTAAATTGTACACTTGAAAAATGGTTAGAACAGTAAATTTTTATGTGTATTTTATCACAATCTTTTTAAAAAGTAGAAATTAGCTACCTAGTAGCGGGGCGGGGCTGGGCAGAGGAGAATTCACCGGAAGAGGAAATCAGAGCAGGAGACCCCGAAGGGAAACTGGAGTCTCAGTAATTCCCACATGTAGGACGGAGGCCTCAGTAGCTCTCCCACCACAGGCACACTTGACTTGAAACCAGTTTTTCTTAAGTGTCAAGGAGAAGGGTGATGCTAAGACTGGAACCTGGGACCCTTTCCTGCAGTGCTTGCACCTGGACAAATGTCTCCTCCCGCAACAGAACACACACAAAAAAAACTTTATAGTAAAGGACTAAAAATAACTGCATACATGCACAGTTGGGGCAAATTAGGAACAACAAGATACAAAAAGACCAAATACGCAACTGCCCCTTTAGAGGCATCGGGAGCAAAAGCAGGGGACTGAGCATAGTCCCTGCACACAGCACCACCGAGGAGATGAGCTGACCACCTAAGCCATCCCTCAGGCTCGACCCTGACCCCATTTAAGCGACCAGCTTGTCCCCACTCAGGGAGTGAGCAAGGGCACCTGTTTCTCATTCTTGCTCCCTTGTGCTGCAGCACAAGTCCCAATAAAGCCTTGTCTGAATTTCTCATCTGGCCTCTTATCAATTTCTATTGATTACAGAGTCCAAGAACCTGGGTCAGGATCAATGCCGCAGAGCTAAGTAAAGTTACAGATAAACACATACATGATCAGTAATTAATAAATAAATCACTGTCCTTGTTACGATTATTTATTCCATGGCTCCATTCCGCTAGCATTGAGCTGGCAATAAACCTAACGCCACATCTCATTGATTCTAAGATGTCCATCTTTTCAGTTTCACAATTCTGAAATTGGGGTGCACCTTACAATTAACAGTATAACAAAGTTGGCAGCGTTTGTCGGTACCTCAAAGTAACAATGCTTCTTACAGTCAACACTGGATCTTGGATGCTACAGAACACTGTGAATAGGAAAGCAAGAGCCATTTGGTCTCTCTGTGGTCCATCTCAGGGAAGTAAACGTGGGCAGATCCATGTCCTCGCCGAGCACTGGGACATTCTGGCTAAAGTGTAATACGGGGTGGGGGGGCCATTAACTCCACTAGCCTGTTCCCCTGACCACTTCTTTTTTAAAAAAAAAAAACTTTATTTATTATTGTATTATTTTTTGTTTGTTTGTTTCTGGGTATGGAGGTAATTAGGTTTATTTTTTTAGAGGAGGTACCGGGGATTGAACCCAGGACCCTGTCCATGTTAAGCATGCGCTCTACCACTTGAGCTATGCCCTCTGCCCCCTCCTCTTTTTTCTTCCTTTTTTTTTTTTTTTAATATTAATAGTAGTGTCAGCATTTACTGATTTCATTCTGCTTGGAATGTTCTTTCTTCAGATCTTTGCATGGCAGGCTTCTACAGGCTATTCAGGCCTCAGCTCAAATAACACCTTCCCCAAACAGTGCAGTTCTTTCCATTTTCTTCATAAATCTCATTGATGGGAAAATACTAAGCTTATCCACTCACTTGCTTTATTGTTGTACTTGGCACATAGGAAGACCTCAGGTGACGTTAGGTTTTATCTTCTTCTTCCAAATCCTGACCACTTCTGTTTTATTAAGTCCAGCCAGCCGAGGACCTGCACAGCTGGGAAGGATGTGCCTAGAAGAGGAAATTAGTTTCTCAGATGTGCAATGTTTGCAGCGGAAGTGAAACGTGGTGTTTATCGCATGAGCCCTGCATCCTGTTCTACAGAGCTGCCTGTGACCCGGGAAGGCCACACAAAGACTCAAGGCCCACGGCCCTCCGGGGCTGGGACACAATGTCTTTGTGTGTGTGTAGGGGGCAGTGTCCGGGGGGATAGTTAGCAATCACCTAGGAAATGCTCTGACCGCCCTGTAAGGAAGGGCTGCTTTCCTTAAGATTAGCAAACCCAGGCATCTTCTCCAACCACCTTGGGGCTCTCTCCCTGTGGACCCTCAGGTCCAGTTCTCTCATTCTGGCCGCCCACCTGAAACTCCACTGGGAGGAGGATGATGGGGGTCTGACTGAGGCCCAGGAGGCTAAGGCTGGGCATAGCCCTTGGAGGCAGGCAGCCTGGTGTGGCTCTAAGAATCAGGGACAGGGTGGCCAGATAAACTATCTGGGTAAACTGTAATTTTCTTCACTAAATCTGGCAACCCTAATCAGGGGGCAACACAGAGGCCATGAATCTCTGGATCCCTAGGGCCACCAGACACAGCCCCCTCCCACTGGGGCCAGCACGGAGGCTCCAGGTGAGGGAGGTTGCCTGTCCCTACTCCTTCATATGTGTGTCACACTCGCCTTCTGCTCTGAGCCTCAAAGTCTGCCTCCTTCAAACCAGAGGATTCAGCTGCGAGCCTGGAAGGGCCCACTCTAAGGGCACATGTGGTCGGCAGAATAATAGCCCCAAAAGCTAACCAGGTCCTAATCCCTGGAACGTGTGAATGTTACCATCTATGGCCTAAGGGACTTGGCAGACATGATTAAGAATTTTGAGATTATCCTGTATTCACCAGGGTGGACCCTAAATGCAATCTTCTTGAAAGAGGGTAGTGAAAATTTGACAGCAGAGGAGGGAGGAGATGTGACAATGGAAGCAGTGTTTGAAGTGATGAGAGGAAGGGGCTACAAGCCAAGGCCTGCAGGTGGCCTCCGCCAGCTGGACGAGGCAAGGAAACCCACCCACCCCCAGAGCCTCGGGAGGATGTGTGGGCCTGCCAACAACTTGATTTTAGCTCACTGAGACCCATTTCAGGCTTCCAGCCTCCAGAACTATACGAAAATTATTTACATGTTTTAAGCCACTTAGTTTGTGGTTCTTTGTTACCAGTCATACAGAGCTTGCTCAGAAGGGCCCCATGTTTGGTTGAAGGCTCTGCGGTTGCTGTCTTGAAATTCCAGTTTTTGAAGAAGGGACCCCATATTTTTATTTTGCACCAGGCTCCCCAGTAGCTGGTTTGGGGGCCCGTTATACCTATGGTTCCCACCCCTATCCACCGACTAAATCCAACACATCTCCTGGAGCACCAGTGTTACTCAAAAATGGGGCAGAACAGCCTTATTTTCATAACAAAGCAATCATACACATTATAGGAGAGTGTGCAAAATTCACATCAATTTACAAGATAAAGCAAGAGACTCCCTCATCCCTTTTTAACGCCAGGAGAGTTATTCCTGGCCAAATGCCCAGGCCCTCAAGGGAATATGCTGTGTCCTCTGCCGTCAGGGATGGCCACCCTGGACCAGCCAGGGAACTTCTCAATCCAATGCACTCAACAATGCCACCGCCTCCAGGAAGCTTCTGAGGAATGACTGCAGACGGTTTAGAGGCCCCTTCTTTAGCCTACCCCATCAAAAACTCCCTGGGCTCTCTGGCACTGCTCCTGACCCTAATATGCAAGCTCTGTGGGCATATCTGTGGCACAGACCCTGTCTGGGACTCATTGGTCAGCAGTTCTGGCCTGGGCTCCAGGGTCAAGGTCATCGCTTGTTCAGCTGGTATCAAAATGGGACTGCATGGGTTTTGGAGTCAGACAGTTGAGGGTTCAAATCTTGGCCCCACCAAGGATCAGGGGTTATTCTTTTAAACATTCAACTACACCTGAGCACCTACCATGTGTCAAGTTCAAGCTCTGTTCTAGACTGGTGATCCAACAGCAGGCTGGACTGTGTGTTTTCAACTTGGCATCATCGCCATCCCCTTCTGTAGTCTGCTCTACAAAGGAAAAGCCAAGAACCACATTTCCCAGGATCTCCTCCCCTGTATGTTTCTGGGTTGGAGGCTGTCAACACGAGGCATTCAAAATGGTGGACGTGAAGTTTGCAGCAACGTCCAGGTAAGTGCCAGCAAATTACTTCCTGTAGGCGAGTGAGCTGGCCAGCAGCAGCTTCCTGGAGGTCCTTTAAGAGTCACAGCAGCTTCTGGGCAGGCTCTTGAAAATGACTTTCCTTGTTGCAGCAGACTAAAAGTTGACAACCAAATCCAGTATTTCTCAAAATTCACAGTGGCCTCCAGGTGAGCTGTTGAGAACCGCCACTCTCCCCCTCCCTACCAGTGGCTCCCAGATCTTAACTCCCACCACCCTCCCAACAATTGTTTGAGTCTCTAACTCCATGGATTAAAACACTTCACACATGAAATCCATAGAGTGGCTTCTGTTTTCCCAACCAAACCGTGGGCTGAAACCAAAGGCCCACAAATCAAAGACCCTGTCCTCAGGACAGCTTGCCGTTCTAGTGGGCTGAGGGAGCTCATAAACCATGAAAGGCATAAATAAAGACTCCTTCAGTTAGGGCAGTCACAGGGGCCCTCTCTGAGGAGGTGACTTTTGAGCTGAGACCAAAATGAGCCAAAGGAGGCTGCCCTGGGAAAGGGCAGGAGAACTTTCCAGAGAGGGAACAGCAAGTTGAAAGGCCCTGATGAGGGAATGAAGGAGACATAGCCAAAAAATAGCAAGAGGGCTGCACTACTAATCAAAGGAGGGAAGACCCGCCCTGCCTCCAGGCCACCGCTCGCGCCTAATCTCGGCTTCTTTGAGAACCTAATACCATGTGCAGGGATCTGACTCAGCTCTTCATCAACTGGGCTACTGGCCATCTATCCCCATCACCATTCTGAGTCCACGCAAACGGGCCTTGTCACGTTCAACACTCTGTCCCCAGCACCCGGCACAACGCCTGACCATTGGATGTTTCATACTTGGTGAATGAACCAACAGGTGAATAAAACGCAATAAATGCCACAAGTGTGTTCAAGGCGAAATGAAAACTCCAAGGCAGGAACATACACTCTGCAGGGGCTGCGAGGTGGACTGGGAACGTGTTTCTTCCTGACAGTATGTGTGTGCCACTCTGATCACAGAGGACTGGAACCAGCGCACAAGGGCCTTTGGCTTCGCAACTTCCGGCTCTGTTGATCCCAGGACCATGTTCGGTTTGGTTCAGTCTGATGCAAACATTCTCCTGGGCATTAAGTGCGAAAGGAGTTTCAAGGCCTAATGATTGCTTGACCTCACCCAGCAGAGTTCTCCTATGAACAGAAACCAGCTAAGCATCAAAATATTAGAACTGCCTCTCCCAGGTGTGTGGGGAGAAGACGTTTGCCAGGGAAGACATTTGTATTTGCCTTGACACGGAGCTGCACGGATGACGGTTGATACTTAGAAATAAAGCCTGAAACGTCTGTCCACTTATGTTGCCATGGTGACACCCACTCTCCAGGAGGGGACCAAAAGATGGAGCCACCGAAATCAGCCCCAGTCACATTGCTAAGGTCGCCTCCTCCCTCGTGGTCCTTCCGTTACCCTCTCTGCTCCTCCCACTGTGGTTTCCCATGATGACGGAGGCACAGAGCCAGTGGCTGACAATCAAAATGACCTCTCTAAAATACAACCCTGATCACACTAGTCCCCTGCTCTAAACCAGTCAGGGTCTCCTCTGCTTTCCAACTAAAATAAAATCCAAATTCCTGCTTGTGGGCTGTTAGACCCTGCATGGGGTTCCCTGCTGACCCCCGACTGAAGGTGGTCACCCTGGATACTCCTAGGACGCGATGTTTTCCTTTCCAGTCTGGCCTGCAGTGTATAACTAGACTTCCACGTGTTCACCATCTGCCTCTCCCACTTAATTACAAACTCTTTAAAGGGCAAAGTCTATTTACTAACTCTTATACTCCATTGTCTAGCACAGTGCCTGGCATGTAGTAGGTACTCAATAAACATGTGTTATTGAGTTAATTGGCACCTATCTCCTCTCTAAGGGAAGGAAGGAGATTGAGAAGCACCACCTCCTAACCCAAGGGTGGAGGGAGGGAATAGTTGACGTGGGGGAAACAAGGACCTTCGGGAAGCCCCAGCTCAGGCCAGCCCAGCCCACACTGAGGAGCTAAAGGAAGGGTCCCGGCATGTGGTCCCAGTCCCTAGGGAGGCTGCTGCTGTCCCACGTTGGGACAGACCTCTCCAAGTTGGTCCTTCTTCTGCTGGTCTCTAGAGTTTGGGAATAGAGTTGCCTATAGTCCAAAGCAAAGCAGAAAACTCACTCCCAGGTTAAATTTCCTGGAAGTATAGTCATTCCCCAAAGCTTTTTCATCTTAATAATAATAATAACTAGTGATTATCAGCACCTGCTCTGTGCCAGAAATTGTGCTGAGAGCACTTGACAAGAATCATCTTATTTAATCCTCACAACAGTCCTACCAAGTTGGGTTATTATAATCCTCATTTTTCAGACAAGGATGCTGAGTCTCAGAAAGGTTAAGAAAATTGCCCGAAGTCGTACAGCTGCTAAATTTTGAAAAGCTTAAGCTCTTAACCATTAAGTGAGACCGCCTTTCCTTAAACATAACCTATCCCCACTTCCAACTAGCCTCCTGCCTCCCTGTCAGGCAGAGAAAAGCCTGAAGTCCCACCAACGAGGCACGGGGATCAGTTGTGGGGAAAGGGCAGAGAGCACTGAAGAGGCTGGCTGCTTGACTTTATACTGAGAGATTTGTAATTCTGTGGGAGAGTCTGAGGACGAATTAAGATGATTAAAAGGATCTTAAGCAAACTGGAGAATAATTTTCTTTAAAGGCTGAAACTATTAGGTATTAATGATAGCTGCCCCAAAAGACATCTTAAAATCTCAGTGGCTTAACACAGAAAGGTCTATATCTCATCCATGTCACAGGCTAATGCTTGGTGGCTTTCCCCCAAGGGGTGACTCAGGAGCCCAGCCTCCTTGCATCTGGCACCTCCACCATGTCAGTGCCCTTCAGTCCAGCCACCTGGAGCAAGCGTGTGGAGGAGACCTTGGACCCAAAGGGCTGTATCACTTCCACATGCATTTCCATTGGCCAGAACTTAGTCACATGGTCCCAAACTGAACAGCAAAGGAGGCTGGGAAATGGAAACTTCTGTGTTCCTGGGAATAGAAAACAGGGAGTGAACACACCTAGCATGGTTTCTACTATATTGTATAAGGAATAAAATGTAATCATTGCACCGCATGTGACTCAGCCATAGACAATACTTACATAGTCACAATTAGGCAAACACCAGATATTGGCTCAACCAAAAATCACAATATAACTAGATTAGGAGGATGAAGAGAGTAGAAGTGAATGGGGGGTGGGGGGTAGGGGGGGTTGCCAGGTTAGGGAAAGAGAGAAAAATCTGTTTTAGCCGGAGGTTAATAGATAACTCAGAAAAAAATTTTCCTCAAGAGTATATTTCATAATCTATGTAAGTCAAATCATTACCTTGTACACCTAAATGTACACAATGATAAATGTCAGTTATAGCACAATAAAACTGGAGGGAAAAAAGAAATAGCATTATAAACAGATTATTTAGAAATATAGCATAAAATGCCAAAAGGAAGACTTAAAGAGTTTATGGAGTTGGACTCTGGAGAGTTGGATTCAGGAGGAGGGTGTCATACTGCACAATTTTAATTTTTTAACCAGGTACACATGTTAAGAAAAAATTTTTTTAATAATTTTTAAAAGAAAAAGGGGGGGGGGGGGAGCCTTCCCTAGCGAGCAAAGGGCAAGGCCAAACACCAGGTCTGACACATGGTGGAGACACAAAGCAGAAACCCAGAGGCATGGGCACCCTGTATTGGCTGAGCGGCCTGGGTTAGGCTGGGGAAACAGCCCCGGAACCTCAGTGGCATCACACAACGCACATTTCTCTCTCGCTTGTGTTCCCGTCCCATGAGGGTGAGGAGCGGCAGCGCTCTGCCCCATTCAGGCACTGGGGCCCAGGCTGCAGGAGGCTGCTCTACCCCGGAGCGGTCCCGCGGGGTAACACGCCAGAGCTGGAAGAGACAGCAGGAGGAGGCGCACCTGCCCGGGATACTTCAGCCCTTCTGCCCGGGGAGGACACGTGTCCTTTCCTCTCACAGCCCATTGGCCAGAGCCACGCGGCCCCGCCCAACTGAAACGAAGTCTTCTGAGCGCCCAGAGGGGAGGGAAACTGGACGCTGGCGCACACCTGCAGTGTCTACACAGATCCTGACTCCCTGCCACCGGAAATTGTGGAGGAGCTGGGAGAAGGCAGGAACGCCCTGACTAGGTTGGAAGGCTCCAGGCTTTGCAACAGAGTTACAGCCTTCTACCACGGTCAAGCTGTGGACACGCTGATTGCTCCCTCCACCATACCTCTATAACCTGCCATCTGAACCCACCATGACATGAAATGGGTTATTATTCCAAAGCCTTAGGAAAGTGGAGGAAAAAGGTCACAAGGCTCAAACATCCAGTCCATTCCCCTCCCTCTCAGTAGGACCTCATCGAACCAACCATAAAAGGCACAAGCCAATGGACAGATAAAAATGAGGCTTGATGGTAAACCACCGGCAGAGCTCCAGCTGGAGACCCACCAGGTCCTTTCAAGTCTGGCTTCCCTTTCATTTCTTAGAGATGACATGAGATCTGTGTGCCCCAGTCACCTCATCAGCAGGCACCCTCGTCTCACATTTGCACTGCTCCAGAAGTCAACCTTGGCCTTGGTAAACAGAGTCTCCTCTGTCCTGTTTGGGAGTTTTATTCCAGACACTTCTCCATGTTTGGAATACGCAAAGGCTGTTGTGATCAAATCGGCCCAAGGCTTCTAAGACAAGGAAGCATTCAATCCTGGTCTGTTTCCCTCCGTGTAAACATTATCCCGGGAGCCATGTAAGTGTCTTAGAGAAGTGGTAGGAATAATAAATGATAAAAATAACAACAGCCAACATTTATTGAGTGTGCCTGGTACGCATGTTTTAACTCCTTTGTTCCTCCCAACAGCCCAGAAAGGCAAGAATTTTTATGACCCCCATTTCACCAAGGATGAAAGAGACAATAATTTCCCTTAGGTATACACAACTCGTAAGTGGAAGATATGAACCAACACAGTCTGACACCAGAGCGCAGGGTCTGGAGTTTTACAAAATTTAAGTTTGAATTCTGGCTCTCTCACTTCCCACGTGAGGTTAAGAAAATCATTTCTTATCTTTGAGCCTCAGTGTCTTCTTTAAAAACAAAAATAAAAAGCCTCCATTTCTCCTGAACTGGGAATGTTAATATCAACTTCTCTAGATGTTGTTGAAGATTAAATAAACTACCCTGTGAATTTCTCAGCACAGGCCTGGCCTGTGAAGGCATCAGGGCGATCCCTTTTGGGGATATGTTCTAGCCAAATCTGACCTAGACAAGAGTGCTTGACTGCCTTTTGGAAAGACCCCCCACCTCCCACCTCAAACCATGTTTTACATCCGTAAAATAGAGATTGGTAGCCTGGCGATTCCACACAATGAGGCACGGCGTAGGTGCTGGAATGCTTTCGCCCTCCCTTGCCCCTCTGACCGTTGGGCATTTGGGTGATTTCCAGTTTCTCACTGTTATAAACACTCGGCTTCACACGTTTTGCCCAGGCCTGTGCCTGGCTCTGGCTCACGGTTTCTCCCTGCTTTCTGAGTCAGACCATTGGAGGTGCCTAAGTGGGCTGGCCGGGAAGCACTGCCTGGCACAGCCCTCACCCTGGGACTGGAAAGAGCAGAGAAGATACAGCACCAGCTGGGAGGCTGGGAGAGACGGTGCCCAGTCTGCATGTGTCTGCAGAACATCACCCTACACGGAAAACTGCCTGATAAAAATGGGTCCACACGAAATTCATTTTTGTTTACACAGACCCACTTTAATGTTAGTCATCGCTCGCCTTTGACACCCCACAGCCAGCACTCATCTCAGTGGACACCAGCCATCACCCTCCCAGAACCACAGGCTGAAGTAAAAGCTCACCCACTCTGGATGCCCAAGTATATCTGTGACATCAATTTTATGGTTTTGGGGGGGAGGGTATAGCTTAGTATTAGAGTACTTGCTTAGCATGCACAAGGTCCTAGGTTCAATCCCCAATACCTCCATTAAAAAAATTAATTAATAAAAAGAAATGTTTTAAGTATGGCTTTTAACTTATTTAAATATTTATGAAGAACCAGAGAATCTTAGAGCCAAGGATTCAAACTAAATTTTGAACCCCAAACAAGAAAAAACCAAGCTGATTCTCTGAACCCCAAAATGACAATCCAATTTTTTTTTTCCTGAACTATGACTCAAAGCCAAGTTTTCCCAGGAAACATCCAATGAACTATTTTGACCTTGATCGTGGGCTAAACCTCAGTTTCCCTATCTGTAGAATAAGGTTAAAAAATCATCTTAGTCCATTCGGGCTGCTATAACAAAAATGCCATAGACTGGGTGGCTTAAACAACAGAAATTTATTTCTCACAGTTCTGGAGGCTGGGAAGTCCCAGAGCAAGACCCTGGCAGATTTGGTGTCAAATCCTACATGCTATTCAAGACCCAGTTCAATGCAACTTCCTCCATGAAGTCTTCCAGATTAATTAGGGTACCTCTAACTCTTACCAATCCCAAACTGTCAGTGACTTATCACAATAGTTTATTTTTCCCTCAAGGAAAAGACCAAGGTAAGAGTTCTTGGTTGGCAGGTGCCTTTCCTCCTTGGGATGATTTCAGGAACCCAGGCTCCTGCTGTCTGGTGGTTCTGCCTCAGCCAAGAAAGAAGCAAGGAGACAAGCCATACTCATGCTTAAAAGCTCCAGACCAGGGGGGTGGGTATAGCTCAGTGGTAGAGAATGTGCTTAGCATGCATGAGGTCCTGGGTTCAATCGCCGGTACTTCCTTTAAAAAAAAAAAAAAAAAGAGCTCCAGACTGGAAGTACTTCCCATTTCATTAGCAAGAGCAATGGTGTGGCCACTTTGGGATATAAGGAAGAAATAATGCTTTACCCTGTGGAATAGGGAGCACCCATGTCTCACGGACAGTTAGCCATCTCTGCCATTCCTAACCTGAACCACCCTGTCCAACCCCACCCTCCATCCCAGTCCTACCTCCCTTCTCTGGTCCCTGTTGTGTTCCACTTGCTCTCAGGCAGTGGTGCACACCAGAATTGTATGATGGCTGGTTCTACATGTGCATGGCTCTGAGGACAGGACCATGCCTTTCATCAATGCATCCTCACAGCACAGAGGACAGTTCCTGACACACATCATGCACAGGCTATGTCAAATTACTCTGTTTTCTTTCTACATTCCTGGGTTATTTCTGTCTAGATAACCAGTACTAACCATTAGTATCTAATATCCTCCTGCCTTGGACAGGGCTGGAAGCACCAATTCGCTTTGCTCTACAGCCCTAATAGGATGTAGAATGGAAATTTCCTGTTGTCTCAACTTTTCAGTTAAAGACGAAAAGCAGAAAATGACGAATAACATATATTCCCATATTTTAAATAACAATGCTTTTTCCAAAGAAGACGTACAGGTGACCAACAGTCACATGAAACAACAGGCTTAATATCGTTAATCATCAGGGAAATGCATATCAAAACCACAATGAGATATCACTTCACACCTGTTAGAATGGCTACCATCTAGTAGAACACAAGTAACAAATGCTGGCAAGGACGTGGAGAAAAGGGAACCCTCGTACACTGTTGATGGGAATGTAAATTAGTTCAGCCACTATGGAAAACAGGATGGAAGTTTCTCAAAAAACTAAAAATAGAGTTACCAACTTACCATATGACCCAGCAATTCCACTCCTGGGTATATGTCCCCAAAAAAATGAAAACAAAAAGATAATGCCCCCCAACGTTCATAGCAGCATTATTTACAGTAACCAAGATATGGAAGCAACCAAAGTGTCCATCAAGAGATAAATGGATGAGAAGCTGTGGTATATATACACAACAGAATACTACTCAGCTCTAAAAAAGAATGAAATTTTGCCATTTGCAACAACATGGATGGACTTGGAGGCCATTATGCTCAGTGAAATAAGTCAGATAGAGAAAGACAGATACTGTATGATATCACTTATATATGTGGAATCTAAAAAAATAGAACAAACTAGTGAATATAATAAAAAAGAAACAGACTCACAGATATAGAGAACAAACTAATGGTTACCAGTGGGGAGAGGGGAGAGAGGAGAGGCAATTTAGTGGCAGGTAATTTAAGAGGTTAAAACTACTGTGTATAAAAGTAATAAGCTACAAGGATATATTGTACAGCACAGGGAATATAGCCAATATTTTATAATAACTATAAATGAAGTATAACCTTTAAAATTATGAATCACCATGTTGTACACCGGAAACTTATATAATATTGTACGTCAACTATTCTTTGATAAAAAAGAAAGAACAAATGATTCAAAATATAGTCATGCAAAATTCATTAAAAGATACCAAACCAGAGCAGGAAACATCACCCCCATCATCCTGTATCAGCTGAAGACTAGAAATGAGGGGGTGATCACTGAAATAACAGAAAGTATAGGGTCAGAATAGCAAAGGGGATGGAAGGGGCACCACCCACCGAGTGTGAAGTTAGATTGGACTTTTTAGTATCTGAAAGTGAATCATGATGATCAAAATTAGAGACCAAGGTTAAATTGAAAATGACAAGAAAGCAATGATCATTAGGTATATGCTCCCAAAAAGAAAGTAGAAATCAAAATCATAATATCTAACAAGTTGGATGGAGGGCAAAACAAATAAATGAAATTAAGAAGGATATTTTATAATGACAAAGGGTGTGGTCACAAAAAGGTATTTATGCACCAAATACCAAAGCATCATGAATATGAATTGAAAACTCATGGAAACACAAAGGAAAATAGAGAAATGCATTTGTGGTGAAATTTAGATGACATCTCTCCATCCATGACAGGCCAAGGGGATAAAAGGTAAGGACTGAGAAGACCAACTAACAACCCATAAAGTACATCTAGTGCTCTAAAAATCAAACATGTCTTTTTAAAATTCAAATCACAAAAGTTGATTTTTGTTTTGTGTTTTGAGGCCTCAGATTCTATGCTTTTAAATCTCAAATAGTAGAAACAGAAAACATTTTCCAGTCACAAAAATAATGTTAATATAGTAATTAAGTAAAAATTAACAACAGAAAACAGAAGGATCTTGTCTTTCCTAAATAATTCTTGGATTAAAAAAATAAAACTAGGGGGGAGGATATAGCTCAGTGGCTGAGCACATGCTTAGCATTCACGAGGTCATGGGTTCAATCCCCAGTACCTCCAGCTAAAAAATAGTAATAATATATAAATAAACCTAATTACCTACCCCCCCAAAACAAACAAACAAATAAATAAATAAACTGAAGGACTTCTGTTTCCTTCAAGTCAAGATGGACTAATAGAGACTGGATTTACTTCCCACCTGAAGCAACCAAAAAATAAAAGTTTGCAAGACCCTGGACGTTGTTAACAAAGGACAGTGATCCCTGAGTAGTGTTCAGGCTGCAGTGCAGGGAGGGGGACCCGAGGACAGCCAGGCGGACTCCCTGAGTTGAGGAGACCAAGGCAGCTAGATTGCACAGGACAGACAACCAGCGAGGAGAGTGCTGTACAGAGGGAGTCAACCTCTCTTGACTCTGTCTGCTTCTCTCTCTCTGCACTGACACCACCAGAGCTCAGACCTCTGTCTGTCATCTCTCACAAAGATTCCTGTAACGCTCCTGCAATCTAATCACACTGCACAAATAAACACGTCTCATAGGATAAAGCACAGCATCCACACCTCAGCTAACAAGGCCTCTTATGATCTGGCCCCTGCCTGTTTTTTCAGCTTCTCTCTTATCCCTCTCCCATTTCATACTCCACCCAGAGTGAATACTTGCAAGTCCCCTGAAGGTACCATAATCACACTTGCCTCTGGCCATTCGCACACGCAGTTTCCCCAGCTTGTGCCTCCATCTCTTCCCTCCTCCCCTTTGCCTGGCCAGTTCTTTCAGATATCTCCTTAGGTCATTTCCTCTGGGAAACTCTCCCTAACCCCAGGAGACTGCACTAGGTACCCCTAGTGGGGGCTCCCCGAGCTCCCTGCCCCTACTTCTGACACTGCATTAGAAATGTATCTGCCCATCTCCCCAGGAGGCGGTGAGCTCCCCCAGGGCAAGAGCTTGATCTGATTCACTGCTGGCTTCCCAGCACCCAGCACAGCCGAGACACAATAGACTTGCCGAATCATCAACTGCATAAATAAATGAACAACAGTCACACAGCTATGGTATAGCAGTCAGCACATCGTCTGTTCGCTTCCAAACCAACTCCTCACCCCCCCACCCCCACCCCCCGCCTTTTCATTTCTCTGGAACAGTTGGGAAGGGCTGGAGAGAAGTGTATGGACTGACCACCTTTGGAAGTTTCAAGGCTATGTGAATTTTTTTTTTTTTTCTAGGCAGTCTCTACCTTCATCCCCTTAATACATGGTTTCCAACCTTGGCTGCACTTTGAAATCACCTGGGGGGCTTTAAAAAATCCTGATGCCTGGGTCTCACCCCCAGAGGTTCTTATCTGATGGTCTGGAGTACAGCCTAGACTTTTCAGGATGATTCGAATCATTTGACCAGGTTGACGACAGCCCTAAGGTTATGCTCCCTTTTCAGCAAGACTCCTATTTACACTTCAAAACCCAGGGCAAACATCACTTCCTTGGAGAAGGCTTCCCAGGCTGACACACATACACACCCCAGAATGAATCACTCTCTTTTCAGTTCTTTAGTTTTTGTCCCTATCTCCAAAGTGGCATTTGTTACACTTAATCTCTGGCCCCTATCACAGAGCCCAGCACATTGAAGGTGCTCAACAGAGATTCACCAGGAGCACACATGCAGAGGAGCAGATTCCTGAACCTGGCATTCCGCCTGAGATCCCAAACCCCAGGCAGGATCGGAATATTAGCATGTAGTCGGCAATGGTCCCGGAGACTGATGGTCCCTCTAAACCGACTGGAAGGCCGCCGCACTCAGAGGAAGACCAGCCAGACACAAAGTAATTGTTGTTCCCCCAGAAATTATGGTAACAAAGCCAAAGAGATGCATAATCATTAAAAACAAAGTTTTCTCTTTGGCACTTTTACACTTGGGCTGATGGATCCATTATGAAAATACTGAATAAATAATGAAATGGTGGCCTCGAGAGGGTCTCTGACAGAGGGGGCTCATGCAGCTGTTTTTAAAAGCAGAAACACAGGTTTATTGGACCTGGCAGGTGTGCTAAATCCTGACTCTCGGAGCGGAGGTGGGGACAAAGGCTGTTCCTCCACGTATTGCTGGAGGTTTATGACCGCGTCAGCTGTGAAAGCTTCGGCACTGCTGACCTCCCGTCTGCATACAGCCAAGTTCCAGGGGCCTCACCCCTCTACCTGTTAGAAACCCCTAGGAAGATTGTTTTTAAATAACCAGGCCCAGCCTCTCCCCTCTCCTTCTCCCCAATTTGGGTTCTGATTTAATTGGTTTTGGTGGGGGATTGAGTATTGAAAATGTAACCACCAGCACCACCAGCCCCCTGGGGTGACTCTAATGCACAGTTAGATGGGAGAAAGGTGCTGAGAATCCCAGCTACTAGAGGGCCATCATCAGAGGTTCCCCACCCAAAGTATACACCAGGATTATCCAGAGAGCCTTTAAGAACAGATAATGGGGTTCTGCCCCAGATGGTTTTAAAGCTCCCAGGTGATACTGTTAAGCAGGCAGGGTTGAGACCCACTGGGCTAAAGCAGGGCATCCCCCATCACATGTGAGAGTGAGACATCTGGGGACTTGTTAAATGTACAGATCCCGCCCTGAAGATTCTCTAAGAGGTCTGGGTGGGTTCCAGGATGGTATATTTTAAATAAGCACCCAGGTCATTCTTACCTTTCTGCTGGTAGCAGTCTCTCAAACTTGCCTGATGTTACGGTCAGGCCATTTGAGATGCTCTCTTGCTCTCTGTATCTCCCCCGTCTTGACCATCCTCGGCTTCACGCACATGACTATCCAGTCCTCTTAATTGTAGGGCTTAACTAGTCCCTGGTAACTCATGAGCCCACCTGTTGTCAATTCCCCCTGTAAACAGTAGCCCCATCTCCCCAGAGCAGGGAAAACCACTGCCGTGTTCCGCCCGCCATCTGCCGCACAGGGTGGGGTGTCGCTCCAGGACCCTTTGTGTCAGATTCCCTGTCTAATAAACCACTGATGTCTCTTCTGCTGTCTCTGGGCTCTTTCTTTGGTCTCAAGGTTGAGCAACTACAAGGCTTTCAGGCCCACAAGGTGCAGCCTAACACCAGTCATAAGGATTCCCTAGAGCACTTGTGAAAGAGATTCCAGATCCCAAACCAGATCCACTGAACATGTGTCCTTAGGAGACGGACCCAAGAAACTCACATATAACGAACAACCCAGGGGGGAGGGTATAGCTCAGTGGTAGAGTGCCTGCTTAGCACGCACGAGGTCCTGGGTTCAATTCCCAGTACCCCCATTAAAATAAACCTAATTACCTCCCCTTCCCCCCCTCAAAAAAATAAGAAAGAAAGAAAACAAGCAACCCAGGTGATTCTAGGACCAGGCACATATGGAAAAATCAAGCCAAGCTATTGTGAACCCCAAGACATCATCTTGAACTAACAAAGAGTTAAATGAGTCATTCTAGTTCCCACCCACAAAGATCTCCGAGTTCATTCATTCAGTCGATCAGACAGCCAGTTCAAAAACCTTTTCTCCACATCTGCTCTGCAGCAAGGATTGGGATACAAGTGGATAAAGTACAAGCCCTCACCTTTTTTCCAACTATGTGGAGTGGTCTGCCCCACCCTGCAGACCACCTTCAGTTCCTCCCCTGAGAATCCAACCCTCCCACAACTCTACTTATCCTTCAAGACCTGCTCTGAGCTGATTCTGCTGAGGAGCAGAACTGATCTCTGCCCTTCGTTCCACCCCCATCCCTGGAAACATCTGCCAGCCCCTTTACAATAATGCTGGCACTGACTTGTCTGTAGCTCTAGTCTGAGCTCTCCTGAAGGACTGGGACTGTGGCTGGCTTATCTTTGCAACCCCAGTAGCTTGTACCTGGTAGGCACTCAGTGGAGACATAGCTTATGAGCAGAAACGTATGTACGCAGATAATGGAGCAGGAATGGCTGTAATAGAGGTAACTATTTATAATGAAAATACAGGCCAGTGTGCTTGACCCTATGGGGGACAGAGAGAGGGACAGAGCACAATCCTGTCCCCAGGAGCCCCCCAGTCTAGGAAGAGAAGTAGAGAGCAAAATCCATGATATAAGGCTGAAAGGAAGGAATACCAGGGGATCAGAAACAAAGTGTTCCCCAAAAGGACAATTGCTTCTGATTATTGATCAGAAAATTCTTCAAGGAGAAGTAGTATTTGAACTTAGACTTATGTATTGGAATGAGCAGACATGGGATGGCAAGGTGTCCCGGGAGCAGGGAACGGTGTGAGCGAAGGTATAAAGGCAGGAACGGGAAGGCATGTTGAGGAGGGTGGAGCGTTGAGACAGTCTGACCCAGAGCCTCAGAGCAGTGTGTCTGGGGATTGGAGAGTCACAGACAGGAGTCTGAAGGGATGCCAGCCCTCCCTCGTCCTCATGGCTCCCCAGAGTGGCCATCACTGGGAAGAGGCTGGCTTCCCTTTGTCGGCTATTTCCACATTTTCCAGATTTCTATTTCTTAATTAATTCGATTTCCTCGATTCACACATTCCCAGTGTTTGCAACATCTCCCCCACGCCTCAGAAATGGATCACATGAAAGCTGAGTTATCTGTGTTGGACAACAGCTTGGCAGACCTTCATACGCAAGGGCAGGAGATGGCTCAACAGTCTGGTCGGGGAGGCCGGACCCTGCATTGCTTGGTCCTCGGTTCCAAATAGACAAGAGTTCCCTCAAGGGAAAGGGCTTCTTTCTTCCTGGCCCTTCCCTCCTGATCTCAAGGGCTGAGGCCCAGGTCATGTGCTCTGAACAAGAGCTCAATGAGCAGCAGGCAACCTGTGTTCAGACCCCCAGGGTCGATCCCGGGTGAAGTCCATGGGCACGTGGGGCAGCCGTGGGCTCAGGAGAGGCTGGGGAGAAGGAAGCAGAAGTCTGTCCCTGGAATCCCCGAGCCAAGGGAGAAAGAGGTAAGAGCACTGCCCGGCCATGGAGCAGGGGTCAGGGGTCGGAAAGTAGCTAATGATCACGGCAGTGCAAAAGGACAAAAGTAGAAAGGTCGGGGCTTAGAGGTCATCAGTAAGTGAGGATAAGACACAAGCCGGGCATTCCCCAGGGCGTCCCTGCAACAGGGGCCAAGTCTCATCTTGACTCTATGCCCTAAATATGCTGTGACTGCTTATTAAACAAGGGAGAGCTGGCGAGCAGCTGGGCGGAGGGCCCAGGTCCCCTTTACAGCAGCACCATCCACTAGAAATACAATACAAGCCACCTATGTAACATCAAGTTTTCTAGTAGCCACTTTAAAAAGGAAAAAGAAACAGGTGATATTAATTCTATCAATATATTGAACCCAGTCTATCCAAAATATATTTTAATGTGTAATCTCTGTAAAAATTATTAAAAAGACTTTTGCATTTTTTTCCAACTAAGTCTTTATGTATTTGACATTCACTGCACAGCTCAATTCAGACAAACCACATTTCAAGGGCCCGATAGCCACAAGTGGCTGGTGGCAACCACACTGGACAGGGCAGCTTTAAAGCGTCTGATTCGGTGTCCTGCCTTGCAGATGAGAAAGAGACGGCTATTTCTGCCTCACCCACAGCCAGAGTAGAAACAAATTTTTTTTTTTAATGGAGGTACTGGGGGTTGAACCCAGGACCTTGTGCATGCTAAGCATGCGCTCTACCACTGAGCTATTTCCCTCCCTGTGGAAGCAACGTTTTTGGCCAGCTATTTCCCTCCCTGTGGAAGCAACGTTTTTGGCCAGCTAGCAACGTTTTTGGCCAACGTTTTTGGCCAACGTTTTGGCCAGAAGGTGTCCCCTTCTGTCCTCACTGCCCTTCCGTGTCCCTCCTGAAGCTACACACTTGATGAAGATGTCCTCGCACACAGAGAACGGGTATAGACATGGTGGGCTCTCTCCTAGACTCTCCAACCCAGTCCTCACGGCCCACGGGCAGAGGAGTATGTGGCAGGTACCAAGCTTACTGCATATTAAAAGAGGAATGGCTTCTTGCAAAGACTGCTAAGGGGGAGGGTATATTAGTCTGCTTGGGCTGCCAAAACCAAACACCACAGACTGGGTGGCTTAAACAACAGAAATTTGCCTTCTCACAATTCTGGAGGCCAGAAGTCCAAGATCAAGGTGTTGGCAGGGTTGGTTCTTTGTGAGGCCTCTCTCCTGGGCTTGTAGATGGCTGTCTTCTTCCTGCATCTTCCCATGCTCCTCCCTCTGGGTGTGTCTGTGTCCTGATCTCCTCTTCTCATGAGGACAACAATCGTATTGGGGTAAAACACACCCACATGACCTCGCTTTCACTTAATCACCTCTTTAAAGACCCAGTCTCACAGCACAGTCACGTTCTGAGGTATTAGGAGTTGGGACTTCAACATATGACTCTTAGGGAAGGCAATTCAACCTATACCAGAAGGAAAACACAAGATACTATGAGATTAAATGCTGGCTCAAAGTCCTAAGATCCTTGAGATTTCAACAGGAAAGGCATAAGCTAAGAGCAGGAGGAAGCCTGTACTTTCAAATCTTCAAGCAGGTCTCTATTTCCAGAGATGAATTCGCCCCCAGAGAAGGTAGCATTTTATTTGAGGACAAATCCCCTCTGTGCGTCTCATAGTTGTAAAAACACAAAGCAAACACTCCTGTAGCTATGGAGATGGTGGAGACAGCCAGGGAACCAAATGAATCCAGGAGATGCAGGGGAAGGTTATCTGTGTAAGTAAAGTGGTACCTTGAAGACTGGGAGAGAAATGCTTCTTGCACTAGGGATGGAGGTAGACTGCCCTGTGCCAGAAGACCATTTTTTAATAGTTAGGAAGATGTATGGTCTCATGCAGGCAACCCTCACAGTAGGTGAGTCTCTGAGGTTTGGTCTTCCCCGAGAGCTGGAGAAGAGACTGTGAAAAAGAACCTGGGCCAGACTGTTAATGTCCCCCTGGTGATGCTGTTCAAGACCGAGGTTGCTGGGGCTGGGGCTGGCTTAATGGGTGTGGAGGTAAAGTCGTGTTGTGTTCCCAGTGCAGAAACATACCAAGGAAGGGGCAGTCACTCCCCTACCAGGAGTGGACGTCCGCACTGTCAGTCATCCTGCAATATAAAAATTAGGGCTGCCGGTGTTCACCTAAAAGGAGATAAAATGCATCTCCTTCGTGAATCTGCACGAGTATAGGGCAAAA
This sequence comes from Camelus bactrianus, assembly GCF_048773025.1. Taxonomy (NCBI): domain Eukaryota; kingdom Metazoa; phylum Chordata; class Mammalia; order Artiodactyla; family Camelidae; genus Camelus; species Camelus bactrianus. Next base: position 37,342,077 of record NC_133554.1, on the reverse strand, counting down.
GCTGGGTGGAAGATTGCCAGGCTCTGTGAAACGCTCACTGATCCATGTCCTGTCCAGGATGGCCCGGGTGGCTAGTGACAACCAGGACAGAATAGTTGAACATGGAATCACTCCCTTAGAGAATCCAAAAAAAAAAAAAAAATACTGAGAGAGGAGGTCAGCAAGACGAGCTAAATGACAATAATATGGGCGTTAAAAGGTAAAGTGATCTCTCTCAGGAGCCACTGGCCGCGGGCTGGACCTGTTTGCTGTGAGTTCCTGAAAGCCAAAACTCTTTCTCATCTTCTGGTCTCCAGAATGATCCTGGCACAGAGAAGGGCTTCACTATCACACATTGCAGGACTTGGGAAGCCAACCCCAATCCTGCAGAAGGGAAAGCTGAGGCACAAGGGTCTCAGGCCAACAAGGGGCAGAGAGCAACCCTGGGGAACCTGGGATGGTGGTTTTTCTCTGTACTTTCTGACAGGAAGAGGCAGTCTGCCTCTCATCCTCAAATATGCCTCTCGACAGAATTTGCCTCCCAGAGAAACAATGTGGAAAAGCCAGCAGGAAAAAAAAAAAATAACAGAAAAGAAAGGGGAGTGGTTCGTGTTAAGCCGATGAGCAGGCAAACATTCTATGAATGAAGAAGAGAAATCACTAAGGACAAAAGCCTGGACAGGGCACCAGGGCCTCCCTTTCCTGGCAGTGGCCAGTTTGTAAACACGATTTCTCTCCCAGGTACCCCAACAATCAGGAGGAGCTATTGCATCCCAGAGCCCTCCCTGCCTGGACTGAAGTCAAGGAGAGACAAGGAAAGAGCTGGGGCCTGACCAGTTCAGTTGAAGGAATTTCAAGGGCAAGGCAGCTCTGCCAACAGCATCCGAAAGCAAGAGAGTTTAGGCAACCTTGGTTACACAGATCTCTGCAGTCCTTCTGATGAAAGGGACTGATATGGTTCCAGTGCCCAGCTAGTTAAACAAACAAACAAAAACAAAAAGGTTTATTCAAGAGTAGACTTGAGACAAAACATCCAGAAGTAACACCCAAATCATGGCCTAGTAAGGAAATTCACCCCGAAGCCAAGCTCAAAGTGCCAAGAACCCAGCCCTACTGCAGTGACTACCACAGCCAGCACTGTTTTCACTTCTGTATCAGGAACTTGACCTTGCTACCTCTGGGAACCAGCACCACAGCGGCCGCCACCATCAAAACCTGGGCACCTCTGTTGCCATCCATACCAGCAAACATGATGGCTTCACCCACCACCTGTTTGTTCCTGTGGCTCCCATCTGAATTATGGTCAGAACGGGTGCATCTGGTTGGTGGAGCCTGGTCACAGGCCTGCACCCCAGTCCCAGGGCAGGTGGGACTGTGAGCTCTGACTTCCTCACTGGGAAGACAGAAGAGGAATTTCCCCAGATACACAAAGACCACTCAAAAGACACTGGGCTCTGCAAGATGAAGACTTCCGTGGATGGATGGTGGTGGTGGTGGTAGCACAAACAACGTGAATGCCCCTAATGCCCCTGAACCGGACACTTAAAAATGGTTAAGACGGTAAATTTTCTAAGTATTTTACCACAATTAAAAAAAAATTTTAAGTTAACAACTGAAAAAAAAAAAAAAAAGACATTGGGCAGCTGTGAATGTGACAAATGGCCCTTGCTGATCTCAATAAACATTTGGTGAATAAGTAAATAAAGGTATTAGGTGAGGACACTGGACTCCCAGACACACAGTAGTTGTAACCAGTCACTGTTTAACTTTTCTCAGTTCACTGAGCATTTCGTAGTGTACTTTGTACTTCCTGCTCTCAGAGCTCATACCACACAGGCTGACGGTGGTTTACATAATAATAGCTAATTTGTATAAGTATTTACAACGTGCCTGGCGCTTACACACGTTATCTCAATTACTCCTCGCAATAACCTGTGAGGTGGGTGTTAGGGGACTGTATTGCTCAGAGGGAGTCATTTATACTAGAGGAGGAAGACGGTATCAGAATAAGAAAAGAGACTCACGGACACAGAAAACACACTATGGTTACCAAAGGGGAAAGGGCGTAGAGATATAAATTAGGGGTTGAGGATTAACAGACAGACATTACTATGTATAAAACAGATAAACAACAAGGACCTACTGTCTAGCAAAGGGAACTAACTATATTCAATTTCTTATAATAACATAAAATGGAAAAGAATCTGAAAAGAAAATGTATATATGTATGTACATGTGTAACTGAATCACTTTGCTGTTCACCTGAAACTAACATTGTACATCAACTACACTTCAACAAAAATTTTTTTTTAAACAAAGGAAGACAACAGAAAGAGAAAGTGAAGTCAGTGAATTCAGGGTAAAGAGCCAGAAGAACCCGGGGAGAAACAGAGAAAATAAGAAGAAAGAAACTTCAGCATGTTTATGGTTTTGTGGCCACAAAAGTGAGGGGCCCAGAAGAGTCTAGAACACAGGAGAAGTGTAATTAAATAGGGTCAGGCTCACGGACACAGGTCCTACCTACATCCAGTAACCCTGGCAACAGCCCCTACTGTATGGTATGATGCTATAATGAGCAAAGCCATATACAAATAAACAGTCATCCTGGGACATTATGCTGTACACCAGAAATTGACACATTGTAACTGACTGTACTTCAATTAACAAACAAATAAACAGTCATCCCAGATGGGGCCACGTAGAGTCTAGCTGGCTCCACCTTAAGGAAAGTTCTGGGAGGAGTTTGAGAGTAGTTTGTGCCATCAGCTGAGGTCAAGGGAGATATTCTCTGAATCGTGCATGATAAAGGATGCACCTGAACTGAACTCCCAAGGGAACCCGTGGGTCCAGCCCATACCTGTTGCTTCCGCCACGGAGCTTGATCAAAGTGTGTGTGACCGGTCAGTTGTGTGTGTGACCGGTCAGTTGTGTGTGTGCTCATCCAAATGGTCCCATGTGTTCCTCCCTGGCATCTCTGCCTGGAGGAAACTCCAAACTGGAAAAAGGTAGAAGTTCACTCCCCAGTTTGGGACAGCCTGCTACACTGCTCTCCTGACCCCTGACTACCATCCAGCTGGAGTCTGCCCCCAAAGAGAACAGCGAGTTCACAGGGTTATAATTAACATGGAAAATTGGAGGGTCAAATACCCACCCGAGACTGCCAGCTAGCAAGAGGCGGAGCAGGGATTTGAACCTAGTCTAATTCCAGAGCCCACGCACTTCATCACCAAGAACAGGTCCTGACTCCAGTAACTAGCCGTGGGACCCAAACACATTTATTTAGCTCATTGAGTCTATCTTCCCGCAGGTAAAAAAAAAGATAACAGAATTATCTACCTAATGGGGTGGTTGAGGGGATTGGAAATGATGTACATCAAATCCTAGCTCAGTGCCAGGTCCTCGGTAAAGGAGCATCAGTGAGCAAAAGTAATATTCCCACACAGAGATGGAAAATCCTGGCCTCACTTTAAGAACATGAGTAGGGTTACATGGCCATTTGCCATCAAGGATCTTGATCCTGGCTTTTTTACCTCAGATTCCAGGCGTCTATTTGGCTCATTTGAGGGTTTGGGTGGGAATGTGTGTAGGACTAATCTAAGGGTCTTCCATAAGAAATTCAATTTTATTTCACTGAGGACAAGACTGCATGCATCTGCTCCGGCAGGGGCTGAAGAATGGGACAAGATGAGGGTGACCCGACTCTGTCCTCAAGGGCCGTGACCAGTGAATGGGCCCGCTGCAAAGTTTGTAGCAAGGGTATCCTCCCTTTCTCCCTCCATGAGGGAACTGGGTTTAGCTAAGCCAGTGATCATTATTTTTTGTTTTTAATGGAGATACTGGGGATTGAACTCAGGACTTCTTGTATGCTAAGCATGCTCTCTACCACTGGGCTATCCCCTCCCCCACCAGTGCTTCTTAAACTTGGCTGCACATTGCTATCTCCTGGGGAGCTTTAAAAAGGCTTCCACCTGGTCCCACCACCCAGAGATTCTGAGTTCCATGGTCAGGTGTGCAATCTGGCCATTAGTGAATGGGGCTGCTGGGCTGAGAACCCCCAAGATGAAGTTCTTGAGCTGATTGAGGTGTGGGAGGAGGAGGGACCGTGAGTGGGGGTTTTTTTGTGTCAGTAAACTAAATGGACCAGTGAGGAGAATGTTCTGGACTGCAGTCCCTGAGGCCCTAGACACCAGCCCCCGGCACTCATGACAGGAGCAGGACAGAGCCTCTGCCTCCCAGCAGGTGTTGAAGGCAAGACGTCAGACAGGCAGTCAGGATGAAGATGCTTTCACTAGCCTGAGATACCGTCTTGATGGCAAGAGCTGCTCACCAGGCTACCTGAAAAGGAAAGGTGGGACTCCAGCTCTTGACCGGCCTTCTCGACCATGGGAGGCAAGATACATGACCTCCTGGAAACGACCTGTTGTGTTTCCAAACACAGAGTCAGATAAATAAAATGCATTATTGTTTTATTAGCACCTCTTAAAAGCTCCTGCCCTGGTGTGAGTTACAACAGATACAACTGGTTTCATATATTTATTTTATGTGTTTAGCGCTTAATTGACACTCGCTTGCATTGCAAGACACTCAGCTGTAACACAGTTTTACTATGTTCCGCTCTTCCACATTCATCAGACTTTATTGATTACCCACCACCAGGGCTTCTAGAGAGCAGTTGCCTGGTTTCCAATAATTCGCTTCTTTTTTCAGTGGTTATCTGTCCATCTTTGTTACCACAGGGCATGCTTTCCACATTGCATTTTCTTTTGTCTCCAGTCTTTCATTAGTCTTTCTTCTGTGGTTTCTCAGAGTTCTTACAGACTAGTCTACCATTTTGTGCTTCTTAAAATACTGGCATGAGATTTAATTCAGGAAAATACTCAGAAAACTCACAATTCTTGTAAGTATTTTCATGCTCTGTATGAAGTCCCAAATTGGTGGTATGCTGAGCATTACTTGATGTGGCAATTCTATGCTTAGCTTTTCAAAGACTAGATAAAAGCTCAGAAACCTGCATAGAACGTCTCATCAATAGTCACCACCTATGTCAATCTGTGCCCTCCAGGAAGCAGATGCTGGAATTAGGAGTTAGCAGATGCAGAGTTGGAGTTAGGAGTGAAAGATTTGTTGGAGGACAATAACTATGAAACATAAAGGGTGAGAAGGCAGGGGAAGCCTTCAGAGTACCACGCAGATCCCATCCTGCAGAAAGAAAGACAAGAGGAAGAAAAATAGGGCCGGGAACATCTTAGATCACAGAGCAGGCCATGCGAAGTCTGGGGCAACCCAGCGGGGAGGGAAGCAAAGTTGCCCGTTGGAGGAGTCCCCCACTGGGCAGAAATGAGGGTGCCTCCACTATGCTCAGTCCTTGGCTTGGGAGCTGTCTGGGAAGAGCACGAAGCCAGCTTAGGTGCTGCAGTTGGAGGCTATCAGCGAACCACATTCTTCGCAGCTGAAAGAACTTCACAAGCTCTTTCTTGAAGGAGGGAGAGCCCGCACTGCTCCCCTGTGCCTGCCCCGCCCCCTCCTATCTCCATACAATGTAAGCCTTTATACATGAAAAGGCACAGCTCCGTTAAGTCACGAAACACTTGTCTTTTCTTGGCCTGGCGTGATCATGTGAACAACGTGCCCAGCTTAACTGCGGGGAAAATGCAACTGAACATGGTACAGACAGATACAATTGACTGACAGTCAGTGGTAGAGCCATGGGGAAATTTTTTCTTTCTGCTTCTCTTTCTGTTCCAAGTTTTAGGCCCTGATCATTTGCTTTCTTTTTGATTGGAAAACATTTATAGTGAACATCTTGAAATCAGTCTTCATATCATAACTAAATGGTCCAAAATGGCATTCCCCAATTTGATAGCCCAACAAATTGCTTTCAAGTAAGAGAACATGGTAATAGACCAAGCATAGGTTGGAGCTCAGACATGTGAACTTGAACTCTGGCTCAGTGACTACTACTCTGCGCTGCAGGCAGGCCCTTACTCCATCTCAGCCTTTATCTGGAAAGGGAGGCACGTGTCCTTACTTCTCAGATTTGCTTTAGTAGAAGATTTAGTGCATGTAAGCCCTGGAGCACCATGCCAATATACAGTAACCAACAGAAACCAATCGATTTTTTCTTTCCTTTTTTTAATTGAAGTATAATTGATTTACAATGTTTCAGTGTACAGCAAAGTGATTTAGTTATACATATATCTCTCTCTATTCTTTTTCATATTCTTTTCCATTATAGGTTATTACAAGATATGGAATATAGTTCCCTGTGCTATACAGTAGGTCCTTGTTAATGGTCTATTTTATATATAGTAGTGTGTATCTGTTAATCCCAAATTCCTAATTTATCTTCCCTACTTTCCCCTTTGGTAACCATAAGTTTGTTTCCTGTGTCTATGAGTCTATTTCTGTTTTGAAAATATGTTCATTTGTATCATTTTTTAGATTCCACATATAAGTCATATCATATGATATTTGTCTTTCTCTGTCTGAATTACTTCACTTAGTATGATAATCTCTAGGTCTGGCCATGTTGCTGCAAAACGCATTATTTCATTTCTTTTTTATGGCTGAGTAATATTCCATTGTATAAACATACCACATCTTCTTTATCCAGTCATCTATTGATGGACATTTCAGTTGCTTCCATGTCTTGGCTATTGTAAATAGTGCTGCTATGAATGTTGGTGGGGGGGTGTATCTTCTCAAATTAAAGTTTTCTCCAAATATATGCCCAAGAATAGGATTGCTGGGTCATATGGTAACTCTATTTTTAGCTTTTTAAGGAACTTTCATATTGTTTTCCATAGTGGCTGCACCAATTTACATTCTCACCAACAATGTAGGAGGGTTCTAGAAACCAGTTGATTTTTAAGTCTCCCAAAACTGCTGGAAATTTCTAAAAATTCACATTTAAAGGACAAAGAGTGGCCATACCTGAGGAAATTCAAAATAATTTCCTAGGAAAGTTCTAAAAATAGTTCTAAAAACCCCCTCCTTGACAGCAGCTCCACGCCCAGGTATACACCCCAAAGAGACTCAAACGTGTGTTTGTGCCCCCATGCTCACACAGCAGCACTATTCACAATAGCCAAAAGGTGGAAACAACCCAATGTCCATTGACAGATGAATGGATAAACAAAATGTGGCATAGACAACCTATGGAGTATTATTCAGACTTAAAAAAAAGAAAGAAATTCCAACACACACTGTAACACAGATGAACCTTGAAGACATCATGCTCAGTGAAATAAGCCAGACACTTAGGACAAATACTGTATGATTCCACTTACATGAGGTACCTAGAATAGTCAAGCTCCTAGAGACTGAAAGTAGAACAGAGGTGACCAAGGGCTGGAGGGAGGAGGGAATGGGGAGTTAGTTTTTAATACATACAGAGCTTCAGTTTGGGATGATGAAAAAATGTGGAGATGAACAGTGGTGATGGTTGCACAACAGTGTGAATGTACTTAATGCTGCTGAATTGTACACTTAAAAATGTTACAATGGTACACATACACCCCAATGTTCACAGCAGCACTATTTACAATAGCCAAGACATGGATGGAAACAACCTAAATGTCCATCAATAGATGACTGGATAAAGATACACACATACATATACACACAATGGAATACTACTCAGCCATTAAAAAGAATGAAATAATGCTATTCGCAGCAACATGGATGGCCCTAGAGATTATCATATTGAGTGAAGTAAGTCAGACAGGAAAAGACAAATATCATATGATATAACTTATACACAGAATCTAAAAAAAAAGATACAAATTCTATTTACAAACCAAAAACAGACTCACTGACATAGAAAACAAACTATGATTACCAAAGGAGAAGGGACAGGGAGATATAAATTAGGAGTTAAGGATTAACAGACACACATTACTATACATAAAATAGATAAGCAATAATGACCTACTGTATAGCACAGGGAGTGATATTCAATTTCTTATAATAACATAACATGAAAAAGAATCTGAAAAGAAAAAAATATATATTATATATATGTATAACTGAATCACTTTGCTGTATACCTGAAATTAACATTGTAACTCAACTACACTTCAATAAAAAAAAAAATTTTATGTTACAATGGATTTTATGTTACAGAGATTTTACCACAAGAAAAAAAATAATTCTTAAAACCTCCTTGTCAATGAAGTTTTATTGCTTAAAACACATGCAGGAAAAAAAAAAAACTGAGCTGCCAGCAGGTGTTTCTCACATAGAGAAGCAACATATAGCTTCTGCAATTCATTGCATTTTTTATCACTTTTAATTACCAAAAGAAGAAAACTACATGATAGAAAATGTTGAAAATAAAGAAAAAATTCATAATCTTTATTTCTTTACAGGATTTTTTTTTTTTTTTTTTTTTTGCTGTTTCTTCCTTTCCTTCTTTTTTAATGGATGTACTGGGGATTGAACCCAGGACCCGTGCATGCTAAGCATGCGCTCTACCACTGAGCTATACCCACCCACCTCTTTACAGGATTGTTTTCAGACCTAGTTGTAACCATAGTGCTTTGGACACCATGGGCTCTGAAGACAAGTTCTAAAATGACTTCCAGAAATCTCACTGTCAATGCCCCAAGCAAGAGAGACACTATGATTTCTCTTGGGACACTATGCTTTCCCCCAGAGTAGGAAGATCCCTACCTCCGGCAGATGCGAAGGGCTGGGATGTGGTGGAGGCGGGGTGGAGGGAGAGAAAGCTAAAAGCCATCTACGATTCCTTTATGCTGGCATTAGATCATCGGTACACGCATGTCTGTGCACATGTGTACAAGCATTCGACGCACACACAGGGGCTCTCCCGACGCTGAGGGTCTGTCACACACCCCTGGCTCTGTTTCACGTTAAAGTACAAAAGGAAAAAGGAACTGGTTGTTGGAGTAGCCCCAGGGCCCTGGTCACGAGGACAGTGTGGCTGATGGCTGAGACCCTCTGCAGGGAGCCCAGGACAGGGCACTCTGGGAAAAATAAGGTGGAACTATGGCCTCCTAGTCCGTTTGACACCCACCAGGACAGCCGAATGCAAGTCTGGGGCTGGACACACCCAGGTTTGAGCCTAAGTGCAGCCTTAAGCAAGTGACTTGCTTTCTTGGAGCCTCTATTTCCTTAGCTTTAAAATGGGAGTCAGATTTCCTACCTTCTGATGGTGTTATCAGGCTGGAAAGAGAAACCACGCCAACTGCTCGGCACGGAGCCCTCACTAAATGCAGGGTGAAATCAGACACAGCCCTCCCAAAGCCCCAGAAGCAACTTCCTTGACCCAACCAGCCAACAAATATTGAGCACCTTTCCACTATGGACCTGGTTGTGAACTGTGAAGAACTCACCAAAATCATTTTAACATTATAAAGAAACACGGGAAAGACTTACTAAAAGTTTACTTCAGTATTTTCCCAAACCACATTTATTCATCACTTCTTAACAAATAAATTGAGCAGGCTGGAAGAACAGATTCTAGAAATAGCTTCAGATGGCCTCTTGACACAAAAATTTGTTGACGAGGAGGCACACATATCATTCTGATTAGAACTTCATTTTCAGTCTCCAATTCAAAGTGTAATAGAAAAGAACAAATCTGACTCCATATTAGATCTGACCCTTTGACTTTAACCCTATGCTCTGTTTCCTAGGCTTAGCCTTGCTGGTTCTGCACCTTTTGTAAAAGGATGTTGCCTGTAGCCTGAAATATACAGGCTAGCCCATTTTCAAGGCTCTTAGCTTTAAGGATATTAATACTTTCCCATTCACATAAAGATAACAAGTTGCAGAATAGAAAATAATGTTTGCTTTGTTGGAGGTTTACAGGGACACCACGATCTGACCCACGTGGACAGCTGCAAAAACAAAGGATTCCAAGAACAAAGAATTCCTACACCAAGAAGTCTGCAGCCACCAAGCATACCCTCTCCCCTTTTTAGTATAAAAGGAGCCTGAATTCTGACTTGGGGGAGATGGTTCTCCAGAACGCCGGTCTGCCATATTCTCGGTTTGCCCGCTTTCTGAATAAAGTCATTATTCCTTGCCCCAGCACCTGGTCTCCTGATTGACTCGCCTGTTGTGTGATGAGCAGAACGAGTTTGGACTCGGTAACAAATATATACGTGAAGAATAATTCTATATATGACATATATATAATTTAAACCCAGAATACATAAAGAACTCTCATAATTCAATGATAAGAAGACAAACAATTGAGTTAGAAAATGGGAAAAGATCTGAAAAGAAACCACAGCAAAGAAGACACACAGAAGGCAAACAGCACATGAAAAGATGTTCAACATCATTGGTCATGAGGGAAATGCAAATTAAAACCACAATTAGATACCACTAGACCACTAGAATGGCTAAAATTAAAAAGACCGGTGTCCCAAGCAGTCGGCAAGGCTCTGGGGCAACTGGAGCTCACATGCAAGGCCAGTAAGAATGTAAAATGATACAAACTCTTTGGAACACAGTTTAGAAGTTTTCTTATATATGATTAGTTTTTTAAAGCTATATATACCCCTGGACCCAACTATTTCTTTTAATGTCCCTGTCATGCATATACATACATATATTCGTTTTCACGTTTTCTTCATTAAAGGTTATTACAAAATACTGAGCGTAGTTCCCTGTGCTTTACAGCAGAAAATTTTTGGACCCAACTATTTTAGAATACACATTTTTTCCAGAAGCACATGGAACACATAGGGAACTATATTCGATATCTTGTGGTAAGCTACAATGAAAAAGAATATGAAAAGGAATATATGTATGTATATGGATGACTGAACTGTTATGCTGTACACCAGAAATTGACAAAACATTGTAAACTGACTATACTTCAATAAAAAAAGAATGCACATTTTTTAAAAAGAAAGAAACACATGGAACATTGAAGAAATGTAACTACACTCAAGTATTCACAAATTTCAGAAGTTTGGTATCCTAGCAATTACTTTTTCTGACAACAGTACAATTAAATTTGAGGTCAATTACAAACAGAAAATTAGAAAAAAAAATGTTTGGAAATTAAGAAGTCCATGTTTAAAAGTCATGGGTTAAATAAAAATCAGTGGAAATTTTTAAAATATTTAAAAATTCTACAATAACAACAGTACTATATGTGAAAACCTATAGCGTTTACCTAAAGCATTACTGTGCTAGTAGGAAATGTAAACTTTTATAGGCTTTTATTACATAATAAGTTTTTAAAAAATAGAAAAATTAATAGTAGTACAAACCCAAAGAAAGTGGTAGGGAGGGAATAATAAAAATAAGAGCCCAGAATAATGAAATATAAAATAAACATGCCTAATGGGATCCACAAAACCAAAATTATGTTATTTTAAAAGATTAATAATACTAACAAAGCTCTGGCAAAATTGATCAAGAAAAAATAACAGAAGGCATAATATTAGGAAAGAAAAATAGTATATAACTGCAGATGGCACATAGATTGAAAAGACGGAGAGTATCATAAACAGTTTAATGCTAATAAATTTGAAAACTTAGAAACACATGGACAAATCCCTAGAAAAATAAGCTGACTCAAGGAGGAATTTAAAATCTGAATAATTTTATAACCATTAAAGAAATTGAATCAGCCATTTAAAATCTCACCACAAAGAAACCACCAGGTCCAGGCTGTTTTACGAGTAACTTCTAGCATTCAAGGAACAAATAACTCCAATATTACACAAACTCTTTAAAATTATAGTAAAGGAAGAAACAATCCCCCCCCCCCGCCAATTTATTTTGTGAGACTAGCACAAAATTATTTCCAAAACTGACAAGAACGGTGCAAAAAAGAAAAATTAGGAGACAATTTCACTGGTGAACATAGATGCAAAACTCTTCTTAAAAATTTAGCAAACTAATTGCAGCAATGTATAAAACAGTCTTGACGAAGCTGAGCTGCCTGCAGGAATCCAAGATTGTTTTAATGTTAAAGAACCAATTCATATCATTCACACATTTAAAGGAGAAAAATTATATGACCATCTCAGTAAATGGAATTTAGGGTATAAATTTAAATACCCATTCATGATAAAAATAAATACAAAAACAAGAAAGCTAGTAGAATTTCCTTAACCTTCCAAAGTGTATCTATAGAATACTGACAGCAAAAATCCTATTTAATGTGAAACACTGAATGTTTTCCCTTTGAGACCAAAAAAAAGAATGCCTGCCAGTATGTTCATCCAGCATTGTATTGTAGGAAGAGAAGAGAAATAAAGGTATAAGGACTGGGGAAAAAAAAGAAATAAAACCTTCATTTTCATATATATTATCAGCTATATACGGAAAGCACAAAAATCTATAAAAAAGTTATTATTCTAACAAAAGAATTTAGCAAGATGACTGAATAAAAAAATCAATATACACATGTCAGTGAATTTCTACAATCAGCAACAAATAAAAAAGTAATTTTTAAAAAGATAATCATGCCAAAAATATAAAGAGAAGTGAATAAATCTAATAAAAGTATATAAATGCTTTATGGAGGAAATTACAAAACTCTTTGGAAAACATTAAAGATCGAAATACATGGGGCGGTTCATGGATATTTTTAAATTTTAATACACTTTTCTTCTAAAAAGTGTTCAAAATTAACTGTTGTAAAACATATAAAAAACAATTTCAACTTGTTAATATTATATTCATTCAAATATCACTGGCCCATCTACACAGCATCCAGACAGAAACAATTATGATTAAAATCAGTCATATTTACTATTTTGCCAATTTCAGTAATAGGAATTACATAACTGTACACATATCTTTACACATTTGTACACATATGTATTTTTTAATCCTGCCACCATGAGGGTGCATTTGTCAAGAGAGTAGGATGGAAAACATTTAACACCTTATTAGCTTGATTCACAATTTTTAAATATTGGGACAGATGGTATGTGGCTCTCTTTTGACTTCTTGTCATGGGCTTCTCTGATGTTAGGGGCAGGCCTGAAGAAAGGCACTGCGGTGGTCCCGGCTATGGGCCGGGAACCCTGCAGACTCCCAGCAGGGCCCCAGCCCAGGTGAGCCAGGATGTCTGTCCTATTTGGAAATGTCAGTCAAACCTCGTAAAGCTGGTTCCTGGGAGGAAGCTAGTGGACCTTCAGGGCAAACCTTCTGAAGCTGCCAAGAGGGAAACATAAGCATTCAAGGCCTTTCAGTCTGGAGCTGTGTGGAGTCAGGGCTAGAAGACCTGCATGTGCTGTAGGAGGTTCTAGAGAGGAGGCTGGGGATCATGAGCAGGAGAAAGAAAAGCCATCGTTCCTTTCTGTCTGTGCACCAGCAAAGCTGAAATTCATTCAACAAACACTTCCAGGCTGCTCATCATGGTCATTATCAGCAAAATAGCTAAGATTTATTAAGCACTTACGTGCCGGGACCTGATGAGGTGCCTTTTACACATAACCTTGCACAGTATCTGTTATACACAAAAGTCAGATGAATTAGGTGCTATTTCTTCCCCAGTTTTACAGATGAGGACACGGAGGCTTGATGTTAAGTGACTCATCCAGGGTCACAGAGGTTGTACATGACAGAGCCAGGATTTGAATCTGGAGAAACTTGGGTGTGTCTGGGCCTACACACGGGGCCGTGGGCCAGTGTTGAAGCTACAGAAGTGAGTCATGGTCTGGTGGGAAAGTCAAATATGCACGTGGACCTGTTTTGATAACTCCACCTGGATAAAACTAGATGATCGAGAAGGACACCTAAATGAAGCAAAGTTAATGACCCGGGAGTGACAGGGTATGTTGGAAGGACAGTGAGGGGTCCATCAGACTCTAGAAAAGGTTTGTATAGAAACTGTGGGTGAGGAGTAACCATGTTAGTTTAATATTGGATCGTGGAAGACCTCCAATGCCTAGCTAAGGAGTTAGGACTTGATCTTCCAGTTAATGGTGAGGCAGAGGAGTGACAAACAGCCTTAAGACTCATTTGTCTCCTCTGTGCTGGATGAGTGGACTGTGTACAACTAATGGCAAGATGACCAATGGACCAGTGAGGACGCCCCTGGCACTCAATGATCTGGCCTTAAGACCGGTGTTGGCCGGCAGGTGGGGAGAAAGGAATGGTTACAATGAGCTTGGCAAAGGAAGGATGGATAGGGCTTACAGATGGCTGGTCAGCCAAGGGACACTAACCAGGATAAAGACTGGGAATTAATACTAGGGTACTAACAGGAATGCAATGTAGCCTTTAAAAATGTTAGCTATGTGCCATTTGCAGCAGCATGGATGGAACTGGAGATCATCATAGTAAGTGAAGAAAGCCAGAAAGAGAAAGAAAAATGCCATATGATATCACTTACATGTGGAATCTAAAAAAATGACACAAATGAACTCATTTACAAAACAGACACAGATGCACAGACATAGAAAACAAACTTATGGTTACCCAGAGGGAAAGGAGGTAGGAAAGGATAAATTGGGAGTTCAAGATTTGCAGATACTAACTACTATATATTAAATAGATAAACCACAAATTTCTGCTATATAGCACAGGGAACTATAGTCTTGTAGTAATCTATAATGAAAAAGAATATGAAAAGGAATATATGTATATACTTGTATGACTGAAACATTATCCTGTGCACCAGAAAATGACACAGTGTAAACTGACTACAATTTTTTTAAATGATAGTTAAGAACACTACATAGCAATGCAAGGAAATGCTTATAATAAGTGAAAAGACTGGAATTTTTTAATTCACATATACCTATGACTACAAATATCTTTTTACAGCTCAAAAAAAAAAACACACCCAAACAAATTAAACAAATCATCCTATCCCAATATCTTATTTCAACTTGGTTAGTGTTATGCAGTGAATTGTGTCCACCCTAAAACTTGTATGTTGAACCCCTAACCCCTGGTGTAACTCTGTTTGGAAATGGGGCCTTAAAGGAGGTAATTAAAGTGAGATGAGGTCATAAGGGCAGGGCCCTGATCCGTTAAGAGTGGTGTCCTTGTAAGATGACGAGGAGACCCCAGAGCCCTCTCTGCGCACGCACACAAAGGAAAGCCCATGTGAGCACACAGCAGGAAGGCACCATCTAGAAGCCGAGGGGACAGACATCTCACCAGGATCTCACCAGCTGGCATCCTGATCTGGACTTCCAGCATCCGGAACCATGAGGAGATACATTTCTGCTGTTGAAGCCACCCATTCTGCAGTATTTTGTCACGGCAGACACGGCTAATACAGTTAGGCAGCCAGTCACCAAGTTCTGTTGACTCCTTCTTGCAATTCTTGCAATCCTTTTTCCTTCCTCACCATTCCCCCTGCCAGCATAGCTCAAGTTCATCTTGTGCTCAGATGAACACAATCAACTCCCTCATCTTCTCTGGCTCTGTACTCCCTCCCTTGCTTCTCATATTCCCAGCCACGCTTCCCTACCTGGCCCCTCCTGACTATCATCTCAAACATCTGAAATGTTTGAATCTGACACCTGGTATCTCCCTCTAGTACCAGCTCTTGGCTCCCTCTTTCTAGAACTTCCTGCGCTCACCTCTCAGGTGCAAGTTCTCCGGCCTCTCCAGGTAAACTAGAGTTTTTGCATCGTTAAGTGCCCTTCATGCACGTGTGTCAGTAATATCGGTAGGATGTAACCTAGCAGGGAAATTTTGCTAGGGAAGCTGATGCATTTTGAAGTATACTCTTTAATTTTTCCCCCCAGCTGAGGAGTTATTGGTGTAAATGCAGCCATATAAAGACATAAGTCATGAAAAACATAGTCATGATGTGCCCCAACCCTGCCCCCAGGCCAGGCCCCTAAAACCCTCTTCTGTGGGAGGGAGAGAGAGAGAGAGGAAGGGGGAGCCCCAAAATCTCTTTAGAAAGCCACAGCCCCTGGACCCTTGCAAGGCCGGCCCGGCTGGGGTGGGAGAACCAGGCTGTACACTTAAATTTTGACAGACACCACGGGATCGCCTTCTATAGGACTTGAATTAGACTCTACCCAGTGATGTATAAAAGTGCCTGTGTCCCCATACCGTCACCAGCACCGAGTCTTAATAATGTCTTTGATCTTTGACAAACTGAAAGGTAAAAATAGTATTCCACTTTGGTTTTAATATACTTTTTCTTATAAGAAAGGCTGAGTCATCCAGTTGAGACAAGCACTCCAATGACCAGCATAAAGACAGTCTCTTACCACCTCTTCTGCCTCATCTCTGTGGGTCTTTCCTTAGCTCCACATTCCCAGGCTTCTACTGCAGACAGAATTTTCTGCATGGAGGGAAAGAGGACCAGTAGCAGCCTTAAGCCTAAATCATCCCAACTTATCAAACGTCATGGGAAAACATAGTGTCTTTCTCCATAGGCCAAATTCCAGAAAGGATGGTGACTGATCTTTCTTGGGTCAAGTCTCTGCTCCTGTGTCAGACGCAAAAACTCTAGCTCATCTGGAGAGGCCAGAGAATCTGCATCTGACAGGTGAGCACAGGACGTTCTAGAAAGAGGGATACAATGGTTTGCAAGAGTGAGAGAAGTCCCTATTACCAGAAGAGGAAAGAGATATTGAGCAGATAAAACAAACATCTATCCTTCCAGGTGACACCAGCTCTGATGCAACCCAGCACACAAGTCACCTTTCCCAGGGTCACACTCAACTGACTTTGCTGCATCCCAGCAAGAATGAATCAGACGGCACCTCCCTAGACAAGAGCCCGGCATCCTATACTGCCCTGCATCTCTGGGGCTGTAGGTAATCTGTTCCAACTGGTAATCCAGGAGAGGAGTGTTTGAGCAATTCTTGGATCAATGGGAATGTGTTTCTTCTACAGTGACTCATACAAAGTTGGCTGTGGGGATTTTACAGAGAAAAGAAAATAGACATTGACATCTCTGATGCAGAACTCTGAGTCCTCCCACAACAAAGCTGATCCTCAGTTTGACAGGAAGGATTTGGGTTTGTGATGTAAAGGAGGAAAGCCTGCTGACTTTAAAGGTTAGGCTAACACTGGTTTAGAACACAAAATAAATCCACAGAAGCTGCATCCTAGGGGATCCTTTAAATGTAGTAAACCAGTTCTGGCAGTGGAGAAATGAACTGGGGACACATGTTCACTGTTGGTGGGGCTATAAACTAGTTTAAGCTTTCCCAAGAGCAATTTGGCGATCCCATCTTTCAAATGTCCATACCCTTTGACCCACAAATTTCATTTCCAAGAATCCATTCCAAGAAAATAATACAAAATACTGAAGACACTTTATACAAAAAAGATGTTCATTGCATTTATTATTTGTAACAGTGAAAGTTTAGAAATAACATAAAGGAATGGTTGGATACATTACGGTAAATCCTCTCTGTGGTATATTTCTGAGCAATTAAAAGACGATGTCTAGTCAGTTCACAGAAAACAAAATATAAGTGGCTTTGTAGGATTATTCAGTCTTTCTCATAAGAAAAATGTATATTAAAACCAAAGTGGAAGACTATTTTTACCTTTCAGTTTGTCAAAGATCAAAGACATTGTTAAGACTCGGTGCTGGTGACAGTGTGGGGAAACAGGCACTTTTCTATATCATGGTAGAGTTTAATTTGCTTCAAGTCCTATAGAAGGTGATCTGATGGTGTCTATCAAAATTTGAAGTGGACACTTTAAAATGCACCAGCTGCCCTAGCAAAATTTCCCTGCTGGGAAAACACCCTACTGATTTTACTGACACATGTGGGTGAAGGGCAAGACTGTTGCCTGAAACACTGTCTACAGGAACAAAAGAAAGGAATAGTCTTCAATAGGAGACTGGATCATACACTGTGGTACATCCATGCAATATATTCTATCGGCTGTTAAAAAGATGAGGTCAAAACTGTATGTGCTTTCGTGGAATGATTTCCAAGATATGTTAAGTGAAAAAGACAAGAAAGCAAGCTGCACACCAATATGTCTAATACTCTACTACTTGTGTAGAAAAGCCCATTTTTGTTTGAATATGCATAGTATTTCTCTGGATACACAATAAAATTATGACAATAGTTCCTCTGGGGAGGATGACTGAGGTCAAGGGTGGGAAAGAGACTTCATTGTATAACCTGCACTATTCTAATTTTTTAAAATCATGAGAACATCCTTTTGAAAAAAAAGACAATAAAAATAATAAAATACACAAGCTATAAAAAGGATGTCTATGTATGTTACACTTATATAGATTACTATCTATATTATAACAAGCAAAAAAGATAAAATTGTTCATTTCGTATATTCACAGCTATGTGAAAAGAGAAAAATGTTTAGAAAAAAATTTTTTAAAAAATAAGGAAATGTACTAAAATGTTAACCTAGAAACTAAGAGTAATTTTTCAACTTTTTCTGTAGCTTCCAAAATGTCTTTAATAATCACATTTCACCCTCATAATAGAAAAAACAAACTTTAAAAAATGTTAAAATAGAGAATCCATCCATCTTTATAGTCCAAATGCAAAAGGTAAAATCAGGGGAAACAAGAAGTACTAACTTTTCAACTCCATGCTTCTGCATTAATGGAGTTTGTTGTGGTTTCTTAACTCCTTTTCACTTTTTCCAGCTTGGTAACGGCTGCCAATAAGGATGAGACATAGTTCATAAATCAATCGCAGGAAAACTGCATTTGTAATACCCAGTGCCAATGGATGTGCAGTTGGATGAGCTTTCTCAGACATTTCTGTGCTGCAAATCAATACCACCTTTTTGGAAAGCAACTCAGCCATATGAATCTGAAGCTATAAAAAGTGTTTACGCCCCGTGACCCAGTAATTTGACTTCTGGACTCCTAAGGAAAAAAACCTGAAATACCAGAGAAGTTTATGCATAAAGGTCTTAATTAAGAGTGGTATGCAATCATAAAAAAAATCACAATTATGAATAACATGTAGCAACATGGGGAAATGTTTGTGATACAGCATTAAGTAAAGGAAAAAGAACACAGAAAATTGTATATCCTCCAATTACAACCACTTAATAAAATGCATGTGGAAAAATCCTGGAAGAGTTTTACACCAACATGCTCACAGAGCTTGTGCTCAGGTAGTGGGATCTCGGGGGAGTTCTGGGTTTGTTTTTTGTTTTTTTTTTTTTTCCTCTCCTTTTCTGTTTTCCAAAAAGTTTACAATGCATTTTGGGGGTAATGTGTTTATAAATACTTAAAAATTTGAAGTCTGGGCTGTACCACAGGGCATAAAGACTCTCTGTGTCACCAAATCTCCAGTTCCCTTAAGTGAAAAGAAAACTCCTTCATTTCATGTAATAATAACAGTCACTGATATTCACTAAGCACCTACCTTCCGCCACGCTCTTTACATATTTTAGTTCAATGGATCCAATGAGGTGGACATTCTTACTACCATTTTGTAGATTGGGAAAACTGAGGCTCAGACAGGCTAAATGATACAACCAAGAGGTGACAGCATCAGAATTCAAACCCAGGTCCTTATAGCTTGACATCTAGTTCTCTCCACCAGGTCACAATAACTCCCCAAAACAGTTCTTGGAGTCCAGGGTGTGCCAGGGAGAGTGCTAATGCTTTACGCATATTTTCTCATTTAATAACCCTGTAGATGTAGATGACATCCCCATTTTACAAATGAGGAAACAGTGGCCGAGGGAGGTTAAGTCACCGCATAGCTGGTAAGAGGTAGAACCGGGATTCTAACCCAAGTTGGTCCGTGTTGGTAACCATGACGCCGTCCATGACAAGGAAAACCCAGGCCCTCTGCGCCTGGGATGCAGAGCACCATCCCTGGCACAGCCACTGTCCAAAAAGAAGCATCTGGCAGGAAGGAGAACGCAGGAGGAGGTGGGCTCCCGGGGCTGCCCTGGGTGGGTGGGGCTGGCTCTGCGCGCAGCACACACCTGAGGCCCGGGGCTGGATGAGCTGGCGCTGTGCAGAGACGTCCGTGTGGCCTGGCCTAGGGCCAGCACAGTTGTCACATCCTCCTGCCAGCGCCGACAGTGCTGGTGCTAACCTGCCAAAAGGCCTCAAGAAAAGCCGTTCAAGCTCTCCTTAAGGATTCCTGGTTCTGAGAGGTGTGGGGAGACAACACGGTCTCCTCCACGGTGGAAAGTTCCAGTGCCACCTGGCTTGGCAAGAGAAAGTGATGTGAACTTCCTTAACCCTCAGGGGCCAAAGGGTCTTGCTGGGCCCAGAGTCCAGGACAAGGCTGGAGCTCTGTGCCTGGACACAGAGGCTGAGCCAACAATATGAGCAAAGGCTCAAACTCGCCGGGAAACAGGAAGTTCAAGTCAGCCTGGGGGTGACCAAATCAGAGGGACTCAGGCCAGAGGCCAGGTGAGGCCTGAGTGTGGCCAAGGGGCCTCTGAGATGTGGATGTAGTTCAGTGGACAGCCCAGCACCAAAGAGACCTCTGAGGATCTGGAGTTTGGGGAAGACTCACACGCTGCTGGTAGGAGTGTCAGTGGACCCAAGCTTTGAAAGACAGTTTGGCATTATCCAGTTCCCACAAGGCCTCTGGGACTCCGTGGTTCTGCTTGTCACAGTGCACCTAAAGAAACTCTTCACCACGTGGTCCCCAGAAGGATATTATATCTATGTATGTACACATATATAAAACAGGATAAACAGGACTAAGGAAAGGCAGAAGAGGGCTGCAGGGAGATGCTAAGCCTCTGTCTTCAGGACCCTCTTTTCGGGGGGCCCACGTTACCAGCACAATGGCACAGCCTCACTCACAGACTCACCACAACCACACTCTTGTCTCACCGACCTACCCAGCAACAGCGGCCCTGATCCCATGTATAAAGCCAGTCTCTCCCCTCCTTCCCCCGCCCCCTGCCCGGCCCCAGATCTTTGGGAAATTAATTGCTTTTTATTTCATATCGTTCACCACTGACATTCTACAGTTGTCATCACTTCTCCTGAACCAGAGCCAGGGCTTGGCAGATCAGAGAACATCAAGAAGAGCCACCTGAACTGGGAGCTTTTGCCCATCATAATCATGAGCTCCATCCAGAGACAGACTCATAAAAATGAATTAAATAAATAAATAAATAAATTTAAAAAATTTTTAAACTAAGAAAAAGGGGGAGTAGAGCTCAGTGGTAGAGCATGTGCTTAGTATGCATGAGGCCCTGGGTTCAATCCCCAGTGCCTTTGTTAACGGGAAAAAAAAAATTTTTTTTTAATTTAAAAAATAATTTTAAAAAATTAAATAAATTAAAAAAAAAAAAAAAGACGGTCCCTCAGTAATGTGGAATCACAAAATCTTTAAGGCCACCCACCCCTAAGCCTTTATTTTAGCAGGTAATGAGGTGAAGCCCAGAGGGTCCATGCAAACCCATCTAAAATCACAACTACTTGAAGGCAGGACTGGGACTGCTGACCAAGGGTCCCAGAGCCCCGTCTTCCCCCCTATAGTGTGCTGCCTTCCTGCAGCTGACGTGGAATGGACCTCTGTGTCTGGCCATCGAGCAGACTAGACACTCCTAACTACTTCCTGCTGAAACATGAAAAAGCCCGGACTAAATGTTTTCAGTCCCTGAAAGGCACCCAGTGAGCTTGAAGAAAGGGTTAAGAAATAGAGGCCAAAGAGGAAGGGAAAGCAGGAACCCGGAGAGGATGTGGAAGCTGGCTTTCTCCCCGAGGATCTGTGCCAAAGCCAAGCCATCTTAAGCACCAGTTTCCAAGGCCTGGGAGAGTGCGTGAACGCTGGTCCGGTCAAGGTGGAGAATAGAACGCGGAACTTCCTGTGAAGCTGGGCCCCATCTCCAGCACGAGAGTGGGCTAGAAATAAACTCCTGCTCCCCTCAGAGGAGCCAGGAGAATTGCCCATGCTAAACGCTGGAAATGGGTGGAAAGAAAAAAAAGAAAGAAAAACTTTTACCCTCAAAATTCTTTAACCACAAGCCAACTCTTATGTGTAAATTCACAGAGAGCGAGCAAAAAAATCCTCAAACTGATTGAGTGAAGGCTTTAAAGGGGGCAAGAGACTCAGCCATGAGAATCTCCGGGGACAGAGCACTCCAGGCAGGCAGAGGTGATTGCCAACTTAGAAGCCCTAAGGCTTGTTCCAGGAACGAGAGGGCCTGAGGGGCTGGGGCGGAGAGAGCCAAGGAGAAGTAGAAGGAGATGAAATCACGGAAGTAACAGGAGATCGCACTGGACTCTTGCTCCAAAGTGAGGGTCCATTGGAGGAGTTTGGGCAGAGGAGTAAGACGGTCTACCTTACATACGAAAAAGATCACCCTGTGGTGATGGTTGCACAACAAACATGGATGTACTTAGTGCCACTGAACTGTACACGTTAAAATGGTAAATTTTATGTTATGTATATTTTACCACAGTTTAAAAGGAAAAAAAAAAAAAGATCACCCTGTCTGCTGTGCTAAGACCACGCTGAATAGAAGCTGGGAGATCAAATAGGAAGACAGTTCAGGCATCTAGGTGAGAAATACTGGCTCCAGCAAGGACGACAGCAGGAGAAGAAGGGATGCAGTCATATTTTGGAAAGAGTTGCCAAATGTGTTGGAAAGAAGAGCCAAACAGGCCCCTGACATTGGACGTAAGGTAACAAAAAGGGGACGATCATGGTGACTCCAAGGTTTCTGGCCTGAGCAGCTGGAAAGACAAAGTTGCCATCGACTGAATAGGGAACAGGTCTGTAGGAGAACATGAGTTAAATGCTGGGTTTGTGACATCTATTAAACATTCAGGTGGAAATGGCAAGTGTTGGTGAGGATGGCGGAGCTGTTGAAAGTTTCACACACTCCTAGGGGAGTGAAAACTGGAACAAGCTTGGACAACCCTTTGGCAGTATCTACTAAATGAAGCACATGTGTAATCTGTGACCCAGTGACTCCCCTCCTAGCTATGTGTCTGATAGCAAATCTGCACGTGTGTTCACCGAAAGACGTGAGCCAGAACACTCACAGCAGCATTCTTTTTTTTTTCTATTGAAGTATAGTTGATTGACAATGTTGTGTTAGTTTTTGGTGTACAGCAGGGACTCAGTTATACACACATATGTTCTTTTTCAAAATAGTTATTACAAGCTATTGAATATAGTCACCTGTGCTGTACAGTAGGACCTTGTTGTTTTTTCTATTTTATATACGGTAGTTTGTATCTGCTAATCCCAAACTCCTAATTTATCCCTCCCCACCACCACCTTTCCCTTTTGGTAACCATAAGTTGGTTTTCTATGTCTGTGAGTCCACGGCAGGATTCTTCATAATAACCCCAAACTAGACAGAACCCATCAGCAATAGATCAGATAAATGGTGATATATTCACATAATGACATATTATTAAGCAATGCAAACCAGCAAGCTACCACTGAGCAACAGCGTGGATAAATGTCACATCAGAGACTAGAATCTTCACGAAGAACAGACTCGGACAGAAAAAGAATATGAACCATGCAGCCAATTTAAGTTTGGAAATAGATAAAATCGGTGTTCAAACAAAAATTTGTACACGAACGTTCACAGCAGCACTGTTCATGACTGCCAAACGGTGGAAGTGAGCCAATGCCCGTTAACTGATGAATGGATAAAGAAATGCAGTATCAAGACACCAAGGAATGTTATTCAGCCATAAAAAAGGGCTGAAGTCCTGACACAGGCTACAACATGGATGAACCTTGAAAACATTCTGCTAAGTTAAGGAGGCCAGACACAAAAGGCCACACATATTGTGCGCTTCCATTTATAGGAAATGTCCAGAATAGGCAAGTCCATGGAGACCGAAAGCAGGTTAGTGGTTGCCAGGGGAGGGGCCAAGGAGAATGGAGGATGGGGAGTGATTGCTAATGGGTACGCAGTTTCCTCCTGAAAATGTTCCGAAATTAGGTCGTGGTGATGGCTGCACAATATTGTGAGTGACTAATCGCCCCTGAATTGCATGCTTTAAAATGTTTAAGACGATACATTGTGTATGTATTTTACTGCAATAAATGAAAAAAGATAGAGGGTGGGGGGTATAGCTCAGTGGTAGAGTGTCTGCTCAGCAGGCATGAGGTCCTGAGTTCAAACTCCAGTATCTCCATTAATAAAAAAAATAAAAGATAAAACCAATCTTTTATCAATGGTGTTATAAGTTGGGATAGCAGTTATCTTGGGGTGGAGAGAGGGGTGAGTGATTGGGAGGACAGGGTGTCTGGGGTGCTGATAATATTCCTTTGTTTTTAAACCTCAATGGTAGTCATGTGAGTGTGTTCATTTTGTAAAGCTCTGTTGAGCAAAAGAGACAAGTACAGACAATTCTTTCAAGGTGTTTTGCTGCAGAGTGGAGCTCAGAAAGTGGGCAGGAGCTGGAGGGAGAAGTGGGATCAAGGGAGAGATAACCATGGCTTTTGTGCACACGAGAATGATCTAGAAAGGGAGGGGGAAATAGATGAGGGAGGGAAGGTAGGTGAGAATTGCTTACGCGGTTCCTGAGCGAGGGAGAGGAGATCAGATCTCCTGCGTGAGTGGGGGTTCTGCAGTGAGTCTGTCTAGAGTAACAAGCAGGAAGCTGATCACACGGGTGTCAGTGGGTGAGGAGAGCAGTGGAGAGTCTGCGGAAGTTCACTCTGGGTTTATTATCAGGGTTACTGCCCCCGATTTACTGACGAGCAATCTGAGACTCGGAGAGAAAAGAAGATTGCTCATGATCGGACAGCTGGGGCCAGGAGTGGAGCCCAGGTCTCCCTGACGCCAGGTGCGCGACCCCACACCCCAAGTGCAAGTCCGCCTCTCGGCTATGCAAAGAAGCACTTTTGATTGTTTGCCCTGAAACAACATCTCAAACGTTTAGGAGTCGCACCCTCAGCTTCTAAGGGTTCTGGGATTCGAGGAACAAGTCTGTTCTGTCTTGTGGATGCGCCTTATCATATAGAGGACTTCACTTCGTCCCCTTGTCGGCCTCCATCTTTCCCAGCTGAAGAATTCTAAGTGTGGAGCTTGCCCTGATGGTAAGAGCTCTTCATCACGCCATCCTCTGGCCTTTCTCCAGTTCTATTACGTCTTTCTTGGAATGCAGAGGCCATAACAGAAACCACAGTGGCAACCATTTTGAAGAGCCTTTTGCAGGGACAAGGGCCCCATTTATACATTCAAACCGATGGTCAGCGAGCCTGCGGTTTGCCCAAGGTCACACAGAGTGTCAGCAATAGAGGAGAATTCCAATTGCTGCGCTCTCTCCCCCACACCCAACTGCCTGCATGCAGGACTCGGAGGGGCCCGTGTCATCAGTCAGGGCACATTCAGCAGCAAGAGACCGGGAGCGGGAAAGTCACATCCAATTGGCTTAAAGCAGTAAGAAGGATTTATTGAGTTACATAACCACAAGTCCTAAAGCAGGCAGGCTTCTGGGTTGGTCAACAGGGACTCGGAGATGTCATCATGGTCCCAGTTTCGTTCTGTCTTGCCACCCACAGAGGCTGTGCTGGGCTGAATGGCAGCCCCCAAAAGATAGGTCTCCCTCCTGACCCTTGGACCTGTGAATGTGACCTTATCTGAAAGAAAGGTCTTTGTAAATGCAATTAAGTTAAGGATCTTGCGACGGATCATCCTGGATGACCTGGCTGGGCCCTACATCCAATGACAAGTATCCTTATAAGAGACAGAAAAGGAGAAGACAGGTGAGCAGCGACAAGCCCAGGATGCCAGCAGCTGCCAGAGGCTGAGAGAGTGAAGGAACAGAGTCTCCCCTAGGGCCTCTGGAGGGAGCACAGCCCTGACTTGATTTTGAACTTGATTTTGAACTTCTGGACTCCAGAACTGTGAGAAAATAAATGTCTGCTGTCCTGAGCCACCAGGTTCAGGGTAATGTGTTAGGTAGGCCCAGGAGACACATATGGAGGACCAGAAATACAATTATTCAGGTCAGCTTGGGCCTGATCCCCATGCCCCACCCCTATGTCCTGGGGAAGGGTTAGCTTCCCTCAAGGTCTGCGAGCAGCACAAGAAAGGGGTGGTGGTCAAGAGGAGGGGGATGGGTGTAAGAGAGGCAACCAGAGGGTGCGCCCCAGACACCATCTGCAAGAAAGGTGCCTGAGCATCCGCTCTCTGAGGCAGAGAAAAGCAGAGGAAAGACAGAGGGTACCCCAGATGCATGATCTTCCCATGTGAAGTTCAAGGTGCAGGGCTACATAGCCCCCAGTGAGTCCTCCAAACCCTGAGAACAAAGCTGAACATCTGGAACGCGGAGCACCTTCCTCTTGAAATAGTGGATGGGAAAGGTCTTAGGCATCTACAGATCATTCACGCACAGTGGCCACTCTATCCACCTGGACGGACCGCAAGGTCATCCCAGGCTCCTCCCTCTCTCTCGCTCTACCCTTCCAGGCAAGAATCCCTGGCCCAGATCTGGCCCGGATCCCGTCGGCTCAACCTTCTATAAACAGTTCCAATCTGTCCGCCTCCCTCCATCTCCGTAGCTGTCCTCTTTGTTAGGTCCCCATCCTCTGTCACTAGATTACAGCCCCCAGACTGGCCCCATTGGCTCGAGTCTCAGCCTCTTCCTACCACTCGCCACCAGGAACTAGAAAGTTCTTCTGAAAATGAAAACTTGCCCATGTCACATTCCTGCTAAAAACGCTTCAAGCCCCTTGGCATAGATTTCAAGTACCCCTGCTTACCTGACTTCATCCCTCACCACATCTCCCAATACACAAGACCTCTCACACCTGGGGATCTTTGCACACACAGCTCCCTCTGCCCCCCCCTTGCCAGGCCAAGTCTTCCAGGACTCAGTTTCTAGACTGTGTCTTTGAGGGGCTCTCCTTGACCTCCCACCCCTTCTTCTGAGTTCCCGCCACACCCTGGGCTCACACAGTTCTCCTGTGGTGATGTAAGGGTCCGTTTGTGTGCCGTCAACTTCCCCCTAGACTCTAAGCTCCCTGAAAGCAGGAACCTGGTCCATCCTCAGTCCAAAGTACATAGCAGATGTTCGGAAATCAATTGATGGATAGAAATCAAACCTACACTGGATTCCTTTGCTTCTTCTGTAACAAAATTCATTCCAGACTATTGCCAAATCTAGGTGTTTCCAACACCAGCAGAGCAAACGTACAAGCTCAAAAGCTTAGAGTCAGATGACTTGGGTCACATCCCATTCTTGTGACCTTTGGCCAGTCTTCTTACTTCCTTGAGCCTCAGTTTCTCTTTCTATAAAATGAGAATTATAAGCCTTATTTCATTGGGAAAACCACTTAGCGTATCATCTGGCAGAGGAATGCACAACGATGTAGTTTACTTTCCTTTGCACTTACAGACACTTTGGTTGAAGTTGGCAAGCAGATATTAAGCACTTACTATGCGCCAGACTCTGGGGTAGCTGTTGAAGGTGGTTAGCAATGATGACTCTTACCCTAAATTTCACAGTAACCTTTTCTGAAAAAACGTATCTATCAAATCAGAAGTAAATCCTGCCCGTGAATTTGCAAGTGAGTTTGCCAATCAGCAGGAAACCCACTAACAGGAAGGTAACCCTGAGCCGGCTCCGCACCTCCTCCAGGGCCCCTCACTCTCCTTGTGGGTCGCGCGGAGACAGCGCGTCAATGGGTCTTTACTGCCACCTGCTGGAGAAATTCAGTAAGGCCACCAGCGGGAGCCAGGAGAAATTCAGGCGCCTGCTTTGAGTTGCCGAAACACAGGGCCGTAACTTCTTTCTATCTGCCTCATTTGTTCAAAAGCTAATGAGAAGTTTTCCGAGGAAATGGCTTTTGAAATCAAAATTACCTCACCAGAAAAGGGCAAAAAATAATAGTAAAAATAATAAAGAGAAAGAATAAAAAAGGGAAAGCCAACTGTACCTTGCCAGGGTCGGAAGATGGGAGCGTTCCTCCTGGGAAACTTCCCTCTCTGACTCAAAGGGGAGGACCAGAAAACCCTGTAAGGTGGAGAGAAATCTCTCCTTCTGAGACTGTGGCCGTGTTTTACTCCCCAGGCCATCAGCAAGGACAAATCCTGGTGAACCGTCCTCCTGCCCAACGACACCTTGCAGGATCTAGCCCCGTCCTGGAACCAGCTCAAGAGAAACTGCTGGAAGCTGGGAGGCCTTTCTTTCCAAAGGCCTTGGCTTTGCAGCCAGACTGCCTAAGTCAACAGTGCGGGAGCCAGCCGTGCTGCCTGCCTTCCTGTTACACCCTCCAACTTCTCCCGGCTCTGCCACGCTCACACACACGTGTGCACGCACGCGCGCACAGAGTCCTCTGGACACAGCGTTCTCGGTTATTTGGGTGGGGAATCTGCTCTGGGAGAACGGGGGTGCAGAATCCAGATGGACTACAGCCAGGGTGTTGGAGGTTTTTTTCTTCTTCTTTTTCCCTCTTTTTCCATATTCCAACCATCCTGTGAAAAGTTGGGCCCAAAAATGCAAACTCCGGAAAACCAAGGGCAGTGCAGATATTTACTTAGCCAATGAGTGTGCTTCCGTCTCCCTGGAAGGTGGTCTCAGATTTCCAGGCGGAAGGGGAGCCGTGCTTCTGTACATAAAGAGGGTGTTCTCTGCAGCCTCCGCAGTCAACCCACCCGGCCACCCCGGCGTCTGAGAGCAAAGCTTGGGGGAAACACCATCCACCATACCCCCTGGGGGCTCACGATGGCCAAACTGTCCCCACCATAAACACCGTACCAAACTAATGTAGGGGTGCGGCTAAAGGATACATTCCCCCAGACTTTCCCGAAGGGAAGAAGTCGTAACAGACAGAAACCTGCCAGAGCCATGAAAAATACACACACAACAAATCTGTTTGCTCGGCCACAGTACCAAAGTGGCAAGTTTTTC
The DNA here is from genome assembly GCF_048773025.1 of Camelus bactrianus. Classification (NCBI taxonomy): domain Eukaryota; kingdom Metazoa; phylum Chordata; class Mammalia; order Artiodactyla; family Camelidae; genus Camelus; species Camelus bactrianus. The sequence goes on along the minus strand of NC_133554.1, from coordinate 37,313,363 downwards.
ATGCAGATAGAAAATAAAAATGAAAAAAAAATTATCAGCACTCTGGTATTAATCAGCCTATGAGGAGACTTTCAATGCAGCATCCTCCACCTACCTGATGATCCAGCCCGTGGCCCCCAGCAATTACTCCTTCCCATCTCAGCTTCTGTTAACTTCCTATCTCCTGCATCTCAGGGGTTCAAGAAACGAAACTGTCTTCTCTGACCATCCCAATTTCTGACCCTGAGCTTCCACTTGGACCCTCTGGGGTTCTCCTCACTCCCTCAAGCAGTGCCTCACGTCATCCAATGTCCATCTTCACAGGTCCTTCTGGTCCCACAGCCCCTCTGGGTCCATCAGGTTATCTGCATGCTCAAGGTCTGGGCATCTTCTGCAAGATGGTTCTGACTGCGTAGAAGCCTAACATCTATCTCTCTCTGGGACCTAACTCCTCAGGGACACACCAGGAAGCAGAGCTCATAATTCCATCTGCTCTTAACATCTCCAGATCTCTCTCTTTTATCACCATCTTTCTTCTCCTAGCCCAGGGGATTTTTTTTTTTTTTTTTTGGCCTGGGGAAAATTCTTCCTTCCCAAATTTCTTTAAGACTTGTAATCTGTTGGCCCCAAACTCCCTAGCCTCTTTACCAGGAAAAAATTTTTTTTTTAATTTTAATTTAAAATCCCTTTTTGTAAAACAAAAGCTAGAAAAATTTCTTGGCTGTTTTCAACCCTGTCACATGCCTCCACTAAGGCAATGAGCCTGCTCGCATGGAAAGAGAGCAAGAGAGAAATAAAGGCACAGCTCAAATGTCATCCAGCCACCCGATAAACACATTTTTATTCTTGTTTCCATCACCCAAGGTTTTTAAAGTGGTCAGCTGTGGTTTCCTTCTTGGTAAATGATATTGTCTGAAAAAACACAAGAATACGAGTTTCTCTTTTCTCCTTCCTAACAGTCCCGTCGTACCTGTACTTCTCCAGCAGCCTCTGCCCACTTCTGACCGCACGCCCACCCCTCCTCCATTCCCTCAGCTTCTCTCCCATCGCTGCCCCTTCGCCACCTGGCTTGCACATTCTGAGAGAAGCTGGCCGGAATTCACCATGGTCCCCCCAGTCAAGAGAAACAAGAGCATCAGATGCATCCCCCAAATTGTGTTAGCCCGTGATGCCCATGTCCTGCACCTGCCCCAAGTCAGTACATTATCCCACACCCCAAAACACCCTCTTCAACCTTCTCCTTAAGAGATGGCCACTCCCTCTTCCTTAAAACTCTCTTCTCCTTAGATTTGGCTTGAGTAGTGCCCACACTCACCTGGCTTTCCTCCTCGGCCACTGGCCACCGCCTGCCCTTGGGATCCGAGCCTTCCAAGTTACCCTGTAACTGCTAACGCTCCCCGGGGTTCTGTCCTTGGCTTTCTGTTCCACGTGCCCTCACTGAACAATTTCAACCCCTCTCAATGCTGCAACACCTGCCAAAAGCTCAAAAATCCCCAAACAATCATGTTCCCTTTCCCCTCCTCCTCTTTCTCCTCCTCCCCTTCCTCCCTCCCTCTCCCTCCTCCATCTTTCCGCCCCTACTCGCCTTCTCCCTCTTAATTCCAGACACCTGTATGCAATTGCCTGGTGACTGCTTAACCTAGAAAATGGAAAGCCAGAGAGAGGATAAGGTTGCTAATTTCCTACATTTGAAAGAGTGTCAGGACCACAGGGCAGACCAGGACCACCAAATGGGTAGACTCCAACTCAGTAGAAGGAAGAACTTTCCAACCCATGACACTAGCCATCAGTGGTGGGTTCCTTCAGAGGTAACGAGCTCCCCGTAACCAGAAGTGAGCCAAGAAGATTCCTGCACATACTTCCAGGCTGAACTCAGCACCATCTGTGTTCTCTCCCTATTCTGAGATTGTAATTCTCAGCTCAGCATTCAGAGATTCAGATATATACTAGCTTTTTGGTTGGTTTTAGGATTTTTTTTTTTTTTGAGTACCTAAAAGTACAATTCTTTGCTACAGGATACTGGTTAGAAATCACTGTGCCATTTTCTTTTTATCCAACTATTTTTTAAATAACCATGATTTGTGATTTATCCAACAAACAATTTGTATCGCAAATTAATGTGTCATACACACACTCTAATTTTTAGAGAACAAAAAACTTGGTCATTGACTGAAGGCTTTCAGAGTAAAGCACGGTTTGCAAAGCTCACTGCTTCGGGACAGTGCTGTCTGCTCTAGTCCTATACACTGTTTTAAAAAGTAAGTCACTATTAAAATAATCCTAACTAAATCCTAAAGACCTTTTAAAGGTTCTTTTTTTTTCAATGAGTAGTTTATTTACAATGTCAGTTTCAGGTGTACAGCAAAGTAATTCAGTTATACATATATATACATATATATTTTTTGTTTTCAGACTCTTCTCCATTATATGTTATTACAAGAAATTGAATATAGTTCCGTGCACTATACAGTATGTCCTTGTTGTTTACCTACTTTACAGAGTTACATGTATCTGTTGATCCCAAACTCCTAATTTATCCCTCCCCCACCCTTTCCGCTTCAGAAAACATTGTTTTCTACGTCTGTGAGTCAACTTCTGTTTTGTAAATAAGTTTATTTATATCATTTTTTAGGTTCCACCTATAAGTGATATCATGTGATATTTGTCTTTCTCTGACTTATTTCACTTAATATGATAACCTCTGGGTTCATCCATGTTGCTGCAAATGGCATTATTTCATTTTCTTTGAATACTTTATTCTTTCTTCACCCTAGCCTGGGATGTTGTCAGTCACCCCTAAACACGGCCTGGGCAAATGCTGCTCCATAACCAAAGAAGAATGAATTTGTGCCCATATTTACTGAACATTTTCAAACCGGGCACCATGCTACGAAACAGGGAGGCTGAGGAATAAAACTGTCCTGCCTTCAAAGAGCTCACACCCTAAGGAGAGGGTTGGATCCGTAAGCCAGTGACTGCAGCGAAGGAAGGCAAGTGTGGTGATGTTTGTCAGATAGAACAGGGAAGACTGGGCAGACTGTTTCAGAATAACACCTTGTCTTGATTTTAAAAACCGTATTGCAAAATCTGTATTAAAATACCAGAAATATAAAAGCAAATTGCCATGGGGGAGGGTATAGCTCAGGTGGTAAAGCGCATGCTTAGCATGCACAAGGTCCTGGGTTCATTTCCCAGTACCTCCTCTAAACATAAATAAATAAATAAGCCTAATTACCTCCCCCCAAAAAATAAATTTAAAAAAATTTTTTAAATCTTTAAAAAAAAAAAAGCAAATTGCCACCACCACCACCATATAATCAAATTGTCTCCATCTGTCCATGTTAACCCGTATCACTTACATATGCAATTTTTTCACATTTGCAATATTAGCAGAATAGTTTTATAGTCTGTTATTTTCACTTACTGTATCATTAGTGTTTTTCCATGTCCCTACTTTTGTCCCTTACTCCCAACCTTGCTCCCCCTTGAGATAACCAGTGCTCACAGCCTGGGGAGGGCCCCTTCTACTTTCAGTTTGATTCATCCTAGAGGCACCATATCGGTACCTAAATCAAAACAATTGACTAGCGCCCCACCCCCTTTTCTTGTTCTGTCAAAACCAAATTTCGGCTGTAAAAGACATTCTAATGTCTTTAAGAGAGTATTGTTTTCTCCATCCTTGCTCCAGCAGACCCTATTCCTCTCCCACCCACTTTGCTGGAAATAATTAGGAGGAACTGCAAAGAATAGCTTTTAAAAAGCAAGAGTCCAAATTCACAACAATCCCGTGGATCATAGCAGCAGAGGCTTGTAATTTTCCTCTGTTCAGTTACTCACACACAAGTGCTTTTCTTACTATTTCCTCCTTCCCTCCCTCTGACATATAGGTAACCTCCCCACCTCATGAATTCTGCTTTTACTCAGATTCAGCTGCCTCGTAACCGCATGTGGGCCCACGGAACCTGTCAGTAACACCTCTACTTGGCCATTCTGCCATCCTCCCCAAGTCCCCAGCGGTTCTTGGCTCAGTTTCTCAAGTGCACCTTTTCATGCCAGACACTCCCTGCCTAATAGCCGTGGCGCTGGGGGCAGTAAAGCAAGAGTGGTGGGGTAATGTGGTCTATAACTGCGGAGGAACAGTGGAAGGGACCATTTCTTTAACCCTCGGACAACCTTGGCCATGAGGGCTCCTCGCGGCCAAAGCCACTGTCCTCCATCATGAGGTCCTGCCTTATTCTCACACTTCTTGTGGGGTCTTTCAAAAACAGCTTAAGTGATTTTTTATTGAAATGCTGTGGGGTTGGCTCAGATTTCAGATCGTAAACTTTTTCTTGATTCAGCTTCAATCAGGAGGCAGGGAGATAAGAAGCAATCTGTTCACCTGCCAAAGAGGCCAGGGTGACTTGGGCTGGAGCGTCACAGAGCCGCCAAGGTGCAGCCCCCAGCCCTGGCTCCAGGCTCACCCATGCATGAGGGCAAACCCCCCTGGGGAATAGGCTTCAGAGTCGTGTGTGGGTTCAGGCCACAGTTCTGCCGTTTCCTGGCTGTGTGATCTTGGAGAGGTCCAAAAATTTTGAGTTTTACTTTCCTCATCTCTAAAATGAGGAAATTTTTTGTTGTTAAATGATTTATATAAGTAGTAGTAAAGATGAGAAGATTAAATGGAAAATAGAGTTTAAAATCCTTTCATGCCAATCGAGGGTTATACAATTGCTGATTTAATTCATCTGCCATTTCGTTTTCCGCTCTGCAGAAAATCCTTGTTAACCAAGTAAATGGTCAATTTTCCATCTGACAGGAATAGAAATCAGTCATCAAGTCAGCAACGTCCCTTGGGTTCCGATCTCGGGTCAATAGGCCAGATCTACAGAAGCAAAACTAAAAAATCATTTTGTTTCACAGAGTAGTTTCGTCTCCAAGGACTTCAATCCTAAAAATCTAAGTGAGGGGCTTTAAGGGAAGAAGAAAGGCCTTGCTTAGAGGTATCTAGTTAAAAGGGGCAGGGGGAAAAAAGCCGACAAAGGCATGCTGATTTTTTTTTCTACTTTTATTTATAAAGAACACGGCTCCTCCTCCTGACACAGACACAGACATTCACACACTCCAGGAGGAGCTCACTAAAAACAACAGCAAGGGAGGCAGGGGACGGCGGACCTTACTGAAGACCAGGCTGTGTGCCCAACTCGGGGATCAGGGAATGTTTCCTTAGATGTGACATCTCACCTCAAAGAAAGGAGACCTTGATCTGGAGGGCGCCCCACCCACCCATCAGGCAAAAGCTGCACCCTCAGTCTTCTGCATCGTCAAACTGTCCCGTTTCAAAGACCATCTTGGAATAATGGGGCATCAGCGGCGGTGGATGGTGCCAGCTGGGGTCATAGATCATGTCTCCTTGCGGGGCGCAGCACACCCAAGGTCTGACCTCTTGAGAAAGGCAACCCTGGATGTCGTCAGCATCTGCAGTTTTAAAAGACAGATTAAAGGAAGGAGGGAGGGTGAAAAGGGATAGCTGAAAAATCTAGTGGACAGATCCTTGCACTTTCTTGGCTTAAACACACTCACACACAGAGTCCTTCCCTGAAGAAATGCAAGCACTTTCATTCATTCAACCCACAGTTCTGCGTCTCAGACATCAGTTCTTAGCAGCGCAGAGGAAGCAGCTAGTGGGCAGAACGCTTCTGTCTGCAGCTGCTCAATCCACGTGAAGATGTATGGAGAGAGTAACACTGGGTTGATGCTAAAACTAACCGATACATCATGTAATCAAATGCAAAACTGGCATTTGGCGCGCACCCCCTCCCATATTTAAAGAGAAGCTGTCACAGAAATTTCAGACCTGTGACAGCTATCAGGCTAAGCTCACAGATGTGGGTCCGTCTGCCTATTAAGAGGTTAATCTGGTAGGAGGGTCTCAGAACCCTGGCCAAGGGCCCCAGAAACCCCACACCTACCATATGGATTCCCCTGATCTGCTTTCAGCTCCAAGTCCCAGTCCTCGTTAAAAAGATCAGCAGCCTGTTCCTTGGGTGGGTGGCCAGACAACCCTTCTGACAGCTCCCAGGGATTCAGTTCCCCATCAGAATCTTCATCATCCACAGCAAAGCCTTCCTCTTCAGAATGGGCGCCCTCACCATGGGCAGGACTATCCTGAGGGATGCTCTGTGCTCCATTGGCTAAGAAACCGACAAAATTTTTAAAAAGTCTTTGAACAACTGGCAAACCAGAGGGGGCCTCGTTGTGTGCTTGGGAACTTTGGGGGAGACTTACTAAGAAGACAGCAGTAAAAAAGTGGACAGAGTTCTGTAGTCACCAGAGCACTTAAAAAAAAATTGTTCTGTTTACAGTTTTAGAAGTAGAGTTGATCAATTATTTTCAGTCAGATGCTTTGCCTGAAACAAGGCCATTAATTACCAGGTCTTCTAATTCACATGAGGAGTCAGGCAGCTCATACTTTCAGGCAGTTTAAATGTCAATGAGGCAAAGAGCCTCTGGCAAAGGATAAGCTTTCACATTATAGGCTTGAATTGAATTTTTGCTCTTCTGTCCCTCCCTTCATCCTCATGGAGCAGGTCAGAGGTGAGCCCAGGACAGGGATGGGAGAGGAGGGAGGAAAGCAGCTGGAGAAGCAGAACCCACTGGTCACAATTCCTCTTTCCCTGATATCAGGGAGGGGCTGGAAGGGACAGTTACTAAAGGTCTCAAAAACTGGAAGAAAAGTCTGGGGAGGGATAATGGACCTCCGAGCATATAGTGCTATGGTGATGCCACGTCAGAGCTGGGGAAAGAATCAGCCTTAGAACAGCCATGCTACTAACCCTGTGTAATGACGACACCTATAAGCTATAAAGTTCAGGACCCGGGTTCCGGAGCCCAACTACCTGGGTTCAAATCCTAGCTCTGCCAATTACCAAATGTGTGACTGAGCTGGAATTTTCTCAGCAGACTCAATAACTTCAACACAGGATGACCAGACAACCCCGCAATTCCATTCCTAAATGTGCGCCCAAAAGAAGCGAAACAGGGCTTCAAACAACACATCAACAGGAATGTTCAGGGTGGCACTGCTCACAATCGCCAAGGGGCAGAAACCACCCAAATGCCTCTCAGCTGATGAACGAGTAAACAAAATGTGCTGTCTCCGTCTGATGGAATAATTCGGCCATAAAAAGAAATGAAGTACTGACATCCGCTACAACAGGAACCCTGAAAATATTACGCTGAGTGAAGGAAGTCAGACGTAAAAGGCCACATATCATATGATCCCATGTCTAAGCAAGCCACATGTGCCTGTCCAGAATCGCTAAATCCAGAGGCACAACGCAGGTCTGTTGCAGCCAGGGGCTCATGGGAGCAGGTGATGGGGTGTGACTCCTCGTTAGGTACAGGGTTTCCTTTCGGGGTCATGAGGATGTTCTGGAACTAAACAGTGGTGGTGGCTGCACTGTACTGGGATGGTGCTAAATGCCACTGAGTTGTACACTTTTAAACTGTTAAATGGTAAATATTGTGTTATGTATCTTTTACCACAATTTTAAAAAAACGTTTTGCTCTGGAGCTCAGTTTCCTCATCTCAAATGCAGATAGGATTGCTGTGAGCATTTTAAAAGAAAAAAAGGGAAAGAAACACTTAGAACTGTGCCCGGCCCACAGGGAGTACTCGGTAAGTGGCAGGTGCTATGACTGCTTTATCCAGACCAGCTCTATGCAAGAGAACTTTCTGCAGTGACGGTCACGTACTTGCTATAATCTGTGCCACCCAACGGCTACCACGAGCTACGTGTGACTACTGTACACTTGAAATGTGGCCTGCATGACCAAGGAACTGAATTTTTCATTTTATTTCATTATCATTAACTTAGCTTTAAACAGCAGTTTATAGTGGCAATTACAGTTCCAGATCCTATCATTCCATCTTCAGAACCATCCTCTGATGTAAGTATTATTATCCCCATTTTACAGATAAAGAAAGGATAAGTAATACAAGTCCTCAAAACTCAAGCCCAGGGGTCTGACCCAGAGCTGAAAGTGAAAATAAGTTTGCCTGGCTGCAAAGCCTGTGCTTTGCCCGCAGCCCTAAGCTGTCTTCCTCGGTAGAAGGGATGGGTAAGTCCAGGACTCCCTTAAGGAAGCTCCAATACGGTTTCCAAATAAGGGTTTGGCTGAAAACCTAGGCAGAAAGGGCAACTGGGCAGCGAAGAGGACTGGCTAGAAAGAGGAAGTAAGGGACCAAGATGTCCTCTTGTTGGGACTGTCCCCCTCGTCACTTCATCTCTCCCAACACCCACCCCAGCCCCTGCCATCTACTTGCCTAGTCGGTCAGTGGCCTTCTCAGTCTCTCTCTCTTGAAAGGAAGGGTCAGCTGGGGCAGAGGCAGCCTGCGGGAAGAAGAAACCATTACCCAGGACGTGGGTATCTGGGGTACACCCAGTGTTTCAGGCCCACACCCACTCTCCCATACCCCCCACCCCCCTGCAAAGGTGAGGCTGAGGCAGGGACTCGGCAACCCACATTTCTGCTCTGTCCTGTTAACCTCCACAAGGCTGGAGGGAGAAGGGGCTCGCTTCTTCCTATTCCTGGAGGCATCACCCCTGCCACCAGGATCGCCTGCTGCCTTCCTAGAGGCCAATGAATCTAGTTTACAGTTTGCCAGCAGCTGCAGAGACAGCCTCATGGCTGGGCCCTCTCTTGAAAGGTATGTGTCACAGGCCCTCGGGACCCCTCCTCCAAGCTCAGAGACTCCCACACCCGGGGATGCTGTGGCCCCTCCTCAGAGGGCGGGATTTCAGCAGGCTGCAAAGCCTCTCCTCTGAGCCTGTACATTTCACTCATTCCAACCTTACCGCTTTGCTCCCTCAGCCCTCCAGCTGGGAGCGGTTTCCTGCAGTTGCTACTTCCATGTTCATTTTTACCTTCTCAGTTACTTAACTTTTTACCTAGTTTACAACTCTATCACACTCTCTGTCTCCTGACTGATACATGGGGATAACAGACCTTTGGTTGTTGAAGGGAAATCTTCCCCCAGGGCCAGGCATATGCTTCTAAGCTCCCATCACTCAAAAGTTCTTGAAATCCTATCACCAGTAAGACCTCTTTCTAAGTGGAATAAGAAATGTTCAAGACCTGATTTCAATCCCATTCATTAAGTGTACCTTGGGCACGTCACTTCAGCCACCATGCCTGGGTTTCCTTCTCTGGAAATTGGGGATGACTGTTCTGACCTTATAGGAGGTTGATAATGAGATAACACTTATGAAAACATCTAGCACTGAGCAGGAACAGAACATTTGTTGAATTTAAATCCAACTTTTTTGCCCCTACATCTAAACTGCACTTGGCATCTGCCCCAGTTAGCTTACGACCTAGTCATACCTGGATTTAATGAGTCAATTTAACCTCCTATAGTCAGTGACAACCCTGGTCACTACTGCTGACCAGTAGTGGGAGCTCTCACTTCCACCACTGCAGGAGCCCCTAACTGCCTTCTCACTCACCCACACTGCCCGGCCCTACACTGTTAACCACTACTCTGCTCAAAACCCTCAAAGGCCTGCACTGCTGGAGCACAAAATTCGCCATGGCATCCACACAGACCCCTCATATACCAGCAACCTATGGAGTACAGTCCTCTCTCCCAGCTCTGGGACCCAAGCTCCCAGCCATTTGCCCTGCGCTTCCTCGTCTCCACGCCTTTGCCAGGACCACCAGCCTCTCATCGTGGAGAGGAAGTGCACAAACCTTCCTGCTCCGCCCTGACAAAATCAGTCTCGACCTATCTGCATCCCAAAGTAATTTTCTTTATAAGCCTATCACTACATTTTTCAAATCTTACTTTGGTTAAGTACTTTCTTTGATGCTTAAACAAGCATTCCATTCCTCCATCCAATTAATAGGCGATGGTCCCAGGCACTATGCTAAATGCCGGGTTACCACTAAACAGAGGGTTCCTACCCTCAAGGAGCTCACTGTCTAACACGGATTACTGACTATCAACAAGGGTAGGTGATGACTGTAATAACGAACGGTCTTTGAAAAACCAGGAGATGTCTGGCAAGCAAATGAAAACAAGTTTCTGGAAACCCTGCGTCAAACGCGGCCTTTTGCTTGCAGTAAAGAGAAAAGGAGAGAACGCATGAGACATCATCTGGTGGTGCTCAGGGTTAGCCGAGCATCCCCACCAACGGACATAGATCCTTCAGGGAAAGTCCCTCTCCTCGCCACCGTCACCTGGCCTCAGTCCAGGCCACCCAGCAGCGGCCCCACCATCACCTCCCATCTAGCAAGAACGCAGAGGCGCTCCGGGGCCGGCAGCCAGCCCTCCCCGCCCGGCGCGCCCACCCACGTCCTCTGGGTGCCCCGCCCCGCAGCCCCGCGGCCCGGCCGTTTCCAGCTCGGGCGCGCGCCCAAACGGCGCTCCTCGTTCTCGCGGAGGCCCGAGGCGGGCCCGAGGTGTTTCCCCCAGTGCCGCGGCCCCTCGCCCGGCCAGCCCCGCGAGCCCCGCAACTTCCCGCCCCGGGCCGCAGGTGGTGGCCGCCCCCGGCCCCCGCGCCGCGCTCACCCCCGGGCTGGGGGGCGCCTCGCGTGCGCTCGGCAGCGGCGGACCCCGCGGCGGCTCCGCGGCCCCCAGCGCCTGGGCCCCGGCGATCTGAGGGTCCATGCCGGGCGGCCCGCTGCTCAGCGCCCAGGACGCTGCTCGGACACGTGACGCGCCGGCCTGGCTGCCAGCCCGAGGATACGCCGAGGAGGGGCCAATCAGTCCGGGGTGTTCCCGGCCGGAGGGCGGGGCACGGGGTCACGAGGAAGCCAGGGGCGGGGCGGGGCGGGGCAGGGGGCGGGGCGGAGCAGGGGGCGGAGCGCGCCCGACAGCGAAAGCCCCCTCCCTCCCTTAACGGTCCGCGAATCTGATTTTTGCAGCTCCTGCCGGGATCCCGGGGCTGGATGAATAGCTAGCTGAGTCTAGAATGCCAAGTGTTATCCTTCCCCAACCACACTGGATATGCTTCCGCTTTAAAACCTCAAATTCCTGTTAGAATAGTCAATTACCCAGGTCCACCTGATTGTGTACAAAACTCAGCTCTCTAAACTTTTCATGCTCCAACCCCATCTCACTTGTATCTCTAAATAGGTTTCTCTAAAAGTCCGGCTGGAATTGGACTATTACTCAACCCCAAATGGATGAGACAACTTGGCAGCCCCGTGATTCTCCACCTTGAGTTAATGGCAGTTCTTCAAGTTAACCCATTAGAAACCAGGGTGATCAAAACAGACTCCTACAACCTGCAGACAACCTATAGGATGATACTTGGTCACAGTGACCCTGAGCATCCTGTGTTGTGCCTGTACAGTCTCGCCTGGGCCCGTACCTTTTCACACTCAAGCCTGGCCCTCTACAACCTGAGGGCAGCAGAAGATAGGCAGGGCCTGAGCTGGGGACAAACTAGACAGCCTTCACTGCCTAAACTCCAATAACAAATCTGCTCAAGGTGTGATAACCGTGTTCATCTTTAAGTAGCAGAAAAGCTGGAAGCTGGGATCAGGCCACCATATGACAATCTGAGACATTAGAGGGCCCATTCCTTCATCTTCCTCAAAGAATGTGTTGTTTAGGCACTACATAAGGCATTTGAAAAACTGTAGCCTAACAGTTGACCCCATGAGTTAGTTTCCCCAAATCTAACCGGATCTAGGTCAACACTGTCCAGCAAAACCATATGCAACGGTGGAAATAAAAGTTCTGTAAGTTATCTGTGCTGTCCAGTATGGTAACCATGTGGCTACTGAGTACTTGAAATGTGGCCAGTGCAAATGAGAAACTGAAATATCTAATTTCAATAAGTTTAAATTCCCACATGTGGCTAGAAGCTACCATATCTAACACCGCAGCTAGGTGACCTAGCTAGATGCATTTTCACAACCTGCAATGGTGAGAACCAGACACAGGGTTGTAATGACCCCAGGGTGACCCACCTTCATAGCCTTACTTTAAGGAGCCAACCACTGACCTCATTACTAACCTCTTATGTGCAACATGTATCTCTTTACTAAAATGAAAAGAGCCCGGTAAGGATTGACAATGTTGAACTTACTGGAATTTAATGAAGAGGAGAAAGAGAAAATTTTTCTTGTTTTAAAACAAATAACATACAAACACCATTTAGGGTACAAAGGCTTATAATAAAAATGCCCTAAAACAGATTAATCTTCATAGGAGTTTAATATATAATAAAGGTAGTACTACAAATCAGCAGAGAGAAAAATGGCCACATTTAAATGGTGGTGTGGAGAACTGAGTTAACTGCTTGGGGGAAAAAACTGAGTTATCCTCAGCAAGAGGCAGGGTTCTCAACAACAAATCACACACACACATACAAAACCACTGAACCTCAAAAACCATCAGAAAAAAGAGCTGAGGGAAAACTATTTGCAATAAAGAAGAAACAAATTAAAGATTAGTATTCTTAATATACAAAAAACTCTAATAAGTTAGTAAAAAAAAGTTCAAAAAATAGTCAAACATGAAAAGACAAGATAACCAGGAAAAAATACATTAACTACACTAATACCAAAGAAATGCACTTTAAAATAATGACATACCACTTTTCACCTATTAAAATGATAAAAATAAATGTAATACCTACGGCAGGTAAGGGTGTTGACATTTTCATACAGTGTTTGAAAATATTTTCATACATTGCAAACTGGCAATACTTATCAGTATTCTTTAAAATAGTTATACTCTTTAATGCAGTAATTCTATTGTCAGATGTCTGTCTCCTAAAGAAATAACCAGGGATATGGGCAAAGATTTGCAAGAATCTTCACCAACAGCGTTAATAAGAAAAAATGAGACATGACAACGTCCAACCACAGGGTATTAGTAAAATAAGTCACGGCTCAGCTATACAATGGAACGTTATGAACATTAAATGTTTTTAAGGCTATTTAATGACATGGAAAAATAACATAATATTAAGTGAAATGTTTAACAGTAAGGAACACTGCACTGAATGCTTCTCCCAGTGATATCATCATGTTAAGTTAAGATATGCAAGTCAAATAACTGCTTCCCCTGCTCCCAAAATGCCCTTCTCTGCGCCAAGACATCCTTCACCCTGCCTCTGGAGCCCTTCTCTTTCTAACCTACCCTGTACCCCGCCCTTCTTTGTTGCTGGGCCTCTGCAATGTAAACACTTCTCTGCAGATTAGTCCCAGAGATAGAAGGCACTTTTATAAGCTCTTAATCTTCTTAAAGGACAACTTTTGCCCCAATACCCAGCATCCTTCTCTGCTGCTTCAACCAATTCAGGACATCCAACTCTGTTCCTCCAACCCCTACCTCCATCCCAAAAAGCTTCCCTTCTTTTCTACCCATCATGGGCACTCAATGAATGAATGAAATGATCTAACAGTATAAATCCAATTCTAATAAAAGAAAATCAAATTACTCAGTTTAAGTCCCAATGATGAAATCACAGATTGCTTTTATTTTCTTCTCCACATTATTCTATTCCTTGTGTATTTTCTAAAACAAATGTATACCACGTATACTTTCATAACAAGGAGAAAATTAACAAACAATTGTACTTTTTCCTCCATTTTAACAGGCCCCTAGGCCTAGATTAGAGATATTCAATGCTTGACCAGGGATTTAAAAAAGCAGCTTGGTTATCAGATTTCCATATATTTTGGAAAACACTTAGAACCCACGGTAAGCCTGGCCTCAACAATTGGCCTTTCGCCACTGAACAAGCAGTTCTCTTTTCTGGAATTAAAGATGAACACATTACAAAATTAAAGCATGTCAAGGTCAGCCATCTTGTCTGCCATCTCAGTGAAGTGCAAATGAATGCACAATACAATCTGCCCAGAGGGCTCACAATTCCATCTCACAAAGTTGGCTGGGTTCTTCCTCTCTTCACAAATGGCCAGCCTGATGCATAGCATGTTTAGCTACAAACTGCTCTGCTGACTCTCCCTGCAACATTTTCATGGCTCGCCAGTAGATCTGTCCGCAGTTCTCAGGTCTACCATGAGGGTGGTTCAATTCTTCTTTGATGTAATCCATCCAAAGATCTTTAAAGGGAACCAAAAAAATTAACTATAAACATACAACTAGATAAATGACAAGGCTTTATTAGGTAAATAGAATTATTTAATATCAACACAATGCAAGATTTCTAAGAAACAGCTTCCTGCTGTTGTTTTCCTAGAACCTTATGTGATATAATACCTCTCTGAGCTTCTTTACAGTATGATATATATCAAAGCTGTTTTTTTTGTAAGTACAAAATTTTACTTATATCATAACATTATAGTTTTTCACAAACCTAAAAATACTAAATATTTTAGAGGGAGGATTTTGCTGAGTCTCTTTCATGGCGAATATGACTTCAAGTGAGTTCACTAGAACCTTGTCGGCATGCTTAATAAAACGCGCTCGGGTTAGTAAAAATGCTATTTTCATTCATTTCACCAGAAGGTCTGCTGAAACACTGCAAAAGCTAATGTAATTTTTAAAATCTGAATTTAACAACTATACGTACCAGTTTTTGAGTCATAAGTAAACAGACTTTACATGACAAGCCCATACCCAGAAGTATGTTTCCCAAGTCCTATAAATGAGGACAGCATGACAACAGCCAATGACAGCCTTTGTCAATTAGAATCCCACTGCCCCTTTGCTATAACTCCTACATTGTGTTCTGACCTACATTATTAACCTTTTTCTCACAAACATCACATTTTTTAAGAGAATCAAACCAAGCAAATTTTCCCCTAATCCAGAGTTCTTAATAGTAGGGCCATGGATTCCTGGGCTTGTGAACTTGAAATTATCAACAAAATTATGTCTGCAAGTATTTCTGCACCGAATGAGGGAGGAAGCTAGGGGAAAATGCCAGGTTTTGTTGTCAGAGAGGGCCATGACCTGAAATCAGCTACGAAACTCTATTCTAACCGTTAACGACAGGTTACAGACCATACGTGCAAACATACTCACGTGTCTATAACTGAAGTTTACTTACCAGAATCTACAGATCCGAATTCCCTCAAAGCCCTCTCATAATACTCCCTTAAGTTCGCCATCTTGCAGGATTCCTAACAAAAATAATCAGACAGTCTTGCCTCAAAAGCCTAATTTATAACGTCTCAAATTCATTTCACCCACATTGTTGAGCAGCTACCATCTTCTGGGTAATAGAAGGGGAGGAGGGCTGGGTTTAAATGATCACAGCCTGGCTCTGAACTTCACCAGAGAAAAGTCAAATAGACTACACAGCAGAGTGAAGTAAATGTCAAACAATGATAAAAGCACTTTGCCGCCGTCACATGGAAAAAGCCTAATTAACTATCAGCTGGGGGACATGGGCAGCTCCACAGGGTAATACATGTGAAAGCTCTGAGGGAGGAGTAAGATTTAAATAAATAAAGGGGGAAGGTTCTGTTCCCTACGGCAGGGACTTCTTCCTTTGAACTCGGGCTCTGGCACACGTTAGCCATACCCACCCCCAAATTTTTTATATCAAGACAAAATATATAGAAATACTAGTTATATGAACTTCAGCAAGTTTTCTGAACCCTCTGACCTTAAAGTTTCCTCACCCGTAAAACAAGGATATCTCTTTGGGCTACTACAAGGATTAACTTAAAATGCTAATTATGCACCTAGCAGAGTAGCCAGTGCTAACTTTACAATCGATAAATGTTCATTCTTTACCTCTACAACTCTTTGTTTCATTTTCAAAGCAGATTATTATCTTCAGTTTAAAAATCTTTTTGTGTATTCCAGTTTCTCTTCGCTGAGACTACAATTTTATAAAAAGCCAACCTAACCTCTCTTACATACACATGAAAAACAGAACCACACTTTGCTAAGGACTCATCACGTGCAGGGACCTGTGCAAAGCACTTTCTATTCAGTCTCCCACTTGGCCTTGTAACCCTGACACCCCTGAAACAGGTATTACGACGTCCTTTACAGGCGAGGATATCGAGGCTTAGAACCAAGTGACGTGGCCAAGGCACCTAACTATCATGTTATTAATCCAGGCCTGGCTGCTAATTATTATGCTAGACTATCTCCTGTCCTGTAAGATAAGAACAGATAACTGACCTACACAATGACCAAAACTATGAAAATAAGAGTTCAACCTATTAATTTTTCAAGTCAAAATAATAAACACCAATCAAAATACCAAAATGAACGAGAGAAAGCAACACTGAAGTGTGGAGGAAACAAGATATACTAAGATACATGTAGATATAGATATATATATGCTGATTATCACTATAAAGAAGTAGGATAATTCTTTTAGAGGACTATCTGGCAGTACGTTAAGAGCCATTTAAAAAAGCCAGTACCTGACACAACATTGTAAAATGATTATAAATCAATAAAAAATGTTAAAAAAAAAAAAAGCCAGTACCTCCAATCCTAGAAATTAATCTCAAAAAGTAATTCGAAAGAAAAAAAAGCTACATAAACAAAAGGCTCACAGCACTGTTTTCAATATCAAAAAATACGGAAACAACTTACATGTGATGGAACAGTTAAGAGAACTACATGTTTAAAAGCAATACAACTATTAAAAATGATACCATGTAAGAACATGGGAATGTATTTACAAAATAATGGTAAGAAAAAAAGAGAGAACCTCCAAGTGTCATGTAAATCAGAAATAAAATGGTACAAAACTGTGCATATATATGTAAATGGAGGATTAAAAAAACAATAAAAATAAATATGGTTGGCTGTGTTACTATAATGGGATTATAGATGTTTGGATTTTCGTGTATTTTTTTTTAACTGACAGTTTCCTATATTTTTCCTCATTCACAAGTTCAGTTAAAAACATCCAAAATAGCGGAGGTGGGTAGAGCTCAGTGTTAGAGCACATGCTTAGCAATCCCCAGTACCTCCACTTAAAGAAAGAAACAAACAAGCCTAATTACCCTCACCAAAACAAAAACAAAAACACCTGAAACAGTTATGCATGCCTACTCTCTGCCTCTACCTCATAACCACAAACAAGACACAAACAGGGCCCTGTGGAGGCAGAGAAGTAGCACCTCACTCAACCTAGCAGGGGGGACTTCCTGTAAGAGGTGATATCTGAGTTTTCTAGTTTCCAAACATGTACCTTTCCTTCTTTGCCTGACTACCATTCCTAAAACCACATCTATGAAAAGGGGGTTGAAGGAAGGGACCAGAAATTATACTGTGTTATAATGAGAACTTTTTAAATAACAAAATGCTGCCAGAGATTAGTAACCACTAATCAATTTTCCCAGACAAGAAATACAGAGACAGAATACTCACTTGCTCCTTTTCAAACTGGATTATCTTCCTGAAAAAATCAACTGAAAATGGACGGCTTTCCTGTAAACTAAAGAAGGTGAGGGGGAACCGTTATCGTCCACAGTGATACATCCTGTGACTATAAACACCTATGCCAGGGCCTCCACGACAAGTGATTAATCAAGTCCTGGCCGCAGTTCAGTGCGGGGACTGGACCTGACCACCAGCCCCTCACCACCCTGTCTCCAGTGCCTCACTGTCCACCACCCAGTTCTCTTCCTGTTCTCTTCTTTCTCACTTTTAGAGTCTTAAGTTCCCTCTACTTCATCTCAAGGCTTTTTGAAGACCAGTAACTCCATTTCTAAGAATATATTCTAAGAAAATAATTTCCAACATGGACAAATAACATTTGTGGAGAAATGTCCATCAGAGCAGTTACCGCAGCCAAGTAAATCATTGCACATTCACAGGGTGGTATATCATAGGGCTATTTTTAATACACATTATTTATGAAGAATTGTTACTGACAGGAAAAAGGTCAGTTTAATGTTCATCAATAAAAGTGGTAGGAAATATGCAATTATAAGATAATCTCAGACATGTGAAAAACACATTTTAAAATGATATATTAAGATGGTTTTCCTCTTGATGATGGAATTACAATGAATTATTAATTACCTCTCTCTCTTTTTTAAAAAACTTTGCACAACAGGTATGAACTGCTTCCATTGTTCAAAAAAAAAAAGGAAACTTAAAAAGGCTCTTAGATTTATTCCTCCATCTATCTGTGATACATATAATCTGGGTGTGAGAGGCTAAGCACACGGTGGAGACTGGAAACAGCTGCGAATGTCTGTGGGTACCTTTTAAACACAGCTCTGGCCTTTTTGCAGCCACCACTTCGGTAAGCCCAATCCAGGTACTTCTCCTTCAGAGTGACTGAGTCGACACCCGTGACAGCTAAGATAGCTTTCTAAAATTTAGAAGAAAAAAAAAAAAGCAAGCTATGTGAGGCAATGTCTAGAGATCAAAACAAATTTTCCCAAAACCATCCCTGGCCACTCAATTAATAGTGCTTTAAAAGGAACATCTTTAGAAATTACCCTTTGAAAGCTAGCCAGCTGGCAAAACTACTCGCTCAGTCCCCACACACAAGACTTCTAACCTGGAACCTATACCTTAAAGATTGCTTCGGTGTCTTCTTGGCTTTTGGCACCTTCACTCCACTCTGCCCAAGAAATCCATAGTGGCAGACAAATCTGCTCACAATAATAAAAAAAAAAAGTTATAAAATGACAGCTTAGTGTTCTGCTCTGAAAACTACACTATAAAAACAGGTTCCTGCTATGATAATCAATATGTGAAATACGGAGTCACTCCTGGTCTGGCCTCGCCGGGACAGAACTCCCAGCGCCCAGCAGGAATGGTACGCCAGAACACAGCCTTCTGACCAAGTCACCCAAAGCAGTAGTCTCCGGTTAACTCTACTTCCCCTCTGTGGGGGAATACTGCCTGAAGTTATTATCATCAATTATCTGTTAGTTAATTAAGCAATTTACAGCCTTCAACTAGTCAGGCACACAGCTACCCAGGTCACATCTCTGCCGTCCAGGACCACAACCCAAGTACTAACTGAACTGTTCTGATCTTCTCTCACGTCTCAGCAGCACACACAATGAGCAGTCAAGTTAAAATTTTTTTCCCGCTTGAATTCCTGGAATACTTTTCTCCTGCTACTATAAAAGATTCACTGTAAAAGCTCTAAGGTTTAGTCTTTTAAACTATGAAGTTTAGAAATGTATGTGTGTTTAAAGCAGGCTTAATAAGTTCAGCTTTGGAAACACATGAAAATAATAATTCTATGAACGTTTCTCACTTATATAAATAGGGACAGAAAAGTTTACATAATTTAGCCAACTTTCAAACAAAGAATTAGCAATAGGCTAGTAAATGGAAGTAATTCTTCTACCCGTGATCCCTGAACCATCACCACAAATGCACTCTGGGGCCAGCTCTCCTCAGGCAAGTCTCCTCCTAATGAGCTTTGGCTGCAGTCTGAAGAGGTTTCCCGAATAGAATGAAACGCGAAAGACCCAACTCACAGACCTGGGGCTTCAGGTGCACAAAGGCTTCTTCAAAGAGCACGGCTGTGTCAGGGCTCTTTGAGTCGATCAGCACCCGCAGCTTCATCTGCCACATCGTCACAGAGTCTCTGAACAATTCCATCCCGGCTTCCGCCACCTCCAGAGCTTCCTTAAAGAAGTCCCGGCGCAGCAACAACTCGATCTAGGTAAGGGATCAGGTCACTGGAAGTGTAACTATGAGAGCTAAATTACCTATGTAAATGGGGACAAGTAGAGACCTCATTTGAGGCAATAAATTCAACAGCCTTTCCAAATAGGCACAAAGTGAACAATGGGGAATTTCCCCTCCATTCCCTGCTCCTATCCCCAAAGGCTGTCAGAAAACAGGGTAGAGGTGAAAAGCAGAGGGCCTAAATAATTCAGATTGAAAGTTAAATTTTTAATAAAATAGTTCACTAGAATAAACTGATACCCGCCAAACAGAATATAAAAATCAGTAAAGGTAAAAGCAGTATTTATGAGGCCTTTATTGTACCAGTGGTTAATCTGGTCCAGGCATTACATTCAGAATGTTCAGTAAAAGATGAATTCTGAGTGTTTTCCACTACACAATATTTCTCCCCTAACCGGGACAGATTTCATTTCTGCCATACACCAAACACTCCCAGCAAATTAAACACTCCCTCTATCTGTACCAATCTTTCAAATGGGCTTAGTCATAAAACTACATATTTTTAAACACATGACACCAGTGTGAGCCAATCAGAATTAAGTACACATAATTTGGCAGTGAATGTGTTCTCCATGTCCTTACCCACTGCTTGTACTGGAATTCCGGGAGAAGTTTGAGTTCGTGTGCCTTCCTGAAGGCAACCATGGTTCTTTCCAGCCTCTGAAATCAGAACATGTCTCTCAGTTCATCACAAAGATCTCAGCAGGGCCCTTTGGACTCGGACAGGAACCAAAGAACTTTTACACCTTTCTGAGAATTGAGAGAAGGGACGGAGGTGGTTTCACTTATGATTAAATGATGTGGGCAGCTACATTGGGCACAGTTCTAACCTGGTGGCCAGAACTAGGGCAAAGCAGACCATGGTCTTCAGGAGGACAGGTCACTTACAGGACAAAGAGCAGTTATACATGAAGTTCTTGGAAGCAGTCTTTCAGAAGACAAGTCACTTTCCAGTCACCCACTGTAACCATGCAACAGAAGTCATTACCTTCTCTCTGAGGAGCCGACTATTTGTCTTCTTAGCAAACCTTTCCATGCAAAAGTTGATGTAGCACTTCCACATGGCCTCTGGAAAAGTCAGCAATATTACAGTGATCAGGTCACCAGTTCTCGTAGTTGAACAATCATGATATATCTTTTCTGGGAAAGGAAAACTCCTCTGAGAAGAGTTTAAACTCGTCTGATGAAAAAAATAGGTATTCTGATTACAGCCAATCAAACACCTCAAATATAGAGCAAAAAACAACTGAGTAATGACATAAATATGAAAGTTAAAAGTCTTATCTGTTACATATCCTCTCTACCTTTATTCTCCAACATTAGAAAGCTACAAAGTAAATCTGTAAGAAAAGATAATTAAGAAACGATAATTATATACGTATGTACATGTATGATTGAAACATTATGCTGTACACCAGAAATTGACACAACATTGTAAACTGACTATACTTCAATTTAAAAAACATTTTTTAATGATAATTAAACAATCTTCCAACTTATCACTTCCTAAGTATCATTTACTTCCCCAAATAAATTAACAGAAATGCCACAGATGTAAAAGACAGTCATAAAAATCTCCATCTTTTACCATCAGAGCAGGGACAACTTGGAAAGCCAGGCACACAGTAAACGACCACAAAAAGGTTCCAGAAATCAATTCCGGTCACGGGAACAGAGGTCCTGCTTCACGCTCAGGAACACGATGACTCCTCCCCACACCTGGGCCTGGGGAAGCTCACCTGTGGGCAGCGTCTTCACCGCCTCTTCGTACACAGCACAGCACCTCTCCTCCCTGCGGCCCACCTCCGCTGCTTTAGCCTGTTTCATCACAGGTGGCTCTTCTCCTGGCTGCGACTCGATCTCTAATTCTCGCCGGGCCACATAATCCCAAGTGAAGGGGTCATCCGTGTGCAGAGCCTGAAGGCTAAAAC
This sequence comes from Camelus bactrianus, assembly GCF_048773025.1. Taxonomy (NCBI): domain Eukaryota; kingdom Metazoa; phylum Chordata; class Mammalia; order Artiodactyla; family Camelidae; genus Camelus; species Camelus bactrianus. The sequence continues at coordinate 37,291,844 of NC_133554.1, read as the reverse complement.
ATACTGGCATCAACCCAAGGACATGAGACTGGCCCTGTGCTCTGAAATTGTACCCAGGACACCCTTTAACAATTCCAGCACCAAAAGAGCTATTTGCCGACAGGCTCTCCAGATGTTGTCTCCCTAAATGTTGTTCATGGATCAGAGCTGTCACACACTGGTTAGTTTCAGACTGTTTCAGACATCATTCATAAATGTTAACTTGCAAGTTAGCTCTCAAAGTCAAATCAGCAGGAATATGTGACTAGATATCTAGTCCTTGAACCCTGGAGAACCTTATTATACCCAGACTTGATTTTCTCTAATAGAGGGAGCCTAATCCTCCACCAAAACCCTGAAGGTATCCAGAGAGCAAACTGATCCAAGTTCCACCTCATCTCCTATGAAAGGAAGAATGCTACTAAGGGTGAAGTACCCACAGGCAGCCTGCAAATAACTGCCAAACCACATGCTGAGACATTGTCTAAGTACCTGCAGCACTCAACTGTGAACATTCGTGAGTACAACTCTCACCAAAAGACATGCCAGGAGCGCACGAATATAGATTTTTATATAAGCTGTAGGATATATCTGTTATTGAACAAAAGCAAACTACTTCCCAAGGGAAGCCAGTGAGTCAACCTCTCCAAAAATATATTTTTTATGTACTACGATACAATAGTCCTAAAATTTAGCTTTCTTCCAAGGATTTCATGTGGTTATCTTCTTTCCCCCTTTCTAAATATCCAGCTTCAAATCCTTACCACGAACTCAAAACAGACACGTTCACCTTGCCACTACTTTACTTACTCATCATAAATTTCTCTTTGCAGATCTTTGGCAAAGTCGAACAGCTGTGCTATTGAAAGCAGTGACACATGAAATTCTGCACCTAAAATTTAAAAAGCGGGGAAGGGGAGTAAGACTCTAAAGCAGCACTTTCTTGAGGTACTGGAGTTAGTTCTGTTTTTTTATAAATTGAAACATAAGATAAAATGGGGGGAAAAATCACCCGTAGTCCTACTACACAAGTAAAGTCATTATTAATACTTGAGTATTCATAAGTGATTTAACTTTTATTCTAAGCTTATTTAGGACATAAAGGAACTTAATTACTAAATCATCTATTTCTTTCCAACTCCCCACATGAATTAAGTTCTCAAAAATGTTACCAAAATGTTCAATAAAATCCTAAGGGGAAATAAGCCTTTTCTGAAAGAAACAGGACAATATTTTCGAACAAATCAGAGTTTTGTACACATTCCAACAGAAATTGTCAAAATAATCTAAAGGTGGCCCTCATTACAAATAGAATGTTTCACTTTCCCACCATAAATAAATTTTCAAGAGATACCTACTTTTAATTATGCTTACAGCATTTTTGTAGATGATCCGTGCCAGCTCGCCCGTAAGGATTTCCTCAGCGTACTCAAGATTCCCCTAGAGAGTGTGGTATTAAACAGAACTTAACAGGAAGTGCCAGTGAGCAGGAATAGCACTAGGGTGAAAATGAACAATCCTAGACTACGTGAGCCACATGACCTCTGGGCAAATCACATCTCCCTCTCTGGGCCAGTTTCCTCACTTGTAAAATGTGCAGCTGGAACAAGATCCTCCAACTGCGGTCTCTCAGGCTCCTGGAGTGGTAGCAAGATCACACGGCTTAAGGCCTCACTCTCCATCTGGACCAGAACAGGTCAGGTTTTACATGCCGTGTTTACCCTTCTGTGCAAGATTTTATTTGGATAAAAAAGTTCAGAGCTGGAAACCACCATAACAGATGATAACAAAGTTCCTTTTTCAGCTCTATCATTCTCAAACTTCTTTCTTGGAAAGTACTCTGTCACATAAAATGTTACATAAAAAGGAAGAGAGAGGCAGCTAGGAACCATACGTTTCACAGCCTTTCTTGAGCTCCTTCAGCTCATTAACATATCATTTAATGAGATCACAAAGTATTAAAGAATAGTATTTGGCCATTCCATCAGTAATAATTTTCAAGGACCACTCCTCAATTAGTCCAAAAGTCTATTTTTAAAGCACAAAACTCCATTTTTATAACTAAGCCCATTTTAGTTAAATACACTTTAGACTTAAAGTTTCAAAATACTAAATTGGAAAGAAAGAAAAATAAATTCCGAAGATTTTCTTTGACTCCTAAGCAGGTTCGAAACACTAGATATGGTTAACAAGTGACCATACATTAGAATCTTACCACATCCATCTTGGCTTTTTCAAATTCTTGCTTTTCCTTCCTCAATTTCTCGGCGTGCATCAACTCCATCCTAAAGTACTACAGAAGGGAAATAATGAACGGAAAATCTTTGGAGATAATTTTTTTAATTAGAAATATGTAAAATGCCATTTTTTACTCCTAAGTATCAGATCTGGGGGAGTTGTGGGGAGCACTATGTTTTGTCTTGTTATGAAACCAGCTGACATTGACAAGGTGTGGATATTATTTTATGCTCTTATGACAAGCAATTTGGAGACATGAATCAAAAACCTTAAAAATGTTAATACCATTGGTCATCCCTTCACAGCTAAACAAACCATAAAGTCTAGCCCTAAACTGGTGAAGAGAAGTAACAGCTGTGTTGTAACATTCTTAATCCAGTTGAGAAGTACCTAAGCTTGTCATCTAACAATGGAAGCTTTTGCAAGTGATTTTATTTATGACCTCGTCCTTCTATGTGAAAAGGATCAACAAAGGCCAGTGGGGAATCACCTTTTAATCCCATTTAGCAATAAATAAATATATATATATATATATATATATATATATATATATATATATATATATATAAACAAAAACAAAACAAACAGATCATCATCATCATCATCATCCCACCTAGCAGTAAAGAGGCTGAGTGGCATCAAGGTGATCTACTAAACAGAAGATTATAGTATCTAGAGTCTCATAAAGTAACAGCCAAAATGTCTACAATTCAATGGAAATTCACCTGTCAACCCAGAACCAGGAAAATCTCAACCTGATCATCAAGAGACACCAACACCAAGACGACACAGATGCTGCAATTATCTGACAAGAATTTTAAGCCATGAACTTGAAGGCTGAACAATAGGAATTACCCAATCTGAACAACAGAAAGAAATAGGACAATCACACTATAAATGAGGAAGGTACAGGGACATACAGGGGGATCAAGTCTCTATACTTCATTCAAACTAGTAAAATTCTGAAACCAGCAGACTGTGATAGATTACAGATATATAGTACATACAGTACCTAGAGCAACCACTGAGAGAGCTATACAAACAGATGCGCTCAGAAACATCACAGATGAATCAAAATGGAACTGTAAGCAAAGTTCCAGTAGCCCACAGGAAGACAGGAAAAACAAAATAGTGAAATGTAAACAGAGGGATAAAACAGAAAACAAAAAATTAAATGGCAGATTTAAGTCCTACTACATTGATGGTGGGAAATAGTGGGTAACATTAAGGAGGCAGCGTGAAGGAGAGCTCTGTGGTGACAGAACAATCTTGCACCTTTACTGAAGGGCGGTTACACAAATCTACACATCTAAGAAAAAGAAATGACAAAGAACTACATATACACATGAGACCAATGTCAATTTCCTGGCTTTTTTATTATAATTTTATAAAATATAATCACTAAGGAAACTGAGAAAAGGGTATGCAGGACCTCACTGTACTATCTTTATAACTTCTTGGGAATCTATAATTATTTCAAAATAAAAATCAATGACAAATATGTAATACCAAGTTATACAAAAGAGAAACTAACACATGATTAACTTGTACTATAGAGCTGAACTCATCCCAAATTTTCAATTCTTTGAATTCTAATTCTAATTTAATACTTTGAATTCTATGTTACAAGGCATTAAAATGACAAGTTAAAAAAAAAAATGTTTATACCCTTTAAACCAGTAATTCTGCTTCCAGGAATCTATCATAAGGAAATAATCCCAAAATACCTTAAAGTCAACATCTACCACTGGCCAAGAAGTACCCTCCTGGCCCCTCTTCCCCAGCAGCACACCTACAAATCCCTAGCCTCCATCAGTCGAAGTCTTTCTTAACTTGGTAAAGATATATGCCCTCAGAGGACCAAACTGAAACATCGGTCTCTCATGTTCTGTGCACACACACTCACTTCTTGGTAAAGTTTTGGGCACTCTGGATGAAAGCGCAGAGCCCGGAGAAATAGTTGTCTTGCACTTTCTGAAGACAAGCGATCTTCCATTTCCCATTTGGCTGCCATAATCCACAAAGCTGTAAGTGAAAAACATCAGACTTCTTTTCAATAAAGTCATTAAGTCAGGTAAGAAAAGACCAATGCTCCAACTGGGAGACCCAGAGATTGTTTTTTTTTTTAAATCTTACTGAAAAAGGAAAGGATGGAGAGAGGGAGTTTTTAATGGTTATCTGTAAAGTACTGTTGCTTTATGTAAAATTAGAAAGTGTTCTAAAGCAAACAGGTAAATGTTAACACCTGTAGGTACTTATCTGCCCGTTACTCTATTTCATCAGATCTAAGGTCAACATCATTGTTAAGTCACACACAAAATTTGAAAGTGTTAAAATGCTGGAAAAAGACTGTGTACCTTAGAGTCAATGAAATAAAATTATTTTGCTCTTTTCTCTGTACTTGAAGTAGTTGATAGTTACTTTTTTTCAAATGACTCAATTTTAAAAGTAAAAATTTTATTGTACTTACTGGGAATAAAGGCTTTAAAAAAAAAAACAACTTTGTCCTTCTACATGAGAAATTAACCTTGAGTTAACATTCTAGCTATTTCCCTAGGAACTTCATAAAGGTCAGCTATTATCAGGCAAAACTGTTACTGGTAAAAATGATCTATGATTGGTAACCATATCTGGACTAGGAGAGCTATGAATGGAAGAGAGCCACTGCTTTGGGCTTTCTTGAGCATGTGACTCCTGAAATTGAGCACAGTCCACAGGTACAATACCTGGAAACTAATACATCCATGGGTCTTCTAAGCCAGAGTGGCACCTCTGCCCACTTGTGTGATCTCACACCCTCCCACCTGAGACAAGCCTTGGAACTGCTGAGAGTACTGTGCTCAAGAAACACAACTAGTGCCATTCAGCTGTGTCCTTCTGCATTAACCAGTGCCAGATGTAGCTGATCTTGAGTCCTGTGTAATGTAAACCTAATACTTGAGAACAGAACCTTAAGCACCTCCTCTATAAAACAGCGTATCACTCACACAGTATTCATAAGACAAGTCTTTCTCTTGTAAAACATGAGTTCTACTCTGTGCCAATCACTCTTGTAAAATCTATATTAATAGTTTCCCTTTTAAGTTTCTGAAACCCTCAGATCTGACTGCCTCCAAATAGAATGCCCCTCAAAGGACTGAAGGGTTTCTTGTACCATCAACTAAAAAGAAACAGTCCTCCTCATCCACAGATAAAATACCTCACACAGTAACTAGTACACAGTAGGCAGCGATGAACTCAGAGGCAGCTATTCAGGAATAAAAGTTGCTGAGGCCAAGTGTCTATGCTCAAGTTCTCAAAATTATTCTTTTAGATTTAGCAAAATAAATTCCAAAATAGCTGGAGCCTACAAAAAAGATACAAAAAGAACTGACAAGGATTTCACCATACCTGGCTTGTTTGAATGAATGGCCAACATGGCAGAGAATACCTTGCTAAGTTGAACTTTGGTAGCCTGCAAAAGAAGAAGAAAAACTTCTACTTCCCGCACAGCTAAGTCACTGCTATTAATCTCCAAGAGACCTGGACTGTACCCTCACCAACTATAAAATCCAGTGAGGCGACGTCTGCTATCGCTAGGAACATATAAACAAATACAGACACACTCCTAATTTTCTTCTACCTAAACCACTATGCATAAACTTTTTAAATATCTAAAAAAATCTTTCAACTTTACTGAACAAATACACAGAAAGATTATTTTCTTTCCAACTGATGTGGAAGCTATTTACATATTTATTCAGATATGCAAATATTGCTATATTGAAATTCAGCCTTCTTGGGCCCTTTTCCCATTTGTTAACCCTGAATCTTTGGAGAAAATACAGAGTTTAGTAATCGAGTATGAGGCTTAAAAGGCAGACTAATAAAAGCAGAGAGAGGGAGCAAGAAACAGCTACCCAATACTCACCCACTTCTTACAAAAGACTATATAAGACAGCCAGAGTTGAACATCATCCTACAAGAAAAGCAATGTAGTAAGGTGGCTGAATTTGAATCTTATATATAATATACCTTTACACTCATTCATTTAATTAGAATCAGAGGTGGATTTCAGAAATTCCAATGTGTTATACTACATCCCTCAGCCTATGAGGCTGTTCCTCACCAGGGCCTCAGATCTCTTAACCCCGACAGTTCCTTCTGCCCCTCAACTGCCGCCTACTAAGCTCTAAGACAAAATCTGTTGTCTATCCAACTTGTTCAATGCACTTCTTAAGTGGTCTCAACCAGGGGCAGCAAATTAAAATTTGTCATTCCCAAGAATCCTAAGTACTTTCCATATAATATATCCCAGTCCCAGGACCAAATTTGAAGAAAACCAAGTTACTGGGGTGCTGCCTTATCTTCCTCCACCAAGTCCTCGGGCTACTTTATTTAGAGATATATCCAAACAAATCCCAGACAATTTTCTGATCCTTAAATACATATCAAATCCACTGTTTTCAGCATCATCCTCACAGAACAACTCTAAGGTAATGAGATCAATTTTCTTAACAGTTTGATAAGTGGTTTGCGAGTAATGATACTATCATTAGAATAAGCACTGAGATACCCAAGAATCCACAACTGCACATTTGAATATCCAACTCATAATATGTAATACACATCTTCACATCTCTTACAGCTAAGGACACTCTGATCACTCACCTTCCACTTGGCTGAAGCACGTCGGAAAACACCTCGTACCCGGTGTACAATAGAATCCTCAATCTCATCTTTCTTAAATGAATACCCAATGCGCTGAAAAGGGACATTAAAAAAAAAAAGCCTCAATTTAATCACATTTATCCAAACAGCAGTCCCGCTTGATCTCTAAACAGTACTGACAGAGAAAGCAGAGAATTACAAATATCATCGTGAGCACACCACCACACAATTATCAATGCCAAATCCTTCCCAAACCCAACTTCCAGCTTACAGAATCACACTATTCAATTCTGTATTTTTTCCAACTTCCAGAAAATCATCTACTTACAACTCTTCTTCTCTGGATCAGCTCCAAAAGATTAATTTCATACTAAGAAAGAAAAAGATACAAAGAAAGAGAAAACAAGAAAAATTATAACCATTTATACAGAGGAAATGCATTTAGTTAAAATCATAAAGTAAATAAAAATCAAGAATATAAAAATGAAAGATAATTTGCTATCAAGAAGCCTAATTTACAGTAAATGTCTAGCATTCACTAAAAATTCACCTTACATCTGCAAAACTTACCAATATACACATTAGCTAGCATACAAACATCTTAGATACAAAGAAAGCACGTTACTAAAACTGTAAGACCTGTAAGATCTACCATATCAATCTAACTTCCCAGTCTACAACAGTGTGTTCAAACTTTTAGTAAATTAATGACTCCAAACTTTTAGCTGATGCACAAGCAAATAAAGCAGAGAAACGGGGTTGTACTAGCTGAAACAGGGTGTCTAATGTGCTCTTCCTACCTTCCCCTGTAAAGGACCAGAGAACCTCTAAGGCTCTCCAGAAACCATTACTACAGAATTCCTCTCTAAGCCTGAAGACTATTAGAGACAGAAAGCACAGAACCTTACCAGACCCTATACTTCATTTTAAAACTGTCTAATGAAATATTTCAAGCATACAGAACACCCACGCAGCTACCACACAGCTACGTCAAAGCCTACATTTTACTATACTTACTTCAAAACTTTTTTAGAAATAAAACATTTCAAATAAATGTTTGAACATGCACCATGTCTGATTCCTGTCTTCTCCTTCCCCAGAGGAAATGACTATCTTTTTACTTTTCTCTTTTTTTTTTTTTTTTTTTATTGACATATAGTCAGTCACAGTGTGTCAATTTCTGGTGAACAGCACAATATTCCAGTCATGCATATACATATATATATTCATTTTCATATTTTTAATTAAAGGTTATCATAAGATACTGAACATAGTTCCCTGCACTAGACAGAAGAAACTTTTTTAAAATCTATTTTTATATATAGTGGGTAACATTTGTAAATCTCAAACTCCCAAATTAATCCCTTCTCAACCCTTTCCCCAATAGGAAATGACTATTTTGACTCTGTTATCATTCCCAAGCATGACTCTGAACTTTATTAAAATACTGTCTTGAATGCTTTTAAACTTGTAAAAATTATTCTGTACCCATCACTCCATATTTTTACTCAACATTATGACTTTTGATATATCCCTGTTGTCACAAGGAATTCAAGTCTATTCATTTTAACTGCTGTATAGTATTTCATTATATGAATGTACATTTTACCTGCCCTTTCTCCTGCTGGTGCATATTTGTTTTAAATTTTCCTATTACAAAAAGCTTCATTTAATATTCTTGTATGTATCTTCTTGGGGATATATCCAGGGACTCTACCAGGGTGCACACCCACTTTCACCACTCACATGTAAGCTCAAGGCCATGGTTTTTGTCCGCCTTTTTATTGTTGTACCCCATTGGATTGGATCAGTGCCATGCACACAGTAGGTACCCAATATACACTGTATGATTGAATGAATGAAATTGCTGGGTCAGAGTACACACATTTTCAACTTTATGGGACATTACCAAATTGTTCTTCAAAGTGGTAGTACAAATTACATACTGATAATATGAGTCTGTTAATATGATGGATATCATAGTAGTACTGCACCCTGGTTTTAACTGATATTTATCTGATTACTAATGAGGCTAGCATCTTTCCATACGTTTATCAATGAATGACGTTTCCCCTTTGTCAACTGCATGTTCCTACTTCTCCAGTTGTTTTCACTTTCTTTCCACTTGTCATTTCTTCTTGACTAGTAGTTCTTTACATATTCTAGATTCTAACTATATGTACTGCAAATATTTTGTGGCTTGTCTTTTTACATTATTTACAGTGCCTTTCTTGCACAGAAATTTTTACCTTTAACACAGTCAAATCAATCTTCTTTTTCGTGGTTTGTGCTTTCACAGTCTTATTCATTTTAAGAAAACTTTCCCTACCTGAAGTCGTTCTTTCATATTTTTTTTTTGCAGAAGAGGTTAAGTTTTCCCCCTACATTCAGCTATTCAATTCAACAAGAATTTATATTTGCATGAGGAAGGGATCTAATTTTATTTTTTCAATGTGGTAACTAGAACCTCAATTTAAAATGCCACTTTTATGTCTCATAGCAAATTTATATGATTGTATGCAGGCACAGGGGGGTATATGTAAGAGAATGTGTGTATGTGTGTTTTTATACATATTTACTTCAATTTGCTCTCTAAAACTAAACAATCAACCTAATCCACACACAGCTCTTCAAACATATGAAGAGTGAACTTATCTGCCACTTCTGAAGTCTCCTAAAGTTACACATCTCTATTTCCTTCAATGATTCCTCCCAGAACAAGGTTTACATCCTGGCTGCCTTCTAGCCAACCTCTCAAAGTCCTTCTTAAAATGTCATCCTGAGCCTAACACAATGCTCCAGACACAGTCTGATAAGTGCAAAACACTATTTTTCAAACCAGCATCTTCTGGGTGCCTACTGTTTGCAATGTCCTCTGCTCAGTTAACTTACCCAACACTGTATTTTGTTAATGTAATCATTTAGGTTATATATTTTGGCACAATATCCTTCTTGACCTATTCTGAGCTAGCAATCTACTATGAGCAGTAGGACCTCTTTCAAACACACAATTCTTAGCCAGGTCTCATACATCATTTGTTCAGTTGGGTTTTTTTCATCTAAGCTCAGAAACTTTAGTCTTACAATACTTATTAGTGTTAAAGTATAAGACTTGTAACATCTTGTTATTGGGTTCTTTCGGAATCCTGATTTTTTTGTCCAACATATTACTTACTCTCCTTCATCTGAAATTTGATCTAGCATGTATATTTTATTTTCACTTAAATCCTCTATTCATTCACAGAACTGAAGAATCTTGCAGCATACCTCTTTCTAAACTGACAGACTTGCAGGCACATAAGTATTAACTTCCCAACCATTTACTATTATCAAACTCACTCTCCTTTACTTTTCCCTGCTAGACAAAATCTATCAAATCTCTTGCTGAAATCCTGATACACCATATTTGGCAGTCTCTGATTTACTAACCTAACCCTATAGGGGAAAAAAAGCTCATTTTGTCAAGGACCAAAGCCTTAGTGGAGCAATGCTATTCCCAAATCACCTCTATCCCTGTTCAAAAATTATCTATCTAATCATCAGTTCTAGAATTTCATAGAAAACTGACATCAAGCTCACCATTTCATTACGGACTTTAAATTTGTGAAGAGATTAAAAAGCAATAAAATTATTCACTTACCTGAACATAATTGATGAAGTCTTCCTTAAAAAGAGTTCTACGCTGTATTCTGTATTCTAGATCTGAAGCCTTCTTAATGATAGCCCTGAGGAGAAAGTCATTTAAAATGTTAACACTTGAAATGCACAGAAGTCAAATAACCTTGGGATTTTTTAAGTTTATTTTTAATATATTTAAAACAGATATTCACCATAACATATAATTCCCAAATAATTATCCTTCATAAGCAAGTACATATTCTCTTACATGATTATTTTTGTGTGTGTGTGTTTTATTATTATAGTTGATTTATAATATTAGATTAGTTTCAGGTACTTCTACATTCTTAAGGTCATCCAGGCGTATTTTAAAACTTTCATGAAAACCACCTTAATTGCCAGAACCACTGACATTCCTACCAACAAAGCAAGTGTTAAGTAGTAAACATTTATGTGTGGTATTAGTAAAGATTTCTCTTCCTCCGAATTCAGGTCACATAGGTTTTAATAATCAAATTTCTTTCCTAAATTCCTCTTACTTCTAAATTTTCAACATGTAGATAAAAAATTAAAAAACCTAGAGTGTATCAACCTTTATTATTACTACGAAGGGCTTATGGGAGAAGACTCACTGTATTTAGCTAAGGAATGAACACACAATATGTGTATGTCAGGAGACTTTAAAGCAAGATGTTCAAGACCAGTAACTGTCTCCAATTAATGGTAACAATAATAATATTTACTGAACAATTATTAAGGACTCCACAATGCTATATGGTGTGTCCTTAACAAACATTTCCTTTGAGGTTCCTGCCTGAGCATCAACAATATGAGTTTATCAATCGTACAGTATAAAGTTTACACATATTCTTTAAAGGCTGTATATACGTATATACGAGTATATATGAGTGTTATCACAAGGGACTTGTACTGTCTAGCTATATTTCTAAAAAGTTTAAAATTTGCACAATTACTATATTTGATATTCCTTTGATAATCAGGGGATCACAGCGCTACATTTGCAGTCATTTTAAAATGAAGAAACAGCCACAAAAAATCATTAAAAACTATTAAGTTAATTTTAACACACTACTGAATGACAACTATATACTGGACGTTGTTGGCTAAGTCCTGGGGAAGAACACGAAACTGAAACGGCCCCATCTTCAAGCCTTGTTAGAAAGATGTATCTAACTCCTCCTGGGCTCCCTCGGCATCTGTTCGCATCTCTAGAGCAGTACACTCTATTTCAATCACCGCGCTGTAACCAAAAAATTTCATGCGCCTGTCTTGCCCACCATAGACAGGGCAGTTAGCTCCTGACGGGCAGGGATCCTGGTTTCGTCACCTTTACAGTCTCAAGACCTGGCTCCATGGAAAGCTGTCAGTATGTTTGGGGGTGGGGAGATGTAAATGGACAGATAACCTTGCAATGAATGAGAAATTAATTTTGGCCATCATCAAAATCGGGAAATGGGCTTCTGCCCAAAATAAAAACAACCCGAGTGCCCCCCACCTCTGCCCCCCGCCACACACACAACCCTCAACCTCCCCTCTGCCCGCCCCAGCTCTTCCTCTTCCTCTGCTCTCTCACTTAATCTCAGCGCGACTGAACAGTCCAATGCGCTCCAGCTGTTCCAATTCGGGGAGTCGATCTTCTATGCGTTCCTGAATTATCTCCGCCATGAGGTCCAAACTCTACTACCCAGGGTAGATGCTCTCACCACAGACACGCGCAGGAAGCGCCCACCTTCTATTCCGGAGACCCAGCCTCAACGCTCCCACGTGCTGACGTAAAGTGTGTCCTAGGTCCCGCCTTTTCCGCTTCCGCCGCCTCCGCCGCTGAACAAGGCCCTCTGGCTCCTGCGGCCGCTGTCTCCTCCCGGTGGCTGACTGTGGGGTTGCAGGTAGGACTCCGCCTCGCCAGAGGACACAAGAGGACAGGAGTAGAGGGGGCGGGGCTATGATGGGGGCGGGGCTACCTGCGCGTGAGGATAGACCTGCGTATCCGAAAAGCACCCCTGGGTCTAGAGGGGTTACTTGAAGGAGGCAGGAAGTGAATTTTCTGCAAGGTATTGTCTCCTTTTATTCAGCTCCCATCCCACTTCCTCGCTTTCCAACTCCAACAACCAAAAATCAAACAAACAAAAAAACAAAACAAGGAGGAAGGATAGAGTATATCGTACAATTATGGTAAACATTTCAGAAAGTCGTCATGAAAATCGTAGGAGGAGTTAAATCTGATCAGGCTAAGCTGTCTTTGCTTTTGACTAGATTTAGTAAAGCAATGTGGTAATACTGGTTTTTCACGCGCCAATGAGAATTTCTAATTAGCTGATTAATTTTTAAGTGGGGAAACATTTTTATTATTTAAAGAATAATACTGGATTTGTAGACAAGATCTTTCAAAACATGGCCCTGGGTATCAGGAACTATGGGGGTTTTTTTTGAGAAGGGGATCTTAGTATTGAGAAGTTTGGGAGTTACCCAAATAAAAATCAATAAGATAAAGACCCTCCTTGAATCATTGCCCAAGCAACTTAGCATTTCTAAGAGAACGACAGAAAACCTAGCTTGAAAATGACATTGTTGGTATAATTACTAAACCTAAAATATTAAGTATATGACTCAATTCTTTTTAAGTTCTGGAAGATGATTTTAAAAAGAAACCCAAAGGAGGAGTTCTTGCTAGACCTGTTTATTTCAACATTGGCATTAGTACCTTCATCCTCTGTGTGATTTATGAAAGGGGAATATAGGTTTAGCAATTAACCAGGTTCCACTCCTGTGCCTTTCCTTTCTTTCTTTCTTTTTTTTTTTTTTCTTTCACATTTTATCCCACTAGTCTCAGAATTGAGGCAAAGGCTGGCTTAAGCTTCAGCATTTCTTGTTTATCTCAGCTGTAAGACATGAGGGAAGTGGAGGAAATAACAGATGTAAAACAAAGGTGGAATTTCTTTGTAATAGGACAATCTCTGGGGGGCTGTGTAAACAGTAAAAGTGGGGATGATAAGGTCCATGTGGGCAGGGGATTTTTGTTTGTTTTGTCTACTTAGATACCTGGGAGCTTAGAACAGTGCCTAAAATGTAATAAGCACACAGTAATAAAAAGCATGACAATAAGGAAAGATACTTACTAAATCTCTTTAGGTACAAAAGAGTCAGCATGCTCTGAGAGATTATAATCTTTCATTTCAAGGCAAATATGATGGATTACTACATCAAATCAACCCAACTGTAAATACTTTCCTCCTTTATTTTCAAATTTAGCTTCTTTGTTTCTCTCGCTCTAGGAATTGTCATAATGGTAATGGCAAAGCCTTCTTTTGCATTTCATAATAACACCTATCATTTATCTAGGACTTATTATGTGCACTGTTCTAAATTTTTTATATATTAACTCACCTCCTATTGCAAATATTTTAAAATATCAACCCAAGAAAGAGCTCTTGAAAAGGTAAAAACTACCTAATGGAGAAAACCCAATACAACAGAAAAAGCTATGTTTGAGTAATGCCCACTGGGTCTCAGAATCCTTAGCTGAGCACACCTTCTAATTAAGGAACCCGAGGGTCTGAGAAAAAGTACTCGAGTCTGAAGCTCTAAGGTGTATCTCAGAAAGCTTGACATGTCTTGTAGTCTTTCATTTGACCTTTAAAATTCACATGAATATCAAATACTGACTGGGAGGGGCACAAGGGAGCCTTCTGGGTGCTGGAAATTTCTATATTTGATCTAAGGGGTCATTATATGGATGTATGCATATGTAAATATTCATCCATTGACGTATTCACTTAATATTCATGCACTTTATGAAAGTTATACTTTAAAAGAAAAAATAATAATAACCAGGCCTTCTCTTTGAGGATCTCATCCTCTTTTAGAGCTTTAACTATTTTTATGTATGTCAGGGTCAAACTATTGAAACACACACAAAAGACCAAAGCCTTCTACCTCTCCAAAAGAGTTTGTTCGAATTTTACATTCTAGCCTACAATATATTAGTATTTGAATACAAATCATTGTGATTTTTTTCCAGCTTATCAAGAAAGATTAATCCCAGAAAGAGGATGTACCCTGCTCACCCCATGTTAGAGAAACCCATGGCTCTGTTGCAGTACTCACGAGCCAGTTTGGAAAGTAGTACAGAGGGGTCTCCATCGGGGTCCCAAGACAATCTTTTAAGGAATCTGACAGATAAACAGTAGTCAGATGTTTGCAAAGCAAGTTAAAATTTCCATTATGGCCTTCAAATTACTGAAATGTAAACTTCAAAGTAAACTTGAACTTTTCCTTAGAATATTCATTGTCACATCTGCAAGTTCACCAACAGCTCAGTGGTTAAAAACAGCAGGAAAAGAAACGCTTCTTTTTACTACTGTGATGATGATGATGGTGATGATGCCAATGATGCAAAGAGATGTACCTAATTTCAGTGATAATGAGACACCTGGAATCCTATCCCCCTTCCTTGTTCAAAGTCCGTTGCCTGCGTCTCCCACACAGAGAGCCCTGGTAGACTTCAAAGTCAGAGCAGAAGTGATAGACACAGTCTGGTCTTTGATGCCTAAGAACACGGGATCCCTCAGTATGATGCGAATGCCTAGCATCTGTACTTTTCAAACCTTTCATGTTATCTCACGTTGCTGACAACAAAAGCTGAAAAGTTTGAGGTGACACGTTACACACATTAAAATATTTGGAACCGGGAACTTTTCATTTCTTGTTCTATTATATCTAGCTTCTTTTTACTTTGCAAACCACACTGGATAGTAAATTACTTCTGGCATGCAGCCTTGTCAGCTTGCCAAATTTCAACTGGAGCAAGTTTTTACAGCCAGACTAATAAGCCCTGAAAATTAGGAGGTAAGTATAATGGAAATAATGACATGGTCTTTAACTGCAGGAGAATAGAATGACAACGTGAGATTCCAATAGATTCTACTTTTCAAAGTTTTTTTTACTCTAATGAAATCTTTTTTTAAAAATTTACGTTATACTAGTTCAAAACACATGTGAATGAGAAGAGTTTCGTTTAATTGGTAAAAAGCATTTTTGTGGGGTTTTTTCCCCCTGTGGCTTAAGTTATTGCTTTTTGCAAACTCAGGAAAAAAAAAAAAGGTAGAATATGGTGGTTTGGGGATAACAACCTACTATTAAAACAAACTGCCATCTTGAAAAAACATGTTCTGAAATGATTGGCTTCCAGGATGGGGCCTGGTGATTGTTTGTGTATGAATACATTTCATCAAAGCCATAGCTGATTAGCTAGCTACATCAACTTTTTTCCAGTTTGCCCCCAATCCAGATAGAAACCCAGTCCCTGCTAAGTAACTTTCAGAGCTTTATGGAACAAGTCTTCAAAATGTGGGAAATTAGTACCACATTTAATTTTTATCACTGAAACAAACAGGTGGTATCTGTTGTATCCATTTCCCTAAATTTAACTCTTACATCCATTCCCATTCACAATTTCCAAATGACAAGGAAAATTCTTTTTTCCCTTCTTGTTCTGCCTTCCAATTAGATCTGGACTGATTAACTTCACCACTACTTGCTCAGTCCCAAATTGTTTAAGCAAAAAAGAGGTTTGGAGTTATGTTGTGTGTGTGTGTTTTAACTATATGAAAATAATATGGTCTTGCTCCAAAAATGCCAGGCTTCTTAGTGTTCCTCAACCATACTGGGCTATTTTATATTTCTATTAACACACACTATTCCCTGTGCCTAGGATGTCTTTTGTCACCTTTGGCAAATTTAGTTCATGGAGGAAAAAAAAGGAAGCCAGCCCTTAATGCCCCACCATCCCACCATCATTACTAATTTGTACACTTACTAATATACACTTATATAAAGGGCTTAGTCCAAACCATAACCACAAGCCTTATGTGGCTGTTGAGTACTTGAAATTTGGCTAGAGCAACTGAAAAACTGAATTTGTAATGCCATTTGATTAATTTAAATTTAAATTGCCACATGTGACTTCTGTATTTATAGCATGAATCCCTAACTGTCCCCTGAACGCCAGTATACCCAATTACCTACTCAATATCTCCACTTGGAGATCTTACTAATTTCAAAATTAGTATGTCCAGAGGGAGGGTATAATTCAGTGGTAGAGTGTGTGCCTAGCACGCACGAGGTCCTGGGTTCGATCCCCATTACCTCCATTAAAATAAATAAATAAATAACCTAAATACCTACCACCACCCCCCAAAAAAACCCCCAAATGTCAAAGTTAGTATGTCCAAAACCAACATGCTGGTGTTCTCCCCCAAAATCTGCTCTGGCTATAATCTTCTCAATCTTGACAATTCCATTCTTCCGGTTTCTCAAGCCAAAACAACTCCACATCTAATTTGTCAGCAATCCTCTCTGTTCTACAAAATACGGCCAGAATATGACCTGTCCCCATTCTTGCTACTGCAGAGTTCCTGGCGCACACTGCCATCATCCCCTATCTGGATTATTGCAAAAGCCTCCAACTGGTCTCCCTGCTTTTCACCTGGCTCTCTTGAGCCTATTCCTAACAGGAATCTATTCTTAAAAGCAGCCAGTGTTCTTTTGTTAGAATCTTAAAGTCAGACCACATCACTCCTCTTCTCAAAGCCCTGCAGTGGCTTCTTGACTCAGAGTAAAACCTAAAACCCTTTCACATGCCTACAAACTTCACACCGTCAGGTGCCCTGCCCCTCCCTTTCCTCTCTGACCTCCTTATTTCCAACTCCTCCCTAGTTTCCTCCACTCCAGACACATTAGCTTCCTTGGTATCCCTCCACATGGCCATGCAGGGTCTTTGCACTGGCTCCTCTCTCTGCCTGGAATTCTCTTCCCCAGGTGAACTCTTGGCTCAGTCCCTCACCTTCTTCTGATCTTTCTCAAATATCACTCTCTCCGGGAGGACTTTCATATCTAAAATTGCAGCTCCTACCCTCCAACAATCCTTACTCTACATTCTTGCTCTTTTTCCTTCCATATCACTGATCACCATCTGACATAGTGCAGTAGTGTTTATTATTTGTCTCTCTTCCAGCTTACACTGAAACATAAGCTCCATGGAGCTGAAATGGTTTGCTGCTCAATCTCCAGAGTTAATCATGCACATAGTAAATGCTCATTACATATTTGTGGAATAAATGAATGAATATTTGTGTGGTTGTACATCTACCCTTTATAATACTAGGACTTCCATGACAGAGAGAATTAATATTTTATTTGTCTTTGAAGTCCCTAAAACCTAGCATTGGAAAACATTAGATACTCAATAAACATCCACTGAAAAGAAACAACTCTACATTACACATAATGCCTGTTACAAGAGTCACTCACGGAGCTTAATATGCCCAAAACCCTTCCTGAAGGAAACTCATCTACCCACAGCTACATTTTTCTTACCTCCTGACTCTGGGCAATCTGACACTACTGATCAGGCCACACGGAAGCTCAAGGACCACCTGTAATATACCCTGGGCATGAAAAGATGAATTGAACTAACTTAACTATCCTTCTTTGGACTCTGAATTAAAATGTAAAGAGCAAATTCCTTGATGGTAACATATGAGTTAAAACCAAAGAGAATCCATGAATTAGAGGTAGGAGTTTGAGGAGCCTGGCAAAGCAAAGTTATAAGGAAGCAGAAACTGAGTACGTAGAAACTATGAGATGTAGAAAAGGTGTACAGGGTAAAATGGAACGGCAGCAAGAACACAGTACCAAAGAGAAAATGGAGAGTCACAGAATCACATTATTGAGAGTTCCCTGGGGTGAGGTCCCACAAACTCCTACAACTGAAGTCCCGTTTGGAACTGTTTTGAGTCCAGTCCTCTGGAAGATCTGTGCCCCTTTCTTGCATTGTGTCAACTCACTAGTGCCCAATTGCTTGAGGTGCCTTAAGACATAGTCTCTGTTGACAACCCTCACCCCCAACTAAAATACCATTCTTGGTTCCTACAGTTGCTGTCACCTGTAGAAGAGGGAGGGTATCGCATTGTCATCTTTTCTACCAAATGATACATTTGAGATGTTCTTCAAAGCCTTAGGCAATTGGCCCTTTGAGCTTTGAACATTTATGGTGAAGCACAGGGACAAATATTCTCTTTGGAGCCATTTGGTTTCTGTTAAAGTCACACTGCCACGGAAGCTAGAATCCACTTGTACAATGTGAATATACCTTGCTTTAAACAGACTTGAAACTCTGGATTCACAGCAGTAGATGATTATGTGGTCACTTTTAACAATCTTTTATTTATTTATTTTTATCACAAGAGTAATATATTGTTAGAAATTCAAACACTGTATTCTTTTAAAAAGTGGGATTTATGAACCACAAGAGCCACAAACCTCAGGTTCCCTTGCTACGTTTTAGTGAATCTCGTTGGCTTGGGAAAACACAAAGCACCCAGGGAAAAGGGCTTTTGGCTTCAAAAACTTGGTCATAATCTTTCTCTTTTTCCTTCTCCATTAGTAGCCCTCCCCTAGGGGTCCAAACAGCTGCCACTACCCAGAGGAAGCCAGCTATTTGAAAATGCACTCACTCCTTTGCTTAAGGGGCAGTGGGGGCATAACTGTTAAGGCCACCAGCTTTATTTTGAGTACATTTTGGCAGTATCTACCAACATTTTAAACATGCATGTGTAAGGCCCAGCTATTCCAACATGTACAAATCTATCCTACAGAAACACTTACAAAAGTGCACTAGCATATACAAGAGTGGTCACTGAAGCAATGCTTGTAATAGAAACATTGAAAAGATCCTAAATTGTCTATCCGGGAAGTGGCTAAATAAATTATAGTACATCCATACAATGGTATGATGTGCAACTATTAGGGATAATGAGGGGGGTGGGGAATAGCTCACTGGTAGAGCGCATGCTTGGCATGCACAAGGTCCTGGGTTCAATCCCCAGTACATCCATTAAATTAATTAATTAATTCACTCATTCATTAAATAAAAAGGCAAGTTGCAGAATAGTAGATATTGTATACTCCATTTTAAATGTGTGTATTGTGATATGAGCAAAATAAAAAGCTAGGAGACTTGCCCACCAACCCATTAGTTATCTCTGAGAAGTGGAATGGGGACTTTATGTCTTACTATATTGTCGAATGATATAACAAAGGTGTATTATTTTTGTAATTTTCATTTAAGTTAAACATTTCAATAGCGAGAAAAGAAAAATGAAATAAGAGGCTTTAGAATCAAACTCTGGTTCAAATCCCAGCTCCACCATCTTTTTCGGGTTAGCTGGGACATGAAAATGAAAACTTACTTTATCTTCACTTCTGATTGACACTTGAGAGCAATTGCTTGAAATACCTCAATTTTTAGTTTACACAGTGTGTTTTTAAACATCAGAGAAGATTCTGCCTTGAGAAACTGATGATACGTTTTTCATATGAGGACCACTTTTTGTAAGGTGAATGATTTCCCACCCTAATGTTATCTGTTTGCTAATAAGATACCCATAATAAATAGGGCATATTCTGTCTCTTTCAAAAATCCTGCTCTCTTTTCTCCCCTTCTCACCCTAAGCCTCCACAACCTGGGAGCTGTCCAGGTACAAATTAACATTTAAAAAGCTCTCTGGTTGTTCACACAAGCAGCTCTATTGTTGCTGTCTCCTTTACAGCTTTGGTCTGCTCAAAAACCCACATTCAAATCTGATCACATCCACTCCAGCCCTTCAGCACACAGGTATTGTGGTGGAGAGGCCGCTTTTGGCTACAAACCCCTTTATTCATTCTAAAATAACTTCATTCATCAGGTCCATTGAACAACTAGTTTGTGTCCATCACAGACTTTTACAAAGCATCTTTGCCTACCTTGTCACTAATCCTTACCGAAACTCTGTGGGTGGGTGAAGCTTCCTTTCACGTAGGAGTGAACCAAGGTTCCAAAGGGTGAAGTGACTTGCCCAAGTTCACACAGCTAGTAAGTGGGGAGGCTAGCTTGAAAATCTAGGCTTCGGGGTTACTAAAGGCCACTAACGATTCCTTATCGTTTTCTTTCTCTGTCTCTCTCTGTCTCTCTGTCTCTCTGTCTCTCCCCCCCTCCCCCCTTTTAAACCAACTAGTTTTAAAAGCCAAATACTACTTTAAAACACGTAAAGAGAAACAGCCTTCCCCTACCCTACCCGTTCCTTCTCTCCTATTACCGCGCCCCTGTGTAGCCCACGTGCAAGTTTTTCAGCTATGTCTACTGGTTTACCCCCAGATTCTGTGCAAATGCATGGGTGGTGTGTTGCACAGATTTAACCACGATGTAACTAAAATGCCACTCTACTGTCCATTCCCTCGGCTCCTTTATACTTGGTTCCCGGGGTCACCCACCCCGCCCAGGTTGGAAACTCTGTTGAGTCTCCTCTCTGCGCTCACTCCAGCACCCCGTTGCAGTAACTAGCCCGGCCAGGGCCAAGGGACCACCACCCTGGGGGCTGAGCGATCGGCCTCCCCGGCTCGCCTCGGCCTCACCACAGACCCGTCGCCGGCTGCGGATCGGGGTCCAGGCGGTGGTCTGTGTCTAAGAGCGAGGATCGGGCAGGGTCGAGGGCCGGGGTCGCAGGCGAGGGTCGGGGTTGGAGGGAGCGAAGGTCAGGATCGGGGCCGAGGGCCGGGGCCAGGGGACCAGGTTCAGAGTCGGGGTGGAGGGGCGGCCGGGCGCGGCACTGGAGGCGGGCACAGGGAGCAAGCGAGGCGGAGCGGGGCCCGCAGCGTGCGCCTCCCCGCCCGGCCGCCGTGGCCCTCGAGGGGCTCCTGCCGGCCGTCGGGAGGCGGCCGCGTCGCCGCCGGCGCGGGGCGGGCACCGGAGCCTCAGCTTTCCCGGCCGCCGCCACTCGGCCCGAAGACCTCTCCTGAGCTCGGGTTCGAGGGTAGCAACCCTGCCCCGTCCTCGGGATGGGAAGGTCCACAGTCCCGCAGCTTTGCTCCAAATAACCGCTCCTCCACGCCCTCCAATGTTCTCTTCTGGTCCCCTTGGTATGTTCTTTATCACACTGAGGGGGTCCAAGACTTGAGCCGTTTCGGAGAGAAATTTCCTGTTTATGGAGGGGGGCGGTCTGTTTCCCATTCAGTGTGATGTATCTTCTTACTGGCCTCCCACCAACTCTGTCCCCTTTCCTCCACACACACTCATCCTCCCCAAACTGTCTTCACAACTATAGGTTAAATCAACTTTTAATTTACATTATTATAAATTTGAAAATACTTTTCCCAACGGATCTGTGTAATACACTGTGATTATATCGCCTGTCTAGTCCCTAGGGTTAATCATTGTCTCAGTTCTTTGTTAAGCTTCCTTTCATTCATTTTTCCCAAATGTTCTGCCCAAACTGTAAGTCCCTATTCATTCAGACTCATCAGGTCATCTATTTTGTTTTTTCTCGGGAATATTCCTTCCATTCCAATCTTAACTCTTGCTCATGAGGCCAATTCCACAGTTGTCGTTCTGGGATTTCCCTTCATCATCATCCTGGGAATTTTCCTTATTTTTTTGTATGAGTCCCCTGTGTCCTAGATTCCATGTCTTGTTTTTGTCTCTTATTTTGATGCAGCATATCTTGTGGTAGCTTCCTGAGAAACAGTGTAAAGGAGGTAATTTTTTTTTGAGATCTTGCATGTGTGAAAATAGCTTTATTTGACCTCCTCGTTTAATTGAAGTGATTATTTGTCTGGGTATGTAATTCTAGATTGGAATTCATTTTTCCTTATAACTATGAATTATCTTCTAGCTTCCAATATTATTGCCAAGAAGTCTAATGAAATTCTTACCTTTGTACATGGCCCATATTCCTTTGTATATTACTCTATTTTTATTATTTCTGGAAGCTTTGATTATCTTCTCTCTTTGATGTTCTGAAAAGCACAATAATATGCCTTGATGTACATCTTTTCGTTCAATGTGTTAGACACTCAGAGGCCCTTTCAATTTAGAAACTCTTGTCCTTCAGTTCTGGAAAATTTCTTGCTTAATTTTTTTTTCTCACATTTCTCATTAGCTCTCTCCCTTCCACACACATGTACTCCGCCCCACTCATCTCCATACATCTTT
Source organism: Camelus bactrianus (assembly GCF_048773025.1). NCBI lineage: Eukaryota > Metazoa > Chordata > Mammalia > Artiodactyla > Camelidae > Camelus > Camelus bactrianus. The sequence continues at coordinate 37,269,313 of NC_133554.1, read as the reverse complement.
TCTGTTCTTACTTTCTCAAATTTCTGTTACCTGTACATCAGAAAAACTCCAAATAATTCTAATTCTCTCATCTTTTCTCTTCCGCTTCCCATCTCTTTTTTTTCTACTGTCTGCAAATTTCCTTGACTCCATTTTCCAAACTTTTCATTACCCCTTTGTCAATTTTGCTTTCTAAACAAGGGTGTGCTAGTAAATGTCTAACAACCATCTCTCCAAAGGGACAGGGAAAGCATTGATTAATAGTGCTTGCCCATTTCCATAGTGTAAATATTTCCACCATAGCTGATTTCATGGTACCAACATTATACCACTGATGCAGAGTTGGAAAGAGAAGCACAGTAGTACATCGTGTTAGTATTTCTACCATATAGATACAGTAGACAATCTCAAGAGCATAGGTAATAATAAAATGTTAATAAAATAATTTGGAAGTGATGAGTTTTGAGTATTACTTTTATCTTTAATATATCTTTCATTGTAACTTTATATAACCTAATTTTTAATAACAACTGTGTTTAACAAATGGCTTGCAAAATTGCTCAAGATTCACCAGTTGGCTCTTGCAAGCTAGTCTGAGCCAGCTTCTGCAAATTATTGCTTCAAAATGAAAAACCGTGGTCTCTAACGTAATAAAATTAAATCAGAGTAATCTTCCCAAAGCAGCTCTGATCACATCACTCCCTTGAGTGAAACCCTTTATTGCTTCTCTGCCTTCTGAAACTCTCAACAATCAAGGCTCAGTTCACATTACACCTTTCTTATTTGTTCATCAAACAAATATTGAACAGATATCTACTATGGGCAAGATTTTAAACAAAAGAAGCTAAGGATACAAAGATGAATAATATACATTTCCCTTCTTTGATGTTCTCCCAGTGAGTAAGAGAAGCAGAAACTTAAATAGATCCTATTGAATGTGATAAGTACCTTTTAAAAGGTATGTACAAACTACTATAGGAATGCCTAGCGAATGACTAATTCAGCCTGGGGGATCTGCCAAGAAAAAACTTGTTTTTCCTTGTTTTCTAGGTCTACTAGTAGGTTGGGGTTTTTTTTATTAAGCATTATATACTTTTCTCATCACAAGCCCTAAAGGTAAAGTGGAGTTTTCATTATGAAGTCTTTTTTTTTTTTTTTAAACTACAAGAGATGTCCTCTTAGTCCATTCTTAGATGTCCAAAATAAACTGCTGGTTAATTCAAATGTTAATTAATGTTAAGTTAAATGTAAAACTTTTAGACTGAACTAATAGAGGATTTCTTTAAGCTATCAATGTATAGGAAAAGTAGGAATATTAAAGTCTGTGATGCTAAGTTTCTGGAGGATATTTACAAGTATGAATAGAAGAAATGTCATAGAAATATGTAGCACATGAATGGAAGTAATATGGCCGTGGATGAAACATCCCTGAAAGTTGTAACTGAGCCATAAGAAGCTTCCCAGAAATCACATACATAGAATTTCACAGGATCAACTCCCCTTTCTGACCCAAAATGTTTGAGGCTATGATCTTGTTCCAGACTAACAAAAACTAATCCAGTAGACTCTTCTAATTGTATAGAGAAATAGGCCCAGAAAGTTGAAGTGATTTTTCTAAGGCTATATAGATGTTGGTTGAACTAGGATTAGAGAAGCTAGGTGTCTTGGCTCCCACTTCTTTTCCACTAAAAACTATAGATATTTACCTAGGGGCAAGCTCTGATGTCCGCCAAGCAGCACTGAAGCAACTTCATGTGGATATGTTCATTTTTTGTTAATCAGTACAACAAATACTTATTGAATGCCTACTCTATGATAGACTTTAGAGATGCACGGATGAATTAGACTTTAGCTAACAAGATAGACAAGCACATATACTATGGGTAATTCAGTCTACATGGGAAGTCTAGGGGACATTTTCATGTCAGAGATGACATCTGAGTTAAAATGATAAGTGTGCAGAACTTTGATGAGGGAATGGGGGAAGGCATTCCAAACATATTGTGACAGTGTGGAAATGTTCATGGAATAATGCTGAAACTAGCATGACTGGAGAGCAGGCAGTATGGCCAGGAATGAAGGTAGGGGGGAACTCTTGTTTCTGCAAGACCTTTTCCTGAGAAATTAGGGATATTTATTAACTTTGCAAAAGGTTCTATCATAGTATTGTTTGAAACAAGAGTCAGTAGCTTAGTTACTTGAAAAAGTCTTCAAGACTCACGACTTTCCAAACTACTTGCTATATGCCATCCTCTGCCATATTTCTCTCTGAAATACTTCTGAATTCACAGTGTCAGGAAACACTCAGAATAAAACAAATTTCCCAACTTTATTTGGGGGTTTTATGGTGAATTCATTCTCTCAGTTCAAGATATATTCTGTTGTCCTTTCTTGTGCTCAGACACTTGAGTAAAATTTTAAGATTTCTAAGAAATGAAAAGTAGCTTCTAATGAGAAAATAAAAGGAACTCTGATTTAATTGAGTATATAGCAACATAATTAGAATCAGAAAAATATAATTGCTGTTACAGTTTTCCAGGAGCCCCTAAAGCAAGAAACCTGAAACAGGCCCCTTATGATGGGGACTCACGTTAAAGTAAAGAGTGAGCTCTGCCAGGAAAGAGGCAAGATAGTGAATATAGTTCCCTGTGCTATACAGAAGAAACTTGTTGTTGATCTGTTTTATATATAGTAGTTAATATTTGCAAATCTCGAACTCTCAATTTATCCCTTCCCATCTCCTTTCCCCACCGGTAACTATGAGTTTGTTTGCTATGTCTGTGAGTCTGTTTCTGTTTTGTAGATAAGTTCATTAGTGTCTTCTTTATTCTTTTTTTAGATTCCACATATGAGTGATATCATATAGTATTTTTTCTTTCTCTTTCTCTTTCTGCCTTACTTCACTTAGAATGACGACCTCCTGGTCCATCTATGTTGTTGTAAATGGCATTATTTTATTATTTTTATGGCTGAGTAGTATTCCGTTGTATAAATATACCACAGCTTCTTTATCCAGTCACCTGTTGATGGACATTTAGGTTGTTTCCATGTCTTGGCTATTGTATAAAATGTTGCTATGAACATTAGGATGCATGTATCTTTTTGAATTGGAGTTCCCTCCATATATATGCCCAGGAGTGGGATTGCTGGATCATATGGTAAGTCTATTTTTAATTTTTTGAGGAATTTCCATACTGTTTTCTGTAATGGCTGCACCAAACTACATTCCCACCAACAATGTAGGAGGGTTCCCTTTTCTCCACACCCTCTCCAGCATTTATTGTTTGTGGACTTTAGAATGATGGCCATTCTGACTGGTGTGAGGTGATACCTCATTGTAGTTTTGATTTGTATTTCTCTGATAATTAGTGATATTGAGCATTTTTTCATGTCCCTATTGGCCATTTGTGTGTCTTCACTGGAGAATTGTTTGTTTAGGTCTTCTGCCCATTTTTGGATTGGATTGTTTGTTTATTTGTTTGTTTTTGTTATTAAATTCTATCAGCTGTTTTTTTATATTCCAGAAATTAAGCCTTTGTCAGTCACATCATTTGCAAATATTTTCTCCCATTCCATAGGTTGTCGTTTTGTTTTGCTTATGGTTTCCTCTGCTGTGCAAAAGCTTATAAGTTTAATTAGGTCCCATTTGTTAATTTTTGCTTTTATTTCTATTACCTGGGTAGACTGCCCTAGGAGAACATTGCTAAGATTTATGTCAGAAAATGTTTTGCCTATGTTTTCTTCTGGGAGGTTTATAGTGTCTTGTCCCACCCTTCCGTTTACTCCAAGATTTGGTTGTCACCTCTCTCCTCCCTAACATTTCAGGATTCCTGGGAAAATCAAATTAGTTCTTTTTGCCAAAATGTCGTGACAGTTGTTAAACACATAAGTAATTGTATTAACAACACCAACTGGGGCCCCTTGGAGTAAGTGCTCGGGAAAGAGAGAGAGATTGAAAAGAATATGACACCTCTCAGTAAAAAGCAAACAAATTTTAAAAAGAATTAGAGTCAGAGATACCAGTATGAACTCATGTTTAGCTTAATAGAGATAACAGACACAGAAATAATTACAGATCTGTGTGTATGCACATATTAGCATACAGACATATTTCCTAGCTCTGACCACTGAGGGCCTAGAAGAAATGACACCTCAGAAGCTATGAGCACACCCAGCACCCACATCTTGGTTTCTCTATCATTTCATCATAGGAAGAGGAACCAGAGCTCTTTGGAGAAATGGCTGATCTAGGACTGGGGTAGGGAATATACAAGATGAGTCTGGCACTTCTCGTAGTACGAGAAAGTAATAAGTTGCTAAAATAAAAACAAAACAAAACACAATGATGGGGCCAAAGGGACAGAGGAGCCAACTAAATGATCTCCCAATGGCCAAAGCAGAAACAATTTGAACAAAATAAATAATGCAGTATTGGATATAGCCCAAAGCATCAAATAAATATCCATAGATCTATAGTGATACAAATTAATGATTGAGTAAACACAGATATGAGGGAAAAGAGAAAAATCCCCTGTGCAGAAGAACTGTAGATAGCTTACAAAGCTACTCCTCCATTAAGGAGGTGGAGCTAAATTCACCATCACGATCTCCATCACCACGTCTGAGTGTAGGCTACATGTGGGGACTAGCTTCCAAAGAGTATAGCATGGAAAGGAGAGAAAAAAGTAACTTAACAGTGGAGAAGCCTGTCAAATACTAAGTTGGTCTGGTGATTAAGGCTGACATCATCAATGACAATCATGATGACAGTATGTACTCTGGATACGCTGTGTTGAGAATGGCATTTCACCTCTGGGATCTTCCTTCCCAAAACCCGTAACCCCCTCTAACTATTAGAAAAACATCAGACAAATCCAAATCGAGGAACTTTCTACAAAATACCAGTACTTTTAAAAACTATCAAGGTTATCAAAAAAAAAAAAAAAAAAAGGAAAGTCTGAGAAACCATCACAGGTCACACAGACCAGAGGAGACTAAGGACCAAAGTAATGGGTATCTTGGATAATAGATAGATAGACAGACAGACAGACAGACAGACAGACAGACATAGATAGTTAACCTTGTACCCAACAGAAAATATACATATTATTTAAACATCCACAGAACATTAAAAATAATTGACTATTTGGGACTCTGAAAAAAAAATCTCAACAAAATCCCAAAAGCAATTTATACAGGCCTTTTTTGCTTTCTTACTATATTGCAAAACAGATTAATAGGAGATCGATTGAATAAATTATTGAATTTTTTTAAAGGCCTAATAATCATATTTTTGAACAGGCCTTTCTATGGGTGATTCTGACTGCTCAGATCTTTTTGTACTCTTGGCATTTTCTGGATATTTTTGTCTTAATTTGTGAAAGAGGATTTTTACATTCTTGCATGGGAAGCGCAATATAAAATTTCCTGTTTTATTTTATTTCCCTTTCTAACTATTGTGCAGTTCACCTTCTTATTGGACATTCTTCTACATCATTTGACTTTTTTAAGTTTTTAGTTTATTAATCCTCTCATGAAAATTTTGCACAGTCACCACACATACAGTCACTGCAGAATCTTCGCTCCTTCTGTTGTCCAATCTCCAGCTCACTCCTTTTGGCCAGCACCAACACTGGCCTTTGCGGTCCCCCTGACGGTCTTCATCCTGTTCTTCCGTTCCTTTCACTGTTTCCTTGAGGTCTTTTTCTTCTCATACAGGCCACGTCTTGCAAGCCTGTGTTTGAGTTCATTTTTCTTTGCAAAATCCAAGGAATCGTAAATCACGCCAAAGCCAGTTGTCTTGCTACCACCAAAATGAGTTCTGAATCTGAATACAAAGATGACATCTGGAGTGGTCTTGTACATTTTGGCTAGTTTTTCCCAAGTTTATGCCTTAGGTACTGTTGCCTTCCCAGGGTGAAGGACATAAGTGACCATTTGTTTCTGCTGTCGGTTGGTTGGTCATGAACTTCCTGGTCCGGATAGTTACGGTGTCATTCATGATGGCGGCTGATCTTCAAGCAGCCAGGGAGGAAAAGAGGCATTTGACAATTTTAGAGCTGAATTTGTAACCCCTTTCTGCTCCACTGGAGAAAAGATAATACTACTTGCATTTTGTTTATTGAACATTCAGGAATCAAAAGTGGAACCCAAGTTTTATAATTTTATAGAAAAGGAACATTAGCATGAATTTAACTTTGGTATAGTGCACTGGAAGCTGACCTCTATGATTTTCTTAGAATTAAAGAACTGGGATAACTTGAACAATAACCTAAACGAATGTTTCTTGATTTTTTTTCTCCATATCTAAGTTGATTTATTTTTTAAATTCCTATACCCTTACCCCTGAAACCCATGTCTCTCTGTCTCTAGGGAGATGTGCCTTCAGAACTCTGACATATAGAAGACTGTCTATCTCTTCTTAAATCCACTGATAAAGAACTTTATTTTCAGTGATTATAGTGTAAAAACGACAGATAGCTTTGTTTTTGCTTTCCAAAAAGAAAATTAGAATGTTGAACATGATTTTCCCACATTACTCGTGATCTACCTTCAACTTCCAGGGATTCTGTTATGAACAAAAATCATTGGTCTAAATCAATCCTTAATTTTATATTAGAGAAAATGAAGACCAGAGAACTTAAATAACTTTCTCAAACTCATGATGTAAAATAATGACCAAGTCAAGTCTTGATTGATGGTACAATGCTTTTTCCTGTTTGTTGCAAAGTCGAACTTGAGGGGAAAAAAAAAGATTTTAGAAATAGAGCCAGAAGCATTTCTCTCCTTTGAAGAAAACTCTTGGAAGAGTGCTCTCTGAAGAAAGCCCAACCAAATTAAAATCCCTTGGGTTCTGTATGTTAACGTGTTCCTTTTTATCTTGATGTAAAGTAGAAGCCCTACTCCTCCAATCAGTCTCTTTACTTACAGTGACTCTGTGACAGGAAATGGTTACAGAACTCTGAAATCTATTGTCAATGCTTTTATAATCTCAAGGAATTTCTTCCAGGCACGTAGCATATGAACGAGAACTACCCCAGTGGCAACATATAAGCTCTGTGTTGTTCTATCAAAAACAGCTGTTAAATCATTCTGTGCTCTTCAGGGCACCTCTCTTATTCAGCTCAGCTGTGAAGGGTGGCAGCTTTCTTGAACTAGTCATTGTCAGAATCCTCCATGCCAAAAATCAAGTTCGAGTGCTAAGAATCGCAGGGAATGGGGACTGACAAAGACTTTCAATGGATTCACAGCAAGTTTCCAATCACTACAGGGTCCAAGAGAAAATCTTCCTACAGATTAAGGTTAAGAGGTAGGAAGCCATGAGTATGAAGGAAAAAAAGTAGTTCAACCAGGAGGAACAGCAGCGTTTCCCCAGGAACTAGTTCCACTGAAGGGTATGCAGCCAGAAACAAAATCCTAGGTAGAGTAAGGTGGGTGAGGACCTTTTTTTGAATGAAGTACATGAACTATCCTAAAGAACACTGAATTTATAAGCTAAGAGACTTCCACAAACGTTAAGCCCTACAGATTCTCTCAACATACACTTAAACCTCTTATGTGGTCTTAGCAAATTAAACTCTGGAACTTAGTTTCCTCAGGGGTATAAAAAGAGGCTTAAACTCGATAAGTTTCCTCTAGCTATCACATTTGTTTTCATATAATAATTTATAAGCTGTAATTGCTAAATATATCCTTCAAACAAAAAAATCATATCATGGAAATAAGAACAATATTTGTAAAAACAACAACTAGCTAAAAATAAAGGCCTGTATCTCTTAATTTGTTCTGATTAACAGCAGCAGTCAGCCATTGTAAAATAAAGGTGAACTTATAAACTTGAAATGGAAATCCAGATTATAGCAGTATCGTGGAAGTGGTATATAGCTAGTTATGTTGACAAGACTTATGAAGAACAGCGACAAAGTAATGGTCTTTTTTCCTCAGAAGATGAAGGAAACTTTTAGTTTGAAAACAGTTCACACACCCAAAAAAAAAAAAAAAGAAAGAAAACAGTTCACACAAAGATAAAAGGTAATAATAGCAAGGCGGTTTTTTTTTCTGGGCAGGGCATGTGTGAGATACACAAGGATTTTTTTCATCTATATTTCATTACCATTAAATAAAGTAATCTTCATTATTTTTATTTTTTAATATTTGATTTATTTATTATTGTATTATTTAATTATTTTATTTTGGCAGGGAGAAGGGGAGGTAATTAGGTTTATTTCTTTTTAGAGGAGGTATTGAGGATTGAACCCAGGCCTTCGTGCATGGTAAGCAAGCACTCTACCACTGAGCTATACCTTCTGCCTATCCTACTCTTATTTTTAATGCTGTTGAATTTTGAGGTGAATATAGCCCAGAATCCATTATTAGTGCCATTTCAGCTCATTGTTTCTCATTATCAGACTCGGGAAGGTAGCAGAGTGTCACGGTGGGGGTGGGGTTCAAAAAGTATTTTTTCAGCAAGTAGAACCATTATATTCAGACAAATGATATAACAGATAAAAGCAGAACAGTTCTGATTAAAGATGAATGGCGAAGCAGAGCCCCCACCATTTCCCTGAGGTAGCTTTTTGAAACTCTGGGGCTTCCAAGATGACAGGCTGGATACCTTTATTGTACGGGAAAAACGCATGGGGTTTTGTGTCTCCTGTAACTGGGTTCAAATCTCAGCTCCCCCACTGACAAGCTATGGGATGGTGAGAGAGTTACTTAATCTTGCTGAAATTCAGTTACATGGGTATGAGGTTAACAACAGTAACTAACATCACTGCTTATGATTGTTGTATGGGTCGAATGCTCAATAAACATCAATTCACTTCCGCTTTTGTTTAAAATTAAACATAAAACAACATGCCCCATAGTTTTAAAAAATGGGCATAGTAGCTGTCTCTGGATGTAGGCCTTACAAAATTCAGTTTTAGATATTTCCAATTTGTCTCAGGTGGTTTTTCCTCCCTCAAGTTATTAGTGTCAAGTTTCTTGTCCCAGGAGGTCTAACTATGCCTTACTATGACCCTTATTACATCTAGTTAAATTCAGGTAAACACACACACACACACACACACACACACAATCAGTGGTTTATTATGAAAACCCCATAATACACAGTTAATGTTCCGTGGTTCTCACATTTTTCTTTTCTAGACAAAGGAAACAGAAATGGGCAAAGTTTTGATTTTAAATTTCAAGTAGAACTGTTAAAAGTGTTTTCCTCACACTAACTTTTATTGGGAAGATTATTACTATTTTTACTTTGGAGGCCATTCCTTTTTAAAAATCTAATTTGGTCTATATAGCTCAGAACTCATCAGCAAATAGAACTTTCTAGTTCCCTCAAAGCATGACTTGAACGTATTTTTTTCTGATATAGCTTTTGTTGGCTTCTTTTCATAGACTCAGCGCTCAGTCTTAAGGTGATGGGAGTGGAGGATAGACGCATGTGTACAAGTGAAAAGGAAAATTGATACCTAGGTGATTTTTCAGCAAATGCATTCGATACTGATGATTATTCATTCCAGTGCATCAGAAGCAGTATTTACTGATCTTTTTGACCTAGAAGTGACCTGTGCAATATTTGATATCTCTAAGACTCTCTAGTTTCACGACATGATGGTCAAGAGTAAGGGCTCTGGAAACAGACTGGGTTAGAATACCAGCTCCTTTACTTACCTTGTGCAAGTTACTTAACAAGGCTTGCTTTGTTTCCTCTTCTATGAAATGGGAATAATAATAGTTATCTACATTAGAGGGTTGGTGGGAGGACTGGATGAGTTGGAATTGTTACAGACTTAAAATACTACCTGGCACATAGCAAGTGTGTAATTATCATTACCAATATTTATATTTATGCACTGGTGTCCACCCTTATTCATTAGAACTCATTGTATGAGCTCCTGTTCTATGCCAGGCACAGTGGTAGACACCTCAGTTGTTAAGACAAATCACCCAGATCCCTGCCCCCAAGAGCTTACAGCCAAGAAGAAAGAAAAAGACTTGGTGTTATGATACACAGGTTGTTAACCTGAATCAAATTCAGGGACTCTATGAATTTAGATGAGGGGGGGAAACTTACATCTTTTTGTACATTAACCTCTAACTGAAATTTAGCATCTCCTTCAACTAAGATAGGTGACCAATCATAGTAGTGTTTGCAGTGCTTGCAGCTTTGTTTCCAAGAGAAATTACAGATATTTCCATATCACATTCCACACCTTGCAGGTATCTCAAAATATATAATATTTACCCTTATCACTGCTTTAAAATTATGATAGTCATCAGACTGACCTGCTGCTAGATCTTATTCAAAAAGCACCTATAGTAATACATCACAACTTTTTTCCCCCCTATTTGGGTAATGATTATTGGTTTCCTCTATAATCTAATAAATTTTACATTTGTACATTTTTAAAAGAAGCCTCCATAGGCTTCATCAGACTGCCAAAGGTGTACATGGCGCAAGAAAGGTTAAAAGTCCCAGCACAGACGTCTGTGTAAGGTCAAGTGGGGGCACTGACAAAAGAGGGCACAATAGGGAGGGGTACAAGGTGATTTTTAAGAAGGGAAGAGAAGCTAAGTCGTCCTCAGTTTTTAAAACAAACTTAAAAAACAGTCAACTTGAGGTACTAAGGAAAACTTTATTCTGATTGCAAAAGCACATAGAAATTAAAGTTTAAAAAACTGGGTCAGGGAGAGGGCAATAGCTCAATGGTAGAGTGCGTGCTTAGTATGCACGAGGTCCTGGGTTCAATCCCCAGTATCTCCATTTTTTAAAAGAAAATCGTTTTAAAAAATAAATTGAAACATTAAAAACTGGGTCCACGTCACAACTCTGCCACTAAATGAGCAAGTCACTTAACCTCTCTGAGCCAATTTTCTCTTCTGTGAAAAGAAAATTATGCCAGTTTCATAGGATCACTAGGACAAAGTGAGGTAATATACATAAAAGCATACTGATAACTATAAAAGTTAAAACAATGGCTATTCTTCTATCTTTGCACACATGTTGTCCTGTGCTAGGAAATATAAAAGAAATGGATAGTCGCCTTTGCTTTTTAGGAGTTTACCAATTCCAGATATGCATGAAGGCAAAAATAAACAAAACCCTAGAAAGCAATTCAAATTCAGTGTGAGGTAGGGGACTAAACATATCCATGTCATTGACAGTGAATTGGCATCACAAGTCTTAAAAACAGTTGCCACAGCCATCAAAAATAACAACCCTAAATTAAGAAGCTGGCCACAGAAGTGACCAACTCTGAGGTGATCTATAAACATTTTACCTGTAGAAAGTAATCTGATTCTTAGACTGTAATATAACCAACATAACCTCTCAATTATTTCTAATTTGTGCAAGGTAATAAGGATTTTTTTTTTTTTAGTATTCTACATATATTCTCTACAAAGAAGAATACAAAAAGTGAGAATCTGTTACTATGCCTGCCCCATAGCATGGTTGGCTTTGAGTCTCATGACCAGTACTGGTTAGCTACTGCACATTAAAACCATGTGCATGCTGAAGGCTAGAACGCTACCATGGCATTCCTAAAGGAGATATGCTTTAATAGCATCCCAATTCTTTTCGTTCCATTACTCTATTCATCAAAGATTTATAAAAACCTGTGACTTGATCTTTTTCTTTGTACCTGTTCCCCTCCTCCCCCTAAAAGGAAAAAACCCTGTGTAAATGTTGAAGACTGGTAATCTTGACAGTTATATTTACTGTTAATTAATAAATTAGCATTCTGTTTTACAACTTGCCATTTTCTGATTTGCTTAGTGCGCTCTAATTCTCCAGACCCTGACTGAATTGATGAAACTTCATTTTATAACCCTGTAAAGCTAAAGATGAGCCATTTACCAAGATCTGAAACCCCACAAGTCTCTAGAGGTGGCATTCATCAGAGAAGGCTTACTTCAGAAATCTGAAAAGCCTCTCTTTTTGTAGGGAAAACTAAAAAAAAAAAAAAAATACAGCGTACAGAGCAGCATAACAAACCAGAGAGCATTCTGAACTTTTTGTCTGACTAAAGATATAGACTGTATTTAAAAATCAGCAACAGGTATACCTAATTTCAGATGTGTTCCTGAAGAGCCGAATTTTATACTACATGCATCATTTGTAGAGCTCACTATCAAATGCTTTGATACAATCAGCACTTGGGATATTTAAATAACCATTCCAAAGATGCTTGCTTTGTAAACAGTGTTTTGAAGTCAACTTATAAAGGACCCAAAGCAGGCATTTAAAAAATGTCATTGAAAGTAGGAAATGGTTGTGTTTATAGCTTGGGATTTTTGAAGATAATGTTTCATTTTAATGTAATACAACATCACAGGATTTGAATTGGAAGAACATCCTTGGAGACCATCTTGTCCAACCTGAAATTCACATCTTGAAGAGTACCAACTCAACTCCAAACCAGTCCGCACCAGAAAACGGATTCGGGCCTATGCAGCTATCTTTTTAAGCGAGACGGGCAAAACACCGGATTCCCTCTCCAGTTTTCGAGAGCAAAATGAGTAGGTTCTCAAGAAGGGTGTAAGTACTTCTAAGAAACCATCCAGTCTATTCCTTTGACCATCCCTATGGTGTCTGGGGATCATAAATGCCTAGGTTTTGCTTCCAACACGCTGAGAAGCCACAGTCTCTCTAGCAACGATCCTGAAGTCTCTGCACCTACAGAAAATAGTTTCCTTCATTTTACAGGACACTCCTGCGCCCTATAAATCGCTCCCTTTGGTGGAGCCCGGTCGCGTCCTAGAGCAGCAGCCGCACCCCCTTGGCTGCCCCGAGTCCTCTCCAGGGCTCGCTGGGTGGGATTCGGCCAAGGGTGGCTCGAGGCACGTGGCGACGAGGGGACCGGGGACGCGATCCCCGCCCCACGAGCCCTCAGATGGGCAGCGACCCGACCAACCCCCTGGCAGGCCCCTTCCTGGGAAGTTAGAGACTCGAAGAGCGGTCGTGGATTTCAGTTCATTTAACAGGCCCCTCGCCCCCCACCCCCATTCCTCAGAGACCCGCCTCTCCTCAGGGGTCCTGTATCCCCCCGGGGGTGGCGACTGACGACGCTCAGAAGGCGAGAAACCGCTCCCTAAGCCGCTCGCTGGGTCCCTCTCTCCCCACAATGCACCGGGGCCAGCAGGAAGGCCGCTCCGACCCCTAATTTTCCCGCGAATTCAGTTCAAAGAGGCGGCCGGGCCCGCGATCGGCAGCGCGCACGGGCCAACCAAGCCGCGCCTCCGCGAGAAGCGCCTCCGCGTGACTGACGGGGGAATCCGCGGGCCAACGGGCTGGGCGGCCGGGCGGCGCGCGCTCCCGCCGGCCAATCAGGGCGCCGGGCGGGGGAAGTGGGCGGAGCGAGGCCAGGCTAGGGTGAGCGGTCTCCCGAGCAGAGCGGGGCTCTCTGGAGGAGACACTTTTTTTTACCTCCCTCCTTCCCTCCTCTCCTCCTCCCTTCCCTTCCCCTCTCCTCCCCTCTCTCCTCCTTCCCCCCTCGGTCCGCCGGAGCCTGCTGGGGCGAGCGGTTGGTATTGCAGGCGCTTACTCTCCGGGGCCGCCCGGCGGGTAGCTGGCGGGGGGAGGAGGCAGGAACCGCGATGGCGCCTCAGAAGCACGGCGGTGGGGGAGGGGGCGGCTCGGGGCCCAGCGCGGGGTCCGGGGGAGGCGGCTTCGGGGGTTCGGCGGCGGTGGCGGCGGCGACGGCGTCGGGCGGCAAATCCGGCGGCGGGGGCTGTGGAGGCGGCGGCAGTTACTCGGCCTCCTCCTCCTCCTCCGCGGCGGCAGCGGCGGGGGCCGCGGTGTTACCGGTGAAGAAGCCGAAAATGGAGCACGTCCAGGCTGACCACGAGCTTTTCCTCCAGGCCTTTGAGAGTAAGTGCGTTTCAGGCTCTGAAGGCAGGAACCCCCACTCTTCCAGCCTCAGGGGGCCAGGACACTCGTGCTGGGTTCCCCTTCCTCCCCGGGAGTCGATTTGATTCGGGAGTGGAGGGCGAAATTGAGGGGGCCGGTCCCTCTTCGTGGGTTACGGCTCCAGGGGCCCTAAGTCTAGGGCCTTCTGGGGGAGGTGGGCTAGGGGGTCCAGGTGAGGTTCTTGCTTCCCGGAAGATTTACAGGCGAGCGGAGGCAGTGGGGCCCCACGTTAAGAGCAGGCTTCTTTTAGATGAGGAGGTCACAGTTGGACTGTACAGTTGGGTCTGCAGTCACATCCCAGGATTAGTTCTTGATTTCTTTCATGCCTTCCGTACTCAAGAAGTGCAAGGGTGTCGGTTGTAGGTTTGAAGGAGCAAAATTAAGCTCTAGAAGAGAGGAGTGCAGTAAAATCGACGAAATTGTAATTAATCTGAAATGTCTTCGCACCAACTTGGTGCTGCTTGTTAACATGGCACCTTTTGATGCTCTGAACCTTTCAAATTTGTCTACCCATTTCGTGGATACGTAAACTGAGACAGGCAGTGTGTAAGCATCTCACTTCTCTCGAGACGATCTCAGAAGTCAGCCCGTCGTACTTGTTTTAATTTCGGGCCATTTTTCTTATGTCACTTTCTGTTTTTAAGGTCTGTTTCGAGGGCTTAAAACTACCGCTTAATTTGGAAAGGAGGGCAAGGTGTCTGGAAACGAACAATAGAATTTATAAGAAACATCATGATTATAAGTAATGTGAACTGTTCTTTAGTGAATATTACCTGCTGATTGTTTTCCTTTTTGCGTTTGTGTGGATATTGTCGTTTGAATGATATTTAGTAGCTAAATACCTTACAGAAACTTGAATAAACTCATCCCTACCACCCAATGTCTTTACAATTTTCCGTGGCATATGTTAAGGGCATGGTATCAGCTGTTCTTGGAAAGATGTATTACATTGTTTAATACCCTTCTTTCATTCTAATTAATGCTTCATGAAATTCTAATTGGAATTTAATACAAGGAATTTCAGTTTTTATTGAAATGAATATTGAATCTGCTTGAGAGAGAGTCACATTATTCTTGCTTTTGCTTAATATACTTTGAAAAATCTGGAGAGGCTTTAAATTGGAAATATGGTGAAGAACTGAAGGACAGAGATGACGATAAACCTACATATTTGTAGCCCTTCTAAAATATCTCATCTCCTTTTAGTTTATTTGAAACTAAAACTAAACTAACTGAAGACTAAGTGGAAAATTTTAAAATTCTTTCTAAATGTTAAGACAAATCTTCCAAGAAAGTTTTAGCTATTCTGCTTTCTGATGAGTCTACTTTGGAGAGCTGAACTGTCATTAAGAGTTAGATTTGATCACAAAACAACTTGATTCTTCTCTAATGTTGATCTTGGTTTCAGAGAAGTTTAAGTGCTTTGATGTATTAACTAATATAGTTAGTCATATTAGGTCTTTTTGATACTGCTTTATTTAAAGAAACGTGATTCTGAGGTACTATAGTATTTGTATATAAAATATTTTCTATGTATAACTTAAGTCCCTTATAACAAGTTTTAACTAAACAACATTAAAAACACTTTGGGAATCTATTATTTTAAAAATAGATGTTGAGGTAGTATTTACATATTGAGATAATATTTACATTGAGCCAAACAGGTAGAAACTTCAACTATAACTAGACACAGTCATTAAAAATTTTAGCTACAATTTGTGTCTTAGATTTCTTTCAATACTGACTTCCATCACATCTGAATTAGAATGTCTATCTAGGTAACGGTTTTATCCTGTTTTGGCTGACTAATGTACAAACTTTTGAAAAGGCCAGTTAAAAAGTGAAAATCTCATTTTGTTATTTGGCATCAATAAGTAGTTCTTTTTCTGAATCCAGCTACCTCATTTCAGCTACTTTTTGGAAGGAGATGGGTTATAAATAGTTTAAATTAGCTAAGTTAAATGAATATAGCGACTTTTCAGTTCTGCATACAGACCAGTTTAAAAATAGCTACCTTAGAAATTCAAGGCTTAAGAACAAGATTGTAGAAAACTTTAAAGATGTTGATGCATTTTGTGAATGTATGCTGTAGATTGAATTTCTTTTGATGTAATTGTACATAGTAATTTTCTTGAAGTAGATATTCAGTACGTGATTCTGTATCAGGTGATTGGGTTATATAGGTTATAACACGGGCTGGGTTGGTATTTTCTTGACAACTTAAGTAATGAGTAAATATAGGTGATATTTGGATTTTGTTTTCCTGTTACCTAGAACCAACGCAGATCTATAGATTTCTTCGAACTCGAAATCTTATAGCGGTAAGTGAGCAACAAAATTCATCAGTATTATTTTTTTCCTAGCATTTCACCTATTTAATTTTAATATTTTAACTTTTTTTATAGCCAATATTTTTGCATAGAACTCTTACTTACATGTCTCATCGAAACTCCAGAACAAACATCAAAAGGTACATTTTATGAATCTTATTTCAAGTTGATCAAACCATGTTAAAAATTTGTTTTAAAGTTCTATTTCTAATGAAGGATTAAATATGAAAACTGAGGTAAAAGAGTGACTGATTGAATTGGTTGCAAAGTGATTTTTAATAATACCATTTTTGTAAATCCTGGTTTATTGCCAGTTTTTTCCTAATAGAAATGGTTTGGTAGTGAAGTAAGTGATTTTACTGACTTATGTTTTTACTCTGTGTTAATAGTTATTTTCAATTTTGGTAGAAGTTGAGAATGTAAATATTTTTACTAAAGGACTCAGGGGAACCATCTTTGATACATAAATTTATATGTTCTAACAGTAATGAATTCCCTTCTATGATGATAGATTCAGAAAGTCTCATTTTATATCTCTGGTGGTGGTCTTATTAAAGGGGAAATACTTTTGAAGTCAGTAGAATGAATGTCCTTAAAAAATTCTTAATCATCCAGTCTTAAAGTGGAGTCTGGAGGTGTCGGGGAGCTTATTTTTGGTTTGTAACATTTAGCCATATGTAATTATGGAATGCTAGTTTCTTGTTCTGCACACATGATTATTTATTGAGCATATCAAGTGAACAACTTTAAATTTAAAGGAGAGAACTTCTGCTAAGAATTTGGTATTGTTACAGTCTTGACTTAGTAAAACTGTTAAGCTATTATAGTAAACTTTGAAACTAGACTCCTTTGGAGATTCCTACTGTTTACTAAGTAAGCATTATGTTTTCTATAACAAGACATAGTTTAGCTTTGTAGATATATCTAGGTGTATTTTGAAGGATTGAAACGTTTAAACTATTTGTCTTCTGGTAATCTTTCTGAATCTAAAGAGAGCAAGCATTGCATTAAATGGGTGAAACCTGCCAAGTGCCTAAATAGCTAAGAAGAAGGTGATAGATTAGGCAGCAGAATAAAATACTGAATGTTTTGAACTATGCCAAGCAAGGTTCAGGAAACTTTTTCTGTAAAGGACCAGATAGTAAATATTCTAGGCTTTGTGGTACAGGAAACAGAATTGAGGATATTCGGTAGCATGTATGTACTTATACAAAAAAAGAAAACAAATGTTCACAGATTTCTAATTGAAGAAATTCACAATATAATATTTGAGTACAATGTTTTATAATACAGGCCTACTAGTGAGAAATGTGGGGTTCTTTTTATTTTTGCAGGGTTGGGGGGTAACATTTAGCTTAATTGGGATTTAGAGTTAGTGTTCTCCATCATCATATCAATTGCAAATTTTTATCTGTAAAAACCATCCTTAGCTCATGGGCTGTACAAAAACAGACAGCAGGCTAGATTTGACCCAGTCTGTAATTTGCAGACCCTTAATTTATTCTACAAAACTAGGAGAATTTGATTAAGTAGTAAAGTTTTTCCTTTAGTATTTTTAATATAGAGGATCACTTATCTAGAATGCTGCCTGATTTTAATTTAAAAGTGATAAAGTGTTCTCCAAAAAAATTTGAGTTATTCCATAAGTGAATTTAAAATATATACATTTAATCTCTAAATTCATCACTTTCACACCATGTTTATTAGACTAT
This sequence comes from Camelus bactrianus, assembly GCF_048773025.1. Taxonomy (NCBI): domain Eukaryota; kingdom Metazoa; phylum Chordata; class Mammalia; order Artiodactyla; family Camelidae; genus Camelus; species Camelus bactrianus. The sequence continues at coordinate 37,251,377 of NC_133554.1, read as the reverse complement.
TTGACTGTCTCGTTGTAAGATACATTTCTGTTGTCTGCTAATGGGTGGAGGCAATTTTAAAAGCTCGGTAGTAGAAATGAACTTTCTTAATTTATTGCTCTTTAGGTAAAAACTTGTCTTTGGGACAGTTTTGAAGCAGTTTGCCATCCAAGAAACATACACATTCCATTTAATTTATTTTCATACAAAAATGCATTAGGATCACTTAATTCTTTTGTTGTATGCCTTGCCTATGTAAGACATTAAGACTGATTTTTAACAAATTGTACCACAACTTGTATCTTCAAATGAGTTGTCATTTTTGGAGTAGTTGGTGCTTTTGGAAGGTAGTTAATTTAGCCCAGTGATTGTGGTCTTTGCTTAAAATGCTTTGGAACTCCTTTTGTACTGTTACAACAACATAATATTCATTGTTGGAATAAAATCACTCTTTTTGAGGTTACACACAAGGTGTAACAATTCTGGTATATTTGTTAAACTCACCTTTTACTTTTGTTGCATTTCATGGAAGTATTCAAATTCTGTAGGTTGACACTAGTGCAGTGGAAATACTGGTGAGGAGAAGGGCATCTTTTATTGACTCCATTATACTAGGTTTCATGTAAGCTGTTTCTGAATCCTCTCCCCAAAATTTCCTGAAGTTGAATATTTAGAATATTCTCCTTTTTGATAAACTTTTGATAACTATTTCCCTTGTTAAATCTGAGCTATAGTAGCAGTACCTTTGTAAAGAACAGAATTAACTGATGTTGGGAGGTGGGGCTGCTTTTGTGTAGTTGCTTTTATAGTTTGTTTTGTTTTTCCTAAGAAATGCTGAGTTGCCTGTATGATCTTAACCTATTTCAAATGTTTGTTAATATTCACTTTTCCTGTGTACAACTCCATAATGTTGGAAAAGATGAAACTTGTGACCTACAGTCTGAACTTTTCTTCCTACATACAGGATTTCTTCTTACTCTACAGAAAAATAAACATATTGTTCTTAAAAGTTTTCAGTAACTTTACAACCCTTCTCAGTAGTACATTTCAGTATTTATACTGAAAAGGTCTTTGTAACTGGCCTAAAAGAATCCTCAATTTTTCATCTTTCTTCTCTTATCTGTGGAGATTGAAAATGTATTGCCATCCTTCATAAAGAACTTCTTACTGTGCTTTATTAGATGTAAGTTTAATATTGATGTTTTTGGTAACTCTAAAGGTAAAGAAAGAAGCTTTTTTAAAAAAGATCTTTTGTTAATGGAGGCTATTTATTCACCTGAAATAGAGATTGTATCAATTCTGCTCTTTCTATCAGTATTTTATGGCAATATATTTACAGTAACATTTCTCTACTGATTATTTTTATAGTAATAGAATATAATAGCTATTTTTGAGGAATGAGCATGTTAGTAATTTCTAGTATCTGAATTCAGTCTTTACAAATTAATGTGAAATAGGTGAATCTTTTCAAGTTCTAAATTTGAAGAGAATATATGAGTATAGATGGAAATATTTGATTCCAGTTAACATGTTATATTTGGGTCTAGATTTTCAGCCACTAGGACATAATAGATCACTTTAAAAAGTAAGATGAGATTGTTTTAGAATCCATTCATTCTAAAATTGCTTGGTGGGGGTGTGGTTATTAATTTAAGTTTCTACTTTGGAAAATCACTTTTTTCTCTTAAACTTGTCAAGTTAAAAGCTGATAATGTTAAAATTTTATTTTTTTTAGCTTTTATTAACTTCACACATTTTGTACTTTCATACTTGTCAGTGTCCTTAATAGAAGTATGAATGTTTAAAAGTATACATAATTTGCATTTGTTTGGCTCGAGTCCAACAGATGCTTGAATACCTACCAAATAAAAGGCAGTATGCCAAGCACATGTGGTTTTGCTTGAAGAAAGCCAGTCTCTGCCCTTCAGGAGCTTATAATCTAGTAGAAATAAAGTATTTATTCAAGTTTCACATTTAGGAGACGTTAAGTGTCAAAATAAAAATAAACCAAGTGCCGTAGGTAGGGAGAAATCACTCTGGTTTGGGAATAATTACAAAAGGTTTCGTGGAAAAGTTAGCGTTTGAGATGGGACGTGAAGGCTTGTCTGCTGTATTTTAACATACACTGTCTCAGTATTTTTTTTTATGGCTAACGATCCATAATTTATCTTATTAAAAATAAAATCAGATTTCCATCTTGCCTATTGCAGTGACAATAAAGTGTAACCTGTTTGTTTTTCCCAGTTGAGAAGTGATTATTTTGTTTATCTGTTTCTTCCAGGAAAACATTTAAAGTTGATGATATGTTATCAAAAGTAGAGAAAATGAAAGGAGAGCAAGAATCTCATAGGTAAGATAACTTATCAGTTTGACATTAAGTGACATAACTTGAGGAAAGAGGAAAAATTATAGTGATCATTTTCCTAGTAATTATCTCAATATTGTAAGGAGTTAGAGGGAACCTAAGAGGTCAGTTGGCCCAAACCTGTACACAAATCAGGGTTACTTCTTCTGTACTTCCCTGGCAGAGAATCAATCCTTAAGCCTTATCTTTTTCATCTCCAGTGCTGGAAACTCATTGTTTTCTAAGGCAGTTCTGTTCATCATTGTTTTTCTCTATTACAAACTGCCTGCTTGTTGAATCAAAGTTACTCTAACTTCTGCAGTTGGTATTAATCCTTCTGCCTCATCTAAGGAAGAATGGAGACTCATTTTTATGGTATACTTACTATATACTGGGTGTTATGCTTAACAATATCGCACCTTTTCTAAGTAAGCATCTTCAAATATGAGAGAAGCTTTTTTTTTCCATCTTGTCCTTCCTCTTATTTACATCCTTCAGATGAAATATTCCTAACTTTATTTTATATTTGAAATACGTTTATCACGTGATAGTTTCAGAAACCTGGCCCTTTGGACAGAATCTTATTTTGTATGTTTTCAAATGTAGCACTGTGAAACTAATCCCTGAATATTCTGACTCACCTATTATCTGCCTGGGCTAGACAGTATGCTTCCATTCCTAGACAGTATGCTTCCATTTATTATTTGATGTGTAAACTAAAAAAAGTTGAATATTACTCTAAAGAGAAATAGAAACTTGGGTGGTATTTGTTTATTCATTGACTACTTTTAGGGAGAGTATAAAACTAAAAATATTAGATTTTTTTTTAATGGAATAGGAAAAATTGCCACATGGATTTTTCTTTTTCTCTTGAAATTTTAAATCATGTATTACCAATTTAGATAGGATATACACAATTTAATGATGCATAATTTATAGTTTTTCATTTTTGTGATTGGTATAAGATGTCATTTCTGTAGTTGCTTTCAAATTTGGCTTTTCAACTATTTGTTACTTGAATTTTTAAAATCACATTTAAAAATTTTTGTATCTTGCAATCTTGTCGGACTGAAGTATAGTTTATATTTCCGTATCTAGGCAATTCTGACTTGTAAATAAGCTTTGATAGTATATTCTAGAAGCTGAGATCCCAAATCTTTACTTAATCTATTACTGCCCAGAATGCCTTACAATATGAGTATATATGGACTAAACTGGGTACCCTCTAGGGTATCCCCAGTGTATGCACACTCTGTTCTTTGCTTGCATTTCTCTTCCTTTGTCTGTTCGCCTACACTAGCCAGAGCTCTTGGGATCCTCAGGGTCTTTTTTACTTAAGTATAAGCTATAATCAGAACTTGATCTGACATCCTCACTTCTTTTCTCCTGAACACCTTAATACTTTGCCCTCCAAGTCTTTAGGGGCTAATGTGAGAAGGAAGAATAAACCAAGAAGAAGAAAACTTGACCCTTCATCTTCCCCATCAAGGTTTTACCTTCATCACTACTAAATCCTACCACTATCTCATTATGACGTTGGTTTTGATAAATACTATAGAACTTCCCTTAGAGTATGTGTTGTGAGGAAGGTAGATTATACTGATCCGTTCTCTGAATAATCATTCATCCAATAAGTATGTTCCTTTTGACCCAGTGGGCTCAACAGCTAGGCCACTACTACAACAGGGCTGTTGTTAGTCAATTCATAGAAACATCGGAAGGTTGTATGGAATTCCTGCTTATAATTTTAAATAACAACTTTTTCAGTCTTTAGGATCCAGCTGGGACCAGTGAGTTGGCCATTTCAACCCCCCCAAGATCTTTTTTTTTTTTTAAACAGACCTAACTCTGTTGGAGCTGACCATGCTTACTTAATACCCAACGAGGCACTTTAGGCCCAGAGGTATTGAGTTACTGTAGTAGGTGCTTCGACTCCCCTAAGATCTTTATGAATGTCTCATTGTTGCTCCCAGAGTCACTAAACTTAATTGGGAAATTGCTTCATTTTAAGTTTACCCCCAAGGCCCTATATTACTAAATTCATTCAATGTATTTCTCATCTCAAATGAGGCATAATTCTGTTGTTCTCCTAAACTTATCACATAGGATTGTAAGAAGTTCCCTAGACACCGGTATATAATGCCAGCACTATAAAACTTCTCTTGTAAAACCTGTGGTCAAATTCTCTTATGAGAGAACAAAATAAATCTTTGTTATTCCATGACATTAAGTAACAGAAGTTAAGCTCTTAAATCATGTACAAAGAAAGTCTCCATCTATGTTTTTATTCTGTACCATCTCAAACATAGTGATCTTGTTCAGTTTAATTGGATCCTGGATCTGTTCGACAGCTGCAGTCTGGGAGTCTTCTACTGGAGCTCATGTTCTTTAAGTAGTTCCACAGTTGTAATGTATATGTCCACTCTCAAACCCAATGTATTTCATCCTCCAAAGTTCTAGGAGACTGTAAGATACCCAAAAATACCGTAGTGCTACAGCCCAAAAGTTAGAACAATCAAATACCTAGCCTATTTATGACAGTTGTAGTGGCTTAGAAATGAAACCAAATTCCCAGCATTGTCTGCACAAACTGTAGTTGGTGTTTCGGGATTTTTTTTTTTTTTTAATACTCTACTTGTCACAAATAATGGCAGCAATTTATTAGGGGAAGGAGCTGAGAGAAAGAAATATGGGACATTTCATGGTTTTCACTTCTTTACGGTGTCAGTCAATTCATGACCAGACTGCAAGATCAGAATTGCATTTGTAACCCTAAAACTCAACAATAATGCTCACCATCTGTGAAGATTGTTTCTTTTCTTGAACAGTGGCTTCTGAAAACTCCACAACAATTAGCAAATTTTAGAAATTCGTAGTGGTCATGTCTATAGTCTCCCAAGTTTTTCCTGATGTTTCTACTTGCTTTTTTTGGTGTGGTTACGTGTGTTTAAAATACATTTATTTTCTTTTTAGAGTATCTGATATAATGCCTTATATTCTATCCTCTCCGTCTCTTGCATCTGGCATGCCAATTTTTTGTGGGTTTTAAATTTATTTTGAGTTTTGATGAAGCACAGTGGTTTATTGGAGTAAATCTGATCTCTTTGTAGTTTTCCATTCTAGCAGGATCCCAGAGGTCTCTTGGGCTGTTAATCCTACGAATTTTGAAATTCTTTAGCCATAACTCCTGACTTCTAGGTGCATCTCCACTGACTGAAAGGCAGCATGAAAAGATTTCCAAATTGGAATGGCTTCCAAAAGTATGTCGTATCGTAAAATTAGAAGCACTTCCACTTAATCATTTTCTACTCCTGTTCCACTGTTAGTAGCTGGAGAAATCCCCTCAAAAGATATTTTCAAGCTTATGTTTTAGGTAGGTTGATAAAGTAAAGTGCCTTTCATCACTTTTTTTTGTTGTTGTTTTTGAATAGTAATCTTTCGAATTAGTAGTCTTCCTATTCTTACCTTTTTGTAGTATAACAAAATCTGAATCTATTTTTTTCTGGAATTCCCATTTCCTTAGTGTACCATGCCACAGAGAATGTACTGAGTCCTGGGGGATATGATGAAGACCTTGTCTTTATGGAGCTAATTGGAAATTAGAAGAAAAAGACATAATTGTATAATAAATATAAGTGCTGGGAAGGAAAAGTACACATAGGGAAACCGGGGGTTTATAAAAGCAGGAGAATCAACTCTTGAGATGTTTGAGATGTTGGATTTGGGAATAGTGATGTTCAATGAGGGCTTTGCTGAAGAAAGGAACTAAGATTTGGGAGCTGAGTATAGGAGTAAAATGGGGAAAGAGGGTGAGCAAATAGGCGAGATTCTAAAGGGAATGTTACACATAACATCATTTGAGGCCAGAGTAGCTGAGTAGAGAGTAGGGAGAGTGACATTTGATGAGGCTGCGACAGATGGTCATGACCAGATAATGCAGAGCTTTTTAGACTGTTTAAGATACTGGTCTTTGTCCTAAGAAAGCCATAAATTAATGTATCTATTAATGTAATAAATATATATAAGTATATTGCATTAATAGTGTTTCCCCAGCCTTCTCTTTTGTGTATTTAGCTGCATTTTTAAAACTTCAGGCCGCTTGCTTCTTGTGTTGATTGTGTCTTTCCCACCATAAGATCTGATGTCTTCCTCCCCTTTCTCTTTTTTTTTTTTTTTTAAAACAACCCTGTCTTGACTATAAGTTTTGAAGTTATTTTCAAATCAGCACCTTTTCAAACTTATTTTAGTTGTTCCTTTTTCAGAACCTGGGCCATAAATTTCTTTGTATGTATCTACTTCTGAAGGTATCATTCACCAGTGAAGGCCTTATCATTCACCACCGAACATAAAAGATTCTTAAAATCTAAGTGTTTAAGAACAAATTTTTTAAATGTTCCTTCTTGTATAATCTTTGGGTTTACAATAATTTCTTTATATTTTGTCTATAATATTGCTGGAAGGTGATTTCACTTATATGTAATGGACTCCCGTGCCTCATTCAACTTTATCTTCTCACTACAAAGGTCTGAACCTCAAAAGAGACACTGGATTCCAGAATAATGGACTTGACGCAGTCACCAGTTCCTCAGCTTTATATGTCATAGCATTAAATGTAATAGTGTAGATGCCAAATAACTTATCAAATTTGTCTTGTTTTGAGGTGATACAGCCATGGTCCTAGAAATGAAGCCTTATTCCTGCACTGTCAAATTAATGTATACAAATTAGAAGCACTGTCTTAGTCTCTTTCCTGCATAAAAATGTTGGTCCCTCAGAGGGTACTGGCTATTCTTAAAATTTGAGTTTCCTGCATGAACCTCATCTCAAAATGTTAGTCTGTTAAGAATTTAAATTTACTTAAACTCACTCTGTGAACTACTTTAGAATTGTCAGATGCTTGTGCTTGGAACCTCATCCCCAGATTTCACATTCCCCCTCTAGTTTCCCATTGCTATCTTGCTTGCTTCCTAAGAAGATTCAGATAGGGAACACACAAAGATGAACCAAATTCTTATCTGGTATCTCATCCTGATCGTCTAAGCTAGATCCTGGGCTGTTTAAGACCAAATAGGTCAGATCAGTCCTACATATTTCTTTCTTCCCCACTTCTGATCCAGCTTAACCAGTTAAGATGTGGATACAGTAGCCACAAGAGGGAAGCGGGTAAATCAGGAAGGAAAAGAAAACTGACCTTTTTACTTGGACTAAGCCACCTGTGGGAGGGAACAACTAGGCCTCATTGTTACATTTTATTCTGGGTACCTATCAGAGAGTTTACTTTTAGGAGGGGGGGAGGGGAAATTGCATAGCAAATCACACTTCCAGAGTTATTTTTTTAAGTTGGTTAACTGAAATTTGAAATTCCTTTTCTCAATGTTGTAATGATGGCTGAATGTGCTTGCCATCTCATTTAATTTATAATGTACTGTTTAAAACTGTCTCAAACCATCCTGTGAAGGTGAAGGACCTTTTTATTTGTTTTTAATTTCCAGTATTTTGTGGATGAATACTTTTGTAAATATACTGACCACATACTTGGATGCTATGGCAATGCTTAATTTCTGTTAAGTGTTTGTAAAGTCTTATTCTCAATTTCTTACATGTTGTGGAATGGTAACACTTTCCCCAGTGATCTCAGTGTGCAGACCATGTTTTAAGGAATACTGAAATATTTTCTGGGGTAGATCAATGCAAGATATTTCTGTCATTTCACAGTTGGAACTTAGAATCACATTTCCTGTAAAAGCAATGTAAATAATATTATAGGTTCTATGGTATAATGGGTCCTGATCCCTGACCTTAAAAATCTTATTACTCTAGGGAGGACATTATTATCCTTATGAAAAGCATTTTTTAAAAAAACACCTTTATTGTGGTATAATACCTATATAGTAAACTACACATTTCAGATGTACAATTTGATGAGTTTTGATGTATACACCCGTGAAACCACCACAATCAAGATAGCTAGCATTTCCATCACTCCCCAAGAGGTGCAAATTTTGAACTCCTGATTTATCCTTTCCCACCCCCTTTCCCCTCTGGTAACCATAAGTTTGTTCTCTCTGTCTGTGAGTCTGTTTCTGTTTTGTAGATATGTTCATTTGTGTCTTTTTTTTTTTTTTTTAAGAGTCCAAATATAAGCGATATATGGTATTTTTCTTTGTCTTTCTGGCTTACTTCACTTAGAATGACAATTTCCAGGTCCATCCATGTTGCTGCAAATGGCATTATTTTATTCTCGAAAAGCATTTTTTGAGTGCCTTTCTGTAAGACACTACTAGGTGCTAGGGACACTGATAATAGTAAGATGTCAGAAGAGAATGTATGTGAAAAAATTGTGACAAAAAAGTTGTAAATTCAAATGCTTATGAAGGAAGTTAAGCTCTGGGATGGTTGGGGATGGAGTCTTTGTGGAAGAAGGAGAAAGTGTTTTGATGGATTATTAATTTCTCAAAGCTTCACAATCTTGAGAGGTCATTTCCTCATTTTATAGATACTAGGTCACAGCTAATAACTGAATCCAGAATTCAAACTACGATTTTCTGGGTCTGTTTTATCATTCTATCCTACTTTCCTATATAAGGCTGTAGTGGAAATAAGAAGAAATGGGAGCGGTATTATTGACAGCAGTTAGACAAAAGATTTGGCAGTTGGGGACCGATTAGAAAATTTGGAGAAAGGAATGATGAATACAAAATGGTGTTTTAAGAAAATTTAACCTAGCCTTAGTATGTAGTTTTAACTGAAGCAACCAAGAGTAGGATAGATTGGTTGTGACTAATGGGTTATCTTCTAACATGTGGAAATTAGAATATTTCTCTCTTTCAGTTTTGTTCTGGAGTTTCACTAATTCTGCATTGTAAGGTTACATTTATGGAATAATTTTTATAGGAAAATACTAGTTATCTTTTAGTAAAATGGCATGTAGATTGTAGATACACTTTTTAAAAGTCAACTTGAGGCATAATTAACATTCAGTAAAATACACCCACCTTAAGTATATAGTTTGGGTTTTGACAAACGTATACACTTGTATAACCATAATCACAGTCAAGATACAGAACATTTTCATCAGCTTGAAAAAGTCCTTTGAGTTCCTTTATAGTTGATCCCCTTAATGTACTGTTTTTTGGAGGGGGGTGTGAATTATATGCAAATTCCCTCTTTTTAGTCACGTGACAGCTGTTACAATTAAGATAAGAAACCCTACAAATTCCTTCATGCCTTCTTTGTAGTCAACCCTCCCTCTCTTCATTCCTGATATGCTTTAAAAATATATCTGATTCATGTAATATATACACGAGAAAGCGAGTCATATACATGAATTACCTGTTTTAAAGAATCCCATTGTATACATTTTTATTTTCTTGATACTTAAGTTACAGTTGTTATTCTTAGTTTTTCCTTTATGTTTATGCTTTCTAACTCTGCTTGGACCCTTTTTCCCCAGTCATTTTGTTGTCTACTGATATCCTAGCATACTTTTCTTAGTCCTATTCTAGAAATGCCCTTCAAGGCCCCCATCCTGTATTTTTTTTTAGCATACACTTGCATAGATTACCTCACTAAGAAGACAGAGGCATCCTCACATCTTCGGTTGAAGTATCTCATTTACCTCGTATTTCTCTAAGAAAAAAGTCCTGGGCAAAGTTACAAAGCTAACCTATTTATAAAATGTCCTCATTTCCAATCATTACTTGCTCCTTAATGCTCTCTTGCCTCTAAGTCTTTGTATAACTCTTTTCCTCTGATTATAAGAATGCCTATATTATAAGCGTCATTTTTTAAAAGGCAAAAAACATATTCTTTATTGATCTTTATTACCCTTTAACCTCCATTTACTTTCATTCTTTACACTAGTAAATTTCTTGAGTAAGGGATCAGTACTGCTTCCCTTTTCCCAACATCTGTTCTCTGTAGCCCTCTATAACCTGATGTCTGTGGCAGAAACTATGTTCTGGAAAGTTAGGAATGGCTCCTGATCAGTGGCTCTTTTCCAGTTTAAAGGTGCTACAAAAGCCTGTTGATGTTTTTGTTTATTCTATCCCATCTTAAGTAGTTTTTCCTTTGTTACAGATATTTTTCAGAACAAAACGATCACCATAGTTTATGCTTCCTTTTCATTGCTTCTGAAATTAAAAGTGAAAATGACGTTGAAACAGTAAATTACAAATCTATAGATTTGTGATTGTGTATTTCAACCTTAATTGAAATAGGAAGTGATGGTTCTGCATCATTTGATAGGAGGATGAAATCCCATAGCTTGAAAATATTCAAACACTTTTGCATGGATTCAGTAACTCTTAACAAAATCTTCTTGAGGAGTAGAAAGGGAAACCTGCCCCCGTTTTGTAAGCAGAACACTAGAGCACAGTAAATTATCTTGCCTTTTATTGGTGGTCTGGTTTTTTTTCCTTCCTTACTACTTTGTATTTTTGTTTTTATTTGTGTGTGTGTGTTTTTAATATGTATAGCCACACTGTTTTGAATGTCATTTAACAGGGAAAGCATTAAGTCATGGGCCTGAAGAGAAGAATAAGACAGTAATTTAATTAATATAATAATTTATTTATAAATTAACTGAAGTAGCTTTGATTTCATTGTTATATTTTAAAGTTTAGGTTATTTTTTATTACAGAACATTAAAGTGATAAAAATTTTTTGTTTGTTCTGTTTAGCTTATCAGCTCATCTGCAGCTTACATTTACTGGTTTCTTCCACAAAAATGGTATGTACTTAAACATAATTGGCATTCTAACAACAAACAAAACATCTTTGTGAATGTAAAAAAAATTATTTTTTGTGTGTGTAAATTTATAAAATTATATTTAATGGACAAGATGTTGATTCTGATCATTTAATTTCTCTTTAGTGGACTTCTCGAGAAATTTCTGTTACTGCTTTATGTGGTCAATGATGGGAGGTGAATGATGTAATTTGCGACTTATTAAACTTTAAAAGTAGTAGTTTTAAATTTTAGTGTGTGTAGAAACATTCTGACAGTTTGAAATATGTAGGCCTGGTCCCTACAAGGACTCAGATATAGTAGGGTTCGGTGGAGCTTAGGAGTCTTCATTTTAATAAAGCAGCAAAGTGATTTAGAAGTAGGTCGTCTGAAGAATGAGTTTTAAGAAACTCTGCCTTATAAAAGCTTTTAAAAGTTGTAAATAGACCTTAAACATAAGATTGCACTCATAGCCTGGCTTCCTTATTATTTTCTTGCTATCCATTTGAGTTTTAAATAGATTCTTAAATTGTTAAATTAATCAGTGCTGTGTGGGATCATTTTTGAAGTTAAATGTTAGCTTCATCTGGCTCATCTCTAAATAGATAAATTCTTGGTCTTACCGCTAAACCATACCTTTTAGGGCTCTAACTATTGCTATTAAAAAAAGCTGTGTAATGTTATCTTACCCAACTCAGAACCATCATCTTTCCATAGATCACAGGTAGAATGCAATGGTAAAGTCTTTTAATGATTTCTTAGGTTTTTGTCATTTTTTATTTCCAATGGTTTTTGAACTTTACCAAGACTAATTATGAGAATTTTAATTAATTGCCTTAGAACATGGAATTAGGTGAAGAGTCTCCCGAGTAGAATCCTTTCTACATAAACATTCTTGAGTGTTTTTTCTAATAAAATAATGAAACACCTGAAACAGCCACTGTTACTAGTGGGGATATATCAATATGTTAGATATTATACAAAGAAAATGATATAGTCTTAAATGTTACTTCATTAAAAGAGGTGAAAGCACACTGAAGTTTTAATTGGTTTCAGCATGGATAAAATGCCACTAGGCTTGTCCATCTTAAGTTTGTGTGTGAATCTTTTAATTATCATGCAATGGAATAAAAACCTTTGTAAGAAATAGGTCAGATTGGTCATCCTTCGTATTGTTCAATAAGAAACAAGATTTAATAATAAAATGATTATATTAGAATAGTTTGATAACTAATGAGGTTTTTAATGTAAGGAATTTGAAGCTTGGTCATATCTGTATTAGTAGATAATGTAACTTTTCTTCTAGTTTTGCCTAAGATCTAGTCTTTTGAGGGGGGGGTCCACTTTTTTTACATGGAAGTAACCTGAGTAGCACCTTCATGTGTTTTTTTTTTCCCCTAAATCATTTTTTCTAATCATTCATCATACTTGCTTTTCTGTGGTACTTACAAGGTGCATGGACTCTAATACTTTAGCAGATTATCATCTGAATTTTATAGGTTTCTTAGCCCTTTGCTGTCATGGACTTTATAAAACATATATAAAGTATTTGTCACTGAAATTAATGGATGTTAATTGAATATTTACTAATTAGTATTAAATAATATTTGATTAATTAATAGTAATAGAATTTACTTGAATTAATTAGTTGAAATTAATTTGAATGTGGTGTAATAAACTTTTTTCCCGTCTACATGACAAAAAAGTTCAAAAATTGCTTAAATTCACTTCGTTTTTATTTTTTATTTTTTGATATTATAAAGTAAATGAGAAAGTAAACTCTGTCGATACTTCTATTTCCAGAAAATAATTTCCCATTGTAACTTTGAAATTAGTGGAAGTTGGAAAGAAGCAGATATATTGCCTCTCTTGTCTGTTAAAGGTATACTTGTAGTTTTTTTTTTTTTTTAAAGAAATAGTATTTTTAAGAAACCAGGACGAAAAGCAACATCAGGATCCCTAAAATCTGATTATTCTTTTGTTTTTAAATGGAGGCTTTTTTTAGCAGTTACTACGTGAAACTACTTAGAATGAATATACAAAGATTATTAGGGTACTGTTTTCATGGTGAGTATTGTTCAGAGAATTTTTGTTACTGCATTTTAGACTTTTAGTTATTTTTTGTTACACTAAGTTATTTTTATCCTGAATATATGTAATTCAAGAGACTGACTTAGATGTATTTTATGTATACACCCTGAGTAAGAAGGATGTTTTTAAGTAGAAAAAAGTGATGTCTAAAATCTCAGAACAAAATTTATTTTATTTCTGTGTTTATGTATTTATCTCTAACATATATTATTGAAATTTAATGATGAATGAATGATTAAATATTTAAAGTTTTAGACTATTAGTTGAAATCGAGTAAAGACAAGTTGTAGGGGAGCATTGTGGAACCTTAATTTGCAGAAGCCTTTGTTAGTTAATTGATACAGAGAGTATTACTTAAACTTAAGATTCCTAAACTTTATAAACCAAGAGATTCCCCTAGGTGGTAAATAATATCTTGATTTTTGCTATCTCTTCTAGGCTTTAGAAAAATTCTAGGGGAAAGGTCAAAAAAGAGCTGTCTTTCTTATGAAATGATAATGTAATGTTTATATTATGTAACTTTTATGTTTAATATTTTTTCAAATTCACTTCTTAAATCCCTTTGGTTACAAATTTTGGTCAAATCAAAGAACTTTTTAGTTTAATATGTGTTCAAAATGAAATATGTAAAATAGTAACCAATTCAATTTAAATGTTTTGGGATTTTTTTTTTTTGCTTTTTCACTCAGTTTTCATTTTTTTTGAGTTTTGTCCATGTTTACACACATAATTATACTTCATTCATTTGCATTGCTATTTAATAGTAATCCATTGTAGGAATATACCACAATTTACTCACCCATTCTTTTGGTTATGGATATCTGCCTTGCTTCTAGAGTAAAATTCCTAACCTCAAGATAGGCTTACACAGTTTTTAAATATTTAGGGTAACCATATAATTTGTTGTCGAAACTCAGACACATTTGAGAGTGAAAGGAAATGGTGCTAATAATTACACCAGGACAACAGGCATAAACCATTTTTTATGTTACCCTATAAATACTGAATATTATCCTAGGATTTCTTAATCAGCCCCCTAAGGTGAAGACTGAGGCACTGAAATCCAATCCTGCTTAACTGATGGTTCACATTTCAGTGCCGTTAGCATCTGTAAATTTATCTTTAAGTAATTTTCCTAATAGATTTTGGGAGAAGGAAGAAAAATTTAAATGTTTATTTTTTGTGTTACTGCTCATGAATTTATTTCGTTTGTGCTTTCCACCAAGAAGCTTTAACTGTATTTGTCAAAGATACTTTTGACTAGAAGTTTATTCTTTTCTTATCATAAATGTTAAATCTATAGCAGAAGTAACTTTTTAGTATTAATTAAAATAACTAATTTTTAAAATTCATCTTATTTGAATAAAAAAAATCAATATGTAGGAAGGTGATTATAATTGAAAGGTTTATTTAAATGACTATTATATATAAAGGCTTTTAAAGCATTTGCTGCAAATTTGGAACTGATTTTGGGGAAAAGGAATGCGTGAATTTTTGAGAGAGCTTCATTAGAGGAAGTCTTTTTTGTTCGAAATTGACTTAGGAAAACGAGTACTTTTTTTAAAAAATAGATTTTAAAGTGTTGATTTTCTATTTAGATAAGCCATCACAAAATTCAGAAAATGAACAAAATTCTGTTACCCTGGAAGTCCTGCTTGTGAAAGTTTGCCACAAAAAAAGAAAGGTAACATGTAAAATGATATTGGTAGATTAAATGGAATATTTTTCATTGAATATGTTTATCTGTATGTATTATATTTTTAAACTTTAAAAGCTTTTCAATATGTTGATGGCTGAATTGTAAAACTGATAATCTCTTTTGTCAACCTCTCATATTTTCATGTTTTTTTTTTCTAGCTTGGCTACAGATATCTGCATAAAATATTTATGCTATAAGAGTCTTGACAGTGAAAGGAAAAAGCTATCTTTTAGCATCTTAGGACATAAATGCAATTGCTTCCCTGCCAGTCCAGTCTCTTAGCTTATTTTTTTAGCTATTTGTACACATTGAAATTTTAAATAAGGGTTAAGAGAAAGTTTTCCCAAAAGGATTATCTTGCAAGACCACTCTCAAAGAGATTCTGTTATTAATATTATCAGCCATTAACTTATTAATACACTGCTTCAAATTTTTATTTGTAAGGTGAAATCATTTCACCCTAGAAACAAGTATTACGGTTGTTAAATTTCTTAGGCAACCCACCAAAGCCACCAGACACACTTTTAAGTAGCCTCAAGTCCTTGGGTATTTTAAGAGTAGAAATGACCTGTATAGAGGTTCCTATTACTAATTAATGCTCTTCCAAAATCCTAGTAAGGTGATACAGTGCTTGAAAACTGCTAGAGCATTGGTATGCAGTAGACTAAGGTGATGGGAGACAGCAGGTGTAAGTATATGTTAAAAACTAAAGTTAATTAATATCACTCCCCACTCCCACCCAACTCCCCTAACAATTAGTGATATGAAAATTCTTCAAGATGTATTATTATTTGGGCAAAAAAATGTGAATATAATTATAGTATGTTCCTTTTTGTGTTTCAGAAAAATAATAGACATAAGTATTTTCTTCAAGGGATATACCCAACCAATAGCTAATATTAGTCATTTCTGGAATGTAAGACCTGGGCAGTGGGGGAGATGTGTAGTTTTCTCACTTTATACTCTTTTGTAGAGCAGAATTTTAAGACCATAAGCATGTATTCTGTTAGTTTTCAAAAAGCTACCTGAAATATGTACTATATTTTAATATTATGAAGGTCTTCTGCATCTTCCAATTTTTCAACGTTGCTCTTCCAGCATTATTCTAGTTATATAATTACCAACATTACTCATGATTAATATTACTTCTAATAAACAACATATTTAAATACATGGATTTACTATATCATAATGTTGACAGTGGACTTACTGTAATCATCTTTTTTTATTCTAATGATCCTATCAGTTATTTTGTTAAAATAGAATATTTAAGGGAAAGTATTAATTTACATGAGTGTAACATTTTAAGCATGGTTTTAATTAATTTATTTCTAATTTAAAACTTTAAAATAACATCAGCTAAATATTGGATGCACTGTCTCATTATTTTCATTATATTGAGGAAATTCTCAATTGTGTTAATATTTGAAGGATAGTTGATCCAATTTTTTTTGCTTCATCACAGTTTTCAGACCTGTGCTTAGAATTTTAGCATACCATTTCGCAATCGTGACTTTTACTGTATTTTCTGTAGCTGTGATTAGAGGTTTTATTGTAATTTTTATAATTGTATATGTGTAAGTAAGTATAATAATCTTTGCTTTTGCAGGATGTAAGTTGTCCAATAAGGCAAGTTCCTACAGGTAAAAAGCAGGTGCCTTTGAATCCTGACCTCAATCAAACAAAACCTGGAAATTTCCCGTCCCTTGCAGTTTCCAGTAATGAATTTGAACCTAGTAACAGCCATATGGTGAAGTCTTACTCATTGCTATTTAGAGTGACTCGTCCAGGAAGAAGAGAGTTTAATGGAATGATTAATGGAGAAACCAATGAAAATATTGGTAATTTTTATTTTAATAATTTTATTAGATTTTGTCATTAGAGATTAAAGTGATCAGTGATTGAACTAGTACATCTTCATAGTATTCATAATTGTACAAACTTTCTGAGTTATTTTAATAATTATTTAAATCTTTGCCTTTCCAAGGGGAAAAATGGTGCAGAACTAGAGATAATTGCATATGTTCTAATAGCATGGTTTTTATTTGCAAATCTCTTTTTTATTCCCCCTTTGTTTATGGGGAGGTAATTAGGTTTGTTTGTTTGTTTGTTTGTTTGTTTGTTTGTTTAAATGAGGTACTGGGGATTGAACCCAGCACCTCATACATGCTAAGCATGCACCCTACCACTGAGATATGCCCCCCCCCCCCCTGCAAATCTCTAATAGTCTAAAGAGATAATTCATTTTATGGTAGATTGGCCTGGCTCTTAGACTACTGACTATTGTGCTGTACTAGGTATTTAACCTGTAAAGTTCTCATTATTGTGTGATAAAACATTTCATGTAGTAAAAATACATATATATTGAACACTGGATGGAAAGGACTAGTGTTTAAATTAGTCTCTCAGCACACAGTGAATTCATTTCCCCCATTCCTAACATTTTATTGTGAAAAATTTCAGTCAAAAGAACAGTCAGAACAGTCAAAAGAATTTGGTTGTGACCACCTAAGTGTTCCCACCACTTAGATTCTGCAATTCATATTTTATTTCATATTTACCATGTATCTACCCTATCCTCCCAACAGTTCTGAATTCACCTGTGAGGTAATCATTCAAACAACATATAGGTGCTGGGGACGCAAAGATGATTAAAAAATCCAGTCCTGGGGGGAGGGTGTGGCTCAAGTGGTAGAGCACATGCTTAGCATGCGCAGGGTCCTGGGTTCAATCCCCAGTACCTCCTCTAAAAATAAATAAACAAAACCAAATTACCTTCCCCTAAAAAAAATAAATAAATAAATAAATAAATCCAGTCCTGTCTTCCAAAGGCTCACAACCTAGAGTACGGAGATAAATATACAATTTAACTGCGGCTAAATGCTATGTGGTACAATAGAGGTCTATGTGGAGTTTAGTAGAGAAGCACCTTGGAAGAAATAATCTCTGAGTCTTGAAGTATCCTTTGAAGTTCGGGAAAAGAAACCAGGAATGAGGAGGATTTTTTTTCTCCTTGCCTAGCAAGGAAAATCATTCTGAACAGAAAATGACATTTGCAAAAATGGTGGGGTTAATGACAATGAATGTCAAGAAGTAAGGATATACACATATGGTAAAAACATAAAATTGAAGAGTGTTAAGTCTGGTATCACTTTATTGCAACTTAAATATATTTGTACTTCATTTGGGATAAAGGTAGTATGTTATGTGAAGGGGCCATATATATCATAAATATGGTGTTTTTGCTTGAATATTTGATTCATGAGAAATGTTTGTCAAATTCAGATGTCAATGAAGAACTTCCAGCTAGAAGAAAACGAAATCGTGAAGATGGGGAAAAGACATTTGTTGCACAAATGACAGTATTTGATAAAAACAGGTAATGTTGATGGACAACCAAGGCTCCCATAATGAATTTTAAGAAATGTTTTTATTTTAAAGCAGCATGTAAGTGGTGATACTGTTTCTATGCCTTTGTTTCTCTTTATTATGGGTGAAAAAACATTTTCAAATACTAAATTTTTCTCTTTATCACATAGGAAGCAGTAAACACAGATGAGGAACTATTTGGTTCAGTTAAGATTGTTCATTTGACAAGTATTTTCTGAATGTCTGCTCTTTGTCAGACACTGTTCTAGGCAGTGAGAAGGCAACAAAACCCCTGCCCTCATGGAGCTTAATTCCTAATGGAGGGAACAGACACCACCTCCCAAAAATTACATCAACTAATGTCACTTAGTGGGAGTCCTGTGAGGAAAAATAAAGAACAAATAGTGGTTTCATAGAGAAAGCCTCTGGGAGAACATCGTATTTGAGGAGGAGACCAGAATGAAGTGGGCCCTGTGCAAATCTCTATATTTTCTAGAGTTACGGAAGAAGTTGTGTGTATCACTGTGTGGCTCTGTGTGCATTTGGCACGGTAGCAAGGAACACTTGGATTTATAATCACTGATGCAGTTTTCATTTGGTAATTAAGCATCTTAGTGCCAATAAAAGAACCTCTAGGAAGCAAATGCAGCATTCTTTTTTTTGACAGGGTTGGAGGATGAAACCTGTAACGTGCCATTATTTCTTGTCCCAGGCTGCTTACTGGTAGTTTAACACAAGTTCACTGTCGGTCAGGTATAGGACAAAGAGCCAAGAAAAGCAACTAATGCATTTCTCCTACTCTTTAAAAATTAGATTATTACTTTAATGTAACCCACTTACTAGCCACCAGGTAAAGAAAGTTATGGGGCCTTTAATGGGAAAGCAAAGATGATTAAGAATAATGCCATAAAATTTGCTACCATACTGTCATAGGATACATCATTTAATGCCACTTAATGTACCAGCAGAAACCATTATGTTTTTTTTTTTTAAGTCAGAAATTTGAATGTGGACCAAAAAGTTAAATGGGAAAAAAACAGAAAAAAATGTACTAGGGAGAAGGAATTAGGATGTTGCACACTGGGCTTCATCAATGTTGGTAAATGTTCTATTTTAGGCAGTTTGGGGGGAGAGATACATTATATTCTTTTAAGATTTCTTTCTATAGTAACATATTCCTTGTACATTAAAAAACAAAAACAAAACCCTTTTTATTTAATGAAAAAAAAATACCAAGAAGAAACATGGGAGGATGTTCCCCCAACTTATTTTGAATTTTCCAAACCTGTGAAAAGGTTGAAAGAACAATACAGGTAATTAATACCCATGTACCCTGTACCTAGATTCATTGGTTGATAACATTTTACCACATTTGCTTTATTTATAAGTGTGTGTTTTTGTGACAGATGATTTGAAGGTTAGATAGTGACACTGGATTTCATTCCTTAATCCTGAACACTTCAGCATGTATCTCCTAAGAACAGGGACATTTCCCTCCATAACAACAATACACCTGCCATACGTGATTCAGAAACTACTTTCTCTCTCCAATTGGCCAGGAAATTTAACGTGATTCAGAAAGTACTTTCTCTCTCCAGTTGCCCTGATAATGTCCTTTACTGTTCCTGGCTCCTCCCATCAAGGATTGTGATCTGTAGCTAGTTATCAGTTGCCATCTGTTCAGTCTCCTTCAATTTGAAATAGTTTTTCAGTCCCTCTCCCCTTTTTTTTTTTCCTCCCCTCCATTTTGTGCTTTATTGACGACATTTTAAGTACAGGCCTGTAGTTTTGCAGAAAGTCTTTCAGTTTGGACTTTTGTGATTGTTTCCTTATGATTAGATTCAGGTTAAACGTTTTGGGCAGGAACAGTAATTGGTGATACGTTCTCTGTACTTGTCACAGACACAGCTAATAATAGGTTTGTTTACTTGGTTAAGGTGGTGTTCGTCATATTTCTCCATTGTAGTAACATGGTACCTTTTCACTTTAATTAATTAGTATGCAATCTCGGTAATAATTAATATGTGAAACTAGATAAATGTCCTTTTTCTCCCAGCAGCCTTTTACTCAGTAGTTTAGCATCCACTGATGATTCTTCCTTGAATAAATTATTTTATGGCTGTTGCCAAATGGTAACTTTCTATCATTTCTTCTATGTTTATTGGTATTTTTCTGTGAAGAGCATTCCTTCTCTCAACATTTTTTTTTAACAGTATGGATTAACAAATTCCACTTTTTTTCAATCTGTTTTAATCCATTCATGTTGCTAGTTTAATGCTCAAATTGTCCTAAATTTGGTTAGGATGATCCCTCTGAGGAGGCTCCTATGTCCCTTTGACTTACTTATTTTTTGTTTTTACTTATTTTCTGGAGTATTCTAGATATTTCAGGCTTTACGTTCTTTTCCTGCTTCTGCCCTGGAATTGTCCATTTCTTCAAGGAATCTTGGTTCCTTTTAGTAGAGGAAAAGTATTTGCAAGCCAAGATCTGAGGCGTTAGATGATTAAAAATTATTTTTATAAACTCAGAGAAGTTAAAGTATACTGAAAGAATAACCAAAATTCAAAAGCCGTATCAAAAAAGTATGAAATATTGAGTGAAATAAAAAACCTTGTGAAAATAAAAAAGCCATTATAAGCCAAGTCAAAATGAAAATGACAAGTCAGGAGAAAATTAATTTCAACTTACAATATATAGATAGATGTCTCATTCCTCTAATATAAAAAGATCATACTAATTAAAAAGAAAAACACCACAGACCAATAGAAGAATGAGCATGGGATATCATAGAAGTGTTCACAAGGAAGGAAAATGTATGGTTTTTAAACAACTGAAAGGTAAAACATCTGAATATAAAAGTACACTGTGACATCATTTGTTCACTTACCAGTTTGACAGAGATCAAAAAACTTGATAAACCACTGTTGATGAGGCTGTGGGGAAAAGGGCTTCTTCACACATGACAAGCAGGAGAGTAAATTGGATTATAGCTGTCAGGTGTACATAATAAGCTAGCATATTATGTAGCCATGCAGACATGCATGAGGAAAGGTTTTCATTTTAGAAGTATACCGATATATTACTTACTCAGATTTAAAAAATCAGCTTTAAAAATACTAAGTTGAACAGCTTTGCTGATACTCTATTGAAGTAGAGTGCATTCACGTAGCACAGCACAAAGACAAAAATTCTCAAGTCAAAATCGTTTGGTATTAAGAGTCAGACTTCGGCGACAGACTACCTGGATTCAGCTGCTAGCTCTGACTACTTACTGTCATCTTAAAGCAAGTTACTTAACCCTCTATGCCTCAGATTCCTCTTCTGAAAAATGGAGTAATAGCATCTACTTCACAGAGTTGTTGGGAAGATTAAATGAACCACATAGTGTTTAAAATAGTGCCTGGCACATAGTAAGCAC
Organism: Camelus bactrianus; assembly: GCF_048773025.1. NCBI lineage: Eukaryota > Metazoa > Chordata > Mammalia > Artiodactyla > Camelidae > Camelus > Camelus bactrianus. The sequence goes on along the minus strand of NC_133554.1, from coordinate 37,229,749 downwards.
TCAATAAATGTTAGCTAATATCACCTAACAGAATTTCTCTAAGACTGATGGAGAGAAGCCAGATTCTTAATATACATATAATCATTGAGTATGGTTGAAGAATGGTATTTAGGTTAGTAGTGTTACTAGTGTTTAATGGTATGGAGAAAATAATATAAACTATATATATACACACACAAATATGTACACACACAATAAAACTATACTGTGAGTATGGGTATAATTTAATTGATTCTTTGATTCAACCAGTATTTCATTTATTCATTCACCCATGAAATGTTTATTGAGCACCTATATGTGCCAGGTGCCCCCAAGATCTTGTAGTTACAAGTCATCATTATAATCATCAATTAGTTTACTGGTCAAGTATAAAAGTCAAGAATTCTAGTTCAGGCATTTACAATAGTTAAAGATAACAGAGACGTAGTTCCCTAAGGCAAGTATTGTAACACTGTTGTTATCCCATTTTTAAAAGTATAAAGCCTGCACACATGCTTTATACTTAATGTTTAAAACTTAACAAGTTTTAAGACCTTAGGCATATTTACTTTAAATGTTCAAAGTTATATCTGAGTAGCTACAGTAATGAAATAATTCTAGTAATAGTACAAATCATTAAAATTGCTTTTGTAGGAATGGAGCATAGGTATATTTTTAAATCTTGTTGGGTATGTAAGCTAGTTTATAAATTTAATGCTTTTTAGAATAAATCTAAAGATGTAGAATTTGTGTACTTACAATAATACACAGGTTACTTTAAAGTGTATGTGTTTGTCTAACAGGCGCTTACAGCTTTTAGATGGGGAATATGAAGTAGCCATGCAGGAAATGGAAGAATGTCCAATAAGCAAGAAAAGAGCAACATGGGAGACTATTCTTGATGGGAAGGTATGGACTACTTAGAAGACTGAGCACGTTATAGTTATGAACTCCCATTTTTGACTGATGTTTTCTTCCCCAAATGCAAATTCATGTTGGAAGTAAAGAGCCCTTTTTAAACATACTTTGAAAAACACAAGTGAAAATTATCTAGTCAGAGTATTTAATGGAAGGCATCATCCTTGGAGCCAGACTGCCAGGTTCAAATCTCCACTCCTAGCTATGTGGCATCTGGCAGATTACTTAATCTTGTGTGTCTCTGTTTTCTCATCTGTAAAACAAGGCATAGAATTGATGGATTAAATGAACTAATTAATGAAAGATGCTTAACACCGTGCCTGGCATAAAATAAGTGCTCAATAAATGTTAACTGATATTTTAAATCCCATTCATAGTAATAGCAGGTAACATTTGAGACTAGTAATAAATTTATCAGGAAATACGCAAATCTTAGATGAAGCAGTCTTAACTCTTCTAAGAGACTTTAAAAAAATAGACATACATTTCTTGGATAGGCAGACTCAACAGAATATCAGTGTCATTTATTTCTAAATGTATTAGAGCTGTGTACCAGCACAAGCAAAATCCTGATTTTTTTTTAGGCCTTAAAAATTAGTCTCAAGTTAACCTAAAACAGTATGTAATAATACTAAGGAAACTTACGAGAACGTTTTCTGAGACCCTTTATTTAGCAGACAATAGAACATACTATAAAGTTAAAAGAACTTAAAATTTATGTTATAAGCATAGGAATAGATAAGCACATCACTGAAGCATAGTCTTGAAATAGTTTCCTGTACATTTTGAATTAGTCTGTGATAAAATTGGCATTCAATCTGTATGGGAAAGATAAATTGTTCATTACCTATGTGACAGAATTGGCCTCTAGCCATCTGGAAATAAACTAAGGCCTAATAAATTCCAGAAGGCACATAAATGTAAATGTAAAAAATAACACTACATAACTTCAGAAAAAAACATAGGTGAATATTAATATAATCTTGCTATGAGAAAAGCCCTTTTAGTATAATGCTTAAACTAGAAAGCATAAAATAAAAATGACTAAAGTGAATCATTTCTATACTGCAGAAATCTAAAGTTAAGATCAAATGATGTACTGGAGCAAATATTTTTAACATACAAAAGGCTAATATGAATATGCAGTTAAATAAGAAAAAGATAAGCAATCTGTAATTAGAAAAATGTAACCATGTGTAAAGGACAGTCTGGCAGTTCTTAAAGCAACAAATATAGATGTCCAGTAAGCTTTTAAAAAAATACTCACCTTACTAGTATTCAAAGACATGCCAACAGACTCAGAGATTTTACTTTTGACTACCAGATTGAGAGTTTCTAGTTGGAGATGTGAGGACACATATTCTCAAATAATGCTTTAATGTAAGAATAAGTTGGTACAGCCTTACTGCAGGGCAGACTGGCAATATGGATAAAAATTTTAATTGTGTATATAATTAACAATTCATTCTATATACCAATTTCCATTCTACAGTTTTGTCACAGGGTAGTAACTGGTTAACTGAAAAGATGTAGGTAACAGGTCTTGTCAAATTTTTAAATAGCTAAAAATAGGAAACATCTTAAATCTTAAGAAGATAACCATTAAAAAGAACAATACTTTGACAAGAAGATTTCCATGATATTTAATTTTTACATAATACATACACCCATTTTTTCTAAAATTAATCATATTAGTGGTTACCTCTAGGTGGGTGGGATTTTTAAATATTTCTTTATACTTACCTATAGTATTGGAATTTTCTGCAGCTATTTATTGTCTTTATGTTTTAAATTTCTTATTTAAAGTTTGTTAAGCTTATCCATGAGAAAGTAAGAATTATATATCTGAGTTCTTGGGTTTTCCCAACAAACTGAGGCAGTGTGAAATGGGCATCCTTTTAAGTCAGGTCATATAGATTCACATTTTTATTACTTTTATTTTAAATAAATGTCCCATAATTTACTAAACCATTGTCACTTTAATGGATAATTCAGTTATTTAATTTTTTTTTAACGTGTTCAAAAATGTAGTGAGTATACCTGTAGTACATGTATCGTTTTCATTGCAGGTATTTTTTTTTTCATTGATGTATAGTCAGTTACAATGTGTCAGTTTCTGGTTTACAGCATAATGTCCCAGTCATGCATGTAGATATACATATATTCATTTTGATATTCTTTCATTAAAGGTTATTACGAGATACTGAATATAGTTCCCTGTGCTGTACAGGAGAAATTTGTTTTTTATCTGTTTTTATATGTAGTGGTTGATCTTTCATTGCAAGTATTTTTATAAGAAAAATTCCTAGAGGTGGACTCACTGTGTCAAAATTGGTTTATGTGATTACATTTTCACCTCATTCCAATCTAAAGTTACAGTTTTAAGAGAACTACTTGTAATAAAGATGTAGGAGTTCAGGCTTGTATAGCAGTAAAATAAGTAGGAGCCCATTGAAGTTTTCTATAAAAGGGAGTAGCATGAAAGCAGTGTTTGAGAAGATTGTTTGATCTTCCGGATACAGATAGAGAAGTAAAAATTAGAAGCAGGGAGAGCAGCTGAGATACTACAGTAATAAGGTAGTAAGGCTTTATAGTTGGTGATTGTATAAGAAGCAAAAGCAAAAATAGGGGTCAAATGTAATTCTGAAATTTTTGGTTTAGGGTCACTAGTAGAATGATAATACTTGAAACAAAAATAACTGTACTTGGGGAGGAAAGAAAAGAACAGATGTCTAAACATACTTTAGTTCAAGGTGACCTTGATATCCAAGTGGCAGTGTCCATGAGGCAGTTGGAGATACATGGGTTTAGAGCTCAAGTATAAAGAATGGAGAATCAATTTGGGATTATCAGCCTAATACGTAAATCTTTGGGGATGGGTAGAGATTGGGGCATATGGCTAAATGTTAGCTAGGAATTAAGGAGACCAAGAGAAGAGTCGTTGTGTAAGTGATTAGAGGTAGAGGAGGAAAGCCAAGATAGTTCACTGTCCCAAAACCCAAAGAGAAGCAAGGGCAGTCATCAGTGAAGCTGAGGGAAGTCAAGGAAAATAACTAGTTTCTATAACCATTCAGTTTACACAAAGAAAGTAATTGGTCATCTAAGAGAGGGTGCAAATTGGCAGGTTTGGTGTACCACAGTTTTCTAATTTTTTTAAAGTTTATTGGTTAGCAACAAATAAAAATGGGAATATTTGTCATGGGAACTTGGATTTATGGCTTCTTACAAAATCTGAAAATCTGGCTGTGCTGGGCCAGTGTTTGTACAGAGCAGCAGTTCAGCAGTAGCCAGTAAGTGGCTGCCTCTTAGACAGCCTGAGTCCCCCAGCACTACTGTCTCTGCTGAGCCATACATTGACTTTATTTGCTTGGCCATCCCTCTAGGCATTTGGGGTTTTTAAGGAAGAATCTGTGATTTAACTCAAATCGACATTAACTTACCATAATTTTTTTTTATTCCTAGTTTCTTTCAGTTCATTATTTGGAATCTTCACTCTTTTTCATGTTTTTTCTTTTTTAGAGGCTGCCTCCATTTGAAACATTTTCTCAGGGACCTACATTGCAGTTCACTCTTCGTTGGACAGGAGAGACCAATGATAAATCTACAGCTCCTATCGCCAAGCCTCTTGCCACTAGAAATTCAGAGAGCCTCCATCAAGAAAACAAGCCTGGCTCAGTTAAACCTACTCAAACTATTGGTAAGAAAATATTACTGTCAAAATAATACTTTGCAGAATTAGGACTTAGGCTTTAGATTAATTTGCTTGTCTTTTGCTCCAGTAATTCTTTGGGAAATACTATTTGATTTATTAAACAGACAATAAAGTATTAATCCTATATTAAATATAAAGTTTTGTGTTGAGATGCTAATCCACAGTTCTTTATTCAAAACCTACTTGTGCCAAATGTATGTGAGAATTTGGGGGTGTTTTTGGTTTTTATAAGCATGGTATAGTATGCAGTACATGTGCTGTGTATCATACAACACCTCCAGATGAGGTCTTACAGCTTTATGTCAATTTAGGACAAGTCTTTCCACTAAATAAATTTGTCTCAAACTCATGAGAAAGTTACTGGTTTTCAGAGCTTTTTAGATTTTGGAATTAAGTCTATAAAAGGCTTTGGAACTGTAAGCTTTTTAAAATTCACGTAAGAATTTGTGTATGTTATACAACTGACTTTAGTATTTCAGAGTGTTTGTACAAATTTAGGGCTGGAAGAGGATCATCATAACCTAAATTTTACTAGGTTACAATTTTTCAGTAAATTTTTAAGAGGGAAAAACATTTACAAATTGTGGCAGAGTTCACCCGGCTAGGTTAAGGCTCAGGTTGTAGTATTCTTTCATTTTGTATCTGCCTGATAGGAACACTGTCCTTGACCTGAGAGCATTCATGTGTTTATATCTAACTCTGTGTAAAGAAGGCAGAAAGCTTAAGATAGCTGTCTTTGACATTATCCACTCATGTCTGTTAATTATGTGTAGGTTAGTAAGAGTCAGATTCAAGAGATACAAGAAATGACCCATGTCACGGGAAAGATTTCCCAAGTAAATTGGTCTGGGCACTTAAAATATTCTGTGTCCAGTCAAATAGATAAAAGAGTTTTAAAGAAACTGAGAAGAAATGTTTTATACACATACGAAATGGTTACTTTTGTCAGGGAAAATAAAATTTTTAAGTCTGTAAAGTAATACACCAAAATTATTAGCAATGATTCTCTTTTGGATTTAGGGTGATATTAATACAATTGTTTTTATTTAATTTCTGTTAAACCAGCATTTAGTGGATGTGTGCTCACTGCTCTGCACTGGGAATACAAAGACCAATCAAAATCACACTCTCACCTCAAAGTGCTTAAGACATCACAGTGACTGCATATAATCACTTGGGGTTATTTTTATAATGTTTTAGGACATAGGTAGTGGTTTTTAAAGGAAAAAAAATGGTTCCTGCCAATAAAGGCCTTAATATCTGATGAGGGGTGCTGATTAAGGAGATTGTTTCCATGAACATCAGTTGAGGATTAGAAGAGAAATTGTGTTAAATACCATAAGAAGAATTTTGCGAAACCTTTAATGTTTAATTGTTTTCATAAGATACATTATTTTACTTTTTAGAAGCAAGTATTTTCATTAAATATTAAAGTCTATGTTTTCAGCTGTTAAAGAATCATTGACTACGGATCTGCAAACAAGAAAAGAAAAAGATACTTCAAATGAAAACCGACAAAAATTAAGAATATTTTATCAGGTAAATATAGCTGAACCTTTTTTAAGTAATGATGAGATGCCTTTGTTTTGCATGTTTCATCTGAAATATTTTGGCATATTTTAATAAAAACAATGCCTCTGATTTGATTTTCCTTTTATATTGTTTTAACTATTTTTAAAGGTGATATTGAAACAAAATATGTTGAGATATGTAAGTTGGAGATTTGCTGTTTGGTTTTTGTTTTTTTGTTATTTTTAAAGTTCCTTTATAACAACAATACAAGACAGCAAACTGAAGCAAGAGATGACCTGCATTGCCCGTGGTGCACTCTGAACTGCCGCAAACTTTACAGCTTGCTCAAGCATCTGAAGCTCTGCCACAGCAGGTTCATCTTCAATTATGTTGTGAGTAACTTCTCATTTTTTCTTCCTAATAATACATTATACAATATTAAGACAATTTGACTTTCAGAAATTGTACTTCATGCAAAATACCAAAGTTTCTTCATTTGATGGACTGCTGTGAATTACAGTGAATGATACACAGTTTACATATATTTGCATAAGGTACCTATACTGACTCACATAATCCTCACACTAGCTCTCTGAATTAAGCAGTAATTTCCTTATCCTTGCTCAGACAGGAAATAATTTGTACAAAGTTACCAAGCCAGTAGATGTCTCAGCCAGGATTTTAACACAGATCTTTCTGGCTTCCTGTTCACCATGCTGGAATGCCTGGCTTAGTTTTCAAAACATTAAGAACTCACAAATACTTTTTAATTAATTAAATTTGAGGGATAGGTATTTAGGGTAAGATAATTAATATTTTCTTTTCCTAAACCCCTTGCCATTTTTGTTACAGTATCATCCAAAAGGTGCTAGGATAGATGTTTCTATCAACGAGTGTTATGATGGCTCCTATGCAGGAAATCCTCAGGATATTCATCGCCAACCTGGATTTGCTTTTAGTCGCAATGGACCAGTAAAGAGAACACCTATCACACACATTCTTGTGTGCAGGTAGGTAAAAAGGTCATACAACAAAAGTTTATTCTCTGATTTATTGATGATGTCGGAGGAATAAAAGGGAGCCAGACAAAGGTACTATTTAGGTGGGAGTCCTAATTTCAGTATTAGCTGAGTCTCCCGGGCTGGTATACTACTTTATAACCCTCCTGGCTCCTGTTTCTGCAGAGGTTTTCTCACTTCCTCCTTACAGCTTATTGCTGTGGTGTTAATGTCACTACTGCTCTAGTGGTCAGGGGGATTAGAGAAGTCTCCCAGTGGAGGTTTCTGGGTGCATAACTAGGTAGAATCCTGTAAGAGAGGAATGTACTCTATTTGGGTGGTGTGAAATATAAAGAACCCTCTCCATGTTACTGAATTTATTACATCAAGCTTTCTTTTCATTAGGCCAAAACGAACAAAAGCAAGCATGTCTGAATTTCTTGAATCTGAAGATGGAGAAGTGGAACAGCAACGAACATACAGCAGTGGACACAATCGTCTGTATTTCCATAGTGACACTTGTTTACCTCTCCGTCCACAAGAAATGGAAGTAGATAGTGAAGATGAAAAAGATCCTGAATGGCTAAGAGAAAAGACCATTACTGTAATTATTATTATTGTATCATAATATTATTGACAGTGATTTTAGAATTTTATGATTAAATGACTTTTATTTAAAAACTAATAATTATTTAATAAGAATTAAACTTTTGATTTAATGTAAAGGAACTTTTTCTAAATTAAGGGATTTAGGAATCCACAGTTTATATACTTGTGTCATTTTACTAGTTACCAACTAAAGGAAATACTAATTTTACTGTGATTTTTGTATTTTTTTTTAAATTTTATTTATAGGTAACTTTCATAATTTAGAATTTCCTTTTTAAAATTACTACTTAAATAGACATTGTTTTTAATAAACATTACCACTGTGCTGTTATAAATAAGTTGTGGAATTTTTAATTGCAAAAAAATTCTATTTTTGACAATCTCACAATTTGTTCTTAGAAGTACCTATTATATTTATTCTGTATTTAATAGATATTTTTTCTTTCCTTTTATAAAGCAAATTGAGGAATTTTCTGATGTTAATGAAGGAGAGAAAGAAGTGATGAAACTCTGGAATCTCCATGTCATGAAGCATGGGTAGGGTATTTCTAAATTCAAATATTCCATTTCCTTTATGCTCTTTTTGCTGCTTCACATTCTATAAATCTACCTGTGTTAGAATCTTATGTAAAATTCTGTTAATTTAGATGTAACATTCCTAAATATGCTAATTCAAGAATTACATTTGCATAAAGAAATATGGTGATCCTCAAAGAATGTATAAGGAAGGTGCTAGCTATAACAGCAGAGTTTTATTTAATGAGCACCCCCTCCTTTTTTTTTTAATAACACCATTTTCATTCCTTTAATTGCTAGGGAATACAAAAATAACATGCCACATTCTCCACACCTGGAAATCCTGAAAACTCTCACACTTAATTACTACAGTTTTTTTTAATTGCTTAATTATTCAGAATAAAATATAAACAGCTTTTCTGGTTTCTTACTACTGCTTCATAAAGGTCAAGGTTAGAACAGTCCTTATTTCTCTTGCCTTTGTGGTTAAAGCATTGTTTTTCCTGCAGATCTGCCTCCTTCTCTGTATGAACTATTCCCCTGTCAGTACACGTGTTTTCCTTCTCTACCTTCATTAGTGTTAGATCCTCAGAGGCGTTCCTGTACAGCACAAGTATTTAAGGTTTTTTCATTTCTGATAAGTGAAATAAATGGGAGGGGGCACTTTTGTTTCTTTATTCTTGGGGAGTGAAGAGGAGTTCGTCCAGATGTTTGGGTGCATGGTCTATAGCCTTTTTTTGTTAACTGCCTTGAGCTAAGAATAGTCTTCACATTTTTATGGGTTGTAAAAAAGAAAAAAGAGGAAGATGACAGAGATCACATATGGCTTGTAAAGACTGAAATATTTACTATCTAGCCTTTTACAGAAAATGTTTGCCTGGTCCCTGGTCTAGTTGTAAAACCCAGTTAAAGTAAACCCATGAATAAAGTATGTATGTGGAGGCTTGGCTGAAATCTGTTTTTCCTTTTGTTCAGATACGCCAGTTTCAAGATAGAATTTTGGTCAAATTACTTAAAATTGAGTTCTGTTTTAATTCCTTGATCTAAATCTGTTAGCATAACAACTATTAGGTTCATTATATACTGGCATTATAAAGTGGCAGGTAGTTGGTAAACAATTTGGAATTTTTCAAATCTGCAGGCAAGACTTACAGACTCTGTTGGACTCTCAGTTTCAGTGGGTAACTGAGCAGCCTTCTCCTGTTGGGTTTAATTTGGTTGTCTCAAATTTTATTCATTGTATATGCACCCTTTTTGCTTTCCACCGAAACAGTCATGCTGACCACATTTGTTGTGACATCTTCATTTTTTCAAAGGTTTACCATGAACTGAAAATGTAGACAAACACTGCTTCTAAAATAGGAAAGAGAGAATAGTTAGTATTATATAGTTTATGAGAAGTGGTGCTGGCAAGTGAAAATATTTTAATTGCTGTATGTAATTTCATTAGGGAAAACAGAAATGACATCTGTTTTAGCTCTATTAAATCTCTCTGAATTTCTAAAATGGTAAGCTCATTCAGGTGGTTGAATTTCAGATTCACTATAGTTTTACTAAGTTAAATCATCATTTATGGATTTGGATATAGTCTTACTGTTCTTTAATGGTTATCACTGTTGTGTTTGACAGAAATGCTTTGTATTGCTATTGATGTTTTGTGTTGTTTTTATTAAATAGGTTTATTGCTGACAATCAAATGAATCATGCCTGTATGCTGTTTGTAGAAAACTATGGACAGAAAATAATTAAGAAGAATTTATGTCGAAACTTCATGCTTCATCTAGTCAGCATGCATGACTTTAATCTCATTAGCATAATGTCAATAGATAAAGCTGTTACCAAGCTCCGTGAAATGCAACAAAAATTAGAAAAAGGAGAATCTGCTTCCCCTGCAAATGAAGAAATCACTGAAGAACAAAATGGAACAGCAAATGGATTTAGTGAAATTAACTCAAAAGAGAAAGCTTTGGAAACAGATGGTGTCTCAGGGGTTTCAAAACAGAGCAAAAAACAAAAACTCTGAAAAGAAAAGGTCTAACCCATGTTATGGACAAACACTGAAATTTCATTCTAGGGAATTCAGTCTCTAGGAAGAGTTTTGTTTTGTTTTTAATCATAGGTTCCAAACAGGCACTGTCAGATGAAGTAAATGATTTCAACAAGGATATTTTTATCAGGGTTCTACTTGACTTCATTATGCAGCATTACATGTGTATCAGTTTTATTGATGTCATTAAAACATTCTCAAGTTTGAGCATGAAAAGCAATACTTCAAAGAAAGTATTTTTAACTTCAACAGTTGTCTTATGAAATATATTGAATTGATAATCTAGAACTTATTTCATATACTTAAATTTTTTTTTTGCATTTGTGACTGGCTGTTTTTCTACTTTGTAATTGTGAGACATTTTCTTGGGGAGGGAATTGGAATGTGGTTCCCTTTTTTAAAAATTGGAGATTTTTGTGAAATTATGTTGCATTACTGTTTGCAGTCAAACCTTGATCCTTGATTTTGAAATCATTTATCAATTTGGATTGAAAAATTACAACATAAGATATTTACATTATGTAAATTCATCTTAAAATTTAAAAGTAGCACTTCTTCATCTTATGCCTGTTTGAGAACATGTTAATTTTTCATTGTTGACAGTGAAGTGTCATGGTGGTTTATAAGGTTACTGACCATTTATTTTTATGTGGATAATTTTAGTGCATTGCTCACCCAGTATATTTTTTTAAACTTGAACGTTTTGCTGTTTTTGTTTTTTTTTTTTTCCTTTCCCAATTAGGTAATCACATGGAAAATTCAGCTGTCCACATCTCTTCATTAGGATTGTAAACCAAGGGAAGAACGAGTTTGAGATTTTTTAAGATGCCACTTTCGAGGGAGGAAATGTTCTATAAAAATGAACCGGAAAAATGTTCTAACTTTTTTTTCTTTGCAAGGATGTCTTTGTAATGTATTTCATGATTAGAATATCCAATACAGATAAGCTGACTTGAATCGTTTTGAGCAATTTTGCCCTGTGTTATATGTGTTTTATGCACATATTTGCAGTTGGATTTTCTCCAACAGAAAGTGGTTTCACTACTGGCACATTACCAAGCACCAATAGATTTTTATTCCAACTCCAAGCACTGTGGTTGAGTAACATCACCTCAATTTTTTATTATCCTTAAAGATAATTGCATTTTCATATTCTTTATTTATAAAGGATCAATGCTGCTGTAAATACAGGTATTTTTAATTTTTTTATTTCATTCCACCACCATCAGATGCAGTTCCCTGTTTTGTTTAATGAAGGGATATATAAGCTTTCTAATGGTGTCTTCAGAAATTTATAAAATGTAAATACTGATTTGGTCTTTAAGATGTGTTTAACTGTGAGACTATTTAACTAATAGTGTGGATGTGATTTGTCATCCAGTATTAAGTTCTTAGTCATTGATTTTTGTGTTTAAAAAAATAGGAAAGAGGGAAACTGCAGCTTTCATTACAGACTCCTTGATTGGTAAGCTCTCCAAATGATGAGTTAGAGTAAACTCTGATTATGCCTCTGGATAGTGGATTTTGAGCAATTCTCTCGGGCTTTAATTTGCTAAAGCTGTGCACATATGTAAAAAAAAAAAAGATAGATTATTTTAGGGGAGATGTAGGTGTAGAATTATTGCTTATGTCATTTCTTAAGCAGTTATGCTCTTAATGCTTAAAAGAAGGCTAGCATTGTTTGCACAAAAAGTTGGTGATTCCCTCCCCCAAATAGTAATGAAATTACTTCTGTTGAGTAAACTTTTTATGTCATCTTATAATAAAAGCTGAAAAAGTCCCTTTGTTTCTATTTATAAAAAAAAAAGCTTTTCTATATGTACCCTTGATAAGAGATTTTGAAGAAATCATGTAAGATGATAAAGCATTTGAATGGTACAGTAGATGTAAAAAAAAATTCAGTTTAAAAAGAACGTTTGTTTTTACATTAAATGTTTATTTGAAATCAAATGATTTTGTACATAAAGTTCAATAATATAAAAGCTGTATTCTGTTTTGGTTTTGTTTTTTATTATTATGCATTGTTAATATGTGCACAAAAATTTTGGCTTAGGATAGTAAGGATCCAGAAAAAATAATACACCCTTTGGTCAGAGCTGTAGTTCAGAATAATGTCAATATTAGTTAATGTAACAGCTATCCATCTTTTGGGTATGCGTTTTTTTTGTTATTTTCTTTGAATTTATCTTGGCCTTCAAAAAGCCCATAAAAACTAAATTAAAAAGTAAACAAAAAGCCCATACAAAAGATAATTATAAAGTGATATCTTGTATAATAAAAATATACTACAATTCTGTGAGGTCAGTAGTTGTACAGAAGTGTTGCCGATTCCACTGTTCTCGCTTTATGTACTGGTTTTTTTGTACTTTGCTTTATGTACAAGCTTGTTGCTTGTACATGTTGCTGTGTATTTGAGCTGAGTGCCCCTCTGCTTCTGAAGCTAACTTTCTTTTAAGCATCTGCTTCCTGTTCATTATACTGCTAAGTCAGTCGCACTGGCTTTAGTACTGCCTCACGGTCTCAGTTGGTGCTCAGATATTTGGTCGCATGAACTGAAGGCTTTACATGCCATGCTAAGTGTTTGGATTTCAGGCAATAGGAAGTATTTGGAGATTTACTGCCAGATAGGACACCACCAATTTGTTACCGGTGAGCCATGGTTACAAGAATTTGGGAGGGGAGAAGCACTACATAGGGAGAGTCACTAGGATGCTATGGAAATCCAGGTGAAATTTCCAACTAGAACACTGCCTGTCATGAAGTGCCCAAGAAGTAATCACTGAGTGGTGGTTCAGTGTGAAGGAATGAAAATGTACTAATATGCAGTGACAAAGCCAAGAGAGGAGAGTTTCAAAAAAGAAGCAGTAGTCCTGTAACAGAAAAGTAAGATGGTAACTTTAAGGGATTTAAGTGATAGAAAACAGCTTTAATGAGTTTAGTAAATGGAAGATGAGTTGGAGAAATTTATCATGAAGAATATGTAAAAATGAGGCCACAGCAAGAGTGGGACAAAGGAAGGATCAGGGCGAGTGGATGGGAAGGTTGATTTTAGACTAAAGAAAACAGATCAAAGATATAAGTCGCCAGAAAAAGGAAGGAATGAGATCAAAGACATGGATTCAGCTTGCTAAAGATGAAAGTTTGCTGATAATACTGTTGGTTAAAAAAAAAAATGGGGAAATGGGGACTCAAGACATTTCTGGTGGAAAAATAAATTAGAACCTCTGGAGAGAGCAATTTGGTACTTTCTATTAAAATCATGATGCATTTAACCTTTTTGCCCTAACAATTCCATCCTTAGGAATTTATCCAACAAATGGGAACATACATAAGCTGACAAATTGTTACCTCTGTTGAAAATAGATTAGACACAAGTCATGAGTAGGAGACTAGTTAACTTATCATAGTCCATATAGGTAGAATACTATACACCCATTAAAAAGGGATCAGGAAGGTTTGTTGTAAACCAACGTGGAACAAATTCTAAGATAAAAGGTACAGAATAGTTTTTAGTATGCTTCTATTTTTTTTAAACAGATTGAAAAATTAATGTGCCCATATTTGCTTGGGATATAGAGTATGACAGAAGCAGCTACACCTGCATGTTCTCTGCACAGTCTTATGATCCAGTTTTTGGAGGCTCTTCTGTACTTCTTCGTATGTGCTACTTTATACAAGCATATGGTTGATTTTTATACAGAGGTAAAAATGCACTCAAGTACATTCTTAGACAAACAAGATTGTTACTTAAATGTCACATGGATGAGTCACATTATAAAGCTAGCTCTAGAGAACAGGGCTGCTACCTCCTGAAGTACTGTAGTTTTTTACCTGTTGTCTTTTCCCATTTCTGACCATCCTAACCATGTGGCAAAAGCTTCCACCAGGGGCCACTGGCAGGTCACCAACTCTATATTTGCGTCCACGCTACTCCACCCTTTTTCAGAGCCCAAATAGGTTCCATCTGCTCTAGCATGCTGCCACTAGCAGCCATTCTTTCTCTCATCGACTGAATGTGTGCAAGCACTTGTCCCAAGCTCTGGGAATGAGAAGTTGAGTAAGACTAAAATCCTGTTTCAACGATTCTCCCAGCCCTCATGTCAAAACTACAGTCACATCACTTCTTCCTTCTCCTGTCCCTAAACAAGCATGTATCTCTTGACTAGAATTAATTGCTTATTACTCCAGAGAAAGGGTGAAATTATACAGGTATCAGAATAAGCTTTTTATATTTTGGGACAAATTTATGAATCACCTAGTAAAAGTACTCAGACTGTAACAGGAGTCCATAAAGCTTATCTTTCTTCACTAATCCAACTAAGATTTTCTTCTGAGTGCATTCTGTCTAAATTATACCGATTTCTTTTTATTTAAGGGGTGGGGGGCTGGGTCTTCTGTGAGGCCCTATAGGAAAAGGACCATGGTTGCCATGTGGGTAATTAGGCTTAAGGAGCTTTATTTATTTATTACCTATTGATCACCTAATACGGTCTTTTCCTTAGCTAGGCATGAGGATACAAAGACAAACAAACCAGACATTGTACCTGTCCTCATGAATCGAATTCCAGAGAGGGAGACATTCACTTATGCTTTAGTAAGCCGCGTTCCAAAGTGTCTAATCTCCAACTGGTGTCCTGGGGACATCGGGTAGTGTGGTGGAAGAACTGATAGCTGGTAAGCTTGGACCTGAATGCCGACTATGGTGCTTGTGCAACTACAAAACTCATAACCACACTGAGTTTGTTTCCTTAACTGTAAAGTAGGATTAAAATGCCTTCTTCAACAAGGGACCTAGCACAGTGCCCTGCTCTTGGACAGCATCGCTGCTTCCTCCCCTACAACCATATAGTTTTGCCAACTTCAATCCTCCACTCCCATCTCTGAAGAAAAAAATCATATGCTAAATTGTAGAAGTCTGCTCCCTCTTCCACAAGTTATTTTAAGAACATGGAGAAGTCCTCCCTGACTTCAGACTATGCTACAAAGCTACAGTAATCAAAATAGTATGGTACTGGCATAAAAAACAGACACATAGATCAATGGAATCAAATATTCCAGAAATTAACCCACGCACTTATGATCAATTAATCTATGACAAAGGAGGCAAGAATACACAATGGAGAAAAGCCAGTCTCTTCAATAAGTGATGCTGGGAAAACTGGACAGCTACCTGTAAAAGACTGAAATTAGAACATTCTCTAACACCATATACGAAAATAAAACTCAAAATGGACTTAAATGTAAGACCAGATTCTATAAAACTAGAGGAAAACACAGAACACTTTCAGACATAAATCACAGCAATATATTTTTTGAACCAGCTCCTGGAGTAATGGAAATAAAAGCAAAAATAAACAAATGGGATCTAATTAAACTTAAAAAGCTTTTGCACAGCCCAGGATACCAACAACAAAATGGAAAGACAACCCACAGAATGGGAGAAAATATTTGTAAATGATGTGACTGACAAGGGACTACTTTCCAAAATATACAAACAGCTCATACACCTTAATACTAAAACAAAACAAAACAAAAAAGCAACCCAATCCAAAAATGGGCAGAAGACCTAAACAAGCAATTCCCCAGTGAAGACATACAAATGGCCAATAGGCACATGAAAAAATGCTCAGCATCTCTAATTGTCAGAGACATGCACGCAAACCAAAACTGTGAGATACCACCTCACACCAGCCAGAATGGCCATCATTAAAAAGTTTACAAATGATTAATGCTGGAGAGGGTGTGGAGAAAGGGAACCCTCCCTCACTGTGGGTGGGAATGTAAATTGGTGCAGCCGCTATGGAGGATGGTGTGGAGGTTCATTAAAATACTAAAAACACTTACCATGTGATCCAGTAACCCCACTCCTGGGCATATACCTGGAGAAAAATATAATTCAAAAAGACATATGCACCCCAATTTCATAGCAGCACTATTTGCAATAGCCAACATATGGAAAACAACCCAAATGACCATCAACAGATGACTGGATAAAGACAATGTGGTATACATCTTAAAAAAAAAAAAAAAAAAAAAAAAAAAAAAAAAAAAAAGCTTCACTGATATCAATTAAATCATAATTTTTGCTATTTTTAAAAGCTCTCTGGGAAATTCCAATGTGTAGCCAGGGTTGAGAATAACTGCTATAGAAGATACAAAAGCTCAAGAAACTTATAACCTAGTGGGTTTAAAGCAGGTATCACAAACTCATAAACCCATGGGGTCAGCAGTTAAATGAGCTATGCAGCTGAGTATTATACCAACCTAGGAAGACAGAATAAAGAGAAGATACCAGTCTTCCAAAAAGAAAAAACATACAACCAAAAAAAAAAAAAGAAGAAAAAAAAAAGAAAAAACAACTTACAAATGTACAGGCATCAGAATGGCATTGACTTTTCCTAGAAGACAACAGTGCAATACATTCAAATTCTGAGGGGAAACAATCTCCAACCTAGAATTCTTCATGAGTCACAGTAGGATATAGAATAAAGAGATTTTCAGACCTCTATTTTTCAAACAATTCACTCTTGGGGCACCCTTTCTCAGGAAGTGGAGGAAGTGCTCCACTAAAATGAACAAATAATAAAGGAATAATCCAAGAAAGAGGAAGACATGGGATATTGGAAACAGGAGATGCAACAGTGGATTTGAGCTGGGCAAACTATCCGTTCTGGCTGATTTACATATGTGTGGACAGTTCTGAACCAGTTTAGAGATACCCAAGTGTGTTGCCATCAATGACAGTTATCACGAAAGTTTGTTCTTAAATAATTGAATCAATCTCACATCTTGAACTAAACCCTTCATACTTAACAGAGGAGTTAGAAGCTTACTCTGCTCCCCTCTACAGCGAAACCCCTCAAGAGCTCTATTTACCTTTCGTCTCTCTTTACTCTATTTTTTGTTTTGATACTAAAATCTATTACATAGCTTCAGAATTTATGCTTCTCCAGAGAGACTAAGTAGCATAATTTCCCTATTCCTCCTCCTAAGTACAACTAAAAGCCCTAGAAAAAAAATATAAAACAAACATAAGGAGGCTCTGACAAATGGCCAAGGGACCACAAAACCCAAGGAACCCAATATTCCAACACTGTATGTTCCTTGGTTCCATTCTTGTCATGTGTATCCCAGACCTGGGGCTGAAGAAGCCAGCAACCTGGAAATGCCAACAGGCACAGACAAAAAAAGCCTGCTCTCTGTAGCCAAAGGACCCAGAAAGGGGCAGCCTAGCAAGACAGAAACTGACAGGCGACCACCACTCCACTCCAGCCAGACACCATCATACAGGGCCCAGTGGTGGTGGTCACAAAAAGACCTGTCCAAACCAGAACTTGTGACGGTGACCTTATTTGGAAAAGGGGTCTTTGCAGGTATAAAGATACTGAGATGAGATCATCCTGAATTATTTGGGTGGGTTCTAAATCCAAGATAAGCGTCCTTGTAAGAGATGGAAGGAGAGGCAGAGACTGGAGTTAGGCAGCAGGTCAAGGAATGCCTGGGGCTACCAGAAGCTGGCAAAGGCGAGGAAGAATTCTCCCTTAGACCCTTTGGAGGGAGTACAGTCTTGCCAACATACACATGTTATGTATGAATATATACCTTATTATTTATATATGGATCCTTCCACTTAAAAGTCAAGATTAAATAGGGATTAATCAAATCTTATGAAAGAAAAAATACACACATACAACTTTAAGGTTTTTATTTTGTTTCAGACAGCTGGATGAGGCAGCTACATTCTAGCACATCTTCTTAACAATCACTAAACAAGTGAAAAAGAGCTCACTTACTATATATATAAAAAGGCAAGGAAAAAAGTCATGATTGTCTAACAGGGAATCTGGATTCCCAAATAAATTATCTTACAAAAATATCAAACTTGCTTTTCCACTATTCTATGTTAAAAAAGAAAAAAAAAATTCACATTCAAGAAAAAGATCTTAGGCTGGTAATATAGCAAGTTAAGATAATCATTTTCACATACTAAGTGAGTTCTTCAAATAAATATTTTAAACCAATTTAAGTCTTCTAAAACATAGGTCAAGTATTTACCCTGTATTTGTTTGCTCCACTGAAAGACCATTTATGAAACTGACAGGAAAATGGGACTGCAGCTGAGAGCCCCTGGGGAGCAACACACACGTCACCGAGGCTGGATGTGCACCTGGGACGTGGCTAACGCTGCTGTGCATCCTACTTCCACGAGCAGTCTTCCCCTCTGCCAGTCCTCTAGCCTGTCATCAAACTGCAAGGAAAGAACAAAACAAAGTACTTTGCCTCTTGTAGACACTTGCTCAGTTGTTTTTAAAAATGCAAAAATGATCATGCTTTTGGGACTTAAAGATTCCTGAACATGAGATAAAATTCAATACTGCTTACAAATCCCTGAATACGGACAGAAGATTCGACACTCATGTGGAGAACACACCAGTGAGTGCATATTACAACGTACATGGCAGCCACGTTCTGCCGGCTCTAGTCTGGCTGTTTTATTCTACAGTCTTACTTGGCACTGGACCTTTAAAAGATGGAGATTTAATAAAATAATGTTATGTCACATTTTTCTGTTCTTATAACCAACTTTAAAAAGAAGTACAGTGGAAGGCGTAGGGCTTTCTGTCTGTATCTCCTTTAAGAGTCAATTTGATCTTTACGATGTGATAGTCTGAGTAACACTATGCTGAAACATAAAATGGACTGCGTTATGGTTTGTCCACAATATTCAAGCCTCTTATTGTGAAAATATTCCAAAATAAATCCAGTAAACAATTTCTGTCTCCAATGGCTTAACTGAGAGATGAATCTAACCATTTTTTAAATCAGCAACAATTAAACTGGGCTGAGAACAGCTACATGACACCCCTGCACCCCAAAGCCAGTCATCCGGGAAGCTAGAACACCAGCACCTTCCACCCAGGATAGAAAAACGAGCATCCAAAGTAAAGGGAACCACAAGACTGATCGAGCGACCAATCAAACACCACTTCTCTGTTATTCGAGCTAATCGTTACTCGAAGCTTGAAGTTTCCGCCTTCGTTATTATTGGTGGATCCTAGAGTCACAGCTTCAATGTCAAATGTGACAGTGGACCCAGAAGTAACTGCGGGCAACTGATTAGTCATTTCTTTTCCATTTACAAAAACTGCACCTAAAATGTTAAGGTAAAGAGTCACTTAACATGTGAGCAATAACCAAGAATGGAAACAAGATTCAAGATTATTGTGGTAACACAACTAATTTCCTAATTCAGATAAAGAAAACATTTTGGAATACCAATGGGTCACAGATAAAGCAGTTAAATATGTTAATTAACCCCCACCCCAAGGCAGGAGAAAAAAGTTAAAGCTTTAAAACATTTTAGAGTTCTAGTCCAGGGTTCCATTCCACTCTTTTAGAATAGACACCATGAGTCTCTCACATGGGTGGCGTCAAAAGAAACTTGACTCCATTACAAAAGCATATCCTGTGGGGGGCAGGGTATAGCTCAAGCAGTAGAGCGCATGCTTAGCATGCACGAGGTTCTAGGTTCAATCCCCTGTACCTCCTCCAAACATAAATAAGTGAATAAACCTAATTACCCCCCTCATAAAACAAAAACAAACAAACAAATCACACACTGTGGAACAGCAATCTTGCCTACTGCTGACCCACGGCATAAAACATGAACACATCTTGATAATGACTTTTTAAAGTGTGATTACTGCAAAGTAAGAGACCAAACAACGCTACAGATATACATCAAGTTAAGTAAACCCTCTCCCAAGTTCCCTAATTGATGCTGAATTTATGTTCTCCAGTCTATGCTGACTTCAGATGACCTGGGCATACAGAATCCAAGGGCAAATTGCCGGGTGAAAACCCCAGCTCCATCACCTCCAAACTGCGTGAGTTGAAGCCAGCTACTTCATCTCCCTGTGGCTCAGTTTTCACCAGCTATCAAATGGATCTAACACTACTACTCCCTTCAAAAAAGTCATTAAAAGGACTGAATAACGTATTATTTTAAAGGATTCAGAATAATGTCTGATATATAGTAGCCACACAGATATGCCAGTAAGACCTAAACTTTTTCATCTTCTGCTGTAAATGATACTGAGACTGATTCAAACCTCCCTACGGTCATTCATATACATCAACGAGAAAGGCAGTTATTTCTCTCTTACCGTTTGTACTAATGCACACGGCTTGATCCCGCTGCAGAGAGTCATATCCATTCTGTTTTTCTGCACACACGCCTATACTGTCTCTTCTGTCTGGTTGTCCCACAGTTTCAACTCTGTCCGTAAAGTAGAAAGGTCATTTAATCTCTTCTCTGTTTTTAGCATGATATCTAACAGTTAAGAAGCTTAAAAAGAGCAATCTCATCACAGCTGCTCTTAAGAATGGCTAACACTGACTCAGCACTTCCTAAATTCGGGATACTGTTCTAAAACTTTACATCTACTTATCTGTCTAGTTATGAATCATCTCATTCAATTCACATAGCAACCCATGAGGTAGGGGCTATTGTTTTCATACCCATTTTACACAGGAGGAAACTGAGGCACAAAGGAAAAACAAAACAAAGAAAAGGCAAAATAAACTGAAGCTGAGCACCTGGCTGAGTGGAACTAGGAAGGAACTCAGGCCCTCTGACAGCAGAGTCCGTGTCAACTGTTCACAGCAATGACAGCGCATTATTATTTTATGTTCTGGCCCCAACATGTAGAAAACTTGTCACATTTGCCATTATAATGAATGTGACCAATGGTGCCATCACCTAAACCTTCAATATGAGAGTCTATGCAATGATTAGATTCCTGTTTGTCAAGAATTTAAAAACAGATATTATCCTCTTTTTAAAAAAGAGATTATGGATGTATTTTGGTTGAAGTTCATATGTAGAAAGTTTAAGCATTTCCTTTCATGTTTTAGTCTCAATACATCATCAGGTACTCCAGAAATAGGAAACTTAGATATAGAGGTCAATCTATATCCCTATTACCAAGGTCATCTTTCCCTCCATTCTAGAAAGCCAGACAGAAGAACAAAAATCAGCAAGGACAGAAAAAGAAAAATTAGCAAGGAGCAGCATGTAGCTTCACCAAGGAAAGATGTGATTATTTACACTCAACGTGGCCTCAAAATGTCTTCTGTAGTAAAAGGGCAAAAGCTGCAGGTTCCTAATAAACACGTGGATGGGTTTTTTAAGTCATTTCACTTCGAACTCAGCAATATAAAGAAGTATGGGTGTGGGATTAAGAGGTACAGACAATTATGTACAGAATAAGCTACAAGGATATATTGTGCAACACGAGGAATCTAGTCAATATTTTATAATAACTATAAATGGAGTGTAATCTTTAGAAATTGTGAATCACTATATAGTACACCTATATATTACTATATAGTATAGTAATTCATATACTATTGTAGTCTATCCTTCAATTAAAAAAATAAAGTAAAAAAAAACAATAAATGATATTCATAGACAAGAGAAGAAAAAAAGATTAAGCATAGGGAGGAGGTGACATCAGCCACAAAACAGAACAGTAAGTCCCAGGACACGTTCTACCACAGAAATACCATTTTTAAAATGTTATACAGACCAAAATACCTTTATGAGATTTCCAGAATCCAGTTTAAAAATTCCAAAGGGAAAAAAAAAAGTTCCAAAGGGACACAAAGCTAAAAACAGCTGCACTGAAACAAATGAGCAGAGTCATTTCACTTTCCCCATGTCAGCCCCTGTCCCAGGCTACCGCAGCTAAACGCCAGGCAAGAACGCCCCAGCTCCTGACTTCTCCTTCTGGAAGGAGACACAGGAGCGGAGTGTGCAGCAAGCATTCCAGCTCTCTGGAGGGCCGCCCGAAGGACTGGTTTCTGTCATGCCTCATTTGGAGCTCTGATGGACCTGGCACTGTATGGCTGCCTGAGTGCTGCTTAGACCAAAGAAGAGTGAGGGGCAGCATCCTGCAGCCGGTGCAGCTCGGCACGGAAGAGAGAGAGAAGAGGAAAACGTGTTCTGGTGTGCCGGCTCTTCATAGGGCTGCTCATCTGTCTCACTTGATGCAGAGCCAACATACTCTGGCCCCTGAGAACGACAGAGCAAGGCAGCTTGCGGCTGTAGTACCGGAGAATGTGCAGTGCCACAAACAGACAGCAGAGGGCGCAAGAGATCACAAGCTCTTGAAAAATCAGCGAGGCTCTCAGAAATTGTACACACAAGCCCAGGAAGGTCACATTCCTCTCCAGAACAGTTCAGAGTCCCCCGCCCAGCATGCCATCTTTAGCTGAGCTCATCTGTGAGGATCTTATTCTCTATGAAGCTAGGCTATAAAGACTGGGAGAGGTGGCAGGTTTTTGGGGTTTTTTTTTCATATTTGCAGATTCCAACACAAAATTATGAAACTTAAAAAATAGGCAAATTTGGCCCAGAGAAAAAATAGAAAAGATCTTCATTAAAGTATCCTAATGAAATGGAGATATGTATATGAATCATCTGACAAACAATTCAAATAAACCATCATAAAGATGCTCTCCAGGCTTAAGAAAAGGAGGCATGAAAAAACAAGTTTCTTCTGTAGAGC
Source organism: Camelus bactrianus (assembly GCF_048773025.1). Classification (NCBI taxonomy): domain Eukaryota; kingdom Metazoa; phylum Chordata; class Mammalia; order Artiodactyla; family Camelidae; genus Camelus; species Camelus bactrianus. The sequence goes on along the minus strand of NC_133554.1, from coordinate 37,206,886 downwards.
ACAGGGAACTATATTCAATAACTTATAATAATCTTTAATGAAAATGAATATACGTATATATATGCATGACTGGGACACTGTGCTGTACACCAGAAATTGACACATTGTAGCTGACTGTACTTCAATTTAAAAAAAAAGAAAGAAAAGGAAGCGTGAACAAAATTAGAATACCAACAACGAAAGTTTTTTAAATAACTAAAAGAAATTTTGGAACTCAAGAGTATAATAAATGAATTGAAAAATTCATGAGAGGGATTCAGTATCACACTTAATGAAGCAGAAGAAAGAAACATCAAACTTGAAACTCAATTGTTCAAAATAACCCAATTAGAAGAACAAAAAAATTTTAAAGAGTGAAAAGAGTCTAAAAGACTTACAGAAGAAGAGATCACGGGTTTAAAGAAATAATGGGTGAAATTTTCCCAAAATGGGGGATGGAAATGGACATTCAGATTCAAGAAACTCCAAACAGGATGAACCCAAAAAATCACACTGAAACACATTATAATTAAATTGTCAAAAGTCAGAGACTCTTCACAAATGCCAGTATCGTAAAAGTTAAAAGATACAGAGAAAAGGTATCAGATTAAGAGAGACTAAGAGACACAGGAACTGAATATAACACATAAACTAAGATTTTTTTTTCTGTAAAGAACATTAATTGGAACAACTAAATCTGATAAGGTCTGTAGGTTAGATAATAGTACATTAATGCTAATTTTCTGATTTTGAAAATCTGTTTTTATGAAATGCTCACTGAAAATTATTTGGAAAAAAAAAAAAGAAAATGATGAAACAAAAATAGTACTGGGAAATCTGTGTGAAGAGTATTTGGAAATTCTTTGTACTATTCTTGCAATTCTTCCCTAAGTCTGAAATTATGTTTATAAAGATTTTAAAAACACACAAAATACTTTAAGGATAAATATACATATATATAGAGACAGAGACAGAGAGACATGGGAAACACAAGATAACCTGAATTTTAACTTTCATATTCCTAATATTTTGTTTCTCTAAAAAGTAAAAACATGCTAATAGTATTAATTCTACATGGAGGACAGCAGTTACTTCCTTCACTGTTGTGTAATGAAGAATTTGGTTTGCCTTGATCCTGGGAGGTAACCTCTAAACCAGGAGTGTCTCTGTTACTCATGCTGGGCCCCTCAGGGCACACCAGATAGTTTACGCTCATGAGGTGCTCATGGTGGGCCCCTAGATAGCTTATGCTAACAAGATGACTCAGTACGAGAGCAGGCTGCCCCAGAAAGAACAGTCATGTGACCAGAGGGTTGAGGCTTTCAGCCCAGTCTCCTAGGAGGGTCTGGGAGGTGTGCATTGAGTCAGATGGGGATGAGTTAATCAGCCATGTCTCCATAATAAAATCTCAATAAAAACTCTGGACACCAAAGCTTGAGTGAGCATTCCCGGTTTGCAATACTCCTGAGTACTGCCCTGCCAAAAGGCCGTGCATCCCTGAGACGCACACTTTGAGTCTGGAATCCTTCTAGACCTCGCCCTACGAGTCCCTCCCTTTGGCAGGTTCTGATTTGTATCCTTTTGCTATAGTGAAACTGTAATCATTAGTGATGTGTTTTCCTAAGTTCTGTGACTCATCCTAGCAAATTATAAAACCTGAGGGTGGGTCATGGGAACCCCAGAATTTGCAGCCATCTATGCAGTTAGAAGTGAGGGTGGGCCTTGGGGACCCCAGGAACTTGCAGCTGGTATCTGAAATGAGGGCAGTCTTTTGCAGCACTCTACTCTTGACCTTGAGTTTGACCAGCTCATTGCTAGTATACATTTTTGTCCATAATTAAACTTTGTACATGAATAATTAATTCAAATAAAATTTCTTGAAATTAACTAAAAGTTAAAACTCAAGGAGTAAGAAAAAAAAATCCTGGGGTGAAGGAAAAAAACTCCTTATTTGAATAAATCACAAAATTGTTCCTAAAAGCAGCCTGCATGAAAACAGCATTGAATAAAGAATATATATGTATAACTGAATCACTTTGCTGTACACCAGAAACTAATACAACACTGTAAATCAACTACACTTCAATTAAAAAAAATGTACAGTAATCAAAACAGTATGGTACTCCCACAAAAACAGACACATAGATCAATGGAACAGGATAGAAAGCCCAGAAATAAACCCATGTACTTATGGTCAATTAATCTACAACAAAGCAGTCAAAAATTTACAGTGGAAAAAAGCCAATCTCTTCAATTAAGTGGTGCTGGGAAAACTGGATGGCTACATGTAAAAGAATGAAATAAGAACAATCTCTATAACACCATACACAAAAATAAGCACAAAATGGATTAAAGACTTAAATATAAGACCAGATACTATAAAACTCCTAGAGGAAAACACGGGCAGAGTACTCTTTGACATAAATCACAGCAGTATTTTTTTTGGATCTGCCATGATTTACTGCCTAGTTGTGTCTTAGGAAGCCTTGACACCTAATTTGGAATTTGAGTTTTCTGTCTTTCTTAGTTTCGTTGAAAAAGCACTCACCCCCCACAACCTTATTTCTTCAAAAAGTTTACAGAGGTGGAAAAATTCAGGACCAAAGTGCATCTACTGGTTCCCCATGTTCCCATCTCTCTTTTGAACTGACTCTAATCAAGCTTTCACCTCCACAGCTCCCCTGGAACTTCATGTCAGGGTCACCAATCAACGTCCACGCGGCAAACCCAAAGGTCAACTCTCAGTCCTTTTCTCACCTGTTGGGTCAGCAGCATTGGACACAAGTGATCACTACCTCCTCTTAGAAACACTCCCTTTGCTTGGCTTCCAGAACACCGCGGTCTCCCAGTTCTCCTGTCCACCTCACATGCTGCTCATCCACAGAATCCCCTGATGGTACTTTCTTTCCTCCCCAAATGCTGAATGTTAGGAGTTCTCCAATGCTGTCTACCTACACCCATTCCCGGGCTGATCTCATCCAGTCTCATACTCATCTGTATGCCAAAAACCCTCAAATTAATTATCTCCAGGCTGACCCTCTCCGCTGAACTCCAGATTTGTATCTCCGACTGTCTACTCCACATCTTCACTTACACATCTGGTGAGGAACTCAAATTAATTTGTGGAAGAACTGATATTCACCCAGAAATATGCTCCTGGTAAGACCTTACCCACCTCAGTAAATGACACTTCTACCCTAAGTTACTCAGTCCAAAAATTCAACTTTCTCAATACCCCACAACGAACCCTTCAGTAAATCCCATAAGTTCCTCTTTCAAAATAAATCCAGATTCTGACCACTTATCATTGCCTCCATTGCTCCGTCCTGGTGCAAGCCAACATTAGCTGTCAGGAATACTAATACTGGAATGCTGAATACAGTTTCTCCTTGTTTCTGGCCATACTTTGGCTCCTCCTCTCCAGCCTCCTAACTGGTCCTCTCCCTGCCTTACCTGTACGGCGCTACACACTATTTCCCACCCAGCAGCCAAAATGACTTGTAAAACAAATGTCAGATTACGTCATTCACTCGCTCCATACCCTCCAACGGCCTCCAATCTCACTCCAAGTTCCAGCAGAGTCCTGCAGGGCTAGACTGTCAGGATTTGAATCTTAGCACATCACTATTAACAATCTCTACAAGTTGCTTACTCTTTCTACATCTCAATTTCCTCCTCTATAAACTGTGTCTACCTCATGAGGTTGTAATGAGGATTTATAGGCGTCAACTCATTTAAGTGCTTACGAACTAATACGCAGTGGGGCTCAACAAAGGTTAGCTGGCTTTTCCTATTTTGTATAAGTCTAGCTTGACTCATGAATTCATGAAGAGAAATGCAGAGCGTGACCCCCAAGACTATGAAACATAAATCTGACTTGGTTTTACCTGGTGAAGACTTTTGTTGCGAAAAAAAAAAAAGAAGAAAAAGATCTCTGTATGTCCTCCTTGCAAATGGGCACAAGTGAGCTCTGAGGGGGCAATTCTTTGAAGAATTAAAGAAGAAATATACACAGCCTGTCCACAACAAGATCCTACTTTTCTGGGGTTCTCTCTGACTCTACGCCTGTCTCTGTTAGCCCCGTTCAGACTCATTACTTGCTATTCTTTGTCACTTTTCTCCTCCATCTCTAAAAACAAACCAAAAGCTACACTATAGAATCTTAAAGGAGATCTACTTACAAACCAGCTGTCTTACCTCACCCAAGTCTGTAATAAAGGGTCTGTGGGGGAAAACGTCTGTCTGACAACATTGTCCCACGCCTGTAATAAGAGCCAAGCTTCAACCTGAAAGGACTACAGAGAGGCGAGTGGCAAATACAAAGCTCCCGCCAAGCTGTACTCTCCCTGGGACAGCACAATCTGTCTCAATATAAGGAGAAACGGATAAGGTTTCAAAGACCCTAGTCACAAACAAATTAACTTCTTAACCCTAGCTGAGACTATGCCCTGGTGGGATTTTTGAGAAAAGATCAAGTTAGACTGAGTTTGTTTTTTTAAAATATGAGAAGCTAGTAATTGGTATGGAAGATACAGCTGGTAATGATGGAGACCAATTGTGTGTAGGAAAGAAAGATCTCCTCAAGCTTACATTCACTCAATGTGAATGCTTCACCAAGAGCAAGCATTAAACTTAATTCACATATTCCAAGAACCCCTCTAACAGCTACCAACCATGGCACGTCTAAGATAAAGCCCCCAAATTCTTGGATACTTCTCTCATCAAGAAGTAGGGTGTATGTCCCTCCCTGGGATCTGGACTCTGACTGGTTGAGCAACAGAATATGGTAGAAATGACACAATGTCAGTTTCCAGGCTTAGACTTTAAGAAATTGGAGCTTCCACTTCCTATCTCTTGGGATGCTCATTCTTGGAACCCGGCCACCATGCTGTGAGGGGTACCAAGGACCAGAATCAACCTGCCAGTTGTGCGAGTGAGTCATCTTGGAAACAGACCCACCACCCCTAGTCAAACTTCCCCAGTAACACCACATAAGCAGAGATGAGCTGCCCTCGCCAGTCTCTGCAAACGGCAGCTTCCTGAGCTAAATAAATGACCGAGGTTGTTTAAAGCCTGTGAGTTTGGGGACGGTTTGCTACCCAACAACAGGTAACTGGAACATTACTTTTTTATATTCTTGGGAGGAAAAAGTTAGTGATATCAAATAGCTAGCCTACTGCCCCGTGGTTTCCCGCCTCATGTTACTTGGGAAAGGCAGGGCAGCACGGTGCTTAAGAGCGCAGACTGCAGGGCTAGATGGCCGGGGTCTGAATACCAACACGCCAGCGACTCTCTCTGCGCTTTGGTTTCCTCATGTGCAGAAGGCAGGCAGCACCCTCTTAGGCTGCCAGGATTAAGGAAGGCTGTTAGAAGGGAAGCTGTTTTAAAGAAAGGAGGTGGCAGAGAAGAGAAGGTAAAGATATGGTTTAAAAAACAGTAAGATCGGGAAATCTCAGAAGCAAGGAAAGGGGAGGAAGGCAGGAATGTTCAGACATGAAAGCAGGGAGAGGGAGGCCCGGAGTGGGAGGCTGCTATCAGACCTGGGCACCACACGAGACTGGGCTCAGAGACTATTAAGAGCCAGCCAGTAACAGGCTTCTCTGGCGTCAGCAGCTCTAAGCATTCCAGAAACTTCAGCAGAGATAGACTGGGCTGAGCAACAGGCAGGAGTATAATCTCCCTTGTGACTAGGAGGCCCTCAAATACCCTCAAAAAGCTGAATAAAGTTTACCTTTAATCAAGTGGACCCATCTGCCCCTGCCTCGTGCATGAAGGTGTCCCCCCACCACCAGTCACACCTTAGCTGCTGATGTCTGAAATTCCTTTATACAAGGAAGAAAACATTTTCATTCCACATTCAAAGGAAAAATGACAAAAATGCAAAGGTCTGGCTGAGACAATACTGAGCTTAACCAAGTTTCAGTTAATCACCCTGCCAAGTGGGGCCCCGTCAGGCATTTCTGGAGGAGGAGGGAGGAACTAATGGTTTATTCAGGCCGACTAAGTGTCAGGCCACAGTCCACAGATAGTACGTGGATGTAAATCAACTTGTGTAATTTCCAATGTCGTAATCAATAAACAGCTACTGAGTGACTCAAGAAGCAAGCCTAAGTCAGTCATCTATCAGACCCTGTGTTCACAGAGGAAGAATTAAAAGTAGAGGAGCATCAGTTCACCATCACTGGTGCATAAAAGTCACAGAAGAGGGAAAAGGAAAAGGGCTGAGGATACAGCAGCAGAGAAAGCGTCCATTTCCACATTAACTACAGTCACGTTACCTCCCCCAGGAAAATGACAAACAAGAAGCAGTATGGTTGACGCAACGTTGTAAACTGACTATACTTCAATTTAAAAATTAAAGCCAAATTAAAAAAAATAAAAGCAATATAGACCCTGTGATTAAAATCCCTGGAGAGAGACTGCCTGGGTTTTAAATCCTAGCTTTACCATTTACTAAATATGTGACACTGGGTAAATGACTTCACTTCTCTGTGCCTCCGTATCCTCATCCCTAAAATGGGTAACTACACCTATTTCATTGGGTTACTGTGATACTCAAGTGAGTTAAGTAAGGAAAGTGCATTTTAGGACGTTACCTGGCACAAAGCACATGCAATTCAAACATTAACTGCAATTAACAGTAAACACAATTTAAACATTAACTGCAATTATTATTACTATGATTACTATTCTTATTATGGTGTGATATCTGGCCTGAATCTATTAACTCAAGAAGCCCTATTGTGACGCAGAAGCACCCTGTTCTCAGGAGATGCACTAATGGGAGTATTTCTATAAACAAGAGACAGAAGCAGGGAAGGGGTGCCTTCGCACAGAAAACTCTTGACTACCCGGGGAATAATTAAGTAAACATTAGGTACTAGACTCCTTATTTCTCTCTATTTGTTGATATTTTTCTGGCTATTAAGTCATTCTTTCTTCATTACGTAAGGGGTGGGAGGAGGTGTTAAAAATGAGACAGAGAGTAAACTAGTGCCTTCTGACCATGCTGACAGTTCACATGACTTGGCTGGTGGAGAACATGGCAACATGAGCTCAGAAAAAACTTCCAGATACTCTCCATGCCTTACACGATAAGGACCTGAGAACAAGAGGAACATGGAGCAAGCATTCACAATAAAATCCCATGATCTCACGACTTAAAAATCAGAGGAGAGTTTGCTCCGCTGAGGTGAGAATGGCAAGCTTTACTTTTCCAAATCAAAACTGGGCTTTCGTTTCTAGGAAGAGCTATTCAGTGATACAACCATAGATAGAGAATACATCTCAGACAACATGAAAACAAAAACAAAAACAAAAAAAAGGAAAATTTTCTAATAGTTAACAGAAAGATAACTGGTGGTAGGGGAGGCTTGCTTTCAGTTTTATTTTAGAGAGAATTATATATGCACATATAGTATGTTTACACTGATAGGATATTTCTCATTGACACCTGGTCTACTGAGTCACCAAGAAAAAAAAAAAACTAGGGGGAGGGGGGAACGCTGAATTTTTAAGATTGACTTCCGACCGGTATTCTATTTACCAAGAAGAAGACCTAAACATAGTGAGTACATACTAGGTACCAGGCAGAGGCGAAGCATTTTATACACATTTCTCAGTCCATGCTCATAATAACACTATGAATACATATGAGAAAAGTGAAGCCAACAGAAATAAGGCAATCTCCCCAAGGTAACACTGCCCAGAAATGATGGAATAAACTGAGGACTGCTTGGATCCGAGGCTCACGTACGCTCTGTGCACTTCACTATACTGCCTCAGGCGTGACAGACTGATCTGTTAATATGCACTTGCCTGAATGTTAACGTCTGCCCACAGAAGTACGTTGGGGCGCTGGAGTAGAGAACACCGGAGGATTCGGAGTCATTCCGGAGCGCTATATTTCTCCGACTGCTCAGACTGTACCCCTCAAAGCCAGCTGTCCACTCTTTTTAAAAAGTAAGGATATTGAAAATTGTTAGACACTTTTGGTGGAATACCTTCAATACAGACACATTAAAATAAAACTTGGATGTCAAATACGCTACACTTAGGGGTCATGAGCAAGTTCAATAAAGGAAAATATTCAGTGACAGAGTGTCATGGTTAATCCTACAAATCACAAAGATTTTAGTCTCTTCCTGCACATGTTTGGCAAGGAAGATCAAAGAAGGGTTACCTCCTACCTAATAAAATCACATTGGAGCTGACTCCAACCTGATTAAGTACTAAGTAACAAGTGAGTCTAAATCTTTTTAAAAATATAGGAGAGATCAATTTCCAATCATAAGGCTTTTTTTTTTTAAAAAAAGCCTCTACTAAGAGAAGAGGGGACAAATAAAAGCTTCGACCAAGATATATATTGCAAGTTTCGGTCAAATATTGCAGTCTTCTAGCGCAATACTTATAATCTTTTTGGTTTTAGGGAATGCTTATAATCAATCCTTATAATCCTCTCTGGCATCATTTTGGGACTCTTGAGCTAAGAACTGATGCAAATGTCTCAGAATTAACACAAAGTAATCTGAGCAGGACGTGAAAGACACATTTCATGTTATTCTCATCAATTCACGGTTGATCCTTAGGAAAAAGGGCTGTCCAGGTGCTGCCTATAGCGCAGAATACAAGTGTTCTTATACAGGTAAGCTTCAGGAGTGCGAAGGCAACAGCGTACCGTGAGGCACCAGCGTGGAGTGACCTGTCTGGGGGACGCTCCAAGGACTCCACTCCTGCCGGCCGTCTCCTCGGGCGCAGACTCTGAACTGGTAATCCACGTTGGGGTCTATGTGCAACACTATGAACTCAGTTTCGGAGCCCACATACACGTCCTCAAAATGATTTGAAGTACATTTACGGAACTGGAGCCTGTAATCTTGGGCTGTAAAGTCGTCATCTACCTAAGGAGAAAGGCTTTATGTTAGGTAAAAGTCGGAGAGTAACTTCCCTCAACATCACTACTTAAGGACTTTGAATGGGGGCATGTGCGGCCAAGCGTACAGGCGCATGTGCTGCGTACGGGCTGTACTCAGGAAGGTCATAGGAAATACGCCACCATTACTACCCTTCTTTTCCTAATTGAGCCATGTGTTTTATAATCCCAGTCTGAAAAGAAAATGTCTATCTCCTTTGAAGAAATGGCATGTTTTCTATACAATTATGCCAAAGATAAGACATTCAAAATTCAAACACAAGTATCCCACAGCTACATCATTCATACAACCGAGAGAGTTTATTAACATCTATAACATACAAAGGACGCCTAAAAATTAATAGAAGATGGTGGGGTGGAGGGATAATTTGGGAATTTGGGATTTGCAGACACTAACTACTATATGTAAAATACATAAACAACAAGGTCTTACTGGATAGCACAGGGAACTGTATTCAGTATCTTGTTATAGCCTATGATGAAAAAGAATATAAAAAGGAATATATATATATATATATATATATGTATAACTGAACTACTACGTTGTACACCAGAAATTAACACATTGTAAACTGACTACACTTCAATTAAAAAGTAAAAAAGAAAAAATTAATAAAAGACAAACCACCCAATAGGAAAGTGGGCAGACACGAATAAGCATTCTATAGAATAAGAAACACAGGCAGCCAAAAATAAATGAAATTATTCAACTTAATTTATGGGATGGAAAATGCAATTTAAAAATAAAACCACAACAAGATACTATATCGACAAAAACAAATTCTGACAATGCCAACAAGCATTGGTCAGGATGCAGAGTAAGAGGAACTCTCACACTGCTGGGAGAAGGTGCTCTGGTACGATCACTCTGGGAAGTGTTTGGTATTTCCCAGCAGAGTATAGATCCAATACTCTTAGGACTTCATAATTTCATAGCTAGGTATATACTTTATTTTTTATTTTTATTTTTTATTTACTTTTTTATTTTGGGGGGAGGTAATTAGGTTTTTATTTATTTATCTTTAATGGAGGTACCGGGAATTGAACCCAGGACCTCATGCATGCTAGGCATGCACTCTGCCACTGAGCTGTATGCTCCCCTAGGTACATACTTTAGAAAAAAAATCTTAAATGTGTATACAAGGAAACATGAATAATGATGCTTATAGCGAAAAGACAACAACAACAACAACAACAAAAAACCTGAAAACTGTAGGTCCACTGGTAGGCAAAAGAATGAAAATGGAATAAGTCTTCAAAAGCATCTCTACTTCTTTCTTCTATACCAAGGCTGCGTTTTTTAAAAATCCCATTTATCCCATTTAAGAAAATAGCTCCCAGAAGCTGACTATCCACCTGTTAACAATATATCTGTCAAGAGCCAAGACACTAGACTCATTTGGACATGGATTCTATCTAAACTATGGTCACTTACATACATAATACAACTGAATACACAAAATTGTTGGCAATGCTGAGAGTGCAAAAAAAAAATCACACTTTAGGAATTTTAGTTCAGAGGTATCAATTCAGAATTGAACAGAAAAATGTCAGACACACAATATTCACGATGACATTCTGACTTTACTAACACACAGAAATGGGGGCGATCCTTATCTCACCAAGAGTTAAGTTTGGGAAATATGTGGTGAGAAACCACATTCTGACAGAGAGATTTTTATAAGTACCTTCAAAACTGTTTATCTCAAAACTGGAAGCGCTACCTCAGTTCAAGTTCCCCGTGACTAGTTGTAAAGCAAAAGGAAGTTTCATTTATGAAGAGAAGAAGATATTCAAAGGAAATTAATAAAAACATAATCATGTGGGCCCCCAAATCTCAAACCCATCCCGCTGAAGCCACTTCTATGATTCTGAATTGCATACCTTACACCATCGTACGATGATGCCTCCAGGTTTCTCTATCAATTCTTCTATCTGCACCGGTGGGCGAGATGCTACCGTTCCATGCTTGAAAATGTGGTCCTTCACTATGTTAAGAATTGAGTCATCCAACTGAGCAGATAAACAAGGCACATCAACCAGCAAAGGCACTTCTGGTAAGCTGAGGAAACAAAGCTCTTGTGCTTATGAGGCTTTTAATGGAGAGTTAAAAATACAAGGGAGGGGGGAGGAGGGTGAGAAGGGATAAACTGGGAGTTTGAGGTTTGCAGATACTGACTGGTATATATAAAACAGATAAACAGGTTTATACTGTATAGCACAGGGAAATACATTCAATATCTTGTAGTAGCTTACAGTGAAAAGAATATGAAAATGAATATATGTATGTTCATGTATGACTGAAGCAGTGTGCTGTACACCAGAAATTGACACAACATTGTAAACTGACTATACCTCAATTAAAAAAAAAAACAAAAACAAGGGAGTCTAACCTTTAAAAATTCTGAATCACTATGTTGTACACCTGAGACGTATATAATAGTGTATATCAAGTATACCTCAATTAAAAAAAACATAACAAGGTTAGGGAAAAAGACTAAAAATACTGCTTTTCTAGAAGACAAAATATGTTCAGTATATAGTGACGGGCTTTATGTAAATTTATAACTCAAGAGGTTGATTATTTTGAATGCAACAACACTCATGTGGATATCTAATTTCTGGTATACTTGTTAAAAGATATCTGTCACATTAATTTTTATCCACAGATCCCAGGCTGTGTTAACAGGTGAAAATGCCTCATCCTAGTTGTGTTGCCTTGTTTGTTTGTTTGTTTGTTTGTTTGTTTGTTTTTAGCAATCAAAATGGAGTGACAGTGCCACATACATTCCTGTCTTTCATTCTTAAGATCTGTAGGGATATACAGCAATGCCATGAATGCACTGCCAAAAAATGTTTTTCTCTATTTCTTAATGAATTACTTTGCTTTGACTTCTCCTATATTTAAAAACAGAAATGCACCATTTTCAAAAACTTTGATCTGGGCCATAAGACTAAGGAATGTCTAACAGTACAATCTGATTCTGACTGCTTTTCTAAAATCTTTAAAGAGTTTTGTGGTTGAAACTAGAAGACATCTTAATCACATTCAGTATTCTTTTAGAACACTTTAAGTTTTGTTGCTGGTAACTTTGCTGAAGAGCTTTGTTTTTCAATACACTCTTTAAAAAAAACTTAAAAAAATAACAAGGAATATTTTAGATCAGTCACACTATAATGATGCAACAATGCTAATGGAAGTGGGGGCTGTGCAAGATGCTATGTAAAGATTCTCCTCCCAAATGAATAAGAAAAAATTGGTGGGACAGCAATTGTCAACTTTATACCAAAAGATCTGGTTTACTGAGCTGTGACTGTTTTGATGATATGTTCAGAATTTTAAAAATTTAACCATTTTCTTACACATAAGGATTGAAGAACACCTGCAGTAATTCTATACCAAAGATTACCACCACCACTATTTCATACTAATAATACTGGAACTGAGCAGGGAAACCTTCAAAAATATATTCTTTCTATCTCTCTTAATCAGAATTTTTAACAGAGGAGAAAAGAAAGAAAAAGAAAAGCAGACAGTTTAAGCCCAAGAGACGATAACTCTTTTTACCTGTCCAGCTGGATGTGTGAGGCCTTCTTGGCAAAGCTCCACAGTTTTTCATTCTCCTTTCCTACACCCCCCAGAATGGCGATCTCACCTGCAGTCAGAAACAAGAGAGCAAGTCCAGCGAAAGCTGGTCACGTTATAAAGTAATCAACACAGCCCCTGTTCTAGGTGGGTCTCTGGTTCTCTTGAAAACCACTCCTAAGTGATGTCACAAATTCTCCAAAAGTAAATGTGGAAACTATTTCAGAAGTGACTTTAACGTTACACACAAGGGGAGAAGGGATATGCAATGCCAAGACCATGCCAGAGATGAAAGACTCTACACAAGGAAATCTGGTTTGTGAACCCATTTTATGCAAGGCACAAGTCCCAGGGACCTCTTCCCATCCCCTCTACAGAACCTTTACTAACTCTAGTAGGAGTCAGCGCAAATATTACCCTGACACGGTCAGTAGGGTGAAGGGTCATATAAAGGAAACACTATATAAAGGAATAAAAAAAAAAAAAAAAAAAAAGACTGACGTCTCTGTCCATCCACAGCCCTGAAGAACACTACCAGAGCTGTTTTCCATCTCAATGTGCCCTGGAGCCACTCGAGTTTTTCTGAGACCACATGACATGCTCTTCTCCCTCACCAAAAGGAAAACAGAGACACACTGAACGCTGCCTCAAAATCCTCAAAATTCCATAAATAAGTTTTTAGCCCTTGGGAAGGGAGGGGAGGAAAAAGTAAGAAATTTGAAATATTTCTGAAGTATACAAAAAAAAAAAATTCTAGCATCAGATGCTGTTACAAACATGTATGTGCCTCAAAGGATTTATTTCCTAAAATAAAAACACTGGTCAGCCCTCATGGGTAGACACTCTTGACCTGTGCTGAACTGTCACTGGGTTTGTTTCCAAATGCTAAGCCCCCAGGGAAAGACATTCTGCAGTTGTGCTAAAAAGAATTTTCTCAAAGGCACTGTTATGGTCAGTGGCAAATAAACACTTTTCCTTGAAGATAAGACAAAAGTGCATTTAGCATGTAAAGATAACACTAGAGCCATAGTCTATTTTTATTATTATTTTTAAAATTTTATTTATTTATTTTTAAATGGAGGTACTAGGGATTGAACCTAGGACTCCGTGCATGCTAAGCACGTGCTCTACCACTGAGGTATACCCTCTTCCACCTAGTGCCATAGTCTAAGTGAGACTAAAAAGGGGACTAACTTCCAGTTGGACTGACAGACCTGGGAGCCACGCACATTGTATCCTAAGCCGCTCACAGAACTCAATGCAGAATGGATGGTATGTGGTCTCCCTCCCTGGATCCTCTCCCTACCTGCCTTTTAAAGGTTGGCAGCCCTCAGAGCTCTACCTTCTGTTCCCTTCTCTTCTCATACTGAAAAGAAGTTTCTCAACACCATCTCTTGATGATTGTATTTATTCCCATGGATTCAGATGGGATGTACACACCATTCATTGCCATACTGACATCTCCAGGTGTGACCTTTCTCCTGAGCATCACACCCACATTCCCAGCATCTGGCATCTTCAGCACCTCAAACTCAACAAGCCCCAAACCAACTGTCTAACTACCCACCTTCTTCCTTCGTTTCCTGTATATATACAGGTGTGGTGTCAGTAAATGGCACCATTCACTCACTGATCATCTAAAATCAGACAGCTTTGGGTCATCCTAAATCCTGCCCTTTCTCCTCCATCCTATAACCAGGCAATCCCCAATAATCAACACTTACTGCTCAGTAAAATCACCAATAATTCTATCTCCAAAAAATCTTACAGCCAGCTCTGCTTCATCTTCACCTGCATCACTCCCCACCCAGATTCCCGCCACAACTTTCTAATCAGCTATTCTGCTTCTTCACAACCTCTAATACAGCCTCTGAACGGTAGGCAGTGTCACGTTTTAAAAATGCAAATCTGGGGGGTGGGAAGGGACTGGGATTTCAAAATGTAGAATAGATAAACAAGATTGTACTGTGTAGCACAGGGAAATATATACAGGATCTTGTGGTGGCTCACAGCCAGAGAATGTGACAATGGATGTATGTATGTTCATGTATAACTGAAAAACTGTGCTCTACCCTGGAATTTGACACAGCATTGTAAAATGACTATAACTCAATAAAAAATATTTGAAAAAAATGCAAATCTGACTGTGTAATTCTGCTGCCTCAAATACCTCAACACATCCCAGATACACTCTTCACTTCACTCGGGACTATTTCTGCTTCCAGTCGCACTTTCTTTTACCTCCTTTTCCTCCTTTGTCTGCTTGATAAATTTCCTAAGACTCAGTGGAACTCCTCCTACGGAAAGCGATTCTATACTGTTCCAGAGTTGAGCACCTCCTTTTCTGTGCTCCCACAAGGTCTTAGATCTCTCTCATCATGTATGCCTCTCTCACTGCGCTGTGAACCTGAAAGGGCAGGACTATTACCTTCTTATTTAATGTACCTGACAAAGACCTACGGGAGGGAAGGAAGGAACAGAGGTAGACGTGAAGGCAGGAAGGAACCAAGGCAAGAACTGGACACACTTTAACCAAAACAACTGACTAAGGAACAGAACCACCACAATTTGAGGAGTAAACACCAACCCTACTCCTTAACCTTCTAAAAGGAACAATGAAATTAAATTCAATAAACCATCAACACTTTGAAAAATATGTGAACAGACTCAAAATGATGGTAAAATTGCTGTGTTCACAAGTAAATGAGATATTAGCATAGAACCATTTGAGAAAAATCATTTACTCCTCCTTACTTTGTAAATGATTATAATTAGCACATTAATGGCACTTACCACTTTGTAAACGATTATAATTAGCACAATGATGGCACTTAACCCTAGGAGACCTCACTGTGCACCTGTCATCCTATATTACAAACTGCCCCAAGGTACGAACAGCCCAAGCACCCTGCAGACAGCCGGAAGCCTGCTGGCACCCTGAGAAAGCAGCAAAGGGGCAAAGGGCTCCCCAGACTCCCACCTTCTTGGACTAAGTCTTCTGCAGTGTTGACGCCGTGCTCAATCAGCTTCTGGCAGTCATCTAGTGGTTTAATGGTCTCCTGTTCAATGGTGTCCACCTCTTGCAAAAGGGTCACCAATCGCTCATCCAGGAGCTTCCCAAGGGTTCCCTTTAAATCATTAAAATGCTGTTTGAGGACATCTCTTGTCTGGGATGCACTCTCTCTGATCTGAAAAGAAAGAACATAAAAACTCAGAATGAGAATCTCTGGAAAAGGCTAATCCACAGGCATCAATGCATAATAATCTCAAGGCACTGCACAATCATCACCTTCTATTTATTGATAAACCAGATGTGAGTCATCTGTGCGCATATGCAGAACTGCAGTAGAACTGGCCCTCAGGTGAGACGGGATGGGTCCCCTCATTCACAGACGATGTCAGTTTGGTGAAGTTAATTAAGTACGCCATGCCTCAACTCCCTTATTTGTCAAATGAGTATACTAATGCTCACCTCATGGAGCTGCTGTGAGGGTTAAATAAACACAACCTATGTACTGCACTTGGTAAAGTAACTGGCACATCGGTGTTCTCAATAAATAAATGTAGAAGTAAGTAGTATCTACACAAAGTAGCTCTTAGAAATAGTATGTTTCAGTTCAAAAAAAATTTTATATTAAGCAGGGATTAAAATTCATTCTATTTTAAAGAAGTAAAGAATGGTAGACTAAAAAGCCATAGTATAAAAAACACACACACACACAAAAGGACTAAAGGCCCTTATTATGCTAAAAGAAAACTGAGAATTTATTTAAAATCCACAAGGCTCATAAAAGGCAGAAAATGTTCAGGAAAACACACCTCTGGGACAATGACTTCATCCTTTTTGAGTCACGGTCCTCTCTGTGAATCTCAATGAGAAGTTTATACACCTTCTTCCCAGAAAAATGAATAATCCCTAACTAAAAGAAATGTATTCAATTTCAGAGATTACAAATGCCCTCAAATCTCAACCATGGCTTGCCCGGAGCAGTAATTCTGAAACTTGGTTTGCAGAGGAATCACAATAACTGCCTGTTATAATTCAGATTGCAGGGCTCCACTCAGAACCAGCTTGGAGAAGGGGCCAGAGGAGTGTATGGACAGAGTTCTTATTCACAAGCACTCTTGTGATTTTGTAGCCCATGTTTTGAGAAACACTACCCTAGGTCCACCGAGCCCAGATTAAGAATTGCTGTTCTAGGACATGACAGGAAAATCTTTACAACTCACAACTATTTTGAAAACAAATCAGTTGCCCGTACAGACACTAGATTTTTTTTTTTAAGGAATACAGATAACACACAATTCCCTTTTTCTCACAGGGAAATTCTAACTTCAAGACAAACATTCAGTTGAATTAAAGCAAACACATATTCTATTTTGCAGATATTATATTAGTTTCCTATGACATGTTATGTTTACCACCCTGCCCCTTTGCTAACTTGACCTTAGCAAGAGTATCTGAAGTCCAAGAAAAATCCACCAAGAAAAGAACACATCAAAACACGGATAAAGCAGAATATTTCAACAGTTAAGAGAAATTTAGAAAGCTTCCTTTTTATTCTCTAACACTAAATTTAAAAAGCAGAATGCAAAATTGTTTTCCAGAAATATTCTCAACCATGCAAAAACAAAAGATGTCCATGCTAAGGACTACAAAGATACACAAGGGAACAAAAGGATGGGGAGGGGGTGTTAATTGGCTGGGGTGGGCAGATAAAGAATTTTTTCTCCTTTTGACACAAATGTAAGTTACAATGGTATGTGTGCAGTAAGAGAGTTCCTCTAATTATGAAGAAAAAGAGAAATCCTAATTTAAGTTTAATTGTTCACTAGTCTCTGTAGACTTGCTCAAGAACTTCTAAATCCAAGTCAAAATTTTAAAAACGCTGGGGGTAAACTCAAAATGTATTTGATTTGGTGTATCATTCAACTGTGGGATTCCTGAGAGCAGCACCTAGCAAATACATGTTGTTTAATAAAATTAAGTTAACCATGTATGCCTTTAAGACCTTTTAAAAAGAACCAGGGAGACAATGAGGTGTGATTTGGATACATCACCTGAAACATTGTTAGAAATGCAGATGCTCAGGCCCCACCCAGAACCACTAGATCAGAACCTGCATCGGAAGTAAGATCCCCAGGTGACTCATACAGACCTTACAGGCACAAGAATAAGTGAAGACAACATGTCAAACGCTGAACTACAGATCGCACCCCCACCACCGAGAGGAAACTCTGCAGTCCAGAGCTATACCAGCGAGGTCCCGCCTGGCTCCTTAACGGACGCTGCACACACAGGAAGTGCACTGGTTAGGTAAAGTCAGTTTCCTCTTTAGAAAGAATTCAAAAGCTCCTTCAGCTGCTGCAGAGCCTCACTCCGTTTTGTTTTTGTTTCAGAACCTCAGAAGAAAAATAAAAAAAAAAAAGGAAGTGTGTGAACACACAGCAGTAAATGGGCCAGTGAAGGGAGAAACTGTTTCTAAATCCAGTTCCTATAATTTCATTGTTAATCTGAGCCATTTGGGTTCACAGATTCCTGACCACCGCTGTTTCAAACTTGACACTACCTTGGCATCATTTTCTTCCCTGAAATAGTTCATAATGCAAAGCCACAGTCACCTTTAATCCAATCATGCAACTAATCAAGATCATCTGCTTGGCTTTGATGAAAGTAATTGTAAAATGCGGTCTTCACTGCTGAGTGAATTTCTTTGTGTCTGATGTGGTACCAGGGTCCAGTGTGCTCCCTGTTAGCTCAATAAAGTTGCCCAATAACTCTGAGAGGCGAGTCTGTATTGTCTACGTTGAAGAAGGCAAGGCTCAAAGAAGTCGAATACCTTCCCCACAGCTTCCCAGTGCCAGAAACAGTCTGACTCCAAGGACCAAGGGCTTTCCCCTGCACCAAGCTGTTTAGTACTGACAGACCCCATTTTAAAGAGTTCCAGTAAACTGGTAACTTCTGTATTGGCTGAGGACACTTCCTGCTGTAACATGTATTTCTTGCCCTTGCATAAAGAATCCTGTGATAGACAATGGGGCAGGGCAAAACAACCGTGAAGGTGTGTAACAAAGTATACTTAAGAAGAATACAAATGACACACAAGGCCTCAAAAAAGGAAACTGTAATATACATTGTTTATGTTAGTTAATAATATTCAGAACTGAAACCTCTACTGTAACAGACCATTAAAATGTACATACAAAATTTCCACTACAGTTGACTCTAATTCCAAAGCAATTGCATTTCTTAGGTTTTGACATGAGGACAGGTTTCCCCAAATGCCAAAAAATCAAGTTTATACATGAATCCTAAGCCATGCAAAAGCCTATTAAATATATACTTCACAGCTCTCCAAAGCAACAGTGACTGATACATTTTCCTCTAGAGGTCAGCTACTAAAATGTCACAAAATCTATGTAGGATCTGATTTTAAGACATCTCTGGTCTTAAGTGGCAATATACATTTGCTCTATTTATAACAGTAATATAACGTGTGTTTCAGGAAATTAAGTAACTGGATCTCCACTACTGCCTCCAAAACATGCATTTTCATGACTTTATAGAAGAAAGGAATTTTTATCCTCCAAGTTTACTCTAAGAATTTATTTTCCCAATTGCTTTGCTTATCAGAAACTAAAACTATTTTTAAATTAGAGACTGACTTTAAACACTATTACTATTAGCTAACAAGAACACAGGAATCAAAAATTAAAGACAAGCGGGGAGAGTATAGCTCAAGTGGTAGAGTACATGCTTAGCATACACAAAGTCCTGAGTTCAATCCCCAGTACCTCCTCTAAGAATAAATAAATAAATAAACCTAATTACCTCCCTGCAAAAAAATTTTTAAAATTCAAAAAAAAAAATTAGGCAAAGTAAAGATACAAAATAGTCAACTGAAATTGAAGAAGCTAACCAAAATATTTCTTCTCGGTTCGTATGAAATGTACTGCATTAGCTATTTGTCTTCACACTGACACTAAGACATTAGTCATTAAAAGTAATAATAATGGCAAAAATAACAATACAGGAACAGTACCATCTACTGAACACTTACTGTGTTATACCCATGGTCTCACTTAAACTCTACCACAACCCTATGAAGAAATCATCTGCATGTGAGTGGCATAGGAGTCAGATGAACTTGCCCACATCACAAAGCTGGTCAAGTGGCAGAGAATTTGAATTGTCGGATTCACGGATGAACTCACAAGCCTTGCTACATTTCCTTCTTGTCTCTCTTACAGTAAGGCTTTTTTTTTTTTTTTTAATGCTTATTTGAAAACTTTCAAGAAGAAACTCTTTATTATAGGATTCGGCAGTCTGTTACATCACTGACCACCAACGAACCACGAGCCACGGCTCCTGGTACTCAGCCTCACAGAGACCTCTCTCCTAGAACACAGGCTGGGCTGGGGCCTGGCAGTGCAGTCCCTCGTGCACAGTTACAGAGAGGCACTGATGCTGTGCCAGTCCCAGGCCTCTGCCTTAAGAGAACCTGGCAACTTCCGCTTCTGCACTTTGTGGGGTCATTAGGCCCCACGAAAGCAGCATGCTTATCTTTCTTGAGAGAAAAAGTGGGAGGCGGAGAAGAGTGTGAGGGGCAGGAGGAAGAGAGACTGGCATCCAGGCCCACCCATGCCAGCGGTCCAGTTGAGTCCTGCTACCACATAAGGCTCCAAACAGGGAAGTGAACATTCTATCTTGAACATTCCAGCCTCAGCTGCCATCTGACTGCAATTACATGAGAGGTGCCAGCAAAATCCAGGGAACTGCCCAACTGAGCCCCAGTCAATCCCAGAATACTAAACAAGTCATTGCTTTTTAAGCCATTATGCTTTGGCATAGTTTATTATGTAGCAACAAATAACCAAGCCGTATGACAAAACAAATGTTTAATTCTTGATTACCTGCATCACTGAATAGGTGCATATAAGCAAGACCACAAACAAGCTAAAATGAAAGTCTGCAAAATCACACCCACAGCATTCATAGAGGCACTCATCTAATATTTATGAAGGTCTAGTATGTGCCAGGAATTGTGGTCAGAAAGATGAATAAGGCATGATCCTGACCTCAAAAAACTGTCAGTCTAGTAAAGGAGATAGTTGCAAGCAGACGTAACTAAAATTAAAACTACTGAATTCTTATACAAGTGGGACAGCCACAAACAGCCATCAGAGCTCAAAAAGGTTATTTTGCTGGGAAAGAAAGTAGGAGATAGTTAAAGAATAAGTTGCCACTTGGAGAAGTAGGGGAGGTCACCTTGAATAACGACAGTATTTGGTGGTATTATTATTATGGTTAACATTTATTAAGCAGTTCGTATGTCCCAAGCATTGGGCTAAACATTTTAAATACAGTGAAACATTTTAAGTACATTTCTCATTTTAATGCCCACATTGGCCAAGTAAAGTAGGTACTACTGTCACTGTATAGATAGGAAAATGAGGGGTCAGGAAAGTTAAGTTTTCTCAAGTTCTCATGACAGGAACAAGCAGGAATTAAGAGTAATAACTGCAAATAAAAGTGATCCATGAATACCCCTCAGTAGTACAAGCCTGTCCTACTTTGTTTAGCTTTTTAGATCACAAACTAACCATATTATTTACCAGATGTCTAGTAACAAGAATATTCTTCTCTATTAAAATTATATATACATTACACTCTACATTGAAAAACCTTTGTCTACACAGAGAGAAATTGGGTACCTCTGTGACACACACTTTTCAACGAACATCCCTGAGTTTAACATGATTGATTCCAAATGCTTGCTTTAACTCCCTTTTATATCCTACTATATTTCAAGTGGGGTTTGGACTCAACAAGCAGCAGCTTTCAGAGTGTTGTATTTAAAGACAATTTGTGAAAAGATTTGTTCGAGAAAAGATAATCGAATAGCCAGCGTAAACATGCAGTCCTTTGCACACAAATACACGTGCAGCTTTCTTCCCCTTTGGTGGTTATTCAGTTTTGCTTGTAGAGCTTTGCTTCCAGTATTTTGGCATTTCTGAGTCACGTATCAGCACACCACCAACAAATGCTCCCTAAGCACCTATGTGATAGACGATGCACCTCTGCATTAAAAATTAGACCATACATGGGAAATGTTTCATAAAACATGCTTACGATATAATGTTAACAACAACAACAAAAAGCCCAGATACGAAGTTGCATATACAGTAATCTTTCAATTTGGCAAAATAATATGTTTAGAAGGATACACCAAAATGTTAACAGTGGTTGTCTGTAAGAAGTAGAATTATGGGTTATTCTCAAACTATTTCATCTGTTCTTGGCTCTCCCCAGCCCTAGATTTAATCTCTTCTCAGGACGCTATAATAGGGACATTTTAATTACCACTGCAGTAACAAATTATTTTCAAACAGATTTTTGGACTGTTTTGAAAACGGGTATCAGAAGGGGAAGTGGGAGATAAAAGAAGCAATAATAGCTTTCTTTGCTGAGCTACTAAGACTTCCTGCCCTGGTTTTCTGAAATAACTTTTTTTTTCCCCTGCTGAGTCCTCTATCTGTTCCGGTCTTTAACTAGCATGGTATGTGTTTTCAAATCCTGTAGGAGTAACAATCTACAGAGAACCTGGTATCGTGCATTAGAAATATCAAGATTCCTAATTAAAACATCAAAAAAATTATCTGCAATCAACTATTTAAAAATCCAAAACAAAATACTATGAGACACAAATGGCCACACTACAGGTGTTAAGACATACGAGGACAAGCGCTGGCTTGAGACTGTCAGTTATTCACTTGTCTGTCATTGCGTAATTAACAAACCTACGCTGTTTCAAACTGTTTTAATCTTGAGGATGAACCACAGCAATTTACAACAGCACACCTATGGTTTAAACTACAGAAACTGGTAGAGAGCTAGTGAAGCGCTACTGGTATACTCTAAGGCAGTGTGCCTCAGTTTTCAATGGGCACACACGTCACACCTGGTGATCTCGTTAAGGTGCCAATGATGATCCAGTAGGTCTAGGTGGGGCCTGATTCCTGCATTCTTCACAAGCTCTCTGGTCATAATACTACGGCTGCGGTCATGGCCCACGCTTGCAGTAGCAAGGATCAAAAGGACACCACTGGCCACAGCTGGGCAGGGTCCTAACCAAAGAGTATCTTAATTAGGTACCAAGATCTGGCCCTTTACTCTGAAAGAGCAAAGACATGCTCTTGTCCATGCCCTGAGAGACACTGGACCACACTAACGCATGAAGGCCAACACAATCATTTTATAGACTGAACAATAACTGTACACAGTCGAGAACACTAGTACTGTTGGCACCTCCAGTACCTCAAACTAATTCGCCTTTGATAATGTACAGAGATGGAGTTTCTGGACCTGTAAAAATTAAGGACTAGGCCCCAGACAGTGGCAAAGTCATCCACCTAGTGTCACTCGGTGAGACGTATCTGACTGGCCAGCTGACATCACTGACATCTTTTTTTTTTAACTGAAGTAGTCGGTTTACAACGGTGTGTCAATTTCTGGTGTACAGCATAATAGTCCAGTCATACATATACATACACATATCCATTTTCATGTTCTTTTTAATTATAGGTTACTACATGATATTGAATATAGTTTCCTGTGCTATACAGTAGAAACTTGTTTATCTATTTCATACATAGTAATTAGTATCTGCAAATCTCGAACTCCCAATTTATCCCTTCCCCCACTCCCATAACTATAAGTTTGTTTTCTATGTCTACGAGTCTGTTTCTGTTTTGTAAATAAGTTCATTTGTCTTTTTTTCTTATTTTTCAGATTCCACATACAAGTGATATCATATGGTACTTCTCTTTCTCCGGCTTTCTTCACTTAGAATGATGATCTCTAGGTCCACCCATGTTGCTGCAAATGGCATTATTTTACTATTTCTTTATTGCTGAGAAGTACTGTCTGACATCTTGATTAGCTATCTCAACTTAGAACAAGCAGGAAAGTCAACCCTATAGAAATAAACAAGTGAGAAAAAACATAATGGAAGTGAAATCTAAAAGTGAATATACAAGAATTTAGGTTTCTCCTATTTGTTTTGTTTTTAGGGGGAAGAGTAATGATTAGCCACCAAAGGAAAGAGTAAATCCATGAGAGCAGTGGTCTGTTTCCCTGATCACAGTATTTCTAGGACCTAGAACTATCTCTGACCCACAGGAGGCACCCAATACATATTTATTGAGTGAATGAACAAATGAGTATTTAAGGAGAGTGGGAGTTAACTTCTTTTGTATTTACATCTTAGTACCAAGGATTCCAGGGAGCTATAAAGAACTATTCTTAATGATTTCAACATCAGTTAGGCCAGGCTGGCTATAAACATTATCTGATTTCCTGAAGACAATGAGTATCTCTTGAGACTTTAACTTATTCCAAGAGTAAGAGTTACAGACTACCCTTCTTTCCTACATAGAACTTCCTTTTCTCTCAAGACAGAGGGTAGGGCTAAAACTTAACCACAAGAGGAGAAACTGCTACATGCTGGCAGTTGTTTTTGACAAAATGACTTAAAAGATTGTTACTCTTGTTCCTTCTAAGCTTTCACAGACATGATTTCCTAAGGGCAAATTTCATGAGAGATTTTTAAAGAGTAAGAAACAACAGCAAAGATACAAAGTATGCCAAGAGTTCTTGAAAACGTTCAACTAAGTTACCACATGACCCAGCAATGCTTGAGCATATACTAGAAGAATTGAAAACATGTCCACATGAGAACTTGTACATGAATGTTCACAGCAACATTATTCACAATAGCCAACGGCAAAAATAACCCAAGTGTCTATCAGCTGATGGTTGGATAAATAAAATGTAGTATATCCATACAAGGAGTATTACTCAGCCATAAAAAGGACTGCAGTGCTGATACACACTGCCGCATGGATGAACCCTGAAAACATTATGCCTAAGTCAAAGAAGCTAGGCACAAGGGGCCACATACAGTATGATTCCATTCATATGACATGTCAAAAATAGTCAAGTCCAAACAGAGACACAAAGTAGTTTAGTGGTTATCAGGGGCTGGGAGAATGACAGCTAACAGGTGTGGGGTTTCTTTTGCAGGTGATGAAAATGCTTTGGAATAAGTGGTGATGGATGCACAACTTTGCAAGTACACTAAAAACTCCTGAATTGTACATTTTAAGGCATGAATTTTATGGTATGTAAATTATATATCAGTAAAAAAGTCATATGCCGGGGGGAGGGTATAGCTCAGTGGTAGAGCGCCTGCTTAGCAAGCACGAAGTCCTAGTTTCAATCCCTAGCACTTAAGTTAAAAATAAATAACGTAAAACTAACTACCTCTCTCCCCCACAAAAAATATAAATAAATAAATAAAAGTTAAAAAGTCGTATGCCAAAAGGAAATAAAATCAGCAAGTAAAAAACTTACACAAAAGAACCATCCTCCTTCTTGGCTGTCTCATCCTTGCCCCATGCAAAATCTTTGACTAAAAAGCCGTATATTTCATGTAGTTACTCTGAAAATGACTGGAACCCTAAAAATATCCAAACCACTAAGCAAAAGCAGCTGCTTATTTTGATAACATTTTTGTAACAAAGACCTTTCTTAAAACGCAAGTTGACAGAGGACTTTGTCCACAAACCCAAATGTGTACCTTGCACTAGAATTAGCTTTCAGGAAGAATCAAAACTTTTAGAACGAGAAGCTGTTGTAACTGGCACAAAATACATTCCAGTTCACGAGAGCTACAGTGTAGTCAGAAGGCAGTGTCATCAAGAACCTAAGTGGAATGGATGTTCTCTTAGTGTTTTCTGTCTCAAGCCCCGAAGACAACAGGCCTCAAAAACAAAATGAAACTCCATGCCAAAGTCCACTAAATTATAGGAAAGTATGCCCTCTATTTAAGCTATCATACACAGAATTTAAAATGTAGGTTTGGACATTGAATACTAAACCGTTTAGGATGGGATCATACTGAATTATTTTTCACTCTGTTCAATAGCACACGTTCAAGATCAATTACTTAAATACTACTCCCAGGTGCTAAGTTTATTCATTTAGTTTCAACCCTACTGTTTCTTAATTGTTGATGCAGTTAAGCAATAGTCTTGCTCATATATAAGGTACCTTAACTGGTTGAAACATTAACCATATAATAAGAGACACTTCAATCTCTTTTAAAACATGTCCTAGATTGAGAACCTCTATTTCTTTTTTGTTGTTGTTGTTAGTCTTTTTTGGGGGGAGATGGTAATTAGGTTTACTAATTTATTTTTAGAGGAGGTACTGGGGATTGAACCTAGGACCTCATGCGTGCTAAGCATGCACTCCACCACTTGAGCTATACCCTCCCCCCTGAGAATCTCTATTTCAAAATAGCAGGAAAAATAATGCAGATGTTTTCAAGTGGAAATCATGATGAATGTGTTGGAAGGCCTTGAAAAGCATTTGTCAAATCAGGATCACCATACCTAGATTTTGCTCCCAGCTTTGCTGCTAAACTACAAATGATGCCTGGCCTACATTTAAAATCTACAAGAATTTTTAAAGATATAAAACCTAAAGCATGTTGAGCATCCCTAATGATGAAAATATCCAAAGGCACGGTTACCACAGCACTACTCTGCCAGTTGTACATTTTCAGATTCTACGCAGCATGGGAGTTACCGGGATGACAATACAGACTGATAACAAGTGTGATGCAGAAAACATCCTACTCAGTGATAAATGGATTCTCACTCCCTCAAATGATCCCACTCAGATGGAATCCCACTGACTAAAAAAGCATGCATTAAGCACCTGAATTAATAGTAGCTGGAGGATTATCTGTCCAGCTACACATTTGCAGTGGGGTTATATCTTTTTCTGTTTATGTTCCACGGTGTAGCAAAACCAGGTGGCTTTCCCATATCTTTGATAACCATGTCCCCAGGGAACAGATAACTGCTGTCACTTGAAGGCATATGTATCTTCTTTCAGCACTTCTCTCTTTAAATCTGTTTTTCCATTCCCCTACACTTTTGTATTTGAGCCCTCCAGGGTTTCATTTTCCTTCTTTTGCCCTTCCAACACAGCTTCACCTGAAATTCTAAACTATCTAGAATGGGATCACGCTAAATGATCTTTTAATGCATTCAAAATCACATGAGATATTAAGCGCTACTTTCAGACATTGATTCCATTCATTTAGTGTTAACCCTACAGCTACTCCATCTCTCTCTCTAGTTCTCCCCTTCCAATGTCCATTTTGCTTCCACTTTCATCTTTTCCCAGGTCACTGCCTCGCATTCCCCTCAAGCTCTCTAAAACCAGTCTCCATCCATATGGCAGGTTTTCCAAAGAATCTCCACCTCCCCCAACTCTCAATCTTCACTACCCTCTGTGACGCCCTGGGATTTTGCTCTAGTCCCTCGCGCTCCCCAACCTCGGCCCCACCCCATCCCCATCACCGCCCCACACAGTTTAGGTAACGCCCCTCACTCTCCACCCCTCAAACTTGCCTCTTTCCCTAAAGACCCCCTCCCCCCCGACCCCCGCGCAGAACCCACCTCCCGGATTCCAGACCCTGCTAGGTCTCCCTCACCTTCAGAGACCCATTCCTTCTTCCTTCAGAGTTTCCAAACGCTCCCACCCCTCGGAGCCCTCCGTTCCGTCGCCCACCGCCGGGCACCCCGCGCCCTCCCCGGGACCCGCAGCGCCCCTTCGGGCGCGGCCCTCCGACCTGCCTCCGCGCCTCCCGCAGCCCCTGCAGCCTCTGGCCCAGCTCCCGCCGGTAGCTCTGCGCCGCCTCCACGTTCTCACGGGCCTCTTGCAGCAGCAGCTCGGGCTCCAGCTCCATCGCCCCCGGGTCCGGCCGCGCGGCCGGCGGGTGCGGGCGCGGTTCCCGACTGTCCCGGGCGCCGCCGAGCGGCCCGGCACGGCCACGCGCAGGCGGAAGCGCCGCCCCGCCCCGCCCCACGGCGGCCTTGATTGACAGCTGCGCGCGACGCGCGCCCAGGTCCCAGCGCCGCCCGCGGGGCAGACTCTGCGCGTCCCAGCGCTGCTCCCGCGCACCGCCTGGCTCGCAGTGCTTCCTCGCGTGGAGTCAGGGAAAGATTGATAACACCTGACGAAGTGCTTCCCACATCTTATCTCATTCTGTTCTCACTACCAGGCCTCCTTGCACCTTCATTCCACAGAGGAGGAAACTGAGGGACAGAGAGGGGAATAAACTTTCTCCAGCTGTCGGGATTTCAACCCATATGACTCTTAAATCATCATTTTCCTGCCTCCCTAGTAAATGAGCATCCCTGCAGCAGCCGGTGTTTTAGCTTACTGTGAACCAGGCAGCACACTCAGAGGAAGCAGATAAGGGCTCGTAGTCTAATGAGTGAGCCCACACAGAGGCCTAAGCATTGACCCAGGTAGATACCTCAGTCCTGGCAGAAGTCCAGGACGGGTATTAGCAAGCTTTTTCTGTGCGGGCTAGTAGTGAAATTTGGAGTTTGGCGGGCCATGAAATTTGTGTTGTAATTTAGTAAGTAAATGGGCGTGACCATGTGCAAATAAAACTTTGGGGCACAAATTTGAATGGCACATAATTGTCACCTGTCACAAAATATTCTTTGCATCCTTTACCAACTATTTTAAAAAGTGAAAACCATTCTTAGTTCAGGGTTCATACAAAAACAAGTGGTGGGTCGGATTTGGTCCTGAGCATGGTTTGCTGCCTCCTGGCCAGGTTTATTAGAGCTGAAAATTGCCCCTGCCAGGAAACAGACAGAACAGTGATTCACCCAAGGTTACACAACGAATCTGTGCTCGAGGTTAAATCCCAGTTTTCCTGGGCCAGACTCAAGCTCTTTCTACCACATTGTTCTGTGCTAAGTAAATGACACTTGAAATTAGAAAATTGTAGAAAATGAAAGACTTTCTAGAGGAAATGGAAGAATATCTTTTTCCTGAAGTAGCTGGGCACTTAGTAGATTCTCAACAAGTATCTGTAGAATGAATCAAGTTATTAATTAAATAAAAAGGAGTAAGGAAAAGCACGCCAGGTACGACAAAACTAAGTGGTGGAGGGTACAAGGACTTGGAGATCCGCATATAAGTGGATTGTTTAAGGAAGGAGGAGCAGACCACTTTGGAGAGGTAGGACTGAATAAAATATTGGGAGATGAAGTTAAAATAAAATTAAGGGCCATAGAATTCAGGTTAAGAAGCTTTGACTTTAATGAATAGACATTACAGATTTTTTGCACACACAGTGACATTTGCAAAACAATGCTTTAGGAGGTTAAATGATAAAGAAAGGCCGGACTTGGGTCTGTGTTAGGACAAGTCAAGGGTTGGCATATGGTAAATTCTCAATAAATATGTGTTTTAGTGAAATGAATATGCATAGGACAGATGGAGGGGAGTAAGCAGGAAAAACTATACGGCATTAGTCTAGTTATGATAGGATAGTGGCTTAAATGAGGATGTTGGCCTTAAGGAGGTTTGACAGTGAAAGCAGAGGGAAAGATAGTCAAGTGGTTCAAGAGAACAAGAGGTTTCGGATGCAGAATGACTCAGTAAAAAATAGGATTTATTAAATACTCTTGAACATGGTATGTTCTGTGTGCTCTCTAAAGCTAATTGAACAGAACTGGCTCCCACTCCAGAAAGCTTTCCTACATGAAATTAAACAAAAACAAAAAAAATTTTTTTTAATTTTTCAGAAAGTCAAGATACCAAACTTAGGCTCATTCAACTTTATTTCCTTAATCTACTAACTTATGGGAGGTAGAAAATGTGTATCTAATATATCCACACTGTACAAAAAAAAGTACCACAAGGAAAGCTGAAGAAGCTCTGCAAAATCACTCCCCAGGCTTGAAATTTTTGGATTTCTTTTTAAACTGTAGAGCACAAGTTTCTAAAGAATAAATACTCTGGTCAATAACAAAGAGGAGAGGGGGAAGGTATAGCTCAAATGGTAGAGCACATGCTTAGCATGCAGGAGGTCCTGGGTTTGAGCCACAGTACCTCCTCTAAAAATAAATAAATAAATAAACCTAATTACCTCCCTCCACCCCCCCCCCCAAACACAAAAAATAACAAAGAGGAGGATTGATCTAGAGGTGGCAATGACAGAAGCCAGCAGGCCATCAGACAGGGCTTTACAGAGTTATCTCTGTGGCATCACATTAGAATTGACTTTTCAAGTGTACCCAGAGGTGAGCAGATTCAGAGGCACAGATTCCTCATGGCTAATTAGACTTATGAGAAACAAACAAAGCAACTTGGTAATTGATTTATTTATGTAAGAATTTAATTGCCAAGAAAATTGCAACAACTGGAAAACCAACTTGTAGCCAGAGAGTTGTTTGGTAAACATGGATTCAGTCCAGAATAGTTTGGTCATCTGATGAACAAAAGCTTTCTCTCTCTTCTCTCCAACTTATTCTCAGAAAGCTCCTGACTCTATGGTGCATATACTGACAATTTTTCACTCTCTTGACTCCCCTTTTTTCAGACTTAATACTGTTAACACATTCTTTAGAATCAACTGGCTACAGCCAAATAAATCTTAGAACCTAGTTTCTGAATAACAACTCATACAAGGAAATACTTTCCAGTTATCCAAAGTAATCAAGAAATCATTCTAATTTTGACTTGTATCTCTTTTTTTTAAATTGAAGTATAGTCAGTTTACAATGTTGTGTCAATTTCTGGTGTACAGCATAATATTTCAGTCATATGTATATATATATATGTATATGTATATTCTTTTTCATATTCTTTTCATTATAGGTTACTACAAGATATTGAATAAAGTTCCCTGTGCTAAACAGTAGAAACTTGTGTTTATCTATTTTATATACAGTAGTTAGTATCTACAAATCTCGAACTCCTAATTTATCCTTTTCCACCCCCTTTTCCCTCTAGTAACCATAAGTTTGTTTTCTATGTCTGTTTGTTTCTGTTTTGTAAATAAGTTAATTTGTGTTTTTTTTTAGATTCCACATATTAGTGATATCACATGGTATTTTTCTTTCCCTTTCTGGCTTACTTCCCTTAGTGTGACAATCTCCAGGTCCATCCATGTTGCTATAAATGGCATTACTTTTTTCTTTTTTATGGCTGAGTAGTATTTCATTCTATAAACATACCACAAATTTTCTATCTAATCATCTGTCAATTTAGGTTGTTCCTATGTCTTGGCTATTATCAACAGTGCTGCTGTGAACATTGGGGTGCATGTATCTTTACAAGTTACAGATTCCTCTGGATATATGCCCAGGAGTGGGATTGCTAGATCATATGGTAAGTCTATTTTTAGTTTTTTAAGGAAACTCCATACTGTTTTCCATAATGGCTGCACGACTTGTGTCCCTTAAAAGCTTTTTACTTGTACAATATCTTTTTTAATTTTGAAAATTCATATTTATAGAAATTGCAGAAATCAACGGAAAAGTTACACATACAGTGCAAAACATTTTTTCTCCCAAGTAAACCATGGGAAAGTAACTTGCCAACATCCTATAAGTACATTCTCCTATGAACACAAAATGCAACCATCAAAAACCAGGAATTTAATATTGATACTTTATTACCATCTAATTCTCAGACCCCCTCATTCAAGTTTAATCAATTGTTACAGTGAAGTCCTTTATTAAAATGGATCCAGTCCAGAATCAAGTATTGTATTGAACTGCTATGTCTCTGGACAGTCTCCAACTCATGGCATAGAAACTCTCCTTAACATTCTCTTCTCCACTTTCATTGTCTTATTTCCCATTAGCGCTCTGGAGTTCCTCCCTCAATCTCTTGCTCCCTATTTAACCCAGACCTCCCGATACCCATCCTCTTTCCCACATGCCTCTTAAATTTCTCCCAGTTCTTTATCACAGAAGCTCCAGAGCCACATTGAAGAAATCCGCAGGTGAGGAGGTAAAGGCAAAATTCCGTTTTGTTAGTAGGTTGGGTGTACAAAGGCCAAGGCTGAGAATATATACAACATATACAAAATATTTTGTTTTTGTCAGTCTTTCCTGAGTTTACCTCAATGGTCCCTTAATTTTTTTCCACTTTTATTGAGATATAATTGACATACAGCACTGGGTAAGTTTAAGACATCCAGCATAATAGATTGACTTACATACATCATGAAATGATTACTACAATAAGCTTAGTGAACATCCATCATCTCATACAGATACAAGATTAAAGAAATAGAAAAAATTTTTTTCCTTGTGATGAGAACCTGCAGGATTTACTCTCTTAACTTTCAACCCTAACATACAACAGTGTTAATTATATTTATCAGGTACTACAGTTTGTCCCTAGTATTTATTTACCATATGACTGAAAGTTAATGTCACCCTGACTGACTTATTCAGAATGTTCCTAAATGTATCTTTCGTGTTTATTTAGATCTTTTACATAAGCCCATTACACCTTGAGTCTCCCTAGTTTTCCTCTCTATGCCTCCTTTCATTTTGTGTCCTTTTGGATAGCTTCAGTTACCAGTTACAGAAAACTCAAACTGCCTTTACCAGCAAAGGTGATTCATTGGCTAACATAATTGAAAAGGCTTTAGGGTTAGTTTGTTTCAAAGATGAGACTTCCTAATCCTTTTG
The DNA here is from genome assembly GCF_048773025.1 of Camelus bactrianus. Taxonomy (NCBI): domain Eukaryota; kingdom Metazoa; phylum Chordata; class Mammalia; order Artiodactyla; family Camelidae; genus Camelus; species Camelus bactrianus. The sequence goes on along the minus strand of NC_133554.1, from coordinate 37,174,799 downwards.
CCATTTGTACCATTACCTTATTTTAAGGCTGTTTCATCTTGTACACCTTCTGCAAGGCATGGAAGGACTCCTTCCTGGACCCATCTCAGTAGTACCAACATGCTTATCTCCTAGAGGCAACCAGAAGACCTCCAATATTCCAAGTCCCAGTTGGCCTAGAACAGGTCACGTGCTCATCCCTGTACCAATAACTGTGGCCAGGAGGTGGGATTATGCAGATTACTCTCCAGGGATGCAGAGCCAGGGGTGAAATGAGCTTTCCCCAAATACATTGGCCAAGTGGGAGAAGTGTGTATACCAGAATGACAACAGTAATGGTTATCAAGAGAAAGAGATATAATATTGGGGAGAAAATGACAACTTTCTACTTTTTCTCCATGTGCTGACTACAGGGTGTTAGTGCCAAAAAAGCACTACACTTGAAAGTTAGGAGACTTGGCTAAACATTGTGACTTCGGAAATATGTCTGAACTACATTTCTATAAAGTGACGATAATGTAAAATGTCTTCCTCCCAGGGCTTACATAAAGGCTGAATAATATGGCCAGGTAAAAACACACATTTATTTACAAAATGTTTAAAGAGTACAAAGTATATGTCTGGCTCTCTGCTAGGCGCTGGGAATCAAACCAGGAATGAGACTTAGGACTTGCTTTCATAGTCCAGTGGGGAGATCACACACAGATAAGCAGGAATTTACATGTAATACACTGAGTGCAAGGCACTCACTGGCACCTCATCCAGTTGAAGGCTAAGTGGAAGGAAAAAAGTGTCAGGGAAAGTTTCATGGACAAGGTGAATCCAGAGCTGAGTCTTAAGGCTTTTCTTGGCTTGGCCACAGGTGCTTCTCTCTTTTCCCATCCCAAACTGCATCAAAACAACAAATAAGGGATTTAAAACTGGACTAGGGACAAGTGGAACAGTAGAGAACATAAAAGAGCACTAGAGAGTTCCACAAATTTTTGGAAGATGAAAAGTGGGTGGGGAGGGAGGCTATGGTAGCTCAATGGTAGAGTATGTGCTTAGCATGCACAAGGTCCTGGGTTCAATCCCCAGTAACTCCAGTTAAATAAGTAAACCTAATTTACCTGCTCCACCACCCAAGGAGAGGGGAATGAATGTGGTTGGAGGAGTAGTAATTGCTCAAGTCAGTTGAAGGAATTTACATCCTTAACTGTAGGGGGCGAAACATTCAGAATTGAGCTAACTCTCCCTGAAGACTCCTGAGAAACTCAGGCTAGGAAGCCCTAGGTGTATCCTTTTTAAAACTTGGGTCCCCTTGCCCATGTGGAGCAAGGCCAACCTACTGACACCAGATTGTGGTGAAGGAAAGTGCAGTGTTTTCTTGCAGGGCACCAAGCAAGGAATCCAGGTAGCTAGTGCTTTAAAGACCTGATCTCCCGGAAGGCTTTCAGGGAGATTTTTAAAGGCAGGGTGAGGGACAGGGTTGTAGGGGTGTGTGGCCAGCTTTTGATTGGCTGGTGGTGAGGTAATCACAAGTCAAAAACATCAACTTTCTGGTTATAACCCGTCTGGGGTCTCCATGCTAGTGGGCAGCATACAGTTAACTTCTTCTACCTGGTGGCGGTTTTAACATCTGCAAAACAGCTCAACAGATATGGCTCAGAGTATTATCTCTAGCTTTTGAGGAGGAAGTCCTTGACTTTGTTTAATGGCTAAACTATTATTATTTTGTCTTGTTTGATGGTTTTCCTTTTTTTCTGCACTTTCCCACTTCCCTGATTAAAGGTACTCTTTGGAATTTGGGGAAGCCTAGGAGACTAAAGTTTTTCTATAGACAAGAGGCAGGCAGGGGACATAGGGGTGGGAGGTCTGTTCTGGGAAGGCCCCATAGTATACTGCTCAGTCACACTATGAACATTTGTATACAAGTGCATAAGTCTTTATAATATAACTATATTGGGAAGGTGGGAGGATAGGAAGTGTGGAGGGTGATGTTACGAGAGAGTTAAATCCTTAACCACCATAACAGGACATTAATGAATACTGTTGAAAATTATTAGATCAAGAAATAGATGTATAAAGATATTAAAGTATTTAAAGATAAGGAGATAGTGCTAGAAGAATTTTGCAAGTGGTTGCCTCTGGGAACAGAACTGGGGTATGAAATAGAAATCAGCTGATTTTTGATAATAAGTTTTGTAATGCTCTTTGACATTTTTATCCAAATACAGGTATTACTTGGATAACTATAAAAGTTAATAATAATTTTTAAGTGTAGGGGTTATCCAGATGGGGAAGATAATCCAAAACAACCCAGGCACACTGTACATGCTTACAAATGTGAAAGCTCATTTAATTTAGAACTGACAAGTGCCTTAAGCTCCTAAATAAAAGTTGTGTAAAATACTAACTACGTATCTAAAATTAAACTCAGCGCAAATGCTTAAAACCCAATGTATTTTAAACGCTTAGTTCTTTAGAAGAATAAAAAGCGTGAGAGACAAACCCTATAACCCAGCAATTCCTCCCAGCAATTCTGTAAGTGTGTATTCTAGAGAAGCATTACATGTGTTCAAGGAGACAAGAATGTTCATGTTTAAATAACAGAAAATCGGAGACAACTTAAATGTCCATCACTAAGGAAATGGATAAATAAAATGTGTATAATTTGGTGGAATGCTCATTAATGAAAGAGAATGAATCAGATCTACACGTATCATGGATAGCTCTTGAAAACACTGATCAATGAAAAAAGGAAATTGCTGAGTGATATTTGCATTGTTGCCTTTTATGTAAAGAATAGAAAAACAAAACTAAAGATTTTTCTGTGGATCCATGTATGTATGTAAAAGTATAAAAAAAAAGGGTGCAATATTGGCTACCGTTGAGGAGAAGAGGAAGAAACCGAGTTTGGAGGTGGAAGTCAAAGAGACTCTTTTTTTTTCCTGTGATTTTCTAATTTATTTCTCCTCCTCTCTTCCCTCTCCTCGCTCTTGCTCCTCCTCCTCTTCCATGTCCTTCTCCTTGAGCGCGTTATTACACTACGTGAGTTATAAGAAAACAAAACCAAAACTGCAAAATAGTGTATACTTAGAAGACTGAAGGTAGTGTAGTCTCCCTTCCTGAAAAATCTTATCCAGGGCTGAAATTTTCAAGGAAAAAATAATTACCACTAATTTCACTGGAGAAATTTTTACCCTGTATGTTATCCAGACAATAGCAAATACCATAAAGGTAGACACAATTAGGTCAACAGTTAAAATCAGGTTGCATTACCCGACCTAACGAGGTGGCTTCCGGTTGCTATTTGACAGGTCCTTTTACCTGTCTTGTTTCAGCTCTCACATACCGTGCAGCTAAAACTATGCACTCAAAATAAGCACACTCTACGTATCGCAAGTTTAATGTAAAAAAGAAAAAGTAAAGCTAAATAAATATGGAAACAATGCAAATGATATACGAGATTATCATCACTACAAACCGGCAAACAACTGGTAACTGGTACCCAGCGACGACTGCAACACACGCCAACCAGCTGAGGCTCTTAGCTGCTCGCGAGGACGAAATCCACGGGAAGAAATGCCTCCTTAGCTCAATTAAGGGTAACAAGTTGAAATTTCGTACCCGAAATGGGCGTATCTCGAAGTAGGACGCTTGCCAAAATAACTTTTCATTCTGTGTGGGAGGAATGTAATCAACTGTTACTCCCTTTTCTGTATTTTTGAAATTGCCACTTTCAATTATGGCTAGTCTGCGGCGTCAAAAGTCTAGGGTTTTAATTCTGCCACCAACAGACTTTAGTCAAATCACAACCTCATCCGTGAAACTGGGTGTGAGAAATCTGAATTTCCCAAATCCCCGCCAATTTTTAATTTCACGGTAAAACAGTCCTGCCTTCTGTAGGTTCGCCAAAGAAGTATTTTGGCCTTACCGGCTCACCGTCCGACAGCTTCCGGAAGCGACCTAAGCCCCGCCCCCTGCGCTCAGGACGGCGCGAAAACCCAATTGACAAGAACTCCCTCTGAAAGCGCCGGGTCGGGTCTGCGTTCGGCCTGCTTTCTCGGCCTGCGCCCCAGTTCCGACTGCTCAGAACTGGAGCGCCCGCCTCCAGGGCGCCCCGCTATCACCGGCCGCACCCCCGAGTCCTCGCTGCCCGCGCTTTTTCACCGCCTCTTCCCGCGTTCGACTCGGCTGAGCTGGGCCCAGCCTCTGCGACCACTCGGGGCAGTGGGCGCGAGGGAGTCCGAGGCGGACCCCACGGCCCAGCTCCTCGCTCCTGCTGGAGCCGGCCGCCTCCATGGCCTCCAGACAGGCCGGGCCGGGCCGCGCAAGATCCTAGGGTCCGGGATTCCGGGAAGCAGGGAGCATGGTGGGGGTCCTGGCCATGGCGGCGGCAACGGCTCCGCCTCCGGTGAAGGACTACGAAATTGACGTGAGTTTGAGTATCTCCGTATGTAGGGGATGGGTGGAAGGTGATTCTGATTTAGGATCTATGAGGGAAAAGGAGGGGCGAGGCTCCACAGTTGTGCCATTATGTGGAACAGTTGCTAGAGCGCGTCGTATCTTACAGTCATGATAGGTCCCTACAAACATTGGGATTGTGAGATGTTTGCGGGGACGTTAAGATGTCTCGTTAAGGACCAGCTCCCAGATCCTGAAATGTTGGTGAAACTTGATGTTTTGGGCTTTTGAAATGTCCTGGAGGATCCCAGGGTCAAGTCTGGGTTCATGATAAGGAATTATTAGAACTTTAGCGTTGAAAAAAATCTTTTAAGTTTTTCTAGTCACCTATCCACTGTTCTAGGAATACCAGTTAGATTGTCACTACAGGAATCAAAGTGCTTGATTTAAAAATCAGTTTCTCATTGTTCTAGAGCTTAAGATACTGCAGTTAGAAGTTGCAACCTGGCATGCTGTTATTCTCGTGTGTTCATCAAGTTTCAGTGAAATGCACTAAGCAGTCGTTATAAAGAGATTCTAATGCCATGAATTAGTGGAGTAGCATCTTACAGTAGACAGCTGCTATATTTTTACACCTTTTCATCTCAATCCAGCATTCTAACTGAAGTATGCATACTGGTATCCTTGAAGTGAGCCAAGATGTATGTTCACTTATTTAGAATTGAGTGTTTTTTTCTGCTTACTAATAGTTGTTATACTGATACTTGTTTGTTGAGTCAAGGCAGTTTTTCAGCTTGGATCAGGTGTGAGGAAGGACTTTTGATACTAGAATTATACAGTTTTGGGTTTTTGTTTGGTCAGTTTTTCTTTCTTTCTTTTTCCATTCCTGTTCCTTCCTCCCCAAATCCTGGTCAGTTTTTCAACCTTTTTTTTAGTTTCTGCTTTTGGTGCCCTGCTTCGAGAGCCTATTTCATAGTAATGATGCTTACTGTTTAGTATTGTAAGAGTAGGGTACTTATACACATTATTTAACTTAATATCAGCCTTGTGATGAGATGTTATTATCTATATTCTACAGACGACAGAAGGTTAAGAAGTCATTTAAAGTAAGTTAAATTAAGTTAGAAAAAGTTAATTAGAAAATTGAAAGTAATTTGCTTAAGGTCCCACACTGGTACGTGTCAGAACTAGCACTTGAACTTAGATCTGACTCCAGGGCCTATGGTCTAGCGTCTCTGATACAGCTCAGGATAATAATAACAACTCATTAGCATTTTCTTTAATACATTTACCATTTCATTTTAAGATGTAAAATTTAATCTGTCTGTAATTTATTTTGCCTCCTGTTTATCTAGATGGTTAAAAATTTGTCCCAGTACTATTTATTAACTAATTCTTTGCCTTATAACTTGAATGCTACAATTATATACCAAATTCTTAAATATATGCTTGTCTTTTTCTGATCTTCTCATCCATTCTATTAAGTGGCCTGCTTGTTCATGCATCAGTGCTATGCTTTTAATCATGGTAGCTTTACAATATATTTTAATTTTCCAGAAGTATAATTCCTTTATTACTTACCTTTTTAGAAGTTTCCCTGTTATTCTGGCAAGTTTATTCTAACAAATGAACTGAGGGCAGTTAGAATTAAAGAAAAGACTGATGGAGCTTTTTTTTAAGGGTAATAAACAGTGTAGCTCTCATCTCTTCTCCGCCATCCCGTGTGAGGTTGGGTTTGCCCCTCGCCACGTCTTCTCACAAGACTTTCAGGATCAAGCGATTGTTGGCCAAGAAACAAATGCAGAATCATCCCATTCCCCAATGGATTCGAGTGAAAATTGGTAATAAAATCAGGTACAGCTCCAAGAGAAGACGTTGGAGAAGAACCAAGCTGGGTCTCTAAGGAGCCCCCCACGTGAGATGGCACACGTATTTACATTGTGTTAGGGTCACTTACGTCTTACCATGTCACTCTGAAAGCATCACTGCTATCTGAATGGCTGGATGTGTTTAATTGGGAAAATGATTTTTCTCTTTTTGTTAGTGTTTCTGCACGAGTGCTTTGGCTCAGTAATAAATATGTAAGACCTTTCGTTGGGAAAAAAATAGTGTAGGAGGCAGGCAGCAACAGTTTTAATAGCAAATTAAAACACTGGAAAGTCTTATTTGTTTTATTTGTAGTAAGTGTCCATCATAATTTTTACTTATTAGTAAATTTTGGGATCCTAGACTTGTTCACTATGTACCTGTTTCTTGGAAATAGAGTAATTTGTTTATTTTTAACTCAAAAAGTATAAAGGAAATAGAAATAACATTTACAGAGTTCCTACCACGCATCAGACTTTACATGTTTGTATGTAACATGTTCATTATAAATTCTGTGCAGTGGTGTTACTAATCAAAGATCACAGAGTAAACAGAAGCCAGCAGTAATTAACACATTTGTACACAAGTGTACTGGTCTTGAAACTTTTCATTGAAGTATAATATATATATGGCAAATTGCACAAATTATAATTGTATAGCTTGATATGACATTGAGATTTGGATGTAGGTTCAACTTTAAAGCATTTTTTTCTTCGTAATATGTTTATCAACTAAGGGAGTCTTTTCTCATTCTATTACATAAAATAATAGGTCCATGTTTAAAATGTATGTTTTGTAGTATTTTGCTTGAAATAAGTGCTTTTTTTTTTCTTTTAAACTGATAGGCATGCAAGAAGCGAAGGAAAGATGATGACAGAAATTCTTGCAAAACAATTACAAAATATTTATCACCAGTGGGGAAGACTGGAGACAGGGTTTTCTCTCCACCAAAATCCAGTAATATCCTGGATTATTTTAAAAAGACTTCATCCACAAATGAGAAGACTCAGACAGCAAAAAAGAGCAAGATAAAGTCATCCACACCGTTGCCTGCTGACAGTGGCAAAGACTGTAAAACACCTTTGGAAATGTTCTCAAAGACAGAGTGTAAGAAGAGAGGGAAGAGAGTTAATTTATCTCATCAACTAAGTACTATTAAAACTGAAAATGAATCTCCAATTGAAATTAATAGTGATGATAGCAAAGAAGACTTTAGTTTAAATGACAATTTTGTGGAAAGTAGTTCTGCTTTACTCTACAAGAAACATGTAGAGATACTTGCAGAAAGTATTCAAGGTATCAAAAAACAATCAAGCACTATGACCTCCAAAAAAAGTTCTAAGAAAGTAAATCCTAAACAGGAGCCCACAAAAAATGATTGCAGAAAATTGAGGAAAAGGAAGTACAGAGATATAATAGATCTATCTGAAAGTTTACCCTTGGCAGAGGAACTAAATCTCCTTAAAAGAGATGTTCAAGGTAGTGAACGGGTAATACCTGGCCTAAGTAATGAGGTCGGAAGTCCTGCGAATGTTGCAGAATCAAGGGATAATATAACTGAAACAGCCCAGTTAAACGATAGTACAGTAACTGTCTCGTATGAGGAATTTTTAAAAAGTCACAAGGAAAATAAAGTGGAACAGATACCAGACTCTACAATGTCAATTTGTATTTCTTCTGAAACTGCTGAAGATACAGGCAAAAGTGGTTGTGTGAGTGACCCAGAAACCTATGAAATTTCCCAGCAGGCTCGCTTTAAGACAGTCACCGTTCTTGCACAAGTTCACCCTGTTCCTCCCAAAAAGACAGGGAAAATACCCTCAATTTTCCTGAAACAAAAGCAGGTGGAAATGGAAAGTAGTCTGTCTGATCCTGAGAATGAACAGACGATTCAGAAAAGAAAATCTAACGTCGTTATACATGAGGAAGAACTTGAATTGGCAGTGTTGGAGGCTGGAAGTTCTGAAGCTGTGAAACCAAAATGCACTCCAGAAGAAAGACAACAGTTTATGAAAGCATTTAGGCAGCCAGTATCAGATGCACTTAAAAATGGAGTCAAAAAGTCTTCTGATAAGCAGAAAGAGCTCAATGAAAAACCTTCAAGTGAGGAAGGAAGAGACAATAATTCTAAAAAAGTCATGCAAAGTCCTAATATTCATATGGTTTCAAATAATGACAATCCACAGTCACACACTGATAAGGGAAGTTTTCCTAAGGAGAAAAGTAAAAAGCTGAAGAAAAAGAATAAAAAAAGTTTAGAATCTGGTGCTACTCCAGGTGAAAATAAAAAGGGAAATAATCAAAGGAAAGAAACAATTTTTTCCCTTAAAGAGAAACAAAATCAAAACAGGCTTAGAATGAGTTTAAGACAAAAGAAAACAGCAGTTTTCAAAAATAGCACATTACGTACCCATGAAAGCCTCATTTGTGAAGATGCAGCAAATGATGGCCCTATAAAGATTTCCTCTCTGTGTAACACTAAGGCTCCAAGGAAAACCAGCATACCAGTCAAGGATAAAGTTATACACTCTAAAGGTGGAACTGAAGACAGCTTGGTAAATGTTTCCACACCCAGATCAAACAGAAGATCTGTAAGAAGTAGCAGCACACCAACTACAATAATCATTAGAGGTACTGATTATGAAGATGCACAAGACGATAGTCCAGTAAAAGCTTCCACTCCAAAAGCAGCCAACTTATCTGAAAAGCGTAGCTTATATACAGCAGAACTGATAACAGTATCCTCTGATTCAGAGAGCCCTATTAGGTAAACTTCTGTTTTGTTCTGAAATTCTGAGTATTCTGTGTATATTACTAGACGGGAAGGAAAATACTTCAAGCGTTGGAGAGTATTATTTTTCCCTAGAACACAACTGATTTATAAGAAAAAGAAAACAGAGTTTCAAACATGCTGCTTAATTTCCATATTTGATTTAAAGTCAGGCATGGTTTCAGAAGTACTCTATATGTATTTTAGATGAGTTTTAAACTCTTTATCGCAGTTGCTAATTCCTGGAGAAACATTCTCCAAATATGATTTCTGTGCATTTAACAAAGAGAAAAAATAAATTGTAGAACTTTATTTCTGAGCCATATACTATGAGGTATATACTTGCAGGGTGGTTCTTGCTAATGTAAGAGTGATCCTACGGGCTAATTTTCTGTAAAGCTTATGATTTATAAAAGGAAACTATATTTTCTAAGAGTTTAACATTTGGCTTACTTTTGAATTAGTGGCTTGAAACTAATGGGGGTGTGTTTTAGTTTTTGTTTACTGTTTCAGAACTGTCCAGAAACTGGAGCCCCACTCGGTTCTTTTCTATATTTAATTGAAATTCTTACACATTATAATCGTGAAAATGTGTCTGAATATCTTTTTTTTTTCAGAATGAAATTCACCAGAATTAGTACTCCCAAGAAATCTAAGAAAAAATCTAAGAAAAGATCTAAGAAATCTGAAGCAGCTGAAGAAGATTTTATGTCTCAAACTAGAAAGGTAATTGAAATATTAGAGAGTCCTATAAGTGATAATATATTTCCGGGAACAGCAGCTTCTACTATTGGAAGTCATACACCAAAACAAGATACACGTATTTCATAGACTGGTTATGTTAACTACAACCCTATATTATTTTTCATATTATTAAGAGATCAACATATCTTATTGTGAGATGAAAAATTAATAAAGATAGTATAGTTTACTTAGAAGAAATTTTCTTAGTGAGAGTTACATTCCAATCATTTTTCTTAAGACTGCTTATGGAAATAAGCATGATTGACTTTTTGGTTTATTTCTATAGATTAGAGGCTAAAAAGTGGGGTCTCTGTCCTGGTACTGTTGACATTGTGGGCTGGATAATTCTTTGGTGTGGGACTGTCTTGTGAATTATAGGATGTTTGGCAGTAACCCTGCCCTCATGAGATGCCAGTAGCACTCCAACTCCCCTTGTTATGACAACCAAAAACATCTCCAGATGTTGCCAAATATCCTCTAGAGGGAAAAAATCACCTCCAGTTGAAAACCACTATCCTAAAGGGAGAGGTAAGGTATTTAAGAATATGTTAGCTGCTTTTGCAAAATAAGCTTCTTATCCCCTCCATGAGAGAACTGGACTCTCTCCAGGGTGAGTAGGTACAAGTATGTATGTTTTGCAGAAGTCACCAAGGTGATTCTGGTGTAACCCTTGGGTGAAAGTCACTGCCACAGAAAGTTGGTTTCTCTTTTGTTTTTATTTAACAGCTGTTTGTTTTTTGGTTTTTTTTTTTTTGATTGCATGTTACATTCCAGGTACTATGAGTAGTACTCATAGCATTAATCTCATAAAGTAAATATTTAACCCTGTTTTGAAGGACAGTGGTGTCACAGGAGGTCAAAACATTTTGAAGAGTGATATACAGTGGAATTTCAGCTGGGTGGCAAAGGAGAGCAGGGCAGGGCTGATAAACAGGAAGAAAGTAGAGCTGTTGGGACCAAAGTGCCTGATGTAGTCAGGAGAAACCACATAAGAGCTGGGAGGACAGACAGCCTGGTCGGAAAGGAGGCTGCTGGGAATGACTGTTTTTTGAGGTGTTAGGATTATGGTTGATCTTCATTCTCTTCATTTTTCTGTTTTCTGTTTTTTTGTAAATATGAACTTTTAAAAACTTTATTAGAAAAATAACTATTATAAAAAAACAGATTTCTACTTACCAAAATGTGTATTTTTTTTTACACATTCACTAAAACGTATTTCTGTGTATAACTGTTTCAGTGATTCTATTGTTCATTTAAATGTAGGTGGCTTATTTTGAATACTAACTTATCATAAGGCCCATCAGCCTGTCAAAAATTTTGCTAGCAGAGCAACAACAAATCTGTCACTCCACTACTATAGAAGCAAATCTTAACATTCCTAACCTTACATGTGTTTTAACTATCCATGTCTCTTCTTTTTAATGCTTTTTAAAAAAAAAAAGTTAAAGTTAAAAAAAAAAACCAGCAAACATTTGTTTAAAAAACAGTAGTGTATAAAATTAAAAGAGAAAACTTTTTTTCCTCTTCTCTCTCCTACCCTCTAGGGGCAGCCCACTTTTAATAGTTATATGTTCATCTGTCGAGACTTTTTCCTATGCTGAAATAGATAAATGTTATTTTTAAAATATAAACTGTTTTACAGCGTGCTTGCTGTATGTTTCAAATCCAAAAGTAAAAACTGGTAGAACTCAGAATGTGGAAAACACATTATCTAGAAGATAGTATTTAAATGCACAAGATCACTTAGTACATCAATGGCAGAGCAAGATCTGAAGGCTGGACCTTACTCTTTTCTAGTGCTGTTCTCCATACCTAATGCCTTTTCAACCTCTCTCCAAAGGATTCAGCCTGAAAGTGACTAAAATCAAAGAAGAGATACCATGAAGATGGTGGGGAAATAACCAACAATCTTAATCTATACAGACATCTAATACACATATCTTTCTGGGTGTTTTTCAGATAAATTATATTTATCTGGATAGATTTCAAGTAAGAAATAAAGGCAAATCAAGTATCACTAGACACATTTTAATTTAATTTCCTTGGTAAGATTTGAATGACCTTTTTTTTGTCTTTCATTTAATGTGATTTGTGATTATATATTTCTATTTGTGTATTTGATGGGCTTCATTTTTTAGAGCAGTTTTAGGTTCACAGAAAAACTTGAGCAGAAGATACAGATTTCCCATATACCCTCTGCCCACACACATGCATAGCCTCCCCTGTTATCAATACCAGAATACTACCCTTGTTACAGTTGATGAACTTGACATTGACTTCATTATCACCCCGAGTCCATATTTAAATTAAGGTTCACTCTTGGTGTTGTACAGTCTGTGGGTTTAGACACGTGTATAATGACATGCATCCCCATTATAGTACCAGACAGAGTAGTTTCACTGCCCTAAAAATTCTCTGTGCTCCGCCTATTCATCCCTTCTTTTCTCCTTAACTTCTGTCAACCACTGATTTTTTTTTTTACTTTTTTCCAAAGTTTTGCCTTTTCTGTTTTTTTCTATTAAATATAAAATGTTTGCCAGTGACCTCAATTATTATTTCACATTTGTGTTTAGGTAAGCAGTGCTTCCAAAAATGTATCAAAAGCAAAACAACTCATTGAAAAAGCAAAAGCATTACACATTAGTAGGTCAAAAGCTGCTGAAGAGATAGTGACACCTTTGAGGCGTTCGTCCAGACATCAGACACTTCCTGAAAGGTCAGCAACACAAGTAAGTATTCCAAATATTTATTGGTTTAAATTCTGTCCTGTTCTGCTGTTTGGAACAGAAGAAGGAAACCACTCTTAAGTTATAAGGTAGAATTGTACGATGGCCTTGACGTGGTGGAATATCATTCTCAGTTCTCTTTTAAAAGTGTTTAGCTCTCTTTTGCATACAGAATATAGTCTGAATCCTTATCAAGTCCTTCAAGATTCTTCATAGGCTAAACTAGCTTTTCCCTTTCCTCAAACAATCCCCTTCCTTAGATACACTTTGCTCTTTCATACTAAATTATTCATTTCTCCCTAAAGGGTGCAATTTTTCCTTTTTTCAGTTTGTAGTCTCTCAGCTTGAAATGTATCTTAGGTACTCTCTTCTACCTGAGGAATTCCTACTCAGATTTTTTAAATCCTGCTAAATGCCACCATCTCCTCTTTTATTTTATTTTACTTTATTTTTGGGGGGAGTGGTAATTAGGTTTACTTATTTTTAATGAAGGTACTGGGGATTGAACCAAGGACCTCGTGCATGGCAAGCACACATTGTACAACTGAGCTTTACCCTCCCTCCTCTTTTTTTTAAAACAGCTTTATTGTAGAAATATAATTTGCCATTTGAAGTGTGCAGATCAGTCACTTTTAGTATATTCACAGAGTAGTGCATTCATCACTACAATTAACTTTAGAATATTTTATTAATCTCAGAAAACCCTCTTCCCCTTAGCTGTCACTTCCCAATCTCCCCACCCCCAACCCTAGCCAACCACTAATCTATTTTCTTTCTCTATAGATTTGCCTATTCTGGACATTTAATATAAATGGTATCATACAATATGTGGTCCTTTGTGTCTGGCTTCTCTCAATTAGCATAATGTTTTAAAGATTCATCCATATTGTAGCATAAGTATTTCATTTCTTTTTATTGCCAAATAGTATCCTATTATGTGGATATACCACTTTTCATTTAGCCATTCATCAGTTGATGGATATTTGGGTTGTTGCCACTTTTTGGCTATGAATAATGCTGTGAACAATTCAATATCTCCTTTTGAAAGCCTTCAAGACAGATAGTTTCCTTCCCTATGTGTACTTTAATTTACTTCCTTTTTTTTTTTTTTTGTCAATATTACTCTTACCATACTGTATTATACCTAGTTAAACTAACTATTCATGGACTAGCCCCTTCTCTGTCCCCAAACCCTGGTGTAACCTTGACACCAGCTCTTGAGTTTCATTTGGCTGTGTGTTCTCAGTAGCTGCTGTATTGCCTAACACATAGTAGGCGCTCCATAGAGGTATGCTGGCCACAGGAAAACTTGTCAGACTTTATCTAACATTTCTAGGATGTATAGAATTTTTATAACTTGTATTGATTCTTTTATCTGGAGTGTCGTCTGTTAGTTGCTTATTTAAAAAAAAAAATCTGTGGTCATAATGAGTCTACTCTTTGATCAGGTGACCTTGTATGATACACAAGACTACTGCCATTCATATCGTGGTTTTTTTTGTATCAGATAGTTTCGGACGGAGTTATATGGAGTTGCTAATGTAATTACCTTGTCTATGTCTTCTAGCACTGTAATCCTTTTGAAATTTGAATGGCATTAATTGTATATCACTAAGAATTTTTTTTCTTATTCTGTCTTAGGACTCTGTAATGATAATAGATTCAAGTTCTACCTCTTTAAAGCATCCTGAGAAAAATCAGAAGAAACTTCAGTGTCTGAATGATGTGCTAGGAAAAAAACTTAAGACTCCTAAAAACGTCCCTGGTAATCAGATTTGGTAGCATTGATGATGAACATTAGAACGTTTTGGTGGGGATTACATTGTTCTGAAAGGTCTCATTTTAATTTAATCTCTTATCTTATAAAATATAACCTTTTAATTAAACATTTCTATTTTAATGAGTAAAGTTATAATGTAGTGAAGGGTTTTACAGAGGGTAGCACTCAGCTACCCTTTGTAGTTACTGCATTTCTTTCTGTTTAGCCTGTTCGCTTCGTAGTTCCCAAACTGACTGAAGATCAAAATCATCTGGATAAATCTTTAAATCTTTAGGTCCTTTCCTAGACTTACTAAGAATCTCCAGAGGTGGGTTGTGGGAATCTGTAGTTTAAAAAAAAAAAAGCTTCCTGGGAGATTCTGATACTGATACTGCCAGGTGGAGAGATGAGCTTATTATATAGAAAATTTTTTGGTGAAAAAAAATTTTTAAGAGTTTTGAAAGTAGCTGGAGGTAAGTGGAGATGATAAACCTTGATGCTAACCTAAGTATTTATTTTTCTAAGGACAAATGAAAGTTGCTCCTTTATTTCTTACTAGAAGGGCTCAGAAAACAGCTGATCCAGGCCTTGGTTTTGATGAAAGCAGGTCAGTCTGATACAAATTTTTAAGTTGCCAAAATATTTTATGGAATGTATTTTGTTTTTATTCATTTACTTTGATGAAAAGGCATGTAAATTACCATTTGAAGCTTTAATAAGTCCCATTTTAAAAGATGACAATATTGACAATGCTACAACTGCAATTTGAAGATCTTGATCTTCTGTAGACATTTTGTGGCCATCTCTAGACAAAATAGTGAAAAAATAAACAGGCAAACAAATACCAGGACACTGACTTACGAACTTACTCAGTAAATATTTAAATACCTGCTACGTACCAGACACGGTTTTTGGTACTAGTAATATTATGGAAAATAAGACATATTCCCTGTCTTCATGAGGCTTACACTCTAGAGGAAGATAATTTATGATTAAACATTAATTGGGCCAACCAATGAAAAATTGCAGTTGTGCTAAAAAGGAGAGGTACAAAGGTTTATTAGATTAGGCAGATTTGGTCTGGCCAAGAAAGATTTGCTGAGGAAATGACACCTGAATTGAAGGGTGAGCAGGAGTTCATTAGTTGGCTAGCAGTGTTCCAGCAGAGGGAACAGTCTGCAGAGTCCCTGTGGCTGGAAGGAGCATGGTGAATACAGAAGGTTGGGAGAATTCCGGTGTGGCCTGAGCACGGAGAGCAGGAGTGAGAAGAATGTGAGATTAAGCTGGAGAGGTGGCTGCCTGCCCATGTAGGTGGGACTTTAGGCCATATGGAAGAATCTTGTCATTATGCTAAGAGCCATAAGAAGCAATTAGAGAGTTTTAAACATGAGTATGGACATAAAATTTGGATTTTGAAAGTTTAATCTGACTGCTGGATTAACTTGGCTCTTGTGTAAAGAATGGAATGTAGGAGGAGTTAGAGTGGATACAAGAGCCTTGGTGTGAGATGATGGAGGTGTGGACTCGGGTGTTGGAGATGACGCATGAAAAGATTTTAGGAGATAAGTTTAAGAACCCTTGATGATTAATTAATTAGACACGGGGGGATGGGGATGGGAGAGAGGAAGGTAAAAGGATGACATTTAAGTTCTGGTCTGTGCAAGTGGATGGCACATGGGAGAAGACCAGGTTTAGGGACATAAGTTGAGGTTTTTATTTTTATTTTATTTTTTTCCTGTTTCAGTTTTATTGAGGAATAATTACTTAGTGTTAAATACACAAATCTTAAGCATACAGTTTTGATCAGTACACTGTATCAAGATAGATATAACATCTTTCTTTTACTCCTGAACAGTTAAGTACTTTTTTTCTGTTACCCCCCCCCACCAACACCACAATAAAAGATTACCCCTAATTCTATTACCATCGAATAGTCTCATTTCTGTTGCCGAGGGTTAGTCTTGTCTGTTTCAGAAATTCACATAACCTTTATATATTCTTTTGTGTCTAACTGCTTTTGCTCAGTACACAAAACACAATTTTTAAAAAATCAGCTTTATTCAGATAGTATACACACAATCATTTGCATCCATATTAAGTAAACACTTTGAGGTTTAACAAATACACCTGTGTGATCACCACCACAATAAAGATAGAGAACATTTCATCACTCAGAAATTCCCTAGTGCCTCTTTGCAGTTAACCCCTGACTTCCACTCCCAGTGCCGTGCAACCTCTGATCTGCTGTTGACACGGATTAGTTTGCCTTTTCTAGAGTTTCATAGAACTGAAATCATACAGGAGGTCACTTTTTTCTTTTTGATTTTTCAGTTTTGGGATTATTTACTGACTTTACACTGTGCAAAATAAGGATCGAATCTTCTCTCCTTCTCTTGGCCCCAGCCCCCCCAACCACACAGGACCCTCTGCCCATCCTCTGAGGACGATTATATTCTGATTTTGCCTGGATCAGCATTCAGTGTTTACATCTTATGACTGTGGACATGCTAATCACAGCTGAACTGAACAGTGGAAAACTGTGATTACTTTTCCTTCCCTGTACCAGTTTGTTTTCTCTGGAGTGCATTATTGCCTCATTTTTTGTTTGGTTGCTAGCATCTCAGCTTCCCAGAATCCTTTACCACTGGTCCAGGAGGTACACTTTTGCCTCTGGCTTCTTTCTGTCAAATGCTACAGTATCCATAGGCTCTTTTCATTGCTGAGTGCTATTCCTTATATGAATACATCACAAGTTGTTTGTCTGTTCTTTCACTGATGGCCATGTGGGTTGTTTCCATTATTTGGTGTTATTCATAAGGCTGCTATGAACATTCCTATACACACGTGTGGACAAGTGTTCTCATTTCTCTCACATAAATTCTTAGGAGTGGAATTGCTCTGTTGTTAGGTGGGTGCGTATTTAGCATAAGGATCTGTCAAACTGTTACTACAGTTCTCACTCCATGTATGGCAGGCTAGGAAGCGGGTGTACACCAGCACCACACCCTCTGTCCCCTCCACCACGCCATAGTCCCACCCTCCTCTGCCCTTGCACCACTCTCCCACTGAAGTTAACATTCTTATAGTTAGCAAGGTAAGCCAGGTAAAACCGAGACACAGCACTAAGGGCCCTAATGTTCCTGCTATTATATAGGAAACAATATTACCTTAGAAGTTCTTGTATTAACTTTGAGAAATATGGCACCAATTCTGTTTTCTTCTTATAATATAAATGTATGTTTTTTTCTTGAAAAAAAAAAAAGAAAAAAGACAAGAAAAAACTCACCTACCAATCAAACATAGCCTCTTAACATTTTGGTAGATGTCCTTCAAGTCATTTTTCTCTTCGTATACTTATTTTTTATTTAATTTTTTAACATTGATAGATTTTCATTTTTATGATACGCAGGAAAAGAATTTGACCAGCTAACATGTCAGGTAGCTGATTAAATTTTTTCAAGTAAAATTAAGAAGTATTTATTTTATAGATAGTTTATTTTCTTAATGTTTATAACCTTAGCTCTTGTATATTCATGTCATTTTCTTAAAAGTCAAGATGCATCTGAGAAGTCTCAGGATTGTGATGTACAGTTTAAAGCAAAGCGTGACTTTCTCATGAGTGGTTTGCCAGATTTGTTGAAACGACAGATCGCCAAGAAAGCTGCTGCATTAGACGTGTACAATGCAGTGAGTGCCGGTTTCCAGAGAGTCGTTCACGTTCAGCAAAGAGATGATGGTGAGCTTTCTACTATTAAATATTTTAAAATGTTAGTAGTAATATGAAACTGTGTAAGTTGGCTTAAGGTGAGACACAGGTTTAAATATAATTCTTACGGTGATTTTAGTGAGAATTTAAAGTTGTGTTTCATCCTCTCTTCTTCAGCCTTGGACTGAGGAAAAGGGTGGGGCAAGAAAGCCACAGGCATCTTACCCCTGATACCAGGGGAGGGCCCTTCCCTGATATGAGGGGAGGGCAGGCACGCGTGCGAATGTGAGCGCTGACCTTCAGGGAATGTTGTGTCCAGAGAGGCAGTGTGTTCTAAAGGAAGGGAATTCCCTTCTGAAGTCATAGCAGTGTGTAAACAGACCATCTGTAAGAATCTCTCGGCGGAGCACCAGCCCGGCCTTTGCCCACCCTACTGCTGAATGTTCAAGGGAAATCTGTGTGCCTCCTTTCCAGCGCAGCTTTTGCTGTTTAGTTCCATAGAAGTGTCTTCTGGAATAGGTAACAAAGAGCAGGGCTTCATTGCTCTGGTCTGCTCTCTTCCCACATGGCTGTGCACAGACCTCTTGTAGGGT
Organism: Camelus bactrianus; assembly: GCF_048773025.1. Taxonomy (NCBI): domain Eukaryota; kingdom Metazoa; phylum Chordata; class Mammalia; order Artiodactyla; family Camelidae; genus Camelus; species Camelus bactrianus. The sequence continues at coordinate 37,156,270 of NC_133554.1, read as the reverse complement.
GGTGTTAGCTTGATCGTAATCTAATTCTCTTTGGATTCAATGCCATGGCAGCCACAGTCTTACTTCACTTAAATAGTTTTTAATTAGTAATGTACAAAGCCTTACATCTTTGCTTTGTTGTTGTTCCTAGGTAGAATTATTCTTTTGCCAGCATATAAACATATTCTTCTCAACGGCCTTTGTGGTTTGGTTTAGGGCCCTCCCTCTACTCCTGAAATGTTCACTGTGTTCTGTTCTTCTTTTTTCCCTTTTATGTTTCTGACCTTGATACTTTTGGAGTTTTGTTTAGCCTCTGTTTTGTGTGGGGAACTTCCCAGTCAGTCTTTCTTATAATATTCTACTTTTCCTTTTTTCCCAGTTCTCTTACTGGCCATTCCATTGATGAAGCCTTTCTTGTTACTTTTACTAGTGCATTTTTAATAGCATTTTCTAGTAGTGTGTTCAACTATAGAAATTAGTTATAATTTTGATAAACACATTTTCACAGGACTGCTACTGTAGAACTTAGCATATCGATTTGTAGATGAGCAGATGAGGCAAGCACAGAGAACTTCTTTTTAGAGCCTTAAGAATTATTGAACATCCACTATAGTCTGGCATTCTTCTGAGCACTTAACATGCATTTTTAGTTTTATCCCCATAACAGCGCTAGAAGGTTGAGTGTTATAATTGTCACCCCCACATTACAGATGAGGAAACTGAGGTTTAGGATCATGCCCACTTACCTAGCTAGTGAGTGGCAAAGTCTGGATTTGAATCCAGGTCTGACATCAGAGTTTCAACTTTAAACCAGGTTAACTGGCCCTGAAATTTTTACCCTGAGTAGTAAGGTTGATTTAAAAGAAAAGAAAATTTGTTAATATTTGCTTATTTTTAACAATTGGAAGGCAGGACCACGTAGTTTTTTATTAGTTGCATTTGTTGGAGGCGAGGATTTGTTCCCTGTGTACTCATTTGAATTTTGGTGCTTTTGTGTTAACTAATTGTTGTCAAGTCTGTTTACATTTATATACTTGGCGTTTGATAAATAGATAAGTATGAGAATGAAGGTGATTAACATAATTTTTCTCTTTTTCTTTAGGGTGCCACCTGTGGCATTTGAAACCACCCACTTGTCCTCTCTTAACTAAACTTAAAGAACTTAATACTAAAGTGGTAGATCTCTCAAAATGTGTTATGGCGCTTGGTGAATTTTCTACATTAGACTCAAATTTGAAAAATAATAATTCTGCTGTTGTGGTAAGTATTAGAGAGGTCATCCATTGTAGGATGTTTCCTTCACATCTTTCAGAGGAAAAAAAAAGTTGGATATCTGTTGTAGCCTAAACTTCATTTTTTCCTTGAATAATACAATTTCAAAAAGTAAATCCTAATTGAAGTACATACCTCTTTTAAATACTCCTAGTGCTTTAAAAACATTTCAAGGATTAATGATAGCCAGTTTCAAAAGAATGTTAGTTTATATAGTACATTTAGATACTTTGTAAGTCAGCATTATAGCCAAATAAATGTGTAGAATACAAGTATTTGAAAAGAAAGAACAATAAAAATATGAACTAAGTCTTTCTAAAGCTATGCAAATGCAGCTTTGCCATCAAGGTGGTGTTTAGTGACTGAAGCTAATCCTGCATTGGCATAGACTTACTATAGATAAAAAGTAGTTGGCAGTATTGTGATTATTATTAATAAACAATATGTGTCTAATTGAGCATTTTATTCTTTATTGCAGTTTATGGGGAGAAGGAAAGATTTGACTGAAGAAGTAAGGAATCTTTTGCTGGAGGAAATTGTGTGGTCAAATCCTGAATGTTCTTTGAGGAAATACTTCCCTTTGCTTCTAAAAAAACGAACTGAGCACCACGTACTTTCTGAGTGTCATCGTAAACAAGGTTAATGATCATTATTATCATTTCCATTAACATTTCAGTTTTGAAACCACTAAGCTTAGCCATTGATTCTTGGAAGTGGTCACCATGGAGAGAATTTCTTGTGGTTGACAGGGAGAATTGTTCAACTGAAGAAAAGCATCTAGTGCCATGCAGTGTTAGCTACCAGAGTTGCCAGCCCAAAGGCAGCTTTAATTATGTTCAAATATTAATAATGTACTAAGGGAAGCCTTAGATGAAGTAGTTTACATAGCCTGTACCAAAAGGAAGTCCAAATAACAAGATATCCAGCTTGCTTTCAGTATGCCATGTTTGATCCTTGCCTTTTCATTTACAAAATAATAAAACTATTAGATATTTTGAAGTGATATTAAGATTATTGTGCATTAAAGTTTGTTTTTTTGTTCATTAGTAAGCACATGCATTTCTATAATTTTCCAAATAGAATGTCCACAACTAGAGCCCAGTGTCAGTCAAAAAGAAACTAAAAGGAAACGAGTGGGAACGGAAAATCATAAATCCAAAAGAAAGAAGCCAAATGAGCATTCCGAAAGTCCAACAAAGATGAGTGGGAAACCAGAAGACCTTGACAAAAGAAATAACTCCAGTGGGTTAAAGCTAGATTCTTCCAAAGGTTTATCTTCTAAAACATCCAGAAAGAAACAGACTGCTTTGAGTACAAGGTGTGAAGTGGAAACAGAAGCAGTAGAAGATTCTGATATTCTGATAATAAATGACGACAGAGAGTCTGCGTCGGAAGGATCTTCTGTTCTGGGTAAATTGGCTTTTCTCCTTCTGGTCTTAGAGCCTTTTCTTTCTTTTTTTTTTTTTTCCTGTTTTTTTGCCCCTCGTTTTCCCCCTCTCTCTTTCAAGATTTGCTCATTGCAACATTCAAGCAATGTAGAATAAGAAGTGATAGCCTCGCTGATGAGAGTCTTCTGTGACCACATGGAACAGAGTGGTGTTTGGTCTTTGGCTTTTCTGTGCTTCCCTAAATACGTGTGTTTTTTTAAAACCCTAGAATCACACCATACCTATTATTTTATACCTGTTTCACATATTTCTGACATATTCCCATTTGGTTATCTATCTTTTCCAAAGTATTCTATTGAGTTGACTGTTTCACCCATTTATAAAGCTTTAGAATATGTTTTGGTATTTGTACAGCAAATCTATCATTTTTTAAACTGTTTTCCTGCATTGACCACACTAAATGAACTATAGATTCCCTTACCCTACAAATTCCATTGGGGTTTTGATTTTGCATTAGTAGATAGATTGATCTGGCATCTTCCCAACATTCAGTCTTCTCTATCAGGAGTGTGTCATATCTCTTCATTTACTCAGGCTGACTTAGTAGGATGTTTTAATGTATCCTTTTAGGGGTTAAAAGAGGCTCCACAAAAATTATGCTGCATTTGTTCTTTAAATTTTTTTTATGGTGGAACTTATTTTTCATATTTTGTATTTCTTGAGTGGCTACTAAAATTTTTAATGTGTACTTTGAAATCTTATTGTCATGAGACCTTAATGGTGGTTAGCTTTTAAGGGGGAAGGGTTTTGAAATGCCTTTCTAGCAATTTGTAAATATAAATATTTGTACAAATAATCATTTTTATGTGAAATAATAATGTGAATGTCTAAGAATATACGTTTATGTCTAGGGACAAAATACTTTAATACGTGTTTTTTGCTTTAGATTCTGGAACTGAAGACATGCTTTGGACAGAAAAGTATCAACCTCAGAACTCCAGTGAACTCATAGGCAATGAGCTAGCTATAAAAAAGTTACATAGGTTGGTAAAACTTATAAAGTAGCTTATAAATCTAGTTTTACTATTTCATTTATTTTATTTGTACTAAAATGTAGAAATTATAATTATAAAGTAATACATCACATGGTAAAATCTTAAGGAAAAAAAATAAGAATTTTAAGTGGAAAGTAAATGTGCCTCTCTTCTCCTGTTTCTACTCCCTAGAGGTAAATGACTATTAAAGGTTTCTTGTAAAACCTTCCAGAAAAATTTTTATGCCTAAATTAGTTCCTTTCTTCCTAACAAATAGGATCATATTACTACTAATTCAGGTCATAATCCTTTGTCTACAAGTCCCACCTCTAAAAAGTTCTGAAAAGTGTAAGTTTATTAACTTTATTATATACGTAAAGTTTATTATAGTCTTTATCAATCCCACTTAGTAAGAGTTCATATTTTTTTAACGAGAATTATTAAGTCATTATGGACGCACTGCCACAGACCCACTAGGGGTATTATGTTACACATGGTATGTGTACCAAATTGCCTTTCTAATACCTGAAAAATACTGAATTCTAAAACTCACTTGGCCCAAAGGATTTCATATAAGGAGTTGGGACCCATAGTAATAAACACTCTGAGATTGGCACTCTTCTAAGTACTTGATCATTCTTAGCTCATTTAATCCTTAGAACTATCCTATGAGGGTAAATATTGTTGTCTTCATATCATAGATGAGGAATGAGGTCGAGAAAGGTTGAGTTATTTGTCCAAGGTCACACAGCTGGAAAGTGGTGGAGCTTAAACTCAGGCAGTCTAGCTCCAGCCTAGAACTTCATCTTTCTACTCACACTTAGCATTGTGTATTAGACATCTTTCATGTCATCATACAGACCACCTCAGTTCTTCATAGTTCCTCTGTACTGGCTTCTTATGTAAGCGTGCCATAAGGTATCTTTTCCTCTACTGAAGGTTTTTCCTTCTGGGGGCTATTATAATGTTGCAGTGAATATCCTTGCACATAGACTCTTGTGTATTTAGGCAAAGGTACTTCATTTTAAAATATTCATGCCTATGTAAAATTATTTAACTATGTAGTTGATTCGGAAGCACCATGGAGTTCTTAAAAACTGACTGTATACCATCACTGTCCCCAACAATCATTTCAACATATAGTCTAAGAGATATTTATATTCTGTGAATTATTTTTATTAACATACATTTTCTTATGGTAGTTGGTTGAAAGACTGGAAAAGAAGAGCTGAGTTGGAAGAAAGACAAAATTTGAAAGGAAAAAGAGATGAGAAACAGGAAGGTATTTTGAGTCATTTTTTTTCCATTTCACTGAACATTTTTAGAGTTAGATTAGCTAAAAATTTTTATAAAGCTGCTTATTTGGCATTTTACATTTGGTCTTCTAGTTTTTGTTTCCAGCATTTATTGGCAAGAAGTTTGTGGGATTTGGTCATTGAGTTTGGTGAGATAGGATTGCTACCTAAGCAATTACTTTATATGTGTTTTTGAATAATTTTTCAGATGCCTTGGATAGCACAGATTTTAAGGGCAGTTCAGATGATGAAGAAGAGAATTGCCTTTGCAATACTGTTCTTATAACAGGTCCAACAGGAGTGGGGAAAACTGCTGCAGTATATGCCTGTGCTCAGGAGCTTGGGTTCAAGGTCAGTGACGACTACGGTGGACAAACGTTAATGTGATAATTACCCTTGGGGAAAGAAATGAAACATAAAGCATTCTGCCTTTTTTTCATACATTCTTCTTTTAGATATTTGAAGTGAATGCCTCTTCTCAACGCAGTGGTAGACAAATTCTGTCTCAGCTGAAGGAAGCTACTCAGTCCCATCAAGTAGACAAGCAAGGTGTAAACGCACAGAAACCTTGCATTTTTAATAGCTACAACATAGGCAAGTCACCAAGTAAGTAATTTTTTTCCTTAAGTCATAACCTTTTAAAAAATTAAAATTAAGAAATATAATTATCAGCATTTTGCCATTCATTTTTTACCTTTTCCTACACATACGCATGCCTTTTTTATTTTTCTTAGACTTTATGTTTTAAAACAAATCTCAAGACCATCATATAATTTTACCCATATATGTACAATATGTATCTCTAACGGATAAAAGCGTTTTAAAAAGCATTATCAAACCTAGCAAAATTAACTATATACCCTAATTTGACCTAATACATAGTCTAATTTCAGTTTTCTGTTGTTTCAAATGGTTTGTTCAAATCAGGATGCAAACAAGGTCCACATCTTATATTTAATTCATATTTCTTAAGTTTCTTTTAATCTCTTTAACAGTTCCCTCAGCCTCTCTTTTCATGTCATTTATTTGTTCAGGAACATTAGTCATGTGTCATAAAATTTCCCACATTTTGGATTTGACTGATTATGTCTTCATGGTATTAGTTAACACATTCCTCTTCCCTGTATTTCTTGTAAATTGGCAGTTAGATCTGTGGACTTGATTAGATTTCTCTCCATTTCGGTGCTAGCATACGCGTGTTGACGGGGTGTGTACTTCCTGTGGTATCATAGCAAGAGATACATAACAACTGGTTATCCCACTCTTAGTGATGTTTTAAAATATTTTTTTGAGATTACGCCTCCTTCCTTGTGTTAGAATGCCCTGTTTTTATGACATGCTAGTGATGTCTAAGATAGTTTTTTCAAGCTCAAAATTTTCACTGGGTTTTTCAAACACCTATGATGCATATGCAAGGATATATGATAAGACACATGGAGATAAGGGTACAAAAAAAAGAAGAGGATACAGTCATGGAACTGTGCATGTATGCTGGTACTGTCAGGAAGATCCTGCTCTGCTCTGAGGCCATATGATGGTAATTAGGACCTTTAAAGACTAAATCAGGTATTTAGGAGAAAAGGACATACCCTGGAATAAATGCCAGGCTGTGGTTGAGCTTCTGAAGGGTAGACACCAGCCATTTGTTTTTTAAGTTTGTATCCCTCTTTCATAGCATATCTAGAAAAACATTTGTTTGCTTGCAGTATCAGTTACTGTGGGCTAAAGTTGAAGTTGGACAAGAAAGTCTGTAATGTGCTCGGTTTGTACCATTATCACTTCACCTCCAGACTCTTCTGACCTCAAGCAGACGTAGACAAAGTGAGCAGAGGGATTATGAATGTTATTTGCTTCAAGAATGTATGTTTTTCTGGAAAGAGTATCTTTTCCAAATGACTGGTTTTACCTTCTCTGCCGGTAGTTTAACTAATAATATGGTAATATTTGAGTGTACAGACTGTAAGAATGGAAAAGAATTTTTATATCTTTGATTTTTAACTGGTACGAGTAGAAATGTAATCTGTGGATAACTCAATCTTGCCATCTGTTTAATTTTTAGAATGCTTGTCTTTAAGTGCAATTTATTTTTGGCAGAAAAATTAAGTTCCCCCAGAAAAGTTGTTACATCGCCAAGAAAACTTCCTCCATCATCACCACAAAGCAGTGGACCAAAGCGGGCACCTCCACCTAAGACTTTGGCAAATTATTTTAAAGTGTCTTCCAAGCCAAAAAATAATGAAGAAATAGGAGCACTTCTGGAAAATAATAAAGGTAAGACATTACATTGACAAAGACCCTGATAACATAAAAATATGATCATATTTCATGAGTTCCTATTGCTGTTTATCAGACTTCAGCTGCGCTGAAGGTCCTACATATGAGTCTTGATACTGTGTTTCAGTTTTGATGGCAGATTTCAGTTTGAGCTTATTCTGTGGAAATATCCAATGTTCTATTAAAATTTGATTTGATGTAGAATGTTAATGTTTTATTCATGCAGGAATCAAAAGTTCTTTCGAACAGAAACAAACCATTCTGACTAAGTCAACAAACACAACTAATTCAAATGTCAAAGAGTTTGGGGCTGAGGAACCCAGCAGGAAAAATGCAACATCTCTTATTCTTTTTGAGGAGGTAGGCTTACAGAGTATACATCTGTGGTCTCTCATGATGAAAGCTTACCATCTTGGCTGTAAAATAGCCAAGAAAGTCAGGAGTAACTGTCTCTATTGAAATTAAACTGAATGAAACTATCAATCATAGAATTTTTCAGGAACATGATTAATGCAATCCAATTACTGTTCAGTGTTTGTAGAAATTATTCTGACCCATACTTATCCAATTACAGGTGACTGCATTAAAGAAATGGTTTTAATGTTTGATAGTTTTTTTTACTCTTTTGGTAGTATAAGACATTGTAAGCTTTTGGCATGGGGTGAATTCACACTGTTTAGAAATTCGTAAATTTTGTCTCTAATGGATGTCTACTGTGTATTTACAACCGATATCCATTAAGTGTATTGTTACTCAGTACATTAATATTCTAATAATTGGTTCTTAGGTTGATGTCATTTTCGAAGAAGATGCTGGGTTTTTGAGTGCAATCAAAACATTCATGGCAACAACGAAAAGACCTGTAATCCTTACTACAAGCGGTAGGTAACCGGTGATTTTACACTTAGTTACTTTTGGTTAAAATATTTGGGGAAAGCTTCTAATTCTAGTTAGATATGTTTCTTTAGAAGTCTGCTGGTAATTAAGTCTTTTTTTCTAAAGTGAGGAGGCTTCTAGATCATTTTTAAACTAAGAATTACTGAAATGTGCAGTTGATTTGCAGCCTTGAGTAATGACAAAGTTAATATATTGCCTTGCAAATAGCAATGACTTGAAAATCACTGAATCATTATGTTGGGTGTTCAATATTTAGGAAGCCAACAACAGCCTAGAATGCAGACAGACAAATTTATGGATGCAATGGAGGGGTTTTGGCAAGGAAAATGACATATTCTTCTCTTTACCTCTTCCTCATACCTATAATATTAAATAACCAAACCTCATTTACTGGTCAGAATTTTTTATGGAACCCAGCCTTTCTGCAGTTCCTTAATATTGAACTTGGCCATTTCTTAGCTCCTGGTAACACTTCCATATGGATTAATTGCTTATTTTAGCTGAAGTAAACCATCATCAACCTAAGAGAATTGGTCTCCTTTCCTAATAATTAGAATTCAGTGTTTAATTTTAAAACTCATATAGTTTTTTCATTCTAAATATTATAATATTGTTTTCTCATATTTTTCATTGCAAATTCTCAGTAGAATATCTATGCTATCGATTTCTGTAGGAAAATGTGTTTGTTAGACTCTATTTACAAACTGATAGCCCATTTGATAGTTAATGATTGTACTCTAAAAATAATGATAAAAATCATACTAATCACAGTAGTTTAATTAACAGGTCAAGATAGAAATTCAATTTCTTAATGATTTACTTATAATTTGCATGTTTTATTTTCATTACTGATGAAGTATAGAATAGTGTCATAGAAAAAGTATGACTAGAAAAAGTAGTAGTCTAAATGTTTAAAAAAATTTTTTCCCCTATAGATCCAACCTTTAGTTTAATATTTGATGGCTTCTTTGAAGAAATTAATTTTAATACTCCTTCCCTGGTAAGTTGAATTTTCATGATCATAAACTATACATTACATTACATAAAAGGTGGTTTATTATAATATTTAGTTATAATTTTAAAATGTAGTTACTAAAGGGTGTTAAGTTTTTTGTTTTAGAAAACTTCTGATTATTATTTTTTGGTTAAAAATTTTTTTTTTTCAGAATTCAAATATTCAAATTTTTACTAGATGCCTGTGTTCATTAGGTCTTTTTCATAGTAGCCGGTGCTTTATTGAGGTGAAGTTTACATACAGTTAAGATGCACTTATGTATACAACTTGAAAAATATGAACAGAGGTAAACATCCATGTAACCATCACTCAGATCAAAATACAGAGCATGTCCCTCCCCTCTAAAAGTTCTCCTGGGTGGTTTTAGTCACCACTCCCTTCCCCACCACAGATAACCACTGTTCTAGTGTATTGGATTAGTTTTGTCTATTCTGAAATTTCAAGTAATAGGAAACATTTTGTGTCCTTTTGTAGCTGGTTTCTTTCACTTAACATGTTTTTTAGATTTATTCTTGCTGTTTGTTCTATCAGTGGAATTGTTGGCTCATATGCATTATGTTTGTTATTTGGTATTTATTTAGCTTTTAAAGAATCTGCCAGAGAGGTTTACAGTGCATGAGAGTTCTGGCAGCTGTTGTCAGTCTTTTAAACTTTGGCCATAGTAGTGGTATCCATCTGTGTGTGTGTGTGTGTGTGTGTGTGTGTGTGTGTGTGTGTGTGTGTGTGTGTGTGTGTGTGTGTGCTTGCTCTCTTGCTTGCTTTTTATTAATTAGCTTTGAAGTATGATTTACATATAGTAACATACATATAGTAAAAGACACCCACTTCAAGTGTATGGTTCAGTGAATTTTGACAAATGTAGATACAGAACATGTCCATCGAGACACACAACATTTTCATTACTTTCATCTGAAAGTTCCCTCCTGTGCCGTTGTGTTCTGTCCTTTGTCCTAATCCCTCGGCTTTAGCAACTACCGGTTGGTTTTCTGTCACTATAATTTTGCCTGTTGTAGAATTTCATGTAAATGGAGTCTAATATATAGTGTTTTTTATTTAGTTTCTTTTACACACCATGATGCTTTTTCAGATTCATATTATCTTTGCCAGTAGTTTCCTTTCCTTTTCATTAACAAGCAGTGTTCCATCATATGGACTTACTTTACATATATGAATTTGTGTCTGTCATATTCACCAGGTGATAGACATTTGGGTTGTTTACAGTTAAACTAATAAAAATAAAGCTGCTATGAATATTCAGTGAAGCCTTTGTCTGAACATATATTTCTATTTCTTTTACTTAAATACTTACAGAAGAGCCTGATGTATACTGTTTTCTAATGATTTGCATTCCTAGTAGCAGTGTATGAGAGTTCAGTTGTTTTTCACATACTCACCAGCACTTGAAATTGTCCATTTATTTGATTTTATTCATGTTAATAATTGTATATTGGCATCTCATTGTGGTTTTAATTTGTGTTTCCTAAATGACTTATGATGCTGAGCATCTTTTTCATGCGTCTATTTGCCATCAGTATTTCTTCTTTGGAGAAGTACCTATTCAAAGCTTTTGCCCATTTTTTAAATCAGTCGTTTGTCTTATTGAGTTTTAGCAGTTCTTTTTATATTCTGGTGCATGTTTGTATTAGATACGTGTTTTGTAGATATTTTCCCCCAGTTTGTGGCTTATCTTTCCCTTTTTTCTTTTTTTGTAAAGAGTAGAAGTTTTTAATTTTAATGAAGTCCAGTTTACAAAGCTTTTCCTTTATTTGTTGATGATTTTTGTATCCTGTTTAAGATATCTTTACCAAGCCTAAGCTTAGAAAGATTTTGTCTTGGAAGTTTTGTAATTATACCTCTTACATACAGGTCTTTGATCTTTTGAGTAGTTTTGTATGCAATATGGGGTAAGACATAAGATTCATTTGTTTTCCCAGATCTCCAGTTGTTCCAGCCTTGTTTTTTGAGTCTTTTTCTATTGAAGTACTTTCCATTTTGTCAAAAATCAATAGACTTTATATATAATCTTACTCTGTTCTATTTGTCCAGGCAAAAATATGACATTGTCTTAGTTACTATAGCTCTTTCCCAAGTCTTGAAGTCAAGTAGAGTAAGTCCTCCAACTTTGTTCTTTTGCAGAATTGTTTTGGTTATCATAAATCATCAATTTCTTTTAATTTTAGAAACAGCTTATCAATTTTTACAGGGTTTTTTTTGATGTTTTGATGGGAATTTCATTTCATCTATGCATCAATTTTGGGAGAACTGACATTTTAATAATAATTGAGTTTTTTTACTCATAAACAGTTTACTTTTGGGGAGAGGAGTTTAATTTCTTTCAGCAATGTTTTATAGTTTTCATTGAACAGACCTTGCACATATTTTGATAAATTTAGTCCTAAGTATTTAATGTTTTTTGATGTTATAATAAATGGTATTCTAAGATTTCAATTTCCAGTTTTTTGGTGGTATATAGAAATACAATTGATTTTGTATCCTTGCTAAACATATTTGTTAGTTCTAGTAGTAGATTCCTTAGAACTTTCTATACTATATTTTCAGGTCAAGTAAAACCATTTTAATTTCTTTTTTTCCAGTCTGTACCTTAATTTCTTTTTGCTCTATTCTAGTGGTTAGAGCCAGTGTGCCTTCAGTATTGAATAGAATTTAGAGTAGACATCTCTACCTTGTTCCTGATGTTGGGAGAAAAGCACTCTTTCTTTTTATCAATTAAGTGTGATATTTACTGTATATTTTCATAGATGCTCTTTATCAGTTAGCTGAGAGTTTTTATTGTAAATGGTGTTGAATTTTGTCAAATACTTTTTCCTCTATCTTTTGAGACAATCATATGGTTTATCTTTTTGATTCTATTCATATGGTGAATGATGTTGATTGATTTTTTTAATGTCAGACCAGTCTTGTGTTCTTAGGATAATATAGTCATGATGTGTTATGTCCTTTATATATTTCTGGATTTGCTCATATTTTGTTATGGATTTTTGTGTCTATGTTCATGAAGAATATATGATGTGTAGTTTCCAAGTCATATGAAATGGGTTAGGACTTACTTTTTAGTAGTTTCTTTAGACATTAAAATATGCATTCTTAGGGGTGGGGGTATAGCTCAGTGGTAGAGTGCATGCTTGGTGTACATGAGGTCCTGGTTTCAATCCCTGGTTCCTGTGTTAAGGAAAAAAAAAAAAGGGAAAAAGAAAGAAAATAAAGGAGAAAATATGCATTCTTAGATTTTCATAGTGTATTTGGCATTAATACTATAATAATTTACAGATAATCTAAGAACTTTATAAAAAATATAAGTCCATTTACCATCCCTCTTTTATGCTTTAGTTTTCAAATGTTTTATGTTTATACACATTATAAACTCCCTGATACAGTGCTTTATTTATTTTTGCTTTAGCCAGTCATATGTTTTAAAGAAATTAAGAGGATAAAAAGTCAACTTTTATGTTCACCTGTATACTTACAATTTTTATGTTCTTCATTTCTTTATGAAGATCCAGGTTTTTCTTTGGTTTTGTTTCTCTTCAGCCTGAAGAACTTCATCAACAATTCTTATAGAGCAGGTCTGCTGGCAATGGATTTTATTAGATTTCTTTTATCTGAAAATGTCTTTATTTTCAGTTCATTCTCAAAGGATATTTTTCTTCAACCTAGAAGTGTTGTTTTTTTGGTCACCATTGTTTTTGTTATGTCAGCAGCCTTTTTTTTTTTTTTTTTTTTTTGTCTCATATGCAATATATCATTTTCTTCTGGATACCTTCAAGGTACTCTCTTTAGTTTTCAGCAGCTTGCCTGTGATGAGCCTAGGGATTATTTTTCTTCATATTTATCCTGCTTGTGATCTTACATATCTACAATCCTTAATTATATCTCATTCCTCTAGTTAGGGAAATTTGTAGGGTTTTTTCAAATTTATCTTATGTTCATTTTCTCTTTTTCCCTTCTGGGGATTTAAATACAAGTTGGTTAGACATTTTACATTGTCCCACATGTCACTGAGGTGTGCTGTTGCCCCCCCTCACCACCACTGCCCACCCCCCCTTTTCTGTTTCTACTTCTGATTTGGTCATTTATATTGATTTATCTTCAGGTTTACTGACACTTTTTTCCTCTCACCTCCTATCTTCTATGAGCCCATCCAGTGAAATTTTTATTCTAATATTATGGTTTGTAGTTTTTCAATATCTATTTGCTTCTTTTTTTTATAGTTTCTTTTTTTCTGCAGGTTTTTTCCTATTTGTTTATTCATTATGAGCATGTTTTCCATAAACATAGTTTTATTATAAGCAGTTTTAAAACTCTTTGTTGCTAGTTCCAACATCTTTGTCATCTTGTGATGGGTCTCTATTGATTGCCTCTAAAGGGATTGGTTACTTTTCCTATTTCTTTGTATGTCTAGTAATTTTAGATTTTTATCCTGTACTTTGTGAATGAAATACTGTACATATTTTGGATTCTGTTATATTCTTCTGAACAAGTATTCTCCTGTAGTATATAGCAGCTAAAATTTTTATTCAGTTTTTAGTTTTAGCTGGGCTGCTCTGAGACAAGCCCATGCCTGTTAGGATCAAGCATCAACCAGTGATTTGCATTCTCTTTTATAGCCAGGATTCCTGATTCTCTACTTTCATGCACCTCCCCTCACTTTCCAACCTTTTATTTCCCTTCAGTTTTATTCTTCCTTTGGTTACTCTCTTGTCCATTCAAACCATTGTAGTTGGCTTTTTAGACTTTTTTGTAGTTGATTATAGAATTTATAGTTATTACTGATGGCAGGGTTTGTCTGATAGTAATTACTCCTTTTTACTGAAAGCAGAAGTCCCAGGTGTATGCAAGAATAATGTGTATATATTGTAAAGTCAGAGATATATCATAAGGGAAAATTTTTTTAACTTATTTATTTATTGGGGAGTTAGGTTTATTTATTTACTGATTTACTTATTTATTAAAATGGAGGTATAGTGGGGATTGAACCCAAGACCTCGTACATGCTAAACACACACTCTATCACTGAGTTATACCCTCCCCTATCCTGGGAGAATTTTTTTAATTGTCTTGTTTACTGTAATGTAAAAATGCTAGTGGTCTCGTAAAATCTGTGAAATGTAAGTACAGTTTTACTTCTTTTACCTTTTCAAGATAAAAAGCTTTTTATAAACAACAGTGGGAATAATACATATTCTGTTTGTTTTACAAAAAAATCACTATTAATTGAACACTAAATAAAGTGAAAAAATGTACTTGGTTCATTCCCTAACAAATCACGTGTTTTTAAATTTTTTTCTTCTGTTTCTTGTTTACATTTATTCTTTTATGCATGCACTGATATAATTTTCTAGCTCTGGTTTTTAAAAATTAAATAATAACTATTTTTCAGTACTTCTATAATATTCATATTTCTAATCTTAAGGGCTGTAAAAATATCCCATCAAGTTATACTATTACTTAATCCTAAGGGATTTTCTTAAGGTTTAGTAAAGTTGCCTCCAGGGTTCAGGTTGGACAATCTCCCATAAAGTTTCCCTTGCTGTCTTAGATTATGTACAATTAATAAAATAAGTATATGTAAAAGCTTTTAATTTGGTAGCATATTCCTTTATATTTTCTAGATCAAGTCATTCTCAATAAAAGCTTATGATATTGTGAATTTTAGCAAAATCTGGCTTACTTTTTGATATGTGTTATTGATGTACTTCTGTTAACTCTGCAATTGACCATGTTTCTTTTCTTTCTCCCTCTCTCCCTCTCCCTCTGTCTCAGCTAAATGTTGCCAGCTACCTACAGATGATCTGCTTGACTGAAAATTTTAGAACTGATGTAAAAGATTTTGTAACATTGTTAACTGCAAATACTTGTGATATCAGGAAAAGTATCCTTTACTTACAATTCTGGATTAGAAGTGGAGGTGGATTTTTAGAAGAACGGCCATTATCCTTTTGTCGTAAGTTGATTTCTTACAAAAGAAATTTCTGTAATGGGACCCTATATACAATATATGTTGTACCAAAATATTTGAAAGATTATACAAATCTTGAGCATCAGGATACCATGTTAATCTTAAAATAAACATACATACATCAATTTTGTTGATGAAAAGTTTTGTAAGCATTAAATGTGGATAAATACATTTAAATTGAACCTGGAACAAATGGTTATACATTTATAAACAGTTTCTTATAAACAAATAGAATTATATTATTTAGCAACTTCCTTTTCCACTTATTAAAACATGTTAGTGATTTTTCCATATGTCATTTATCCATGACTGTAAGTTCCCTTTTAGCTTCTTTAATAGTCTATAATTCTGTCGTTCCTAAGAACTTTATTTCAGAAATGCTTTATTTCTTATCAGTCTTCAGTCATTGTGACCTAATTGAATCACAGACATTTGCTGAGGACTTTCTTCATGCCAGGTCCTGTGTTTATATGAGTAAGACACGGTTCCTTCCCTGAAGAAGTTCATAGTTTGTGGTTTCCTTGCTCCATAGCCAGTTCTATAGTTACAGTTCCTGCTCTGGGAAATACACAAATATTTAAATTTTAAAAAGGTGAAGTTCTGTAATATTAATCCCTTAATGGTTTTCTGATTTGATTAAATAAAATAAAATTTTAACATTTTATTCTCTTTCCAAGTTTTCAAAGTATTTAATTCAGTTTAAGTTGGTAGTTTTAACTGTTTCTTAGAAGTAAACATGATAAATAAGACATGGAAAATATCCTGTTATAAACAAATTGTTAGTAACTATCACCATATTATTGGATATAAAATGCTATATCAAGGACTTTTAGAAGACAGAAACTAAGTATGGCATTATTTCTTTTTTTTTGAAGATCTTAAAATGCATTTAATTCCTTAAAAATCAGACACACACACTGGAAATTCAAACAGTACAAAAGTATATAAAGTAAAAAGTAAAAGCTCTTTCCCAGTTCTTAAAGGTAGCTAATGTTAGACCTTTATCTATGCATATACAAATATTGCTACCTACTTATTTAGCAAAATTAACCAATACTATATTTAGTAAGCAATTTGCTTTTTTTAAACTTGACAATTTATTCTCAGTACATACAGTTCTAGTCCTCTTTTTCATAGCTGCATGCTATTCCATAATAGAAAGTGAATGTAACATAATTAACTATTACCTATTAGGGGACATTTAAGCCTTCTTCAGTTTGTCATTAAAGTATGCAGTGAGTATCTTTATACATTATCCTTAAGCATATCTGTGAGTACTTGTCAAAGAGAATTCTAGAAGTATGATTGCTGGGCCAAAGGCTATGTACATTTTTTATTTTGGTAAGTGTTGCCAGGTTGCCTTCCAAAGATAATTGCTCCCACGAAGAGATTTTGTTTGTTTTTTTGTTTTTGTTTTTTGACATTTTGCTAGCTTTGTTGCTCTCATTCCCCCACCCGCTGCAAGCTCTCACTGAGGCAGAGGGACTGCCCGCCCTGCCCTGCCCAACTGTCCCTGCCAGTCCCCTCCTGCACTTCGCCCTTGCTTTGTCATGGGGTCTGAGCCCTCACACGGTGGGCACAGCCTGTGAGCCGTGGAGAGCAGAGGCTGTCTGGCGGGCCCATGAAGAGTCTGAGGTTCCTTTACTTGTACCTCTGGCAAAAGCAGGTTATCAATTATTTTAATTTTGCCAGTTTAAAAGGTGAAAAATGAATAGTATCTTATTTTGATTTCCATGATTACTGGTGAAATTACGTATCTTTTTATAAGTTTGTTAGATACTTGTGTTTCTTCTGGGACTTGCCTGGTCATCCTTGCACTTTTTTCTATTGGATTGTGTTGTAAGCCTACCTCATGTCCCACCCTCATTTAACCTATGTGGAAATAATGTTTGTATTATACTTTATGAATTAGATACATATATAGAGAGTAACAAAATGGGAGTTAGATCCAAAAGATGCCAAAGGATCTTGGATTTTAAATAACTGTTTGCTACAATTTGTTTAAAAATATGGGTAGCTAAGATTTCCTTTTCCTAATTTTGTAGGAGGAAATAGCAGAAATGTACAGCTTGTTTGCTCTGAAGAGGACTCTGATTCCAAAAATAACCCTAAAAATACTAAAAGGAATCCAACAGACCTTCCCAAATGTGACACTGGCTGTGTTGAGACCATGTTTGGCCTTAAGAACATTTTTTCGCCATCTGAAGACTTATTTTCATTTTTGAAGGTATTTTCAATGTCTAGTTTGAAGTGTTAAATTTATGTTTCTTTTTCATTTTCTCAACACTAACTTCTGTCTTTTGAATCATAAGATTAACTTAAATTTACCAGTAATTTTTAGACTTAAGATTTCTGATTTCAGCACATTATACCACTTTGACAAATGGTGCATAGGCATTGCTCTATATGTGTATTAGCAGATTTAGAATAGAACTTAAGAAATATTTCAGATTAAAAAAAGACTATTTCTAACAAGTAGTTATTGTTGTAATTTTTTTATTTTATTATTTTTTATTTTTAATGGAGGTACTGGTGATTGAACCCAGGACCTCCTGCATGCTAAGCATGCACTCTACCACTGAGCTATACCCTCCCCACCAGAACAGTAGTTTTTAAACATATGAGCTTCTAATTATTGAATTAGGGTATAACCGAGTATTAGAGAATTTAATTCTTCAAATTAACAATCTAAATCTATTTTTTGATGTATTAAGGAAGTGTACATCAATAAAATTATGAGGGGTAAGGGCTTATTACTTTGAAGATAGATAGAAATGACGTTATATTTATACGGGTAGAAAAATGTTCAGACTGTATGCTGTTACAACATTTTTTTACTCAAAATTGTTTTTCAGCACAAAATCAGAACAAAGGAAGAATGGAATAAGCTCATCCAGCTTCTTAAAGAATTCCACGTGCAGAATGTAGATTTCTTATATAGTAATCTTGAGTTCATTCTGCCATTACCTGTTGATATCATTCCAGAAACTGAAAACTTTTGTGGTTCATCAGTAAGTGTGGACACCAGTGCAGCAACAAAAAATATGAAATGTCTTGCTAGGAAACATTCTGAAGGAGAGAAGCCATTGAAAAAGTCACAAAAAAAGAAACGTAAGAAAAAGATAGTAACTCTAGATGACAGTGACTTATTTGACACCAAATTGGACTTTTCTGATGAACTTATTAGCCTTTCCTCTGTATCGCCTTCAAATTCAGAAGAAAGCAAAGCCAGAGACAAAAAAAGCAATCCAGAGACAAAGAAACTGAACAGATGTCTACAGTCAAATACTGAATCTATTCCTCATCCTCCTAAAACACCAGCAGAAAAAATAAGTTCTGGCCTTGTTTCACAGTGTTTAAATTCTCTCACTGAGTTCATGGACAACATGTCCTTCTTAGATGCCCTTTTAACTGATGTAAGGGAACAGAAGGAATTTGGTAAAAATGATTTTGGTTGGACAGATGGAAAAGTTAAAAGTGGACTTTGTGATGAGTTTAGTCTCGAGAACAGTGATGGATGGACTTCTCAAAGCTCTGGAGAATTAAAGGCAGCTCTAGAAGCTCTCAGCTTTACTAAATGTTCTTCTACTATTTCAAAAGCATTGGAAACCTCTCTGAATTCTTGCAAGAAATTAGGAAGAGATCCAACAAAAGAGCTTACTTTTTATGTTTCACAGAAGCGCAACAATGTACACTTTAGTCAGTCAGCTGCTAATTTAGAGTAAGTCTTACTTCTTTTTGCTTTTTATTTTTTAATAATAAATGGTAAAGGGGAAATTATTAATTTCTTCTTACTAATTTTGAAATGCTGGGCATTATTGATCATGCTAATCCCTTAATATTAATGTAGTTTCTAATGAGACAGTTAAGGAGGCCAGCCTGATTGCTGGAAGAGAAAATAATGAGACACTGTGGGGGGCGGGACTAGATTTGGGAGACTCTTGAATAACAGGGTTTGGATTTGCTGTGCATATAGCAGGTAGCTATTAAGGTCTTTTCAGTAGGGTAGTGACTGATGTGTTGAAAATGATACAGAAAGTTACTCTGGAATAGTTAATCTAGTCTAGACCAGAAGCTGGTTGTTTATGGGATTGTTACATTTTTATTGGGCATTAAAATCAAAAGATAATGCATTACTTTTCATTTACAGCAGTGCTTGGAAGAGGACAGCAGTCATTAAAAGTGTATTTTCTAGCCGATCTCTTCTGAACCTGGGTAATAGACAAGCTAGTATCATTGAATACTTGCCAACTCTCCGAAACATTTGTAGTACTGAGAAGCTAAAAGAACAAGGAAAAAGTAAAAGAAGGTAAAGTTTCTATAAAAAGAACATTTTAGTTAGCTATTTCAAGATTGATAAATATTCTCATCTCATGGAACTATTAATATTAAATTGTATTTTTCCTTGTAATTTTTGACAGGTTTCTGCACTATCTTGAAGGAATTCACCTTAACATTTCAAAAGAGACTATGAACACTTTGGCAGCTGGCTTCCCTTAATATTCTACCTTAACAATGCCTTGTACAGATTGTTATGTGATCCTTAAGACACCTTTTTATATTGATTTTCATAGCAGAGTTTATTTCTCTTACTGTACATTTAAAACAGACTATTTGTATATTTTATTAGTGTGTAAATATTTTAAATGAAAAAAATTGAAATACAAATTGTATTTATGATTGTGGTAGTATTTTTTTCCTGAATTTTCTGTATTATCTGATTTAGCTTTGTTGGAGTATTTTTTTTTTTAACTTGTGTGAGCTGTTTCTAGTAGGTAGAGTTCACTAAGATATTTCTAAAGGTGTTTCAATGTTAAACTAATCCATAATTTTCCCCTTTCCTGTTATTCTTAATCCATCTCTCTCCAACCAAGTGTCAGCCCTCTGTCAAGTTGTGAATGTGAATCACCTAGGTGATAATCTTTAAAAATATAAGTTTACACAATCAGAAATACAAAATAGCATATATAATACGTAAGTAAACTTCCTAGGGAAGAAATTATGCATCATTTTCAAAAAGTAAGATCTTCTGATAAATTTGAGTTTACTCATCCAGTGTATTTTACCATGTGAATCACTGAATGCTGACAAGGTGAAATCAAGATTATGAATTGTAGTTTTCATAAATGTTTTTTAGCAACCATACAAATGTGATATCTTGTATATTTTGACAACTCCTTATTTGTCTTGTATATTTTTCTTGTATTTTTATACCATTGATGTTTTATTTCATAAAGATTAATGATGTTAATATAAATATTTTGGACAAACTGCTATTCATTAAAACTATAACAAAGAATGATTCTACTGTAGGATTTCTACATGATAGCCATTTCCAGTTAAGGTTATATTTTTGGAGAAAGTATATACTTTTAATTACAAGATTTTAAAAAACCACATTGTACTTAAAATTTTTACAATCAGATAATCAGGTATCTTTAAAAATAGGTTCCTAATTCAAGGGTTTAAATTATATATTAGCTTAATATTCAATTATATTATCTAGTAAATTACATTCTCACCTTAAAAGCTAAGGATCCTAATTTTGTAGTTGAATAATACAAATGTATACCTATTCACAAAATTTTTTACCACTTATTTGTTCAACCTTTCTTGTATTGATAGTGTATTGATTCAATTAAAGGCTAAAGCTAAAAGACTGCGATATTTAAATGGGAGTTCCAGGTGTAATCATCTGGGTAAACATGGATATTGTATAGGCTTGGATATAGGCCATATCTTACAGGTTTCGTCCCTGCAGAAAAGAGAGAATAAGATGGAAGTCATTTTTTTTTTTTGGAAGGCATTTTTTTTTAAGTGTATGGTTTTATTTTTTTCTACTGAATACAAGCGTTCACTACCTGTAGATCAGTTACCTGTTAATTTGATCAAAAGTCAAGAAAATAATAAGGATATTTTCCTCCCTAATAGGGACACGTTTAATATCTTTTTTTAAGGTTTAGCTAATTTGGGGAAAAACATTTTTTCTCAGTTCTTAAAGGTGGTAAGTTCCTGTAAGATTTAAGATTTACTTTTGTGATAAAAGTAACTAATTTTGATGACTTTTCAGTACTTAGCATCTTATCCTGTGAATGTCTAACTTAGATACATTTTCACTACAGTTATTTCCAGAAATATGTGCGAGGTAGAATGCCACACATCTGACATGAACAACTGGGTGGCTGGTGAAACTGTTTACCGAAGTGTAAAACAGTGGCAAAAGAGGTGGTCTGGAGGAAAGAGGATGATTCCAGAAGTGAAGTTTGGGGTGTCTGCATTTCCAAGGCAGAGATGCATATGTATACAGTCACATATGCAGAGGTTTACACGTGCATGGCCACAAGTCTACAGTGCATATCAGACTCACTAAAAGAGCTGAGGTGCTGGAGGGGAGGGCTTCCATGTATTTTAAATATTTCTGATTATGTGGGTTTTTTCCCAACAAGTGTATTTCACTTTTAGATTAAAGGAAAGAAAAGACAATGCTTTGACATCAGAGCCTTGGGTTCATTATAGGTTAAACATAATGAGGGCCTGACCTAAGGCAACTGTAATGGAAAATGGAGAGGTGTGGAGGAAAAATACTAAGTACTACTTTCCTCAAAAGATGGTCTGTTAAGTAAAATATTTCAAAGTTTAAAAATGAGCCTGTTAGACAAAGCCTGTTTGTTCTAGGTTTAATAGACTGAGCCAATGAAAACTGCCTTTTGGAGGCAGTGCATCAACCCACATTGTACTCACACAGTAAGAGGATTCCGCAAGTTGTGTTATCTATTATATTTAGCTTTACTCCCACGATGAGCACCATCCAGAAAACTCGTTATTCCCTATTTTAACAATATAATAATGCAAATCCTTTAGTACAGATGGTATTTGCTTTTAAAAGAAGATAACTTTGTTTCTTGTTTTGGCTGTTTAGAGGGCATCTTATTTTTTTAACACTTAAACCTAAAAGATACAAAATCTCTTATTTACTGATTTAGCTTTGGTTTTTTATTGTGTAAATCATTCAGTAGCCAAAAGTCTGACATTAAACATCTAAAAACACTCAAACGTGTTAACTCCATTAACATGGATGTTCCAAACAGTTGGTTTCACAACTTTAGAAATACCATATAAATTAATACAACATTAGAGCATGTAACATACTAACCTCAGATTTCAAGATTCAGTGTTAAAAACTGCTAATTCATAGAAGGCAACAGCTTGTAATAATGAGTCGTATAACTCTTCTGCTCTGTACTGTTCAGTAGATGAGAACAGCTGTCTGTAGCGGACTATCTTATCTGGCGGGAAGAACACCCGCGGCTCTTCTTTCAGGACAGACTCTGAGAGGAGCTGCTTCACTATTTCTTTTCCACTAGTCCGCGTGTCACCAATCATCAGTTCAAAGTGCTTCCCCACGGCATTTCGATTCATGCTCAGCACCTGATGTTGGCCATCCTGGGCAAACGTCTTATTTAATAAGGCATACAGCATGGCTTCCACGATATGAAAATGTAACAGTACAGGAAACAGAGATGAGTTCTGAACTGAAGGCCCTGTTTTTTCCAGAACATAGAAGTCAGCTTTGGGCATCTTTGAAATGACTGAAGAAATCTTGACAAAAACAAAAACAAGATAAAATAAGTGAGCAGAAATATTCATTAAGTTTTAATGTTTGGCCCCCACCTCTGCCCCACTTCTGTTTTTAAAATAGAACCATGTAACTTACATTATACTGCTTTTGACAATTTTGAAGTAACTGAAAGAGCACTTTATGGAGGTGTCAGGACAGCCAAGTTCTGGTCGTGGTTCTAACAGGAGCAAGCTGAGCTAAGACAAGTCAGTTAATCCTCCTAATTACTAGTTTCTTCATCTGTACCTAATTTCTAAGATCTATATTGGCCTTAAGATTAGACAACTTAAAACTGTTTCCTTAACCTTTTGAAAATTTCTAGGGTAGAGCATAGGGTGTGAATAACGAGGCTAGAATCAATCACCTTTGCAACTGACCACATCAGATGCCTGACTGAACCAGGTTTCATAGATTTCATCAGGGTGATAATTACTGTGCATCTCCCGAGGTTCTGAACCTCAAATGAGACAATCTGTGATAGTGTTCTGAAGAACGAGCTTCATAAATAAAGTAATGAAAACTTCCTTTTTTAATTTTTATTTTTTAATTGAAGTATAGTTGATTTTCAGTGTTCAGGTGTATAGCAAAGTGATTCAGTTATACATATATACATAAATGTTTTCAGATTCTTTTCCATTATAGGTTACTACAAGATATTGAATATAGTTCCCTGTGCTACACTGTAGGACCTTGTTGTTTTTCAGCTTTTTAAGGAAATTTCATAATGTTCTCCACAGTGACTGCACCAGATTACATTCATACCAACAATGTAGGAGGGTTTCCTTTTCTCCACTCTCTCTAGCATTTACTATTTGTAGACTTTCTGTATATCTTCTGTGGAGAAATATCTATTTAGGTCTTCTGCCCATTATTTTTACTGGGTGGTTTGTTTTTTGATATTGAGCTGTATGAGCTCTTTGTATATTTTGGAAATCAATCTCTTGTCGGTTGCATCATTTGGAAATATTTTCTCCCAGTCCATAGGTTGTCTTTTCATTTTGTTTCCTTTGCTGTACAAAAGCTTTAAGTTTAATTAGGTCCCATTTGTCTACTTTTGCTTTTGTTTCCATTACTCTAGGAGACAGATCCCAAAAAATATTGCTCTGATTTATGTCAGAGTGTCCTGCCTATGTTTTCCTCTAAGAGTTTTATAGTATCTGGTCTTAACATTTAGGTCTTTAATCCACTTTGAGTTTATTTTTGTATATGGTTTTAGAGAATACTCTAATTTCATTTTTTTACATGTAGCTGTCCAGTTTTCCCAGCACCACTTATTGAAGAGACTCCTCTCTTGTATATTCTTGCCTCCTTTGTCATAGATTATTGACCATAAGTGTGTGTGTGTGTTAGTTTCTGGGCTCTGTATCCTGTTCCATTGATCTATGTGTCTGTTTTTGTACCAGTACTGTGGTGTTTTGATTACTGTAGCTTTGCAGTATAGTCTGAAGTCAGGGAGCGTGATTCTTCCAGCTCTGTTCTTCTTTCTCAAGATTGTTTTGGCTATTTGGGGTCTTTTGTGTTTCCATACAAATTTTAACATTTTTTTGTTTCAGTTCTGTGGGAAAATGCCATTTGTCATTTGATAGAGATTGCCTGGGGTGGTATGGTCATTTTAACAACACTGATTCTTCCAATCCAAGAACACAGTACATCTTTCCATCTATCTGTGTCATCTTCAGTTTATTTCATCAGCATCTTATAGTGTTTGGAGTACAGGTCTTTGACCTCCTTAGGTAGATTTATTCCTAGGTACTTTATTCTTTTTGATGTGATGGTAAATGGGATGGTTTCCTTAATTTCTCTAATATTCTGTTGTTAGTGTATAGAAATGCAACAGATTTCTGTATGTTAATTTTGTATCCTGCAACTTTACTGAATTTATTGATGAAGTTTCTTAACATTCAGAGTAATACACCACTGAGTCTCTCAGTATCTGCCTTTGATTCATAAGGCATTTCTTGAAATAGATGAAGATTCAATTTTTTTAAAAAATCATAGAAGTGATGGAAAACATAATTGGAATGGGTGAGTCATGATTACCAGAAGAAAATCGACCCTTACCATTTTTTTACATTCCTTTTAGGACTAGAAGATTACACAAGGAGTTCTAGCAGGTAGGAATTTGGAGGTGCAACTGCCTTACCTCTTCTAAATAGACAGATGATGGGTATGTTCCTTTCATCAACTGGCAACATTCATTTTGCTGCCAGTCCAGCACTGCCAATTTCCGATCAAGGTGAGCCCAGGCAATTCTCCGAGTACCAGAAACAATGGATACGATACTATTAACTGCCTAAAACAAAAAAGGCTGGTTTTATTACAAGCGTAAACATTTTAACAGACACAAAATTTAAGCTACAAACTCAGAAATCCCAATTAGTGTATGTAACAGAAATACATTTACAGTGTATGAACTGAGAATTGTTAAATACAGGAGTAATTATTATTAAAAGGTAAACAGTAGCAGTCAGTTTAAAGGCAAAGAATTTTTACTTGCTCTCAACAGGTAGCTCAAACTAGGCATTCAAATATTCAAATGTTGCTGGGGAAGGTGCGAGACACTGGGAAACAAGGGACATAACCATACTTTATAAGAAATGCCACCATACAACAGTTACACTGTAGAGAGGAGAAATGGTCAGGAAGACTTGCTGGAGGACTAAGACAATCAGTAAAATGGTACACGGGGAGGTATTTCACCCAGATGTCTGCAGATACAGGCTGACACCTTCCAGGCAGTGGAATAAAGAACGTGCAAGTGGGAAAAGGGCAGAAGGGTGTGCAGTTTTCTGCAAAACATATCTTGCTTTATCATGAGAGCTGCTGGAAGCCACCAAAGCATGTAACGTTCTGGCATACCTGAGATTTACATTTCAGAAAGATCACAGACAGCTCTGTGGCAGAGGGGCCCGAGGAAGCTAGGCTTAGGGTAGAGATTTGTGTTAGATATCTGTCATATGACAAAGTATGAAGAATCTAAGTCACTGACAGTGAGAAAGGCAAGAAACAGGGATAAAGGAGGAGCCCAGGAAAATTCCCGCTTTACTTCAGTGACTGGCGTCATTAATCAAGATAATGACAGCAAGCAGATCATCTTGGGAAGTCGAGGGAGACAAATTATTTTTTAAGGTACTGACTTCAGGTTGCCTACACAGCTTCTAAGGGGAGATAGGTAATAGATAATTGGATATGTGGCTTTAGCTCTGTGTCAAGTCTGGGCTGGTATATGGTACATAACATCACTCCCACATGACTCAGTTTATATGGGCAAATAGTATGCTCTATAGGTAGGGAAGCAGATAAACAGGAACATTTATAATTCTATACCCATCTTCATTCACTGCTAAGGTATGGATAAATATCCATTAAAGGCAGAATAGTTAGGATGCCCACACATCTACAAAATACAGGCAGGCCTTCTTTCAGTTCTTTTCTTTAGCTCAATGATTCTCAAGTTTTAGTGTGCATAAGAATTACTGAACCAGTTTGCACACAGTAGTTAATGGGCAACAGATTTTTTTCAAGGGCTCTACTGTGTAGTTTTTCCACACAAACTGACTTTAGAACCTAGCCTTCTAAATAAAATACAACTCCACTATAATCAGAGTATAAATAGTTTTTGCCGTAAAATTTGGTTGATATGTTCCAGACCAACAGCAGCAGGAGTCCTTGGGTGAACTTAATGAAATCTGCAAGTCCTCTGAAAATATATGCAATGTTCTATGTATATGTGCTGTTATTATTTTTTTCCTGAAAAGAGGGTCCATAGCTTTCATCAGATTTTCAGAGAGTATCCATTATACCCCCAAAACTGAGAACTACTGGCCCAGAAAGAATTGATTATTATTACAGGATAAGAGAATGTTTTATCAAATGTTACACAGTACCTAAGTTTCATTCCTCCAAGTTTAAATGTTTGCTGCGCCAAGTAATTCTAATATTTACTTCTTAAGACAACACTGAAAAAAGATTTGCTTTTAGAATGCTTTTTAAAAGGGAGATGGAGGAGACAGAAAATAACTTTAAATTCTGCTGGAAAGACTAGTATAATGTTCTAAAGTCACTCCTTGGCTATAACCCATCTTTGCATCTTCATTTCTCATTACTCCCAACATAGCCCTCAGACACAGTCAGGTATCTCAACATTCCTCTTAAATAAATCTTGCACAGACCTACTTCTCTACATCAACTGTTCTTTCTTCTTAGAATGCCTTCCTCTTCTTGCTAGCCTAGTTCTCTCTCCACGATCCAGGCTGAGTTCTTCCAATAAACTTGCCCCAACAGGCAAAACGCAGAGTTCTCGCCTCTAAATTGCTAACTTACTACCTGTACATCTCATTCTTTGAGATTAACCATATAATGGGTTATCTATTTATATGTGTATCTCTGAGCCCACCAACTAAGCTATAAGCTGCCTGAAGAACCCTGTCTTGGTGGCCAGAATAGTGCTTTGCAAAGCAAGTTCTCAAACAGTGTAAGAGGCATTAAGAAAAGGGGTATACCTTAAGTCTCTCTCTTCCTACTTCCGGTTTGATGAGCTTTCTCAAGAGCTGGTTTTCCGGTAACTTTTTTTTTTTCCCTCCAGTCTCTGGTGAAAGAATGGACTTACAAACTTTAAGGGTAGTTTTATACCGGAACAAGGGCACGTTCATTAAACTCTCCAAATTCTGAAATGGCCCAAACTTTTCTCTGTGCTCTACAATATTGATGGACTTTCTTCCCCGAAGCAATCTGAAAGCTTCAAGTTCTTTATTAGATGCTGTATTCAACACATGCAAGATGGAAGCCTGCTGTTCTGAAGAGAAGAGCTTGTCAAGTGCCTTTCCAGACTCCTTTGTATTTTCATCAGAAAAATCAACATGGGGAATAATTTTCTTTGGTGCAGTGGTTTTTTTCCGACAGCAGGAATTACGTAAGGTCTGGAATAAGGATGACTCCAATAGAAATGGAAAACATCTCCACCTCCCTAAAAGGAAAATTTAGCAAAATGTAAGCTGAGACGTACTTCCTTTTAGTTTTAGTAGCGGCCTAAACAGAACCTTTGCAAAGTGACATTGACTTTCCCATAATTTAAGAACTAGTGGACCCTATTCACAGGAGATATCTTCTGATTTTTGTGTATAAGTCCTACATTTTACTACCCAGAAATCTTATTTTATGTCCATCAAGAAGCATGTATTTAAAACAATGATTTCAACTGCGTTACGTTTTTAAAAATTTTAACCTTAGGGAAATCTTTTTGTAATTAATAGTTCTCTTTAACAATATTTATCTTCACTAGTTTCTTTCTCACCCAGTGGGACCAATGAAAACTAAATTTTATACGTTTATAAGAAACGTTTTATCTGAGTGAGTGGCGGATTTAACGAAGGTTTTTATCTTCTTCCGTACACTTTACAAGATTCTTCCATGACTATATTTCTACAAGCAAAAGAAAAACCATGTAAGGAGCAACTCTGTAAAACCAATGAAAGTCACTCCGACATCGCGGCCACAGGGAAACAACGCAGCCAGAAGCAAGCAGCCGTTAGAATGTGAACCCGCCGCCCTCGGCCCAGTCCCAGGAGCCGCCCGCGGACCCCTAACCCAGGGAAGGAAGCACAATCGCTGCGAGGCTCGACGACCAGAACCAACTCAGAGCGGACTCCAAGAGGGAGATGTGGACATAGGACCTGAGGGAGGAAATACTCCAGAGCCAGGGACTAAGGGAAGATGGGAAATTCACCTGGTGTCGCAGACACCTTACCTCCCGCTGAGAGGAGACCAAGGACGTTCATCTTCGACGAGGCTCCCACGGATCAGTCTTCCGCCACTGACTTCCGGTTCCTGTGTGCTTCACCCAAAAGGGCCCGGCCTTTCAGCGGAAAGGTTCGGGTGGAAGCGGCGTTCCGGCCAGGTACTAGATGCTTCGCTCTGGGCGGTGGGTGGGACGCCTGGCCCGGTGCTCCTACGCCCCCAGGCGGTGGGGCGCCGCAGGCTTATTTCGCTGTGTTTGGGAAACAGTCTCGTCCCAACTTGCCCCTAACGGCAGCTGAGTCTAATCTCTGGGAAGAAAACACCTGGGCCGGTTTTAGGCTGTAGTTGACAAGATCCCTTCTTTGCGGAGCCTCTCTGGTTTATTATCTCGGCATATAGGTTGATGAGTTCCCATTGGGGCCCTGCCTGGGGCACAAGGAGGAGAGCCTGGTTGGGGAGCACAGTCAGGGACACACATAATATCGGGTGTAATGGAGTAACTGGGCGAGATGCGAGGTGTTTCAGGAGCTCAAGACAGAAAGAGTGTGAAGGGAAGGGCGAGGTAGGAGGAGGTGGCTTTGGCACTGGGCCTGGAAAGTCGAAAGTCCGAGCAGTAACCCATGTGGAAGGGATGGAGGGAGATGAGGCTGGCGCCAAGTTTGATTGGGCCTTGAATGTGGAATGGAGCAGTTGAAGAGCTCCACTAGGTAGCCAGAAGCCACTGGGAATTTTGTGGACTCAGATTTGAGGTGTGTTTCTAGAAAATTAGCCATATGTCGAAGTGTGAGGCTGGGTTGGAGGTGAAGAGCGTAGGAACAAGGAGAGGAGTCGGAACAGTAGTGTGTCTTCTCAAGGGACAGGCAACTAGAAGGAAATTGAACCGGGAGGTTGCATGATCATGTCACCCAAGATGGCTGTTCTCTTGCTCTCTGTCCATCCCCTGCTAGACCAGTCTCTGCTTCAACCCTGCACCCTACTCACAAGGCTGACCTTCCCTCTTAATCATAGAGCCTAATGAGTAAATGCCTACATACCTGCCCCCAGCCCCAGCTAGTGTTTGTTCTAATCTATGGATGAGAACATCTCCACTATGATAGTTTATCAAAGGGGTGGTGAGAGGTGGGTTCCTCTACTGGTTTCCCTGGTAACTGATGAGCCAACCTGATTCAATTCACTGTATAACTGGTAACCTCCCTCCCCTCTTCCCCCCACCAAGGAAGACTTCTGCCACCATGGTGAGGTGTTGCTCCAGAACCCTTCTGCTTCAGGCATGTAAGGTCCCCTATCCATTAAACCATTCATGTCTCTGTTGCTGACTCCGGGCTCTTTCTTTGAACTTGAGGCAGGACAAGTACAGGGCTTGCAGGCCTAGGGGGAGTGCAGCCCAGCAGAGGTTTAAGGAGAATGGAAAGAAGAGGATTCTTTATGGGAAAGAATCTTTAGCTAACTGTGTGAAAAACAGGGAAGTCAGGAGAGAGGTAGCTTTTGGAGGGAAAGGGGGTGGGGTTTGTGTTTTTATGAGGCAGCAGTGTCTGTGTAGGTGTTGTCCAGGTGGAAACATAGCCAATCATAAGTATTTATAAGAACTACTCGTGGGAATTCTAGGATTTTTTTTTTCCTGGTTTATTGATTTTATTGCTATATAGAATTTCTTTGCACTACTGAAACAAAATTTGTTTACTCTTATTATGTATGTTGTTTTCAGTTTTACTCTATTGCAAACAAGGCTACAATGATTATTCTTGGAATGTCCTTGTGCTCATATGTGTGAATTTCACTAGAGTTTATATACAGGGAAAGGAATTACTAGTCATAGGGCACACACTTTAAGATTCTTGCCAATTTCTGGGGAACTTGGGAATCTAACAAGAAATAAAGTCAACTTTTTGTGCAAAATCCTCCAAATCAGTGGGAAACAATTTCCCTTAATGAGGTTTTAGGAGTTGAACTGCATCCATCAAAAAAGATTGTTGAAGTCCTTCCCTCAATACCTCAGAATGTGACCTTATTTGGAGGGGAGGGTATAGCTCAGCGGCAGAGCGCGTGCTTAGCATACAAAAGGTCCTGGGTTCAATCCCTCCAGGAAAAAAAAAAGAACGTAACCTTGTTTGGAAATAAGGTCATTGCAAACATAATTAGTTGAAACTAAAATGAGGTCATGCTGTACTGGGTTGGGGGCTGCTAATCCAATATGACTGGTGTCCTTATAAGAAGAGGACTATCTGAATGTGTGTGAACTTGGAGGCAGAGATTGGAATGATGCACCTACAAGCCAAGGCCTGAGGTCACTCCAGGTCTCACACACACCACAAGCTAGGAGACAGTCATGGAACAGATTCACCTGCAGAAGAAACCAACCCAGCTTGCACCTTGATTTCAGGCTTCCAGCCTCCAGAACTGAGAGAGAATAAATTTCTGTTGTCTTACGCCACTCAATTTGTGGTAACTTGTTACAGCAGCCCTAGACAAGCAACACAGGAGGCTGTAAGAAACCCTGGTGATGGATGCTCTCGGAGGTGATGTGGTTCACTGGCAAGAGGCAACAGTGACTTGCTAATTGCCCGAGCTTAGACAGTTTCTCATCCTCCCTGAACCTCAGCTTCCTCATTTGTGAAATGGAGATAGTGGTACCTGCGTCACACCACTAAGAAATCCTGCTAAGAGGATTTCTCCTTAGAAACGGGATGCAGAGAGCCTGGCATTTAATAAGGGTTCAATAAATGTTACTTCCTCTATTGAGGCATTACCTCTTCTTCAGAGCTAATTATTAATGACCTCTAGGGGAAACGGGGAAACTCCCTCATTCCTCAGCACATTCATTCATAATTACTTTGACCGGATTCTAGAAGTGGTGAGGAAAGAAGCAACCACTAGGTGTGATTTACTGTAAGTCAGAAATCAGTGGGTTCAAAATGAAAGTCGTCCTCTTCCCCAGAAACCAGCTTGTCACTTCCCTGTTTTTGTTGTCCAGAGGCAGATGTCCCTGGCTCCCCCCCACTGCTCGCATTATGTCTAGCCTGTTATCTAGTTCCTGTGTTTTCCAGACTTTTTGACCATGACCCAGGACACACTGATGTACTGTGAAACAAAAGTTTCATTAAAAAACACTTGTGTTTTGAGGGGAGGATACAGCTCAGTGGTAGAGCACCTGCTTAGCATGCACGAGGTCCGAGGTTCAATCCCCAGTAAATCAAAACCAAACAAATAATCATTTAAAAAATACTTGTGTTTTTATATAGGATGCACCTTGACATTTTCTATTCTCTTTGTTTTTTAACAACACTGATTGGTTTTTAAACCCATGGGACATCAGGTGGCGATGTCTAGTAGATGGATAGATATCTAAGGGAGAAGACTGTGCTGGGGTATAGATTCAGAGGTCATCACCGTAAATAGATGCCACTTTATCCCGTGAGAAACCATGGGTGGGGCCAGGGAGATGGGTAGTGTGAGAAAAGCACGGGAAGCCAAGGAGAGAACCTGGGAGGACCAGCACTGGGGGTGGGTAGAGGATTCAGATGCCCCAAAAGATGGAGAAGCAATGTTCAGAGAGGTTTAAAAGGAAACAGGACAAAGTCAAGTTAGAGAGACAGGACATATAGGATGTTGAGGAGGAAAAAGATTTTTTAAAAAAATATCTGGGTTAATTGTGTTGTCGAAGATTTAATTAACTATCAAATTGAGAAGAAAAAAAATGGAATTTTATTGGAGCCAAACTGAGGGTTTTTCTCAGATTCTCAGAAAGCTCTGAGAACTGTTCCACCTGTTAGAAGTCGAAGGCATAGTCGTATACATTTTTGAGACAAAGGATCGTACATTAAAATGACATACTGATATTTTACATACAGTTCGCCAAGGACAGAGTCCAGGAAAGCGCAAAGCGAGCAGCAAGTCACTGTGACCCCCTACAGAGCTGGGTAAGAACACTATTCTTTTAAGAAGTTACATTGCTAGTGTCAGAGGAAAGAAAACAAATTTGATTTTTACAGCTGAGCAGGCACGCCCATCTCTAAGGAGCTCTGGTTAATGTGTAATGCAGGTTCACCGTGCATGTGAGTGAGGGAGGCGGCCCAAACAAACACAGAGAAAGAATTTTATGTGAAATTTTTTCTTGCCCTTTCTTAAAATATAACTTTAATTTCATCAGTTGGAACCACTAAATTGATATTCATTTCATGATTCACTCTCGTGTGGCATCTTGCCGTTTAAAACACATGAAATTCTATCAGCCTTACTTGCAAAATGTCTTTTTTACCTCTTCTTTGCCACTTTAATCTGAGCCTCATTGTCTCCCACGTGGGCTCTTGCAATACCTCCCCCCATCCCCCACCCTCCCACCCCCAATTTTGTTAGCTTGTCAGCCTAGCCCCCTCCCTGTCCTTCGCACACACCCTCCCTGTCCTGGCCCCAGTGCTGACTGAACGTCCAACTCCTGCCCAGTGGAGGGGCCTCACCCTTCTCTTCCAGCTCTTTCTCTCCTCTCGCCACCAGGTACCCACAGTGGCACTGGACACCCACAGTGCTGGCGAGCCTGGCTGTAGGCAGGTGGCCATGTCTTCAGTCATGGTCATCCCGTTTCCCTTGGCTAACCATTAAGATAAGAACGGGTGTGGTTCTGTTTGGGGCCTCGGAGGGAAAGATTTTACACCCTGAGGAAGAGTGGGAGCAATGTGTTGGGGGGGGGGAGCAGGAAGCAGCCCCTCTGCTTCCTTCTTATGGCTCTGATCCTGGGACGATGAGCTCAAAGGAGCAGCCACGTCTCCGTGGACAGGCAATGCTGACAAGGGCAAGAAGGACAGGACTTGAGGACATTGTTTAACTGCCGGACCAACCCTGAAACCACCTACCTGCAGACTTTTGGTTCGGTGGGGAGTAACTGACCTTGTTGTGTAAGCCACGTTTAGATCAGTGTTCTGTTACATGGAGCTGATCACTTCCGGACTGACACCCACTCAGAGTGCTGTCTCACCTCTGTGCCTTTGTGCCTGCCGGTCCCTTTCCCCAGGATGCCTTCTCCCTAAAAGGGTCTGAATTCTGCTCACCTTTTAAGGGCCAACAAGGGTGCCCTGAGAAGACCCCTGTCTCCTGAGCCAGAAGCATCCTCTCCCTTTTCTTAAGCACTTGACTCAAATTTCACTCATAGTACATACGGTCTTGAACTATAAGATTTTTTTGTTTGATTTTGTTTTTGACCATGTGTCTTTGTCTCCTTATTTGACTCTGTTTTCCCAAGGTGATCTGGACGCTACCAAGTAGAATATATCAAAAATCTATCCCTGGTTTCCCAACATCCCTCCTAGAGGCAAAGGAGTTCAATGGCTACATTCAAACACTGGAACCAGTCAGTCTTGTGTTTTAACACTGTGTCCAGTCTTGGCAAACTAACAACATCAACTGGGGCAAGTGAAGTCACCTCTCCAAGCCTCTTCAGACGCCTCCAGAGTGCATGAGGGACTCAGGCCATAATTATATCCCTTATAATGTCTAGCACATTGCCTGGCACGTATAGGGATTCCGTGTTTGTTAAAAAAAAATTAATGAATGATTACATATATAACATCCCAAAGGTTAATTTTGTTTAGGAAGAGCATTAAAAATTCGTGCTGCACAGCTTCATGGCCTTGAGATGGGCACATTGCTAAAACAGGAGATGAAAAGCATTAACCATAAAGGAAAAAAATAGACAAATTAGACCTCTTTTAAGAACGTCTCTTTGTTAAAAGACACCAGTGAAAAGGCAAGCCCAAGCCCGAGAGAGAAAGAAGATATTTGCTATACATGTAACAAAGAACTTGTATCTAGACTGGACTTAAAGTACCTACAAATTAATAAGAAAAAGGCAAGCAAACCGACTGAAAAAATGGACCTAAGACTTGGATAGGTATTTTACTTCAAGAAGCTATTCTAATGACCAATGGACCAGATGAAAACGTGCTCACCTTTATGAGTCACCAGGGAAACGCAAATTAAAACCCACACTGTGATACCATTACACACCTGTGGGAATAGTGAAGGACAAAAAGATGATACTGAGTGATCTGTGGATCGGCAGGGACGTGGGACTCTCATGTGTGCTGATGGAAGCATGGACTGGTAGGATGGTAGAATCTCCTGGGGAGACCATTTGGCAGTGTCTCCAGAAGCTGAACCTACACCTACAAGATGACCACAGCAGTCCCACCTGTTGGTATCTATTCAACAGAATGCAAACATACGTGCGCTGAAAGACATGTAATAGGTTGAACTGTATGTATAAAATTGCTGACATCTGACAGCTGTTGATTTACAAAAACTGCAATTTCACACGGTTAAACCTAATACTAGAATGTTCATAGCAGCATTATTCATACTAGCCAAAATCGGAAATATCTCAAATGTCAAAAGTCTATGCATCTGTTGAACGAACTTCAGCTACACCCAGCAATGGATGTATTGGAATGGATGAATCAAATACGTGGATGAATCTCACAAACATAATGTTGAGCGAAAGAAGCCACATACTGATGTAAAGTACAAAAGCAGATAAAATGATTCAAGGTGATAAAAATTCATCAAACTGTGGGCTTATTATTTGGGCACTTTTCTGTATGTTTGATACACTTCAATGAAAATTTCCTTAAAAGTTTAATTCTCCAAGTCATTTGAATTAGATAGGCATTGCATTAGATTTGAATGTTTACTTAGTGATATGATCTACTTTATTTAGTCCTCAAAGATGCTCACCTCCTCAAACGTAGCCAGGACTCCCACGAAAGGGCTGCCAGTTCTTGGATAGATTATTCAGGCTGGGAGCACACGACATATCTGATTGCTCCCCCTTCCCCAGTGTTACTTTGTGGAGGAAATATAATTGGTCCTTAGTCTGGGATAAGTTTTGGACTTTTTCCCCCCTACTTTTATCTTACCTTTTAGTTGTTTTTTTTTTCAGTATTGCATACAATTAAATTAGGCAAATGATCAAAATAAAAACAGCATACACAAATTGAGAACCGGAATCAGAATTGGGCTCATACTCCAACCCTGCAACATATTATAAATGTGTATCTCAGTTTACTTCTGCAAGAACAGTCTTCTCTTCTGCAAAATAAAGCTCACAGTACCAGTCTTACAAGGTACTTGTAAAAAGGAAATTATGTAAATGATTGGTGAGACAGAAAATGTTATACAGGGAGAGATGGTATTAATTGGACAATTGATTACATAGATTGAGATGAAATGTAATTAAGAAATGAACTCAAGAGGAAAAATACCCAGACACTTTATAAAAGAATCCTTTATGTGATTGATTTAGGTATAACTAATGGAAATAGAAGTTTTAGACTTTTGAACCTAATTTTAAAACTCTAGTTCAATAGAGTGGCACCCCAATGTTCAAATCAAATTTCCAACAGATGTCACCCTAATCCCTTCAATTGTCATTGTGACTAACCCTCTGGCTTGTTACTCAGTGCTCCAGGTAATGATATAAAAAGTAAGCACT
This sequence comes from Camelus bactrianus, assembly GCF_048773025.1. Classification (NCBI taxonomy): domain Eukaryota; kingdom Metazoa; phylum Chordata; class Mammalia; order Artiodactyla; family Camelidae; genus Camelus; species Camelus bactrianus. The sequence goes on along the minus strand of NC_133554.1, from coordinate 37,120,305 downwards.
CGACTGTCTTGTGTTTATTCAGGCTCTTCGGATTTCACAACTGAATTTTTCAACCCTCCGGATCTCTGTTGGGTGCTTGCATTTTATTTAGAATGCAAACTCCATCCCTCTCTCTCCCCTTACTCAATTTGTTTTCCTGTTATAGCATTTTCTGTCTCCCCGCCTTGAAGGTGAGCTACATGAAAGCAGAATGGTTTGCTTTGTTTATAGCTATAACCTCCGTACCCATAACGCTGCCTGGCACATACGTCTGTGCCCCAAAAATGTTTAAAGAGTAAATGAGCACTCACGTTGACCATGTGGCAATGGGAGTCCCTCTGGGCTCTGGACTGGTTCTTGGTGAAGACAAAGTGATATTGAATATGCGATTAAAGAGATAAACTCCATCAGAGTCTTCTGCATGACTGCTTGACTTTCCACTGTGACACATGCCTGCCTCTTCTTTCTTTCCTTCCAAAAAGAAAACACTTTTGTGATCTCAGGTCCTCTCACTTTATTGTTTATTATAAAAATTTTTTAAACCACACTCTTTTCTTCATTTATTTCACAAATATTTATCGAATCTCTGTTCTGTGGCACGCAGGCTGGGGATACAACAGAAGACACACTAACCTGACCCTGTCTTCAGCTTAGATGAGTGAGGGAGACCAGTGAGCAACTACAGGAGAGTTTGGTGCTTGAAAATACATTGTTACAGAGGGAAAAGGCTTTGGACATAGAGATGCTCTTTACAGTATTATGCATAACAGCAAAAAATTGGTCACAAGCTATGTGTCCAACAAGGAAATATATATATATCCTATGGACATAGCTATTAAAATGATGTTGAAGCATCTAGTAATAGAAGAGATATAATGTAAAGAAAGTTTAAAAAGGATATAAAATTTTATGGTCCCAATTATAAAAAGATGTATAAAAGACCAAAAGGAAATTCTTGAAAATGAAGATCAGTGGTAGGACTGACTACTAAAAAGCATTAGATTGAACTGCATGATATTACTAATTTTTTTTTTAATGAAGGTACTGGGGATTGAACCCAGGACTTCCCTGCATGCTAAGCATGTGCTCTACCACTGAGCTATACCACTCCCCCTAATTACACTACTATTTTTTTAAAGTCAACTTTATACATTCCAACCTAATATTTTGTTAAAAAGGGCCCAAGGCAAACTTGGGTTCAAATCCCAGCTCCGGTATGCAACATCTCAGTTGTGTAACCTTGGACAAATTCACTTAAATTCTCTCTCAGGGCCTCAGTTGCCTCATCTGTAAAATGGGCATAAAATAAAGTCTCTACCTCAGGGTTGTACTGAAGACTAAATGGAATGATGCCTATAAGGGGCCTGACATACAGCAATCCCTGAATACATGGTGGCCATAATTGGGGGTGGTGCTTTCTTTCTTTCTTCCTTCCTTATTGTATTTTCCAAATTTCCTATATTACAGGGTTTTGTTTTTTTTTTTTAATTCTATAACTGATAAACATTATTACTAGTTTCCAAGGGGCTCTGGTCTGTTCCGGGAGGACTCTGAGCCCAGTTCAGAGCTGGGAAGGCGGCCGAAGGCTCTCTTCCAGCCCTGCTGCGACTGGGCTCAGCTCAACAGCGGCAGGGATCCCAGGATCCCGGGAGCAGGGCGGATGTTTGTGCTCTGAGGACCCCGGGAGGTTTGTTTACCGAGAACACTCCGTCCCAGGGCCCGACTGCCCCCTCACCCCAGCAGCTGCTGTATGGACTTAGCGCACAAGGGGGGCCGGCTCCGCCCACTCTGCCCCTCAGTTCCCGCCCGCCCGGCCGGATCCCAGTGCTCTGTGTCCCACGGTCAAGACAGCCTTGGCCCAGAGTTCTTGCTTTAGGCGCAGCTTCTGGTTTCCTGAACACAGCTGAGCTTGACTTTGATCGTGTCCAATCCCCACCAGCCGGGCTACAGTCTTTATTTGAGGTGATGAAAAAGGCTTGGAAATGATAGTGGTGATGGTCGCACAATACTGTGAATGTAAAGAATGCCACTGAGTTGTGCACTTTAAAATGGTCAAAGTGGCCAATTTTATGCTATAGAGATTTGTCACATGCTTTTAAAAAGTAGGGAGAAAAATCCAGCAATGCGAGGAGGACTCAAGGGACAGCAGGCTTGCCCTGTGAGGTTTTCGGACATAAGGGCGGCGGCCGCTGCAATAGGAGACCTGGGTGTAGGCTCCTGTTCTCACCCTTGCTTGGCTCTGTGACCTTGGGTACCGCAACCCCTTATCTTCCATGAGGATAGCACGCTGCCCTCAGAGGGCTGTCATGGAACTCAAACGTGATCAAGTAGTGTGAAACTCTGTAAAATACTCAGTACCGATTGGCGTCATCCCTCCCTCCCAAACCCTCTCCCCAAAGAAAGAACAAAGGAAAGAAAGAAACCCATCACCAACAAAATATAATAGTACTTTTTCTTTTTTCCTCTGAGGATGGCTGAAATTCCATCTTAAGCCTTGAAATTCCTTTACATAGAACGGGAAAGGAGGAAACTAAACAAACATCTTGATCACTAGCTTCTCACCATGAAGGAGTTGCTATATTTTCCCTTGAGGTGGCTTTTTTTTGGGGGGGGGGGCCTCCAGGGAGGGGTTGCTGAGGCTCAAGGTGCTGAGGAGAGCCATTCAGGGGGACAGAGGTGCTCCTATCCCACCATCCCAGTTCTGTCCTGGCATTGGCAGCGAAGAGATGATGTCCTTGGCCTGTCCCCTCTTCTTCCCCCACTTCTGCCTTAGGTTGCCTTTCCCATATTTCTCCTGGGAGATTTATTTCTGTCCCTTTTTTCATCTATAGCAGCGGAAATGAATCATCTTTCGGCCTGTTTGATAAACAGCCGCATGCCCTCTGACCCCTTCTGGACTCTCTCACTGGTTCCTCTGGAGCTGTTCCTGGGCTTGGCCTCACCCCCCACAGACAAGACCCTCCTGGCTGGATATTCTTGGTAATGCCCCCCCACCCCACCCCACCCTGGGCCTGTGGGCTTGACCTCCTCCACTCTGGGGAAGATGGGAAATGACACAGCATTCCAAGGGATGATCCCATGAGTAGACCACAGGGGCAGGAGAAGCAAGGGAGCCATTGCGTTTTGATGGCTTGTGTTCCACGAACTGGCTCATCTCAATGACCCTATTAGGTGATCTCTCCACCCTCATTTTACAGATGAGGAGTCCAAAACTCAGAGAAGTGAAGGACCCAAGACCACATAGCTAGTAAAGGATGGAACCAAGACTCAAAGCCTGAATTCCTGGATTCATCCCATTATACCATGCTGCCCCATGTGTTTGCATGTGTGCATGCCTGTGTGTTGGGGATGCTGACAGTTCAGCTAGAAGATTAGCTGTAATGCATCAGGATGGAAATTTAGGATCCATGTTCATTAAGCCTTATGCATATGACAGATGGGTGTTTGCCTACAGAGGGGATGGCAAGTGTGCCCAATGTGTGCATTACCAGAAGCCTGTGGGTCACGGAGGATGGTGTTAAGGAAGGACAGGGATGGGGCCACCTAAGCCAGCCCCACACCTCACAGTGATGGAACTTCACAGATAAAAGTGCCCAGCGGTGTCCTGGCTGGTGAAACCACATTTCCTGCTCAACAGAGCCATGCAACTATTTATTGGACTTGTAAAAATGTGCAGGTGCTTTTTCTAGGAGCTGTGTGGGTTACAGAAGTGAAACTTCTGACATCAAACTATCTAGTGTGAACATGTGTGTGTTGAGGACAGGGAAGGTGTGACATACATACATAAATAACTGTGATTCAAGGTAGATAGAAAGTGCTCAGGGCCAAAGGGATCACTTGATCCTACAATGGTCGGCATTCTAGCAAGACCAGAAGCTGGATTACTCAAGGCTAGATATCAAGGAGGGCTTCCCGAGGAGGTGACATTTGAATGTTTCTAAGTCTCTAAATAGATGTAGGATCAGGAGAAGGCTGTAACAGAAGTTAGATACTGTTTAATTTTCCAAGGGACATACACCCTATTCCCTTCCGACAGAGGTGGAAACTGTGGCCCAGAAAGGTTGACTAGGCTGTCCACTGTCACGAAATTAGCCACTGGCGGACCAGGATTTGATCTTCGGCCAGGGTGAGTGACTCCAAGCCCGGCACGCGGGTCCCTCCTGGCCAGATGTCCGCCTGAGAGAGGAGTTCAGTCCTCGGAGTTGGAGGTGAACTGGCCTTGCCGAGGGCCCTGCGGAAAGTCCAGGGGGCGGGGCTTACAGTCCTGGGGGCGGGGCTGCCGGCGCGGGCGGGCGGGAGACACTGGGGCTGCGTCCTACTCTACCTGTCCCGCGAGCGCGCTGGTCATGGGCGGCCGCAGGCCGGGGGGCTGTGGGGCTGAGCCCTGCTGAGCCCGCCGGGCCGGCCATGGGCGACCGTGAACGCAACAAGAAGCGGCTGCTGGAGCTGCTGCGGGCGGCGGGCACCGGCAACGCGTACTGCGCCGACTGCGGGGCGGCGGGTAAGGGCGCGGCGGCGCGTGCAGCCAGGGACCCAGGGCGGGATTCTGGCCCGCCGGCCCCCTCTCCTCCCTCCAGACCCGAGCCGATCCCGGACCCCCGCTGGAACCTCGCGTGACATATGACACCACTTCGAACCGGGCCCCGGACCGCCCTCTCCCCGTCCAGTACCGCGCTTACCCGAACCCAAATCCTCTGACCTCCCCACTCAGGATCCCAACACGACATCCCGGACCCGAGTGCCCTGACCATTCTGCTCACCTCCCCCTCCAGACACCCTACCCACCCGGACCTCAGCCCTTGACGTCTTCACTCAGGACCTAGCCACTTCCCACACCCTCGGACACAAACATCCCGCACACCAGAGGTCCCAGACTCCAGGTCAGGGTTCCCTGACGGCCAGTGTCCCCTCCCCCAACCCGGACGCCCAGGGGCCCTCCCGCGTTCCTGCTCCACAGCGCTCCGATCCTACGGACACAGCTGGCCCTGACTCGGCCCCCCTCCCCCCTGCAGCTCCCCAGACAGGCGACAAGCGCCTAGGTGCGGGTCTCTCCCCCTTCGCCCTCTCCTCTCGGGTTACCCCAGGTCCTGTCACTTCCACATCGCGCGCGCCTCGGCCTCTCACCCCCATCCCCGGGACTCCTTCCAAGATCTTCATCCTGGTCGCCGCCACTCCAGGGCCAGTGGGCTTACCGGAGAGTTTCGTGCTGGTATCTTAGTTCACCCAAGGCTGGGAGAGCAAGAGAGAAGACTTGGGCTGAGCTGGACACCGCCCCAGGCTATCTGCCAAGCCCTGTCTCTCCCAGCGCCCCCAGCCCAACCTTGGTTTCCTCATCCAGCCCTCCGCCCAGCTCTGCTCCTGCCCTCTCTCCCCGCAGATCCCGACTGGGCCTCTTACAAGCTAGGCATCTTCATCTGTCTGAATTGCTCCGGAGTCCACCGCAACTTCCCTGAAATCAGCAGAGTGAAATCTGTGAGACTTGACTTCTGGGACGACAGTATTGTGGAGGTAGCAAGGGGCCTACCTGGGGAGCCTTGGAACAGCAGGACTGAAGTGGAGGCACGGTCAGGGCACTCCCATTCTACTGGGAAGGAAACTGAGGTCCAGAGAGGGGCAATAAGGAGCCAGTTAGAGATACCTTAGACAGAGGCCCTGAGTTCAAATCCTAGCTCCATCACTTGCTTACTTACAAGCTGTGAGGCCCTGAGCTTGCTATTTAAGGCTAGTTGTGGACCCTCAGTTTCCACATCTGTATTAGAGGGATAACACTACCCCTTCACAGGGCTGCTGTAAGGATTAAACACAGGATCAATGCAGGTACAAAGTAAGCAGTAGATTAACAGCTACTTTTCTCATTAGCTGAAGTCCTGGACTGGAACAGAAGTATCCTGATTCTTGGTTTTTTGTCCCCCCTCCAGTCCTCCTGGCCAGGGAACAAGCCACTTTGCTCTCCTGCCCTTCAGAGATGAAGGACACCTTTGGCCTGGACATTTTGGCCAGACCTTCAAAGAGCAGGCAGTCTTAAACTGTGCTGGCTAGATGAGTTCGTCCTCATGTTACTGAGTGCCCATCTGTGCCAGGCACCGTGTTAGACCGCTGGACTGGATGCTTTACTTACTCATGCCATACAAGTTACTGAAGGCCTGCATGTGCTGGGTATTAGGGGAGAGCAGTGAGCAAGATACCGTCCACATGGAGCTTGCCTTCTAGTGCAGGACAAAGACAGGAAACCAGGAAAGTAGGACATAAACCTGAAGCTTGTTCCTTTGTGACTCATGGCTCCTGTTACACATTTTCTTCATCTTTACAGGGGAATCCCCTGTAGCTCAATTATTGCCCAAGTGTCCGTCAGTGACCAAATGGCACAGCTGGGATGTGAACCCTGCTCTGCTGAGATCCGAAACCCACTTGAATCCTGTGGCCCAACAGCCCGGTGGCCACTGGGGGAGGGGAGAATAGTGTTCACCGTGCCCATGGGATATGGATTAAAACCTAATTTTTTTTCCATATGTGCCCTCATCCCAGATGGGCTACTACTGTTCCTGAGTGGTGACTGTTGGCCAAGGCTACTCCTGGCACATCTGCCTCTGGGCCTCTCAGGTGCCAAAGGTCCCCAGTGATCCTCTGACTTACATACTCTATGGGGCAAATTTCTCCCATCCCCCAGCTCTATCTGACTCCTGCAGACTTGCAGGGATTGTGGCTGGTGGTCCTGGCCATCTGTGGAGCAGGTCGGAGAAAGAACATGAGCTTTGCCATTAGACTGGTCTGGGTTCAAGTTAGACTGGTCTGTGTTCACATCCCAGCTTTTCCACTTACTAGCTGTGTCACCTTGGCCAAGTGACCTAACCTCTCTGAGCTTCAGTGTTCCCACCTCTAAAATGGGGATGGTCAGATTACAGTGGTTGAGGGTATCAAATGAACAAATGTGTGAGAGCTGTTAAGTGCTCAGTCTGTATGCGGCATGGTTATTCCAGCACCTTGTTGCATGGATACCCAGCTCAGCGGGACACGTCAAACTCCAGTAGGAGTGTCTCCTGACTCAGCCTAGGAGCCAGTGAGAACAACGGCCTTCTGGGTAGACTGTGGTTTCATTTCACATTTTTTCAAGTTCTAACATTACCCCAAGTTGCTGTTGTCTTGCAGTTTATGACCCACAACGGGAACCTCCGTGTGAAGGCCAAGTACGAAGCCAGAGTCCCTGCTTTCTACTATATCCCCCAGGCCAACGACTGCCTGTGAGTGGGTGATTTCCTGGTCCTGCAGTTTCCCAGTACTTAAACAACCCAGGGGCTACTGATGCGGCATGTAGTGGCAGGGCAGACAAAGCTTTCAAATCAGAAGAACTTGTGTGGTTTCCTGACTCTACCGCTATGTAGCTGTGAGAGGTGGACAAGTTAGCTGACCTCTCTGATTCGTGGCATCCTCATCCCTGAAATGTAGAGGGTGATGCCTACATCATAGCATGGTGCTAGGGCTTAAATAAGATAACTTATGTAAAACATCTCACAAGACAGCCTCACACTGGTTTTAATCCCTCTCTCAGTGTCTGCTTCGGACTACTGGCTGGTCCCTGGCCCAGCTGAGGGATGTGCCTGGAGAGAGCTTGGCTCATCTGGCCTCACTGCTGCCGCTCAGCCCTTTGCTCCAAGGGGAAAGGGTTAGGCACTTGGTGAGCACCTGCTAAGCTCTAGGCTTGCTGCCAGCACCACAGACACCATGTTGTCATGATTCCAACAACAGCCCTGCACTTTAACCCCTTTTGGCTGAATGCTAATGGCTTCCAACTCTCTATTCTAAAAGCCCCTGAATTCCTCCCCTTCAGGATCTCGGTCCCCATTCCCTCTCCCATCTCTGATCCTGTGGCTTAGGGTTCCTCTGTGTGCTGGGGGCAAGGATTGTGCATGCAGTGGGGCTCTTGATTGTATGTGACAGAAACTCAGTTTCAACCAGCTTTGGCACAAGGGGATTTTTTTGGGTTCTGGGGATCAGACCACAGGAAGAGCAGATTTGGAGCCACCCTCAGGAAGAGCACCAAGGCTCAAGCACTATCAGGTCTCTTGAAATCTCTCTGGTTCCCCTTCCTGCCTCCCCTTTCTGCCTCTTTTTCTCAGCCAGGCTTCCTTCGTGTAGCCGGATGCAAGGCCACGTCCATGATCCAGGCTCCAGCTTGACCCTGGCGAGGGCTTCCAGCCCATCGCTCTCAGTTTTGCTCCTTTTGGTCCCCACATCCCAGGGCAGAGCTCTGATTGGCCAGTTGGGCCAGGCACTCAGCTCTAGGTCAACCCTATGACTGAGGGATGAGGTCATATAAACCCTGGACATTTACCTGGAAAAGGCAAGAAGGAACTAAACAATTGAAATAAGTCCACTCTCAGCTGCATGGATTTTCTGCAGGGGTCACGGATGACAATACCTGGTTGGGCTGACATCAAACACCTACTATGTGCTCAGCATGATTCTGGCCCTTTGTGTTGAAACCCCAACAAGTTCAGAGGAGTTAAGGACCTTGCTCTGGGTCACACAGTGGATAAATGGTAGAGTAGGACCAGGTCCCCAGGTGGTCAGACTGCTCTGTCCAGTGCAGCATGGCCAGATCTCACAAGCAGGCCACAGGAAGAGGCTCATGGACCCTCCTGGCTTAAGCTCATGAACCTTCAGTGGGATGTGGCAGAGGAGATGGTCCAGGGGAGGTGTTGCCTGTCTCACTGACCTAGAGGGCTGAGGTTGAGGTTGGAATAGCACAATGGTTTGCATACAGCCCCCTGGGAGAAATATATCTCCCTGGGGAGACACTGGCAATGTCTGAAGACATTTTGGGGTATCACATCTGGGGAGGGGATGGTCCTGGCATCTAGAGGGGAGAGGCCAGAGATACTGCTAAACATCCTACAAAGCACAAGATGCTCCCCCCTCCCCCCCACCAACCACAAAGAATTACCCAGCCCTGAATGTTAATGGTCGCCAGGTGGGAAACCCTGGGTAGCCTGCATAGGCAGTCAGGGACCTGCTGGGATGCTCCCTTCAGCCACAGGCGCTCAGAAAGTTACTGTGGGAAGAGGATGCATGAAACACAACTGACTAAAGGGTCTCTCCTTTTAGGGTCTTAAAGGAGCAATGGATTCGAGCTAAGTATGAGAGACAGGAGTTTATGGCTGATGGGAAAACCATCTCACCCCCAGGTAAAGTTATTTTCATCATCTTTTGAGGTCTGTTCTGATGCGTGCTAGAACACAAAGTGCCTGAACTAGGTCAGCCGACAGAGACCTGCTGCCCTTGCTCTGGCCACAGAGGACAAGGTATGAGTTCCTCTGCCTCTGAAATAGCAATACATCGGCCAGTGGGGTTTTATGGTCTGGGTGGCTGAGAAGACATTGGTCTCGGGACCTTGCAGGGCCAGAGGTGTACAGAGTCTTAGTATAAATTGCAAGAGGATTCACCCACCAGGCAGACCAAGTAGAAACCGACACCCCTGCTTCTGGCTAATGTAGTCCCCGGTGTGGCACAAGGCTTGGGAGAGTACATGGACTGGATTTCGCCTCCTTTCCTGCCTTTGTGCAGGGTGCCACCTCATCGGTGGCCCTGGACCTGTGGTAGTGTCTGCCCAATTGCTCTGAGTCCGAGGTGACATTGACCCAGAGAGCAAAGTGTACAAAACCACTCTTTGAGGACCAGAGGCAGCCAGTGCTCAACTCTCCCGGCTACCAGGAGCACAGGCGAGTCACCCACCAGCAGGGGCCTAGACGTCACTCACTAACCCCACACTCTGGAGAGTTTCATTAGGCTGATGTCAGCGTGAAGTTAGGCCTCTTTCAGAATCACTCCAGTTTCTCAGTACTTAGCCTCCTCAAGGGTTTCCTATGTCTTCATAGGAGACAGCCATGGAAGAAGGCTGGGGGGATCCCGACGGAAATCATACAGCATTGCAGATTTGGCCCCCAGACGGGACCCCTCATGTCCTGCAGCTGAAATAGCTAAATTAGATTTGTGACATTTCAGCAACAGGTGGAAGGTTCATTCCACCCCTGAGACCTACAGTACGGGGTGCGTGAGTTGCTGGCTCGTCTGAAAGCTGTGTTCACTCTTTCTCATCCTTGGTGGAAGGTAACCGAGAAGGGTTCCTGTGGAAACGGGGAAGGGATAACGCACAGTTCCTGAGAAGGAGGTTTGTCCTCCTGGCGAGGGAAGGCCTGCTGAAGTACTACACTAAGGAGGAGGTAAGAGGCCCGAGCAGTGGGGGCCCTCCCTCCCCAGGCACTGGCTCTCACCCCGCTGACGTCTGCATTTTGGTCAGTGGTGCCTTGTCACGTGGATGGCATCAGCCACTGAGAGTTAGGTGCTGCATTCTGCGACTTTTCTTGTCTGGACAATCAACCCAGCCCACTAGAAAGCATGCCTCTCTGTTCACCTAGAATGGCTTAGGCTGGTCCATGTTTAGTCCTTTGATGACCACTTGATGTTGCTTCATTAATTCATGCACTCGAGAAATGCTTGTTAAGCCCCTACTGTAGACTAGCCTTTCTTCCAGGCCCTGGGGAAGCGGCAGTGGATCTAAATGAAGCTCCTGTTCCCATGGAGTTTTCATTCTAGTAGATGGAGACAGGTGGTGACCAAAACAGACCTCAACACATAATCTATCCAGTGGCAAGAGGTTCTACAAAGTAAAATAAAAGAGGGCGGAGGGTGTGGGGAGAGGAATTGGATGAAGGCAGCCAAAAGGTACAAGCTCTCAGTCATAAGATAAATACATACTAGAGACATCATGTACAACGTGATATATAGGATTAACACTGCTCTATGTTATATACGAAAGTTGTTAAAGAGTAAATCCTGAGTTCTCATCGCAAGGAAAAAATTTTTTTCTATTTCTTTAATCTTGGATCTATAGGAGATGATGGATGTATTAAACTTAGCGTGATAATCATTTCATGATGTATATAAGTCAAATCACCATGCTGTACACCTTAAATTTATAGTGATATATGTTAACTATAGCTCAATAAAACTGGAAGAAAAAGAAAACAATAAAAGAAAATTACAAAAAAAAAAAAGAAAGGAAGGAAAAAGGAGGTGAAGGGTTAGAGCATGGGAGTGTGGATGCGGGAGAGGTGCTACCACAAGTGGGTCAAGGGAGGCCTCTCCGAGGTCCCTGGATCAGAGAACTGAGTAAACGGAGTGAGTTATGTGGACCTGTGGGGGAGGGGTGGGAGGAGAGGGAGCAGCACATGCAGAAGCCCTGGTCATGGCCGTGGTCAGCACGCAGACCTGAGTGCTGATTAGAAACGATGACTCCTCTGAGAGGGTGCAGCCCTGGTCTCACGTAGACAAGCAGACGCCTGGACGACAGTTCTCACTTGCACCTCCAGCCAGGGACTTTTCGTTCAGTGCACAAACTGCCCAACCGTGACCACAGCCCTGGATTGAGCTGGGAATGTTTGCTGGGTCTATAGGGCACCAAAGGAGGCCAGAATGCCTGGTGCAGATTGAACAAAGAAAGGATTGAGGGAGATGGGCTCAATGAGTGGAGGACCTTGTAGGCCATAGTAAGACTTGGTTTTTTTTTTCCCTTGAAACAGCTTTATTGAGATATAAATTCGCATACCATTGGATTCACCTTTTTAAAGTGAGATGTAAATTCACATACCATGGAATTCACCCATTTAAAGTGTATAATTAATAGTTTTCGTATTTTCATGGACTTGTGCAACTATCACCACAATCAATTTTAGAATATTTCCATAACCCCAAAAAGAAATCCATGTGTTAGCTCCTCCCCTCCCCGCCCCAGTCCTAGGCAACCACTAATCTACTTTCTGTCTGTAGAGTTTACCTCTTCTGAACCTTTCAAATAAATAGACCCATACTGTAAGTGATAGTTTGTAACATTTAGCACTATGTTTTTAAGGTTCATTTATGTTGTAGCATGTATCAGTACTTCATTTCTTTTTATTGCCGAGTAATATTCCACTGTATGGATACAATACATTTCATTTATTCATTCAGCAGTTGATGGACAGTTGGGTTATTTCCACTTTTGGCTGGTATGAATAATGCTGCTATGAACATTCATGTACAAGTTTTCATATGGATATATGTTTCTATCTTTCTTGGGTAATTCCCCCTGGGAGTGGAATTGCTGAGTCATACGGTAACTCTATGTCTAATAGTTTGAGGATTTTTTCCGAAGTAGCTGCGCCATTTTCCATTCCCACCAGCAAAGTGTGAGGGTTCGAATTTCTCTGCATTCTCTCCAACACTTTTTCTTCTTTTGTTTTAAGCCATTTTTTAATGGAAGTACAGTTAATGTATAATGTTGTACTAGTTTCAGGTGTACAGCAAAGTGATTGAGTTATACACACACATATGTATATATATACATATGCTATTTTTCAGATTCTTTTCCATTATAGGTTTTTATAAGATATTGAATACAGTTCCCTGTGCTAGACAATAGATCTTTGTTGTTTATCTATTTCATATATAGTAGTGTGTGTATGTTAACCCCAAACTCCTAATTTATGCCTCCCCTCCCCCACTTTCCCCTTTGGTAACTATAGGTCTGTGAATCTATTTCTGTTTTGTAAATAAGTTCATCTGTATACCTTTTTTAGATCCCATATATAAGTGATATCATCTGATATTTTTCTTTCTCTGTCTGACTAACTTTACTTAATATGATAATCTCTAAGTCCATCCATGTTGCTGTAAATGGTATTATTTCAATCTTTTTTATGGCTGAGTAAAGAATAGTCCATTGTATGTATATGTAGACCGCACCTTCTTTATCCAGTCATCTGTTGATGGACATTTAGTTTGCTTCCATGTCTTGGCTATTGTAACTAGTGCTGCTATGAACATTGGGGTGCATGTGTCTTTTTGAATTAGAGTTTTCTCCAGATATATGCCCAGGAGTGGGATTGCAGGATCATATGGTTACTCCATTTTTGGTTTTTTAAGGAACCTCCATATTGTTCTCCATAATGGCTGCACCAATTTACATTCCCACCAATGGTGTAGGAGGGTTCCTTTTTCTCTACACCCTCTCCAGCATTTATCATTTGTAGACTTTTTAGTGATGGCCATTCTGACTGGTGTGAGGTGATATCTCATTATAGTTTGGATTTGCATTTCTCTAATAATTAGCAGTATTGAGCATGTTTTCATGTGCCTGTTGGCCATCTGTATGTCTTCTTTGAGGAAATATCTCTTTAGGTCTTCTGCCCATTTTTTAATTGGGCTGTTTGATTTTTTTTTTATATTAAGCTGTATGAGCTGTTTGTATGATTTAGAAATTTATCCCTTGTCAGTAGCATTGTTTGCAAGTATTTCTCCCATTTTGTAGGTCACCTTTTCATTTTGTCTATGGTTTCCTTTACAGTGTAAAAGCCTTTAAATTTAATGAGATCCTATTTGTTTATTTTTGTTTTTATTTCTATTTCCATTTATTGCTACCATTTTACATTCCTACCAGCAATGTATGAGGGTTTTAATTTCTCCACATCCTCACCAACACTTGTTATTATCTGTCTTTTTGTTTACAGCCATCTTGGTGGACATGAGATAATAACTCACTGTGATTTTGAATTGCATTTCTTTGGTGGCAATGATGTTGAGGGTATTCTCATGTGCTTACTGGCCATTTCTTGTATTTCTTCTTTGTAGAAATGTCTATTCACATCCTTTCCCCATATTTTAATTAGGTTATTTGTCTTTTTATTATTGAGTTGTAATGGTTCTTTATATATTCTATATACAAGTCCCTTATTGGATATATAATTTACCAAAAATTTAGGTGTTTGCATTTTACTCTGCTGTTGGGAAGCCACAAGAGGGTTTTGAGCAGAGAAGTGATATACGTTGACTAAAACTTTTTAAAGAGGGCACTCTGGTTGCTAGTGGGGTGAGAGTGGGCAAGGAGAAGGCAAGAGTGGAAACAGAGAAAATAGTTAGGAAGCTACTGTAGTCATCCAAGTGAGGAATAACAGATTAAATCAGGATAATGGTGAAGGAGATGGTTCGAAGCGGTCGGCTTCTGTGTACATTTTGGAAGTAGAGCCAATAGGATCTACTGTAGGATTGGACACGGAGTGTGAAAGTCAGAGGAATCAAGAATGATCCCTGAGGGGAGGGTACAGATCAGTGATAGAATGCATACTTAGCATGCACAAGGTCCTGGGTTCAATCCCCAGTACCTCCACTAAAATAATAAGAATAATAAAATGAAACTCCAATACTTTTTTGTTTTAAAGAATGATTCCCAGATTTTTGCCTTCCGCAGCTAGAAAGATAGATTTGTCATTTGCTGAGATGGCAAAGACTTAGCTCCCTAAGGGGATGATCAAGAGTCCTTTTTCATTTGAGATGCTTATTAGTCATCCAAGTAGGAACTGAGGAAGACGTTGGATATATGAGTCTGGAGGTTTGGGGAGAATTTGGAGCTGGAGTCATCAGTCTGTAAACTGGTTTAGCAACAGGCCTGGCTGGAATCACCTGGGTGGGGAGTGAGTGTGGATGAGAAAAGATGTGTGAGGACTGAGTATTTTTGTTATTCGTTGCTGGGTGACACACCACCCTAAAATTCAGTGTCCTAAAGCATCAGTTTATTATTTCTCACGATCCTGTGGGTCAGGAATTTGAGCAGGCTGTGGCTGTATCACTGAACTCCATGTGGAATCAACTGAGTCACTCTGTCTGCTACATTTTCCTGGTGGTTGGGCTGGACTAGAAGACCCAGGAAGCCCTCACTCACGTGTCTGGTGCTTTGGCTTCCTCCTTGTGGCTTCCCTCTCTCCATGGGACTGTTCCTCATTCAGGAGCCTAGCTCAAGCTTCGTACTAGCATGGCAGCCAGCTTCCCCCAAGCAAATGGGGATGCTGCCATGACTCTTAAAGGTTCGGCCAGGAACTGCTGTCTGTTGGTCAAAACAAGTCATGCAGCCATCACCAATTCAAGGGGAGGGGACATAGATTCCACCTCTTTATGCGTAGAGTGTCATGTGCATACCAGGAGGAAAGGAATTGGTGAGGGCCATGTCTGGAGATTATCAACCATTATGAGCCCTGGGATAGTCCAATATTTAGAGGACAGAAAGATGAGAAGTTTCCAGCAAAGAGAATGTGAAGGAACGGCCAAGAAATTAAGAGAAGGACAAGCTCTGAGCACTTTAGCTTTCACTTTATTCCATTTCCTAGATGCAGAAATTACTGTTTATTTCTCCTGTTGCTTTCCTGGATGGATCAGAGCAATGCCAGAGGGTCTCTCCAGTGTGGCTGCAATCTGGGGCCAGGTGAAAAATGATGAGGGATGAAGAGTACTAACCCTTCAAAGGAGAGTACGGATTTCTTCTCAGCCTTCAGCTTAAAACACTGGAAAGTATTTCAAGTACAAAATGTTGGAAGAAATAGTGCTACTGCAGAGTTAGGAGCAGGCATGAAAGCCCAGTAGCTGTTGTGAGTTAGAATGTCAGTCTCCTCATCCTTCGTTGGAGAAAGTTGATCTGTTTGTTACAGCAGCTAAGCCTGGTCAGTCTAAAGCAGTCTAAAAATGCAATGAGTTGCTTTTGTTCTTTTTTAAATTCTTTCCCCAAGTGGAAAACTTTTAAATTATAAAGGTAACTTATTTTTATGTAAAAAATTTGGATAATACAAAAAAGTGAAATATAAAGAAAGTGAAACTCAGAAGATATCTCAACATAACAAAATATTAATACCCAGAACACATTAAAAAAAATTACAAATCAAGAAGAAAAAGACAACCTACTGGCAAAATAGGAAAGGAAATAGATTGGGAGTTTGCCTAAAAGGAAATCAAAATGCCTGATAAATAAAAGAAAAGATACCTGATCTCTCTGGCAGTCAAGGAAATGCAAATTAAAATCATAGTGAGATACACTAAGTACCCACCAGAATGGCTAAAATTAAAAAGGCTGACAACATCAAGTGTTGACAAGGATGTGGAGAAACTGGAACTCTCATATATTGCTGGTGGGACATGAAATGATACAACCTCCTTGAAGAACAATTTGGCAATTTCTAATAAAGTTAAATGTATACTTAGCCACATACCCCAGCCATTCCACTCTTAGATATTTACTGAAGAGGAACAAAAAAAAGTCTACACAAAAAAACTTATATAAATCTTGTTCATAGAAGCTTTATTTGTAATAGCCAAAACCTGGAAAGTACCCAAATGTTCATTGACAAGTGAATGAATAAATAAATTGTAGTGTATCCGTAGAATGGAATATTACTCAGCAATAAAAGGGACAAGCTAATAATAAATGCAATAATGTGGCTCAACCTAAAAAATATTATTCTAGGGGGTGTGTATAGCTCAGTGGCAGAGTGCATGTCTAGCACGCACAAGGTCCTCAGTTCAATCCTCAGTACCTCCATTAAAAAAATTTAAAAATAAAGTTTTAAAAAGCTAATTACCTCCCCCACACAAACAAACAAACAAACAAACAAAACCCAAAATGTATACAGTACTGTATGTCAATTATATCTCAATGAAACTGGAAGGAGAAAAAAATTTTAAAACAAACCCATGCAGTTCTGAATTGGGAATCTGTTTGCATTAAGGCATTAAAGGCTCACTGGCAAAGGGGCTGAGAGTCACCCTGCTGACCGTTAGCATCCTGAGTATCCGCTTCTTCTTCTTTAGGGGAAAGACCCCAAAGCTGTCATCAGCATCAAGGACTTGAATGCCACCTTCCAGACAGAGAAGATAGGGAACCCCCACGGGCTGCAGATCACCTACTGGAGAGAGGGCCACATCAGGAACCTGTTTGTGTATCACGAAAGTGGGAAGGTGAGATGACGGCGTTGTCATGCCGGCCCACAGCTGAGCATCCCCAGACTGGCAGGCTCAGCTCCCTGACTCCCTTTGCGCGCATCTTCCCGAGATTTGCTACTACTGTTGGCTTTAATCTATTGTCACTTTCTGGGCAGAAACAGAGGTATGAGGAAAGCAGAGCAAGATCAGGCAAGGGAACCTGGTGGGCACCATGCGTGTGTCTGGACGGTGCACAGCCACCAAGGGGCATCTAGTTACCAGGAGGGACTGTGCCCCCGGGCGGCAAATCCAGGTAGGGCCAGAGATTCCTAGCATGAGAGGAGGAATGCATAGAAGCTCCAGCAGCGGCAGCGGTGCATTCTTGCTTCTCAGCGTGTGGCCTGGCACCAATAGCGTTAACACCACCCCAGCCGGAAGCTTGTTAGAACTAGTCTCAGGCTCACTCCGGACCTACTGGATTAGAAAGTGCTTTTTAACAGGATCCCCAGGTGATTCTTATGCACACTGAAGTTTGAGAAGAACTCCTTAAAGGTCCAGGAAATCAGCGCCATCAGAGAAGAGCAGGTCCAAGGGAATAAGCCAGGCCAGGATGAGCAGGGTCAGGGGACTGGGCGAGGGCCAGAGAGGCCAGGTGGAGGTGGGGAGGGGTCAAGGTGGAAGCTGATATTTTGTGAGTTTCAATCAATTCTGTGCCGGGCACTCTTCTTGGTAATCACTAGACCTTATTTCTTCATCCTCAGAACAACTCCAGAAGTGGTTTATCCCTATGCTACTGAGGCACGGATGGACATGTTAAGTAATTTGCTCAGAGTCATGTAGTCGATGGTTCCTTAGCCCTGCACCCATTTTCCCACCCCATGTGCCTCTGCTGGAGAGAGAGCCCTTAGCAGCAGGAGCCAGGAACCAGATACCAGGACTGGATCTTCCCAAGGGGCCCTAGCACTGGGCTGGAACCATGGGTCGCCCTCCCTCGGCCCCAGCAGGATTCATACTCTTTCCCCAGTCTGGGCTGAGCTCCTGGTGGTGCGGTCTGAAGAGCCAGGGGTTTGCAGTCAGAAGTTGGGGCCCTGGTTATGCCACTCCCAGACGTGTTACAAGGGCAGGTCCCTTCCCTTCCTAAGTCTGCTTGTTTATGGATGATAACACCCACCTCCTAGCAGGGTTGTGAGGGTTGAGTGACCATGAACCACGAACAGGAGAGTATGTCATTACAGTGAAGTGCATTGTAAATGTTATTTGCTCACGATTGCGGCGGCTGCAGAAGACAGACTCTGGTGAGCGATTTCACATCTGTATCAGGGATGCATTCATGAATTCACTCTTTTGTGAAACCCTTATAAGGCCCCTCCCTACAACATGCACAGTGCTGTGCTAGATTCCGGGGAGCGTGTCGTGAGTGGGGCGGTGCCCTGAGCAGGCCTCCAGGATCTCAGAGTCTCTGGAGGGAGACAGATGGGGAAATAGGCACCGATAATGCTGTGTGACGGGGTGGAGGTCCTGCTGGGGACACACAGGAGACATGTAAGTGGCCTAGTCTGGGGTGGGGGGAGGGGTGGTCCAAAAGGCTTTCCAGAGAAAGGAGCTTCTATTTGAGAACTGGGTGAATCAGCTTAAAGGGGACACAAATGAGAAGGACACAGGAGTATTTATTTCAAGGGCCAGAAGTATGGCTGGGCCTCCTGAGAGATTAGAATCAGGAACTACGGTGTGTGTGTGTGTATGTGAGAGAGAGAAAGAGAGAAGTGATGTTGCATTTCTTTGAAACCAATTTCAAATTAATTTCTCAATCACTAGATTACATCTAAGTGCAGCAAGCCTATCAGCTTCTCAATTTCAAATTCCCAGGAGAAAGAATCTGATGAGCCCCATCCAGCCTCTGCATTGGTCCAGCCATGGTCCAGTTACTGTGGCCAAGAGCGAGTGGGATCATAGCAGCAAATGTGGCTATAACTGTGGTGGGTGGTGGGTGGGTGAGAATGGGTGGGGCAGTTCTCATAGAATCAGGGCTTGGGCGGAGCAAAACTCTATTACAACATCTAAACTCACCCTCAGGAGTAGCAGAATGTTCTAGGTAAAAGGTGTGTCAGAGGTAGAGGGCAGAGAGGTGGGTGAGACACAATGTTCCAGGAGGAAGGAGCAGCATGTATGGGGGTGGGGAGGAGGAATTGCAAATAGTTTTGGATGGAAGGAGCTCAGAGGGCAAAGGAAGTCACACTAAAGAACTTAAGACTTTTCCTGAGGGCAGCAGAGAGAACTCTAAGCTAGACTCAGTTAGATTTGCAATTTGGAAATCACTCTGGCTGCTGTGGGGAGGACCAAAAGGAGGGCAGCAGAGCAGAAGCCAAGCCGGCGAGATACACAGTCCACCCGGTGAGAGACGGTGGTGGACATGCGCTGAGCGGGGGATGCTTTCTTGTGGAGTGATACAGGAGGTCCAAGTCAGCCTTAGCCTAAGTTGCACTCCAGGTGATGAACCTCCCCATTGGAGGAATCTCCCCAGGGCCACCTGTCCCCACCTGAAAGCTGGTCTTTGACATCTGAGGACCCTTGTCCCCCACAGTGTGTCCCACGGACTGGCATCCCATCACCAAAAGCTTGTTAGGATTGCAGAATCTCAGGCCCAACCCCAAACCCACTGAATCCAAATCTGCCTTTTAATGAGAACCTCAGGTGATTCATACACACATCAGAAAATGCCAAGCACTGTCCCTGGCCATTGTATAACTCCTGTGTGGTTCACCTTGGTCCTTTCAGTGGCTCTGGGGATCTCCCTGCCAGTGGCTTCCCACGTGCTCAGGTGAGCCCCCTGGACTCTGGCACTGTTGTCCCAGGTGCCTGTGGTCATCCCACAGGCCCCCGAGTGGAACTGGGAGTTTGTGCGTGTGCCCAAACCTGGAGATCAGCTGGCTTCCTGCCACCAGCCTCAGCCACCACCCCCAGCTCTGTCTCACTGGCTGTCCGTTTGTCCCTTGCATTTTTCTCTGCAGGAGATAGTGGACTGGTTCAATGCTCTCCGTGCAGCCCGTCTGCAATACCTAAAAATGGCCTTTCCTGATTCGCCAGAGTCTGAGGTGAGCTAAATGTGGACCCCAGCTTCCGCGTCTCCTCTCAGCCACCTCCTCCTCTCCTTGTCTTCTGACCCCGAAGACACTCTGAAGCCAGACTAGGTTTATTTGCAGCAAAGACCTTGAGACTGGGGGTTTCGGGACCTCAGAGGGAAACCAAAAGCTTTCTCCTTGGGAGGCTGGGGGTTAGGCCTCAACACGGCAAGGCAGCCTCCAAAAAGCAGGCCAGGCTCTCTTCTTGCAGATGCGTGACCACCACCCACGGTGTCAAGGTGTTCAGGATTTGGGCATCTCTTTCTGACCCCTTTTCCCACTAAAATGTATGAATGGTCCCTAACGTACTGCTTACAAAGTGCTTTTGAGCCCATTTTATATTCTCATCCCTTTTATCAAGTAACTCTTTATGGCCAGCAGTTAGGTTAGGGTGATTATTCCCATTTCACTGATGAGAAACTGGGTCCCAGGAAGGTCAACTGAATAACCCACTTTGCCCTTCCATATTCTGGTCTCGGGAAGGCAGTGGCATCTTCCCCAGAACAATTCTAACAGGAGCAGTCTTCCTTTCATGGACAGAGTAATGGTGAACCTGAGAACTTCACTTTTGATTGTTCTCAGACATCTGAGGCATCCATCTCCATCTCTCGGGCTTGGCTGAGGAAGCTGTGGAGTGTGGGCCAGTGGATGCTGCCCCGAGCCAGGAGGCCTGGGTGCTCATGGATGCTCAGTTGCTCACTTGCTGTGTGACCCCTGCAGCTCCCGTCATCTGAGAATCTGTGTCCACATCTGTAAGATAGCAGTTGGTCTGGGTCATCTTCAGGGTCCCTTCCAGCCCTGAGCTGCCGGGCTCTGGTCCCTGTTTTCGGACTGCTCTAAGAGGATTTGGTAAGGGATAGGGCTGCAGAAACCATGTTAATCCTGGGACTTTCTTATCCCAAACCCTTAGGCCCTCCTTGAAAACTCCTTAATTCCCAGGATTGCAGGGAGTGAAGCGTCTGGAGCAGGGGTCCACGCCAGGCCCAGTGATGCCCCAGAGATGGCAGTTCTCTGGGAGCAATTCCAGGCAGGCCTGGGTCAGGGCCCTCCCAGTCTGCAGAGTCAGCACGCGGAACTGGTGCAGGCATGCCCCCGCAGGCACGGCGCGGGGCTGCTGGCTGCTGACTGGAGAGGACGGAGGACGAAGTGCAGACGCTTGGCCTTATTTGTCTGGACTAACTCTGCAACTTTGCTGTCCCCGGCAGAGGAACTTGGTCTTTGGCCAACATCCTCAACATCCTCTTGCCTCCCTCATCCACCATTGTTACCCCTTATCCACCCCCAGTTCTCTCCCCACCTGCCGCTCTCCCCATATCTCCTCCTCCATGTCTGTGTATGGTGTGAGGTTCAGGGCAACCACCCAGGCCTGGCTCGAGCTCAGGGATCCAGATGCCAGAAACGCAGGGAGCCCAGTGGGGTTGTGGTCCTCTAATAAGAAGTGCATGGGGGCAGAGGGTTTAGCTCAGTGGTAGAGCACATGCTTAGCGTGCATGAGGTTCTAGATTCAATTCCCAGTACCTCCATTTAAAAAAAAAAAAGGGCATGCCCCAAAGTCAGAGAGGCACGTCACCTCTCTGAGCCCTAGTTTACTCATCTGTCACAGTGGGGACAACACGTGTCCTCCAGCCCTGATGCATCCAAGGTACAGTATGTAGCAGCCCATCCACCTGCTTTTGCTGCTTCTTCCAATTGTTTCCCGAGGCCTGGACGTGCCCTGCCCTGGCTCTGAGCGGTTAGGGACCCTGTCTTCAAATGAAGAAATTAAAGCCTACAGAATGCATTTTAGGGACAGAGGAGTGGTGTCCTTTGTATTTTTGTCTCTGGCTGACAACTTTCTCACTTTCAGACTTCCCATTCCTCTTCCTAGACCCCACTTCCCCTTTGCCCCTGCCCTGGGCCCAGGAGCTCCGGAGATCCAATCTGCTCTCCAAAGCCTGGATTGTCATCCGAAGCTCTAGACTGGCCAGTGTGACCCCCCACTGGAGCACAGGAGACCAGCATCAATCCCTGGAAGCTTCTCTGAGAGTAGGCTGGCAAGTTGGAAGGAATCCTGCAGATCCCGTGATCCAGTATTCTTATTCCATAGAGGGGAACAGTCCCAGAGAGGCATAAGGTCTTACTGAGGTAACACAGCTGGTTGAGGTCAGACCTGGAGCTAGAACTCAGTTCTCCTGACTCCTAGTCCAAAGCTTTCTCTGCTGGTGGCCCTGGGTCAGAGTCCCCACCAGTGACCATGTCTTGGCCAGGGGCCCAATCAGAGGGCCCTGGCATGTTTATACTTTAGCATCATAGAGTAGTGGCAGGGGTACCACTAGTGTCTGTCTGCTGTCTGTCAGTCCTAGGTGTGAATCCCAGCTCTTCATCATACCCACCATTTCTCTGAGACCTAGTTTCCTCATAGATGCAATGAGAGTGATAATATCCACCTCTCAGGGTGGTTGGGAATTTTGCACCCAGAATGTGACACACAAGAGACCCTCAGAATATGCCCCCTGACACCAGGAGGGTCTCCTCTGAGCCTTGCCTGTGCCCTCCTCCTGGGGTTGCCGGAGGCATCCCTAAACTAAGTCTGTAAACCAAGCCTGAGCTGTGCTGGTAAGCTCGGCAGACATCTGGGGTGCTGCCGTCTGGTTCTGTTGAAATAATAAAATTGCATTCATACCACATTCCAAATATAACCCTATGAACCGTGTGCACACATCCTCCATCCCAAACTTCCCCTTTTTGGGGAGCCAAGTTTGGTGCAGAACCTCGGGCTCCTGGGGTGTGAGGCAGGGGGTCAGTGTGTGTGTCTCTCTCCCCCCAGCTCGTGCCCCTCATCACCACGAACTACCTCAAACAAGGCTTCATGGAAAAGACTGGTCCAAAGGTACATCCTCCTGCTTCCGCGAAGATCAGGGGTGGGGAGGTGGATTTCATGGCCCCTATCCCAGCAGGCAGTCAAGTGGAATTTGGGAAGTGGGAAAATGGGGAACCAGGGGGAGGGAGGAGGGAGGAAGAGGAAGTAAGTGGATGTTTGTGAGTTCCTGGGGTGAAGGACCAAGTGGGGCCCAGCTGGCTGGAGTGTGGTCCAGCATCACTGCAGGTGCTTCTCCCTGTAACTGGGCATCTTTCCTCTTTCTCAGCATCGCCACCAGCTTCTATCCTCTTAACCATCTAACTGGCACTACTCCTGGGAAAGCACAGCTGGAAAGGGACTCCTCAGGGGAATGCTTTTGACATTCTAGAACCTTTGTGTGCTCTGTGCTGGGGTTGGTCCAAGTGAGACAGGGGCTCGTGATTGGCCTGAGAAAAGACACCTGTGCTTAGGAGGCTCACGTGGGCACGCCCATCCCTCAGACCCAGCCTCTGCCCTCCTTCGCTAATGGGCCTCCTTCCCTGCCCAGCGGCTGGCTGCGCATGCCTCCTAATCTGTGAAGGAAGGGAAGCCTGGCCTCCCTGTGCCTCCCGTGGCGGGTCCAGAAGACTGGGGCTCCTGCTGCCCCAGGACATCTCAGACCCAGCCTGGATGCTGGGTGGGGCAAGGCTCAAAGTCAGAAGTCTGGCTGGAGACGGGTAGGGGGGGGACATGGGGGAGTGTGGTGAGGGAAGGAAGCAGGGAGGAGAGGGGAGAGGAGAAAAGGACAGAAAGGGAAAAGCAAAGGGGCTCTCTAAAAAAAAAAACCGCCCCAAACGGCAGCATTCTGATGCTTTTTTTAAAAAGTGTAATATGCTGACAGGATGGTTGTTAAGACAATGAAAGGTGTTAGGCAATCAGTGTAAAGAAAGCCTCAGGCAGCTTGAAAGCTAGTAAAAGGGTTGCACCTTTTCCTCCTTCACCACCTGTTGGCACCGCCCTCCCCGTGGTTCTTGCTGGGGCTTTCCTTCTCCTGGCCCAGGTTTGCATTCGGCCAAGGCCAGCGCTCAGCCGCCCTGAGCAGTAACCTCTTGTAACTTCCCGGCTTCCTTATTCTGAGACTTCTTGTCCCCAGCTGGAGAAAGAGGAAAAGGCTTTTTCCCACCCATGCAGACAGCACCCCAAGGCAGCATGGCCCAGCTAGCGGGTGGGGGTGAGGAGGTGGGCAGAGCCTTCAGACCTCAAGGCCTGGGAAGGAGGGTTGGGGTGTCAGACCACAGCCTTGGTCTGGCCCAGGCTGGCCCTCTGACCTCTGGGCTCCCCAGCCTGGCTGGCCCTGGTCCAAGCTTCCCTCTTTTGCAGCAGAGAGAACCTTTCAAGAAAAGATGGTTTGCTCTGGATCCCCAGGAGCGGAGGCTGCTCTATTACAAGAACCCGCTGGTAAGAGCCACGGCCCGCCCCTCTGCTCCGCACTCCAAGCCGAGGTGGAGGCAGTGCCAGCTGGGGACAACGGGGAAGTGACAGGGCTGGAGAGACACAGCGGGGGCCACACCTCTCTTCGCTTGTCTCTAAGTCACTCCTGTGCACGAAGCTCTTCTCTCCCCTCCCCTTCAGCAAGTCCTTTATGTGGGTCCCAAATGCTGCCCGCGTGCCTAGTGCCTAAATAGGTGTTTCCCATCCTCCGGTCTCCAGGGCTGGCGTCTAACCAGGAGGCGGTGAAGTGTGGCAGTTAGGGGCGAGGGCTCTGGAATGCGCTGCCTGTGCTCCGGTTTCAGCCCTGCTGCATTTCATGCTGTGCTCTGGGCAGAGCAGTTAGCTCTGTGCCTCAGTCTCCTCTGGAAAACAGGCTTCCTAACACTGCCTTCCTCAGAGGTTGCCATGAGGGTCAGTGTATGAATTACTACACTTGAATTCCTGGTGCAGAGTTAGCGCTCCATTAATATGAGGTACCGTTTTAATGGATGCAGTGTGTGATTTCTTTGATGGTGTGAGCTTTTAAATTCTGGGTCCCACTTAGCTGAAATCCCCAGAAGAGCCCCCCAGCCCACCCCACCCCCCGCAACACACACACCTCTCTTACTAAAACAGCTGAGGGCTGCCAGGCCTGCAGGTGGCCCTCCACCCCAGGTGTGGCCTCTGACGACCTGTGTCCTCTATTTCCAGGATGCCTTTGAGCAGGGCCAGGTGTTTCTTGGGCGCAATGAGCAGGGCTACCAGGTGTATGAGGACCTGCCCAAGGGCATCCGGGGGAATCGCTGGAAAGCCGGCCTCACCATCGTCACGCCCCAGCGGAGGTTCGTCTTCACCTGCCCCAGCGAGAAGGAGCAGCGCGAATGGCTGGAGAGTTTCCGGGATGTCCTCTCCCGCCCCTTGACGCCCCTCCACCTCCTCAGTAAGACGCAGGGCCTGGGGTTTGTTCTTTGGGGTGAGGGCAGCGGGCAGAAAGGGTTCATTTGGGTTCAGCTTCATTTGGGCTCAGCTGTGAGCCCTGAAACCTGGGTCCTGGCTCCTGACTGCCCTCTTCCCGTTTTCATCTCTTCCTGCCAAAGTCCAGACAGTGCACGTTATTGCCACAAAGCCCTCTCTGAACACGCTGAGTTCCTCTACTGGGAGCCTCTCCCTATTAGCGTCTGCAGGAGCTTCGCCCTGGAAGAACTGCTGGTTAGGTTCCCTGCTCAGTCTGGGAGCCGAGCAGCCTCTCTGCCTCTCCCTGAGTCTCCACTCTCTGCCCCGGAGTCCCTTTTCTCGTGAGAAAACCCTGGCCGGTTATTAAGGTCACACCCGCTGGGTGGCTCCTGGGATTTTCGATTCCTCCCCTCTCATAGAGGGAAGGCTATTTTTAGGGCCCTTCTTTTCTCTGGGTCCTCGCCTCTGTCTGCCTCTCTCCTGCTCCTCCCCTTCATCCCAGATATGTCACAAGCAGGCTTCTCTGTCTGCCGACAGCCCCATGAAAGGAGGGGGGACATTCTGAGCTAGGGCAGGAAACTTCTGGCCTGGGGCCTGGCTTCTGGGACACCAAAGAGCAGTTCTGTGTTTGGAAAAGTACAGACTGAGCAGGTGACCCACACGGCCTCTTGGGGGAAGCCCTTGTGTCCTTTGAGTCTGACCCGTATAAACATGAGCTTGCTCCCTTTTCCTAAATCCCAGAGCCCAAGAGCCTCAGTAAAGGGCTTGGATGTTGTCAGTGAAGCCCATCAGCTTGTGGTTTCCTTTTCCTGTGGGCCTGTGGGTCTGAGTCTCTGTTTCCCTCTGTTCCTGTGTCTGACTCTCTGCTTTTCTGTCCTTCTCTGGTGTGTCTGTTCAAGCCATCTATCACCTTTTCGGTCTGATTTTTATTCTGGTTCCTTCTGTCACTGTCCCCCTGCTGTCCCATCCCTCCAGTGGGACTGTGTTGGCACAGCCATGCCCCCAGCCCCCTTCTTACTCTCCTTGCAGCTGCTTCAACAGAGAGTGGCTGCAGCAGCAGGTGACCCGTCGGCCACCCAGCGCAGCTGGTGGGAAGGAGTTCTCACGTAGGCCTTGGGGACCAGCGGGCGTGCCCCACCATCCGTAGCCATCACTGGCAGTGAACTCTGCCAAGACCGAAGCTTTGGCCTTTACCTGCCGGCTCCCTGGGCCTCCCCACTGCCCAGACCTTGGGGTCTGGGGATCTGGTAAATGTCCTCAAGGCCCAGGACATCTGAAATGAACATGCTGCAATGGAAAAGCACCCACAGCATCATGCAAGTGTCACACTTGCTGAAAAACAACAAGCAAAAGTTTAATCTGAATCTAACTATAAGGAAACAGTCGGATAAACCCACATTAGAGACAGTCTGCAAAACAACTGGCTGGATGCTTCAAAAACATCAATATCATGAAAGATCAAGTAGTCTGGAAATGACCCTAGATTAGAGGAAGCGAAACAGACATGCCAAATGCGATTCATGATTCTTGATGGGATCCTGGATTTAAATTTTAAAAACTTTTACAAAGGACATAATTGAGATAACTGGGACATTTGAATATGGATGTACATATATGCTAATGGTATTGTGAGATTGCAGTGATCACGCTGCATCTGGGTAGGGGAACACTCTTGTTCTTACAAGATATGTGTTGAAGTGTTCAGGGATGAAATGTCGTCGTGTCTACAACTGACTCAAATGATTCAGCAAAAATTAAGTGTACGTATACCTGCATATGTGTAGGGTATATACATACATACTCTGTGTGTGTGTGTGTGTGTGTGTTTATATATACATGGAAGACAGGAAGTATCGTGGACACACACAGGGAGAGAAAGAGAAAGGAGGCCACTGTGCAAAATGTAGCAACTAGTGACTCGAAATGAGCTACAGATGGATGTTTATTGTCCAATTTGTGCAAATTTTCTGTAGGTTGGAAAGTTTACAAATTAAATGTTGAGGGGAAAATTTAAAAAAAAATCCACTTTTCACTCTTCAAAAGCAATGGGTTTTCTATAGGAATGAAAAATGTTTCTGGGAGGGGAAAAAGTATTCCTGGGAGAGTTCCACCTTTGTACACGTTTTAGAAAAAATAAAAGCCTAGATAATACAAAAAACAATGTCTGCATTGATCACCCGCCCACTCTGGAAGGAAGGAATCAATCTGAGGAGACAATTTTGGCTGGACCCCAGGGCAGAGAGCTCTCCCGCCTGAGTGCCAGGTCTGGCCCTGCCACCAGTGAGACTGCTGGAAAATTCACTCCCCCACCTCTGTGCCTCAGTTTTTCTCTTTCAAGTGAGGAAGCTGTATTAACTACTGAAATTCGATGGAAGCAATGAGTATTTTTGAGCAACTCCCAGGTGCCAGACTCTGTGCCGAGCCCTGAGAACAGGCAGGGAGCAGATGACGTGGTCCCTGCTGTCACAGATTACAGATGCTGGAAGGCAGCCCACACACGGGGCAGGACAATGAGGTGAGTGTTCAGAAAGGGGAAGTTCAGGCTGCTGTGGGACGTGTGGCAGTAAGTTTCCCCCTAATTGAGGGGGGAGAGAGCGGCCTCCTTCCTCTCAAGAAAGTGACCTTGAAGTCAAAACCTTAAACTCTTTAGAGGTTAGTCAAAGGGCAGGGGGCCAGGAAAACACTCGAGGCAGAGGGAAGAAAACATTCGAAGGCTCCCAGATGGGAAAGAGGAACGGAAAGAAATCTCGAGCGGTTGAAACGTGAGAGGAATAAATCACCAAGGTTTCTGCTCTATAATTTTTTTGTCCCTTCAGGCGATGTGGAGAAAGACACTGAGTGTTCTCTCTTCATTTCAGTAGAGCCCCAGAGGGTTGGGAGGGTCTTTAAGAGATCCTGTGCTTTTTCTGGGATGTTTCCCTTGGATCCCCCAATCAGAGGACAAGCAGCATCACTGGGTATCTTTCCTGAGGCTTCCTGACTACCCAGATGAAGACATGGGCGCTTCCTCTTCTGGCTCCTAAAGCACCTCGAAAATGTCTGTTTCAACACCTGCTGGGTTGTACATTAGGGTCAATTTACTTGTCTGCCTTTTTTTTACACCCATGAGCTCTGTTGGCTGTACTCTGCCACATTCTGAGGATGAGAAGGACAGTAAAGGGGCAGGTCCACCTTCAAAGAACTTACTGCCCAGAGAGGAAGAGAGAAGTAAACAGGCAGTAACAAAACTACCGGAGGAGGGACGTTGGGATTCTAAGGAGCCCCTCCAAGGAGCAAAGAAGAGACACAGAGATGAAGTCCCAGTAAAATGGAATTCCTGGTTTTGGTTGGTTTCTGAGGTCTGACTGGATCTCTGTCTTTAAGTTCCTCAAGGATGCCTCTGTACTCTTACATTCAGTCCTCTTCTCTCATTTGACTAGTTGCTACAAGGAGATTTTTGTTACTTGAATCAGTGCTGACTAATGATGTTCTCCAAAACAGGTGATAGCTATATTGAGTCCTGAAGAATGAGTAGGAGATACTTGGGTTAGGGTGGGGGAAGGCAGAGAAAGAGTGTGTACAAAGGCCCAGAGACAAGAGAGAACACGTCCTGTTGTGGAAATTTCAAATAATTGAATATAGCTAGAGCACAGATTGTTGAGGGGGAGGAGGAATAAGAACAGATTAGACTGAAGGTGGGGGGGATCTGCTTCCAATAATGGTGGAGTAGCTCACATCAGGACAACTATTCCACACATAACAATTAGAAACTCTGTACAGATAGTAACAGAAATTATCTGAAGGCCTTGGAAAATGACCTAAAGCAAGCAGAAACTAGCGAGGAGTTGGCACTAGGGAGCAAGGAATGGGAGGAGTGAGTTTCTCATTTTTTAACTTTTCCCTTGATGGCAGGTGCCAGTCAGTGCCTCAGGGGGCACTAAAATTCTGATGGAAACCTGCAGTCTTAATGATTGAAAAATAAAGGACAGAGTTTAGGGGGACCATAGCAGCTGAGAGGGAAGTCTGGGAAGAGACGGCTACAGAAAAGGATCCCTGAATTCTATATATGATCTGCCTTCTCTCTAAAGGGCCATAACAGAATCCAGAGCTTTGACAATATATCATTCGTAATATCAGGATATGACCATAAATTAGTAGACCTATGAAGAAACAAGAAAATAGGTACTATACTCAAGAGAAAAATCAATCAATGGAGACTAATTCCAAGATGACCCAGGCAAGAATTTTAAAGCAGCCGTCGTAACTATACTCAAAAAATAAAGAAAAATATGATCATAATGAATATACAGATATGAAATTTCAATGGAGAACAGAAACTATAAAAAAAAGGAAGTTCTAGAACTAAAAAATACAATATGTGGAAAAAATTCAGCTCAACAGTAAATTGGAAATGACTGACAGTGAACTTGAAAATAGGTCAATGGCAATTATCCAATCTGAAAAACAGGGTGGTGAGGGGGAAGGACTGAAGAAGTAGAAAGAAAACCTCAGTGACCTGTGGGGCAATATCAAAAGCTCTAACTTACATGTATTGGAGTCCAAGAAAGAAGAGAGAGATATTGAGGCAGAAAAAAATATTCGAAGATATATTGATTGAAATGTTACTGAGTTTGGTGAAAGACATGTAGAAACTCAAGAAGCTTGGCAAACTTCAAGTAGGATAAATACAAAGAAAATCACACCTAGGTCCATTGTTGCCAATCTGCTGAAAACCAAAGATAAAAATAAGATTTTGAAAGCCACCAGAGAAAAATGATGCATTACATACAAGGAAATATTGTTTTTTTTAACAGAAACAAAGGAGGCCAGAAGGCAGTGGAAAGACATCTTTAAAGCACTAAAAGAAAAAAAAAAAATCAGATCAGAACTCTAGAGAGAGAGCACTCAAGCAAACAAAAAACTGCAGAGAAAGAATAAAGACGAAACATCATTAAATTATACACTTAAAAATGATTAAAATGGTAGACTTTGTTGTTTATATTTTGCCACAATAAAAAAATCCAAAAAGGCAGATTTTTTTTTTAAGGCAAACAAAAAAGACATTTCCAAACAAACAAAGATAATTATATGTTTCCAGCAGAGCTACAGTATAAGAAATGCTAAAGAAAGTTCTTTGGGGTAAAAGGAAATGATACCAAACAGAAAATCTGATCTTTAGGAAGCAATAAAGTGTAATAGAAATGTAAAAATATAAGTAAATATAAGACTGCCTATTTAAAGCAAGAATTGCATGTGTTACGGCTTACGGCATCCGCAGAGATACTGTATATGACACCTACAGCAGGAAGGCCTGGAGGATGGAGCAAATGGAACTATACACCTTCAAGCTTCTTATAGTTTACGTTAAGTGGTACAAAATTAAGTCTAAGTAGATTATGAAAAGTCAAGGATGTATACTGTAATCTTAAAGCAACCACTAAGCATATAATGCAAAGAGGTATAGCTAAAAAGCTAACAAGGAAATTAACACAGAATTTTTAAAAGCATTTGATTAACCCAGAAGAAGGCTGGGAAGGAAGGACAAAATGAGTAAGAAATAGACGGGACAAACTGAAAATAAAGAGCAAAAAGGAGACTTCACCATATCAATAATTCGATTAAATGTTAGTGGATTAAACGTTTATTTGTTTTTTATGTGTGTGGGGTGAGGTAACTAGATTTCTTTATGGATTTTTAAATTAATTTTTTATTTTATTTTATTTTTTAGTGGAAGTACTGCTGATTGAACCCAGGACCTCGTGCATGCTAAGCATGCACTCTATCGTTGAGCTATACCCTCCCCTTTAAGCATTTAAATTAAAATGCAAGATGGGGGGGGTGGTTATAGCTCAGAGCTAGAGTGCATGCTTAGCATGCATGAGGTCCTGGGTTCAATCCCCGGTACCTCCACAAAATGAAATAAACAAAATAAAATGCAAGATTGTCAGAGTGGATAAGAAAGCATGACCCGACTACATGCTATTAAAGAGACATTTCAAATCAGAAGACATAGGTAAGCTGAAGTTATAAGCATGGGAAAACATACACCAGGCAGACAGTAACATAAGAAGGCTAGAGAGTCTATACTGAGATCAGATAAAGTATTTTTGCAAGACAAGGAGTATTACCAGAGATAAAGAGTGATGTTTTATTACAATAAAAGGTGTAATTCATCAAAAGACATAATTATCATAAATGTGTATGTGCCCAATAATACAGCCCCAAAGTACATGAAGCAAAAATGGACAAAATTTAAGGGAGAAATAGACAGATAACCATGGATTAAAAAAAGAAATCACATGGGAAATTATATTTATAACTGAATGATAATAAAAATACAATGTATCAAAATCAAAATGATGCAGCTAAAGCATTAATCAAAGGGAAGTGTATAAGAGTCTATGACCTATGGCTGTACTGGCCAATATGGTAACAATAGCCACACGTTGCCATTGCACATTGAAATGTGATTAATGCAACCATGGAAAAGAGTTTTTAATTTAACTTCATTTTATCTAATTTTAAATAATTTAAAAATGAAAAATTGGAGCATTGAAAATTTTTTCTTCAAACACAGCTTAACTGTTTTTGTAAGACTGCATTTCAATATTATTCACAATAGTCAAGACACAAAAACAACCTAAGTATCCATAGGAGGATGAATGGATAAAGAAAACATGGAATATTATTCTGCCACTAAAAGGAGGAAATTCTACCTTTTGTGACAACACGGAGGGACCTTGAGGGCATTGTGCTAAGTGAAGTAAGTCAGGCAGAGAAAGACAAACACTGATGTCACTCACATGCAGAATCTTAAAAAAAGTTGAACTCAGAAATAGAGGGTAGAATTGTGGTGGCTGGCGGGTAGGGGAAATGAAATGTTAGTCAAAGGGTAAAAACTTCCAGTTATAAAATGAATAAATTTGGGGATCTAATGTAAAGTATGGTAACTATAGTTAACAATACTGTATCCTATACTTGAAAGTTGCTAAGAAAGTAAATCTAAAGTGTTCTCACCACAAAACGAAAACAAACAAACAAATAGGAATTATGTGCCATGATGGAGGTATTAACTAACCTTACTGTGGTAATCATTTTGCAATATATACATTTGTGAAACCATCGTGTTGTACACTGTAAACTTGCACAATGCTCTATGTCATATCTCAACAAAGCTGGGGGGTGAAGTAATGTTTATCAACAGATTAATGTGTTTTTAAAAGAGGATGCCCATCCATATCATTCAGAGCTTTAATTCCAATAAAATTTTACTTTGTGTTTAAGAATTATTTGCATAAATTTACAATATTTTAGTTTTGATTGTTAATAATCACTGCAATGATAACTCAATGCAGAAGAAAATTTTAACAAGAGCCTTTTTGTCATAGGAAGTAAGAACAAGATTAAAAATGTCAAATATATACACGTTGTTGCTGAGGATTACTACAAAGTGATCAAAGTGATGACAAAGTTATAAAAGACTTTTGTCAAATATGTATGTTCTTCAGAATACAGTTAGTTCTGTGGAGAAAGTGGAATGGAAATACAAGTTTAAAGAGATAAAAGAATGATACAGTTTCCGATGTAAATGAAGAAATTGTCCATGTATTTTTCCAGCCACCCCTCCCTCCTTTCTTGTAACCACTGCATGTTTTTGCATAAAACCTTTAGGAGGTGTCCAAGAAAAAAAAGTTGAAGTTTTGAAGATCACTGGTTAATCCACTCTGTCAAGAAACTTGGGTGTGTGATGGAGAAAAGAAGTAAAGGTGGCTAGAAGGAGTCTTATATCAAAGGAAATTTTATTCCTTATTAAGATGGAAGATTTGAGCCTCTGTGCCTGGAATCATGCTTATTTTTCAGAAAAGACTGGTTCAGAGAAGCTAGGCGTTCACCTCAAATGAGGCGTCTCTGGAACAAAATCCAGGTAATCTATCAGTCAGAATAGGCTAACATGTTGCAGCAATAAGCACTCACTTAATTTCAGTAGCCTTAACTTATCTCACGTTTGGTATTTGCCTTCACTGCGTGTCCCAGTGAGGACCAGCAGGGGACACCAGAGTACATCTTCATCCCCATAGTTAGGACATCTGGCGGAAGGAGACGCAATGATTTAGTAACTTTTTAAACTGATGGGAAGTTAAAGTATTACTTCCGTGTGTTTCAGGAGTGTCAGAGAAGAGCCAATCCTACGAAACTCCTAGAAAGGGAAAGAGCTGGAAACTTTGATGAGCAGCGCTAAGGACTACTTCCTGTCATTTCCAGTATTGAAAATGGCCACAAATTTGTATTATCTAGTACCTACTTTGAGACCAGGCAATATGGGGTAAAATAAAATATAAGACACTTCAGTTCTTTTCAACAGATCAGAGGGACTTGGGTCCTGCTCTCTCCCATTCAGTTATTGCTGTGTAAGCCTGTTAAGTTCCTTTGCCTCTTTGGGACTGCTCTTCCAGCTCTTAACGTTGTCTGTTGTAACGCACGTAGGACCAGAGTAAGAGAGGAGGAAGAAAGCAAGCCCAGCCGGGGCCACGCGTGCTACTTCAAGGAAAAAACACCAGAATTTTATCCTGTAGTCTATTGGATGATAAGCTTTCAGCCAGCAGAGAGCAGTAAGGAGACAGCAACACAATTCCGTATTGTAATAGCGATTTAAAAAGTCTAGGGGGGTCACTCAACTTTGGCTGCACTTTAGAATTATCTGGAGGAGGTTTATAAAAATATCTGCGCAGGGGATCCACCCGAGACGATGAAACCAGTCTCCTCTGTGAGTGGAGCCCGAACATCGGTATTTTTTGTTTCCCAGCTATGTGCACCGGGTATTCCTTAATCCCTCACTACTTGTCGGAGTGGCTGGATGACACCTAGTGGGCGCATTCTCATTAAGAGTTCTTCTTCTTCTTCTTCTTTTTTTTTAATGGAGGGAGGTAATTAGGTTTATTTATTTAGTAGAGTTACTGGGAATTAAACCCAGGACCTCACGCACGCTAGGCATGCACTCTACCACTGAGCTATACCCTCCCCCCCTTATAAGAGTTCTTGAATCGAATCCGATCCTTTTTCTTCTCTCAAAAGAGTTGTCAGAGTTGCATTTTAATGGGGCGGGGGTGGGAGACATCAAGCTAAAGGAAATCTCTGGGACACCAGCGCGTTCCTAGCGGCTTAGGGCGAGCTGTGACGGAGGGCAGCACTGCCCCAAAAGCGCCGCGGGCTGCGTGGTGGGGGCTCTAAGTCAGCTTTCAGCAGGACTGGACGAAGGAAACAAGGGTGGGTCCAGGATGCAGCGAAGGAGGATGGGAGAGGGAGAGCGAAGGAGGAGCCAGAGAAGACGTCGCGCGGGCCGGCTGTCCCGGCGTGGCCCTGACTTCCGTGCGCCCCGGGGTAGGGCGGGGCGGTCTGGTGACCATGGCGGGCCCTGACAGCGGCCCGGCCATCCCCGTGTGGCTGGCCGAGGACGACCTGGGCTGCATCATCTGTCAGGAGCTGCTGGCCTGGCCCGCCACGCTGCCCTGTGGCCACAGCTTCTGCCGCAAATGCCTGATGGGCCTGTGGAGCTCCGGGCGCCGCTGGTCCTGCCCCACCTGCCGTGAGGGCGCCGCGCAGCCGCTGGAGCTGCGGAAGAACACGATGCTGCAGGACCTGGCGGACAAATACAGCCGGGCGGTGCGCGAGCTGGAGGCCGGAAGCCCGGCCCGTGACCCAGCGCCCAGGCCCCCGCGCCGCACCGCGCAGCTGCGGGTAGGGAGGCGCGACCCGCCGCTCCCCTCTGCCACCTGTCCATCCGCGCCTCCGGCGCTCCGTTCCCCCCATGGCGCTCTTCGCTCTTCCCTTTCCGATCTTGTCTACTTTCACATTAGTTTTCTCAGGCTAAAGGTGGAACCTGTTCTTTGGAAAGTTCAGAAAAATAAGTAGAAGAAATCCTATCAACTTCGGTGCTTTACACCCTGACCTATTTCCACATCTTTCCAGCCTTTCTGTAGTCTGTCTCTCTGAAAGTTTTTTTTTTTTATTGTGTCAATATATGTAACATAAAAATTGCCATTTTAACCATTTTAAAATTTACAATTCAGTGGTGTGATATTTACAATGTTGTGCAACCATCACCACCATCTAGTTTCAAAACTAATCACCACAAACAGAAAAATCTGTAACCATGAAGCAATAATTTATCACTCCTCCTCCCTCCAGCCCCTTTTACCTCTGATCTATATTTTTTTAAAAAATTGAAATATAGTCGATTTATAGTGTTGTAATAGTTTCTGGTGTACAGCATAGTGATTCTCTTACATATTACATATATTTACTTTTTTTTCTTTTTCAAGGTTATTACAAGATAGTGAGTATAGAATATGACCTTGTTGTTTATCTATTTTATTGTTTTTGCTTTCACGGGGGGAGGTAACTATATTTATTTAAGTTTTTTTGATGGAGGTATTGGGGATTGAACCCAGGACCTTGTGCATACCAAGCGCACACTCTACCACTAAGCTCTATCTTCCCCATCTTGCTGTCTATCTATTTTATATATAGCAGTTAGTATCTGCAAATCCCAAACTCCCAATTTATCCCTCCTCAGCCCCTTTCCTCCCTAGTAGTCAGTAAGTTTGTTTTCGTTTGTTTTCTATGTCTGTGAGTCTATTTCTGTTTTACAAATAAGTTCGTCATTTTTTTTAGATTCCACATATAAGTGATACATGTTATTTTTCTGTCTCTAGCTTACTTCACTTAGCATAATAATCTCTAGTTCATCCATGTTGCTGCAAGTGGCATTATTTCATTCTTTTTTATGGCTGAATAATATTCTAATATATATATATACACATATATATGTATATATATACCACATCTTCTTTATCCATTCATCTGTCAATGGACATTTAGGTTGTGGCCATGTCTTGGCTATTGTAAATAGTGCTGCTATGAGCACTGGGGTGTGTGTATCTTTTTGAGTTTTCTCCAGATATATGCCCAGCAGTGGGATTGTGGGATTGCTGGATCATATGGTAAATCTATTTTTAGCTTTTTTTTTTTTTTTTAAGTCTAATCTACTTTCTGTCTCTATGAATTTGCCTACTCTGAATATTTCAGACAAGTGGAATCATACAATATTTGTCCCTTTGTTTCTGGCTTTGGCTTCTTTCTCTTGCCATAATGTTTTCAAGATTCATTCATGTTGTAGCATATATCTGAACTTCATTACTTTTTGTGGCTGAATACTAATTCCCTTGTATGATTATACCACTTTTTTTTTTATCAATTCATACATCGATGGACATTTGGACTGTTCCCATCTTTGGGTTATTGGGAGTAACGTTGCGTTGAACATTGGTATACAAGAATCTGAGTTGCTATTTTCAGTTCTTTTGGGTAGGTGTGGGATTGGTTGGTCATATGGTAATTCTGTGTTTAACTTATTGAGGAACAGCCACAGCAACAATGATATTTTGCATTCCCACTAACAAAGTAGGAGGATTCCAATTTTCCCCAACTTTTGCTCCTGGAACTTAAGTCTGTTGTCTGTTTCGGCTGCAGTCTTTGCCCCAGACACCTGCAAGTTTATCTTGCTTGCAGCACTTTTGGGAAATGCTCACCACCTTTCTGGTCCAAGCTCCAAGTTACGTGAAACAAGTATGAGTACCCTGTGTCATTCCTTCAGGCAGCCCCCAGCCGGGTTGGAACAGACATACAGATTTGTGAAAAAGGTCTGCTCTGCTCCTTCAGGAACTGGGACTAGGGTTTCACACTGGGAATTTTCAATCCTGTCACTGAGCCAGGGGGGGACTGGGGCAGGGGCAAGTCAAAACACCACATAACTTTCCTACTGCCACATTGCTCTTTTTTTTTAATTAAAAATTTTTTTTACCCTTAATAGAGGCATTGGAGATTGAACCCAGGACCTTATGCATGCCAAGCACGCACTCTACCACTGAGCCAAACCCCCCACCCCCCAGGTTGC
Organism: Camelus bactrianus; assembly: GCF_048773025.1. Taxonomy (NCBI): domain Eukaryota; kingdom Metazoa; phylum Chordata; class Mammalia; order Artiodactyla; family Camelidae; genus Camelus; species Camelus bactrianus. The sequence goes on along the minus strand of NC_133554.1, from coordinate 37,083,260 downwards.
TCTTTTTTGATTCAGTGTTTTCCCGAGTTCTGACAAAGTTGGTTCTGACAGTTTCTGCTTGTTCCTTGTTTTGTGTGTGTGCGTGTGTGTGTGTGTTGGCGGACAGTGGAGGGTAAAAGAACTTATAAAAGAGCCCACTCCTCTTTTTAAAAATTTAATTAATAGACTGTTTTTTAGAGCAGTTCTAGATTTACAGAAAATTGAGCAGATAGAACAGAAAGTCCCCATATACCCCTCCCAGATTCCTTTATTATTAATATCTTGCATTGGTTTGGTACATTTTTTAAAATTCATGAATTATTATTAACTAAAATCCATAGTTTACATCAGGGTTCACTCTTCATGTTGTACAGTCCTATGGGTGTTGACAAATGCATGAAGTCATGTATCTGCAGTTACAGTATAACAATTTTACTGCCTTGAAAACCCGCTGTGCTCTATCTCTTTGTATACCCCCACCCCAACTCCTGGCAACCACTGATTTCTTTGCTATCTTTTTTGTGTTGCCTTTTCCAGAGTGTCAGATACTTGGAAATATACAGCATCTAGCTTTTTTTAGCCTGGCTTCTTTCACTAAGCAAAATTACGATTTGTGGCTTGATAACTCATTTCTTTTTATTGCTGAATAATATTCCATTACATAGCCATACCACAGTTTATCTATTCACCTTTTGATGGGTATATTGGTTGCTTCCATTTTTTCCCCACTATAAATAAGGCTGTTGTCTTCTTTTTGATTATAAATACAGCATTATCTCTTAGTTCCTTAAAACTCTTTATTAACATAGTTTATAGTGACTGAATATATTTTCCATTGGCTTTATATATATATAATATTTTTTTTTAATTGAAGTATAGTCCGTTTACAATGTTGTGTCAATTTCTGGTGTACAGCACAATACTTAAGTCATATAAGAACATACCTATATTCGTTTTCATGTTCTTCCATTGGCTTTTAAATTAAAACAATTGTCTGTGGATGGTAGGATATTGGATGATTTAAAACATTTCTTCTATCACATTCTCTGCATTTTCTAAATTCACCACAGTGAGTGTGCATTTCTTTTATGGACAGAAAAATCAACACACTTATTTTTTAAAGTTCTTAATTTCCTCAGGTGCCTGGATAAGGGTCCACTACAGAATTCTAGCTGCCTGTGTATTTTGGAGACCTGAAAATTTAAGAGCAGACAGTGTTACTGGTAGGCAGTCACCTCCCTCTATAAAATAGCCTGATTATAAACTTCCAAAACATATGCTATTTTGAGACACATTAGTGATTCTCAAAGATGAAAAAGGTTCTGGCTCCAGTTTTTGAGGTTCCATAATTTTAAAAATGAAAAATGTCCCAAAAAAGTTATTAAAAACTGCTTTATTTAGAGTTGATGAACATCTTGTATTGCTGTGGCTCTGTGTAGGACCCCCTTTGGAGGTAATGCAAAGTTCTCCATGGAGGTCTGGGCCCCGTCTGCTTCTGATGACTGTCACCAGGTCTTGAGGTTGTTGCCAGAATATGTTGGCTGCAAAACTTCCTCCCACTCCCAACCTGGCAGCTGAGCAGATTAAGCTCTTTAAGTGGAGTTGTTTAGCATTCTCGTCAGAATGTTTCTTTAAATGTGAAGGATGTCCATAAACAAACAAAAAGAGCTTTCATCTCTACATCACTTTAGAGTCTCCAAGATCCTTTCACAGTAAATCTTTTTCACTGTTGAAGAGAAGGAGGGATGGTCACTTTCATTTCTGAAAGGAGTGATGAAGACACAGGATGATTCAGAGGTGAGAGTGGAGCTCACTCCTGAGCCAAATCCCTTCCACTCACATTATCAGCCACCACCTCCGCTGCCAAATCTCCAGGCTCTCACCCCATTTCCTCTCTGACTTCCCCTGTTCAAAATGACCCCTAGGCTTCTCTTCATGCTTCACTCCAGTCCCCCTATCCCATAGATGAACTCTGGTTCCCTGATATGGCCACTAGACAACCAGCGGGGGGAAATGGGCATGCAAAAGTTCCAGGGAGTTTACCTCCCTACCTTCTAGTACATTTTTGTCACTTCCTTGCCTGCTTCCTTTATCCAGCGTTTACAGCTCCCTCTGTGTAGAGCTGGCTCCTGCATCCAGCTTTGCGTTCTGCTTTGCTCTTTTAAAGGTGGAGGCACACAAGAGCATCGCAGAAGTTGGCAGGGAGCTGGCAGAGCTGGTGGAACAGCTTGTAGATATTGTCAGGAGCCTTCAGAGGCAGAGACACATCCCAGAATCTGGAGCAGACAATCAAGTGAGCATCCTGGCTGAGGTAGGCTCATCTGGGAGAGGGAGGGAAGGGCCAGGGGGCGGGGCTATGGGCAGCTCCCCAGGACCCCGAGGGAGCAACGTGAATATGTTTGCAGTTAAAGGAAGCAGTAAATCTCAGTCATTTCCCTTGCTCTTCACTACCAAACATGGATGATGGGGAGTTTGGAAGGCTTGAGGTGAGGTAGGGAAGCTTCAAGCAGGCTAGGTTCCATCCTTATCACTCTACCTACCCAGCTCTGGGATCACCAGTGACCTCTGTGCAAATCCTGCGGACATTCTAGCTCTTTATCTTCATTGACCTTTCAGCAGCCTTTGACACAGTCGACTACTACATTATTATTATTTTTTTTAATTAAAAAAATTTGGTGCAATTTTTAATGGTTACACTCCATTTACAGTTATTACAAAACATTGTCTGTATTCCCTGTGTTGTACAATACGTCCTCATAACCTGCCAATACACCCAATAGCTTGGACCTGCCATTCCGCCCCCAATGCCCCCTTTCCTCTTCTGACTGGTAACCACTAGTTTGTTCTCTACATCTGTAAGTTTGCTTTTTTTCATAACTTCATTCTTTTTTATTTTTATTTTTTGGACTTAAAAAAATTTTAAGTATAGTTGATTTACAGTGTTGTGTTAGTTTCAGGTGTACAGCAGAGTGATTCGGTTATACATATATTTATCTATTCTTTTTCAGGTTCTTTTCCATTATAGGTTATTGCAAGATAGTGAATATAGTTCCCTGTGCTATACAGTAGGTCCTTACTATCTATTTTATGTCTGGTAATGTGTATATGCTGATCTCAAACTCCTAATTTTATTCCTCCCCTCTTCTTTCCCCTTTGGCAACCATAAGTTTCATTGTTTGTGTCATTTTTTTTAAGATTCCACATACAAGTGATGTCATATGGTATTGGTCTTTCTCTTTCTGGCTTACTTCACTTAGTATGATAATATCTAAGTCCATCCATGTTTTTTTGTTGTTGTTGTTAATTATTTATCAATAGGCTTTGTCAGGTGGGGTGGACCTTTCCTTGGCTTCTCCAAAACTAGTGACTTCCGACACACCTGATGGGAAAATGGGAGACATTCTGCGTGACCTTGAAGAGATCCAGGAAAAATTACGAGAAAACTTCACGTGGAAAGAGGCCCTTGAAGAACAAATGCAGGGTAAGTGCATTTTATTTGGTAGAGGAGGTTTAAATATGGATGCTGGGGAAGCATTCCATGACTTTGTTTTTTGGGAACAGGATCCCAGAGCCCAGCAGCCTTATCCTTGTGATGCAAATGAGGAAGGAGTGGGCCGAGGTATTTTTGTGGCTGGATGTGTTTTTGGACCTGCCTGGACCTATGATGTAACACAGGCCCTTAATAGATAGAAATGTGTTTTTTAAGACCTATAAATCCAGAACTTCGGCCTGATTTTGCTAGCTCACCGCCCATCTGTGTTATCTACCTGAGGAAATTCAGAAATTGGCAACTTTTTTCCACTAGTAAATGTCTTTATGAACAAAGCATGCAACTTTGTAAACAGTTCTTGATAAATTCTATTCAACTGTAATCTCTAGCGAGTGTGTTAATATTAAATAGTAACAATGTAGAAAAGAACCTTTTTGTCCTAACTCTGTAGGTTCTCTATTGTCCCCTGGTTATGACTGAAAACAGTTCACACCTGCCCCGTAGACAAGCATTCTGGTCTTCCTGCCAGCTTTCTGTACTTTAGAGACATATCTCTTAGAGCTTTTAAATAATTAAACCATCTTGCTCTGCTTATAAAGTTTCTTATTTAAATGGAGAGATATAATCCCTTGGGAAAAGTTTCTTAAGGAAACCAGTTAAAGCACAGTTTATCAGTTGTTTCAGAAATTATCTAAGAAATATCACTTATACGTAGAATCTAAAAAAATGACACAAATGAACATATTTACAAAACAAAAACAGACTCACAGAAATAAGTGCCCTCTTGGTTCCTGTGTGCTCCTAAATTTACATTGGATTCCTAATTTAAAATCTAAAATCAAGCTTTTAATAACCTTTAATGAAAAAGAATATGAAAATGAATGTATGTATATTCATGACTGGGACATTGTGCTGTACACCAGAAACTGACACAATGTAACTGACCGTACTTCATTTAAAAAATGAAATAAAAAAAATAAAACAAAATCAAGTTTTAAATTTGGCGAGTAAATTTAAAATTTTTAATTCAAAAATCAATATCCAAACAATATAAAAAGACATACAATAAAAGTCTCTTTCCCACTTTGTCCAATTCCTCTTTTCCCCCATCTCAGTTAACCACCTTTAACTAGTTTTCTTAAGTACATATTCAGAATTTATTTGTGCAGGTACAAGCAAACATAAATTTTATATTCTTATCATCCCCAATATATACTTTTTACACAAAAGGTAGCATAGTATATACACTGTTCTGCATTATGCTTTTCTTTTTTACTTAGTGTATCTTGATACCTTTACAAATCAGTACCTCGAGCATTTTCTCTTTAAAGCTACATAATATTCCAATTTAGGGATTTATTTATCCAGCCTTCTCCTGATGGATGCATGGTTGCTTCCAATTGTTTATAATTACAAACAATGCTGAAATCAATAACTGTACAGACATCATTTTATATAGGTGCAGGTATAATTGTAGGCTAAATTGCCAGAAAGGATTTCTGGGTCACAGGGCAAATTCATTTGTAATTTTGATATACATTGCCAAACTGCTCTCTGATTGTTTATACTGATTTACACTCTTACAGAAGAAATGTTTCTTCCCACAGCCTGCCAACAGAATGTGCTGTCAAACTTTTATAATGTTTTTCCTCCAACCTAAAGGGTTAAAAAAAAGTGATATATGAGTGTATGGAACTTTTAATTTGCATTTCTGCATGAATTGTCTACTTCTATCTTATGTTGTTGGTCCTTTAAAATTTTGATTTTTAGGAACTCATTGTAAACCAGTGAGATTAGCCTTTTGTCTGTAATATGAATTGCAAATTTTGTTCTCCAATTTGCCATTTATCTTTTGATTCTTTTTAGCGTGGGTTTTAGAATGCCATATAGACATTTTTATATTTCCAAGCAGTAAGTTTTATCAGTGTTTTCTTCTATGGCTTCTAGAGTTTAAGTTTTAGTTAGAAAACTTCACTACCCCAGGTGGTATGTGTGTTTATGCACTTTTATATTTAAATCTTTGGTTTCACATTTTGTATTTAAAATCTCTGATCCATTTGAAATTTATCCTAGCATGTGCCCTAGTGAATTTTTTATCCACATGGCTGGTCCCTGTATTTTTAATTTATTTTATTTATTTATTTTTTATCGAGTTACACTCAGTTTACAATGGTGTGTCAATTTCTGGTGTATTAAGTAATAATATTTACATAACACCACTTTAGAGACATATCTTTTGTAACATTTTTATATTTAATGGTGTTGCTCTGATTGAAATGTTACTCCTTATTCAACTGGAGAAACGTGATTTCTTGGGAAAAGTTATGACTGTTCATGATTATTTAAGTATGCATTTTTAATTTTAACTTCCGATTGTGATAAAACACATATAACAAAATCCACCATCCTAACCCTTTTTAAGTGTACAGTTCAGTAGTGTTAAGTACTGTGCAACCAAGTTTCAGAACTTTTTCATCTTGCAAAACTGAAGCTGTATAGCCATTCAGTAGTAAATTCCTGTACCCTCCTTCTCCAGGCCCTAGCAACCACCATTCCACTTTCTGTTTCTATGAGTTTGATTACTCCAAATAGCTTATGTAAGTGGAATTATACAGTATTTATCTTTTTGTGACTGGCTTATTTCACTTAGCATAATGTCCTCAAGTTTCATCCATGTTGTAGACTGTGTCAGGATTTCCATCCTTTCTAAGGCTGAATAATATTCCATTGTATACATATATCTACCACATTTTGTTTATCCATTCATCCATTGGTGGATATTTGGGTTGCTTCCACCCTTTGGCTATTGTGAATAATGCTGCCATGAACACGGGTGTATAAATATCTCTTTGAGATCTTGCTTCCTCTTTTGTATTTATGCCCAGAAGTGGAAAATGATGGATCGTATGGTAATTCTGTTTTTAACTTTTTGAGGACTTAAGTATACATATTAGGTATTTTTAAAATTTAACTTAGAAAATTCAAGTATGCCTTAGCAAGTACAATATCGTTCTTTCTCTGTGGTTATTTTGATTTTGCTTATTTGAGCCAGTCCAGGACATTTTGAAAACAGAAGATCTGAATATATCCATTTCCTGAAACATCATTCCCAGAAGTTCTCACAAGTTGTTTTTAAGACAATAGATTAATTTCCCTTCAGGTCAGCACTTTAACAGCTGCTAAGTAATTTGACTGCCTCACAATGATTTCCTTTGACCATGTGTAAGTACACCATGACCCGCCATGGCAATCACACAACCTAGACAGAACAGGGTTTCTCAAGGTGTGGCCCAGAACTCTCTGTAACACTGATAAGAATGCAGAATCCAGGGCTCATTGCGAGACTATTGAGTTAGCATCTCTGGCAGCAAGCCCCAAGGATTTGCATTTTGGACAACTTTCCAGGAGATCAAAACTAATAAAGTTTTGATAAGCATTTTGGTGCAGCTTACCCAGCAGGGGTGATTATTTGTAATAAGAATTTAATTGTTGGGGAGTGCGATTGACCTTTGAACAATATGGGGGTTAAGGGCACCAAATCCTTGTGCAGCCAAAAATCTGAGTATAACTTTTGACTGCCCCAAAACTTAACTACTAACAGCCTACTGTTGACCAGAAGCCTTACTGATAACATAAACAGTTAATTAATTTTTATGTTTTATTTTTATTCATATTTATTTATATTTCTTAACATATTTCTTATGTTTTATTATACTGTATCATTACAATAAAGTAAGGTAGAAAAAAATGTTATTAAGAAAAGCTTAAGGAATTGACAATACATTTCTAGTACTGTACTGCATTTATCTATACCGTAAGTTTATATCCTCTGTTTATGAGGTGAATCATCTGTCAGTACCTACATCAATATTGTCTTATATGATTTAAAAAAAAAACACTGTAGATGCATGTGAGAAAGAACTAGTGGTTACCAGTGGGGAGAGGGAAGGGGGAGGGGCAAGATGGAGGTGGAGGATTAAGAGGCATAAACTATCAGGTATAAAATAAACTACAAGGATGTACTGTACAATGTGGGGAATATAGCCAATATTTTATTTTATTTTATTTTATTTTATTTTATTTTATTTTATTTTAAAGTACAGTCAATTTGTTTTATAATAACCAAAATATGGTAGCATAGAACAAATACATAAATAAATAAAGTTTAAAAAAACACTGCAGATGTTATACATATTAGTAACACTAGACATCAGAAGTCAAAAGATAACACGGTGCTGGCACTTAGAGGGCTGGGAGATGTTCACAGAGCCCTGGCCAGAGGGTCAGCGGGATAGGCTGGTCTGGGCAGCAGCCACAGCCACTGATGTCACAACGGTTTGCACAAGCACAGCCTCCGGGAGCTACCAGTATGTAGGTCACATGGGGCAGGCTGTCTGCCAGTCCCCGCCCCCTTCTTCTCCCCTGCCTCTTCCTTCAGGTAAATGAAACTGTTCAAGTGGTAGTGACTTGTGCAGACTTACTACATTTAACGAATGCTATCTTTCCCTTTTTTCCCTCTTCCCTTTTTCTTTCTGTTTCTTCTGTAATTTTTTTTCCCCAACCATTGTGATTTATCTTTCATGCAGATTAGTTAGAGTTCACTGTCAGGTTTCTTCTGCCTGCCAAAATGATCCAGTGTGTAATAACAAATTTTGTAAAAGTATATATATGTATGACATATATATATATATATATATATATATATATATATATATATATATATATATGACAAGATAATATGAAAAAGAAATTCATATTTATTTACAGGTGTAACTATTCATGCATTGATAACAAAGCAGCAGCAATATGCTTGCTTTATGGTAGCCTAGTGTAATCAATACGGTAACTTCCCAGTAGCCTAGTCTATACACTAATGTGTGAATCGTTCTAAAATTTTTATGGCATTCAGTATTACAGTCATAATCATAATACAGTATTAGAAACGTTACATTAAAAAAATACTTACCTGTGATGATAGGCTGAGAGAGGAAGAGACAGGAAACTAACCCATTATTAATTTTATATTAAATATCACTCACCTTATGCTTATGTAAGGACAGGCTATCCACTTCAATCCAAATCTTGCACATAGTGTTCTACATGTATATTTTTGTATATTAATTGAAAAGATCCGCTTATAAATGGACCTTCACTGGTCAACAGTAATTTTTTTGCAGAACAATTTTACTTAAACAGAAAGATGCTGTAAAAGACTTGTTCCTGAAATTATTAAATTATTTTAAATTCCCAAGGGATCTTGGCTACTTTAAAAAAAAAAAAGCCTGTGGTTTATTCTGTTAGTAGAGAAATGAGATTCTTTAGATTCTATTATAAAGCAATTTCTCAGTAATTAAGTTTATGTAACACATATTTCTATAAAATCGACTGTTTAATAAAGCATTATTTTTTCTTCTTTCACAAAGCCTATCATAGTCAATGGGTAAGTTACTGAGTTTATATCCAGAGAGATGAACATATCAAGATACTTCATGTATTTAAGAGTTGCCAGTGTTTTATTTAATAGCTACTCAGTGTTTATCAATGGACATCATGTATATTTTTTTCTAGGTATCTTTAAGAACCAACCAGTCAAGTGTAGATTACTTTCCCGATCCATAGGGGAAAAAATACGTTAGCTAAGAAGTAAGTAACCAGCAGTTCTTGCAAACTTTTAAAAAAGTTATGATTGATGATAAATAAAAACCGTATCAGCTTGGTAGAAGAACAGTGGTCCCCACCTGGATTTTGAGCACGGCTCCTTGGAGGGCAGCTCTCCTACTCTCATGATCTAAACTGTCCACAGCCCACAACCTTAGAGGGTCTTTGTCTCTTTTCAGTCTGACTCTTAGGTTCACTTTGTGCTGCTGTCTCTTCAAGATGGGGGAAGAGTTCACCTTCACGGTCCATGCTCTAGCATTTCCCTTCCTTTCTCTTCTCCTACCTACTATGGTCATTGCAAGCACACAGTAGCTTTAAGGTAACAATTAAACTTCAGCACATTGAGAGGGAATTAGGTATCAGCATTTGTAATGAATCTCATGCCAACTCATGGCCCCCAATTGTACAACAGTTTAAAGAATTGACCTGGGGGCCATGGATATTCTGGGTGTCAGGGTGATGTGAACCCCTGGAACCATGTTGGTTAACTTATTTGATAAATATACATGAAACATTCATATGCACCTGATGCTGGGCTTGTGCTTAGAATGCACACGAACAAGGTCTCTGCCAGCAAGGAACTTAGAACATAGTTGGGAAACAGACAGTAAAAGGTAAGGACATGGGGCTGGACATCCCTAAGCTGGATATAGTGCCTGATCAATCCCTGGCACTCAAAACTCTGCTCATGATGAGGAAGACAAGCTTTGTGTGTTGATGGCAATGTGTGGATAACTTCTATTTTCCTTTTTTTTTAAATAAATACCAAACATTTTAATTCTGAGAAAATTTTCTGCAAGAGCAAACATAGACACTGAAACCACCAAATAAACTTTATAAACCCTAATGAATAAAAAGTTGCATCTTAGTCATAGAAAAGTTTTTAGAGGATAAACACCAAGCTATTAACAATCATGAATTCCATAGAGAGAAGCAGAACTTTCGGGGCGGGGTGTGAACAGTATTCACTTTCTATTGCATTTACTTCTCTGCAGTGTTGTTTTTTTTTTAATTGAAGTATAGTTGATTTACAGTGTTGTGTTAGTTTGTGGTGTACAGCATAATGATTCAATTATACACATATGTATATATTTTTTCATATTCTTCATTATAGGTTATTACAAGCTATTGAATATGGTTCCCTGTGCTATGTAGTAGGACCTTGTTGTTTATCTATTTTATATGTAGTAATTTGTATCTGCTAACCCCAAATTCCTAATTTATCCCTCCCCTGCCTTCCCCTTTGGCACCATAAGTTTGTTTCTATGTCTGTGAGTCTCTTTGTTTTGTAAGTAAGTTGATTCATACCATTTTTTTTAGATTCCACACATAAGTAATATTATATGATGTTTGTCTTTCTGTGTCTGACTTCACTTAGTATAATAATCTCTAGGTCCATCCATGTTGCTGCAAATTATTTGACTTTTTTTTTTTTTTTTTGATGTGACTTTCTTCCCATCCCAATTTTTTAGATTCCTTAGTTGAACTTCCGGAAGCTCCGTCTTCCTCCTCATGCCCACTGCCTGTCCAGAGCCACCTTGCACCCAAGAGGACCTCCTCGTTTGCTCAGTGTAAGTATGTGGTCTGCTTAAAAGTTGGGTTTGGCCAGCTGCAGAGAGGAGCTGCAGAAGCTTGCTGTATCTATCTCTCTGCTGCTGGGCTCGCTCCTTGGCTAGTGCCCCTAGACTTGGTCCCTCCCCATGGGGAGCCGATTACAAAGACGAAAGGGGTTAAACATTCCCAAATTCCAGGTTAAGCCAGACCCATGAGCATTCAGAACCCAGGCAACCTTTGGACATCCATGCCAGGGCCACCACTTAACAACCAACTGCCAATCCCCCAAACCTGTTTAAATACCATCACTGCCGCAATCTGGAGTAGGCCTTGAGAGCACAGATCCTGGAGCCAGACTGCTTGGGTTTGACTCCCAGCTGCTATGCTCACTAGTGGTGTGATCTTGGGCCAGTCGGTTGACTTCTTAGAGCCTCAGTTCCCTCATCTGTACGACAATAATAGTACTTACTTCCCTTGTGGGGTTGGTTGTCATGAGGGTTAAATGAGGGAATATGTGTAAGTTTGAGCCTAGAGTAGAAACGCTATGTGAGTGTTAGCAATTAGTTACTCCCTTAATAGGAAGGAAAGAGTATGAAATATACCAAATGAGTAAGACATGACCCTTAATCGGGAAGCTTATGTGTAACTGGAGAGATATAAACAGCCATGGTTATCAATCACTGTACTACAGGTAGAAGACGTTAAGTGTCACCAGAGAACAGGTAAAGCACTAGGGGTGTTGAGAAGAGCCAGAGGTGACTTACGCTGGGTGGGTTTCACAGAGGGCTTCCTGAAAGAGGGCTCATGGGTAAGTGGAAATGAAGGTGGGAAAGGGGGAAATTGTTACTAGAATGACATCTGGGGTATGTACAGAAAACTGCAAGTTGATGGACCAGTTTTTTTGTTTTTTTGTGGGGTTAATTAGGTTTATTTATTATTATTATTTTTAATGGAGGTACTTGGGATTGAACTCAGGACCTCGTCCATGCTAGGCACACACTCTACCACCGAGCTGTACCCTCCCCACTGATATACCAGTTTTAAAGCCAGTATGAGTAAAACTTTATCACACTCAAAGATACAAAGCTGCTTTTTGCGATTTGAGGACCTCTTAGCATGAACGGTCAGAGCTGGCTGGTCATGTTCTTATTTTTTTCCCCAGGGGCCATCAGTCCAACCTTTGACCTAGGGAGCCTCTCCTGTAGCCTGGAGGTGTCCGAGGATCACCGGACGGTGACTGTATCTCACTACCCCCAGCCCTATCCCTGGAGTCATGAGAGGTTTGCCTCTTGCCAGGCCTTATGCTCCCAGGCCCTCTCATCTGGACGGCAATACTGGGAAGTGGACACTCAGCATTGTAGCCACTGGGCAGTTGGGGTGGCTTCCCAGGGAATGAGGCGTGACCAGATCCTGGGAAGGACTAGGGACTCCTGGTGTGTAGAGTGGAAAGGGACTAGCCAGCTCTCTGTGTGGCACATGGCCAAGGAGACTGTTCTCTGCTCAGACAGACCTAATGTGGTGGGCATCTGGCTGGACCTGGAGGAGGGAAAGCTTGCCTTCTATTCCATGGCCAATCAGGAGAAGCTTCTATATGAGTGTCCGATCTCTGCCTCCTTTCCTCTGCACCCTGCCTTTTGGCTGTATGGCTTAAATCCCGGAAACTCTCTGAGTATAAGGGAAATAAACATATAAATGTTCCTTGGATGTTAAAACACATGGATTGCCTTTGAGCAGTGTGGTGATTTGACTTGAGAATCCCGCTTCCCAAGTTCAGGGATTCGAAGTAAATGTTTAACTCTGGCAGGTTTGGGTTGTTTAGACCCTGCACTCTCCAAAGAAAGGACAGGCTCTTGACGGGAGATAACGTCTAAGCCTTTGGAATATCCTGCCTGATAAGAGTGTATTTATTTACCTGCGGGCATTGGGCCAGCCAGCTTGACTTCTGGAGGGGCTGGAATCTAAGGTGAGCCATGTGGGCGGTGCCAGTTGAAGCCTTGGATACCGAGTCTTGGATGTGCTTCCCCAGCTGGCAATGTTCTGTGTGTGTTGTCACACATCATGTAGAGAAAATTAAGCATCGTCCCCATGACTCCCCTGGGAGAGGATAATAGAGGTCTCCTAGCCCCTGTCCTATGTGCCTTCTTCTAATGCTGGTTCTAATCTGTATCCTTTCACTGTAATAAACATGTGTATAAGAGCTTTGCTAAATTCTGTGAGTCTTAGTGAATCACTGAAACTGAGATTGATTTTAGGGATCCCCCTGTTGACTGAAAGGGCACGCTGTCACTGGCTGCATAAAAATATTTGTTGGGCCAACTGATGTCCTTCCAAGTCCAACGACCCCCTATTTCTAGGCTTTCAAATGTCTGCCTATGATCCCTCAACAGACAAAGTACATTCTTTACTGGATGTGTTTCCCCTAACAAACTAACAGCCCTAGGTAGTGCGTACTAATGTCACAATAGCTCAGGCTGGTTCATTGCAGCCACCTTATCAGAGCCATAAATCCCACCACCCTTCACGGACCCTAACCCTCTTACTCCTTTACCATTCTCCTTTACCATTCCCGTACTTGATCTCTGGTAAATTCTTTTACCATGCCACTGTTGTGTCACACAATATTATCACACATTTTGTGGTTTCAGACAATACACATTTATTACTTTGCAGCTTCTGTGGGCCAGGAGTCAGGATCTGAGACCTCTGCTTTGGAGTCTCACCAGCTGCAGTCAGGGTGTGAGCCCGGGCCACAGTGACATCCAAGGTTATAACCAGGGCAATGGTTACAGAACTGTATTTTCAAATTGCACACCTGGGCCTCTGACATCTTGAGCTTCACGCTGAATTTCCATCCGTATCCTTGAAAACAGATGCAAGCAGAATTCCTCCCACATGATCTGCTCAATTGCTCTCTGAGCCTCATGACCACCCCACATGAGGGGTATTATCATCTTTCTGCTAACACACAAGGAAGGGGAGGGGGGCCTGGACTGGTTCAGGGGTTTGTGCAGGATCAGTCAGCTGATCACGGCAGAGTTGGGAGCCAGCTCAGTGTTCCCACTCTCAAGTCTCTAACCGAAGCATCCTCTGGCAGCATCCCAGCTGAGACCAGGGCCCGGCCTTCCACTTGGATAGGACACAGCCTAATGCCATGAGGTGCTCTTTTTTTCTGGTTGTTGGTGGCAGCTCTCAGTGTGGTAGCCTTGGGTTATCTAAGCAGGGACAGGCCCTCTCTCTTTGTGCCAGATGACTGTTAAAAGGCTCTCTGTTTCCCCTTTCTGTGTGATGGAACCTGAATCTTCTACACAGAGTCACCTTAATGTTTTCCTTTTTAAAAGTGCCAAGAATTTAGAGGCCAAGGTTTCAGCCTCTTGAGGTCCTTTGGTTAAAGGCCATCCTCTAGGTGGTTTGGATAATGGGGCCTCTGTCAGCATGGGGTTTATTGGCTGGGCACATGATTTCCCCACACTGGAGCCAGAGTACAAGAACCTTTGAAGGTGGGGAAGGAAGGTTATCATTCTTGGCTTCTTTGCTTTGGTCTCAAGTTTTCTGTCGGCCTATCCGTTCCATGTGAGATATAGCACCCTTCCTCCCCCTGAAACATAAAATCCTGCCAAGGAGAAGAACAGAAGTTGAAATGCCAGGGGATGAAGGACTTCTCAGTTGGGTCTGCACTGTATCGGGGAGGAAATCATCCACCCATGGACAGGCCAGAAAGATCTCCCATCAGGGAATCCTGGGGCAGCTGCTCACCCCATCTGGAGATGCTTCTGTCAAACATCTAAGTGGTTGTGCCCATTACTGGGGTCTCAGGCTTTGGGTTCCCAGAAGAACCACCTGCTAAGTAGGAAGCCATCACCTTCTTAGGCTCAAGAAAACCGCTAATACAGTTATATCAATCCGTCCCTTGCTTCTCCTTGCTCAAATGCGTTTTTTTCTGGAAAAGTTTATTTTTATTTAATTTTTTTAATGGAGGTACTGGGGATTGAACTCAGGACCTCATGCATGCTCATGCATGCTAAGCAGGTGCTCTGCCCCCAAGCTATACTCACCCTCCTGCCAGGACAAGTTTAGTTGGAAGACTTTTTAAAAATTTTTTTTAAATTGAAGTGTAGTTGACTTTTTTTGCACTTTTTTTTTTTTGGTATGTTGTGGGGGCAGGTAATTAGGTTTGCCTACTTACTTATTTCTTGATGGAGGTACTGGGGATTGAACCCTGGACCTCATGCATGCTAAGCATGCGCTCTACCACTGAGCTGTACCCTCCCCCTGGAAGAGTTTATTTCCTAGCTGATTGCAAAAACAAACCACAAAATGAGACAATGCTGTGCTCTGGGGAGACCTCTCAGGCTCTCTTGCTCTTGACAAGGGAGAAGTCCCTTCTTCCAGGGCAGCTGGGGCTTTTGACAGGAGAGGGAGAATGTTCAGTGTCATTATCCCTACTCCTGCCAAGCCCTTAGCCTCAAACCCCAAATTTGTCTGCATTCATAATTGTTTGAAACCCTAATCACTGGGTCCTTCCAGACGACTGCCATCTTCTTCTTTAATTACACATGCTTAGGTTATACTGGAGATTTGTTTTGTTTAGGGATATATCTTCCAGCTATTGTTTTTTTTAAGGAAAAGTTTTCCTAAGCTTCAGTCTTTCATGTGCCATGATTCTTGTTACATTTGCATATCTCCTGTACCATTTTTCACTTAATATTTTTCCTAAACTCACTCACTTTCCTCCCTTCAGGTCCATGTATTTTAAAAAGAAACATTAAAAGCTTCAGATAAATGGAAACCAGAATCATGTGGCTTAAATAGAGGGATGAGCCTACATGTATGTTTCAAGGAAAACCAAACAATTTGTCTAGCTTGGTACCGTTGTCTGTCCAAGTTTCTGAACTTGGGGCTCTCTGTCTGTCTCTCTGTCTCTCTCTCTCTTGCTCAAAAGGAGATTATCAGGTATTAAAGATTTACGAGGCTTTCACCTTTACTTAATCAGGATGGAAGGATCATGGAAAAAAGAAACCTTTCTGTCCACAAGAGTCGCTTTCTGACGTCCCTGCACCATTTACACTTCCGTCTTATTCCACCACTTTGGGAAACATGATTGTAAGAGACTGGTCTGGTGCAATGTGGAAGACTGTCTTCCTTCCCTGCTCAGTGAAATTGTTTCACCTTTATTTTTCAAAAAAAAAAAAAACACTCTCTGGGGGAGAAAACCTTACGGCTTTGGTCAGTGACAGTCTTCAAAACACAATGTATGGGAGTTACTATAGGAGCTTTCCTTTTACCACCTTCTGTACAATTAGTCACCAAGTTCTGACACTGGATTTTTCCTCCTCAAATCACCTCAACTCTGGCCCCTCCTCCTTCCCTCTGCACTCTATAGTGTTCAGTATATATTTTTTAATTTTATTTTTTATATGGAGGTAGCAGGGATTGAACCCAGGCCCTCGCACATGCCAAGCACACACTGTACCACTGAGCTATACCCACACCCCCCATCTGGTTCAGATTCTGATCACTCGTCTCCCAGATTATTTTAATTCAAGCTCCTCTATCTCTGGTCAGAACCCCCTCCCCATCCAGTCTCATTCTAATAATGTGAATTTCCCCAAACGGAAATCAGATCATGTCCCTCCCCTGCTTAGAACTCCTTAGTGCTCACCGATGCCTACAGAAGAAAGTTCTGCTTCCTGTCTGTATGTTCACCTACTTCTAGCCTCCATCTCCTGTCATCCTCCCACACATGCCCCCTCCGCCCCAGCCTCCTTGCTTTGTGTCACATCACGAACTTTTTGCACGTCGTGTGGTTTGCTGGGAGTGTCTCCCCCTGCCCGCCTTATCCCGAGGGAAGCCACAGCTGCAAGCTGCTACCCTGGAGTGGCTCTGGACTCTACCAAGGGGACTGGAGTCTTTCACTGTCCCTGTGTCTAACATGGCAGTATGTGCACAATGAATTTAGGTCTGATCAGAGCTGACTCGCCAGCAGCAGCAGCAGCTAAGATAAGACCACTCAAGCTAAAACCGTGGTCATTTTCCTGGGAGATTTCTGAGCATATTTGCATTTTGGTGGGTGAAGGCATTGTGTGCTTGTCTGTTAACACAGCCAGGCAGGGAAAGCAGATTACTAGGAGGAGGACACAGTCACACAAGTCTGGCTGGTTTTGGCTAGCAGTGGGGTGGGGAGGGAGGAGGTAGAGAGAAATTTAGATTAGGAGATGCCGCCTCTTATGAAAGGTTTTGGACAGATAGGGAATGATTTGGAGGATTCTGGTGAGAAACAGGAATGCCCAAACTTCCTCATCCACAACTTGCCTCCCATGTAAGTCTGTGTTATTCATAACTGTGTCCCTAGCCCCTAATACAGAACACTGCACATGGTGGAAACAATAAATATTTGTTAAATGATTTTATAAACATGCTCTCCTACATTAATGTCTCACTTAAAGCATTGCAATTCTTCTAAATATTTCTATTACTTTTATTTAAAAGATATTATTAACTTTGACATTTTACAAAAGATGATTGTACTAAAAATTAATTCATAATCGGTAACACACTTTCTCTTTCTTTGTACTCTCATCTAATATTTGTGTACATCCATTACCCAATTAATATTTGTGCATGCTTGTAAAAGTTGAAAATTGCAAAGTGACATAAATGTATATATTGCATTTAGTTTTTATATAGTTGTAATTGTATGTATGGTTTTATATTTCTGTTTTTTTCACTTATTTTGTAAATACTTTTCCATATCTTTAATAGTCATTAGTTTTAATGACTGCAAAAGTTCCAATAATTTTATGTCCTTCTTAATTTAGCTATTCCTCGATAATTGTATATTTTCCATTTTTTGCTATTGTGTAATGAGGCTATAAATAGAATATGTATATATATTTATTCTTTTGAATTATTTCTTGGAACATATTTAATTGTGGTGATTTCTTTGCAGAGATAAATTATAAATTTACTTATTTTTGGAATTTTTTGTTTTGTGGAAATGGTCTAAAACCTTTTGAGAATCACTGGTTGGTATCGATAATAAGTCAGCCATAAAATACATAATATTAAAAAAAATCAGCAAACATTTTAATTTACAGTGATTAAAAATATATTAAATGCATTTTTGTCTTTCAGAGTTTACAATTTGGGTGGGCAGGCTAATCAATTTGCCCTTGGAAAGATAATGCAAATCAGCAAATGAATTCCAAATTTAAAAATGCAGCTGTTAGGGATAATATATGAGCAGATACTATATGTTAAGTAGGGTGATAATTGCCTTACTGCATTATTTTATTTAATTCTCAAATAGCCCTGTGAGCTAATGCCATTTGGCAGAATGGATTAACGTTTTTCAGAGAGGTTGTGTTACTTGTGCAATGTTGCACAGCTGGCAAAGTATTAGAGGTGGACCCCAGAGACCATGACATTAGGGAATTCAGGCCACCTGGGGGCAAGAAGGTCTGAGCAGCTTCTGAATATCAATTATCTCTTAACTGAGGGTATTTGTTTTACAATATGTATCTAAAGGAGCTTGAGAAAATTAAAAAGGAAACTGGATGCAACTTCATTAACAGATGAGTCTCTTGTCTGGCAAAATGTCCTTTCAGTATGGTTAATCATCATCAAATGCCTTTTAACAGTAATTGTGCTGAGTGGTGTATCTTCTGGCCAAATCAAGTAAACAGAAACCATGTCCTCTAGAGACCAATACATGTGACTATGCAGAGGACATGGATGATTGACCAATGAGCCAAGAACAAGTGCATTTAAAGGCACGATTAAAGATATACTCCATGTCAAAGCATTGGACTTTCCTGCTTCACCAGAGTAGTCTTGGCATGGAAAGGAGGAAGTCTTCCTGGAAGGAATGGGAAACAAAAGTGAAGATGGATGCCACTTTGGGTTTAATGTGAGAGACCAGAGATAGACGGGTCTAAAGAGTGGGACCCATGCCAACCCGTCTTACTTGGCTTCCTGCCCAGGACTATGTCTAACGCACCAATCGGAGACCAGCCTCTTGTTCCACCCAATGTCAGTCATTTAGCACACACTCTATCTTCTACGCAGCAGGCCAGCCCACTGTCCCTGGGTGTTCCACTGTCCTAAGACTCAGAGAGAGCTGTGTTACAGGTTCCTTCTTTGATAGGCATAAAAGATGGATCCTCTTATCTCCTGGCAAAAGTACTTTTCTGATACCTCCCAGTGTCTCCTGCACACTGAAGAGGCATGAAGTCTGTCTTGCGAAGGTAGACCACCTTCCCAGCATCCTAGAGGAAAATTCCACTAGTGTCTTCTAGATACCAAACTGTCCTCTTGGCTTTATCCGATCTACTTCATATACAGTAATCAATCTGTAATAAATTCCAGCAGTAAATTCCACTGCCAACAACTCCATTCTCTGGCTTGTTTTGCTGCAGGATGTGTCATCGTGTGGCTCTGTCCCCAGGCTCAGAGAGGTGTCTGGCAGTCACTTCTCTCACAACTTATTTATCCAATGTTTGTATATAACTGACTACATAGCAGGCACTATTCCAAGACTTTTCCTGTTATAGCAACTCATTTAATCTTTATAACAATCCCATGAGGCGTTATTCCCATTTGGCAGATGGGGCTTAGTGATATTAAGCTATGTGTCTGATGACACACAGCTAGTCATTGGCAAAGCTGAGGCTCAGACTTAGGCAGGCCAACTCCAGAGTCCCTGCTTTTAATCACTGAACTGTGCGGTCTCCAGGAGAATTTCAGAGCAACTCCTGATGAAGGACTGTTAATGTGAGAAGGGCACAGAGCTCAAGGCAAGGCGGGAGGCCAGAGCTTCAGAAGTAAAGCTGATAGAGAGATGGAGAGGTGCTGTAAAGAGAAACCCACCTTGCAGGAGGTGCACTCTGGCCTGTCGGGCTCCCCCTCCCACATTAGTGGTCTTCTTTTGTACCAAACCATTACAGTGCTGGTTGTAAGTGCTTTCTGGATGTAGTCTTCCTTCAGCCCTTGAGTCTGGATTTTTAAGTCAGTTTTATTCATGAAAGAGGTTTGAAGCATTATCTCTGCAATGTCCCCACCCCCCACAAATAAACTCTTCTTCCTAACCCCTTCCTAACCCTATTCCCCATGTCAAAGCCTTTACCCAGCACTCATGTACAAAAATCCATTTTGTAATATTTAAGATAGAAAAAAAGACATAATGTGCACAGACAGCTTTTCCTTGTTTATTCTATTTATCATGTCCCACTGTGTGCCAAGCACCGTTTAAGCATTAGAGATACAGCAACAAGTTCCTTCAAATAGAGAGAGTCGCAGGAAATGAAGGTTATAACGTCAGAAAACTCAGTAACAGTTGATTATCTAGTGCCACCTGTATATCCAGCACTGCGCTGGGCAAGCCTATATAAAGAGACGTATCAGAAGACCCTACCTAAAGTAAACCACATAGAGAGGAAAAATCACTGGTTAGAAAGAAATGAGTCTGATTATATACATAGTGTAGAAACTAATCGCATTATTTAGAATCGTGTTTTATAAGCATCACAGATAAAAAGCAGCTAAGGTGGCGGGCTTTGGGTAGTGGAAAGGACTGGATCCTGGGAAGTAGTCATGTTTTTCTCAATCAAGCACTTTCTGAAGGCTATGTCCAATCAGGTGGGGGCAACTGTTGGAAACCAGGCTGCCTTCCTGGAGTTTTTCGTCCAGTGAGAATATTCCCGCCCTGGATCACACAGCCAAGTTCTAGCTATGTGACCTTGGACGAGGAACTTCTCCTGCTCCTATTTTGTAAAAGAAATAGGGTCAGACCAGCGAATCTGCCACTCCAATTCCTGGTCCAAATCCTATGCTTGACTGCCCTTTTCGGAGAAGAGTGGGCCAGACTCCCCGGAATTGCGCTGCCGCGAGCCTGACGGCGGGGGCGCAGCTCAGGCCCGGAGAGCGTTCGCGTTCCGAAGGCGCTTGTCCCTCGCGGCGCCCCGTCGGCCCCGCCGCCGCCGCCGCCCGCGGAGCCGGAGGAGGCGGAGCTGGCGCTGTCCCGGCTCTTGAGCGGGGAAGCAGCCGAGGGGGCGGCGCGGCGCGCCCGGGCGGTCGAGGCTCGGGCGGGGCGGCGGGGGAGGCTGGCAGGCGGCGCTGGCCGCGCGGGGAGAGCGGCGCCGCGGGCCGGGCGCTCCGGGAGACAGGAGTCCGCTCCATGCGTGCGGGCCGAGACCGGCCCCTGCGAGCCGCCGACATGAAAAAAGACGTGCGGATCCTCCTGGTGGGAGAACGTGAGTCCGCGCGCCGGGGCTGCCCCTGGCCACTGCAGCCCCTGCCCCTACCGCCCCGCTGTCCTCCCTCCGCATCCCCAGGCCTCCCAGGCCTCCCAGCCCCTTTGCTCTTCTCTTTCGGCTGCCCTCGACCTCTCAACCTCCCCTGGGCCCTCCTGAGACCTCCCTCCCCTCTCCCCCATCCTCTTCCCCAGCCGTGTCTCCATTAACCTCTGACCGCCCGGCCTCATCCCTCTGAAGATCCTCTGCTCCTTTTCTTCTTAGAATCCTTTCCTCCCGGGCCTCCGCGTTTCCGAGGCCGCCTCCTTTCAGACCCTGACGTCTTGCGTGGAGATTCCCTTGTCACTGCCAGGCAGGTGCTGAAACAGGCTGACTGACCAATTGGGATGGCGTGAAGTGGCTCCCGGGGAAGCTAGGGGGAGGGGTGCAGAACCGTTCGACTTGTGGGCAAGGTCAGGTGTCTGCTTGTTTTTGCGCTGGCGGTCTTCCCTCCCTCTAGGCATTGACT
Source organism: Camelus bactrianus (assembly GCF_048773025.1). NCBI lineage: Eukaryota > Metazoa > Chordata > Mammalia > Artiodactyla > Camelidae > Camelus > Camelus bactrianus. The sequence continues at coordinate 37,061,824 of NC_133554.1, read as the reverse complement.
GTAAGGTGTGGAGCGATGTGGTTTTTAGTGATGCTTGCTCTTTGCATCGCAGTTAACTCCTGGTACACTTGACATTTCCTCAAAAATTTACTCTCAACTTCAAGTTATACAAGTGCTCAGTGAATGAATAATTATCTGGGGAGGGGCCTTTGCTTGAGAGAATTATTGCTACCCTAAAGCGTAATTTCCCCCATCTTTTAAAGCATTATTCCATAACTATTTGGTAATTAATTTAAAAATAACAGCAGGCACACGTGCGACCCAAACAGACACAACATATACATGTGAGATTCCCCCCTCTCCTCTCCAGATTCTTAGATTTCACTTTTTGAAGATGTAATAAAGGAGAAGCGTCTTCTCTTCACTGACTTGGGGACGGTACAGCAGGGATATCTTGGTATCATTGTGCAAGTTACATGACTCAGTTGGTAGGATTAAAATAAGAAGAGGGCTGGAGAGGATTGGATTGTTTGTTTTAATTCTCTGCCATTGCTGTTTTGAAGCTTCCTATTCTAAAGCCCATTGCATTCCAGATTAGCCCCTCCAGGTCCCTATAGTACACTCCCAAGGAAGAAACCTAACACATTATTACCCTCTTCTGTAGTGTTCTTTGATATTTCTGTGCGCTTGCTGTTGTAGAAATATTTCCTTTAGAATCAGAATTTAGACGTAAGCTTAGCCAGTCAGTTTACTTTTTGGTTTGCTAGTTGCGAATTTTAGTTTCAATCTATAATTACATGTATGTCTCAGTCTGTGTTTTGCATGGGCTTTCTTGACGAAGTTTAGGAAGATAATTCATGTTGATGCAGTGGGAGCAAGGTAGGGGATGTGAGTAGATGACCCGCTTAAAAAAAAATCCTTAACGGTATCATAAAATAGTTTTGTAGTATAGTTACTTTTATAGTAAATTTTTAAGAGCAAAAATTCTATGTTTTAGTTTTAGATTTGAACATAGGGAGCAGTTATACATAATCATTAGTCTGTAAAACATCTAAATTGAAATGCCATACATATGTATGATATATTTGTCAGCCTTAGGACATTTAAGCTGAAATGTTAACAGTATTACTTGTTGAGAAATACACAAAAGACTTAAAAATTTGTTGGAAAAATTATAAGCCATATTTTGCATAAATGAAAGCGGCTAATAGAATTGATAAGTGTATGTGAGTTTTTTGATAGGTAGAAACAGCACAAGAGAAAACGTTAGTTTTTGAGGAAGCCATTTTTCTTGAAGAGGGTGATACCAAAAACTTTAGGCCAACTACCATACACACTTTTTTTCACGTTTAAAAGTATTAAAAAGAGTTATACTTATTTGAAATATATTATTTTTAAAATTATTTCACTTATTTATTATCATGTTATTTAATTATTTTAGTTTGGTGGGGGTGAGGTAATTAGGTTCGTTTATTTTTAAAGGAGGTACTGGGGATTGAACCCAGGACCTCATGGATGCTAAACATGTGCTGTACCACTTGAGCTATATCTCCCCCCCCCGAAATATATAATTTTAATTACTTACACTAAAGGCTGGTCTTCTGGGGGAGAATGTTTGAAGCATTATTTTTTGAGATTTAATGTAAATATCTGACAGCTGCTTAGCCTAGCCGTAGTGTTTGAAATGGTAGGTAAACATAGTGGGACCAAGATTATTTTAATACTGGTCTATCAGATGAAGACCAGTTGAAGATGACTGACTAAGGGAAATGGGAAAAGCAAAGAAAAAAGAGCATCACCTCTGGTATTGTTGTCAACCCTGTTCCTTCTCTGCCCTTCATTCAGTACATTTTATTGCTGTTAGTGTCTGCTCTGAATAACACGGCAGTGGCTTCATTCACTGAAGCTCCCAAATAGTTGTGAGTGGTTTCCACATTCTCTGGCTACACCTGTACTCTGGAGGTGAAGTGGACCTTTCCTTGGCCCATCCAGAATTTGATTCTGAGCCATCCAGGCTTTAATGCTGACTAGTTGCTTAAACATCTGTTGACTGCTTAGATCAGAAATTTTTAAGGTATTTATTTACAGAGAAAGCCTTATCTTAATTATTGTACATACTGAATACCATTCAGGCCAAATTAAAAGTCAATTACCAGTCTTTGAACAAAACAAAAATTTAAGAATCTTAAAAAAATGCAACTACATGAAACTTAGTTCTTTAGGTTATAAACTTTTCATGGTCAATTTTGTTGGCCAGAGTTTGTATTTTAACTAGATTTGCATTAGTTTGCTTTAAAATGTCCTTGTTATAAAAAGATTAGCATGAGCTTTATTACCCTTTTATCTAAATCATGTAGCTACATTGAAAGTACACAGGATAATTTTAGTGAAGTCTTGTTTTTAAATTAAATTGAGGTATATTTGTCTTCTGGTCAAATTCATTAAGAAAGTAGAACTGTTATCTTCCTTTACAATGAATCCTGTAGCTCTTAGCCGATTTGTCTAACTGCTTAATCATTGACACCTCTGCCAAGCTAGTTCAAGCTTTGGTTAGCCCTGGCCTAGACTTTTGTAATATTTCCTTAGCTGGTGTCCCTGCTTCTAATTTCGTCCATTCTCCATGTAGCAGACAAAGTCATCTTTAAAAAATATCTCAGATCCTGTTACCCATTTTTAAAATTCTCTGATGATTTCTGCATGCACTTAGAATAAAGGCCAAACTGTTTAATGCAGGCCTCCAAAGTCCTTCACAACCTGGCCCTCGCTTCACTCTTTACTGCTCTCTCCTTCACTGTTTTCTCTATGAGAAGGCCCTGACCCAGGCATTATCCCTGCTCTCCTGCGTATTTGTTCACTTGTTTGTGGGGTTATTTGTTTTGTTTTTTGTCTGTTGCTTGGGCTAGAAAGTAAGCTTCATGAGGACAGGGGATTTATCTTGTTTATTGCCAAATCCCCAGGGCCTAGAATAGGCCTGGCACAAAGTAGGAGCTCAGATAGTTGTTGAAAAAATAAGTTCAAGCTAGTTTAGTTTATTTAGACTTTCCTGTGTTCTGGCAGTAAAGTAAGCCAGTGACTTACAATGGCAATGTCATGTCTGTTTTGTGTCTGGCAGCCAGGAATTACAGTCCTTGCCAAAAGAGGTCAGCTTCTCCTTGAAACACCAGAGGCCATTTGAGAAGTTTGAAGGAGTGAGGGAAAGATTCTTTGGGTATAAGCTAGGTCTAAGAGTCACAGAGACCTCAGGAATAAGGTAGCGTTTACTTTAGAGAAAAACTTTCTGTGGTCCTTTTAGACCCATACTGTTCTCCATTCTGGTCTTTGTTAGAATGGCATATGAAGATTGAGCTGCTCCAGTTTCAGTTACACTGTGTTGAGTACCTGGGGGATAGGTGCTCAACACGGTGTGGTACCTGTTATCACCTGGGTGATTGGCCGCAAAGGCCCATTCTGCACAGTCTGTTCTGTTCATACAGAGTCTCTTCTACGTCATCCTGCATATGTGCTGAGACTTGGCCTCTCCTGTCTTGTTTGCTCCTCTGGCACAGTTGGGCACTAGTGTTGGTATAGTCTGAAGGAGAGGGGTAGTCCATGCATTTGTCCTTCTGCAGTCCACATTGTCTGCATATGGTCGATGAAATTTTCCTTTGGAACCATGCTCAGCCATTTCCCCCAATGCTGAAGTTTTCCAGTTAAAAATATAACTTCATGGTCACTCTCCTCCTCCCTGAGTATTCTACTTAGAATAACTTAGGAAGAGCCAACAGGGCTTCTTAATAAATAAGCAGATAAAAATGAGGAGTAGGTCCCTTTGCCGCTTGAAGCACGGGCTATTTGTTATCAAGAAAAATAGCCAATATGGCTGGTAGGGTGGTAATTGGAACCAGAGAATGTTACTTCCACTTCATGAATATGAGGAATTTGCTGTCGTTTAGAAGTAGATGTTCAAAAGATGTGATGAAAAGACAAAGAAATTTTTAGGCTGGATACATCTTGATAATTTGTTCTATAGTGATGAATTCTGTTCCCCATGGATGACCTACTTAGAAGCATGGAGTTTCAGACAGAACTGAAGCATGTTGTGTTGAACTGAATCAGGTGGCCTTGTGTCCTTGGGGATAATTGTGGCCATGCTTTTTGTTTTTGTAAATCAATTCAGTATTTCTTAGGCAGAATAGAGGAAGTGGAGACCATCAGATGGCTGGCTAACGAAGGATAATTTTTTTGTCCTTTGTTAGGACATTTAATTTATGTTTATATTAAAATATGAAAGCGAATATACGTATGTATATGCATGACTGGGACATTGTGCTGTACACCAGAGATAGACAGGCTGTAATTGACTGTACTTCAATTAGAAAAAATAATATGTATATTTATGTTAATACTTATGTTTATTGTTATAAAGTCATACTATATAAAGTATACTATGTATTATATTTATATTAAATATAAAATTTAATTGGTACAATAATTAGAGAAGAGCTTGGGATGTTGTTCTTTTATGAAGATAATTTTTATTTTCTGGAGCAGTTATAAATATGTAGTATTTATATTCTTATCTGCCGTTGTTATAAGGGACATTTTTGATTGTAGGCGTAATTAAATTGTTTTAAATTTTTAATAATCTAAAAATGTTTTCTTATCTTCAAGGCACTCATTTATTTCTCGGTTAAAATTAGCTTAAAAGTGGCCTATTTTAACTTTAATTTTAAGCCTACTGCTTAAAATTATTTCTTTGATAATCTCACTGAATGTTAGGTGGTAGGCCTTAAGGGAAGCAAAAAAGCCCCAGTTTGGATTCACCAAAGCATTTTGAAACTACATCACATCTGTATAATCCTTCATTAGTTAAAGCAGCCATTGTCCCACTGCTCTTCCAGAAGGAAGCCCAAAGTGATCCTACTGAAAACGTGCTCATTTTCTCTCACATTCACTGTAATTTCTCTCTCTGGCTCTAATTTTGAACTTGTTTTTAAAAAGGAAGTCACTGTCAGATTTTTATGTGGAAGAAGTTTATGTTCTTTGATTTTTTTTTTTGAAAGGCTTTTTCTTTCACAATTCAGAAACTACATGGAATTGCTATATTGTAGTGAGTGCTAAACTGCCTCAGACTCTTTAACAGATGTGGCAGGATGGGAATGAATAAATGAAAATGGCACACTCGGAAAGGTAGTATCCATGCGAATAAATGGATCATTCCCAGTCTTTGGTACCACTGTCTTTATGTCTGTATGATCAGGCGTAAGTACCGCTCTCTAATGGTCGCAGTCTTGACAGTGCCTGCTCTCTTCCAGGCTGTCTCCTTGCCTCTCAGGCCTGCCCTGCTGGAATGGAGCTGGAGGCAGGTCTGCGCTCTGGCAGGAGCCACTGCTGCCCAGGTAGCCAGAACTGCCCTGAGGAGCTGAGCTGTGAAGAAATCTGAATTTCCTCCGAAATTTGGTCTTTCTGTTCTGAAAATATCATTGGGGATACAGAGGATCCATGGGAAAAGCAGAAAGGGAGTATGACCAGGAAAAGCATTGTTCTAATAAGTTTTAAGGAGCGAGATGAGGAAGAATGGGTGCATTTTAAGGGTTATGGAGGGGGGGGGGAGCTCTAAGGATGATATAGAGCACCTGTTGAAGACCTGAATTTTGCTAAGGGATCTGGAGTGATGGTGATTAAGGAAAAACAAGTCTTTTGCTTTCTTGAAACTAGTAGACCTTTTAATGTTGTTGATGGACTTAATTTTGATAATTTTCTTTAACATTTTGAGCTATGGATTAAAAGGTAGGTTTTGCAGCGGAGGGCATAGCTGAGTGGTAGAGTACAGGCCTAGCATGCAGGAGGTCCTGGGTTCAATCCCCAGTACCTCCATTAAAACCAGTAAATAAGTAAACATAATTACCTCCCCCCAAAACAAACAAAATTTTTAAAAGTAGGTTTCTTCTGAAACCAGTGAGGGCCTTGGTGTGATGGGATCCAAACAAAATTTTTAAGAAGTAATTCTGACAAGGGGATTCTGGCAATCAAGGTCTTAAGGGTATTAAGGTAGGCAAATTTCTCAAGGACCGAGTGGGACTTATTTTTCTTTTAGTTACCACAGAGCATCTGAGTTATTGAGTATCTGATTCATTTTTCCCATTCCTAACATAGTAGATCAAGTATAACCATGTAGACACGTACAGTTGACCTTTGAACAACACGGGTTTGAACTGTGCAGGTCCACTTATCCACAGATTTTTTTCAATAGTAAATACTACAGTACTACCAGGGCTGTGGAACCATGGATACAGAGGCCCCACTGATACAGAGGCCGACTCTAAGGTATACTAGGATTTTCAACTGTGTGGAGGGTCAGCACCTCTAAACTCCACGTCGTTCAAGGTCAACTGCATAAGGTATTCAGGATAGTTCTTCAGAAATGGAAAAGTTTCTGGGGACGTCTGTGCCGGTGGTAGTTGTGGGATTTTTGGAGACCCTTGAGGGGAAAAGAAGACGTCTCTCTTGGGGCCAGAAAGACCCAGAAGTTCAAAGATGACGGGAATTGTACAGATGTTGGATTTTCTAAAAGTTTTGTTGTTTTAAGTACCTGGGAGGTATACTACTATTAAAATAAGTTGCACAAAGTACAAGGCCCATGGAACTTGAGCGGACTTCATGCAGAGGCCTTCTCCTGCCTGGTGATCCACAGAGATGTCTGTTGTGTGTTACTCGTCTTAAATCAGGCATCACCACTCTTTGCAAGGAACCTTATTAGGGCTGTCTCCCAAATGTGTTCTTGCTCTGCAGCATCTGTTGCTAAGAATAAAAAGTAGACAGGAGGTCCAAGTTCTAGGTTCCCTGGTGTGGAATAAGGACGGTGGCTTGGCTTATTTTAAAATGGCTACAGTTGACCTTTGAACAACACAGGGGTTAGGGGCACCCATCGCCATGCGGTTGAATATCTGCGTATAACTTCTAGTCAACCCTCTGTATACCGGGTTCCTGCATATCTGTGGTTCCACGTCGCAGATCTGTAGATGGTGCAGTACTGTAGTATGTGCTGTTGGAAAAAAAGGTTAGAGTGGACCCTTGCAGTTCAAACCTGTGTTGCTCAAGGCTCAGCTGTATTTTTCCTCCATTGTGTGTAATCATGTGTGGAATTAGGATGGACTACTGTCGATGTTGAGATGAATACTAACTTGAGCTGGCCGAAGGTTTAGAATTGCTGGAGCCCTAAATAAGGCCACGAGGAAAGAAGTCATTTAAGGAAAAATGTTATGAAATGCGGAATGTAAATCAGCAAGTTCTGGAAACTCCTGGACCCCATATTGGCTTGGTGAGTCCCACTTTGTTCTTATATATGAATGTTCCTGCCAGATCACTTTCCCACACATAGTTAAAACATAACGGATACAATTTGGGGGGCTGCCTGCCATTTCTAGGGTACTATAGGAAAAGTTACCTAATGTAATGTGCACTTTTTTGTCTGTTTTGTCTGCTTTCTAGGCGTGCTGCATGATAGTTTAGATAGTTTAGATTAATGATAGAACATAAGCATTGATAGCATTTAGTCCAATTTGTTTTTTTTAAACTGATGGGAAAATTGAGGCCCAGAGAGAGTCAATGACTACTCATGATCTTGCTGTTAATCACAAACCTGGTTCCCAAATTCAAAATTTCTGGCCCATTCCGGTGCTCACTTAACTCCTTTAATTCAAACTCTTCCTCCTCCTCCTCATGACAACTAGTACCATTTGTGTATTGAATGTGTGCTAGGTATTGTCCCAGGCATTATACATCTGTCATCTTAATCCTCTTACCAGTTCTGTAAAGCTGTTTAGCACCGTGTTTTGTAGATGAACAAAGCGCTTCGTGACTTGTCTGAGAAAACACAGCTAGTAAGTGCTACAATGAAGATTTCAGTCCAGTTCTGTCTGATTCCAAAGCCTGTATTCTTTTTTTTTTTCTTTGTGGGGGTGAGATATTTATATAAAGCGTGTAAAGAATTAGTTAACAAGTATGCATCACCCAGCTTAATAAATAAAACATTACCAATCAGTTGAACCCCCCCCCACCCCATTGCGTTTCCCTCTCTTTCCCTCAAAAGTAACCACCCACTTTCCTGAATTTCAAATCTGTTCTCTGAGCCACTAAGCTCCACTCAGTGCATTAAGCACTCAGAGCATTTGCTAGGAACTGGGGATTCAACAGTGAACAAGAAAGACATGTTCCCTGCCCTTGTGGAGTTTCCTGTGGGTAAAAGTGAAATACTAAGCCCTTAGTCTTTCTGGAGATACTCAGTAGCTGGTAGAAAATGTCAGGTTTTTAAAATGTCAGGAGATCGCTGATAACATGCTGGGAGGTTGCCTAGATGTCTTTGCTGATGATTCATTTTTTTCCTCCTAGGGAGCGTAGGTTTAAGTATAGGTTTCTTTTACGAGCTTTTTGATTTCCTGCTATGTTTAGAGACTTCTGGGAGAAGGAAATACTCCCTTCTCTTCCTGCCCTTCCCTGTGTCCCCTTCCCTTTTTTACACAGAGTGATTGAACATAGCACATGATCCGTACCTCTTCTATTGCTATTTTATCTACCTTGTTTTATACATTTTCCGTAACATCCCCACATAGTATCTAAGACCAAACTTCATACGTAGAAGACAGTCGGGTAAATGCTTATCAAATGAACTCAATAGGAGTCTGCATAGGAAAGATGGGTCATTAGAAGCAGAAGTTAACACTCTATGTGTTTTTCTAATATTTTTCCTGGTTTGGTCCAGGCAGGGGATGTCTGTGTCTGAGTGGAATTGTACTCTTGGATAGAGTGTCTGTTACAGTGTTTCTCCATTTTTTTGAGCCATAACTTCTTTTTATAAATACAAAACTGACATGCCCTCTGCATTCTGACAATTTTCTAACACTGATTAGGTGTCTTACAATTCAGTTTTGACCCTGGGTTAGCATCAGATCCCGCAAGTTAAAGGGCAAGGTCCTCAACAAGATTACTACTTTTACTTTCTAGACACCAGCTGCAAAGTGGGGTCCCCAGGCTACCCACACTTCTTCCTGGCTAACTACAAATTAAGGGCTTCCCACAACACCTTAGGTTCAGTAATTCGCTAAAATGATTCACAGAACTCAGGAAAGTGCTGTACTTACGATTACACAAATGAACAGCCGGATGAAGAGACACACAGGGCAAGGTCTCTAAGGGTTCTGAGCTCAGGAGCTTCTGTTCCTGTGGAGTCAAGGTGCACCACCTTCCTGGTACATCGATACGTTCACCAACCAGGAGGTTCCCCTGAGCTTTGATGTCCCAAGATTTCATAGAGGTTTCATTAGGTGGACACAGTTGATTAAGTCATTGGCCATGTGATTACACTTAATCTCTAGCAACCCAACCCCCACCTCCCCAGAGGTTTTTGAGTGGGTCTGAAAGTTCCAACCCCCTAATCACATGGTGGTTTTTTCTGGCAACCAACCCCTAATCTGAAGCTGTCTAGGCTCTCCACTCCTAATGAAGGTGTTATTAGGATAAACTGAAGTTTGGTTGAAATAGGACATAACAAAGGACACTCCCTTCACTCAGGAAATTCCAAGGGATTTTTGAAACTCTGTGCCAGAAACTGGGCATGAAGACCAGATATATTCTTTATTACATCACACCTTCTTTTAATGTTTGAAATTTCAACATTAACTATTTTTTACTAAAAAGAAATTGAGCAAAGTAATTTTAGAATTTTGTTGATTGCCTCAGCAGCTACCTACTATCCAAAGCTCTTCAGTTGCTGTCAAGAAAAGCTTTGAATGGGAGAGTTCCAGAAGCTGCAAGAGGTGGGCTAATTTCCCACATGGCAGTGCTGCTGTGCTTGGGCAAGGTGAACTCAAGTCATGTAGTTCCGCCTGGTTGATGTGCTAGAGGTTCTTCTCCCTTTCATATAAAATTGGAAAATTCTATTCATGGTTCAAGTGTCTTCAAATATCTGGTATTGTGTTAATGCAGACTCATACGTATTAAGTATGTACCTTATATTCTTAACAGTTTGGTGTAAGTTACATGGCGCAGGAGTGGTTCAGAGGAGGGCGAAGGCTGTAGTAGCCCCGGGATGTCTTTAGGAATGAGGTAGGGTTTCAGCTGTGCTTGAGAGATGGTAAATATTTGGTAAAGTAGACGGGAGCGAGGGGATATTTTAGATGAAGAAAACTGTGTGAGGGGGTCAGGATTCATCATGGCTTGCTTGTGCTTATACAGAGCAGAATGGTCTTACTTGAGCAAATTGCGTATGTGGGGAGTAGTGGGAAAGATGAACTGGGGTTAAATTTGTATGATTTTCAAAGGCCAGTGGAATAGTTTCACTTTGATATGGTGTAAGTAGTTGAGAGTCAAGGATGGCTTTTGATCAGTTAAGTTAGGAAATGAAAAGAATGTGTAAAAAGATGGACTAGCGTTTGTGTTGCTGAAGGTGAGTGGGAAGGAGAGACATTGTCGCCCTTCTGCTGTGATGCACCGAGGACACAACACTTCAGGGGTATTCCCACCAAAAATGCAAAACTTAAAGTTAGTCGTGGGATAACATCATAGAAGCCCAGTTGAGAGAGATTTTACAAAATAAAAGGCTTGTATTCTTCAAAAATGTTAACGTGAAAGATAAATATTGAAGAATGCTTCAGATTAAAGGAGACTAAAGAACATGACAGCTAAATGCAACATTTGACCCTGGACAGAAAAAAAGAAGATTTTTCTTTTCCATGAAAAGTAATAGTGGGACAATTGGTGAGATGTGAAATAAGGTCTGTAGATTACATAACTGTGTTGTTTTGGTGTTAATTTCCTGATCTTGACAATGCACTGTGGTTATGTAAGAGAATGATCTTGTGTCTAGGAAATGCATACTAGCGTGCTTAAGGGTAAAGGGACATCTGTCTGCAACTTACTTTCAAGTGATTTTTTAAAATTATATATGTATGTATATATAGAGAGAATAATAATGGAAATGTGGTGAAGTAGTAACATGTGGGGAATTTTGCAAAAAGATAGACATAACTCCCTTGTATCATTTTTGGAATTTTTCTCAAAGTCTGAAATTTTCTGAAAATAAATTTTTTAAAAATTGAGCCAGAGCTTCTGGATTAGTCACCAATGAATCAGGGGCTATTTTAATTAACTGACGTAGTTGTGTTTGCAATGCTTGCTGACTTTTGGGGGTCACCATTCCTTTTCTGTAGGACTAACTTGTGGTACCAATATTTTTTAAAGTATGGCATAAGAAAGAGAAAGAACACTGCTTAGCCATCAGGAGATGGGCTATTCTCTTAGGTCTACAGCTACTCCTTGAGCGAGACCTCGAGAAAATTGCTGTCTGGGTGCCGGGCTCCTCACCTGAAATTTTTGTGGGGAGCTGGGTAAACTGACACTGATAACCAGGTTCTAGCAGTTCTGTGATGATGGGCCCTGGGTTCACTGGCCCAGAGAGTTGGTATGTTACTGTCAGCCACTCTTCCCACATATGTAGATTGAAGAGGTGGTGGGCAGAGCTGGAACCTGGGAACCATCTGATCTGCCCTGCAGCAGCAACACTTGCTTGTTTCCAGCACACCCTCGATGCTGTGTTGTGCTTTCCTTTCCAGCCATTCATTATTTTTCCAGAGACTTGGCTGGTGTTTTTAGTCACCCTTTCTTTTAGGCATTTAGAAAAGGAATGTGACTTTTCTTAACTTTAGCATCTTCCGATTCTTTTATATTTAGACTTGACTTCTGGAAACTGTAATTTGCTATTATGGCAGAGATTAATAGGCAGGTGGACTGCTTTCCCCTAGAATCCCAGAAGGATTTAGTTGATAAGTGTTGACTGTCTAACAGTAGTAATTACACGATCAGAAAGTGATGGGAGTGGAAGTCAGTTTTCAGAAAGAAAATTAAGTTTGTGCATTAAAAATGTTGCTAGGTTAAAAAAATGTAACAAGAAAGTTTATTTATTCTCACTACCCTTTAAATATGATATCCTTAAAAAAAAAAGAATGTAAAAATGTACAGAATTAGACACTCATCTTTTATTGGTGAGGATGTAAATTAGTTTATTCTTTTTTGAAGGTAATCTAACAATACTTATTAAAAACAGAAAAGATCATGCGTGTTAACTTGAGTTCCACTTTTAGGAATTTATCCTGTAGAAATCCTCATTGCAACATTGTTTATGAAAGTGAAAACTTGAACACTATTAATTGTTAGGAGATTACATTAATAAATTATGACACATCATACAATAGATTCTTACACAGGCATCAAAAAATAATGTAGGAAGCTTTTAAAATGTTAATATAAAGTGCATTTATTATTGCTATTTTTAAAAATTGTGATAAATATATATAACATTATTTAACATTTTAACCTTGTGTAAGTGTACAGTTCAGGGGCATTGAATATGTTCACAGTGTTGTATAACCATTACCGCTTTCTACATCTTAAACTATTACTTCATCCCCAGCAAAAACTCTGTATCTACAAAATAATAACTTCCCTTCCCCTCTCCCAGGAGATTTTTATATATTGCCATGGAGTACTGCCCAAGTACATAATTAAGTGATAAAGGAGGATTGCAAATAGTAATAAATACTGTTTCTACTGTGGTGAATTATTATAATATGTTAATATAATATAAATGTAGGAAAATCTGGGATACTACATATATTAAATGGTTAATGGGAGACATTGTGGGAGTTTTTTAATATTAAATATTTTGGTAATTTTTAAATTTAAAACAATGTTTTAAATGTACAACTTTTTTAAGCAGAAATAGAGATATAATTTAAGTATTGTACTACAACCTGGTAATTTGGATGCCTCTGATTTTAACTAACAAATAACACACTTTCCTGTATGGTTGCTAAACTTGAGCTTATACTGTATTAAAGTAATCCTTTTTCTTTTCACAGCTAGAGTTGGGAAGACGTCACTGATTATGTCTCTGGTCAGTGAAGAATTCCCAGAAGAGGTGAGCGTTTTTATTTCTTTCCTGTATTTTAAACATTTTAAATTTGATCAAAATTGAGTTAGAATAAAATACTTTCTACCCTTTTTTTGCATGTGTTTCCTTTCTGACAGTTATGACTTTTAAAAAGGCTCATACAAGGCACCTCTGAAATACAGTATAGGAGAAAGAATCAAACTAGTTCTGAGTTCACCTAAGTCCTTTGTGCTTCCTACTTTTGACCTTGGCCAGGACATTTGTCATCTCTGTGCCTTAGTTGTCTCACCTGTAAAATAGGAGCTGAAGGGGATATTAGAAATAAAAATGAAATGTTACTCGTAAATAACATTCCCAAAATAAGTTGCCAAAATAGAGACCAGATTAGTATCCCTTTAGGTGAAGTAAGGGTGAAAGATCTGGATGCCTGCCTGCCTGCCTTCCATCTGACCCTCCCCAGTCTTTGAGGCATTAGAAACACTAGGATTCTGACACATATATTTGAAAACCTCTGATAATACCCATCAGCATCATTTTACAAATAAAAAACCTAGTTCAATCCACCTTTGCCTACCTCAAAGGATTGTTGTGGGTCTCAAGTGAGATACACTTAGTGATACTAGAGTGCCACCAAAAGTAAGGTGGTTTTACTATTGCTGATAATACATTTATTTACATTTTGGAAGTTCCAATATGAGGGACTGCTGGCTAAGGCCTTATATAAAGTTAAGATATTGTTACAAAGAATGGGATCGATGCAAAAGGGATGGAAATTATTTCTTTTTATCCTTTCTTCACATGGTAGGTACTATTAATGCCACAATTTGCATTTATCATTTCTTTACTCTAATTTAATTAGGAATATGTGCAATTTCATTGTTCAGATAGGAATTTAATGAATTTTGTGGTTATTTCAAGAACAACGGCCACATGATCATTCATTGTTTCTTTTGCTTTTTTTCTTTCTTAAATAAGATAGTTAAATAAGTAATAACAATTTGTAAAATGGAGTGTATTTTCTTGTGTGGTTTGTGGCATCAGTAACATGAATTATGATCACTCAGGGTATAATACCTAAAAGTTTTCTAGAATAGTTTAACTTAGTTTAGAATTGTCATTTTAGCATAGTCCTCATGGGTGTGGATAAGGAGTTTTTAACTGAAACTAAAAAATCATGCAGTCTTTCTAAATAATGGCGTCATTAAGCATAAGGTTTATGTAGCCAATCAGTTATTGTCTAGAAGAAATGAATTTTGATAACTTATTATTTTATTTGAGGATTGTTTTAGATTAGCATAGGTCTTCATTTGTAGAGTATCTTAAACCTTCAGCAAATAGAATGAAAACTACATTTTGAAAATCTAATTTTAAAACACCAAATTAATAAAAGTATTGTTTTAGGAGCAGAAGTATCCTTAATAAGTCCTGTGCCCATACAGGCATAAATGTGCATTTTTTTTTTTAAAAAAAGTGTTTTGTCATATAGCTTTAATATATATATTTGTATCTGTGGTAAAGCATAAAAATATGCAGTTAAAAAGTAAATAGCTATAAAGGTGAGTATGGATGAAAGGGGCTGATACATGGATAAATTTATGTAATCTATTAACAAGTTTGATTGATAACATTCAGAGGCGTTTCCTTTTCTTTATTTGTTTGCACATGAAGGTTCCTCCCCGGGCAGAAGAAATCACCATTCCAGCTGATGTCACCCCTGAGAGAGTCCCCACGCACATCGTAGATTACTCAGGTGATGAACATCTTCTTGTAGGTGAAGCTGTGGAGTTAATTTGATAGCCCTCAAAAAAAGGTGCTTTCTGAGCTTTAAAAAATATTTTAGGAGGGGTAGTCCTTTTTCTCTGGCAGTAAAATTTAGTATTCCTGTCTCATTTATGTCTCCCTGCCAGCCCCCACCCCACACCCCACATAAAGCCTCCATCTTGCAGTTCTCTGTCCCTAATTCACTGCGTTGGGTTCTGTGATAATGAAAAGAAAGGAAGGAGGGATGGTAAATGACCAGATAAATCATACCCTCCTTGAATTAGCATGTGTGCAGAGAGAAGTCCTAAGGCAATTTTGTTATCAAGCATTCAAGCATGCTCTGATGATGTAAAAAGAGTTTTCATCTGAAAATTTGTTGAGGTCTAAATTTGTTGTTTAATTTGTCAGACTTTGTCAGAAAAAAAAATTTAAAACAGTTATCAACTTACTTACATTATGTGATAATATAAGCACATCTATATTGCATTAATTAATTAAATAATTAATTAATGGAGGTACTGGGGCTTGAACACAGCACCTTGTACCTGCTAAGCATGTGCTCTACCACTGAGCTATACCCTCCCCCTATATTGCTCTTGATAATGTAAAATTTTTCTATACACTACTACTTAACTTTTTAATCATCAAATTATTTTGCTTTGTTCTGAGACGTCTTTTGAAAAAAAAAAGGGTCAGTTGTAACAGCTGTACAACTCTGATGAGCGATGTTGATATGGGGGACACTGTGAAGGCAGGGGGTATATGGGAAGTCTCTGTACCTTCCACTCAGTTTTGCCCTGAACCTAAAACTGCTCTAAAAAATAAAATCTACTTTTAAAAATAGGTGTAACTATGTTGGTAATACTTTGTTTTGCCTAGCTGGTTTTCCATGTATTCTAAAACAAAATACTAGAACTGTGCAGTCTGATACTTGTGACTGTTGAACTCTTAAAATATGACTGGTCTAAATTGAAATGTGCTCCCAGTATAAAATGTAAGTGGATTTAGAAGACTTAGTATGAAAAAAAGGGTGTAAAGTCTCTCAGTAATCTTTTATTGATTACATTTTGAAATTTTACTATTTTTGGCATTTTGGGTTAAATTAATTCATTTTACCTCTTACTTTTTGACTGTTTAAAGTGACTGCTGGAAAATTAAGAATTGCATGTGGCTTGTATTGTAATTCCCTTGAACAACACTGTACTAGAGCTGAAGGGGGTTGGGTGCTTTCTGCAACAATACCCTCATAACTAGCTGTATTTATAGAATTATTCTTTTTCAGTATGTGTAGCCACATACTTAGATTCCACTAAAGTATCGGAATTGAAATCTTAACCCATTGATTTCTCAACATACGAGAAGATATTTAAAATACAGACAGTTATTTAGCATAAATTGAAATACCATTGTACTCATTTATGATACTAGTTTGTATGTCAGAAGTAACATGCATTTACATTTGAAATATGTGTAGTTTACTATACAGGAACCATACCACAATAAAGGTGTTTTAAAAAAAAAGAAGTAACATGCATTTTGGGGGGAAGCATTTACGTAAGTTGACCTGAATTAGTGTGTCAGTAATTGCTTTGCTCTTCATCCGTTCGCCTCTCCATCCTAGCTGTGTATCATGCTCCTCCCCTGCGCCTGTAGGATTATAGGCACCTCCACCCAGTGGGACCAGTTCTAGCCAGAGATATGTGCTAGTGAGGGAATTCTTGACTCTTCATGATCATGCTCTGCTTTTGCTTCTGGGACCTGGTTAAGATTCCTCATGTCTGCTATCTAGATCTTAAGCTTGTGTTGCCCAGATCCTCACTTGGCTTTGTGACCCTGTGTGTATAAACTCTTTGTCTGGGCTTGACTCTTCCGCACCCAGTATTCTAGCTTGGGTTTCTGATCTCTTTTACCAGACCCTTCTCCGCTTTGGATCAGATGCTGACCTAGATTTATCACACAATGCCTTCTGCTCTCTGTGCCTGACTTATCTTCGTGTAGACTTGTCTTTCAGTGCCAGCCAGCTTCCTTATCATCATTCAGCTCTTTCCTTTCCCTTGCTTGCCCTGTGTTTGCCACCTCGTCTGGCACTACACCATGTAAATGACACGAGGGATAAGGGATGTTTTGAGGGATGTTAGATGGGTGTTGCATGGATTTTAGCTTGGCCATTAGTTTTTATGAAAGTATTTAAAATATAAAAAAATTGTTTTGACTGTGTCATTTGTAGAAGCAGAACAGAGTGATGAACAACTTCATCAAGAAATCTCACAGGTGAGTTAAAAAAATAGTTGTAGCTTTTTCTCTGGGAAAATAGTGATGATTCTGTGAGTCTACCGTTTCATTCTTTCACTTACCAAGAGGGCTTTTTTCAGTTCTTTGCTGTTACTGCTAACTTTGAGTATGTATTTTTGCTGTAAATCCTTAGAAACCTTTTCCTGTTAGAGTCATGGCTAGTAAGTTTTTCAATTTTCAAATTTTCTTCTTCCTTTGACCCAAGTATGTTAACGAGTTGGTAATTAAATGCCACTGGGTACATTTGAATTATTTTAAGATACCATCAATTTGTTAATTTTTTTCTTGCAGGCTAATGTCATCTGCATAGTTTATGCTGTTAACAACAAGCACTCTATTGATAAGGTATGAATGTGACTTTTTTCCACTATATTTTGTTGTATTTCAGTGGGGGCACTTTCAGAATTGATCCTCCATTTTAGAATTTTGGGGGTCCAAGGGCAGACTGTTTTTCAAAGAAGGTCTTCATCATGGGTTAGCTCTTGTTAATTTTCATTTTAGGTAACAAGTCGATGGATTCCTCTCATAAATGAAAGAACGGACAAAGACAGCAGGTATTTTTTTCTATCAAACTCTGTACATTGAAATATTTCAAACTTAAAGAAAAGTTGCAAGAAATAATACAATTAACATCTGTAAACTATTCACTTTGGCCCACCAGTTATTAACAGTTTGCCATATTTGCTTTATCTATAGATCTGTTTATACACACACACACACACACAAGCACATGCACACATATACCTTTTTGGGGAGGAATTACTTGAGGCAGCACATATATTTGAGAGCAAAGTAGAAAATTGAGCTCTGATACTATAATGTGCCCTTTCTCTTGAGATGCCCTTTTGAGGAGGTTTGGCATTCCCCCAGGTCATTGATTGCTCACCGTGTGATGTGTGCAAAGTGCAGGACTTGGAGGAAAGTGAGTGGCCTTTGAAATCTGGCTTGGCCGCTTATGAGCTTTAAGAGTTCATAGAGCCTTATCTCCTCATCTGTAAGTGGAGATGAGGATAGTACTTCTCTTGGCTACGTGTAGTTATTTTGGGAATCCAATGAAATAATGCATGTATAGGTGCTTTATAAGTTCTCTGAAATCATTAGTTGTCTTCATTTCTGAATTCACACAGGAAGATTTCTTTGAAAGTCTTTGGAAGATATATTTGTGGCAGGAAAAAAGCAAGAGAACACACATTCTGTATTCTTCTGATTAGAATGGTGGTTCTTTATGTTTGAGTTTTAAATCCAAATGGAAACAATGTTTTCTTGTAGTATCATTTAATTGAACATGTTATTTGTGAAGCATTTGAGCCTTTTAAAAATTTTTTATTGAGGTATAATTGGCATATGACATTATATCAGTTTCAGGTGTACAACATCATGATTCAGTATTTGTATATGTAATGAAATGATCATCGTAAGTCTAGTTACCATGTCACCACACAGTTAACTTTCAGATTTACTCCTTTGGCAACTTTCAAATATGTTCTGTATTATTGTTGACTGTAGTCACCATGATGTGCTTTATATCCCCGTGGCTTATTTATTTTCTAATTTAAAGTTTGTACCTCTTGACCCCCTTCACCTGTTTGACCCACTCCCCACCACCCACTCTCCTCTAGCAACCACCATTCTGTCTTCTGTATCTTTGATCTTTTTTTTCAGATTCCACATACAAGGGAAATCATACAATATTAGTTTTACTCTGTATGACCTAACTTCACTTAGCATAATTCCCTCAAGGTCCATCCAGTTTGTTGCAAATGGCAAGATTTTATTCTTTTCTGTTTCTGAATAATATTCCATTGTGTGTGTGTGTGTATGTGTGTGTGTGCGTGTGTAGTACATCTTTATCCATTTATCCATTGAAGAACACTTAGGTTGTTTCCATATCTTGATAATTGTAAATAATGCTATAATGAACATGGATGGGGTGCATATATCTTTTCATGTTAATGTTTTCATTTTCTTCAGATATATGCCCAGAAGTGGAATTGCTGAAACATGGTAGTTCTGTTTTGAATTTTTTGAGGAACCTCCATGGTGTTTTCCATAGTGGCTGTACCAATTTACATTCCCACCAACAGTGCATGAGAGTGCCTGAAGGTTCCCTCTTCTCCACATCTTCACCAACACTTGTTATTTCTTATCTATTTGATAATAGCCATTCTAACAGATGTGAGATAATACCTCATTGCTGTTTTGATTTGCACTTCTCTGATGATTAGTGATGTTGAGCATCTTCTCAAGTGCCTGTTGGCCATCTGTATGAGTTTTTTTGGGAAAAATCAGATCCTCTGCCTACTTTTAAATTGGATTCTTATTTCTTGCTATTGAATTTCATGAGTTCTTTGTATATTTTGGATATTAACCTCTTACTGACATATTGTTTACAAATAATTTTCTCCTATTCAATTGGATTTTTCATTTCATTGATGACTTCCCTTGCTGTGCAGAAGGTTTTTAGTTTGATGTAGTTCCCCTGTTTGTTTTTGCTTTTGTTGCCAGATCCAAAAATTCATCACCAAGACTGATGTCAAGTAGCTTATGCTTTTATTTTCTTCTAAGAGTTTCATGGTTTCAGGTCTTACATTCAAGTCTTTAATCCACTTTGAGTTAGTTTTTGTGCATGGTGTGAGATAGTGGTCTACTTTCATTCTTTTGTGTGTGGCTGTCTACTTTTCCCAGGACCACTGTTGAAGAGACTGTCCTTTCCCTATTATATAGTCCTGCCTCCTTTGTCATAAATTAACTGACCATATTGTGTGGCTTTATTTCTGGGTTTTCTATTCTGTTCTATTGCTCTATGTGTTTGTTTTTATGCCAATACCATACCACTTGACTACTGTAGCTTTGTAATATAGTTTGAAATCAAGGAGCATGGTGCCTTCAGATTGGTTCTTCTTTCCCAAAATTGCTTTGGCTTTTCAGGCTCTTTTGTGGTTCCATACAAATTTTAGGACTGTTTGTTCTATTTTTGTGGGAAAATGTCATTGGGATTTTGATAAGGATTGCATTGAATCTGTATGTTGCTTTGAGTAATATGGACATTTTAACATTATTAATTCTTCCAATCCTTGAGCACAGGCTATCTTTCTATTTCTTTGTGTCTTGTTTTGTCAGTAACTTGCAGTTTTCAATGTACAAGTCTTTTCCCTCCTTGGTTAAATTTGTTAAGAATTTCATTTTTTTAGATGCAATTGTAAATAGGATTGCTTCTTAATT
Source organism: Camelus bactrianus (assembly GCF_048773025.1). Lineage (NCBI taxonomy): Eukaryota > Metazoa > Chordata > Mammalia > Artiodactyla > Camelidae > Camelus > Camelus bactrianus. Next base: position 37,041,684 of record NC_133554.1, on the reverse strand, counting down.
TCTCTTTCTGATAGTTTTTTTTTTTTTTTTTTAGTATATAGAAATGCAACCAATTTTTGTGTGTTGGTTTTTACCGTACCACTTTACTGAATTGGTCTGTTCTGACAGTTTTTTGGTAAAGTCTTTAGGGTTTTTGATACATAAAATCATGCCCTCTGCAAATAGTGACAGATTTAGATAGCTTTTATTTCTTTTTCTTGCCTAATTGCTCTGGCAGGGACTTCCAGTACTTTGCTGAATAAAAGTGGGGAGAGTGGGCATCCTTGTCTTGTTCCTTGAGTCTTATTTTAAAATATTAGGAAAACCAGACTAATATCTATGTATTGTACACATCTGGCCCTTTACTTCATATTTTAGATTTTTGTTTTTAGTTGGGCATCTTTATGCCTTGAAACTCTAAAGATCTGTTTCAAGACAGATGAATGTGGTGACTGACCACCTCCCGTATTTACTTTGTGACTGAGGTGGCATGTACATTCTGTATCTTGCAGCTCTGAGGGCTCCTCCATATGCAGAAGTAGGGAGAGTAGTGTAAGGAATCCCTCTGTATCTGTCATCCAGCTTCAATAATGAACAACACAGAGCCAGCCTTGTTTCATTTATTACCTCTCCCCTTGGGATCATTTTGAACAAATCAGACATTATCTCATACTGTGAATATTTCAGTATATATCTCTGAAAGATAACAAATGACTGCATTTTAAAATGCCGGTCAGATCATGTCATTCCCCTGCTTATAACCCTTCTGTGGCATCCCATTTTGCACTTAACACACTCTCTGATGCAGCTGTACGTTGTGTTCTATCTGGCTTTTGCATCCCTCTCTGGCCCCATTTCGTACCCCTTCCCCTCTGAGCAGTACTCTCCAGCCACTCTGGCATTTTTCTGTTCTTTGGACTCATGGGGGTGTTTTTTTCAGTCTGGGGCATTTGCACATGCTATCTGTCCCTTTTTCCCGGTCAGCTCTTTCTTGGCTCTTTACATGGCAGTTTCCGTTTCATCCTTCACTTACTAGCTCAGGTGCGACCTTCTCAGAGAGATTTTTCCCAATTGCCGTGTATAGGTAGCCCCTCCCATTACTTTATCCCATATCCCCCTATTTATTTCCTTCACTGCACTTACAGAATTGGAACATATGTTGTTTATTTCCTTATTGTCTGTTACCTGATTTTCACTATTAGAATGAGCAGGGACCTTGTCCATCTTGTGTCATTAATGCTTAGAACAGTACCTGGCTTATAATAGGTACTCAGTAAATGTTTGTAGAGGATGAACATGCTCTCTAGGTGGCTTGAGCTGCCTATAGTAGAGTTTCATATTGAGGAGATTAAATAAAGCTTATTAGTTAGAACAGGTTATGATGTACATTAAAACATAAATCCAATGTCTTTTGCCTTCCTTATTACAATGTGCCCTGTTTATTTCAGGCTGCCTTTGATATTAGTTGGAAACAAATCTGATCTGGTGGAATATAGTAGTATGGAGACCATCCTTCCTATTATGAACCAGTATACAGAAATAGAAACCTGTGTGGAGGTATGTCTTGTCATTTGATTTTGAGATTTACCGTTGGTGAATTCTCACTTAATTGAAGTTCAGGATAGGAGTGGGGGAAGATGAAGATGTGGGATGGAATAAATTTCCTGTTGTTTGTGAAGTAATGTAAACCAAATAAAACAGACCTTGATGTTGGCCTCTGAGCTCTTTGTAGACAATCATATTGTGATAATCCACTAAGAAAAATGCATTTTTCAGTTTCTTCAAGGAATCTTATTATTACCTTATATTGATAGTTTTAAAAATGTATTTAGCTCTCATAATTGCTTTCGGAATGAAAAATTTTAAACTTTCTTTTCAGTGTTCAGCAAAGAACCTGAAGAACATATCAGAGCTCTTTTATTACGCACAGAAAGCTGTTCTTCATCCAACAGGGCCCCTGTACTGCCCAGAGGAGAAAGAGGTAAACCCTCCATCCTGCCAGGCTGTGTCAGTAGGGGCTGGAATGTGTAGGTAGTAACTCTATTCTGATAGTGATATTAGTAATTCTTTTTTTTTAAATTATTATTATTTTAAGATTTTTTTTTTGGTGGGGGGAGGTAATTAGGTTTATTTATTTCTTTATTATTTTTAGAGGAGGTACTGGGGATTGAACCCGGGACCTCATGCTTGCTAAGCATGTGCTCTACCACTTGAGCTATATTCTCCCTCTTGATTTTTAGTAACTCTTAAGTATTCATCTAAAATGCTGAAATTTTAATTTATTGGAAGTCCAGGGACTTAACTAATGGTCTACTTGCTTTACTATTATAAAATTCATGAACTTGAAAACACAAAGAAGTGAAAAGCTTGTGTAGTTATTTGACGTGAGTACAACATGTAATACAACTTGATACTCCCTTTTATTTCATAGCTTAGAAACACAGTAATTCCTTAATGAAATACCTAAATTTAAGAATATTTCGCCATTGACTTAAACATTTTTTTTCATCGAGCTATAATTCCCCATAAAATTCATCCTTTTGACATGTGCAATTCAGTGGTTTTTAGTATATTCAGAGTGTTGTTCATCCATCACCACTATCTGATTTGTGAGCATTTCAACACCCCAAAAGAAACCCTGTACCCATTAGCAGTCACTCCCTTTCCCCTTTTCCCTCAGCTTTTGGCAACCACTAATCTACTTTCTCTCTCTGTGGATTTGTCTATTCTGAACTTTTCATATAAATGGATCATATAAGATGTGGTCTTTTGCCTCTGGCTTCTGTCACTTAGTGTAATGTGTTCAAGGTAAATCCATGGTACAGCATATATTAGTATTTCATTCCTTTTTATGGTGAAATAATGCTTCATTGAATAGCTATACCACATTTTGTTTACCCATTCATCTGTTGATGGATATTTGGGTTACTTCCTGTTTTTGGCTGTTGTTAATGGAGCTGCTAAGAACATTTGCACTTAAGTATAAACACCTGTTTTCAGTTCTTTTGTGTGTTTATTTATCAGTGGAATTGCTAGGTCACATGGTGGTTCTTTGTTTAACTTATTGAAGAACCACTAAACTATTTCTCCACATCTTTGCCCACACTTGTTATCCATACCCCGACGTTTTTGTTTGTTGGTTTGTTTATAGCCATTCGGGTAGTTGTGAGTGGTATCTTGTTTGAACTGCATTTCTGTGTTGGCTAATGATATTGAACATCTTTTCATGTGCTTATTGGTCATTTGTATGTCTTCTTTGGAGAAATGTCTATTTTAAGTCTTTTTCCCATTTCTTGATGGAGTTATGTTTCTTTTGTTGTTGTTGAGTTTTTAAGAAGTAAAAGTTTGGGGGGAAAAAAGTTTCCTGAAAAGATTTTTTTCAGAAGTTTATAGTATATGTGAGTGGTTGGAGGGCTGACCCACAGACCAGATTTGACCTGCCACCAGCTTTTATATAGCGTGTGAACTAAGATACACTTTACATTTTTTTATGATTGGGAAAAAAATCAAAAGGAATAAAATTTGTGACATTCAGATTTCATCATTCCTAAATAAGCTTTATGTATGCAACACAGCCACGCTCATTCCTTCACGTTTGTGCTGCTTTTGTGCTCCAGAGGCAGACTTGAATGTTGCGACAGCTCGTGTGTGATAACTCTCACCACTTACCACTGCTGCTCAGTGCCCTGCTAATTGCACTGACACAGTTTGAGCTTGGCAGCATTTCAGGTACCACTGTACTGCGACATTTTTTTTTTTATCAGTACATGCCTATCATGCCAAAACAAGAAAAAGAAGTGGATTTTCAGATGGCAAAGCAGATATATTTTCTGAGCCACAGTTCCAGCATCAGTTTTTTTTTAGATAGACCTTGATGCAATGTGCAGAGGAGGTTTCTGTGTTTCCTAATCTATTTGACTGAGCAGTTGAGGAACTTGCACCTAATCTGCAGTGTAATGACAGGCTAAGAGGCAAATATCAAGAAAAGAATCTAATATAATTCTATAAATGCCTTCCAAGTGATGAATGTGCTCAGTGAAAGTTGTACGTTTATAGATGTGCAGCACTGTTGGCAGTGTGTATCTGTGCAGAAAGACATTTTCAAAGATGAAATATGTAAAATCTCATTACAGATCAGCATTAACAGCTGAACACTTGTAACTGATTTTCATGATAGAGAACACTAACTTTTTTTTAAATTGAAGAATAGTTGATTTACAGTATTGTGTTAGTTTCAGGTGTAGAGCATAGTGATTTGGGTTTTTTTTTTTTTTTTTGCATATTATATTCCATTATAGGTTATTGCAAGATAGGAAACACTAACTTTGAATCCCATTTAAGCCAAATGTTATCCCTCTTATTCCTTTCTTCTCTTTATTAGACCTGTATAGCAAATTTATAATCAGTTATTATTATATTTTTAATCTTGTCAATAAAAGCTTTGTGGAAATTTGATTATCTCTTGCTGTGTAAGTGCCTACATGATATCCTTGATTTTGCCTGTTGGCCCCCAAAGCCTAAAATATTTGTCATGTGGCCCTTTACTGAAAAAGTGCTGACCCCTGGTATAAATATTAATCTGACTTATCCTTTAATCTGACCCTGATTTACTTTGCCTTAATCCTGGTTTATTGTCCCTTAATTGGAGTGTTTCTTTCTAACTTGCTCTTAATTCAGTATTTCCCAAATTCACCTCATAATGTCATAATAGTCAAGAATAGGTGTTCTTGTTAAAAATACAGATTCCATTCTGATTCAGCCGGGTGCTATATCTTATGATCGAGAAAATTTGGGAAATAGTCTTACTGTAGAGATTCACCTTGAGCTTAGCCCAGCAGTGCATTAAATCCCCTCCAGTACTTTGTTCTCAGTTCTTTAATTGCTACTTTTTTCTCAGGCCTATTATTAGTTCTGCTAATCCACTAATCACCCTCCTCCTTTCCCCACAAGAGTAAAACAGCTACTACCATCTGTTGTTCGTTTCTTAGGTGGACCTGCCTGAGGTGAAATCTGCAGCTTTTAGAGACTGTATGTGCCTTGTTTTATACAAGTACAAGCCTTGAGTCTGAGCTTACATCAGAATCTTTTTTTTTTTAGACAACATTAATAAACTTTTAACACAGGTTTGAAGTGGAATCATCAAAAAGATCATATTCAGAATTAAAGCCTAAACTGGACATTTGTTTCCAGTGATGATGGACTCTGTATGACCCATGGAGTCCTCTGATTACCTAATAATGAGAAGATCTGTGTGAGGGTTTTTTTTTGTTTGTTTGTTTTTTTAATGCTGAAGTGTAGTCAGTTTACAACATTGTGTCAGTTTCTGGTGTACAGCATAATCAGTCATACATATACATATATCTTCCTTTTCATATTCTTTTTCATTATAGGTTACTACAGGATACTGAATATAGTTGCCTGTGCTGTACAATATAAACTTGTTATTTACCTATTTTATATATAGTAGTTAGTATTTGCAGATCTTGAACTCCCATTTTTATCCCTTTCCAGCCCCATAACCCCCTGGTAACCATGAGATTTGTGTGAGAGTTTAGATTACTCATATGCAAAATGAATTTATTTTATTACTCTAAACATGGTTTATAGCTTTATTGAAGTATAGTTTTTAATACTTTTAAAAAGTAGTCATATTTTGGTAGTGTATTTTAAGGTGGTTAATATTTAAATATCATATTGAGCCAGTACCTCAGAGCACTTTTGGTTCTGATGCATTTCAGGCTTTAATGAAAAATGCATCACTTTATTTTTCTTCAGATTGCTTTTTTTAATGTAGCATTTTATGATGTGAGGAAAAACCACTTGTAAATAAGTTATTTTCAGAGTCTGTTTTTTGCATCATTCTAGCTATTGCTACTTTTCAAAACATTTAGATTATTATGTAACATTTTTAAAAGAAGAGTAACTACAATGTGGTCTTTATTAATCTTGAGTATTTAATATTAAGATCATATTTATAGATGCAATGTCTTATTCTAATTTGTTTTTAAAAAATTATCCAAGGTTGTAGATGTGATAGGTTATAGTCCATTTAGTACTCTTTTATAAAGAAAGCCCTATCCAGTGCCCCCTAAATGTTTGACTTCTTTTTCTGTTTTCTTTCTAAACTGTTTATATCTTGGGTTTTCCTTTTTTTGCTATATCAAATTGCTCTCCTAGAGCCCCCAGTGAAAACAAAAAAAGAAAGGATTGTATATGTTTTGTTCCTTTGCTATTTTTAACAGCATTGCTTTTATGCCTTTGAGTTTGATATGATAGCATGATCAAAACTCATCATCACGGTGAGGAGGGCATATCTCAGTTGTAGAGTGTGCCTAGCATGCGTGAGGTCCTGGGTTCAATCCCCAGCACCTCCATTAAAAATAAATAAATAAACCTGATTATCCTCCCCCCCCCCGCCCCAGAAAAAATCAGTTGGAAAAAAACAACTCATCACTGCTGTTTGCTCTGGATAGCCTATCTCAATGAAGTCAGTAAATGAAATGACAAGCACACATTTCCTCACCTTGCCATCTCATTTCTCTGATTCAGATGTCCGTGAGAGGTCTTCCTCCAGGTTTATACAATGTTCAGAGATATTCCTGAAAAGTTTAATTTTCTCAGAATTGTTGAGGAAGCTTGTGGGCCTTATTTTTAAATAGTCAAATATTTTTTCTATACACTATAAATCCTAAAACAAAAATTAAGGAAGTTGTCAAGATACTTTTCCAGCAGCCTTACTTATTAAAGTTTTACAGAGTCACAAAAGGCAAAATTCTTTTTTAAATGTATGGGAAGTTACTAAAAGCCTTTTACCCTTATCAACCAGTATTGTTTCGTTACCTGCTTGTGAATAAGTACATTTTATATCCTGGAGGCTTTGATGTACACACACGTACACACACGTACACACAAGTGACAGATCAAAACATTTAGAGAAGTTGAGATGGAAAGCGCTCACCATAGCTCAGATTCTTTAGGGAATGAGAGAGGGCATAAATAAATAAACATTTCTTCTTTATGTGACTGGAAGAATGAATCTTCCCTAAAGATGAACTTCTCTTTTGTTCATATTGAGAGGATGTGGAAATGAAGGGAGAGTTTAGCCATTTCAGATATCAGTCTAAGTAAATATTGCATCATTTGCTTAGAATGGTTTGAGTATAAATAAAAGGAAATGGCTTTGCTTTAGTTCATTTATCATGTTGGTTGTGTTTGATGTTACGTGTTTGACAGTGAAAACATTCAGAATTCTTCTCAGCCTGTTTATGAAAATCATATTTAAAAATCTCAACTATTCACATTAAAAACAATTGTTTCTTTTCTCAATGATTTATAGATGAAGCCAGCCTGTGTAAAAGCCCTTACTCGTATATTTAAAATATCTGATCAGGATAATGATGGCACTCTCAATGATGCTGAACTCAACTTTTTTCAGGTAGCCTTCTTTTATTTCAGGCATTTGTGTATCTTGGTCTCTTTTTTCTTTTTCTGAGAAAGGCTGTAAAAAATTTATTTGATTAAACAATGATATGTTGATAAACATGCATCTGTGTCATGTAAAAACTCGATTTCACATCAGGCAATTTAATCTTTACCTAGGGGTTAAAACTCTCTTATGCTTAGTAATTGAGGGGACTCTGAGAGTATAATTTCATGGTGTACGGTGGGTGTATTAAGGATGACTTGAAGTCTGAACTCTGCATTATTTCTCTTTCTCAGTTTTATATAACAGAGCTACACAAAGAGCTCTGTGTTTTAGAAACATGGTGGGGAGAGTAGGGAAAACATGTCCTTCTAAGTATGACATGTTTTACTTAATACAAAACAAAGACTATCCTAGTTTAGAAATTGTTTCTTGTCGTTGCAAGTCTTTGATTTAATATTGCTTTGTGGATTAATATTTGTATTATTTGTGGTTTTAACGCTGATGTGTTTTTAACTTAAAATTTTTTTTTTGCTAGAGAATTTGTTTCAACACTCCATTAGCTCCTCAAGCTCTGGAAGATGTCAAGAATGTGGTCAGAAAACATATAAGTGATGGTGTAGCCGATAGTGGATTGACACTGAAAGGTGGGCTAATGGTGTTCCCCCCTGCCTTTGAACTTAATATTTTCAAAATTTGGCAGAAGGTGAAAGTCTTTAGAGTATTTTCTATTTTGGGGGAGATATTTATATTAGCTAATATACCTAAAATTTAACCTGAATATTTGAGTTGGAAGAGACAGGCCATTAATGGGGATGATGATCTTAATCTTACTTTCAGTATAAATTAGAGGTAGGGAGATGGGTTGGATCTCAGGAATGCAGAGATCCATCTGTGGGTAAGAGATTTCTGAAACAAATGTATCTTAAAATTCTTCTCATAGGCATCCTTTAAATAGAAATTATTTTTAGGGAAGAAATACATTTTGTCTACCAGTCAAATTTACCCAATACAGAATGTTCCCTGTAAAATATGTTATCGAGCCACAGTGAGGTAAGAACTGCAGCTGGTAACCAGAATTTTCCATCGTATCAGTAAGTGCAGAGATGTACAAAGTGACTGCGTTTGTTTTTATCATGTAACTTTGTGAATGTCAGTATATTCCTTGGGATATGTTTTGGCCCTCTCATCCAGTTCTGTCTCTTGCTGACCCGGGTGTGTATGTGAAATGATTCTGAAATCAGCTCTGTTTCACGAAGACATTTGTGAACTCTGTTTTGATTTGACCTTCATTATGCAAAGCAAGTTCACACGTGTTCATGAGTCTGGCTCTTGCCGTTAATGTGTTTCATGCTCTTTCTCCCACGTAATTCTGTACCCTTTTCTCATCCACTGTGTTTACTACTTTATTCCAGGTTTCCTTTTTTTACATACACTTTTTATCCAGAGAGGGAGACATGAAACTACTTGGACTGTGCTTCGACGATTTGGTTATGACGACGATCTGGATTTGACACCTGAATATTTATTTCCCTTGTATGTACTTTGGCTTTCTAATTGATTTCACTTGCCAATATTTGTAAGTTTTATTTAGCACAAAGGTAGGTAGGCTTTGAGCTGCTCAAGAATAAATTTAGAATTATAGAGAGGTTTGTAGCAGGATTTCTCAACCTCGACACTGTTGACATTTTAGCCTGGATAATTCATTATTGTAGAGTCTGTTCTGTTCGTTACAGGATGTTTAGCACATCCTTAGATGCCAGTCATACCTCTTCCCCTAGTGGTGACTTCCAGAAATGTCCCCTCAGGAGGGAAGTCACCCCCAGTTGAGAGCCACTGATTTATAGCATGGCTCATACTCTTCCTCACCTTCTAATGGAGAACACAGGTATCTTTTAAAATCTGTTTTACTGAGGAAAGAGATAAAAGATGCTGGACAAACTTGTTTTCAGAGTCAAGGATCAGAAATATATTGGTTAGCATTTTTCTTTTCTTCAGTCCTGAAAATTTAGGTTTTTTGTTTGTTTGCTTGTTTTTGGTTTGTTTGTTTTGAGGGGGAGGTAATTAGGTTTATTTCTTTCTTTATTTTTATAGGAGGTACTGGGGATTGAACCCAGGACCTTGTGCATGCTAAGCATGCACTCTACCACTGAGCTGTTACCCTCCCCCTGTACCTAAGTTTTATAGGCTGTTTTTAGCTTAAAATAAAATAGTTTTTCTAAGTTTTAAGTTCTGTTTAACAGTAAGCCCAGTGTCACCCCAAAATAGGAGACTGCTTTGCTATAGGATGCCTCTTTCACACCCCAGGAAAGTGGGCTTTTCAGGAAGGTGACTTCCCAAGATCTGGCCTTTGAGTCTTTGGCCTTTTCTCTTCACTTTTTCAGTGGTGGATTAATTTTTCTTTTTATATTTTTTTTTTACTGAAGTATAGTCAGTTTACAATGTTGTGTCAATTTCTGGTGTACAGCACAGTGCTTCAGCCATACATGAACATACATAAATTCGTTTTCATATTCTTTTTCACCATAAGTGACTAAAAGCTATTGAATGTAGTTCCGTGTGCTATACAGCATGGACGTGTTATCTATTTTATATATATTAGTATCTGCAAGTCTCGAACTCCCCGTTTATCCCTACCCCCTTCCCCCACTGGTGACTGTAATTTGTTTTCTATGTCTGTGAGTCTGTTTCTGTTAATTTTTCTTTTTAATTTTTAGTATAGCATTGCTAGCTATCCACATAAGGGTTCAGAAAAGCTTTGTTGTTGTTTTTTCCTTGCCTATCATTGAAGAAGCAAAGTTTTTTTCTGGTTGGATTCCTGGTCCATTAATTAGCTCTAAGTTGAAACTTCCTTTGTCATGGTTATTAAATCTTGGCTCAAGTATTTATCAGATTTTTCAATAAACATATATTGAATGAATGAATTTGTCCCAGGTCACGTTCGTCCAGTTTTCTTTTCTGTGCCATTTATAGTGGGTAGATGAATTCTGCAGTATGTTGCTTGTTGCTTTCTAAAAGCATGGCAATGAGGAAACTCCATCTTTTATGGTTTTGTGACCTACACAAAGATCTCTTTTCATTTATTTATGTACTGTTCCTTTAATTTTCTGCAAAATAGCCCGCCCCTTCAGAGCCACCACTTGAATCTTTCTAGCCTTCTTATTAAACTCTCTGCCACTGTCCTTCACACTGCTGCTAGACTAACAGATACATAAGCACGGATTGGGCCCTGTCACTTTCCCTTCAAGGTGGGATAAATCCCAAGCTTCTTAAGCAGGTGTCAGAGGTCACTCATGATCTGCTGTGCCCTGACTCACCCCCTGCCTTCATTCTGGAGGTAAACCCCAGACCGTTTCTAGTCCGCCTGTCAGGTATCGTTTCCCACTCCAAGCTTTTGCCCGTGATGTTTTCACTCTCTCTTCCTCCCTCTCCCTCCAACCTAATTCTTGCTTCTTAACTTTCAAGTCTCAAGTCAGGTGACAGTGTCTCTCAGCAGTGCTGACACGTTCCCATCCCCAGGCCAGAGGTGTTCCCTTTCACACGGGCTCTCCCAGCATCCTTGGTTTACCGATACTCCGCAGTTGCCGCATTCTCTTGAGATAGTGAGGTTATCTGTTTTGTGGTCTGTCTCCAGCTTGGATGTGTTCCTTAAAGGTAGGGGGCCTGTCTTGTTTTTGTGTCCCTCATACCTCAGTGCATTTGATACATGTTTATTGAATGGGATTGAGGCTGTGTCAGAGGTTAAATCAGGCAGAAGTAACATCTCTTCACATCATTTTCAAATCATTACAATGTTGATATTTTATGTAGCTCATAATTTTGACTGATAATTGGTTTATAGGAAGAGCAACGCATTACAGTTTAATCAGCGTTATTTGTAAAAAAAAAAAATTGGGGGGGAGATAATTAAGTTTACTTATTTATTTTTAGAGGAGGTGCTCGGAATTGAACCCAGGATCTTGTGTGTGCTAAGCATGCGCTCTGCCGCTTGTGCTATACCTTCCCCCATTACAGTTGTAAAATGTAAAACTTTTAACACAACTTGCCCTTCAGATATTTAAGAAAACTGTTTATGTCCCCTTGGAATGAGCACTGTTATGACTCTTCTGAGAATTGCCGTACCACTCCAATGGCTTTTCCCTGGGAGAGTCTAAATGGCTGCAGCAGACATATTTCTGTCATCCTACAAAAAGACTTGTTGCAGTTTCATATTCATTTCTTAAATTTTAGTATTTGTTTAATGGTTTGTTTTACTTTCTTTTTTTTCATCAACAGGCTAAAAATACCTCCTGATTGCACTACTGAATTAAATCATCATGCATATTTGTTTCTCCAGAGTACTTTTGACAAGCATGATTTGGTAAGCTTTTAGCTGCAGTTTTCCATGGTACCTGGTGAAGTACTTTTCTGTGAATGATACAGCTCTTTTCCCTGAGCTCTAGGGGCTCATGTCACATAGCCAGAAATTACTCAACCTCTCTTAACTTCTACTAGCAAAAATACTTCTATTATTGACATAATTGTTTTCTCAAGATTAAAAAATGTAGTTTCTGATAGACTTGCATAGGTTGCTTATATATGTGTAAGGGATTTTCCTGATAAAATGTAAAGATTTCTTTTCGTTTGCTAGTTTGTAGAAGCATCTTCACTAGATTCGGGGGCTCTTGTGCTGGGAGTTACTCTCCCAGGTATTTAACACCATGTGTACTTCCTTGTGTGTCTGCAGGATAGAGACTGTGCTTTGTCACCTGATGAGCTTAAAGATTTGTTTAAAGTTTTCCCTTACATACCTTGGGGGCCAGATGTGAATAACACAGTTTGTACAAATGAAAGAGGCTGGATCACCTACCAGGGATTCCTTTCCCAGTGGACGTGAGTACAGAGCTCGCTGCTTTCCTCCCGGGTCACAGCTAGTTTAAACTTATGGTGCTTTAGATTCATTATTTTTTACGTTTGTCAGATCTTACAAAATGCTTCAACATAACTGCCTGTGAGCAGGATTTACAGTGCTGCTATCTCTGACATGAACTATAGATGTTCTATAAATTTATCAGGAAGGAATGTGTTTGCTTTGGGGTAATATACAGGGAAACAGTAATAAGTCATATCGAAGTGGAACTAAATTCTAATGTTTTGATTAAGGGAGTTGGAAACATTGTTATCACACAATTGTTATATCTTGGTACAGGGAGATCATATTTTACTTGACACTGCAGGCGTATTTTGAGGGTTTGTTGTTGTTGTTTGTTTTTAATGCAGTCCTAGACTTAGTGAGGGTGTCTACAGTCTAGTTACAGCCAAGTTGACCTTTTGTCTAGGGTGCTGAGGAAATCCCCTGGTTGTGCATAAATGACATAATTACTTTAGCCGTGGTGAGACTAACTTTCTCAGCACCGGGATCTATGCTTTCTTCAAATCGTAAGAAAGGCTAACTTATTTCAGGTGCCATTCAGTTATTTTTACACCCTTCTCAGACCTTTTCAGATTAACTAGCCAGTATTTGCAGTACAATATATAACTTGGGAAGCAGAAAATATAAAATATCCCTGCTCTGGATCTTACTAGTATCTCACTGTTCATCTGCATGGGTTTGCTCTCTCCTGGCAGATGGAGTAGTTACAGATAATTCCCGCCGCCCCCACCTGTGTTCTCCTCCCTTTCTTCTCTGCCATAAGAATGTCATTGTAGGAAAAAGAAAAGCCATAGTTAGGCACGTGGGAAATTAAAGGAGTTTGACAAAAGTTATCTGGGTCTGGTAGCAAAACTATTTGAGCTGTTATAATTTTTTTTATATAAAAATATTCACTTAGGAACTTTCCACATTTTAAACTCTTCCCTTTCCTAGGCTCACGACCTATTTAGATGTGCAGCGGTGCCTGGAGTATTTGGGTTACCTTGGCTATTCAATATTGACTGAGCAAGAGTCACAAGCTTCAGCGATCACAGGTAAGTATCCGAGTACCATTCAGTTTGTAATTAGAAAATTTTTTAAGATTCAGTTTCATAAGTAAAAAGAGTGAAAATAAACTCATCTTCATACTCTGCCCACGATTTGGTAATTTTTCTTGAGTTGAGATGTTTATCAAAAAAGGAAGAGTAGAGGTTTTACTTCCACTCTGCCCATGATGGTTCTGCACTGATGAAAATCTGGGAGGGCTGTGGGCATTAAAAGAATTTACCAGTCTACCTTGCGTTTTAATTTTCTTTAAACATTAAAAACAATGCCTGTTAACTCATGATCCTGATACTGAACTGACTGTACATCTCTCAGTTTCATAACCTGTCTCCACATTAATAAATTTTTCACAGGTCTTGTAATGTTAACCAGGCATCTTTGCCAAGGAACGTGCTCCACTTAAAGAAAACCCACAGAAACACTAGGAAATAGCAAATAAGGGGACTGATCATTTCAAGGAGTTCTTACATCCTAATTGGTAGGAAAAAATGCCATGTCTTACAGGAAACCCCATAACAAGAAGACAGCCAGTGTTAAACTGACAGAGCAAGTACCCCTTAAAGTACTTAACCAATTAGTGTTTAATTCAGCACCAAAGAGTAAGGAACAAATTACTAGCCAGCGTGAGGTTCTTTTACTCAACAAAATATGGTGAACATCTTTCTGTATCAACAAGTATACTTTATATATTGTTAGTATTAGGTAATGTGTCATCATATGGTTACTCTATAACTTAACTATCCCACAATTATTATGTGTTGTGTTTTTTTTTTAATCATTTGCAGTTTTTTGCTACTATAGTGTCTCTGGTGAGTTTTCTTGTGGTTGAATCTTTGGGTACATCTTAATGAGGCCTCTTGACCTCAGGAAGAGATGCCCCATTGCTCTGCTGGTACAACATTGTTTTCAGGGTTGCCTTTTACAGATTTACGTTTGAAAGGCCAGTTAACCTTAGAGTGCCTATCCCTTCCCATTTGTAGACCTAAGAGAGTGCAGTTTTGAGATAAGATCTTTCAGTTTATAATTTGTTATGACAATAATTTATAACTGAAAAGATAGATGGGATATAGTCTTGGCTATATACATTGCAATTTTTGTTCATTTCTGGGGTATCATTTTCCTTACAGAAAGGCACTAATTTTATGATGAAATGAATATCATTTAGTTACCAGTTTACTTTACAGCCGACTTTCAGAAATGCATCTTTTCCAGTAAGTGAGGCTCTTCTGTATTGTATTTTGTACTTTATTTCACACACAGCTTGACTGTTGCACAGTATGTTTATTGATCAAACACTTTGTAAAAATGATAAATAGCAATTGCCTATTTTGCAGAAGGTGAAATGACGGTTCAGTGGGTCCAAATGGTGCATAATTAACTTTTTTTTTCTTTTCAGTAACGAGAGATAAAAAAATAGACCTTCAGAAAAAACAGACTCAAAGAAATGTATTCAGATGTAATGTAATTGGGGTGAAAAACTGTGGGAAGAGTGGAGTTCTTCAGGCTCTTCTTGGGAGAAACTTAACGGTGAGAGTTCTCAGAAAATAGAACTTTAACCCGACAAATTTTTATAGTCATCAGTTTACATGATTTTTTCATAACCATTAACCTTTTTAGATGGTTGCTAGAACTGAGTGACCTATGGATAATAGTACAGCTAAAGTGTAACAGTAATCTCATTGAGCTGGCTTTATCTTTGCTTCATTGATGTTAGCTATCATCTGTCTTTTTTTTTTTTTTTTTAACCAGTGTTTCGATGGGGATTAAATAAATACACATATGAAAGCATCAAATACAGTGCTTGGCATGAAGTAAATGTACAGTAAATATTTTGAACTGATACTGATTCTAATTCTGACTACTGCCTTAAGTAAAGAGACTGACATTTTTCCAGATGACATAGCAGACCAAATTATAGTGTAGTGAGAATTGCCAGCAGGTGGCTCTGGAATACACTTTCCATAAAACAGTTTGCTTCCTTTCCAGCTACTGCTTTCCTTTTATGCAGAATGAATGCATCTTTTGTTTTAGACCTTAAGAACTAAGAAACAAAATCAATATCCCCTTTGTACTGGTAAATAATACATAGCGTAGGAAAGAATGTCCTTTTTTTTTCCTGTAAAATACCCACACATATACACAGAGTGCGTGTGTTGATGAAAACTAGTTACTGTAATTTTTTACTGTAAGCACTGAGATTTTTGGTTGTTTTCAGAGGCAGAAGAAGATTCGTGATGATCATAAATCTTACTATGCGATTAACACTGTTTATGTATATGGACAGGAGAAATACTTGTTGGTAAGAAATTTTCTGGCATATAAAGATGATTAATTATTGGATACATTTTTAAATGGCTGTTTGAAAACAGAATTGGATTTAATTTAGTGGCTTGTGTGATTTTTTTTTTCCACCTGGTTTATTCTTTGAAATTAATTTTAATTCCCTTGATCTGTATAGTGAAACATGTATAGATATAAGTGAAAAATTGTCTATTTGTCTGCTTAATTGTATGTTATACCACTATAAGAAAGTAAAAAAAAATTAAATATGCTTTACTCTCTCTTCTACGTTAATTTTTGAAAATTATGTCCTCTACTATTACTAGAAATTAATAATGAAAACCTTAGTGCAGGTGTGTGGTAGTTTATCTGTAATCTGAATCGAGTTTTATCTATTTAGCAAGGAGGAGTATAGTTAACAAATCTGTTAGCATAAAAAATGATTGAAAGAAGGGTATGACTGAAAACATAATATGAAATAGTACAAAGAGATGTATGTTCTTTTTGGATCCAGTCTGATTTTGGTTTGAACCCTGGTCCACCACTGATTAGCTGTGTGGCAAGTTGCTTATTCTCTCTGAGCCTGAGTTTCTTATTAAGTTAGCTAATAAGAGAAGCTCCAAACAAGTAATAGATACTAAAGAAAATTCATTCCCTTCCTTTTTCTTTTTGGAAATATTTATTCTGCTAGACAGATGATCATGTTGAATTTTATGTATACTTTGCTCTTTATGATAAAAGTTCTTTGTCAGTTTCTTTTCTTTTTTCTTTTTGCAAATAACAAAAGAATTTATTTGGCGGAGTTTTAAGAATTGGGAGACACAGATTTGGGTAAACCCAAAGGAGTGTTTGAGAGAACAGAGTCAGTGGCTGATCAGTTTCTTATTAAACCTGTTTAGCTCCCATCTTTCTCCTCTAAGTGTAATTCTACATATTGGGTGTGCAGTGAATCTTGCTGATTATTCATTTCTCTGCTTTTATTTATACAACAACTCTTTGCAAATTGATTTCTTTCATGTCTCTGAATATTCATGCTGTAGTAGTGTTTTACTTGGAATATGTTGAGTCACCTCTGACTTCACACTTCCCCGTTCCTCTCCTCAACGAAGATTCACTCTTATGTAGCTCAGTACTGAAGTTTATTCGTGTTGGATCATTATCATATCATAGATGGGATATTTCTTTAGAGGTGTTATAATAAACTTTGAAAAAGAGTAGGCAGTGAAGTAGAACAAAATAACCTTAATGTACGGTCCTTTGCTTTGTGTTTTTGATTGGTAGGGAGAAAAGGTGGTGTGGTAGAAAGAAAAAAGACTTGGGAATCATATCTGAGTTCAAATTTTGGTTTGATGATTAGTTAGAGATTAGTTAGATGTGTTATCTTTGGCAGTTGACCTAGTCTCTAGCTTGTTTTCTTGTTTATAGTATGTAGAGAATTCATGTAAAGGGCCTGCCCAGCACACTTCAGTCGCTCACTAAATGCTACTTTCTGTAGAACCTTAGTCACCATTTTTCATTTACAAAAACCAGAAGCTACTTATGTATCTACACTTCTGACATCTAAAAAACAGTCTGAAATTATGCTTAACTAGTACTTTTTAATTAAGAAGTCAAATCAGGCAAGTGATAAAACATGATGACTTTAATTATGTATGAATATTATACTTATGTTTCTCATTATCTTTCTTTTTACAAGTTGCATGATATCTCAGAGTCGGAATTTCTAACTGAGGCTGAGATCCTTTGTGATGTTGTATGCCTGGTATATGATGTCAGTAACCCCAAATCCTTTGAATACTGTGCCAGGATTTTTAAGGTTTGTTGTTCTTTTCGTCTGAGTTTAACTTTATAAAGGGTTTAATGGAATTGTAATGTGTTTTCTAACCAGGGAAATACAAGAAAATTACTTATGGAACTTTTTGAAAAGTACCTGTGTGTCCTATACCTAAAGGATCTGGTTTCATTCTGAGGTGATAGAGTCCCAGACAATTTTAAAAACAGTTTTTTCTGCACATGACTCTGATGTGCAGTCCTGGTTAAGAACCTCTGCATTAATGGAGGGTCTTGGCTGTTAGGACTGCACACCAAGAATAATAATAGAGCAAGGGAATAAACCTAAACCAGAGGCTTGAAAAATTACCAGTTACTTTGAAAACATCAACACAATTCAATAAGAGTAAAAAACTATATGTACAAAGGAATTTATTCTAGCAGTGTTTTTAATAGCAAAAACCTGGAGATAATCCAAATGTCTAACAATAGGAGGACGGTTTACCAAATTAAGATAAAATAATCCCATGAAATTTTAAGTAGCCATTAAAAATAATGGTTTTGAATTCTGAAAACATGGAAAATTCAGTATTATATTTTTAAATGATTATATCCAGCATGACTGCAACTATAGAAACATACATATATACACATACAAAAAATGTATGTGCTTAAGGACTAGAGGTAATATCAAAAAATGAAAACATTGTGCTTTAAGATAGAGGAATGTAAGTGGGTTTCTTTTTATTTCAAAGTATTGTTTCTTTTTAATAATTTCTTTTTCAAATTGCAGTGAATCTGAAGAATTGTTACAGGTTTATATTGTTTCCAGCATTAGAAAAGTGGCCCTGGTCTTACTATGCTGCTGACCTGGACCACTGCCCGTCCTTGCCTCTTACTTCACTTTCTCTTTGAAACGATTGATGCTTTGCCTATCCAGAGAAAATTTTTAGTGCACGTTTAATTAAATTTAGTAATTTCTGAACTTACCATATTTTGATTTCATTTTTTATTCTATAGCAACACTTTATGGACAGCAGAATACCTTGCTTAATCGTAGCTGCAAAGTCAGACCTGCATGAAGTTAAACAAGAATACAGTATTTCACCTACTGATTTCTGCAGGAAACACAAAATGCCTCCACCACAAGCCTTCACTTGCAATACTACTGATGCACCCAGTAAAGATATCTTTGTTAAATTGACAACCATGGCCATGTACCCGTAAGTACTTGCTCTGCCATCGTTTTCACGTTGCATGGTTCATGATAACATTGCATGCCCTTATTAGCCATGAGGGTGGAATCTTTGTCACATAGAAGTTGTTCAGCAACAGAAAGAGACTTTGTAATGAGAAGGTACAAGTTTGAGTAAATGCAAGTTTGGTTTGGGTACCATAATAAAATTATGTAAATGGTGATTCTGACCATATTTGAATATGTTTGAGCAGGCTGTAACTATCTTAATAGGATAGTACAATAAAACTCAGCCCCTCACTCAGCATTAAAAAAAAACAATGTTAACTGCAGTAAAGTGGGGTTGATGTCATGTTGCTTTACGCTTATAAGGCATTTTCATATGAACAAAAAGTTCATTTTTGTATTTTTCTGTTGATTAATTGACCTTGAGTATGTGAAAGATTCTAAAATCTTTTATTTTTAATTTATGTTTAAATTATGGGTATGTTTGAGTTCAGGATATAATGTCTTTTTTAAGTGCCATAAAAAGTAGTTGTAATTGGAATTCCCTCTATCATAAACGTTTTACATGAATGTTATGAGCCACAAATTTTATGTACATTTATTGTATATCTATACATGCGTATGCACAAGCACGTAACTGTGGTCATCGTCATAGTTTACTAACTGTCTTAAAATTGCATGGTTCTTAATGGCATTCTCCTCAAGTACTGTGTTTGTACAAATTCTGTTTTGCAACAAGATAGTTTTTCAGGCAGTGCGTTTCTCAGGACTTTATCGTTTATTCTGTGTATTGTTATGCTATTCTCTAAATTATTTTTCTTATGAAAACTACAGTATAAAATAGAGTAATACTCAAAAATTGCTATAAACTGAGGTTTCTCAGAAGGGCATTAATTTGTACAGATTTTTCAAATCAGAGTTAACTTTATTGGTATTCCTTTAATACTTGTTTTAAAAAATGCAGCAAACCCTTGAAATTCTATTTGTGTTGGAAAAGAAGTCATATCTATTATTATAAGATAAGAAAAATCTTCTTTATGTTTTGAACTTTGCTTTAAAACTCTCGTGTATGTTATCTACAGAGAGGATCATTACAGAGACAGACTCTCCCGAGACACGGGCAACACTGATAGAATAGAGAATTTGAGAAAAATCTGGGTCTTTCTAAAAACTGCTTTGTAAGTTACTTTTTCTTTGTGGCTTCTATGGGATTTTAATGATATTTTCTTATAGATGACCAAATCTCCTTTCGTGCCATAATTAACACTTAGTAACTATCCAGAAACGCACTGCTTGGTCAGGCTCACTGCCTCCATGTATATCACAGTGTCTTTTTTTTGCTATGTAAATGCACTCTCTTAATCTTATACATAACTAACTGCAACTGTGTTTTTAGATCTGCATCTTTAAAACATTTTTACTGCAACGTGTGCGAGTGTGTGTGCGTGTGTGTGTATATGATAAATGTACATACACGGACACTTGTTTACATGGTTAATCCAAAACTACTTCTCTTACGAAGCATCTCCCTGTTGCTAAGCATACTTTGCATCCCTCCTCTTTGGTGGGTGGCTCCTGTGTGTGTTGAAGAGTCAGATTCAACTTATAAAATAAAAGATGGATTCCAGTATGACAGCTGGCAGGAACGTAGTAGCAGCGATATGTTCATCGTCACAAGTCAGATTTTAAAAAGGAATGTCTTGAGCCTAGAAGAGTCTTTTTAAAAATTAATTCTTGTTTTTCTTCATGTCGGGATTAGGCATTATTGGGATGCTGCTAATCTCCACAACCATGCCACTGTGTGCTGTGGTCTCATCAGATCTCACAAGCTGAGCCAAGTCAGATTGGGCCAGTCATTTGACTGAGAAGCCTCTAAAAAATGTTCAGGTGTTACAGGAAGTGATGGCATTGATTCATCAGGGGGCGCTCTTCTGAGTGGGTTCTGCGCCAGTACCTCTTCAGGGGTGGTGTGATGGCCTTGTATGTCTGAGTGGCTCTGACCACTGAGCAGTCATTGGAGACCCCCAGCTTTGGTCGTTAGAGCAGAGGTGAAATGGGTTGGCCCACGTGCCTGTTCTAACTAGTGCAACTCCACTCAACCAGAAAGGAGTCAGAAAGCCTCCCTAAATTTCATATCTAGCATCAATTGGATCCATTGTTGATTTTTACATCCTTACTCAGAGTTTCATTCTGTCATACTTATGCTGTGTTTTGGTAGCAGATGAAATTAACCCTATATTTTGGGTTCAAGTAGAATCTTACAAAGCACTTTGATTTCCTTTGGGAGCCATGGTGCTTGATGAATTAAAGACGATGTTGTTCATATCTCCCCAGGGTTGAATATACTCGTCTTTTGATTCTTGTGTGTATTTGTCTCTCTTCTCCTTCCTGGTTTCCAGGCATGTGTGTATGCTGAGGGAGGAGGAGGAGGGAATGGCTATTTAAATGCTAGCAAACTTTGACCTTTTGGTGGGTGCTGTGGCTTACTCAGTTTTTCTTTTATTAATTTAGATGAGGGTGCCATCTATTGCTGTGCATATTTATTCCACGAAAACTCTTGTAATAATAATTCCATCCCCCCTCCAAAAAAGCAAAAGTGTTAGCTAATTTTCCAGATTTTCTATAGGGAGGGAGGAGGGATCTGTTGCTGTTGAATATATTTTTGGTAAATGTGGAATTCTGCACAACTTTAGCATGCCCCACACTGTCCTTTTCCTTAGTGTTGCTTATGCCTAAATCTTTTTTTTTTTTAAGTTGGCACACTCTGACTTGTGCCATATTTGTAAGTAAGAACTCAACTCCTGTCCTTCTGTGTGTTTTCGCAGCCATGCCCGGTTACGCTGTATGTGCACCTGCAACAGGTGTACATTTTGCATCTGTCAGAACTTCCTCAACTCAGACTTGCTGCAATCTGTAAAGAACAAAATCTTCACTGCAGTTCTTAACAGGTTCTTAACTTTATTTACTGGGTACCAGGCGTTCTGTTCAAATACAAAAGAAAAAAGCGGATAACTATTTATTATACAGATACTCACTACAGAGACAACAAGCCGACTGATGCCCAACTAACTTCCACTAAAATCCTCACTGTAGTGACGTTTAGTTTTGGAGTCATTCTTAATGTTTAAAAATTAATAGATACATTTAGGGGACTGAAAGATTTTGCCTTTTGTTTTTCCATTAAGGAGGTTAAAGTATTTTTTATATTAGAGGATAATATGTGTAGGGAGATTAAAATCTTTGGCTGAGAGTTGTAGAAATAGATGAGGACTTCGGTAAGGAAAAGACACATTGATCCCAAATGTTACACTGTGCTCAGCTTTTATTCAAATAGTACAGCTTACCAAAACCATACTAATGTGAACAGTATCTTGGGTTTGAAAAACTTCTCTATTTTTGTAATCACTTACAGTTATAATTTACTTTTAAGTATCTGGAATGTTTATTTGAAATAATATGATTTCTGGAAATGAAGATAATAATCAGTATTAAGGATTCAAAGGAATATGGAAAAGAAAAGCAAATCTATAGGGCTAGTTTTTGAAGTCTTTATAATTGAGTCCAAAACATAAAGTATGCCTAGAAAATAACACAGTTTTAAAAAGTAAGAGAAACAAAAACAACCAAAAGATAGGTTATATACATTCCCTCAAAGCAATGAACTTGGAAGGTTATGTTCTTATTCCAGTCATGCTACCTTTGTTCAAATTGATTTTACATTCTGGGGCATTGAAGAACCTATGTAATATTAATTTGTATCTGATGTCAAATTTTTATGTGTCTAAGAATGAATCAGATTTTTGAAGTCATTCAAATGTCATTGAGAACAGAGCTTGATTAAGACAGATGATCAAGCTAAATAGATTTTGGTTAGAAATGGATCCATTATTTGGACTCTCACTGGAGGCTAGGCTTTGGCTGTACCAAATGGGTAGGGTAGTTTGTGTCCACCAGCACGATAGGAGACGTAGCTGTGAAACAGAGAGATCATGTTTTATGTGAGTCAGAAACTAACTTCGAAGACATTCTGAAAGAGTCGCAGTGATGCTTTGAGCGCTGGCAGCTCTGGAATAAGAAAGCAGCCATCTCAGGTGATTGCTTTGAAGGGATCCCCCCACTCATTTGGTGGTAAAGTTCTGCCTCTGTCCTTTGAATGGCGTCTTACAAAGAGTAACACAGACAGATTCTCTCACGACAACCATGAGAAAACGCAAGGCTAGTTCAAACCAAACAACATTCAGGAGCTCCGGTGTCAGAAATGGTAGAGTTGGAAGAGGTTCTAGAATTCCTCTGGCCTAACCTTCTATGAGAATGCCTTCCTGCAAGCCTTCCTGAGAGCGAGTACTGTGTATCTGCTGATGGCTTTCCTCGTTGGAGAGGGTTTTTGCTTTTGCTTTCTTTTTTTTTTTTTTAAACTAAAATGATTTCCCTGTAACTTTCTCTCCTTTAGTTTTAATTCTACCCTTTAGAACAACATACGACTCTTCTACTCCCTCCTCAGCCTAGCAATCCTTCAGACATTTGAAGACGGCCATCATGTCTCCCCTAATTTTCTCTTCTCCAGGTAGAACATCCCCATTTCTTTCAGCCTTTTCTTGAATTAGATAGCTTAGTGACCTCATCATTCCTGGTTGTCCTCATCTGAAAGCCCCTTAGTGTTTGGAGTACCTTTTAGAAAGTGCCACTGAGAATGGAGGACAGTGCTCCAGGCGTGATCTGACCAGTCCGGAGCAGTGGGCAGTCATGTTCCAGAGTTAGGACAGCACCTGTCTACTAACGTGATGTTAACTTTTTAGCAGCCGCATCCTGCTGTTGATGCAAAGTAATCTCAGGGTAAATTGAAATCGAATTTTTTTCATATGAGCTGCTATTAGGGCAGTGTCCCTTCCTCTCTAATTGTGTATTTGATATTTTTAGTTGGCTCTTTGAATCTAAATGCTGATACATATATATCTCTGTTAAACCTCATGTTCTTCTTTTCTATCCATTTGTTCTAGCTCAGTCATTTCAAACATTATTTCTGTCACCTGTCCCATTGTATATCTTTCTCAGCACTGTGTCATTTGCAAACTTGGTAGATATGTCTTCTTTATCTTTCAAGTAATTGATAAAAAATAATGACGAATATCCAGAGACTGGAGAGAGAGCAAGCTCAAGCATGCAAGCCAGCCCCTTAGTGTTCCCCTGGAGAACTCTTTTCCCAATGACACAGTTTAGAATTCTTGGGGAAAGATTATTTTGTCAATTAAAAATATTTTATTATCCGGCCCACATTTTATCTGATTATCTTACAAGAGATTTCGTAGGGGGCTCTTTTGAAACCAATATGTAATTTCTATCACATTCCTTTGATCTACCAATGTAGTAATTTTATCCAAATAGAAAGTGACATCTATTTGGTGTCTTATTCTTGGTGAACTCACCTTGGCTCTTACTAATTGCTGATCACAAACCATCTATTTTATTCTGGAAGCTCTTGATTGTCCATAATTGCAGACTGATTCATTGTCTGCATCTTGAGTGACAGTTTTAGTTGTAGGTTGGTTTAGTCAGCTCCCCAATGAAATAGGTTGGGTGTGCATTAATGGATGAGATTGCTCATAGGAAAGTACTCTGTACGTTGATCCTCAAAGAGAAATCGGTGCATTTTGGCATATCTATTTATAAACTAGAAGTAATTTGATGGTAATGTCAGCATACATCACTGACATCTGATAATCGAGAATGGAAAGAATGAAAAAGATGAGGAGGGAAACCAGCATACTCCTTCCTGTTCCCTGGTAGTATTTCAGTAATTTTTTTTATTGTAGTACAGTGGAAATTTAGGAGTTCTGTACTAAAGTTTCTTCTAGTTTGTGAAAGGATTGTAGATGAGATAGATGAGGGTGGAGGCCAGAAACTTAAGTGCCTACAGGGTCTGGATGGATAATGTAAGTGAAAGAAGGTGGCCAAGGATAGGAAATAAAAAAGGTGGGAACTACGACACGTCCTGTCCAAAAGAGGCAGCCACCACTTGGCTCTGGCCATTGGCTGTTGTCCAGGCCTGGTGTTGCCAGGACTTGTGATTCTCTGAGACACTACAAGTCAGGATATTTATATGCAATTTACTGATCTTTAAATAATGATAATTAAATTTTTAAAGTTGGAAGTACTAATCAAAACAAAGAAAGCATGTTTACAGGCCACAAGTTTGTACCTTCAGTCTTAAGATATAGCTTAGAGTTGTGAAAATGCAGGCAAAAAAAAAAAGTATACCTAAGCAATGAAAATGTCTCCTCTAAACACCCCCACATACAATTTTACCTTTTTGTCTTCAAAAACTTGAGAAAGTTGTGGGGTGATGGGGTGAGAATGGAACCACTTACCCTATTATTTCTTGGATTCTGGCAACCTTTGGTGGTTGGTCACCATTGGTTTGCTGTGCTAGGTATGCCTTAATGTTATGTAAACTGAAAAAGGGTTCATTGATTGAGTAAAAGTCATTTAAGAATTTTTCAGTGTAAATCAATGGAGAGGATTCTTACTCAACAATAAGTCTTAAGTCTTTGGTTTTAGAAATCTGCCATGCCTAGTGTTTGATTTAGAAGTATAAATGAGCAGTTTCATTAAATGTCTGCAAAGAAATTAATAGGCAGATATTGGTACCTCCATGTTGGTCTCAAATTAGCACATTGTCTTAGTGTGCTTATAAAAGATTTTGGTCACCTAAATAGAAATTACTTCCAGAGATAATACATAATTTGGGGCCACATTCCCCTCTTTATGTCATCTTCCCACCACTTTGATTCATGCACTCAAGTACTTAAGTACCTACTTTAGATAGGATCCTGCTTTGAGCTGGGGCAAAATATCAAGATGAAAAAGATACAGACTGTATTTAAATACCTTGCTAAATATTATGTTAAAAATTTTTTTTAAACTTTGGTTATATTTCCGTGACATTATGCTAACAAAGGAAGTGCTATATAACCTGATCATGAGAGGATTTATGCCTAATCAATTAATTATACTTAAACATTTTCAACAGTTCCAACATTTCTGAAATTGTACATTTTTCCCCTAGCTATCTGTTTTTGACCCGAAGAGGCTGACTTTGTTTTTAGCTTATTTACTGATACTACATATTTTAAGCAGAAAGTAGTAATACATTTTTTTCTTTCCAGTTTAATTGATTGTATATTGATTTCAACATGTGAGAGAAGTGTTCACCTACATATCTGACATGTAACTTTTTCTTTGGTAATTATGGTCCTAGCCTTTAGATCTGGATAGGTTTATGTTTTTCTTTAGAATAATGTATAAATAGCTGGAATTATTTGAATTTAAATACATTTGGAGGATGATTAATATGTGGCCAGATGATTTAACCTTTGGCAATGCTTTCATTTGAAAAAGTGTAATTCATGTAATTGGAGAAAAATACCTTTTGATTATATTTTAATTTTCAAATACCTTTTAAATCTGAACGGTGTTAAAATGATTTTGTAGGCGTGGGCTTGATTGTTGGTTTGAACTACCCAGAAATTTTAGTTTATTAAGTATTTATTATTCTGACTTCAGAACACTCCGACTTTGCGTGAGGATGTTACTGTACTATGTGCTATGTACTGTGCTATGGCTTTAATTTGTCCCTTCCTTTAGATGTTCATTTTCATTTGTTTGTGCCACTTAGTCATTTTTTTTAAACTCCTCTTGATCCCTTTCCCAGCTGGGTTTCAGTGTATAACCCTTCCACTTCTAACCTAGCATTTCATCAGCACTGTTTATTTTACAGTGTATTATTTTGATGTGGTTTCCTTTGGCGCATATTTTGGTTTTAGGATTTCTTTCACCACGTTTTTGCATTTGCACTAGCCGTATAAATTATTTGTTCGTATTACTCCTTAAGTTTGGCAATAGCATCTTTACTTTAGCAACAAAGTGCGTAGTTGACACTGAGTATTTACAGAGATCCAAAGTTATGATGGACGG
The DNA here is from genome assembly GCF_048773025.1 of Camelus bactrianus. Classification (NCBI taxonomy): domain Eukaryota; kingdom Metazoa; phylum Chordata; class Mammalia; order Artiodactyla; family Camelidae; genus Camelus; species Camelus bactrianus. Next base: position 37,015,104 of record NC_133554.1, on the reverse strand, counting down.
TCATCATACCCATTGTATTTTTTATCCTTTTTTTAATGTATTTTTTAAAATTAGATGATGTGACACTTATTTTAATCCATTGATTAATGATGTCATTTGCTCATATTGCTTTAATAATCACCTAAGTTCCTCTACATAGTTTAAAATCACATTATTTAACATAGGAGCTCTTTTTTTTTTTGAAGAAGGGATTTTATTGTTGTTACACCAAAATGAACTGTCTTTTCACAGGATTGCCTTATAAAGAGGATAGGTTCCTAGAAATCTTAACGTTATAGAGATTCTCTTGGGAATGTTGAGTGCTTAGGATATTAAGTTACAGTAAAATACTGTATTTTAAGGAAGTGCATCCCGTGTTTTACTTTCATATGAAATGTCTGTGTTCATGTGGAAGATCCTTACAAGGCTTTTCTTTGAATTTGGATACATAATACATAGTTGTACATTTAAAATTACAGTAGAGCTTGTGTTACAGATTCTCATTATGTAAGCTGCTGCTGCTTATAATTTAACACTTTTTTGCTATTTGGTTAGTATATTAAAGGACACAACAGGGTGGAGTTTACCTATTCTGACCTTTAAGTATCAGTAGTTAACGTATAGATATTGTGTGTTTCCCATGTATCTGCAGTCATCTATAGATTTTTATTATTCTGATGCTTAGTGAATCATTTTCTTGACATTGATGCACACCTGTGTCCTTTTCCTAAGTATGTTACTATTCAGACATGCTCAGTTAACAGCTTTCTTATGATTTGTGTTGCAATTCATCTTTGTTGGATAATGTGTTGATTTCTTGACCTATTTTGAGGGACTGTATTATTAAAATATTTCATGCCTACTAGTTCAATGAAGAGAATTGTCATTGTTAAAATTATTATTAGCAGTAATGGCATTATTATTAGAAATAAATATTTTAAAAAGCTTCACCAGGTAGAAACTTTGAAAGAAATAAAATTAGGGAGATCCAGGAGACTTAAAACAAAAACTTGAAAACAGAAAACTTAACTATAGCTTTGATGACCGCAGTACAATTTTCAACTTGAGATATGTAATTGCAACTAGGGAAAAGCTATGTATGATATCTATAAGCCCTAGTAACTTTGTTATATGCATATACTGTTTCAAAGTATTATGTTACCTGGGAGGACTGATAAAGGTGACTGGGTAGAACTGCTCCTCCTGCAGTCTCTAACTTCCCTGCTTTTGAGTATGTTCTGAGCTTTGTTTCCTCTGCGTAACAGCCTGCAGTCTGAGGCAAGGCTAATAGATGTCTGGAGCTCTCTGAATGCCCCCTCTTCCTCAGATTCTGACTTTTACAGGCGCTTAGGGCTCTGCAGTGCAGGCAGACCTCATTGTATTGTGCTTCACTTCATTGCGCTTTGAGGATATGATGGTTTTTACACATTGAAGGTTTGTGGCAACTCTGCATTTTCAGATGAAGCTTATTAGCATTTTAAAGCAATATTTGTAGTATTTTTTTAATTAAGGTGTGTATGTTGGGTTTTTTTAAACATAATGCTATTGTACACATATAGACTACAGTATAGTATGAACATAACTTTTCTGTGCACTGGGGAACCAGAATATTCACGTGACTCACTTTATTGCAGTATTCACTTTATTATGAAACTGACCCCATGGTATCTTTGAGGTATGCCTGTGTCGTTTCTATATCCCATGTATAAAGTGTTGTAACACATTATATAGAACAGTATTAAAATAGCTATTTGGGACTAGCTAGAATGGGTTTCATTACATTGAACCCTTTAGACCAATTATTTTGTTTCTAGATGTTGCAATTGACAACATTCCCTTTATTTGTTACTGGTTAAATACACTGAACCAGTAAAGATTTTAGTTCATGTTCTTATATTTGCTGTAAATTGCAGAGTTCATCAAAGCATCTTGTATACCTTCTTTAAGGCATTCTCTGCAAAGTACGTAGGAATTTTGGCCACTCTGTTATATACCTTACGTGACCTTCGCACAAAGTTTTAATTTTCCTCTTTATTGCCTGAATTTTGAAGCGTTTCCTTCTCTCTGCCTTAATAAGTAGCAACCTCAGTAACACCCAGGCCCTGGCATGTTGATTGACTCCCACACCTTGTCAAGAAGCACTTGTCATTCGATCACTGTCTGGGCCCTCGGCACTTCTAAGACAGAAAGCCAGCATCCAGTACACAGGAATTTCTACCTAAGAACTCAAAAGCTCTGACAAGCTTCTCGTGATTAATTAAGGTTATATTTCAGCATCTAGTCGTTCTTTCTTATGTTCTAAAAAGAGATACTGCTGAACCTACATTATCTTATTCCACATAGAGTGGGGAAATGTGATTCTGATACATCAGCAGATTAGGAAAAAAGAACCTTTATACACACACATCCACATAAACACACATACACACATTTTTGACCTTATAATACTCATTTTGGGGAAGTCTATCTTAAGGAAACTTATTTTATTTTATTTTTTGCTCAGCACGCGCTCTACCACTGACCTATACCCACCCTCCTCCATGAAACTATTTTAAATATAGAGAAAAATCTTATGTAGAAAGGTATTCATCACTTCAGTTTCAGTCAGCAGTAAATGAAGATAGCCACCAATAGGAGGATGGAATATAATGCAGCTATTTAAAGTGGCATTTCTATAATGTATAGATACGTCCTTAGTTTTTAAAAGGATATAAAATTATATTAAGTTACACACATTGTGTTTGCAGCTATGTCAGACATACATAAATACCCCAAATTTTAATTAGTTGCCTTTAAATGACTTTAATTAGGTGACTCTAGGTGATTTTTTTTCCTTCCTACTTTTATTTTCCATGTGTAATGTGTTTATATTTTTTAATAGTAAAAAAAAAAAACTTAAGGAGAAGAATAATATGCAATAAGATATTAAAATTTACTCTAAGATAGTTTATGTGAGTCATTTGAAAAGAATTATACTTTTGAATTGTGGGAGAGTTACTTTTGCTCAAGTTTAGACATGAACTAGGAAGCAGCTTTATGAAACTGTTACTCTGCTTCTGCTTGAGACCTGAGATGACAACTGTGACTCAGTTCTTAATATGTAGGAGGTACAACTAAGACCACACTATGCTTCATTCAGGCATTGTCAGTTGAGCAATGACAAATGTGCCGTTCATTAGAAACGCATTCTCTTTTGTAAGGAGAGCCTGGTTAGTGTAGCTCTTAAATGCATATGGTGAAGGTATAAAATAATTCTCTAAGTAGCTTCCTGTCTAAAAGTAGTTTTCCATATCTAAAAATATCTTAGCTACTGTGACATGGATGGAGTCATTGAAATATAATTTATGAGTTAATAGTTGCCTCGAGTTTTTAAACTAGCTGTATCTCAAACACATACCTATATTGTTTCTCATCAATAAATATGAACTACTGTTTTGTCTATTGAAGGCTATTCTATAACTTGGGGAAATAATACTTACTGTCTTTAAATGCAGAAGAAAGCTAAGCAGTAAAGTCAGGCAGAATACATTATTTCATGACTGGTAATACTGTCTCAAAATACAGCAAGGGGAGCTGTGTGGAACAGATTCCATACCTGAAGAGTATTTATGAGAAATCATCTCAACTGATGTTATTGCCATTATAGCTAACATTAATCCTAACCCCTTTCTTCCTTAAATTAAGAAATAAGTGTAAAAAAAAAAATTCTCCGTCAGTGAAGATGCATGAAAACCACAGAGACCCCAAAGCTGATGCAAAACTCTAATGCACTTTTAGCCTGTGCACTTCATAGCACTAAGTTCTTACGTCTCTGCTGACTTGGAGTTGTAAACTTTGACACTCTCAGCCTAGGTCCATGACAGTCTCTGAGTTTGGGATGTTGAACTTATTTGTTTTTTACAGATGTGTGTTTGCAGTTTTTAGTAGTCTGAAATTAGAAGCATCTCCACACTTCATGACTAATAGTTGTTAGCCTCGTTTTGAGTGAGGACTTCTGGTCACCACATATTGTCAGGTACTGGGATTCTCTTAGTGTTTCAGATATACCGAGACCAGCCTCTGGGGGGCATATGGAGAATGTGTATAACGGCCTTAGGTTTTTTGCCTGGTATGTGAGTGTTTTTAAAAGAGTATATATTTATAGGTAGATTTTTTAAGTTTGGTACTTTTCTATAGAATACATTTATTTTAAATGTGTAGAAAGCATGAGATGCCTCAAAGAGGGTGGCAGCTCTATTTATGTGTGGGATGTTTAATTGAGAGATCCTATTTTCAGTCCCCTTCTTTTGTGAGCTGTGCTGTGAACTACAAACTGTGCATGTGTACAAAAGGTTAAGAGCCCGGGTAGCTGAGTGGGGTGCCGTGCTGTTAGCAGACGACGAAGGCAGTGTTACTCACCAGGTGCACGCCGTCAGCTCTGTAGAAGATTCCATCTTCATGGAGTCATCTCATGGTCCACTTTTTCTTGAAGCCAGGTAACAGCTCCCACAACCAGTGGGTTGGCCTTGTTGGAGTTTTTCCAAGTGGAAAAACTAAAAACCTAAGCTCTTTTCTTCCCTAACTTTTTTTTTTTTTAAATGAAACATTGCCTGTTGGAAGAACTAACTTGCAAGGTGGAATGAACCCGTGTTATTACTTTGCTCTGTAAAATAATAATTACATAAGGAGTGATTTTTTTGTTTGTATTTTTGGCTAGAAACTGTGAAGGATAAGAAGTTGAAGTGCTGTGTGTCGTTTAACTGTGGTGATAAGCATGGAGCACTCTGCTTGTGTTATAGACCTAATTCTTAGGGAGGTACTGAGTGCACCTTTTGTGATAACTAATCTGATTGTTCACTCTGACCTTTACGGAGACAAAGTAGTTTTGTACAGTTTATATTCTTGGCTCTTAACTCTTTTGCATATGTCAGTGTCTTGGCCTTTTAATGATGCCTGACTCTTGCTTCAAATCTGTTTAACATAGTTATAAAATAAGCTAGACAGTCTCTCTAAGCTCTTAACTCTGTAAGTTTTCTACATCACCTCAGTTGCGTTCACTTAACTAAAGTGTCAGTGACACTTGCTCTAAAGCTTTTTCCTCTTCATGGTAAGCTGTCATACTTGAGGCCCTTGAGGGTGCTTAGCAGCGTTATTAACTGAGCATGCTCACAAACTCAGTTTGTGATACAGGCTGTCCCTGTTCTTGTCATGCATAGTATGGCTTCTTTTATGTCATGACCTTTCAGTCCATCATGTTACATTATGTCCTTTAGTTGGTACCATCATCACTGCCTGTCTGACTAATACCAGGGTTTGGTTTGGTTTGTTTGGTTTTTTTTTTTCTTGTTCTTTCTTCAATCAGCAGTAACCAAATTACATGTGAACTGGTAAATCTTTCCCCCTCCCCCTCTGGAATTTCTTTTGGTAAACTTTTATGGGGCTCAATGTTTCCAAAGTCGATTTTAAGCATTGCTCTTAGAAAAGTATTGTCACTTGTCACTTAACTGCTTACAAGATAGCTTTTGGTTGGTTCCTGGGGGGCAGGAGATTGCACATCAAGTTCCATGAGATTGACTCTCAAAATTGTGAAGTCTCAGTCTTACCTCTCATTTTGAAGGACCATGGTGGTATTAAAAATTGGCAGTTTGATTTGTCTAAGTTCCCCATTTCCCATGTGAAGAAAATGTCTAACATTTTAGATGTCGCTTCCTCTCAAATAATAACTAATTGTAAAGACGTTTGTCTTTATTAATGTGTAAGATAATGGTTATCTAAGCAATGTACATGTGGCTTTATTGATACATGTTTTTGAGGAACAGTACTGTATGCAATTAGCCTGACAAGTGTGCTAATACTTCCCTAAAAGTAGACTGTTAATATAACTTTTTTTTTCCATACTAATCTTGTTTTAAACATTAATTATATTTTTTGACTACAGGCACGTGACACAAGCTGACCTCAAGAGCTCCACGTTTTGGCTTCGAGCAAGTTTTGGTGCTACCGTTTTTGCAGTTTTGGGCTTTGCTATGTACAAAGCATTATTGAAACAGCGATGATTTGAGAAAAAAAAAATGCTGGCCCTACCAAAAACAAATACTTTTATGTACATTCTGAATGCTTTAAATTCCGCTAGAAATACTGAGATATTTATACATGCAGAGTTACTTTATTAATATTTGTAATTCATGCATTAGAGTATTTTAATGCTAGTTATAACTGCAGTATTGGCTGGCATATGGAAAGAAACAGCTTAACAGCCAAACTAAGGTGGCTGAATTTCAGAGGCCAAAAGGGAATCTTTTGTAAATAATGTACATATTCAGGCAAGATATGGTCTCCCAAACTGAGTTCTAGGAATGACGTTTCTAGACGTTTCCACGTGGTGTTTGCGCTCAAGTTGGCTCACTCTCCTAGGTTTAAGTCAGCTCAGAGATTGTATTTACTCATTGATCACTTATTTATTTCACATTTACTCAGAATGATCTTTGAGTACTTTCAGTACACGAGGCACAATTTGCCATTTTCTCTCCAGTTTTAAAAAACACAACTTTCTTTCAGTGCTGTCCCTCGCGGTAGTCCGGCCTCGAAGCCATCGTGTGGTCTAGAAAATTGTTCAGCTGAGTTGTGAGGCTCTCCTCGAGGGAAGGAGTAAGCTGAAGGCAGTTAGCAGAGGTGTCACCTGTGCGATTCTGTGGCTTCCTTTGTCAGGACGTTGAATTTTATAGCCCTTTCAATCAAATGAGAAAAAAGATTTGTATATTATCAGTGTTTTTAGTTTAAATAAACAGTCGCCATTATTACTATTGAATTTTCTCCCAAAGTGTAAATCATCCTATAATGGCCCTGTCTGTTAATAGCGTATTACAGTAGCTGCATGTGCCATGAAGCGTGCTCCCTCTGGCTAGGATAACCTAGAAGCAGCCCTTTTTTAAATGGTAAAATAAATCTAATGAATATAAACTCTCATGATAAACCTATTTTTTTCCATCATTGACCTTTTCAAGTATTTAAATAAATAACTGCTGTGTATTGTGATCTTGAGTTTTTTTGTCTTACGAAAGTAAATGTTTCTGTACAGATGTGTATGAAATCCTCTGGTTTCTGTCTTTCTTATATTGCAAATTATTTTTTTATACAGAAAGATAAGACTTACTAGGAAAAGACCAGTGTGATTTGTACATATAAGGGGAAATCTGTTTTAAAGGTGTGCGGAAATCTATTCTTAGAAAAGGCCAGTTGTTTTTTCCTACACATACATGACCAGTGTGGTTTTTGCTGTGATTTACATGTTTACTTTCTCCTGTAACATGGGTTTTTTCCCCTTTGCTGTTCTGAGGGATGTTTTCCCCTAAGACCACATTCCTTGAGCAGCTAGGAAGAGCATAATTTACTAACTATAAGCTTGTCAAATAGTATGTGCCCTGTTTACTTGTGTACTTCCCTGCCTCCCTCCCTCCCATTTTCATTCAGAATTTGAGAAGGAAAACTAAGCAAAAATGGGGTGACTCCTCATTTTCATTATTTTTTGAGAGTTACCTCATTTACCAGATAAATTTCAGGTACCCAGCATCCAATGACGGTTAATTCTCTCCTTCCAAGTTCTTCCCTGTTCAGACTGAAATACTGTTTTAAGTGAGTATGCCTTGTAGATTGTTGTGGTTGTGAGAACCAGAGCAAAGAGGGTAGTTTCTCCAAGAGGAGGAAAGCAGCGTGTTCACACATTTAGATTTTTTTCTCTTCATCTTTTCATCGGACGCTTACGAGTCTGATTCACAGGAAGACAGACCGGCAGCGGCCCTGTTTGCCGCCTGCTCTTGACACGCCCCCTCCCTGGAGGCAGCCTGCAGAGGGAATGCCCGCCGGATTCTCCTCTTTCACCCCCAGGCTCCTGTGGATCTTTTTCTTTATTTCCAATCCACTTGAGGGACTGGTTAACGTGGGGAAGCGTGTGGATCAGTACAGTGATGGGCTTCTTCTCATTTCTACCAGTTACTCAGAAGATGCAAGCTGTAAGGGCACTAAGGAAAAATGGGAACGGGAGGACTGAAGGGAAACCTTTCACTTTGCACCAATTGCATTATCTTTTAAATGGATAATTCTGAGACTGCTTGCTACAGTGTTTTAATGAATTTTGAGGTGGTCCTGTGAAGAAACATCACTTTGAAGGTTTGTAGTCCCTTGGCAGAAGGTAGTAACTTAACCTTAATTAGCACGTCAAGGGTCTGTTACTTCTTACCATTCATACGTCTTTCTCTTTCACAATTTGACCAAAGAATGATCCACGTCGCACATCATCAGAGCTTACGAGTGTGACAGAGCAGTGGGTTCTGATGGTAGGAGTCTGGGGAGCACAGAGCCATCCTGACATGGCCCATGAAAGAAGAGCTAGGCGGGTGGTGGGGATCTGTTCGCCCAGATCTCTACATCACCTGTCAGGGAAAGGCACCAAAGAGGACGCACCGTGCTGAGCCAGTCCTGAATGAAAGCAGAACTTTCCTGACCTGAGGGAAGGCAGCTGGATGATGACTAGCAGGGGGGAAACGGAGGTAAGTGCTCAAACTGCTTAGAGCATAAACCTTTCCTACCCAGGCCCTCACAATGTGACTTGTGTTAGCTCTGATGCTCCTTTTGGCTGAATTGTAAATGTCAGTGTGAAAGTGTCTCTAAAATATGTAAGCAAATCTTAAAAATGGGTATGTGACCTAATTTTCATTAGTACGCTTATTTGGCATCATCCTCAAATTTTTAATAGTCCGTGTGTTTTCAGGAAGCTGATTCGAGACTAGATGCTTTTTGAGAAATACCACATGTCAAGATGCTAAGTTCAAATTTAACGTTTATAGCATGAGAATGCTCCAGGCAGGTAGCCTGACCGTTCCAAAATCCTTGATCCCCAGGTTCACAGTCCCAGTAGCCCACTTAACTAACACCTCCAAGCTTGCCAACGAATTCTTGTCTTTTTAACTCTATTTATCAAGTCTCTATCAGTGAGAGCGAATGTCTGTTACCTGTTTGGCTCTCAGCTCTGTGGAGGTCTCTGACCTGTGAGTATCACAGTTACATGTCTCAGATCTCTCTTAGCGCATCCCAAATTCAGAACCTATGTCCCCTTGCCTCCCGTGGCACACTCACACTTGTCACACCATTTGTCCCAGTTATTTTGGATTCAGAAAGCACCAAGCACCTTACTAGAAGGCGAGATTTTGACATCATTAGGAAACAGTTCCTACCTCTGTAGTGCCCTTCTGGTTCCTAGCAATTTTTTACAATGATGGTGTTTTGCTCTGCGAATTTTCTCTTCTCCTTTAGCGTAGTCAGTTGCAGAAGTCAGACAGTGAAATCGACAGATTGTCATTCCTTCTGGTTTTGAAAGCTGTGTGTCTGATGCACGCACACAAGGAGGCGTTGCCAGTATTATCTTCACGCATTGAAAAATCCAAATTCCGTAAGAACACCTCCTCTTCCAGCATTTTCCTATTCATAGTTTATATATATATCTTTTATGATCAGATAACCCTTGGAAGTGTCTGTTACTGAATCATATGGGTCTATGTGCTTTGATGTAACTTAGAGGGTCACAAACTTTTTTTGTAAAAGGTCAGATAGTACATAGTTGAGACTTTTTCAGCTGCTCAACTGTGTCATTGTAGGAAAGCAGCCATAGACGTTATGTAAACAGGTGAGCATGACTGCATTCCAATAAAACTTTATTTATAGGCACTGAGATGTGAATTTTGTATAATTTTTACTTGTCAGAAAATACTCTTATTTTGATTATTTTAGCCACTTAAAAATGTAGAAACTATTCTTATTTCACAGGCTGTAGAAAAACAGGCTGTGAGCCAGATTTGACCAACTCCTGGTGTAACTGATGAAAGCATTTAGTAATAAATGCATAGCAGTGGGGGTGGGTATGGCTCAGTGGTAGAGCACGTGCTTAGCATACAGGAGGTCCTGGATTCAATCCCTAGTACCTCCATTAGGAGAGAAAAATACACATATGGTGGTGCCTAGACCTGCCTTTCGGCAGAGCCTATGAGTAGGGGAATTCCAAGAGCAGGTACCTGTGAGCATTGCAGGCACCCCAGAACAGTAATAAACGCATAGCAGATTTTTTTTAATTACCTGTAGTTTTGGAATTTGAAAAAGCGTCCTACTAGGAAGAACTTAAAACTACTGTAGTCATGTTTTATTGTAGGGAGGGAAACTAAGATTGGAGCTGCAAGAAGTGTTTATCTCACTTTTACTGGTGGTATTGTTCACCAGAACTTGGTGCTCTAGCTGAGTCGGAGGGCAGTGTGGCATCAGAAGGTAAAGGGAGCGTGGAACCCGCTTCTTCGGAGCATTCAGCCGTGCTTTTGGTACTTTGTCCATGTGTGTTTCCCATTTGTGTGGTTGTGTAATTGACATGCCCAGAAGGTAAAACAACCCCACAAGAGAGTTTAGTTTAAAGTCTAGTTTTCTGGGGACTGTCCCCTTGTGCGCATGACAATGAGATAATGCTTCTTATTTCTTTAGATTTTAAAGTCAAAATTTCAGAGCTTAAATAGACCACAAAGACCATCTGTCCAACTTCATGCTTTTATAGTGTAAACTGAGGACAAAGCCACACTGTTAGTCTGTGCCTGAGCTAGGCCCGGGAACCCAGATGTCCTGGCCCCAGTTCAGCACTCCTTCCACCATAGGAGCCAGCCTCCACAACTTGCCTGGGTTTTATACTGTTAGTAAATATGCTGGATGTTCTGAGTAAAAAAAAAAAAAAGCCAGGCCTGGGGGAAAAAAAGAGAGAGAGAAGAAAGAAAAAAAAAACAGTGAAGAGTTTTGACATTTCTATTACTAAGAAGGGTTAAAGTTGGCAAAGCAAATTTTCTGGACGCCTTTCAGTTCCTCTGAGGCATTTTGCCTTCCCTTCTGGGAGCTGTCACCGGGTAATTGATGGTGTCTATTTAGAGGAGTGCAGGCTTGGCGGTTAGGTTTATTTCAGGTAGAGATAATTGAGGGAGGTACGGATGTTAACTATTCTTTTAAAGGCACTTTTTATGATTTTTATTTAATTGTTCTAAAATTGTTTATTTTGAAAAAAAAATACTGTTTCACTTCTTATTTGTAAATGGAAAATTACCTTGGAACAGGGGTTTTAGAAGAGGGAAAAGCTGCTAGTTTCTGATTAACTCAACTGTTTTTTGTCACTGCTTCTCCCGTCTGCCTCTGGGATTTCTATAATTGCAGCCTCTTTTATCCCAGCAGGTTCTGTAGCCTGTCTGGAGCATAAGGGGCTGACTGTGTCTACATATACTTAACTTACTCTTTTGTTCCTGATTCTCTCGGATCTCTTACTTTCCCCCCAGATTCTCAGACTGTGGTCACAACGCCTGGGAACTTGTAAGGAATACAGTTTTCAGGCCCCACTCCAGACCTACTGAATCAGAAACTTGGAGACTGGGGCCCAGCAAAATGTGTGCTAACAACCCCCCACCCTGTGATTCCTGCAAAAGTTGGAGATCCGCCTCATTGGATGCTGAGTTAGAGGAAGTTCCGTACAACGTCTTTTCCCTTGAAGAAGTTACAGTCTATTTGGATAACTAAGTTAACAGTGGTTATGTTTTTTTTTTAAGACAGTAAGTTAATTACATGTAAGTATAATGTTGATTTAAAAAGGGAACACACCTAATGTCTTCCTTTTCCTCTTGTGATAAAATTCAAATCTTCAGGTAGTTTACAAAGCCCAGCAGACCTGGCCCCACACCTTCTTTGCAGCCAAATCTATACTCTCCTGTCCAACTACACGCTAGTCAAAGAGGTCTTCTTTCAGTTCTAAGAATGCACCTTGGTCACTCTCTGTTGAGTGCTTTGCCACTTGCTGCCTCCGTCTAAGACCACGTCCTCCGAGCTTCTCGTCATTGGGTCTTGGAGGGTCAAGGCCCTTCATGAGGCCAGTGTCCAGGGGCTGAGTCTTGGTCCACTTCATCCTCCTGTTGGCAGCACAAACACCCTGCCCTTACCTCTGCTTTGTCTGGATACTATTTCTTTTTCCCTCTCTGGAGATTCCATTAAAGGGGTTTAAGCAGTGGGGCGATGTGTACTAGGCAGGTCTCAACAAACTGCCTTTCCTCTGTCCCTGAGGAGGACCTGGGGTAGCTGACCAGTCTCCGTCCTGCCCAGCTGTGCCCTACTGGCAGTGAACTGAGTCCTGATTTTGCGCCACAACCCCCCCTCCTCTCCCCCTACCATTGTGTGCCTGCCTAGGAGGATACACATCAGTCTGCTTGGGTCTAACTTAATTTTCTTGATTTATGCAACCCTTTCTTGAGAAGCAGCTTTACTCAGTCACTGCAGCCCTTGTGGAAACACTGACTAGCAGCCCTGGAGACGAAATGATCTTTTAATGGTACTGGAAATTCACTACGTTGCTAGGGGAAAAGTAGAAAAGCACGGACTTAGAGCTAGGAGTTTGAATCACAACTTCGCTGCATTCATCGTGCGAATTGCTTGACTTTTCTGGTTCTGTTTCCCTCTCTCTAAAATGAAGACTAGGAACTTTGTGCACATTCACTGAGATCTGTCCCCAGTGGCATTTCATCTTCCCCCTGCCCCAGGAGAACAGATCTGTGTCCCTACAGCAAGCACCACTGGGGGGCAAGCCTCTGCCGCGCCTGCACTTGAGCAGAGCTGAGCCATTGCTTCGGGGCAAACTGCAGAGGCATGGGTAACAGCCAGTTTTTGTTCCTACATGTGTCTGACGAATGTCTTGATTAAACTGTCTTGAGTATTGGGGTCAATAAAATGTCCTTCACCCCTGTTGTCTTGGCAGGCGGCGCAGAATAGCAGACTTCCCTATCTTGATGGCTGCTTTCTCTTTCTCGGCCCCTTGCTGGCTGTTCAACCTCTGTTCAGCCTTTAAAGTGTCAGCATAGCCCATGGTTCTGTCCTGAGCTTCCTTACCCCCTCCATCCATACTGTCTCTGGGTGATCTCACCCTGATTTTATTTTTTTAACTTTTTATTTTGAAATAATTTGAAACATTTTAAAAGTTGCCATAATCATAATAGGGTTTGCCTGTTCTGGGCATTTCATAGAAATAGAATCATACAATATGTGGTCTTTTGTGCCTGGCTTCTTTCTTTTTAGCATAATATTTTCAAGATTCGTTCATCTTGCAGGATGTATCAGTACTTTGTTCCTTTTTTTTTTGGAGGGAAGCTGAGTAATACTTCATTGTATGGAAATGCAGGCATACCTTGGTGATATTGCAGGTTCAGTTCCGGACCACCGCAATAAAGCAAATACTGCAATAAAGTGAATCACTCAAACCTTTTGCTTTCCCAGTGCATATATAAAGGTTATGTGTATACTATACTGTGGTCTAGTAAGTGTGCCATAGCACTATGTCTTAAAAAAAACAAGGTCCATACCTTAATTTAAAAATACTTTATTGTTGAAAAAAATGCTAACCATCATCTGAGCCTTCACTGAGTTGCAATCTTGTGGCTGGTGGAGGATCTTGTCTTGCCTCAGTGTTGATGGCTACTGATTGATTAGGGTGGTGGTTGCTGAAGGTTGGGGTGGCTGTAGCAATTTCTTAAAATAAGAAACAATGAAGTTTGCGGTATTTGTTCACAGATGATTTCTCGTGGCATGCAATACTGTTTCATAGCATTTTACCCACCGTAGAAATTCTTTTATAATTGGAGTCAGTCATCTCAAACGTTGCCACTGCTTTATCAAATAAGTTTACGTGATATTCTAAGTCCTTTGTTGTCATTTCAACAGTCTTCATGGCATCTTCACCAGGTGTAGACTCCAACGCAGGAACCCACTTCTTTGCTCATCCGTGAGAAGCAGCTTCTCATCTTTGGAAGTTTGATCACAGATGGTAGCAATTCTGTCCCTTCTTCAGGCTCCACCTCTAATTCTAGTTCTCTCACTATTTCCATCACATCTGCAGTTACTTCTTCCGTTGAAGTCTTAAACCTCTCAAAGTCATCCATGAGGGTTGGAATAAACTTCTTCCAAATTCCTGTTAATGTTGATATTTTGACCCCTTCCTCGATAAGCACAAATGTTCTTGCTGGCATCTAGAATGGTGAATTGTTTCCAGAAGGTTTTCAACTTATTTGCCCAGATCTTTCAGAGAAAGCACTGTCTATGGCAGTTCTGGCCTTATGAAATGTATTTCTTAAATAATAAGACTTGAAAGTTGAAATTACTCCTTTATCTGTGGGCTACAGAATGGATGTTGCATTAGCAGGCAAAAAAAAAACACATCAATCTCATTGTATGTCTCCATCTGAGCTCTTAGGTGACCAGAGCTTGGGTGCATTGTTAATGAGCAGTAATATTTTGAAAGGAATTTTTTTTTCCTGAGCAGTAGGTCTCAACAGTGGACTTAAGATATTCAGTAAATCATGTTGTAAATAGATATGCTGTTATCCAGGCTTTGTTGTTCCATTTATAGAGCACATTCTTAAGGGCCCTTGGATTTTTGGAATGGTAAATAAGCATATGGCTTCAACTTGGAGTCACCGGCTGCATTAGCTCCTAATGAGAGTTAGCTTGTCCTTTGATGCTTTGAAGCCAGGCATTGACGACTCTCTAACTATGAAAGGTCCTAGATGGCATCTTCTTCCAGTATAGACTTTAATCTACACTGAAAATCTGTTGTTTGGCGTAGCCACTTCCATTAATTATCTCAGCTGGATCTTCTGGGTAACTTGCTGCAGCTTTTCCTTCAGCACTTGCTGCTTCACCTTACGCTTTCATGTTGTGGAGATGATTTCCTTCCTTAAACCTCATGAACCAGCCTCAGCTAGCTTCCGACTTTTCTTCTGCAGCTTCCTCCCCTCTCTCAGCCTTTATAGAGTTGAAGAGAGCTGGGGCTTTGCTCTGGGTCAGGCTTTGGTTTAAGGGAATGTTGGCTGGTTCGATCCTCTATCCAGACCACTGAAACTTACTCCACATCAGCAATAGGCTGCTTCGCCTTCTAATCATTCGTGTGTTCACTGGAGTGGCGCTTTTAATTTCCTTCAAGAACCTCTCCTTTGCGTTCACAACTTGGCTAGATGTTTGGCCAAAGAGGCCCAGCTTGTAGGCTCGCTTAGCTTTTGACATGCCTTTTCTCACTAAGCTTAATCGTGTCTAACTTTTGACTTAAAGAGAGATGTGCGATTCTTCCTTTCACTTGAACACTTAGAGGCCACTGTAGGGATTAATTGGCCTTATTTCAATATTGTTGTGTCTTGGAGAATAGGGAGGTCTGAGGAGAGGGAGAGACGGGAGCAGCCAGTTGGTGGAGCAGAAGGAACGCACACCTTTATTGATTATGTCTGCTGTCTTACATGGTGCAGTTCATGGCGCCCCAGAACAATTAAAATAGTAACATCAAAGATCACTGATCACACATCACTACAACAAATTATAATAATAATGAAAAAGTTTGAATATTGTGAAAATTACCAAAATGTGACAGAGACACATAGTGAGCAAATACTGTTGGAAAAAATGGCACCGATAGACTTGCTCAACACAGGGTTGCCACAGTCCTTCAATTTGTTTAAAAAAAAAAAAGAGAGTATCTGTGAAGTGCAATAAAACAAGGTATGCCTTTAGCATATTTTGTTTTATCTGTTCATCAGCTGATGGACATTTGGACTGTTTCTGCTTTTTGACTAGTATGAATAATGCTTCCATGAACATTTGTGTACAAGTTTTTGTGTGGACGTATGTTTTCGTTTCCCTTGGGTGTATACCTGGGAGTGGAATCGCTGGGTCACTTGGTAACTCTGTTTTGATATTTTGAGGTACTGCCAAAGTGTTTTCTAAAGTAGCTGCACCATTTTGCATTCTCACCAGCAGCCCCTGAAGTTTCTTGTTCGTCTACATCCTTGTCAACACTTATCATTATCTTATTTTATTGTAACCATTCAACCATTTATTGGAATATTCAACACCAACCAGTGTGAAGTGGTATCCCATTGTGATTTTGACTATTACTGTTCTTGCCCAGAATGGTTACTACTATGATACTCACCAAGTTTCCTACCTCTGTCATTTCTTCTTCATTTATTAGTTGCTATGTAAGGGAGAACAATGCCTTTTCCCAGATACATTTATTCAGTGACTTATGTGTATCAGTATGTTTCCATATCTTGGCTACTGTGAGTAACAATGTAATGATGAACATGGTGTTACATCTATCTTTTCAAGTTAGTGTTTTTGTTTTCTTCAGACAAATACCAAGAAGTTGAATTGCTGGGTTGTATGGCAGTTCTTTAATTTTCTGAGGAACCTCCATACTATTTTCCATAGTGGCTGCACCAGTTTATATTTCTACCATTAGTGCACAAGGATTGCCTTTTCCCCATATCCTTGCCATCATTTATTTCTTGTCTTTTTTTTTTTTAATTAAAATACAGTCAGTTTACAGTGTTGTGTCAGTTTCTGGTGTACAGCATAATAGTTCAGTCATACATATATGTACATATATTCCTTTTCATATTCTTCTTCATTTATATTTCTTGTCTTTTTGATAATAGCCTTTCTAACAGGTGTGAGGTGATAGTCCTTGTGGTTTTGATGTGCATTTCCCTGATGATTAGTGATACTGAGCATCTTTCCATGTACCTGTTGGCCACTTGTATGCCTTCTTTGGAAAAATGTCTATACAGATCTTCTGCCCATTTTTAATCATGTTTTAATTTATTGTTTTGCTGTTGAGTTTTATGAGTTCTTTATATATTTTGAACATTCATCCCTTATCAGATGTGTGATTTGCAAATATTTTCTCCCATTCAGTAGGTTGCCTTTTCACTTTGTTGATGATTTTCTGTGCTGTGCAGAAGCTTTTTAGTTTGATACAGTCCCACTTGTTTGTTTTTGCTTTTGTTGCCTTTGCTTTTGGAGTCAGATCCAAAATATCATCACCAAGACTGATGTCAAGGTGTCTTAATCACCACTGAATACTCAGAGCCTAGAACAATACTTGACACATAGCTACTGCTCAATAAATATATTTTGGGGGGACGAGGGAGGTAATTAAGTTTTTAATTTATTTTTAATGGAGGTACTGGGGATTGAACCCAGGATCTTGTGCCTGCTAAGCACACTCTACTACTGAGCTATACTCTCCCCACTCAATAAATATTTTTTGAATGAATGAGTAAATAGGCAAATAAACGAACTTAGGCTACTTGCCTTAAAACTCCAGGGAAGTCAATGCAACTTATTGGACTGAGTGAGGAAATAAAACTAAAGGGAAATCCAAATATTTTCTGCTGAGATGGCTCTGCCAGCAGAGATGCTGTGGGGAGGGGTCTTGGGAAAATCAACTACAGAATGGCATGCACGGACTCAGGTAATTCAGACTCAGTGGTCACAGGTCTCAGAATTGGGGTCTAAGCTTTTCTTTGGGTCATCTGGTCAACTATCCTCCTTCACCTGAGTGCAACAGTCTCTCCTACGAGACTGTAGTAAGTTTTAGTCGGAGGGATTCCGTACTGCTTGGTCGGTCATTCATTCACAAATGTGTATTTGGAGGCTTCTGTGTATAAAGTGCTGGGCTTTGGTGTTGTGGGAAACAAAGGTGAGATAGTTATGTTGAGGGAAGGCTCTAGTATTCAAAAGATTTGTATCTTCCGAGAGGTAATGTGTAAGTCTGCTACAAACAGAAAAACAATGAGAACTATAAGAAAGAAAATCCGGTGCAATGGGAATTCAAGCAAAGGGGGAATTGTCCCAAGCTGAGGCACTCCACTTTGTGGAGGAGGTCATGTTCAGTTTCGACCTTGAACAGTTGATGCATAAAAAGTATTTAGTGACTATAACTCAATAAAAAAAAAGTTAAAAAAGTATTTAGTCAGTTTCACTCAGTCTGAAGGAGTTAAGTTCCTGTGTGCCTCGTACTTCTGGGGCTGGAGGTCAGCAGTCACCTCTTGGAAGGAATTTCCATCAATGTGGTATATGAAAAAATTTTGACACACACTTGTATAAAAAAAAATGTCAGAGTAGCAGCTGAGTTTGAAACACAATGTATAATAATGCACTTAAAATGGGCATTCACATCAAGCAGCATGAGAGCAGTGTTCATACCTGTTAGGTTTAAGTGGCAGCTGAAACACGTGCCAGGTTATGTATCTGCCAGGCACAGATACAGCATCTTACATTGTAATCAGGATTCTCCCACGTCTTGGGATTCACATTTTGGGAGTGAGAGTTACTGTTTACCAGAAATGTCATTCAAAGTCCAAATGAAGAAGCTCTGGCTTGACCAGCAGTCGGTGAGAAAGAATTAAGAGAGGCTGTCACCTGCCAGAGAGCCCTCCTTGTGTGGCTGGGACCGTGGAGTTCCCAAATCCAAGGCAGCTGGGGGGTCAGACAAGGAAGCTTGCCTTTAGGTCTCTGGGCTGGTTTCTCTTTGCTGGTGGAGCCACCTGTCTTTAGAGCTCCCTGCTGCTCCATCTCTGCTGAACTGATCTTTATGCTAAATCAAAAATTTTAACTGGCTTTCTCTTTGTGAATCATAAATTCTAGAACAGAAAACGTGTGTCGTTCTGGAAAGTGTGAGAAACGGGGACAGACATATGTGTTGCTTCACTGGGTGCTCGTTTAGAGAAGGAAGACACTGTCCTCTGGTTGTGCACCAGCCCAGTATGGTTCCTGGTCTTTGCACAGCACCCCTGTGAGGATTAACGTCCGCCTGCTACCTCCGAGGAACAGTTCAGGTGCTGCTTGAATTGTATTTTCACTAAAGATCTCAAGAACAAAATGGAAATCCCTAGATTCTGATACTCCAAGCAAACCTAGTTCTGGGAGAACTGACAGATAAGGCTTTAGGTGAGCAGACAGTCCATCATCACCTTGCCTCACCTTAGATCAGTTCGCATGTACAGGGATGCTTGGTGGGTGGTGTTCATGTCTTTCCTCTGTGTGTGATACTTAAGAGGTGCTTACATTAAGGGAGCACCCCATCTGCATATCTTTACCCATTCATCAACACGAGTTCTTAAATTCCCCTCCAGCAGGTTGGATTCCCCTTCATTTTGTGGTTAGGATGGCTCTGTTAGGGTAACTCGTCTTAAAAAACAGAAACAACAAAAAAGGCAACAGACCCTTCTGAGAGAGGGTATGGGGCTGTAGCAGACAAGGGTACAATGTCTGTCACAAAAGGTAACCTCTTTTGCTCATCAATGAGTCGTCTGTGCTTTGACTTCTCAAGGTCCTGGCGAAACAGGAGCCCAGCAGGCAGTGAGCTGGGCGGACCCTTCCATGCACTTCCAGCAGTGGGCAGTTTTGGGTAGAGGGCAGTGCAGCATAGGAAACCCTGGGCTGCAAGATGAAAATGTGGACTAGCGTGCTTCCGCTTTCAGGATCCAGTCTGAGGCCCCAGGGATGGTGGGATCCTCAAGCACTTTGACCTTTTGCCAGGATGGGAACAGAGAAGTGGCTCGAAGCATCAGGATTTGGTAGGTCTCGTTTTCCTACCCCACCCCAAACCCCCCTCCCCACACAAAGCCCCAGAAGGAAGGAGCAACTTAGCCCTCTTCCCAACAATGCTGGAGCATCTCCCCCACCCACCTCAGGGCCCCCCGCCTCCGGGCTGTGTGGGAACCCTGACCCTTGAAGAAAAACTGCTGCCCTATGAACTGCCCCCATTCTCCTCAGATGCACCCAGGGCTGCGCTTTGACTGAACTCATCAATCCTTCCTTTGGAACCTGTTCTTCCAGCTTCATTTTCCTTCCCTTGTTTCCTTTCTTTCTAGAATTCTGAGAGCTGTACTGTTCATTGTTTCTACCCATCATTATTAAGGGAGAGAGATGGAAACATTCCCATGGTAACAGTTTCATCTCAAAATATCTGAATGCCATTAGCTGCTTTCCCACTCCAGGGAGAAGACTAGATTCTTTCTCTTTTCCTTCCTCACCCTCAGAGTGCAGTTGACAGATCTTCTCTGCACTGCAGGGAGGCCTGCCCAGGTCAGGAAAAGAGGCAGGAAAGCCCAGAAAGCCAGATAGATCTGTTTCTTAGCTGACTTTACTTTCTGAACAAAGTGGAAACATTTCAAAAACTTAAAATTATATGGCGCTCACACGGACCCAGAGAATTGCTGGGGGAAGAAGCACTGATGAAAATACTGACTTCTCCGGGGGAAAATCATCACCTGAGCACACATGAGCAGGTCCAGCCAGCACAGACCCAGTTCAAAGCCCCCAGTGCCACACTGTCTTTCTCACTGCA
Source organism: Camelus bactrianus (assembly GCF_048773025.1). NCBI lineage: Eukaryota > Metazoa > Chordata > Mammalia > Artiodactyla > Camelidae > Camelus > Camelus bactrianus. Next base: position 36,994,916 of record NC_133554.1, on the reverse strand, counting down.
GAGCAGCGTGGTTTGAGCCGATTCAGATGTATACGCCGATCATCGTTGGAGAGGCGGGGAGAGAGACAGTGGGACGAGAGAGCAGTATGCTTTATAGTCACGACAGCCTTTGTGGCTGATGAGGTTTTCGTATTGAAATGGGATGAAATGGGCTAGGAGGAAATAGAACACTTTTGTCTTATTTTATGTATATTTGTGGGGTTTTTATCTTTTAAGAAATTTTTGTTTTGAAATAATTATAGGTTCACAGGAAGTTACAAAAATAGTACAAAGAGGAGTACAGTTAAGTGGCAGGATGCAAAATGAATATACAAAAATCTGTTGCATTTCTATACACTAACAATGAGCTACAGAAAGAGAAATTAAGATTCTCATTTACAATTGCAGCAAAAAGAATAAAATACCTGGGGATAAATTTAACCAAGGAAGTGAAAGACTTGTTCACTGAAAGCTGTATGACGCTGTTGAAAAAAAATTGAAGACATTTTATCATACAGAGTCTTTTTGGGTCTTTCTCTGCCATCTATAGTTGGTTTTTGTGGTTTTTTTCTTAATTTTTAGGGGGGCAGGGGGAGGTTTTTTTTTTTTTTTCCAGTGGAGGTGCTGGGGATTGCACCCAGAACCTTGTGCATGCTAAACATGCGCTCTAGCATTTGAGCTACACCCTCCCCCCCATCGTCGCTGAATCTTTTCTCACAATGCCTTCCCATCATGAGCGGCTGTTGGATTTTGCCTGCTGCTTCTTCTGTATCTGTTGATATGGTCATCTGATTTTCCTCCTTCAGCTCACTCATGAAACATGTATACTTGTTATCTCACCATTTAGATGGGCCAGAAATTGAGCAGTTTAGTCAGGTGGTTCTGGTTCACCATCTCTTGTGGTCATCAGAAGGCTGCGCTCGGGCCTCAGGACCCCTTTCCAGGACAGCTCGCGCCTACTGCTGTTGGCAGGAGGCCTCAGTCCTCACTCACCACAGGGGCCTCTTCCCACAGGGCTGCTTGAGTTACATGACATCTCCCTTCACCACAAGAGCAAGCAATTCAAGAGATGGAGAACGAGGAGGAAGCTGCATTTTCTTTCATGACCTCAGAGGAGGCATACATTGCTTCTGCCATATTCTGGTTGTTTTTTGTTGGTGGTGGTGGGGGTGGGGGTAATTAGGTTTGTTTGTTTGTTTGTTTAATGGAGCTACTGGGGATTGAACCCAGGACCTTGTGCGTGCTAAGCACACGCTCTACCACTGAGCTATACTCTCCCCCTTGCCATACTCTGTTTATTAGAAGTGAGTAACTAAGTCCAGCCCACACTTAGGGGAAGGGAGTCAAGCTCCACCTCTTGAAGGAAGGAATACCAAAGACTTGGGAACATATTTTAAAATCCATTGCATCATGGTAGTTATGGAAAAGAATGAGGCAGCACATCGTATACTGATATGAAACAATCTCTAAAATACATACCCAGTGAAAACAGCAAGATGCAGAGCAGTGAGTAAGTCTGGATGCCATTTGTGGTTTAAAAAAGCAATGAGGGATATATATGCAAATATACACACACACGGTTCCATATACTGTTACCTCTTAGATCATCTATCTTAGATTATTAACGTCAGATTATCTCTTAGAGAATACACAATAAGCTGGCCTCGAGGTAGGGGGGAGATTTGCTTCTGTCTGAATTTTATTTGTGCAAGTATTACTCTTCTATAATAAAATAAAATTTAATTTAAAAAATAGATGAAAATAACACAGAAATGAATGACATTACTGAAAGAATTCAGAGTAGAAGGATGACCAGTTTGGGTGGAATTAATTGGAAAAAGCTACCAGGGTGGGACGTTTTCTGGGGGACTGGTTTACTTGCTTGCTTGCGTGTTTCCTTTGAAGCTTTCCTCGAAGCCACGTGTTGAGACAGGAGGCTATAAGCAAGATGTTCCAGGAATATAGACTGAGCTCTCTGGAGGAGGGCACTTGGGAGAGGGCTTCCTCAGGCTCCCACACCAGGTATACCTGCATTTGTACGTATCTGTCGTACTTTCTCTCCTGTTACTACGGATAAACTGTCCACAGGGCAGCCCCGTTACTTCAGCACTGGATTCCCGCCCCTCTGTGTACATCCTCCAGCAATTCTCTCTGTCTCTGTCTCTGTCTCTCTCTCTTCCCACACACACACTTTCTCTCTCTCCCCGTCACCCCTGGAAACTTCAACTTTTTTTTTTTTCTCCCGGATATTTCCATACAAATATATTGCTGTTTTTAACACCTGAAAAAATTATCTTGTCCTCATTCTTCTGTTCCCTTTTTTTACAATAGCATTGCTGGAAAGTCTCTCCAATGTTTTCTCCTGTTCTCTCTTTTTTTTTTTTCTTTTCCATATCTATAGTTTATTTTTCATGCAAGTGTAATTGATTTATAAGTTGTCTCTTTCTAAAACTTGAGATGTGATTCACCCACCATGAAATTCACCTGTCTAAAGTGTATAATTCTTTGGTGTTTAACGTAGTCACAGAGCTGCACAACTGACTATCACCACTGTTTAATTCAAGAACACTTCATTTATGGGAGTTAGGGAGCCAACTGCATTCTTTTGCATGTGGATATTCAGTTTTCCCAGCACCATTTGTTGAAAAAGCTATCCTTTTCCTATTGAATGGTCTTCTCTAGATCCATCCATGTTGCTGCAGATGGCGATATTTCATTCCTTTTTTTATAGCTGAGTAGGATTCCATTGTGTGCCTGTGTGTGTGTGTGACATCTTAAACCAGTCGTCTGTTGATGGGCACTTGAGTTGTTTCCATGTCTTGGCTATTGTAAACAGTGCTGCTGTGAACATTGAGATCCATGTGTCTTTTTTATTTAGAATTTTCATTTTTCTGGATATCAGCCCAGGAGTGGGATTGCTGGGTCACAAGGTAGCTTTCCTATCCTGAATTCTTGCTTTATTTTTCTCTGTACCTCTTATCACTATCTTGTATACTTTTTATATAATTAATTTTGTTAGCTGTTAGTCTCCCCAGCACTGTCAGCTCAGTGAGGGCGGCATTTTTGTTTGTGGTGTTCACCACTTTACTCTCAGCTCCTTGTGCAGTACCTGGCACATAGCAAACACTCAAGACATTTGTTTAGTGAGTGCGTAACAAGAGTCTGTTTGCACAATGGGTGGGTGGGAGAGTGTAAAAAAAGGAGGGGAAATTAGCACATTTTATAGAGCTGTTTCCAAAGTCCTTTCCACATATTTAATTCTTGTATCCAAGAGGTATAGTATTATTATCATCCCCATTAAAAATAGAACTTTTGCTAAAGGAGTTTGGGTAACCAGTCACAGACCCGGTTAAGTAGCAGGACTGAGACTTGAACCAACGCCCTCTGTCAGTTACCTGGATTGAGGCTGGTACCCCGTTACCTTAAGCTCCTTTTGGCTTTGATTTTGCTCCTGACCATTTCGCAAAAGAAGGAGCAGAGCTTTTGCCACGGACTTGGTAGAAGCACTTCCACATTTCCGAGTTACAGCATCCTATGAAAACTCCAGCCTGACAGAGTGAGCGCACCACCTGCAGATGCCCAGGAGAGCCCGAGACTTATTTTTAGCCAGAATAGGGAAAATGCCGAATATCTTCCAGGAGAGTTGGCAGCTGGCGGACTGCTGATACAGCTGTGTTTATGTAAGCTGGTGGCAGAGGAGAGTACGAGGGTTAGAAAGGAGGCCGGAGGTGCTGAATCCACCGCTCGTTCTGACATCCAGTGCCTTTTTGCAGGGAAGTGGTGGGTGGTTGCCAGGGGTTGAGGGTTGCACAGATAATTTGGAGATTGCAGGGCGCGTGGGCACAGCTGGCTCCCCCTGTGTCAGAGCACTCGTCAGAGCGGTCCCTTAGGAGATCTGTCCACCGGTTCCTGGCCTCTTCCCACCCTGTTATCCAGGAGTAAATAAAAGAACAGAAGCTCATTCAGATGGTACAGCTGTAAAGCACAGTAGTTCATCTGACTGTGACCGTGTTTCTCAGATGTTCCAGATGAAAGTGATCCCTAACACTCCATCCTACAGAAGTTGTCAAACAGTGGGCTCCTGTTTTCTCATAGAGGCAGAGAAGGAAGCTTTAAAAGAGTCGTCTGCAGGCTCTATTAAGGAGAATCAAGATTGAAGCTTTTTCTAGTAGAGATTTTTTTACCTTTAATTATGAAAATGTTCAAATAGAAACAGAAATAAAGCAAACAGCATAATGAACCCTCGTGTACCCATCAGCCACCTTTCACAATTATCAACATGGCCAGTCTTATTTCATCTGTTCCCCCACCCACTCTGAAGTTATTTTGAACTAATCCCAGACAGCACATCATTTCTTCTGAAAATGTTTCAGTGTGTACTGCTAAAATATAGGGAATAAAAAAAAAAAAACAAACCACGATACCATTTTCACACTTTAAAAAAAATAAACAATTTCTTAAGATCAAAATACAGTGTTCAGCTATCTCCAATTGTCTAAACAAGTTTTTTTTTCCCACTTTGTTTAAACCAGGATCCAAAAAAAGATTCATCTCTTTCCCTTTCTCCTTTGCAATTTACTGCTGAAGAAACGAGGTCATTTGTCCTGTAGAGTGTTCCACGGTCTGAATTTCTCTGATTGCATCCCTGTGGTGGTGGTCAACATATTCCTCTGTAAATTTATTTGTTAACTACCAATTTGTTTCCTGTAAATTGGTGGTTAGATCTAGAGACTGGATCAGGCTCAGATTCAGTTCTGTGGCAAAAATACTTCATAGATGGTGCTGTGTACTTCATCAGAGGCAGTGAATGCCTGGTTTCCTTTTGTGATGTTGGCAACCTAGAATCATTGCCTAGACCCCATTAATTGACTAATGAGTGCCTAGTGCATTTTAAGGAACAAGTGTGGCTGCAATGGCTGTCTCTGAGTAATACAATCAGAAAAGCATTTCCTGGAAAATGTGTTGTTCGTTTCATTGGTATTTCCCAGTCATGAGGACAGCCCTGGACGGCCTGGTGGCTGCACCACGGTGCTGGTCTGGAGCCCCTTAGGGAACCGCCTACCCTAGGCTTTGTGTGCCTTGGTTGGCTCTGCGGGGTGTTGTGGCTGTTTTCCCCCACTAGAGGACACTGTGGCTCCGAGACTTCATGTGGTTCCCAGCCAGTCTTGGCAGCTCTCAGAATCCAAGCCATTGGCGTGCATTTATTCGGCACCAACTGTGTGCCTCGTGTATCAAGGAGAGAAAGAGGTCAAACACGAAGTCTGATGACACTGTTTCTCAAGCTAGTTTTCTTTGTATTTAGGTACTTCTCCATCTGTTGGAAACCACTTTATCCCCCCACAGGGTGGCTGCCTCCTGCTGTAAACTGCAAATTTGGTTCCTTGGTGTTGGATTTAAAAAAAAAAAAAAAACCTGCAATAACCAGTATATGAGCTTTTTGGAATGTGAATGTATCCAAGAAAGATGCCAAAGTATATTCATTTCTGAAATAATATATTCATTTATTCAACACCAAGTATTGAAGATCCAAGGGGAAGGGGAGGGGCACTGATGTTGACTGAGAGGTACTCTGTGCCAGGCCCTGTATCATTCTTCTCACCTACATGCTGGCGAGCTGGGTCACATTAGCCTCATTCAAGTCCACCGAATCTGAGGCTCACTGAGCCTAACTGAACTAACCTGCTGGAGGTTATCCTGCCAGATACAAAAGGAGGTCTGTATGAATAAAAACATATGCTTTCCACTAAACCCCTGGATATCAGGCTGACAGGCATGGTTCTAAGTGGTAGAGAGTGTGGGGTAATTCCAAAGGCATCCTGTCCTCTGGGGGCCATGATACAGCACAGAAGTTACAGCAAATGGACAATTACAAGTTCTCTAATAAGTGGTCATCCTCACGACAGGCAGACTCTGCTTGCTCTGATGCTGTTCTTAGGCAGGAGGAGGCCAGTAACCACTAGTAAATGAGCATCACTGGGTGCTGCAGTAGGAATGCCTTTGTGTTGACTGCCCACTTGTCCTCACCCCATCTGCCCTGCAACCAAGGCTTTCGGGGGCATCCGTGTGGTTCAGGCAATGACCAACCAGTCCACCTGAAATATGTAGCAAAGCCAAGACAGACGTACCCCCTACTGCTCACAGTCTAGTTTCACAGAGGAAGACAAAGGCAGACACATGTGTTATCGGGGGAAAGCAATGGCTCTTGAAAATTCTGTGCTGAAGTAGCAAATAATTTCAAATGCCCTTCCCATTATTCATATTTTCAAACCCACTCCCAGCCTCATCCTGATTACCTCACAGTTCAGCTCTGCCAGCACAACCAAACTCACATCGTGGGAACCTAAGCCATGTAATTGACTAAACACGGTGAGTTACATTAAGGAGAGAGAATGGCAGCTGGCAGTTGGGAAAGTGGACTGGCTTAAGCTGGGAAAGAAGATACAGGTGGCTGGTGTCTAAAGAAACAGAGCTAGGAGTGCTTGGGGAGGCTCCACCGTGATCACCACCTCAACCTCAGGCAATCAGAGCTTCAGGGTTCTTGGGGGAGAGGACGGGCATGGGTGTGCTCCTCCAGACAAGCCCCAGGATAATGAATGAGCCATCAGCCAGCGCCTTTGCTCTCCAGTGAACGGACCTCCCCCTGCAGACCGTGCCTCTGCAGATACAATTGTGCCCCAGGAGCCATCTGGCAAATGTTCCCACTCCTTCGGCGTTTCTGGTATTTCCCTGACTCGCAGCCCCTTTCTCTTGGATATAAATTGTTGCAGCAAGCCAAGCCTGCAGAACGCCTCACAGGCTTTCCCTGAGCCTGGTTAACCCCATGGCTCACAGCCTATGAGGCTGCTCACAGCTAACCGATGCTTGGATGCGTGCGTTTCTCCTTTCTGCCGTTCTTGTGTATTTGGGAGTATGCAGAGCAGGCATCCAAGCTGCAGACTGGAGCTGCAGCAACCAGATTGAGAGGCTGGGGGAAAAGCACATTTCCGCTGCAGGACGTCCTTCACGGAGAAGGGACAGGTTAACTCCATCTCTCTGCAGAGGACAGCTCCCCGAGGAGCCACAACAGGCCACCACAGCTGTAGGACAGATCACGTGCTCCAGCCGCACGCGGGAGGCTGCCCAGCAAACCCAGACTCCCCACGCCAGCCAGCCACCGGGCCCCATTTTGCACAAAGCCACGTTCCGCCTCTGATCCAGCTCCGGATGGTGTGCAAGGCTAGAGAATTGTGGGTCACCTTGGAGCCACTCGAGCCAGCCCCCTATTTCCACCTGCGTTACTGATCCTAATTTAGAGAACAGATAAAGGCAGGAAATGGAAAGGGAGACTGTTAGTCTCATCTCCTTGGTAGTGTGCTTTTATGGGCAGGGAGGCCGAGTTGAGCCATCAACCATAAGCCCCTCACCCCCATCCAGGGAGTACCAGATTGTCCCAAAGGGATGTGAGAGGAAGCAGCCAGTGCAAAGACTCCCAGAATATCACCATCGCCTGAACAACGAGCGGGCAGTTTCCATGCAGATTCACACCTTCCTGCCTTAGTACACACAGTTCCCTTCGTCTTGAACGCGTCAAGCCTCATCCACCTGGCCAGCTTCTACTTGGTCTTGTAAGATTCAGCTCCAGCATCATTTGCTTGGACCCCCTTTCTGTCGCCACCTGCTTTGCATACATCTCTGCCCAGTACCCATCATATTGTACCTGCAGATTTTTTTAGCATGTCTCCTCCACCCGTCTTAGACTTCACTGAGGCCGGAGGCTATGTCTCATTCATCTCTGTATCTGGAGCCTCAGTCCATAAAGATGTTTATCAGCAGGGTTTTGGAAGGAAAAATCAGAGATTATGAAATTTCCAGATAAATTCTTCTGCTGAAATCTCCTAGTCCCCACCCCCTACATGTTTCACAAAGGATAAAACTGAGGCTAGGAAACTGTGCCCTCCCCAGAGCCACATGGCTGAATAGTGACAGAGCTGGAACAGGAACCAGGTCTGCTGAGGAATTACGTCCTGACCTGTATTCCCCCATCCAGCCTGGGTGGAAGGGCTGATCCGAAATGAACAGGCTTCTGGGCAAGTTGCAGGAGGGCAAAGGATTAGAGTGATAACAATTGAATTTCAGAGCTGGAAGCGGTGTCACAAGTCATCTAGTCTGACCTCTGCATTTGCAGATGAGAACATGGAGGCCCACGGGGTTGAGCTGCTTTGCCCAAGGTCACACCACAAGCTGGTGGCAGAACCAGGACGAGAATTCCCTAACCCCCGGGAGAGCCAGCCTCCCACCCAAGAAAGCTGCTGGACAAAGCCCTCCCTGACCAGCTGCTCTCCGAGGGGCATTTCCCTGGAGTCCTTGACTCTTCTGGGCTTTTCTTTCCCTCTCTTGGTGGCACAGGGCTTAAGTAGGGTGCGTTCTGCATAAATAATAAAGCCTGCTTCCCTTCCAGGGAGGAAGGCCACGTCTGGGCGGGCAGCGTGACAGATGGTATTTACAACGTGCGCCGAGAAGTTCTCACACAGCCTCACTCGGGCTGTGTGGCTGAGAGATGCAGGAAACAGATTTGAGTGCCCACTGTCTCACTCCTCTGCCTGGCGTTCCCAGGCAGCTGCCGCCGCCGCCGCTGGTTTCTGTTCTGTCTCCCTGCGCTGGGGGCCTCTTGCTGTTCTGGATACAGAGATCCAGGATGTTTTGCAGCTGCGGCTGCTGCTGCATTCTCATCAGCAGAGAGCCTGCTCCATGGACCTCACGGCATTTCCCACCGTAGCCCCTCGCCAGAGTAGGTGCCAGATGAATTGACATTCTTCCTAAAGGAGGCCAAGGAAGTCCTCTGAGGCCAAACACCGGACAGAGTTCCCAGGAACTGTGACAGCTGGGAGCTCTTCCCCAGGCCTGGACAAGAGTAGCATTGGGAGACAGGTTTGCTCATTGAGCAGATAAATGCTGTGAACCTGCTCTGTGCCAGGACTCGTTCTAGGAGTCAAAGATTCTGCGGTAAGCAAACAAAACCAAGTCCTCGTGGAGTGGAGTGGACACTCGAGCAGGAAGGTTTACCATGGGCCTCACGGCAAATTGCCTCCAGACTCTCCCCGTCCCTTGTGCTCCACGCTGGGCATCCTCATGTCTGGCTCTGGGCGGTGGGGAAGGGCAGCCAACCATCCCCCCTCCTCCCGGGGACACCGATTGCACACGTCGCTTAAGACAGACGAAGTGGAAAAACAATCCAATGGCTTTTGCGCCACAGCCAGAGACACCCCCAGAGTTCTGGCTCACACCAGCCTGGACCAGCCCCACCTAGGCGCCCTGATTTAGCCCCACCCGCTTGCCCTGGGAGAAGAGAAGCCCACTGCGGGCAGAGGTCTGGGCCAAGTGCTCTCACCACCGCAGGGGCTTTTGTCTTTCACTCTTGAAATAAGAAATTTGGTGAGGGGAATGGAGAATCAAACCTGCTCTGGGCCCAGGGATTTTACCTTCCCCGTTTGTCCTTGTTCTGCTATCCAGAAAAGGCCGGCGTTTTGAGGATGAAATGAAATGACAGATGTGTAAGTGCTTTGAAATAAAGGCAGCAGGGATACAACTGTATTTTTATTATGCAGAAGAATCCTTTCTCCATAACATAAAACTTGTTTCCTGTTGAGGGCTGAGAGTAATAACTATGTAATTAGACTCCATGTCAGATCAAGAGACATGCTCTATTTCTCATTAAACATTTGTTCACCACCTACAGTGTACAATGTTGTGTATTGTGAGAGGTGCAAAACTGAATAATAATCTCACCTTCAAGGAATATATATTCTTGTACAAGGAAGATAAAACTTAGATAATATAATGCAAGGTCAAAAGAAAAAAGTGATCCAGAGGAAGGAGTGGTCCTATCCAGGCATGGAGGGTTGAGGAAAGTCTTCTGAAGGAAAGAGCATTTGTCAGAGAGATGCACATGGTTGAACTGGGACGTGCTGTTTACCAAGGACACAGGACCTATCTATGACATAACTAAAGGTCACAAAGAGTGTTGGGGGCTCACAGAGAATCCAGAAATGGGGCCCTATGGACAGCCTAGCCCCAAGGAGCCGGCAGACAAGGAAGATGAGGCCTGGCAAGGCAGCTGAGCATTTCTCTGAATATGGGATTGGCTAAATCTTGGACCTGTAAACGTTTCCTCTGTGCTTTTCTGAGCTTCACTCTTGGGTGCCCACACCTCTCTTTGAAAGGGTTTGGTGTCTATGAACCTAGACGTCTTTCAGTAATGATTTAAGTTCCTCAGAAAACTGGGGGCCCCGGAGTGAGAGAGGAAGAGACTAAAGGAAAGGAGGGGGAAAAAGTCCGTTTAGCAGTCTTGTTCTGTTTGATCTCAGAGACAGCGGGCAATGATGGAAGAATGCTGGAGCCGGGGATGGAGGGCGGTTGGATTCCAAGTGGCGGTCTCCTCCCTGGGCTGCGCCCGCTGTTCGGACTTGCCGACTTCAAACAGGACTGGGGGATTCCTGGAAGACAAAAGAATTCAGGGCAGGGGCTTGGATCTCAGTCAAAAATAACTCCTGTCTTCATCCCAGGCAGCTTGGGGCTGTTTGCAGGCTTCTCAGAAAATGGAACTCCACGCGGGCGGAGGGGACTGTTAGGGTCGGAAGGGTGTGGGCCTGGCCGAGGGAGACATCAGAATGGGAAACTGGGCTTGAAGAAGAGGCCCAAGCACAAAGGTTCTGGAGAAAAAGTCACTCCCATTACCCCCCCGCCCCCGGTGCTGCCATTGCTTTGAGCCGTAATTACAGCCCTGAATGTTTCTTCGCTGGTTTCTCATTAGCTCATGATGTCCACAAACAAACTCCTGGGCTCCCCTCACCCCCTATTCCCTCTCCCAGCGGTTCCTCCTGGCTTTCCTGGTTCACCAATGGCAACCCCATTGTCCCCGCCCCACAAGGTTCAGAACATCAGATCCATAAAGAAATTTCCTCCCTTTCTTGGTAGATGCATCTTAGACACTCAGCCCCCAAACAGCTCTCCCCTCTCCCTTCCTCTATCCCACTGGTCTGTAATTAGAGGATTATCTAATTTTCTCCCAGGAGGCCAGGGCCTGGGTCTTATTTCCTTTGTATTCTCAGCACCTCAGCCAGGGTCTGGCAAAGAATGGACACTCGCAATGTGTTAGCAGAATTGCTCTCTTGAGCTGCTGCCAACTTAATCTTCCTAAAATGCAGCTCCAATTAGAAGCCACCACTGCTTCTCCATTGCCCATTAAGCAAGGTCCAACCTCCCCAGACGGGCACTCAAAGACTCCGGCGGCGTGGTTCTCACCCACCTGGCCATCCCTGCTTCGTGCTCACCCACAGAGTTGTTCCCAAGACAGTCAGTGGCTTTCCCAACTCTGTACCTTTACTGCAGTGGTCCATCCACCAAGAAGCCCTTCCACACTCTACCCAGAAGCTGCCCTCTCAAAGTTCATCTCAATAGCATACTCCTGCCCCTCTGGACTGAGTTTGACCCATCAGAATCTGAACTGCTCTCTCCCAGGCTCTAACCCTGTCCTGCACTGACTTAGTGTCTTGTTAGGAACTTTACAAGAGGTCCTGGATGGAGAGCACTTACAAAATGAAGAGCAGGGTATGAATGCCAATCAGCCCATCAGCAGGTAGCCCCAGGGTACGAACATGTAGGAATGCCTGGCCAGGGCAGCGTTCAGCATAAGTGAGCAGGCACCATGCCCTTTCTCTCCTCTGTCTCCAGTATGGCACAGAATGTGCTGGCCCACAGGCTGTCTTAGGTTGGAGTGGGACAAAAACTGTCAGATATCCTGGCCACTCCCACCCCTTAGAGGTTTCAGGCCTTGGGACCCAGGCCCCGGGTCCCACTGCCTGCTGGGAGTGGTCTGTTCCTAGTTGCAGATGCCCCTGGGGCTGAGGGGTTCAGTGGGCTGGCTGGCTGGTGAGGCTGAGGCAATGCTGAGGGCAAAAGGTGAGAGTGTGGCCTCAGGTTCACAGAGAATGTTGGATGTCACAACTTGTCACAGAGTCCAGATGGCTGTGCTCCTTCCAGCAGGGGCCAGGGAAAGGGAAGCGGTCTCCTGAAGGGAGGATTCTGGCTAGAGGTCAGGAATTCTTCCCAAAGAGACTTTTGGGAACACTGTCTGCCGAGGTGGGGTGAAATGTTCCTAGGGCAGATGGAGGAGTAGGAGACCCTTCTGGATACTACCCAGAGCCTCCCCCTCCCCTTTATTCTAACCGCTGCTGCCCTCATGAACCCATCTTTGGATGGCACCTCCCATGTCCCTGTGCTCAGGCCAACCTCCCTCCTGTCTGTCTCCTGCACTACAGCTGGAGGGATCTTTTTAAATATTACTCTCCTGCTCACAGTCCTTCGATAGCTCCCCATTGCCCTTAGAGTAAAGTCCAAGCCCTTTTCTCAGGAAGCACACCCTCCCCTCCAGGCTGGGCTCTTTACTTTGAGTGCCTTGCTCTGAGTTCCAGCCTGCCAGACTGCATACAGTTCCCCTCCCAAACCATGCTGCCTCCCAAGTATGTACTGTTCTCTCTGCCTGGAATGTCTCCCCTCCAGCTTTTCCACTTTGCCTGGTTCTGGGGCATGTCCTTTGGGAAGCCTTCTTGGACACACAGGAATCCCCTCCTTTGGGTTTCTATAACCCTGGACTTCCCTGGCTGTCACCCTCAGCTGAACAGTTTCTGGAGGTCAGGGTCTGGATCCTGTACACCTCTGTATTCCCAAAGCTCTGTTACTGGCACTTAGTAGGAGCACAAGAAATGTTCGGGGAACTGAACTGAGCCTCCTGAGGTCCCTTCCGCTGGAGGGAATGACAGAGTTGGATCATTTGATAAGCGCTGTCTCTGGGCTGGAGAGAAGGCAAAATTCAAAGGGCAGCTGGGGTCAGAACACTGCCCAGGGCTGCTGGGCACCTCACAGAGGCCAAGACCTCCCTGGGTCCTTCTCTTCCCCTCCCCTGGAACCGCCCGCTTCCTGGCCCACTTCACCAGTCCCAAAGATCTAAGTGTAACACAGCCAGCACCCATGCAGGTCCTGTAAGTGATATGGGGTGCGGAGGGTGGGGGGAGGCAGTGACACTGACCTTAGGGCCCCCAGCCACCCCATGTCCTTCCGGGCTTCATTCTGCAAAGGAGTCGATCAGCCTCTCTTCTGTCCCCTGAAGGCTGTTTTCAAAATCACACCCTATGCAGACAGTTTTATTTACAAGAAAATCTTGGCAGGATCTTGACTTGTTAGTAGAGTAGGGATGGGGGGAGGGTGGTGAGAAACAAAAATAGTTGGAATGATCACACTTTCTGAAACCGAGATGAAAATTGGTGTCTGTAGCAAACTCACCTAATTAGAACGGAGTTAATTTCCTTCTCTGCGTTTAGGAGGAACAGTCATTGTCGGGTGGGATGGTCACAGGTTGGATCCTGGGGCCGGGGTTCTGTGTTCACTTTATGAAGATGAGAGCATTAATTGCAACTTTCACCAATGGAAATGAGCATCAGTTTCTGAGAGAGAGAACAAAGGCCAGTAAGGGGAGTGGAAGGAGACAGCCTTGGTGTGGGCTGGGGACTGACGGTTGGACATCACCAGAAATGAATCCCTGAGCCCCCTGGGAGAGCCCAGCACCTGTCCCAGCCTGCCATTGGCACCGCTTACAGGCAGAGCCTCTGCTTAAGGGAGAGTCTCTCCTGGGAGTTCTCTCCTGCAAGGAAGCAGGACCGATTTTGCTTTTTTTCTTTAAAAGATTCCCTACTCCTCTGCTCTAACTTGATTCCTACTTGCTTTAGCCCCTCTCCCAGGTAGGGCACTTCCCTAGTCTTACATTTGCCACCTGGTCCAGTAAAGCCAGGGCACTGTCACACAGCTCTGGGTGTTGGGAGGCCAAGGTTCAGGGTTTGGGGTCTGGGATTCTTCTGAATTCTTCCATCTCTAAACTACTGGGCTACCTGGTCCCCCCAGGATCTGAGACCGAAGTGAAGAGAAATAGGGTGGTCGAGGGACGCCGTCCTCCCAGCATCTTGCCCCTAATCTATTCGCAGTTAACCCCGACATTGCCAACTTAGTGAATATCTCTCCCCTGCCTCCTTCACGAGTCTGCTGCCTCCAAGTCATCGTTAACCCAGTGGGTCTCGGCAAGTGGACACTGCACCCTCCGGCCGGGTGCGGAGAGGCAAATCCGGACCCGGAGTGGAAGCAGCTGGTGATGTGGCCGGGGATAGCACAGCCCCATCCCCGCCCTGGGCCGTGCGGCTACTTTGCCCAGCCCGCAGCAGCCCTCCTCCTCCCCAGGCCGCGGCGCTCTGACCGAGTCGGCCCGGGGGGTGGCGCCCGGGGGGTGGGGGCGGGGGCGGCGGTCCCCGGGAGCAGCCCCGCCCCCGCCTGCGCGCCGCCCCCGAGGAGTCCGCGGGGAGGTGGAGACTCGCGCGCAGAGCGGGGGCCGCGGGAAGCGGGAAGGGAGCGTGGGGAGCCGCGGGGCCGAAGCCGGGGCCGGCCCAAGGGCGCCCTCGCCTCAGAGCCAGGCGTAGGGGCCGCGACGGAGGCGGAGGCCGGCGGCGCAGCGGGCGCCGAGAAGTTTGCGGCTGAGGGCCCGGCGTCCTGGGGTCTCGAGGCGGCGGCGCGGGGGCCGGGGCCATGGGGGCGGGCGCGGAGGCGGCGCGGCGCGCACAGAGTCCCCCGTGCCGCACGGCCGCCGCGGCGCAAAGTTAGCCCGGCGCCCCAGGAAGAGCCCCGCAGCCGCGGCTGGCCCCGGACGCCGCCTCGGCATGGGCGAGCACCCCAGCCCGGGCCCCGCAGTGGCCGCCTGCGCCGAGGCGGAGCGCATCGAGGAGCTGGAACCCGAGGCGGAGGAGCGGCCGCCACCGGCGCCGGAGGACGTGAGTGCCCCCTCCCCGGCCTGGGCAAACTTTCTAGGGGGCGTCAGGGGACACCTGCCCCTCCCCCCGGCTTGCCCCTCGCGGGGCAACTGGGAGGTTTCAAGGTGACGCGGAAGCGCCCCGGATTGGCCGGGTCCCCGCGGGCGGGAGGGGGCGGAGGGACCGGTCTCCCCGAAACGCGCGCGCGCCACCCCCTGCTCGGGCTCCCGGGGCTTCCCTGCGGAACGCAGCGCCCACTGCTGCGCTGGGGACCCGTCGGCCGCCAGAGCCCCCTCCTCGCGGCTGGTGCAGTGCCCGGGACACGGCGTTTTCCCGCAGAGGCGGCCGCGTCACAGCAGTGGCTCCCCTCCCCTCCCACTCGCGACCCGGGGCTCTCGGAACCCAGGGAAGGAGCGGGCGCCGCAGAGTCCCCGGAATCCAGCGGCGCAGATCGTTCTGGCGACCCCCTTCTCTGCTATCGGATTAGTCCGCACCCGGCACCTGTCCTGTCGCAACACTGATTGAAATTCCAGCTGGCCCTTGTCCCTGAGCCCGGCCGGAGGAGGGAGAGAAGGAGTGCTGGGAGCGGTTTTGCTCCCAGAGGGGGGTCAGGAGTCCCAGACCGCGTGGTTGCCAGCGACGGCCCCCTGGGTGAGGATAGGGAGGGGCTGCCCCAGAGGGCTCCCTGCCATCTGCTGCCTGAGTCTCCCTTGCTCTGGTCCCGGGAGCCATCGGCAGAGCCAGCCCTGGGGAGCCCTGGAAACTGGAGTTTCTTAAGCTTCTCCCTCCCGAGGTTAACCTGCTAACGGAGATGAAGAACTGGGCAGACGCTCTGCCCTGCCCCTTCCCTCTCAGGGTGGGGACGGGGAAGTGAAGCCTGGCCCGCACAACGTACCAGCGTCAGCCGGGAAGTCTGAATGGGGTTGTACGCCCCCTTTGGCTCCTGTGCTTGAACCCCTCCCTTGTTTCTGGCCCCCTCGTTCTAGCAGAACTCCTGTACTCGTCACTTAGACTCAGACTGAAGGAGACTGGGTGGGCTTCAGTGTATTTAGGAGCCCCCGCCTCCCAAACTTCAGGCAAAACGTTAGTGCTTATGCAGGGGTGGGATTTCCTGAGTAGGGCTCTCTGGCTGCCAGCAGGTTGAGACAGCTGCAGCAGCTCTGCTGGAATTGCACCTGGGCGTGCATTCCAGGCCTGGGAGTAGACACACAGATAAGCTTTAGGCAGCAGAAGTTATTAAAGGCTGTTGGACAGAGTTGGACATCTTTAGTAATTGTTGAAAATTACCCTTCTGCTCATTCCTCCTCCTGCCTATCCCAGAATGAGGGACGCTTTCCCTCTCAACCTGAGTTCTCCCAGCTTTGCTATTTGTAGACTTCGTTCGGGAAGCTCTTCCCAGATGTTCCCTGGCCTCTTGTCAGTGGGTGCCTGAATGTGGGCAGCAGTTGGGAGGCTAGGTCAGAAACAGCAGGGGGCTGCAGAGGCCTTGGTGATAAGTGTGTTTCTTTCTTTCTCTCCTCTTCCTCCTCTCCTGCATGGCCTTCCTCTCTACCAGCACTGGAAAGTCCTGTTTGATCAGGTATGTGAGCAGTTAAATGCCCCCCTCCTTCCTTCCAGTCCTCCCGGCAATCAGTCTCCCTGCTTGCGTGGGCTTCCCTAGCTCTGCACTCCTGAGATGGTGACGTGGGGTGGGGGTGTGGCTTAACGCATCTCTGGGACCAAAGGAACAGTAATGCTCTCCACTGCTCTCCAGGTTTCAGGAGGAGGTGGAGGGGACTCCCCTGAGAGATCCTTCCCTCCCTCCTCCTCCCAACTCCACTTCACCAGAGCCGGCTTTATACCATGGAGAAATCGGACAATATGTATTGAAGCCTGGGACCTTCTCCATATGCCAGGGGATTGCAGTTGGGGCTGGGAAGGTGGGGGAAGGGCCTATGTTAACATCCCCTCTCCTTTTCTACCTCCACCACCAAAGATCCATGGCCACCACTGAAGTAGAATCTCTGCCATCCTTGGAGGGTGACTCACAATATGAGCATTTTTTTTTTAATTGAAGTTTAGTTGGTTTACAACGTGTGTTAGTTTCTGGTGTAAAGCATACCCATTCAGTCATATATATACACACACATACTCTTTTTCATTATAGGTTATTACAAGATACTGAATATAGTTCCCTGTGCTGTACTGTTAAGACCTTGTTTATCTTTTTTATATGTAGTAGTCTGTATCTGCTAATCCCAAACTCCTAATTTATCCCTCCCTCTCCCTCTTCCCCTTGGTAACCATAAGTTTGTTTTCTATGTCTGCGAGTCTGTTTCTGTTTCATAAATAAGTTCATTTGTCACAATATGAGCACTTATGAAAGCTGACTCTAATTTTGCCTCAGGGATGCGAGATTTATAGATGGAAAATGGTACATGATTGTTTGCAATGCCTAGAGTCTAGGTGTGGGGAATGGAGTTGGAAGTGCCACATGTTGGCTTTGGAACCTGAAGATGGACATTTGACCTTCAGCAAAGAAATGGTTTTCTTCTTTGCTTGGTACTCCTGTTGCATGCAGTTGTGTGTTTCTTTCTCCCTCCTGGGTTCATGATACAGAAGGAGAGGAGGCAAGAGCTGTCTCAGTGCAGGGGAGGAATGAACGCTGAGGTCCTGGGGTGAGAATTACACCAAGAAGCTTGTGTGACTTTAAGAGACCAGTCTGGTTGGGCCAGAGGAAATGTACTGGGTTGGAGAGAGAGATAAAGCTGAAAAAGTACCATTGGAGGTAGGAGAAGCCTCTGAAGGTTTTTTAGCAGGTTTGTTACAAGATCCAGGCACTGCTTTGGGTAGATCCTGAGTGAGTGGGATAGAAGTCAGGTGGGTTGCAGGGATGAGAGAAATTAGCCAGGAGCCTGTGGCTATGATTGGATACAAGCACCTTGACTTGGAAGTTGATGGTAAGAAAGGAAGGAAAGAGGGACATGGCAGTGGGAGGACTGGAAGCCCTTATTAGACCCTAATAGATGAAAGGACCCGTGTATGTAATTCTGAGATTCTGAACCAAGGAGGAAAAGGAAAATTCAGGGTCGGGGTTGGGGGAGGTTGCAAAATTCGGTTTTGGAGCAGTTCAGCTTGAGGAGCCCCCTAAATGCGGATGGCCAAGTGGGACTGAAAACACGGAATTCAGCTTGAAAGACATGCTGGACCTGGGGCGTCATCCACCCTAACACGAGGCCTGGCAGTGGCTTGGGAAGCATCCAGCATCTCCTGTCCCTCTGGGGTGGCACACCTCTCCCTGGCTCCCGAGTGCCACCTACTCTCCCTCCGGCTCCTAAGAGTGCAGCAGCGGCTGGCCTGACGCCCTGAGGCAGGAGGGGGCCGCCTGCTGCCTCTGATACCACAGCCAGCAAGCTGCCAGCCCTTCACACCTCCTGCCAGATTTAGCACCGAAACCTAGAACAAAGTGTATCATTCTTCTTTCCCTCTGTCTGTGTCTGTCTTTCTCATTTGATTCATTTTCTTTGCCAGTCCCTGTGTGTGTGTTTACATTTTTAAAAGGAACTATTTGGGTGAACGGAGGAAAACTTTCAGTCGGAAGAATTTGGAACTCAAGGGAGCAGAGAGAATATGTAGCCCCTGATATCCCTGGGTGATCTATGAAATCCAATTTTTCCCTCTGGATGGAGACCCTGGGTGTCACATGGAGCACCCCCCGGCTTCTGGGAAGGGATACCCAGAAACCATTCTGGACAGACAAAATTAATTCTGGGAAAGGAACTCCCAAAACTTACTCTGGACAGTTTTTTCTCACGATAGGTTCTGCCTTGTGTCTGTACTGCCCACCCCTCATGAGGCATTAGAAGCCTCTTTCTATTATCTTGACCTCTGGGAGATATCCACTCTGCGTCTGTTCCCCCTACTTTCTGGAGCCACTCTGGACCGTTCCCCTGATAGGGCTGAATGAAGACAAGGTGTGAAGCCTCACAAATGGACACACAACTTCAGAAAGACACCGGGTTATTCAGAATATGGAAGGTTTCATCCTCTCTGCCTCTTCCTCTGGGCTTATTTAAAGGAAGGATTTGGTGATGGCGAACTTGGTGCACTCAGGAAAGTATGTTTGGCCGGAGGTTGCAGGCAGCCTCCCCACAATTTCTTGCAGACGTTGACGGCCCTGATGGGGCGAACTGTGCTGAATGGAGTGGGATTCACATGACACCTGTCAGAATCCCTGCAAGTTAATATGGCCCCGGAGCTCACCTTCCAGAGGCCATTGGGTTGGGAGGCTATCCCCAGTCGGTCTTCCTTCCCTTCCTGGGTCAAGGCGACGGATACCAGCGGTTGTGGTTTCAAACTGGGATCTGCTGGGACCTTTTTCCAGGTTTTAGGGATGGAATTGGGCCAGTTCTTCTGTGCTCTCTGATTCTTCAGCATGTAGAGTAGCTTTGACCCAACAGGAAGCTAATTGGACCCAAGGACTAGAAGCTATGACCTTGGTCTTTTGGTCCTATGTGGTCATCCCTCATCTGAATGGCCAGATTGCCTTTTGAGAAGTTGGAGGTGAAGAAAACAGGTGACCCCGGCCCCTTGGAAGTTTACCTGGCCGCCCCCTTCCACCCTCCCCAGCATCCTGGGCATTTGTCAGGTCTGCTTTAGCAGGGGTGTAACACGCCACCCTCCTCACCCCCCTCCCTGTGCTTCCACGCCAGTCCCAGAAGTCGCAGCAGGCAGGAAACCCAAAGCTCATCACTTCGGCCCCCAGATGTTCCAGGGGCTTGTTTCCTGTTTGAACTTCTCTTTGAGGAAATTGTCTTCCCACATCCTTGGGATCTTAATGGTTTTCCTAAGTACTGGATTTTAAAGTTACCATAAATATTAACCTGTTGTCAGTGTAATATCGTGGTTAAAAAGATCCTCTTTGCCTATAGTTGAATCTGTTGGGCTTTTCCTTCACGATTCCTTCTGTTGCTTCGGAGCTAAGACAGTTCTCTTTCCTCTCCAGATCTCATAAATATGCGCCTCTATTTTCTACCACTTTTTCTCTGATTAAAAAAAAAAAAATCGTCTAATCTTTTAGTCCATCCAGATCCTATTCCAAACCAGTTACCCTAGCATCACCGTTTATATATTGTTTGAGAAATTTTATCATTTGGTAAATTTTTGTGTGTGGTTGAGTTTATTTTTGATTTCTCATCTATTCCCCGATATTTACCATTTTGCTCAGGTAGCGTGCCCTTTGGTTATTGCTCTATATTTGTTTTGCAGGTTTCCTACAAGCTCCTCTTTTTCAGGTTATGCTTTGATAGTCTCATTCTCAGTCCCTTCCAGAACTCCAGGGAGGTGCCCTCAAGGGCCCAAGGTCAAATAGCAGATAAGAGACTGGAGCCCATTAACCCTTACAGGGCTTCTGGGGTTGGAAAACCATTTCCAGGTTCACACTTAAAAATGCCTTCAAGATCTCTGAATGTTTAGTGAGCAAGAGGGCTTGGAGCAGAGTTCTGTTAAGTCAACAAAGCACAATTGCTTTCCAAGCTCCAACAAACAGGAGGGAAAAGGGAGAATGAAAGGACCTTGATCGTGTCTCCCTTTCCCCCTTCCCTTGGGAGCATGCATTTCCCAGACTCCAAGAAGAGACCCCAGCTTCACTAATCTCCCGGAAGTCTTGACTGTCCCTCCAAAATTATGAACGTGCTATGACCACAACCTGGGTCTGCTTAGGTAGGCTGGGGGGGAGAACCCTGGCTATGGCGTCAGATAGACCAGTGTTCAGGCCTTACTGGCTTTGTGATAGGAGTCAAGTGACATTAGCTCTCTGAGCCTCAATTTCTTCATCTCTAAAATGGGGATAATCATCTTTAACTTCTGTGGGAGTTAAATAGAAGTGGAAACTCTTCGTAGTGTCTGATACCCAGTGGACTTTTGACAGCTGTCATTTGACTGGGAATCAGAATTTAGTGGAAGAGACACAGGGCCACTTCTGAGACCCGGGCCTCCCTGGGGAAGGTGGCTGCCTCTCTAAACCAGCTCCTTCCCAGTCCTGGCTCCTGGAGAGAGCCACTCCTGCACCCAGAGGGTTTTTCTGCTTGCTTTCCCTTAGTGTCTCTCCTGTCCAACCCCCTTGTCTCCAGCCTGAGGAAGGTCTTCCCTTAGCCTTACCCTAAGGTCTACCTCATTTACAGTGCTGGAGGCTGGCTTAAGAGGGTTCTGGGAGCTGAAAGGAGGTTGACATAAGACTGCTGAACGGCTTAGTGAGAAAACACCTGCCCCAGAGACGGGGCATTGGTGGTGCCCTCATATCACAGGATTAACCAGCAGAGAGGGGTTCCCTTGCTCGTGCTCTGCACCTCCAACCCCTTCTCCGGTGGCCTCCAGACTTGAGAGTTTATGGACTTGCTTCCACCACAAAGCCAGCTTTGCTGCCATGCTCCTGCCCCAGTGACCCCAGCAGTCAGGCTGAATTAACCCTTTTATCCCCGACCACTGACCACTCCCACAAATACATTCGATGGCAGTTGAGCAGTGGGGCCATGGGATCTGAGACTGTACGCTGCCTGGCTGCCTGCCTGACACACACACATGCTGGAATGAACAAGTCAGACGACATCCCTGCACACGTTGTCTTGGGTTCCAGTGTCCTCCCCAGCAGCAGGCCCTGACTGTGGGGCTGCCTCGCCTGGGTCGGCCCCTCTGGGGCTGCTGCTACGAGGATCATGGATCATTAGGTGGTTAGAAGCATCTTGTCCAATCTGCTCATTTTGCAAATGAGGAAACAGAGGTCAGTGACCTCCTGAGGTCACTTGACGCAGTAGTATCAGAGCTGGTGGCCCAGCTCTGCCCTCTCTCTCTGACCTGTGTTCCTGCCACTGGGCCTTGCAGACCTTCGTCTGCTTCCTTGGTGCCCTCAGTGACTAAGGCAGTGGTGAGGACCCACATCTGGCTCAGGTCCCAGCTCTGCTTCTCCTAGCTGTGTGACAGTGGGGAGGCCAGGTCACCTCTCCGAGCCTCCATTTTCTCATCTGGAAGCTGCCTGCCCTCAGGGCTGTTGCGAGGCCTGATGGGACAGCGTGTGGATAGCACTTGGCATGGTCTGTAGCGAGCCCCTGATAAATGTGGTGTTGTTACCCCGTCACTGGGATTTCAAGACGTTAACATCGGTTTGAAGATAGTTCTAGGTCCAGACCCCCTTCTACCATGTCAGGCTGGCTTCTTCAGGGCAGGAGCTGGAAACCCACCTCCCCCCTGGACTTTCACAGAGAAAGGAGACAAGCTTTTGGATGGAGGCTATCTGGGGGAGCCTGGCTGCCCGAGCGTTTCCCTTCTGCTCACTCTCTCCACCTGCATGGCCAAGGGTGAGGGCGAGAACCGGAGCACAGAGCAGGCCTCCTCCACCCAGTCTTCCGACTTGGCAGTTCCTGTAGGTCGGTTGTGAGATTGCACCCAGAGCACTATTCCGTGTTATGGCAATGAGCTGCCGTGTGTCTCAGATCGTGTCGAACTAGGGGTAGCAGCCAGCCTCATTCTACCAGCTTCTTTGAAGCAAGGTACAGGTTTGAGTCAGAAAGTGTTCCTTTGAGAGAGCAAACATTGAATGTCTGCTGTGTACCTTTATGTCCTCGTCTGGTTTGGTCTCTCCATAGCCCAGTGAGGTGAGTGGTGCTACCCTCTCTTTACAGAGGTGGAAACTGAGGCCCCGGGGGGCAGGGCTTGCCTGAAGACACAAAGCAGACGGGGACCCTCTGCAGAGGGGTTTGTGTGTGTGTTTGTACACAAGGCTCCTAGGGGGCTTATGAAACGGGGCAGAGGGCCACAGGAGGTGAAGGAGTTTGGTAGCCCTTTATCCTGCCCACTCTGCTCCTGAGCAGAGGTCTGCGTCCCCCTCCCCTCCTTCTCCCTGGGTCTCTCTTTTCTTGGGAACCAGAGGGACCCACTGGCGGCCTCCAGGAGTAGCAGCAGGAGGAAGTGGGTTTAGGCTGAAGGGGGTGGGGTGGGGCAGATGGAAAACCCCTCCTCCTTGCTTGCACACACTCTCTGCTCCCTTCTCCCGGCTCCCCTGGGGCCCCTGCCCTTGTGGCTGTGACTCGGCTCCAGTCCCCAGGCAGCCGGCAGTGATGGCTGGCCCCGGTGAGGCTGCACAGGCCTCACAGCTGCTCCTGGGACCAAGGGGCCTGCCTCTGAGTCACAGCCCCCCGCTGCCCCCTCTGAGTCTGGGCATCTGCACAGCCTTCATCAGGGTGGGAGGCTCTGAAGGGGGAGAAGCAGCATCTTCCAGGAGACTCTCTCTCCAGGTGGAGATGGACAGGGCCTGGAGGAAAGAGGCACCCCACCCCTCACTGCCCACCTGACCTCAGCTTCCTGCGGTCCAGAGAAAGTTTGAGAGCTCTTCCACTCACGGCCCAGGTGTTCAGAGAGCTGGGTAGTTTTCCGGAAATATGCCAACTGTCCAGCGGCTCAGCCTGGATTCAGGCCAGGATGTCCTCTGCTCCTCTGCTGAGGGAAGTGTGCTTTAGCTTCCTAAACAGCCTGCCAACCTCAGATCCTGGGGTTCAGCTGTTTGACTTATGGGGGGTGTTCAGGAGCCTGGCTTGGAGCTTCTGGGAGAAGCCCCTTGAGGGGCATAAGCTGCCTTCCTCAAGCCCCTGGGGTGGCAGCTGGAAGGACAGGAATAATATAACCAGGAATCCTAGAATTGCTGTGGCTTCTCCAGCTGTCAGGTGCCTGGTCAAACCCCAGGGAGCATCAGAGCTCCTTGTGTGTCCATGTGGGGAGATGGGGACAGGAGGGGTCAGAACTTGGTTTTTAGGCACCACTCTTGCTTCCTCCCAGAGAGGCCTGGTCTTTGAAAATCCACTCCTAGCTTCAGCTTAAAGCCGGCCAGGTGGTGCCCTGTTTTACTTCCTGAATTGCCTCTCGGCAATTCGTTCCTCTCTTTGTGCCTCAGTTCCCATATCTGTTAAATGGGACAAATCACACTTACTCTAGGGTTGGTGTGAGAATAATAGCAATCAAACATTCGTGAAAATGAGTATTTCAGGTCGGGGGTGGGGGACAGTCAGGGGATGGTGTGAGGCGCATTTTCTCTATGGGGCAAATTAGCATCCTCATTTGCAAGGCAGGGAACTGCTAGAGAAAGCTGCTACTCCTGTAACCTTGCCTCCTGACCTCAGCAGCTGCAGGCCTGGACCTAATTTATAGGGCTGTAAATATCCATGAATGGGCCGGAGTTCCCTGGTGGGCTCTGGCTGTTAGGTGGGGACAGCTCTGCTGAGCCATAAACCCCTGGGCAGCCTTGTTAATTCCACTCTGCTCAGAAGCCTGGTAAGGATGCAGGGAGCCAGTGGATGAACCATGGTAACTCCCAGTTGGGAGGGGGGCAGCTGCCTGCACCCTCCTCTGCCCCAGCGTGCACACCATGTGGTCCTTTACCAGGGCTTTCTGTCTTGGCAGGGATGGGAGCCTTCCTTAGATTCCAGGTCCCGATCTTCCAGACCTGAGAGGTCTTCACCAGGAGGGCACCCCAGGTGCTGCCTTTGGGCTCTTTGAAAGTGCCCACACCCCCTCACTGAGCACCTGGATTTATGTCAATCAAGGAGAGGGAGAGGGTCCTTCTGGGAGAGAGAAGGGACCGGACGTGTAATTATCCTGGACAGGAGTTTGTACAAATCACACGAACATAATTGATATAAAATAGACTTGTTCCTTTTTTCGTTCTCTTACGCTTTGCTGCTCCTGGGTGGATTCTGAAGCCTTGGCCCTGAGGCAGGGAGGGAAAAAGTGGTGCCGCTGTCCTGGGTGCTGAGCAGGCAGATCCCAGCCCCGTGGGGCTGGTCCCTGAGAGCTCAGCTCAGCAGCCCCTTAAGCCAGTCACTGCTTCCTCGGCCTCTCCAGGGGCCTAACCCCTCCTCAACTGGCTGGAGCTTGGATCTGGCAGACTTTTAGTTTTGCTGGAGGACTCCGGACAAAATGTCAGCTGCCTGGAGGACCAGAGCCACTCATGAGATGGGGGTGAAAGGCTGGTTCAGAATCACCAACAGAGGGGCCAGGTTTTACAAAAGGGAAAAATGACTCTACTGTGGATTCATGCGTTTTTCCCAAAAAGTGTTCCATGGAATGCTGCTGTGAAAAAATACTGTGATCCAGTAAGTCTGGGAAATGCTGGGCTGAACAAAATCAGGAAGGCTTCTCCACTGTAAGATCTTGAAGAACCCTTCATATGTTTTTTGTTTGTTTTTGTGTGTTTTTAAAAAATATTTTATTTATTTATTATTGCACTATTTAATTATTTTATTTTGGCAGGGATAGGGGAAGTAATTAGGTTTATTTATTTTTAGAGGAGGTACTGGGGATTGAACCCAGGACCTCATGCATGCTAAGCATGTGCTCTACCACTTGGGCTATACCCTCCCCTCGCCATATGGTTTTATGCATCATACCCTTCCAAAAGGGTTCCCCAAACTTATGGGACTGCAGAACCCTTATTTCAATGCCCCTTCTTGGGCCTGGTGTTCCACAAAACACACATCGAGAGACCCTGGGCCAGTTCTATTTTGTATAACTGAACAGGACAGAGAAAAACAAGAAAGAGCAAGGCTGGACCAGCCACCCAGTGGAGGAACCCTGAACTGTTCCCATCTTGACCACTAACTTGCCCTCTGTACCTGTTTCCCCGTCCATAAAATGAGCGCGATGCCTCACACACAGTCACTCCTTAGTAAATACGTGTTCAGTGAACGGATGGGAGGACCGAACTGGGAGTCTCTCAAACTCTTGCCTCCTAATGATGGGAGAGTGCAGGCCCCTCCACCTGGATGTAAACCCATCTGCACCAGTTACCAGCTCTTCAAACTTGGGCAGCTTGGCTTTTGATGCCTCGTTGTTCTCCCATGTAAACAGCACCTACCTCATAGGGTTGTTGTGAGGTTTAAATGGGGGGACCACGTAATTTATTATCCAAATTGGGACAGTGTGGGGTGGGAGAAAGGGGCACTGGTAATAGTTATGCTCAGACAGTAGGTGTAAACCATGACTGTCTCAGACAAATCAGGACATAGGGGGACCCGAGGTTTCAGTGAGGTGGCCCCTGACACCTAGTAGGCGTTCTGCATATACAGCTACTGTTGTGTTGCTGTTCAGCCGGGTGGGATGCGGAAGGCTAGTACATAGAACACTTCAGAAAGCAGCTGCTCTGGCTGAGGACCAAGGGGGGCTGCTCGGCGACCCCCTCCCCACCTCTCTGGATGTCCCCCACCACCTAGGACTCTGCAGAGCAGCTTAAAAACCACTGAGTTCCTTTCGGCTCTCCTGGACCATGAGTTATCATTTCCTGACCTGCTGCCCTTCTCTGAGGTGTCCCCAGCTCCCTCTGACAGCACAGACCTCACTGCTGTAAGTGAGCTGCCTCATCCTGACCCCGAGTTTCCCATCAGCCCTTTGACTGAGTGAGGATGCAAAATTGAAGATCGACTGCCCCCCGTGGGCTGTCTGGGTTGTGGATTTCTCTTCCCCAAACCCCGTTTGCATATTGGGGGTGCTTGTGTGTGCAGAGCTGGGAGTGGACCCCCTTCCGTCTCCCTGAGAAGGGAGAGTTCCTACCATGTAATTGATGAAGAAACTGAGGCAACGTGGTTAATGATCTGCCCAAGATGGCATAATAGCTGGGGGGGGGGGGCATCTTTCCTGAACTCTCCCCCAAATCCTCCCCCTGGCTGGCGATAAGGCAGAGAGAATTTGGTGGGTCCTTTCTGAGCCAAGGTCAAAAGTGCGCCAGGAGGGGGCCCAGGCTGGGAGATGGGGTATACAGCAGAGCCTGTGTGGGGCCCCGGGCAGGAGGAAACTGGTGACCTAGAGGATTAAGGGGCCAGAGGGCTGGGTGCTGGTGGGATTAAGCGGCCCAGAGCCTCAGTCTCACAGCTCTTTTCAAGGCCAAGGCAGGTGGGCGGGAGCTGTGGGAGGGTCACTCCTAACTTTGTGCCTTCCTCCTCTTCTGCGCCAGAAGCTCCACGCAGGCTGAATGTGGACTTGCCCCCCCCCCCACTCCCCTGACAGCGCTGGGAGTCAGCTATTCAGGAGGCAGCTGCGAGGATGCTCCCGACTCTTGGCTCCCCTCCGCGGGGCCCCTGCCTGCCTGTCTGAGGCCCTTTCAGCCCCATTCCTCCTGCTGCCCTACCACCCCCAGACTAACCCCAGTCAGGCTGTCTCCAGCCCACCCAGCCTAGACCTCATCCTGAGAGCATCCTCCTGTCCAAAGTGGGTGAATTCAGGACATGGAGCACCCAGGACGGGGAGCTTCAGGGCCTTTAGCACACCATTAACGAGGAAATTACATTTGTAAGGTTTGTTTCCCCCAAAGTTCCAAACAAACCATGGTGCTAGTATGATCCTGTCCCCATGGCTGCCCTTGAGGGGGCCCAAAGGTGTGTCCCGGAGGGTCTGCCAAGCCTCCATGACACCAGTGCTCCCTCCAGGCTTTAATGAGGCAAGTGGAACTGGACAGAGTCCGGGCGGCCTCAGTGGTAAGTGGCTGAGACACGAATGGGGTTTACCTTGCTCCTTGCAGCCTCTTTTAGAAGCTCTTAGCTTCCTTCTGGGGCAGTGGGACCCACCTTTCTCCACCTTCTGCACAAATCCTCTCTCCGTGTTTCTTTTTGTCTCCCTATCCTTCTCTCTGTCCACCTCCCTCCACCCCCAACCCCACCCTGGCCAGCTTTTGCTCTTGCCCTCAACTTCCCAGGTGTTGAGGGGGATGGAAAGTGTCCTGTGTTCCTCTGTGGAGCCCAGATAGCCGGCCCCTCTCTGCCTCCCACTACCCCCAGTCACCCTCCTTCATCCCTGAGGCCTCATTATTAGGGTAGCGATGACCCTCCATTGTCTGGCCTGTCTGGCCCTGGCATGAAAGGTGGAGTTTTGGCAGAGAAGGGAGGCTCGGCCTGATTCCAGCTCCTTCTCTGCAGTCTGGAGCCTGAGATGTGCTTGGGGCAGGACTGGCAGGCCCTAGTGGGGGGCGGGAGGAGGAGCCACAGCGCGGGCCCCTGTCACTCGGAAGACAGCAGGGAGCCCTGGTGGGGGCGGGAGAGCAGGGGAGCAGGTGGTTCTTTGTCTGGAGCTGGAGCGAGGGAGAGGGGCCCTTGCCTGATCCCGGCCCCTGCACCCCGCTGCCCCCCTGAGCCTCCAACGGCCCCTAGGAGCGCATTGGCTTCCTCCCCCAGGCTGGGGCAGGAGAGGCTCCCTGCTGTGTGAAGCCCACTGTCCCCTGTGGTGCTCACCAGGGGACAGCTGGGGAGGCGTGGATTTTCCCAGGGCTCCAGGCTGCTTCTCTACCTCCACCCACATCAGCGCCCCCCCAGTACAAAGGCCACGTGGGACCAGAAGAGGCCAGGCTGGGGAGTCCCCATGGCCAGTGCCAGTGCCAGCCTGTGGGGATGGGAGGGGTCCCAGGCACCAGAGAAGGAGACTTCCTGGCTTCCGTGACCACTTTGCCTCTCCGGGTGTCATTTCCTTACCTGAGGAAGGAGATCAGAACCATTGCTGTCTGAGGCTCTTTCCTGCTTTAAAAATCTGTTTAGAGTGGGCCTGTGGGGCTCCCGAAGCCTCCTCCTCTTCTGGGTCTGCACGCACATCTTCGATCCTGACATTTTGCTTCTGAGCAGCAGAGCAGGCCCTGATGCTGGGGTCAGCAGCAGCCGGCGGGCTGGGAGTCTGTGCAGGCTTGTCACTTAACCTCTCTGTGCCCATTTTCCTGGGCCTCCACTTCCTCATCTGTAACATGGGCACAATCATAGGACTGACTCATGAGGTTGCTGTCAGGGGTCAAAGAAATCATTTGCGTAAAAAGTGCTTGGAATGGTGTTTGGCCTCATGAAAACACTCAGCAAATATTTGATGTTTTTACTCTTCAGAATCTTTCTGGAGCAGGGGTAGGTGAGTTTCCTGAAATACTCAATGGCGTGAACCAAATCGGTGTCATCTCTGAAGTTTGGCATTTTTGCTGGAGCGTGGGGGACACATGTAGGTTCCTCAACAGGCCTCCTTAGAGATGGCTTCTCAGGTCGAGTTCTGGGGAGAATTGAAATGGTCAGGACTTGTAACTCTTGGCTGTTTCTCCTGGATTGTCTTTGAGAGGCTGCACCCAGAATCAGCCTAAAATAGTCTTCACTGACCTTATCCAGAAAAGGGGGAGACGTTGGTTTGGCCTTCCGGGCTCCCTTGTCATGCACACGTGGACGTTGACAGTGTCTGTTTGCCTTTTAAAACCTAAGCATCCCACGGCAGCGTCTCCAAGTGTGGTGAGTGCATGGGGAAGCACTTTACGAGGAGGACCAGCCTTGGCATCGCTGGGAGACCGCTTGCGTCTTTTTCTAGCAGGATGTGTGCTGGAGTGGGGGTGGAAGTCAGGTGGGTGCTGTGAGGAAAGAGGGGCTATGGAAGAGGGACAGAGTGGTGCGGGTTGCTTTGGGAGAGATGAGTAAGCCCCTTTTCTCACTGAACCCATGAGCCTTTCTCTGTAAAGTGAGTACCTGCCTCTTCACCTGAACCTGCACTCACTCCACAAATCTCCACTAAGTGTCAGTTATGCCGGGCTCTGTGCTAAGGCCTGGGGACAAGTTGTGATGCCAGCCTTCAAGGAACGGGCAGTCCAGAGAGGCGCTGAAAATAATAAGAGGACAGTGCAGGGCGGAGGCCGGAGGGCTGTCCGAGGTCCCGGGAGGGCAGACCGCGTGTGAGGGAAGGCTTCCTGGAGGCCCAACACCTGGTTAGTTGGAAAGTGTGATTGTGATCGTGATCGTGATCGGAGTCTCCCAGGGAGACACGAGGCAGGGAAGTGAGCCCTAGGCAGAGGCTCCCACGTGTGCAGAGCTGCACAGGGCAAAAGGGCAAAGTCAAAAACCGACCAAACACCCCGAGCGCGCGTCTTCGGGGGGCGCCCCGCTTGGCGGTGTGCGCAGGGCAGTGGGGTGTGCGTGGGTGCGGGGGTGGGGGTGGGGGTGGAGCCCGCAGCCAGATGTGGAAGGACCGCCCGGGCTGTGCTCCCAGCTCCCCGGGGTCTCGTGCCTTCCCCACTCGGCCCCTCCGGACCAGGCCCCAGATTTCCTTATCTTCCTCCACTCATCACTTCTTCATTCCTGCTTTCCTCTTGTCCAGGGTCGGCAGTAAGGGCAGGGATTAACCTCTCTGAGCGTGCGTTTCCTTCCCTACGCGGGAGACACCGGGTTGGGCGATCTCAAAGGTCTCCGGGGCTTTCTAGGGTTGTAAGTGGTTGTCCCCGCTATTTGAATGTTTCCCATGGGCGCCTTGGAAACATCCCAGATGCCGCCTGGGCCTCTGTTGGCAGAGGGGTTGGGAGCCCTAAGTGGTGATGGAGGCGGGGCAGGCGCATGCGGCAGTGCGGGGGAGGGGCGGAGCCCTGCTGACCCCGCTGCTGTGTGTGTTTCTCCCTCAGTTTGACCCTGGGAAAACGGGCTACATCAGCACAGGCAAGTTCCGGAGCCTCCTGGAGAGCCACAGCTCCAAGCTGGACCCGCACAAGAGGGAGGTGCTCCTGGCTCTCGCCGACAGCCAGGCCAATGGGCAGATCTGCTACCAGGATTTTGTCAACCTGGTGAGCACTCTGGGGCCCTCGCCGCTGGGAGGGGCCTGTTTGGGGTGTGGCTTAGAGGGTTCTTTTGGATAATTAAAGGCATCCGTTGGCCTGCAGCGTTGAAAAAGTCCAGGCTTCGGCAGTTGAAAGGAAATCACCAAGAAAAAGAAGCTTCTGGCAATTCCAGACCCCCCACTGTAGCAGCAAAGTGGCTGCAGCTGTTCCAGCCCTCAGCAGGAGGCCTGGGATTTCCCGCCTCCCATTGGCCTCGATTAGGCCAGTGGGATGTGCTCATTGGCTCAAACCAATCAGTGCCCACCCCTGGAGCTGCCAGTGGGGTCAGTTCCGCCTAAATGAAGGGCTGGGAGTGGGAGGTGGGAGGTTATTGTTGGCAGGAGAGGAGCCGGGGAGCGATGTTCGGAGGATCAGACCAGACCTTTCAGGAACGATGGGGCTTGTGGGTTAAGGCTGGAGCTCATCAGACGTGCTGGCAGATGTCCTGCGTTGGCGGAGGGGCTGGAGGCAGGAGGCCCATGAATCCTGCACAGTGGTCTGATGTCTTGGAGATAGGACTTTTTCCTCACCGGGGGTTCCTGCTATGCTGTTCTGGGGGCTACTGCAGTGGGATTGGAGTGGGGATCAGTGGGGTTAAGCAGGAAGCATCCCACTCTGGGACGGGTGGGGTATGTGTGGAAGCTTCGTGAACCAGCAGGAAGAACACAAGGCCAGAAGTCTCCACTCAGTTTCCCTATTGGTGGTACGGAGACTGTCACCTCTCTTCTTGTCACCCATTAAGTGACTGATGTGAAGTCCCCAGGCTCCTAGAATTCAGAGGTATCAGTGATGGAGGACCCAGGACCTGCCATTGTGCTGGGTTTGGGGTTATTTTCATTGCCTCTTGACTAAGGATCTGCCTTTGCCCAGAGGTTAGCATGATTGCAGGGAGCAGCTGTAGAGCTTTTAGTGGTGAAGGAATCTGCTGTTCTGAGTGGACCCAGGGAGCAAACCTCGAAGGTGGGGGCCAGAGCTCAGTTAAGCAGGGGGACTGGCGGGATCCAGGGGTGGGCAGTGGAGGTGAGCCCTGTGGCTGGACCAGGCCACGGGTTTGAGCCTTCATTGGCTCATCCACAGCCCCAGCACCAGCGTGTTTGCTGCGTGCCCTGCTGCAGGGCTCAGTGCGTGAGCTGCTTCTCCAGCCAGGGGTCCGTGGAGTCCTCTGTGGGAACTCACAACAGCAGATTACTTGTTACCATCAAGATTACAGTGTTTGAATTCTGAGCTGGAGTGGGCAGCCATGGCTTGGGTTCCTGTGGGCAGGGCTGCCCTGGAGACCAGCACTAAGAAGGGGATCTCCTGGTGGAAGCTCTGGGCCGGGCGGAGAGCTCGCGGGCTGGAGTCGGGGGAACCTGTCCTGCTCCAGGCTCTGCCTTTGCCACTCAGTGGGAAAGAGCCTGTTTTCCATTTGTGGAATGAAGCCAAAGGATACCCTCTTCAGGGTTGTGGCAAGGATTAAATAAGATGAAGTATTTGAAAGTTTTTGTTGTCTCTGATGTTCTTTTACCAGATTAACTCCTCTGCATCGTTTGTGAGCCCCTCCCCATCCCAACCCAGGCAGAACAAACCAACCTTATCCAGAGACCACATAGTGCTTTGTGCAAGCCTCTCTTATAGCAGAGACCACGTTGTTACAGCTGAGTGGCCAGGGTTATCATGTACGGGTGTGCAGGTTGTGGACTGTACAAGAAGGATACTGGGCAGAGATGAATGAGAACTGGAATGTGACCTGAGCTTTGTTCAGCAAGGCCTGGAAAAAGTGTATCCACCGAAGAAGAGACTCACTTATCTGATTGGCACAAAAGCGCCATCTGGGTTTGAATCCTAACTCTGATTTACTAACTATGGGTCCCTGAGAAAATTACTTTCCCTCTCCAAGCTCTTGTCCCCATCTTTATAATGTGGGGATAATATGCACCACATAACAAAGATGATGTCCTCTTTTGCTGCTGTTTATACATCTGTCTGTCCTGTAAGCTCCATGAGGCCAGAGACCAGGGCTGCTACTGTGCCCAGCACAGTTCTGGGCACACCAGGGCGCAGGTGAAGGGTGAGTGTGCATGTGCACGCACTGCTTCTCCTGTACGCGTGCTGAGCTCCTCCCCACCATGGGTCTTCCGGGTGTGTGTTTGTGAGTGTGTGTGCAGTGCAGGCCCGTGAGCACGTGCATACCCGGGGACTAGGGGACCGGATGGAAAGAGTGGCTACAAACTAATTTGACGACGTGATCCTGTCTCGGGCTTGCAGTGAACGTGGAGCTCCAAGCCCTGCCTGCGTTTCCAGAACCGCCAAGCCACTGAGAACCAGATGCAAGCTTTGCAGACATGGGGTGGGGGTGGGGGGTGAGAACAGGGAGTCATTGGAAGGGGTCATCCGGGAAGGCCTGCTGGAGAGGCGAGCCTTTGGCTGGATTTTGAAGGTGCTTACAGAACCCAGGAGAAGGGAGGGGATGCTGCAGATGGAGGCTTATTCCACTTGGCCTGGTCTGAACCCAGCTTCTCCCCAGCTCCCTTCCCCCGTCAGGGCTTCAAAGCCCTGTGCTTTGGTCTGCCTGGCTTACCTCCGCAGCCCGGTCTGGACTCCTGTCTTCAGGTGAATGCAGCCTAATGTCACTGCTGAGCCCACAGTCTCAGGAATACATTGGCAATCCACACCCAGAGATCATGAGACAGCCATCCAAGCAGCACAGTGGGCTCTGGAGCTGGGAGAGCCACATCTCTAGGACATCTCCCCGTTAGAAGGGTCTAGAGTGTGGTCACAGAGGGCAGGTGGAAGGTAACGGAGGCCTTGGGAGGCTGAAAGTCAGCAGGGATGCCTCTGGTCTCTGGGAGTTGGGCTAACCACTGGGCGAGGCAGCCAGGACTCTGCTGGGGGTGGGGTTAGTCCTTGGGCCCCCTGAGCCTCGCAACTCCCTTGAAGGCACTCAGGAGGGATGACCTTCCACAAGCACAGCCTTAGGTTCTGGCTCTGGGGACCTCCCTGCAAACTCGCTTATCTAACCAAGGGCTGCCTGCCTCTTCCCAAGCTGAGGATATTGACTGCTACTTATCCTTCAGTTCTCACTCATACCACCTCCTCCAGAAAGCCCTCCCTGACCACCATGGGCCAGGGTTGGGCTCCCTCCTGTGTATTCCAGCGGCACCTTCACTTGGAACCATGACTGCTGGTTGCTTATCTGTCTTGAGCACCACTGCGTCCCCTGCATTGGCAGTGTGCCTGACACTTAGCAGTTGTTCAGGAAATGATGATGGGTGATGGAGGGGTCTGTGGAAGGGAGGTATGGTGAACATGAGTACAGGCCCTGGAGCCTTACTGGTTTTGGACTTGACGGATTCCTGAAACTCTATGTTCTTCAGTCTCCTCACCAAGAGAACAGGGATGTTCGTGGTCTGTATCTAGCAGGTGGAGTAGTTGCCTCAAATGAGCGAAGCTGCAAAGTGCTTAGGACAACCCCTGACACTGAAGGGCTCTGTGAATATTGCTTCCTGTAACTATGACAGAAGAAAGAGGAAGGTGGGATGAGGCCTGGCTGATCTCAGGAATGGGCTGGCTGAGAAATGGGTCGGGGCTCTCCCCAGACCCCAGTGCTGACCCCCTCCTCCTCCCTGTTCCCGGTGTAGATGAGCAACAAGCGGTCCAACAGCTTCCGCCAGGCCATCCTGCAGGGGAACCGTCGGCTCTGCAGCAAGGCCCTGCTGGAGGAGAAGGGGCTGAACCTCTCCCAGCGGCTGATCCGCCACGTGGCCTACGAGACCCTGCCCCGGGAGATTGACCGGAAGTGGTACTACGACAGCTACACCTGCTGCCCCCCGCCCTGGTTCATGATCACAGTCACACTGCTGGAGGCAAGGACAAGGGTGGGGAAGGGCTGCTTGGTCTTGGGGGGACCTGGGGGGGGTCAAGAGGATATCTGAGATCATGAGAGGGACGGGCAGCATCTTATCCACCGAAAGGCGATGATTGAGGACCAAACGGCAGTTGTCACTGCAAGTCAGGCCCTGTTACGGTGCGTGCAAGTGTTGTTAAAACCCCTGGACCACAGAGAGATGGCAAAGATGATAACTTCAAGCCATATTCGCTGCAGCCGAATCCCCATGTGACCACCCCCGCCGGAAACAACAGCAAGTAAAACAGTGTCATAAGTTCACTGATTTGGGGGATTTAGCCAGGCTAACTCATTAAAACAATTTATTTTAGTTCCTCCCTGAGTGAGTAAGGTGGACAAGTCATTTGCTCCGCGGGAACTCCCCTCTTCCACCTGTAGAGTAGGAATACGCAGACCTGCCCTCCTTCTCCCACAGGACTCCTCAATTTAGACCACCAGAATGGCTGGCGGTGCTTTCTGAACACAAAAGCGTTACACAAATACATACGGGAGGGAGTGTTTATGAACAGGCAAATGTGGGCTTAACGTATTTTGCAAGAACATTCTCCCCTTAGGGAATCCTTCGTGCCTATTGTTATTCTAAAAGTCTCAGCTTATGCGGTAGAATCCAAAGTGCCACTTTCTGAATCAGTGCCCATGTGCGAGGGACTCAGAGTTCTTCCGGCTCTTCAGCCTAAGAACCTGTGTGCCGCTCACCTCCCCGCAGCCCCAGCTCTTGAACGGACGCTTGGCCTCCCTTTGGCGTTTGATAATCACTGTTCTCTTCCAGAGCCAGGGGCCTAATTACCACCCCTGCTTATGGTTCCTGCCGATTCAAACGGCAGGATCGTTAAGCTTCATAGCATCCTTCTTCTTTTTTTTCTAAATCAGAATATCTAATCTGCAGGCTAGAGCCTCTCTGTGTTATTCCAGCTTCACCCAAGTACATGTTGGAGTTGTGATTTTGCTGAGATGTTCTTGGACTTGTTCTCCAAGCACTTACTGTGTTGGTCTATTTATTAACTTCTATTTGAGGGCCAATAATAACAAGCTGGCTTGGAAGCTGGATTTGCTGCCAGGCCACCCGCACGCATGGTGTTAGGTGGACAGAACAGCTCCCAGAGACCCCAGGGAGTCCAGCTGCCGTTCCCAGGCCCAGCCCAGGAGGCCTGAGCCCTACCCTAATTCCAGCTGCCTTCCCTGAGTGCATGCCGCACACAGGGCTGGCTTCTCCTGTGCACTTTATCATTTTCAAACCTCACGATCATTGTGGAAGTGTGGGCATTCATATCCTCATTTCTAGATGGAGAAACTGAAGACCAGTGAATGAAAATAATTTGTCCAAAGGCATCCAGAGGAACCAGATCTTGCATCCAGATTGGTTACGAATTTTCAAAAACCTCAGCTGTGTAAACCCAAACCACCAATCTAAAACTGACAAATGATGAAATAACTGTTTCAGAGACCTCATACGAAAGCTCAAGGCTTTTATTTTACATACAGGTCTAGTCACCTGGTTTTCTGATTCCATAATGGAGTGAAAATAGAAGGAATGTGGTGGGAAGCGACAAGAAGGGGCCCCCACCAGCAGTCGGAAGTAAGAACCTGGTTGTGGTACCTGGTTAACAACATGCTGACAACCTGGCACTGTAGGAGAGGACAAAAGAAAATGTCAAAGCACAACTGACTCATAAAGAAACGCAAGAATTTGGGGTCATTTAGTATAGGAGCGAAAACACCATCAGTTGCTGGAGAAGACATCATTCCTCTAGCCCAGACCAACACCTGAGGCATCCTTAAGATTAGAACAAAGGGACATGAATTATGCATTCTAGAACGAGTTCCAGGGGAAAAAAATGTAGTTAAAATAAACACCCTTTTTAGGGCTTCAACAAATATGCTCAGTCATCTTCAAAATCAGCTTATGCAGAGTGTTGGTGAGAATGCAGGGAAGTGGAAATCCTTGGGCGCTGTTGGCGGGGATGTAAAATGGTTCAGCGTTGTGGGAAACAGTGTGGCAGGTCCTCAAAATATTAAACCTAGAATGACCACGTGATCCCACAATTCCACTTCTGGGCATGTAGCCCAAAGAATTGAAAGCAGGGAAGGGTTCAAAGAGATCGTGGTACACCCATGTTCATTGCAGCATTATTCACAATAGCTAAAAGGTGGAAGCAACCCCAGTGTCCATCGACAGGTGGGTAAACAAAAAGAGGCAGATACGTATAATGGAATGTTAGTCAGCCTTCAAAAGGAAGGAAATCCCGACATGCTACAGGGATGTACCTTGATGACATTATGCTAAGTGAAATAAACCAATCACAAAAGACAAGTACTGTATGATTCCACTTACATGCGGTCCCTAGAGGAGTCAAATTCATAGAGACACAAAGTAGAATGGTGGTTGCAGGGGGCCAGGGGGTGGGGGGGAATGAGAATTAACGTTTAACAAGTATAGAGTTTCTTTCAGTTTTACAAGATTAAAAAAAGTTGTCCGAATGGATGGTGGTGATGGTTGCACATTATGAATGTATTTACTACCTCTGAACTGGGCACTTAGAAATGGTTAAGATGGTTAATTTTTTGTGTATTTTACTACAGGTTTTTTTTTTTTTAAAAAATCAACTTAGGTGCAATGGCCTCACCCCTCAAGTGGGTATGTGAGTTATTACTGAAATTAAAGTTTAAAATCCTGCAAATTCTTCCTGCTTAGCACTAAGGTAATGTGGAGAGAGACCATGAGACCATTTTGTGAAATTTTAACACAAAATAATCAAACAGAAGTGGGGTGAGAGATGGTGGAACACACGCTTGGGTGCTGGTCATGGGAGTGTCCCTCATTCTCTGCGACGGAAAGGCGACAGCTTCCGTCGGGATTCCAGGTGTTAGCACAAGAGGCATCCGTGGGCAGTTCTGCACCTTGTAATGGGCTCTCTTCCTCCTGCGTTTTCATCCAGGTTGCCTTTTTCCTCTATAATGGGGTGTCGCTGGACCAATTTGTGCTGCAGGTCACCCACCCACGATACCTGAAGAACTCACTGGTTTACCATCCACAGCTCCGAGCACAGGCTTGGCGTTACCTGACATACATCTTCATGCATGCAGGGTGAGTGCCTGTCTTCTTTCACTCTGTCAGGAGTCCCTATGGGAGAATAAGTGGTCCAGCTAGCCTGGATTGAAATATATTTTTTAGTTTATTTTTATTCTACCCGGACACAGGATTTGAGCAGCTCCTTGAAACTCATCTAATACCAAAACATATGAGTAAATTATGAAGAGGGTATGGGCAAAGGGAAACAGAGGGAGGAGGATGCTAAAAGCCAGCAGTGAGATCAGCACACACATACACATGTAATTCTGTATACTTGCTAGAAGTGGGTTACAGATTTATTCTGAGCTTCCTAGTGGCCAAAGCAAAGAGGGAAATGTGGTCAGCCACCAGGTTCATTGTCCATAAACTGTGTGTGTGAGTGCCCCCATAAGTGAAATAAAGGAAAGTTTTATTGAAACCACCTCCCTTGCAAGGAGATCTCCATATATGGTGACGTTAGTCTTCTTGA
Source organism: Camelus bactrianus (assembly GCF_048773025.1). Lineage (NCBI taxonomy): Eukaryota > Metazoa > Chordata > Mammalia > Artiodactyla > Camelidae > Camelus > Camelus bactrianus. The sequence continues at coordinate 36,957,080 of NC_133554.1, read as the reverse complement.
GGCACTCTGGCAATGCTTATTGCTTCTGTTTATGGAGCCACGTGGCCTCTTTTGGGGCCTAGAGTGCAGTCAGTTCTCACTGGTGCCTTTTACCCACAATAAGGACCTCCTGGCTGGCCAGGTGCCCACCCAGCTCCAAGTCCCTTGAAGAGCATGATCTTGGCTGGAGACTGTTTTTATGTAGGAGAAGCGTGGAGTTGGGATATCAGAGTCCTCAGACACGAGAGCTCTCCATTGTTTTCTACCGAGTCTCTAGAGAAGTGAAGGAGCTCATTGTTAGCCTGGGAAAAGCCCTGGGGGTGCCTGTTCCTGGGGTTGCAAATGGGCAGAGGGTCACCCTGGCCCCCATGGCTCCATCATTCCCTTTCCTTGGCAGAAAGACCTATAGTGGCCAAGAAGAAGCTCCACTGTGAGACTCCCTTCCCACTGAGCCTCTAAAGCGGGCACAAGAGCCACCCCTAATTGGCTGCACTTGCTGGGGAGGGGGCTTTGGGTGAGGAGACATCGCGATGGTTGCCAACGGATGTCTCCACTCTGAGCCTAAGGAGATGGTGGGCCCGGGGTGTTTGCCTTGCCTTCTGTGTCCTGGCCTCGACCTCACGGGGCTTAGGAGAGGAGGTGGGGGGCCACTTTGTGCTTCCATTTTCTCATGAGCCAGAATCTGGATGCAGCAGGAACTGGGGGACAACTTTGATTTACTAAGTTCTACGAGATATCTTTCATGCTTGCACTTGTTTGGAAAACATCTTTCTCTTTAAATATCAGTAGCTCTTACAAATATAGTAGCAAGCCAGAGTGACTGAGTGGCCTGGATAATGGAGCAGGTCCTGCACATCAGAGACCTGGGCCATGGCCCCAGCCCAGCCACTACCCAGCTGTGTGACTTTACACTGGTCAGTGCCCCTCTCTGAGCCTTAGCTTCTCTTGTGTCAACTGATGGAGTTGCTGGATCTTGCCCATGGTTGGCCCCTCTCACTCTGGCAAGTGCAGACACTGCCAGTCACCACCCAGGCCCCATACCTGTGTTCCTGTCCCGACTGGTGGGGAGGGTGTGGAAGGAACCCTCTTTCCAAGATGATCTGTCTGCATTGTAATTCCTCCCCTCCCTTTCGCACCGCCACCCAGACTGTGAGCTTCTCAAAGGCAGGTGTAAGGTCTTCTTCACTACTAGGTCTCCAGCGTCTTGGCGTGCTGAATGCATGCATGCATGCATGCATGCATGCATGTGGTCTCTCCGTACAGGATAGAACATCTGGGACTCAACGTGGTACTGCAGCTCCTGGTGGGGGTGCCCCTGGAAATGGTGCACGGAGCAACCCGCATCGGGCTTGTGTACGTGGCCGGCGTTGTGGCAGGTAGGCAGCTGGGCCCCGTGTCCACAGGGGTAAACTTCCCCAGGGAGGGTGGGAAAGCCCATGGGGTCGAGCAAGCCCCAGGCTGCCAGAGGACCCTCATCACCGAGGCTCCTGATGACTAGAGTGGACCTCTGGGCACATCTCCCCGCCTCTCAGGGGAGGCTGGAAAGGGGACCGCCACGCAGAAAGGGAGGCGTGTAGCAGCAAAGGGGGACAGAGCACAGGGTTTGGAACAGACAGACTGGAGTTTCAGTCTTTACACTTCTGTGTTGTTGCTGTGTGAGCTTGGGGAAATGCCTCAACTTCTCTTGGCCCCGTTAAGCTTTAGGAGGAAAGTAATGCGACCTGCATGTCGAGTGTGGGAGGGTGGGGTGAGGTAGAGTGAATTAAGCCATCCTAGGGCAGTGAGATCCCTGTGAGGACATCCAAGGGGTAGGTGGAGCCAGGTACCTCCCCTGGCCAGGCTGGCAACTGTCCCCGAAGGGGGACCTAGCGTCTGCCCAGGCTGGCCCTTGAGGAACCCGCTGCCTGGCAGGAGGCAGTGAGCATCCGGGCCAGCTGGACAAGTCTGGGGTCCTGGCTGACCCAGCTCACGTGGCGCGTGATCACAGCAGTCGCTGTGGCCTTGAGGAGCGCGGCCAACCCCCAGCCCCCGCCCCCGAGGGAGGGGAGGCGGGCTGCGATGAGCTGGGGGAGCAGAGCAGAGCTCTGCAGGAAAAGTCTGCACCAACTGGGCTTCTCCACAGAGGGATCTCCCTCGTGATGTTTCCAACTTTTTTGCTGGCTTCTTTTTTTTTTTTTTAACAAGGCTTGCCGCCTCAGCTCTTTACCTTGACAGCTGTGCCCAAGGGAGCTTTGTGTGTATGTTTAAGTAAGATCTTAATCCTTTCTGAGTGGCATTAAAGTTGTCATCAGGAGAGCAGGGTAGCATCGGCCTTGTAAACAATGGGCAGGCAGGGACCCTGGGAGTCAGTGAAGTGGCTTCAGGAATCAAAGAGGGAAGGGTCCCACCCCCCACCCCCCCACCCCACCCCACCCCACCCCATGAGAGGCTGGTCTGCTAATTTGTGAACCCTCAGCCTGGGAGGTTGGCCCAGTGCCCTTTCCTTCTCTCCTTCTGTGCGGAGGTTAAAAACTTAGACCTTGCACACCTTGGACAGCACCCACACCAGCTTCTCCCAGAATCCAGCACCTTCTGCATCCAATGGTCTGATGCGCATCTCTGTGTGCCAGACTTACTCAGCCACCCACACACACTCTGAGTGTCTGCATCTGGGGGTTTATAGCCACATTTTCCGCACCTACATACTCAGAGCCCCAGATGGTTAATGGCGAGGAACAGGAAAGATGCTCGTAACACTTGCAGTTAGTAGTCAATTAGATGGGAGTGCCAGTAGCCTCGAAGAGAAACGTAAGATTCAAGATGACTCAGGCCTTGAACTAGATGATACCCAGTGGGGAGACACTGATACCCAGTGCAGGCATCCCTTCCCAGTGATACCAGCGCAGAAGGGGATGGCGTACAGGCAGAGGGGGCTTGCCATCTAGACCTGAGGGTGTGGGGCTGCATTGCAAAGCAAATGACGTGCACCACTCTACCTGAGTCACTCTGCCTTCAGAGCAGAGGGCATTCTGGTCACCACATGTCATACCATTGATCTCCAGGACTGAGTTGATTGATCTGCCTGCACCCTTTCCTCCTTCTCCACTCCATGTGCGTCCCCCCTCAAAAGGGGGACCCGTTCAGATAGCCAGACCCTGACCGAGAGCCAGTAGTTACCAAGTGCCTGCCCTGTGTGGGCCAAATTTAATCCTCACAACAACCCCCTGAGGCAGGTACTCTTCCTCTCCACCTGTTGCAGATACAGAAACCAAGGCTTTAGAGAAGCTAAGTGACTTATTCCAGAAGACACAGTCATAAGGGGTGGAGCTGGGCTTTAATCCCAGACTGTCTGACCCCAAAGGCTGTGCTCTAAACCACCGCCACAGTATTACAGGAACCAAAAGGCAGACCTTATCCTTGGTGTGGATAGGTGTCAGAAACCTAAGGGAGGTCTTAATAGACATCGGGCACAGGAGGTCTTAACAGACAGGAATGAGAGAGGCAACTCTCCCCGCCTCCCAGGGTGAAAATATTCCAAATCCAAGGCCGTCGCATTTTGTCACAACGATAACTGACCTCTGCCGAGCACATCCGATAGTCCAGGCATGTGATAAAGGGGTCACGTGTGTGATCTCCTCTTCTCATCACAACAGTCTTATCAGGGTGCCGACACTCGCATTTTATAGATGGTTCAGGGGTGAAATCACCAGCTGCCCAGCCAAGAAATCCTAGGACTGCAGTGGAAACCCTTCCTCCGCCCCATGCTTGAATTCAAGCCAATATGTATGTATCTCACTTCCGGCTAACAGTTACAGGGCTGACAGATGAAATACCTTAAAAACCAGTATCTTCACTGCTCTGCCAAGCTTTTATCCTAAGCTACATAGCTTATAAGCTACGAGTGCATCCCTAAGCCTGGCTCAGGGTTTGGCACATGTTAAGCAACAAACAGTTGTAGACTGAATGAAAGAATACATACATAAGTAAAGTTATGTTGCTTAAAGGTAGATGTTCTGCTGACGTTTATTTGGATTTTTTTTTTTTAATGGCCAAGGGAGATGCTGAAAAACACCTGCTTTAAATATCCCAGGCTGGACATTATGTGCATTACGGCAAAGTCACCAATCTAGCCCCATGCTGGCGTGGATCCAGGGTTTTGGTGGGGTGATTCACAGCCCGGACCAGCACCGGTCCTTTGATCTGCTGCCATGCAGAGGTGTGGCGCGCCACTCTGGCTTGCCTTTCTCTCCTCTTCCTTTGCCCCAACCAGCTCTGTGGGTCACACTGGCCTTTGCCGAACGTCATCCATTAGATGCATCAGGAGTCATGCCTGGCCCAAGCTTCCTGCCCTGGGGTGGCCTATCTCACTCTGTTGATACGTGTATATGCCCACATTTACACTTGACTCTCCCAGTCCCTCTAGGCCAGGGCTAACCTGCAGTCACTTTAGGAAAGTCTTCCTGCCGCAAATGGAGGGCAGGTGGGTCCTGACCGTTACCTTCCAGATTGTGGAACCAGGATCCGAACCTCAGGCCCTGGATCTTAGGCCAAGGCTTGGATTATTGTATTCTGATCTGGAAGGAACCTTGAGGTCCCCTCCAGTGGGTGGCAAACTTTATTCCCAGGCCCCCCTCCCATTCAGCCAGAATGACTCTCTGTGCTCTGCTCCGTGGGGTAGGGGTGGGGGTCAGGTTTCCTTTGAAAAGAGGATCTCACTGCTCAAAATTCAGAGAGCCTTAGACCTCCTCATTTCACAAATGTGAAAACTGAAGCCCAAAGAATTCAGGAGCTGTACCCGAGATCACACTGCTAGCCAGTCACGCCCTCATTCTGTACTCCTGCCATGATCCCTGCTGACCTCTGGCCCTAGGGTCAGGACTCCCATCCATGGGTAGGGTGACGGAAAGGTCAGTGTGTGGAGGCTGGACCCTGGGGGCTTCCCTGATGCCAGGGAGGCTGAGGGAGCAGAATCCTGTCCGGTTTGTAGGGACTCACATGGAGGAGAGAGGCCAGCCCAGGGAGGCTGGGGCTTCCTCTGTCCAGACGTTAATTAACGAGGAGAGGCTGGGCAGCCAGCCCTCTGCAGCCCGGCAGTGCAGCCTTCTCAGCCAGCCCCGCCAGGAGAGCGTGGGAATCCTTTGTCATGCAGATCCCGCGGCCTGCCTGTTTGCCACCCTGGGATTTTTTTTTCCTGTTATATATGGCTGACCCCGTGGCTAGTCAGTTAAAAAAAAAAGTTATCTGACAATAGATCAATACCTAATTAAAGCCGGAGGCGAGGCATGAAAGGGGAGAAGAAAGATTTATAGCTGCCCTGGGAGGGGAGAAGGACTTGGGATTTCTTAGTTCATGACAGTTTGTATTTTCCTGAGAGATGACATCCCCCGCCTTGAAGCTAAGAATCTGTTGTGAGTACCTCTTCCTGGAAGGAGCTCCATGAGCCGAGGAGCCTTGAGAGCTGTCTGTGGGGGCTTGGGGAGGTGGGGTGGCAAGGTGGGGAGAAAGTAGATGACCTTGCAGGGGTTCCCCAGGCCCAGGGTGTCGGGTACCTGGTTCCCAGGCTGGGCTCAGCTTCTTGCTAAGTAGTGGACCCTCCGGCCCTACAGAACCTGCAGAATTTGGCCTTCTGCCTGTTCCTCTCTCCACCCAGGCAGCAGCTAATTGGCTCATGAGCCTGCGGGCATTTTCCAGTGGTGATTTCTGCACACTCACCCGGGCCAGCCACCTCTCATCCTCTGAGCCCTGGGTTCTACCTCCCAGTTATTTTTAGTCTCCCATGTCTTTCCCTGGAAGCCAAAGCATTGATCACACTTAAATGAGACGAGAACAATACATTTCCCATCTCCTCTTTGCCCGGCTTCCCTCCCAGGACAAAAGTTTGTCATCCCCCGACCAACAGTCTGTACCTTTCCTTTCCCCCAGAGAGGGTGACATCATCTTTTTCTCTTCCCTGGGACTTTTCAAGGACATTTTCCCTCCAGCTGTGGAGATCCCGTTGGCCTCTTGTAATTTCACTCGGTTGGACATGGTGCTCAGCAGGTTTCTGGATGCTGTTGAGCAGAGAGAACAAGGGTGGAGGTTGACCTCGGTCCCAGCTTGGGGCGTCGCTGCTACAGAGGCTAAGAGCACAGGGGCTCCGTGTCAGGCAGACCTGGACTCACATCCTGGCTCCAGCCCTTCCTCCCCATGACTCGGGGCTCAGCCTTCTCATCTGTGCAGTGAGGCTGCTAGTGCTGGCCTCAGAGGGCGATCTTGAGGGTCAAAGGGAAGGATGGACGTAAGACCAATGTCTGATACACAGTGCCCCGCAAGCGGTGGCTGTTTCTGCTGTAACTACTACTACTGTTGTTGCTGCTGCTCGAAACTGTGAGAGAGCCCAAGGCAAGGCAGAGCTGGGCAGCCAGGCAGGTGAGCTGGGCTGCAGTCCCAGCTCCGCTTTGGGCAAGTCCCTTCCCTCCTTTGCTTCTCGTCTGTAGAAGGAGAAGTTTGCACCAAACGGTTCTTTCAGCCATAAATGAATCTTCCAGGAGGCTCCAAGGTGACAGGGGATCAAAGGAAGAAGAGAGGGAGCCTTTGCCCTGGGATCTCAGCCCTGAGGCTGCAGCATCTGAGGGCCTGGGACTTGGGATGGGGAGCTGACTCCAGCATCCCTGAGTTCTCCATCTCTCTCTGCACCAGGGTCCTTGGCGGTGTCTGTGGCTGACATGACCGCGCCGGTCGTGGGCTCCTCTGGAGGGGTGTATGCTCTCGTCTCTGCTCATCTGGCCAACATCGTGATGGTGAGCACTTCCTGTCCCGGCGGGCCTTTCTTGGCCTCCCCTCTGCCATCTCTGGGCCCGGGCATTAATCCGCTGGAGCTTGGTTTTAGATCCTCGTCCACACTCCAGCTCAGGCTCGGCAAGCCCCTGACGGCCCTAGCTGATAGCCAAGTTCAAGGACACTCCTCACGCTCTGCTGGCCCACTTCCAATGCAGTCTTTCCATATATGATTCGTATTTTCTCCAGCCATGGCTTTGCCTATGAATTTGCCCAGCTCCCTATTTCAACTCTTTCCTATTCACTGGCTTGAAAAAGTTAAACTCCTGGAGCACTAGCACGCATCATAATTGTAATTCAATTATGAATTGAAAATTGTTGTTTGTCGCAGATTGTTCAAAGTAAAGGGACCTTAGAGATGACTTTATCAGAATTCTCAAATAGGAAAGAAGGCTCTGAGAACTTAAGTGATGTGTCCAAAGTCACAATCAAGTTTGTGGCCAAATCGGGACTTGAACCCACATTTCCTGGCAACCATTGAAGTGTGGAAGGTTCACTACAATGGGGCACCGTCATTCCCTGTCTCATGCCCTTCCCTACCTGTTCCTGAAAGGCAGTCTTGCTTAAAAGCTGAGTGGGGCTGTCATTCAGCCTAGATCTGAATCCCAGCTACCCACTTCCTAGAGAGTGACCTGGGGCAAATGACTTCACTGCTTTGTGCCTCAGTTTCTCCATCTGTGAAATGGGATGAGTTGGGATAAATGAGATAAAGTGAAAACAACCACTCAGTATAAGTGTTACCCTTCCCTGCTCCTTGCAGAAGAGTACGGGGTAGACGCAGAGTGGGGACAGGATCTTCAAGGCAAGAAATTGGAAGCAATCTGATAATCTTGGAGGAGGCCAAGGAGAACTGTTCCCTTCTTTTGGAAGCAGTCTGAAGTTTGGAGGCCGAAAGAGGAGTCACTGGCAGCACTTGACTAACCCTGCTGAATGTGCCCACTGGCCCAGGAGCCTCCAGGCAGGGCCCAGGTCTTCCTCATCTGTTTCTCCAGTGCCTGGCATAGGGCTGGACACCTGGCAGACGGCGCCCGCTAAATTCTGATGAAGGAAGGGAGGGAGGGGGAGAGAGAGGGACAATGTCCAGAAAAGGCATAACTTCTCTTCGGGATCCTCTTGCTCTCACGTCCCTCCTCCGTCCCACGGCCCCCCACGTGGCGGGTGTGCGAATGCTCAGTTACAGCGGTCTGTGGGCTTCCTGACTTCTCCCGTTTCTTCATTATTGCCACTCTCACCTGGCCTGCTCCTCAACACCAGCGCCTTTCTTTTCACCGAAGTCCCCTTTGTACACTGAGAGAGAGCATGAGAGGGACAGACAGAAAGGGAGAGAGAGGGGAGACAGACAGACACTGAAGATGCTTGCTACTTGCCTGAATTTTGGCATCTTCAAGCAAGCGCGTGGAGAGCTACAGCAGGGTTGGGGAAGCCCACGTGAGGGTTGTGTGTGTGTGTGTGTGTGTGTCTGTGCGCGTGAGTGTTTACACACAGACGTGTACGGCTCGGTCTGCTGAGCACCTGGGAGCCCAGGGCCGCCTCACATGGCCCTTTAAATGGGTCATTCTGTATCAGTGCCACAGCTTTCCCCAGACACAGCGTTTCCTCTGAATTCTGCCTCCTCCACTCCTCCCTCCCCCTGCCCCAATTCCCTTCTGCAGGGGGAGGAGATGCCAGCCCCTCCTTCCCCTTCCCCTCAAGACGTGTCTGTGTGTTGAAGGTGTCAGAGCAGTACAAGTCCAAGAACGCGGGGAAGAAGAGACAGACAGGAGTTTATAACGGGCCCTGTTTCCAGCCCTTCCCACCGCCTGGGAAGCAGCCCTGGTGTCACAGAAGTCCCCGTGGTGAGGGCAGACCACCCCAAGGACCCAGGACCGTGGGGTGAAGCAGTGGGTGGAGGAGAGGGGTGCGAGAGCAGTTTTGTTCCTGTTTATGCTTCTTTCTACAAGAAGCCTGTGGCCTGTGGCGGTGGAGATCAGCCGTCCCGTCCAGGAGCCCGGCGCTCTTCCAGAAAGACGTGGCTTCCCATGGGGTCCCCCTCCCCTAGAAAGCTGTGTAGTGCCTACTGGACAGTGAAACATACCCATTTTCTCCTTAAGAAGGTCAGTTTCCTTTCCTAAAGAGGCTGCCTTTCCCCAGACTAGCTCAGTGCCCGACAATTCAGAGATCCATTAGGACAGAGCACGTGAAGCGGCCATGTCTGTGGGTCGGAAGCGCGGAAGCACTGGCAACTGCGTGTGGTTCAACCTCACTGATTCTTAATTCCAAAGTGAAGATTTGGTCTGTGTGTGTATACACAATAAAGCACCTCATTGGATCAAAAAGGAGAAAAAGCATGGACTTGATAGCCAGAAAATCTGGATGTGAGGACTGGTGTCACCATCTGATTAGCTGTGAGTTCCTTAACTTCTCAGGGGCTCCCTTGTCTCATCTGTAGTCCCTTCTTCGCAAGGTAGTTGAAAGACGTGAAAAGAAATGAATGTGAAAATGTTTTTCATGTGGCAGATCATACAGCTGGGAGATCCTGTATGTATGTGTGTGTTTAGATATTTTATACATATAATTTTTATCCTTATAAATCCCACCTGATGTCTGTCAGAGAAACATCAGAAGAATCTGTCCTTTTCTGTGTCCTTTTTGACATAGAAAATCTTGAACACTTCTGTTCTCAGGACTCTATTTAAATGAGAAATTCTGCCTTAAATGAAAGTATGTCTTATTTTTCATAAAAAACATTACGAGTTTCAAAAAGCTTGTCATTTACATGAGGGGATTAAATCAAGAAACTATTTTATGGATGGCATAAAAGACCAGCAATCAAGACTTCTTATTTTAAACACTGGAAGTATAAAGACACACATAATTGAATAATTTATTAATTGCCTTTTGCCAGGGCCCCTGGGGCAGTGTTCATTTTTAAATATACAAGATAGTTTCTTATACTTTGCCCCATACGATAGATGTTTTTCTAAACTGTTTGAGATCTAAATTGTCACAGATTGAACCATACCATCACAAAGCACAAGGAAGGATTCTTGTCTAAAAGACACGGAAGATTTCTGTGTGATAAGATTCATTTTATTAAGTAAAAACCCTTCTGTAGGACAAGTCATCACTCCCAAGTTATCTGTGTCATGTTCTCCTGTTTCCTGTGTTGGGTTTTCTTGAAGTGATTTGACAAGAAATTGTTTCCACTGGGGATGTGTGAAGCTGCACTGGAACGGAGTATCCTGCCTTGGTTTCAGCCTCTGAGCCCTTCACTGGTTGGGTGAGGAAAACGCCAAGGGGACTGGTTACTACTGCCTTGTTTGCTGAGGATGAGTTACCTTCTCACCCTGCTAGGCTCTGGGAGAGAATGAAAGTAAAGGACCTGAAAAAAAAAGTCTCTGTTCCCCAGGGGCTCTCAGGCTTTTCAACATTTATAGCTGCAGCAGTGCTGGCTTCGTGTGAGATTTTTTCCTTCTCCCCTGTTGTTTCACTGTGCTTATTTTATTGGAGGAATCATGGGGATGGGGGGATGAGGCAGCTGGTGGAAAGGAGTGACTGGCTGGTTGTTAACCCCTCAGCTGCTGGGAGGCTGGTCACCTCCTGATGTTCGCTTAGCCCTAGAGCTGCTGGGGCAGCCAGCAGGGGCAGACAGCACAGATAGACAGACTGTGGCCTGGCCTCGGACGTGTGGGCGGACAGAGCCCTGGATGGGAACCCTATCGAGCTTAACATTAACTTACTGTGATCTTGCACGAGCCCTCCTGGACCCTCAGTCTCTTTTTCCCTCAAGTGCAGATCAGAGCGTGTGACTGGATCAGCTTGGCAAACTCCAGTGCCTTCCAGTGCCTGGCAGGTGTGGTAGAGGAAGCCTGCCTGGGGAGCAGTGGGGCAAAACTGGAGCTCCCCAGCCTCATCCAAGGTCATTGAGAGTCCAAAGATTTAAGTCCATTATGCAGGGCAAACTCATCATCTTTTCCCCAGGTCTAGATACTGTCACTTACATGACTCCTACCACATGCCAGGCAGCATTCCTAGTGCTTTACACATATTAATTCACAAATTCATTTCACCTTCACAACAAACCGCAAGGTAGGGAATTGAGACGGATACTGTTGTCATCAAATTTTCAAATGAGGGCGCCAGAAAGAAGGAATTCTGAGCCACCCACCCGTGGTCTTGCCAGACCCAAAATACAGACAGTGCTTTTTAAGACAGGTCCCAGATAGGGCCCAGAGAGGGCCTGGACCTTGGCTGAAGGAGAGAGCAGTAAATACGTTCTAGGCTTACTTTGCCCACCATGTTACCACTCGGAACACAGTGAGAGACACCGTCTTCTGGTATCTCTTTTGTTTTTAAGTTTGGTCAGTACATTCATATTGTGCAACCGTCGTCACCATCTGTCCACACAACTCTTTACAGTTTTGCAAAACTAAAATGCTCCCCACGTAGCAACTCCCATTCTTCCCTGCCCCCAGCTCCTGGCAGCCTCTATTCTACTTCTATCTCTATGACTTTGACCACTCGGTATCTTGTATAAGTGGAATCAAACGTTATTTGTCCTTTTGTGAGTGGCTTAGTTCACTTAACGTCATGTCTTCAAGGTTCGAGCATGTTGTAGAAACTTTCCTTTTGAAGGCTGAATAATATTCCATTGTGTGCATATCCCACCTTTTGTTTCTCCATTTATCCATCCATGGTTACTTGGCTGGCTTCCACTTTGGGGGCCATCGTGACTCACACTGCTATGAACGTGGGTGTCACTTTTAAGGAGAATGAAGGCCTGTGGATGGACATCAAAGGGAGGCAGAGCCTGGCGGGGCAGTAGCAGGAAGAACTTTTCAGTGATGAGAGCCCCTTCACAGGGCTGTCCCAAGAGGCGGTGAGCTCCCTGTCATAGGGGCTGGAAGGCCATTTTGTCATCTTCTTGGCAAAAGTGTCCCCTTTAGGGGGAGATGGACTATCAGGTAACTCCCAAAGACTTTCTCTTCCCTAGAGCTTCACCCTGGGGAAGAACTGAGGGGCCACCCACTGTCAGAAAACTGAGCTCTCTCGCACTGGGTTGCCAGATCCAGTGGAGGACACTAACACCCGTTTTGCTCCCTGTCTCCCGGCGAGGCTCCTCTGTGGGCAGATGCCAGCAGGTGACAACATTGTCCCGCCATCTACTTAGCACAGAACACGTTAGCCAGCAAAGCTTAGACTTTCCCACCTAAAGAGGGGCCGTGTGTCACCCACCTTGCCTTTTGTGCTGAAGGACGTGCAGGTCACTGAGGAATAACTGGGAGAAGGGAGGCGATGGGCACGGAGCCCAGTGCGGCAGGATTTCTCCCTCTTTGGGCAGCTTCCCTGCATCCCGCTTGGTCCACCGAAGCATCCATAGGCGTTATTGTTGCGTTCAGGGCCTCTGTGAAGTTTCACACATGTGTCCTTCAATGTCAGAGGAATTTGAGACGTGCCCCTGAGCTGGGCTGGGGCCAGGCAGGGGAGGCAGGTGGTGGAGGGACAGAAGCCCCGGCTGTCCCCACTTGCCTCCTTCTCTAGGACTCACGTGTTCCAGGGAGATTCCAGGCTCCTTTCTGCTTCTGGGTAAATGGAATCGTGCTTTGAAAGCACTGCAGGAGTGCCCCTCAAAGGGATCCTGTGGCGAAGTCTTTTGTAAAGCCAACAGTCCTTTTGTAAGGTGAATAATTGTACTCTGATTATCTGCCTTGGAGGTTCAGAGTGTTCGGAGATTCTCAGGGGAAAGAAGGATTCGTCTGAAGACCATCTGCGCCCCCTCTTTCCAATGCCCAATTCTCTAAAGCATCCCCCTGGAGGGACACGAAGCCCTCGTTTGAAGCCTTGAATGATGGGAAACTCACTACCCCCCCACATAGCTCATTCCATCCTTGGACAGCTCTGCTTGTTAGAAATGGAAGCTTATCCTGAGCTTTAAAAAAAAAAATCTCTCTCTGAAGTTTTCATCCATTGAGTCTTCCTCTATCAGGTTACACTGAATGTGCCCTTTCTTCACCGTGACCCACTTGATAGGGCCAACAATGAGCTTGACCCCCGAGGCTTCTCTTCATTCATCCCTCCGATGCAGGGCTTTGAGTTCTTTTATCGTCGTCATGGTTCTTCTTGGACTTGGCTTGGTTTGCCATCCTGCCTCCCTGTGCGACCATGGGACCCAGCAGTTGATGCCACCGTCAGGTGTCTGTCCGGATAGAGGAGGCGGGACTCTCCTCTCGCAGGAGCTAGGTTCCTGTCCTCTGTTAGTGCAGCTCAAGAGCTTTTGTGCCAGTAATAAACCTTCCATCGTCTAACATCTCAAAGCCATGCTGGTGTGACCTGCAATTAAGCCACAGTCGCCTCACTCAGGACTTCATGGACGTGATTTTCTTTCCTTTTTTTTTTTTTCAATGTCGGGTTTCCCTAAGCGGGATGCATCTGCAGAGGAGTGGTCTGATCTGGAACTAATGGAACTCTCTCTCCTTTTTCCCTAGAACTGGTCAGGCATGAAGTGTCAATTCAAGCTGCTGCGAATGGCTGTGGCCTTGATCTGTAGTAAGTTCTGATGGGGCTGGCTGGAGGCGGGAGCCCTGTCCTGGGCCTGGGGTCGTGGAGTGGGTAGGGATGGCACAGTCCTTGCTCTTCAGGGCCTTGTGGTCAAAAAGCAAAGGGAGACATGTCCACAGGGTGCGACAAAGTGGGGCTGTTATGAGACAGTCTGGCCTACAGTGCTGCTTCCTAACCTTTCTTCAACTTTTCATTGACCTGTAACGTGCAGACAGAAAAGTGCACACGGGGGACGTGTCCAGCTTAATGGTCGGGCTAAGAAAAAAATAACCTCTTTTTTTGCTCTTATTTGTTTTTTAGTTAAAAAAATTTTTTTGGTGTCAGTATTTTTATTTAAAAAAATGTTTTCCATCCAGTTTTATTGAGATGTAATTGGCATACAGCCCTGCGGCACAATGACTGGACTTACACACATCATGACATGGTTAGGACTGTATATTTAGCAAGCATCCATCGTCTCCTACATATACCAAATGAAGAAATAGAAAAAGTATTTTTTCCTTGTAAGAAAAATAACTTCTTAATACGCTTTTCGGTCATGGAGTCGATCCTTTGCGATCTCCTGTTGGAGGCTCAGGATGCCTTCCCAGAAAAAGGCTCACGCGCGCACACACACACACTCTCTCTCTCTCTCTCTCTCTCTCTCTCTAAAACTTACAGTTTAGCAGACTCACAAGCCGTAGCTAATCCATGAGCCCCTAGGAACAATTGCAATGGGGCCTTTGCTGGGAGAAGTCAGTCTACCTACAGAGGGTGTTTTGAGTGTGAAAGAGACGGGTGTTCACCTGGTAGACAGGGTGTTAAGGGGGCATTTCGGGTGCAGCATGAACAAAGACACAGGGAGTGAAGGGTCATGGCTGGCAAGTCGGTTCACCAAACTGACCCATGAGGTTCAGGTCTGTGTATGATTGTATAAGCAATCATAAGAGTCAGATCACGGGGAGCTTTAAACGCAAAGAGAAAGATTGGATTTCATCCTGAAGGCAATGGGAGGCCACTAGAGGGCTGTAAACAAGAGAGGTGCTGACAGCTTTGAGTCTGAGGTGACTGGTCAGGCTGCACTGTGAAGGAGTTGAGCGGGGGCGGGGTAAGACCTAAGGCCAAGGGGCTCATTCTGAGATGAGTCCGAACAGAAGAGAGAAGAGGGGACGCAGATCACCGTCAGTCCCCAGAACACGGCTCTGAAGAGCGGATTATTGTCAGGCTTACCTTACAGCCTCAGAGTGCGAAGTTCTTTGCCCTGGTCACCTCACCTTGAGATGGTAGCGCCAGAATTCAGATCCAGCCTGTACCATGTCTAATGCCCAGTACTTTAGCCAGGCTAGGCAGGAGCTCCTGGACTGTCACTGCCCCAGTCAGCCACCTGCTATGTGGGGAAGAGGGAGATTGAGCGAGAACAAACGTGGGATGGAGGAGGGGCCTGGGTGGGCCCCACTCAGATCCGCTCTCACACCCCTTATAGCCCATGGCTTCCAGGGCCCTCTGGTCTCAGTTTCCTGGATGGGGTTGGAGTATCTCTAATCCCAGAGAGGACCCTCCAACCCTAAAATTCACAGACTCTTTGAGCCAGGGCAGTGGGGGGGCAGTGGGGGCGCATGGCTTCCTTGTCCGCTCAGACTCATTTGTCTGTTTGCAAGGAAGTGAACAGAAGCAGAAGTCTTGCTGTTTAAAAGAATCCAACTCCAAGTATCATAAAAACTAAAATGCTGTTTCAGAGCCGGGACCAGTGCCTTTCAGCCTTCACTTGTGGACCCCCAGGACCTGGAAAACAAAGGCAGGAAGATAGCCCAGGCCAGGGGAGGTGCTGTGGGGAGGGAACGGTGTCCGTCCCTGGCTGCTCCTTTTCCGCCATCTATCGGCCATCCCTGGACTCGCAGGGCCCAGGCCAGGAACATAGGCAATTCCCGGGGGAGTGGTGTCCCTGGAGGCGCTGGCACCTCTGGCGTGGTCAGGGTGGAGAGGGGCGCACTGGCTAATTAAACGGTAACTGAGTAAGCACAGAATTCCCCCGCAGGCTTTCGGTCTGTCACATTTGCCTTGGTTTCCTCATCTGTCACGTGGGGATGACTTTGGGTGGTGGGTGATGAGATGGCCCAGCTCCCCAGCATCTGCCCTTTCAAGAGAGAACATCCCCATTGGATTGGCGACCCAAGAAGTTCGTGCCGGAAGGACAGATTGGAGAGCGGGATGGGGGCGTTTTAGAATCTCTTAAGATTGAATTCCAGCACCTTGTTGGGACCGTTTATTTCCATTTCTTCCTTGCCCTTTGCCCCTTTCATCCCTTCCTTCCACCCACAGAAGCTCTGCTTCTGAGGGTCTTGAGATAGTACAGGAGGCCACTTGATAAACTTTAAAGAACTAACACACACTGAGGTTATTACTGAGTTTCCCAAAGTGCAGCCCGGTTCAGAGGGGCTGAGACCTGATACAGGTGAGGGAACTCAGCCTCCAAGGCTCCGGCCGCAGGGGTGTGAGGGCCTTTGGGCTTCTGCACGAGAGCTGTTCCCTGCCTGTCATGTTCTTCTTAGCATCTTCTCCCTCTCTCTCTTTTTCTTTGGTGGGGGAGGTAATTAGGGTTTATTTATTTTAATAGAGGTACTGGGGATTCAACCCAGGACCTTGTGCATGCTAAGCACACGCTCTACCACTGAGCTATACCTTCCCCCACCCCGCCTTTTTTTTTCAATGGAAGTGTAGTTGATTCACAATGTTGTGTTAGTTTCCTTAGGGTCCTCTCCTGATATTCAAATGTCACCTCTTTAGCAAGATCGGGCCTGATACCCCAAACTAAAGAATCCCCCTTCTTTAAAGCCAGCATTGATTTTAAATCACCATTTTTCCCCCCTATAGAGTTTCTTTTACTGAAATTATCTTATATGTTTAATTGTATGCTGGTCAATTGCCAGGCCGTGTAAGCTCTGGGAGAACAGAGGTTTCTCTGTTGTCTCCATGATGACATCTCCAGCGCATCAAGCGAATGCTGCTTGGCCTGATGGGGAGTGAATGAGTTAGTGGGTGGATGGATGGAGCGAGTGCAAGGCCGCCCCCTCAGCCCCCACCCCCTGGCCCTCCTGTGACTTCTCTGTGCTTCCTCCCCTTGCAGTGAGCATGGAGTTTGGGCGGGCCGTGTGGCTGCGGTTCCACCCATCAGCCTACCCCCCGTGCCCTCACCCGAGCTTCGTGGCGCACTTGGGTGGCGTGGCTGTGGGCATCACCCTGGGCGTGGTGGTCCTGAGGAACTACGAGCAGAGGCTGCAGGACCAGTCGCTGTGGTGGATTTTTGTGGCCATGTACACCGTCTTCGTGCTGTTCGCTGTCTTCTGGAACATCTTTGCCTACACCCTGCTGGACTTAAAGCTGCCGCCGCCCCCCTAAGGGACTGGAGGACCCTGGCAGGGGAGGGGAGGGAGACGCTGCATCAGCGAGGAGCAGTTGCTTCTTTTTCTCATCACCAGCGCAGTGAGGCCGGGAGGAGAGCACAGGAGGCGCTGGGCCCCTGTGATATTTGTATTCAGATTTGCACAGACAGTGGAGCCATTTTTCTGAAAGGCACCTGCTGGAGGAGTTGGATGTGGCTTCCATAGTCTTTCTAGACTGTTCTGAAGACATTGGGCCAGGTCAAAGGCCTGGGGTGGGGTGAGAGTGGCCATGCGCTTGGGCTGTCTGTGTCCCATGTGTTCAGGAGTCCCCTCCCTTGTCACAGATTGGGCAGCAGCTTTCTCCCTCATCCCCCACCCTGAGAGACCCTAAGAATGAAGGAAGGCCTGAGGCCGTGGTGGCCAGGCGGGCCCTTGTCCAGCCCAGAGGTAAGTGTTGGCCGGGAAATGATCCCTCCATAGCTGTTGGGTCTGGAGCTCCGGAGTAGAAAGGGGCCTGGGGAAGCCCAGGGCGTCCTTTCGTGCCTGTTGGTGGGCACTGGGGTGTGGCCTCTAGTGCCTGGGGTGGGCAGAGGAGGGAGATTCTATAACTCCAGGCCCCACCCTTTCCCTGGGGGTACCCAGCAAAAGGAACCCACGTAGGAGGGAAGAATGAACTTCACCCCAAGTTCCGCCCTGGGGGAGGGCGTCACCTGTGGACTTCCCCCGGAGTGCTGAAGTCTCACGCCAGTGCCCCAGCATCCCTGCCCTGCTTTACCTTTAGGGTCTTTTCCTTCCCTTCCAGTGCCCTGACCCCGCCGTGTGCCTGTCCTTTGCTTACAGAGACGATGTTCAAGTATGTGTGTGCGTGCGTGTTTGTGTGTGTGTGTGCATGTGGTTTGGTGGGCAGATGCACATGTGATGGGAAAAACAGTGTGAGGCCAGTTGGAGGCTGCAGAGGAGGCCCGGAGGGGCAGTGAGGCGGTGTGGGGGAGTCTGTGTGAGAAGAGGGAGGACACTGGGGTGGGGGTTGCTTCCCGAGGATCCTTGCTTTGAGCAAAGCTGGCCCCTTCTTTCCCATCCCCGTGCCTCCCACTTCCCAGGCACTTCCCTGAGAATCGCTGACCAGTGGGAGACTAGCCGTGGGGGAGGGAGACCTGGAGCCCTTCTGGGGACCCTCAGGCTGCTGAGGTTTTCCTTGCCTTTGCCAGGTTCCATTCTGATTCCAATCCAGAATAGCCTTCCTTTCTGAGAAGATTCTGTTCTGTCTCCCCTAGGAGGGAAGGGGCTTTGGGGGTGCAGGAGAGACTGGAGCGGGAAGGTTGAGGCCACGCGTTCTTCTGAGTCGGGGGCACAGGAGACTGCAGTGAAAGGAATTCCAATTCAGACAGAAAACTGCTTCTGGAGAATTGTTGGGTACTTGGATGAGTGTCAGAGGTGAGGGCAGCCTGCAGACTCAGGTGCTCAGAGTTGGAAGGGAACTTGGAGGTGATCAAATCCAGCCCCCTAACCATTGCACAAGTGGGGAAACAAGGCCAAGGGAACGACCCCGATGGGAGGGTGTGGGGAGGACACACTTGACAAACTCTGCCATTCCTGCTCTGGAAACCACTGGCAGCTCAGGAGAACCACAGCCTGGGGGGCAGAGGGACTGGTCTGGGCAGGAATGAGGGCAGGAGTTACCTCCTGCCAGCCACATATCTGTTGGAGCCCTTACGTATACTGAGCTCCAGAGTCAGCCGGGCCAGGCATTCGGGGATCTTGGGCCACTGCGTCTTCTTGGCCCCAGTAATCACCTGAACATGAGCAGGGTTTTCCTACCCAGGGACACCCCCATCACCCCCAGGCTATACCAAGACTTTCCCTGTCTTTGCCCAACGAGAAACAGATCGTCCTGGTCCCCGCACATGGCTCTTGAGGTCACAGTGCACGTGTGCCAATGCTGTGCCGATGACAGCCAGCCCTGGGGGCTGGGCCCAGGTCTCCGGCTGAGCTGCGCCAGTGGGGGCATCTTGTCTGTGCCCTGCCAGCCTTTCTCTGCCCTACTGAGAGAAAGGTGTGCTGGAAGGGTCCACTTCTTAGGAGAGGGGGCTGAGATGGAATTGGGGCCAGGGAGACCTGGGTGAGGATGGAGAATGGGGCCTGGGCCGTGGGCTGCTGCCATGCTAACCCTGAGTCATGCTGTCCCCTTTTGGAGGGACAGGGGCAGCTGGTGCCAGATCCTTCTCCTGGCACCCGAGAGTTTTGTCCAGTGCAGCCTGGAGAGGGGCTTTCCTCTCTCAGGGGTGAGAAGACTTTGAACCAGAAGGTTCTAGAAAGCCCTCAGAAAAGCACCCAGTTTTGTCAGGGCTTCAGATGGAAGCCTGTTATGGAGAAGGACTGCCTGAGGCAGAAGTCCCATCTCCCATCCTATTAAGCCTGCCCTGCAAGGTCTGGGACGAGCTAAGGGAGCCTCCTCTACAGCTCAGGCCACCAGCCCCGGCTGCTCCCTGTCCAAAAGCAACCTTGAAGCCCACCTCCACCGCTCTCTCCCTGTATCCCTGCCTAGTTGGGAAAACAGAGTTTCTGTGTTTTGGAGACAGCGCTACCTGTATATATATCTAAGGGGAGGCACTGTCTCAAACTCAGATTTACTGCACAAACTGCTTTACCTATAAACCGGCTCTAGGAAACATGCTGAGAAGTCAGCATAAGTGTTTCTATGACGTCTAAGCAGGGCCACACAGTGGTGACATCAGCCACTTCACATGATCCAGGTCTCCAGCTGAGGGCCAGGAGACAGCTGTTTGGTAAGGAAGGTTTACTCTTTGGGGCCTGGCTTGCTCCTCAGCAGGTCCCTTTGCGCCCAGCACCTGCCAGCACTCCATCCCCATCCACCCTCCTGCCTCAGCCAGTATTCTCCACCCCTCAACCTCCCCTCCGAACCCCCGTGGCCAGCGTGCTGGGAAGCAGAGGGTGGAGTGAATCTTGTAAAGGCCAGCCGGCCTTTCGTCCACTGGATACAGAGATTGAAAGCTGGGGGTTCCCTAGTCAGCAAGTCTAGACTCACTCCCTCCTCAAACGGAACAGGAATCACAGAGACGGGCGGAAAGGGAAACAAACCTTCAAAGGAGAAATTTCATTTTAATGACACCATTAATCACTCGTTTTTTAATTAGGAAAAGGTCCCTAATGAGACGCTTTTGCCAGCTAATAGGATTCTCCATTTCCATGAGAACCACTCTTGCCCAGAGGATTAGGGGAGTCACTGCTTACCAAGCCAGGATCCTCCCCTAGTGTCCAATTTTGTTTGCAAATAATGCTGATTCCCAGGTGCGGCGGACGCCCTTTCCTGGCATCACTCGCGTTGCTCCCTGTGCTGGCTGGAAAGCGCCAACACTCCTCTGCCTTAAAAGACTGCCAGACACAGATCTTACCCCCAGGACTTGAGTAAGTGGGAGAACACAACAAAACACAAGCTGCAATGTTTGTTTCTAAGTATTTTTGTATTGTGTACATTCTGTATATTTTTGTTGTAACATATTATTTGAGCACAGATTCCATTAAAGATTCTTTTTTTTCTTTAAGCCATTGGTCATTCAGGAAGTGGCCTGAAGGGCTGGCATTGGAGCCTGTTTCATCTGGGGCTAGGTCAGGGCGGGTGGGAGAGGGCTGACGGCAGTGGGGCTGGGGCTCTGATTTACGCGCTACAGATGGGGCGTCCGTGCTCAGTGCTGGTGTTTCCAGCTTGGTGGCTCTTAACCTTTCATGAATTGCTGAATTCTCTTGAGTGGTTGCTGAAAGCTATGATTTCTCTTCCCATAAAAATGCACAAGTAGACAATGTTGCATACGATTTAGGGAGAGAAGGCTGGGAAATAAGGAAACTCATCCACGGTTTCAGGTCAGGAATCTCTGTGCCAGCCGTCCTGGTGGGTGCCCACCTTCCCCTCCCACGTCACACTGTACTCCGATGAGAGATCAATATTTTCACTATTATCATTGGAGAAGTCTTCTTCAAAATACCCTAGGTACTTCCTTTTTTACCCCAGTAGCCTCGTGTTTAGGTCTTTCTCGGGGCCATCTGCACTGTGGTCTTGAGGAAGGGATGGGAATGTTCTCAGGGTAAAAGGGCATGGACAGTTCATACAAAAGGGGACGATAAGAGGAGCATAAATGTGAAAGGTGGAGTCTGGTGCTTGGTGAGTGGGCTTTGGCTGGGTGAAGCCTGGGAAAGTGAACTTGTGCTCACCAGTTTTCTAAGCTCATGGCGGTGTGCTGTCATTTTGCCGTTCATTTCTCTCACTTGAGGATTAAACCACCCTGTTAAGTTCACGGTGGGAGTTATTTCCTCTAATGTTTTCATATCAGCTTCCTGTGTAGCATTTTAAAATATTTCTGAACGCTGCAGAAGTCATCCCAGAACAGACTTCAGAGCACAGTGCAGGCAAAAGGTCCAAGAACCCAGTTCTGTTTGGAGTGTGAAGAACCGGCTCCCCTAGAAGGGAAGTGGGGACCCTGTGGGAGCATCAGTGCTCCTGCACGTTCGGTCCAGGCTCCGACACCCAAGGCAGTTGAAGGTAAGCTTCCTGGCAGCCAGAAGCTGTTTCTTTACCTTGCCTTTGGCCTCCTGCACTTCCCTCTTCACTCTTCTGCCTCCTCCCTTCTACCAGATTCTCATTCTTACCATAACTTAATGAGATGTTTACCAATAATGCGATAATTATGAAGACAATTTACTGGGTTCCTACTATGGGCTAGGGCCCTGGCATATCTTATTCTCATTCAATTGCACAGGAACTTGGTGTGAAATGGGGAGAAGTACGCCCATAGTTACACACGAGGGGATGGCTTAGAGGAGTTTAGCAGCCTGCTAGTAGGATATGGCATGGCTGGATTCATACCCAAGACTGCCTGGCTCCACGTTCTCAGCCCTCAGGTGTTTGTATGTGACTTTAAGGACACGAAGTCTGTAGACGCATCAGGGTGGTGGTTTAGAGACCCAGTCTCGTTGCGCTGGGCCTAGGGCCATTCAGCCATAGTCGTGAACCTTGGAACATTCATACAGTGTTCACTTAACAGGATCTCCGCTTTGTCAGCCCTCTCAGAAGCAGTTGACAAGAAAATCCACAGGTATTGATTCATTACTGCTCCCTATCACCCCCGATTTCCAGAATCTAGCATTTATGCCAATGCAGAGTGATTTAAAGTCTGTGAGACACATTTAGGAAGTTTAGCAGATAAAGGACTTGGAGCTGCCATCCTAGACCTCCAAGTGGAAGGGCTTCATTGAAACCAGCGGGGTTTCCATGGCTGAGAAGATACGTGGTTGGGAAACTTTAGTCCTAGTAACTGAATCCTATTTCTGAGAAGCCTGCAGGCTTTCTTGGCATCTGGTATAAGTGATCCTCTGGTCAAGGACAGACATTCTGTCATAGTTAATAATGAATGAGAGAGAAAGGAATTGACTTGGGTTATTGAGTTTGACACGTGTAAATTTACTGGACAATGAATAAAACATCGTGATGGAAATTGCTCTTACCCTCTTGCCTCATGCCTCCTGCAAGAGGCAGAAAGGTGTACCCCAGCAGGTGATTGATTTCCTTCAACAAATTCCTCAGCATAATAAGTACAACTGCCCCATAAACTTGTGAATTAATAAAAATGTCAGGTTGGAGAATTGAGCTCACTGAGTAAAAATGACCGAGTTGGTGAGAAGCTAAGATGTTTTATTATTACTATTAAAAATATAATTACAGGTAAACTGAGACCAACTGAGATGCATGACAGACATTTCCTCTGTACGTACAGCACACAAATAGTACGTAATGTATTCCACACCTGAACAAATCCTTTGTAAAACTTTAGAAGTTAATGTATTAGCTTATTAAAATGTCAGTACAGTGCATGTTTCTAGTCATGAGCTCTTTGAGTCTCTTCTCAGGGCCTGCAGGATGTTCACCTCCGTCTCACTAGTCGCCTCACCTGCAGTAGTGATGCAGCAACCCTTTTAAAATGAGGCTGTACTGTATACAAGTGTGTCATGTAGTGAGCTGACATTACAAAAAATAGATAGAAAAGTACATATAAAGAGTATGTAGTTACGCCTTGACTCGATCCACAAGTGACTGGAAGCAGGTAATACATTTGTCTGCAAATGCTATTTACAACATGGATCCTTGAATGATACGTGGATTTGAAGATGAAAAATATGTTTTCCAGACTCAAATTGTTGATGTCCTAATGTTGTTTATTTAAAAAATTGATTTCCAAGTGAGCAACCCTACATCAGAAACGGTCAGATTCAAGGGTTGTGCCATAAAATTGTTTCCCATAGTCATTCTGAGTTTAATGCTATAAAAAAGATGCTACTTGGATTTTTTTTCCTACACTGACTACAATCCAAGTTATTAAAGTTTAAAACCACATGAAAGCCTTTCTGAGGATCCTGAATTGTATTTCTCGTTAAAAGAAAAGAAATGGCTTGGTGAGTCATGTCTCTAGACTTCTACAGAAGAGAACGCAGAATCCTGTTGTCAGTCATTTTGAAAGTTAAAACTCAGCACTTAATGTGAATTTAGATGAGTTTAGGAGAGGATTTTTACAAGCTTGTGTTCCACGGAGCAGTCAGGGTGGGTCTCCCGAGGGCAGTGAGAACACAAGACTTCTGATCTTCTAAACAAAAATCATTATCAAATGGATTTATTAAAGAGCTCTGCAGAACAAACTGCAGCTGTATGTGTGCAGCTACGGTCGGCTTCTGTGGGAATTATTATAAATGGCTCTAACGGAGGGCACTTTCGATTGATTCAGAGTAAAACAATATAAGGCTTGTAACAAATGTACAAAAAACTAAAATCAATGAGTAAGTCTGACATGAAGAATCTCTGCTTGCTTTATGTAATAGTTTGCTTGTAAAATTTATGTACTTTGTTTCTTTCTTTAACATTCTGCTTAAAAATTCCAGCATTTCCATATAACAGAAAAAAGAAAATATAGGCTGTTGGCAAACACCTGTGAACAAATGAATGAAGGAAAGTGATGGGGCCAGTTCTGCAGTAGTTTTCCATCAGAGATGTTTTACCTTAAACTAGTGTGTCTGTTTTTAAAGCTCATTTCATTCCTTACACACTCATGATTTATTTGCATATTGACATCAAAGCTGGCCTCATCATCCATGCCATTATCAATCAGACTGAAAAAGTCTATCAAGCACCCACAGGATGCACAGATCTGTCTTTGAAACGATGTCTTATTGTTAATTTGTCCTAAAATTAGGAATACATTTTTTAGAAGAGGCTATAGTACATTGAGAAAGAAGTATCATGATCTTTCTGGGAAGAAAAGTTGCTAAATATTGCAGCAAACTCCTCAGAGAAGCCACAAAATCACCTCTGAAGTTTTTAAACAATAGCTCTCTGAAGTCTAGAATTTATGGGTCCAGCAAATGTAAAAACTTCACAACTTGAATGCACACCTCTCTAAGACTCAGTGAAGACGTTCCTCAGATTTTTATGTCTTAAAAGTACAAAAAAAAAAAAAAGCTAGAATGTTTCAAATAATCTTAAACAGCAATCCTACAACAATTGTAACAATTGCAGTTTCGAACACCAAGGCTTAGGTAACTTCACAATACAGTTTTCTCAAAACATGTGATCAGAAACTTGGGGCAAGAGCTTCTTTCATAAATTCTTCAAGGACGGCTACCACATTTTTGGCTTCAGGCATTTCTTCATGTTCCACCTTAACAATCTTCAAAAGGATGTCTCCACTACCACAGTTCTTTAGGAACAGGAAACACTTAAACAAAGCGTAATGATTCGTTTCTGCCTGCCGGATAAATCTCTTCAAATTATTTATGTCTTGTATGGCCTAGAGAAAGATTACCCAGTTAAATATGTGTTTAGTGAGGTAATAAAGCCTGAAAAAGATCTCCTATCTAGCTGAGAACTCAACATATGTTGCTGAGATTTTTGCTTTTTATTTTAAATATTTTCATCATTTTCTTCTGCTAATACGCTTTGCCCTTGGGAGAACAAAATCCCTTATATAAAGTGAAAATGGTTTATAAATCTCCTAAGGTGACAACATGCCTCCCCACCAGAATTTTGAACCCTTAGGCACAGAACCTCTTTTTTTATGCTTTCCAACGAGGATATGTTACAAATTATAAGCCTGATGTTCCTGAGAATTGGAAATGCAATGATACATATGTAGGATCCACTGAAAAATATAAATAAATGCCTTCTAATGATTCTAGTTTTTGTTCTTTTTAAATTAGAAAATTATTTTAATTATTATGAATAAAACTTATGGTACAAAATAGATACAGAATAATGCAAATTTATGGTTAAGATCTGGACCCTATTTGACAATTTATCAAAAAAAAGATATTGTTTACATATAAAGAATGACAGGTAACATCTTTCATTAGCATTGCCTTTACAATTTATAATGTCATTATATCATCATAGTGGATAGATTTGCTCCATCTAAATGTCTATGTTTATTTACAAATAGTAAACTAACTTGAAAAAGTGTTCAGCCTGAATAATAAAGACATACAGATTTGAACAGCTATGGAGTGCCAATACTGAATTAATAAAAATAAATAAGATGGATAAAAACTGTTATATTAGGTTCTGCATAGAAAAGCCCCACACATTGCTAGCCATTCTGGAATTTGCTCCTATTTTTCTGAAGTACAAGCTGGCAATTTGCAATAGAAACCAAAGCATTCATATCCTTTGCCTCTGTAATCCCACTTTGGGGAATATACTCTACAGTGATAATCCAAGTGAAAAAAATATGATGCAGCAATGTCCCTTCTGAACATCTATCTGAAGAAAACAAAAATACCTACTCAAAAAGGTATCTGCACCCCCATGTTGACTGCAGCATCACCGTCAACAGCCAAGACATGGAAGCAACCCAGGTGTCCACTGATGGATGAGTGGACAAAGAAACTGGTATATACACACAATGGAATACCACTTAACCATAAAAAAGAATGAAATCCTGCCATCTGCGACAATGTGGAAAGACCTCAAGGTCACCATGCTAAGTGCCAAATGAAACAAGTCAGGCAGAGAAAGACAAATACCACATGATCTCTCCTACATGTGGAATCCAAATAAATAAATAAAAACACGCTCCTAGACTCAGAGAACAGACTGATGGCCACCAGAGGCAAGAGGTACGGAGTGGGAGAAAAGGGTGAGCTGTTTGGTTTTGGTTTAAATAACTGTATTGGGGGGGTAATGTATTTTATTTGTTATTTATTTTTGGTGGAGGTACCAGGGATTGAACCCAGGACCTCATGCCTGCTAAGTTCGTGCTCTACCACGTGAGCTATACTCTACCCCCGTAAATAAACAGAATTTTTTTAATGCACGTAAAAACAGTGATATATACCATTGTCACCTGTCAGATCAGCAAAGATAAAATGTTTTGATACCCAGTGGACTGGGTGTGAGGAAACTGGCACTCTCAATGCTGTTGGTATGAATGGAAATTGAGGATTCTAATTTTGAGAACGTCCTAGTTAACAGACGTCATAGCTGTAGAGCAGATCTGTTACTCGGTCACTAGTACCAACTGAAATTTAGACAAAGATTGTATGTGGCACTTGGCAGACAGCCCATTAGTTACCTTTAGTTTAAAGTTCTCCAGGACTTGTCGAAAAAGAAAAGGGTTACCTCCTTCAGCACCATTCAAAAAAGCCTGCATCCAATCCTCACAAAACCGATTGCTTCCTAGAAAATATTTTAGAAAAATTACATAAATGAAAATGAAATCTTACAAAGCACAAGACATTTATTCTTCCTTTTTATTTCTTTTCTTTTTTAATTGAGGTATAAGAGACATATAACATTATATTAGTTTCAGGTGTACAACATAGTGATTCAGTATGTGTATACATTGTGCTATTCTTTCCTCCTTTAAAAAAAACACTTGTAATGAATTATTTAAGACTTCTATAATGGTCTAAAACAAGTGTACTCACCACCTGGTTAAGAAGTACCAAAATGGTCGCAGCTCTCGTGTGCCTCTCTTCGCAGGTGCATCCCCCTCCCTTCCCATCAGAAAGGTGTATCATACCCATGTCTTTCTTTAAACTTCTGCCACACACTTTTTTTCATCTCTAAGCCCTATATAGTATTGTTTTGCATATGTTAAAACCATGTATTTTTCTTTAATGGCTCTTTCACTAGGTAGTAGGCTTGTGAGCTATCCTGGGACATGTAGCTCCGGTTCCCTCATTTCACGGCTACGTAGTATCCTATTGTGTGAATACAGCAGTTTGTCAATTTTCCTGTTGATGGACATTTAAGTTGCTTCCAGTTCTTCGCTATTTCAAAGTGTCCTGATGAACATCTTGTATCTGTCTCCTTATGTACCTATACAAGTGTTTCTCTCTATACCTAGGAGTGGAATTGTCAGGCAAGGTGTGATTTCCATGTTTCTAGAATAGCTATTGTTTTTGGCGATTCGCGGATAAACATGTAACACTGCACAAGGCAGAAAGGGTAAATTTGCATTGCTGTTCTCAGGGCGAAAGCTGAGATCCACAGGCGCGCCAGGAAGGCTGCTTCCGAGGTCGTGGCTCACCTGCATTGTGGAACTGAGGCCGGGAGCCACTGCAGTCGATGATCACAGACCTATGCTGCTCCTCCGTCATGGCCATGCACAAAGATGTCATGGTGCCTTCGTGAATAAGGCCTTGGAGACTGGCCACACTCAGAAACCTGCCATACACACAGTCCTTTTCCACAAACAGGAAGGGAGGGAGAAGCAAATTCATTCTGCACTAGGGGACATTTAACAATGTACATATCAGGCTTGCCGTGGAAAGGGTCTCTCTCGGCAAAACTGTTCTTTACCTGTTAATGTCTCTCTTTGTTTTTTCATCTGATTCTTTAACCTCAACAGGAGTATAACTCAGAGCCTATGAGAGAAAAATAAAGCCTAGTTCATCCCTGTATCCCACTTTTTCTTGTTGAGCAGCTACTTGTGACTAAACGTCACCTCCCCCAATAACCACCAGGCTAAATGATGCTTGCCGGGCATGGCCCTGGAGCTCTCCAGGGCCTCGTCCCCCTGCTGCTCACTGATAGTCTGAAACCTGGCTTTACCCCCGATCTCACGAATCATCCAGCCTTAGCTGCATCTACCCGCCACGCATATCTGAATGAAAAGCCTGACCATTTACTAAAGCCTTCCCCATTGTCTGGATATTTTAGTGAATTTTCCATTTTTCATTGGCACATTTTGAATATAGTTAAAATCAGTTTGAATTTTTGTTTTCCTTCACAAATTGTTTTGGAAATTACACCTCTCCCAGATCACTTCAAAAAGTACTTTAGAATGTTTCCTCCTATTAGGAAGACTCAGTATTTGCAATTCCCCCTCAGTAGTGCAGCTTCCTAGATCTGAGTAAATAGAGTGTGGTCCATCCTGATTGCAAGCATGGTCTGAATGAATATTCAGAGGAGGGAAAGTAATGTTTAGAGAAAATAAGTATGTCTTTAAATAATCCAAATTCTGCCAAAGTGATTCTCAGTTAAGGAAGTGCTTTTGTTTGGGCAATACTTACAGCATGGAGCAGAAAGCTAAGCTTCTCCTGAAAGAGAAGAACCACCCTTTGGATTGGGCATACAACATCCTCAAACCAGCTGCTCAGGTAGGACTGTATGTGGTTCTCCCCGGCCCTTGCCTAGACCAAGAGAGAACGTCATTTGCTTTAATATAAGCCTTCACCTTAGTGGACTTCACATTTCCTTCATGATACTCTTGACAGTGAAAAGAACTGGAGACAGACACCCCCTTCTTTTAAACTAACACCACCAATTCACAAAAAGGAATTGTGATTTAACTTTGCTGGGCTTGTTGGGCAGAATGGGGATTAATTCTGTACTGCATTTCTTAAGAACACACTAAGAAACACATCATATAAAATGAAGAGATGGAACTGATAGGGTTCCGTGCTATTTCTTCACCTAGAGGAGTTGGGCATTTGCACGCGCCTCTCCTCCCACTGTACTTCGTACTCTTGGAGATACTCTCTCTCTGATTCTCGTCTCCCCAGCACTGGTGCAGTGTCTGAAGCAGCCATGTGTGAGCTTATAAAGTGCCTGTTGAATGACTGAAGGAATGCAGACAGATGTGAACAGGGAAGGATACAAGTCCAGGCATCAGAGCGCTCAAGCCCACTCCAGGTGTCAGAACCGCTGCCTTGAGCTCACCTGGCTCCCTGGGCGGTGCTGCTCGCCCTTGAACCCATATCCCCCGCTCACTCCTGTGCTATCCTTTCCTCTCCTGCAGTGTCTTATAAGCACATGCATGACAAGTAAAAGGAATTATTACCACATGTAATGGGTAGAAAATTTATAAGAATTGTGACTTAAACTACCGCCACAAACTAGTTTTTAAAAGGTACGGATAGAGGAATCGATATGGATTGTATCCAATTCATAAAAGATTGATTAATGAAAAATGGTATGTTTCTGAAAATCTTTTTTGTTGTGTTCAAGGACAGTCATATCACTGCATAGCATGTCTCTGGTGCCAGTGACCTTATGGGCCATTAGTCTGACCAAACTATAAATCTCACATGTCTAGAAATCAGGAGAAGAGCACCCTCTTCCTCACTTGGCCTCAAATTCAATGAATTGAATTTTTCATGGATACAAAACAACAGAAGCAATCTTGTGAAACTTAACAGCACTTACAGGACTATGTTCCCTGCTTCCCTTAACAAGCACCTTTCTACTAGCCCTCAAAGTAGCACATTTTCAGAATTTAAGTGTCTGTGTCCACCTGGATGATTCGACAAGTACAGCAGTTACATAATGTTAATCACCTCAGTCTTTAAAAATATTAATGCAATCATCTTACCTCACAGTTCATGTTATTTTTCAGCCCTTGAATGTACTTGTCCAATTCAAGCCTGAAAGTATGTTCTTAAGGAAGCAATAAAGGATGAATCAAGACAGGGTTTTATCTCTCAAAAGGTAATATAAAATCTCTCAAATAATTGTCAATTCAAACAAGCCGAGACAAACTGGTCATCTGAAGGAATGAAATTCAAGTAATAATCCTCCACTTGCCTTCCAGCATTTTCTCACCTGCTATCCTTAAAGACCAAAGAAAGGATATAGCTCAAGTCCTTTTTCAGACCCTCCTAAAAAACAGACCACGTACTCTGAAGAATTAGGTTCCGAGTCCATTGTTGCTGTTTCAGGAAGCAGCTTTTCTTGTTGGAAAAGGCAGTAGTAACAACCGACTTGGTAACCTGGAATTCTAGAAAAGGGAAAAAAGAGGTAAAATGTATTACTTTGATAATTCATGCCTGTAATTTTGTAGACTGCTCTGAGCCCTGGTCATCTTGCCCGGGCAGCACCATTGCACTGCTCAGCAGGTCAGAGCTTCCCAGGCTTTGTGGTTTAGTCATAACAGCAGAGGAAAACGAACAGACACCACCATGGGCTTCAGCTAAAGCAGCACCCGACTAACATGGAATGTCTTTGAATTCTCCTGTCTTACGTGAAACATTCCTGCAAATTTCAGTCTTGTTCATAGTTTATCCATGTTCACATAAATATAATCATCTTTTCTCCCTCCCTCAAAACTTCATGAATCACAGAAGCCCTAGGCAGATGGGCCGTGTTCACCCTGTGGCCTTATCTCTGGGATGTGGCCTTGTACTCCTGAACGGACTTGATGCCAATATCATGGTCTGAAGTGAACTACAAGCAAGGGGTGTAATGGAAATGTGGCTGGAATGCAACCTATATTTAAACCTGAGTTCCATCAAGGTGACCAGCCTTGGGACCTGAGGGCGGGACCCACCTCCTTGGGTAAGGTAAGTATGATCCACTTCATCTGTTCAAAGCAGTCCTAGCTTTACAGCTTATTCTCCCTAGTCTTCTGACTCCTCTGGGACCCCAGTCCACTGCCCTTACCTCTTTTTCACAGTCCCTCAAGAAGGAGTTTATTTCCTCACCTGAAAATGGGATTAAGACTGTCTGCTCTCTCACCCCTTTGCAAGGAGAATGGCATCAAAGTTTGTGCATGCACTTTACAAACTGTAAAGTATACAATTCGAGTTTTGCCAATGAACTCTTTTCTTCCAAGTACAACACTAAATAAGTACACTGAGGAGGCAGAGTCCCTGTCATTCATTTAATTCCATTCCACAAATGCTTGCGTGTGAGGCCCAGTGCTCAGCTGCCAGGGAACAAAGATGAACTCGCAGGTTCAGCAGGAGCTGATCTTTTGGGGTTTCTCATCATTTCTCATATTCAGCTCAGAAATAAAATCTCAGGGCACAGCACATTTTACACTTACCTCAGCTCCACAGATGCAACATTACCCAGCCCTTCAAAGACGGCTCCCTTAGAAAGACGCTTAGCAATGAAACTGCGCAGCTCTGGCTCCACTTCAGATGGTAGATTAGTATCTGCCAAGGAGAGGCTTGACGAAGGAAAGACACACATTCCTTACCAGTGGACACTGCATTCACACTCCGTAAGTCAGACAGGATGTCGCTAAAAGTCCTCTTTAAGGACCTGAAAAAGCTCCCTATCTGACTTCTGCTGGTGAGGCTCCTAGGATGTTTGTCACCCAATATGATCTACCTCATCTGTTCAATAATCTTTCCAGCTTATTCTCTCTAGTATTAGGACTCCACTGCGCCTTACCTCCCTTTCACAGTCCCTCCAGTTTCTCATTCTCACTTCCCTCCTTACCTAGCTGAAATTCCACGGTCAGTCATAATCACACCCCTGCACACATTCTCAGTCAGCCTCTTTATTTTCACCTCCCTGTACTTGCTCAGCAAAACTTCAGCCCGACTTAGTCCGGCTTTCTCCCTACTCTGCACCAGCACCCACGCAGCTGAAAGTAGCTGGACAAAAACCTACATTCACAGTGTCTAGTCTCATTTTACTTACTTTTTTTTTTGGAGGGAAGGGAATTAGGTTTATTTACTATTTTTAGTGGCAGTACTGGGGATTCAAGCCAGGACCTATACATACTAAGCACACACTCTACCATGAGCTGTACCCTCCTCCTTCTAGTCTCATTTTAAATTAATGACCACTGACCTCAAGTGGGCCCTCACTGCTGCCCAGCTATCACTACCTTGCCTGGTTCACTGTCTTCTACTCTCCTAGATCACTATTTCACGCCTCTTCTCTCCTCAGTCCTCCCACTACCTACTACCCATGAGTAACCACACCAGCTTAGTGATCATTTTTATGAGCTAAAAATAACAATTTCAGCTTGGTTTAGATTGGAAAATAAACAGAAACTATAATTTGAATATGCAGGGAAAAAAGATCTTCTAGCACCAAACTTCCCAATAGAGAATCTGAACTTCTCACATCTTCGGTTTCATATTATGGAAAGTTTCAAACATATAAAAAGTAGAGAGAATAGTATAATGAACCCACATGTACCACCCAGTTTTGACAATTATCAGCTTATGGCCAGTGTTGTTCCACATGTACGCCCCTGCATTGTGCATACCCTCCCACCTCTCAGAGTTATTTTGAAGCAAAGTTCCAGGCATCATATTATTTCATCCCTAAATTTCTCATTAGGTATCTCTAAAAACTGAGGACTATATATATATATATATATATATATATATATATAACCACAATATTATTACAACACTGAAAAATTCCTTAAATCATCCATCATCCGGTGAACATAATATTTTTGTATTATACCCTACTTTGCATCAAGTGTTAAGGTTCATTCATTCACTTATTTAATAAATATATATGAAATGTCTACCCTATGCCTGGTACCACTCAAGGTACTAGGTAGAGAGAGATCAATTAACAAAAGAAAGGGCAGTCTCTGTTGTCTTGGAGTTTACATTCTAGTGTGAAGCAGAGAAGCTATGAAAGGATATTAACAGGGAGAAAAAAGGAGGATATTAAATTTCTTGATACCCATATGATATTGAATATTTACTGGAGTCCCAGTCAGGAAGCTCAGAATAACTGGCTGGCTAATCACCAGGGGCACTATCAGTATCTGGATCTGCCCCAGCCTTGAATGAATGAACTAATGAGGAAAGCGAGATGAGGTCCCTAGGGGACAGGTGGGCTTGATGGTTTGACTCAGGAAAAGCTGAGTGGGGATAGGGTACCCACTGACATCTGAAGGCCAGAGATACCCTCAAGATGAAAGCACATACACGGGTTATGGCCAAACTGTTTTTACCTGAAATCATCACCAGATGGAGTTTCTGCGTTTGTGCCGCTAGGGCTTCCATCATCACTGTTCGCTCGCTGCTGTGCCAATCTGCATGCCACAGAAGCAATTCAGCTATTAACTATGGGCTCTAACTCAAGTGGTGTATGGGGAGCCCCACAAACAGTCAACTAAAAATGCTGCAAGACAGAAGTGCGTGAACCCTCCAGTGCCTATTTTCATTGACAGGGAAAACCCATAGAACAGTGCTGACAAGAGTCCCTTCTCTCTCCCGGCCACCTATGGGGTGGAGGAAAGGCTTAATCAAGCATTGGGAAGATTCAAGGAAATTTTCTGTTAAAAACAGACTTTACAGGGCCAAAAGAGCCCCAAGAAGTCTGCCCGGGTGGAGGGAAAAGAGGCCGCAAGGACAGAGGGTAAAGAAAAGGTGAGGGTAGGGGTACGGATGTGGGGACTGGAGATGGAGGGAAGGGGGGGGGGGGAGGCGACAGGAAGGACAGGCAATGGGAATCGACATTATTCAGCATGCGAGACTGCGCTGAACAAAGGGCAGGGGCGACAGAAAGGGGCCGAAAAGGTGACAGGGAAGCACAGAGCGAAGAGGCATGGGAGGGCACAAAAGTCCGGGACGGGGGCGGGGAAGTACGGCGTGAGGCAAGGACTGCCCTGAGGGCCCCAGCTCTTGGCCCGGAGGGAAGAAGACGGCGTTCCGGAGCCGCCAGGCTGTGGGGCTGGGGGTGGGCTGCGGGGCCGGGGCGGGGCCACACGGGCGGCCGGGCGCTGCACCTGCTTCCGCGGTAGCTGTAGAGACAGTAGTGGCTGCTGGGCGGCGGCTCGAGTCTCCGCTCCTCAGCGGAGCCACCCTCCTCGCTGCTCTCTAGTTCCTTTTCATCCCCATCCAGTGATTCCCGCAAAGAGGGGAGCATCGCGGCGGCCTCGGCGGCCTCCGAGCGGCCGTGTGTCCCCGCCAAACCGCTCCCCCGCTGCCGTACAGTCCTCGGTGGCTGGGCCCGTCCGGCTCCCGGCCCTCGCGCACGTGCGTTCCGTTGGTTTCTCGGGTCTCAGGCGAGGAAGCTAGTCTGCGGCCGGGGCCAGTGGGTGTGCTAACTTACCTCTGAGGAAAGACTTTACCACTTCTCTTTTATCTTTTTCTCTTCTGCCTCCAGTTTCAGACGTCTAGGAGACTCCATATGTGATAAAGGTGGTGCAACTAACCAGCCACCTGGAAAGGAGTAAAGCTTCTTTCCTCCTTCCCGGCGCGGGAACACACAAGCACCTACGCCAGTTTGAGGAAAGAGGGAAGAATTTATGTTCTTAAATCTCACCCCCCAACACACACACAAAAGAGGTGAAAATATGGGAGACTTTAATAAAAAAAAAACAAAACTCTTGAAGGAGGCCTTTCTAAACATTAACGAAACACTTAGAAAACCCCAGGAAAAGATTAATAAATCTGACTAGTAAAAAACTTTTCTGTGTGGCCCAAAGTCAAAACACGAACAACAAACTGGGAAAAATATTTGCAACTTACATGATAGATGAAGGGCCATAATTTGTCAATAAACAGAAAAAAAAAATAAGCAACAGGCAGTTCACAGAAGAAGAAATAAAATGAAGGATACATTAACTTCAACTAAAACTGATTGTACAACTTTTCACCTAGCAGATTAGCAAAGATTTTAAAGTCTGATAATAATTCTGCACTGGGATATGTAAGGAAGGAGTCATTCTCAAAAACAGTTCATAGGAATAAGATTAATGCACATGCTTTAGAAAGGAACTTGAAAATATCTATCAATATTTTATTTATTTTTATTGAAGTATAATTGATTTACAATGTGTTAGTTTCTGGTCTACAGCACAGTGATTCAGTTGTACATATATATTCTTTTTCATTATAGGTTATTACAAGTTATTGAATGCAGTTACCTGTGCTATACAGTAGGACCTTGTCATTTATTGTGGGAGCACAATCACGGGCAAACAAATTGTAGGGTCGCACTGCGCGTTGCTTAAAACAGCAGGGCATGCTTTGCTTATCTAGAACTGGCTGTCTTTGATTCCTGAGATTCCTACGCTTCCCTTTTATTATCTCTTAGCATATCTTAACCTAGAACAGTTTAACCTTTTACTTAAATTGCTTAAGATTTATGACTTATGCCTTGCTTTGTTCAAATTCCAATTACATATGTCACTCTGATTGAAGAATCATTCTCGGTAAATTTGAGAGTCTAAGGGGGTCTCGCAGAGTTGATCTAATCAAGATGTCAGCCGTCCTGCTGTGGTTCCTTCTTTATGTTTCCAGTTGCAGAAGATCTTTTTTGCTAGGTTCCAGTCTTTTCTCGATGGTTATTTAGCAGTCAGTTGTGGTTTCATTGTAGTCACGAGGAGAGGCAAGCTCATGATCCTACCACTCCGCCCTCTTCACCGGAAATCTATTCAAACCTGCTTTAAATGTGGCAAAACAGGACATTTTCAGAGGAAATGCCACCAATCTAAAAAAGGAATAATTAATAAGCCTCCTACCAAAGACTGCCCTCTATGTAGCAAAGGAAAGCATTGGGCCAACCAATGCCATTCTAAATTTGATAAGGAGAGGAAACCCCTTTCTGGAAACAAGAAGAGGGGTGCCAGCTCCTGTGCCCCCAACCCCAAGTGGAGTGGTGCCATAATGAAAACCCCATCTCAGATATTCCTAACTCAGGCCACAAAAGGGTCTCCGACCTGTGAGCCTCCATCTCAGGGAGCTCCAAACTGGACCTGTACACTACCTCAGAATTAATTTTAAAGGAACAGGACAATATATACACTGTCCCCATAGGAATTTGGGGCCCTCTGCCACCTAATTCCAAGGTTCTTATCTTGGGAAAATTAAATCTTACAAAAAAGGGAATTATAGTTCTTCCCCACATTATTAACTCTGATTACATGGGTGAAATTCAAGTTTTATTAAAAGCATCTTGGTTGCGTGTTATACCCCACCCCAAACCCAGATAGCACAGTTACTCTTAACTTCCTCTTACATTCCTGATTCTCTCCTGAGTAAAAGGGAAAACAAAGACTTACATTAAGTCAAATAAACCTTTGTTAACTATCTCAATTAAAGGTAAATTCTTCCAAGGTCTTATTGACACTGGAGCTGATGTTTTTGTTCCTGCTTCACATGAATGGCCCGAACATTGGGAAAAGATTTCAGGCCTTATGACCGTTACAGGGGTTGGAGGGACCCACCTACCATTACAAAGGAAAAGACCTCTTAAATGCATGGCCCAGAGGGACAAATAGGTTATATTCAACCTTTTATCCTACTCATACCTGTTTCTCTATGGGGCAGAGACCTTTTCCAACAATGGAAAGTAATTATACAGTTTTTTGGGTAGGGGCCACTGTTAAAATATCTTCCTTCCTTTTGGTTTGGAAATCTTCCACACCAAAATGGATCGAACAGTTGCCCTCAAAGGGGAGAAACTTATTCAAGCTACCTTACTAGTTCAGCAACAATTGGAAGCCAGACATACCGAGCCCTCTACGCGCCCTTGGAACACTCCTATTTTTTACCACCCCTAAAAGGTCAGGAAAATGGCTATTACTGCCTGAGCTTCGGGCTATGAATGCCTTTCTTCAGCCAGTGGGGGCATTACAACCTGGTCTTCCTATAATTCCTGCAGATTGGCCTCTTATTGCTTCTTTACTATTCCTGTAGCTGAACAAGACCGTGAGCGCTTTGCATTCTCTCTACCTTCACCTAACAATCAAGCCCCCCATCTCATTATCAATGGCAGGTTTTACCACGGAGAATAATGAATAGTCTTACAATTTGTCAGTATTTTGAGTACATCAGGTGTTACTACCCACCCGTAACATTCATCCCTCCTGCCTGATCTATCATTATATGGATGATCTTTTGCTTGCCGCCCCCACGCAGCCTCAGCTCCTGTCTGCCTATCAACATATGCAAACCTCTCTATTAGGACGAGGACTTCAAATAGCTCCGGAAAAAATATCAGATTCAAAAACCCTGGCAATATTTAGGCCAAAGAGTCTTCAATTGAACTATTCAGTCTCAGCCTATTATCTTGGACACTCCACACTTACGTACATTAAATGATTCTCAAAAAATTTTAGGGGCCATTCATTGGATCCGCTCTATCTTGGGGATTTCTACAGGACAACTTTCCAATTTATTCAGTATCCTCGAGGGAGATAATGCCTTAGATTCTCCCCGAAGCTTGACTTAGGAAGCTAAAAAGAAAATAGCTCTCATTGAAGAGGCCATCCAACACAGGCAGTTGCACAGAAGGCAACCAGGCTATCCCATGTTTTATTTCTATTTCCTACCTTCCATACCCCCACAGGGTTATTAGGACAATTCATTGATGGTATTGAATGTTTAGAATGGATATTTTTATCTCATTCCCTTAAAAAAGCTCTTACTTCATACACTCAACAACTTGTTGATCTACTGTATAAAGGCCGATACCGTTGTCAACAATTAACTGGTTCTGACCCATAATTTGTCCAGGAATATCTTTAGAAGACTCCCAACACTTACACAATCTTTAGATTTCCAGGCCACCATAGCTGAATTTACAGGACAATATATATATATATATATATATTCGTACCTTCTGATAAATTACTTCAACAATTAGCCCTTATTAATGTCACTATACCTCAGAAGGCTGTGTCTACACCTACTCATAGTGCTATTACAGTCTTCACTGATGGCTCTGAAAAAACAACTAAATCTGCCATGGTTTGGTTTGACCAAAAATGGCACAAGGTAATTTCTACAGGACAAACCTCTACACAAAGAGCAGAACTTAAGGCTGCCATTATGGCACTCCAACATGTCTCTCACCAGCCTGTTAACCTGGTCGCTGATTCACAACACGTAGTTTATGTTATTCAAAACATAGAACAAGCCTCCATCAAAGGATTAACTGATTCTTCCCTCCTTTCCCTTTTCCTTACTTTGCAGTCTCTTATAGACAAACGACAACACTGTCTCCTGGTTACACATATTAGATCTCATGCAAATTTACCTGGTCCCTTAACCACTGGTAATGCCATTGCAGATCACTTTGTCGGTTATAGCTTAGCTTTTAAAGCAGCTCAACAATCACATGAGTTCTTTCATCAAAATTATAAATCTCTTGTTAAACAATTCTAGTTAATTGTATCTCAGGCAAAACAAATCGTTTTAGCCTGTCCAGACTGTCAATTATTATCTGGAGGACAAAAATCTTGGCTGGCATAAAGCCCAATCAAATCTGGCAAACTGACGTAACCCATTATACTCCTTTGGTCGACACCTTCTCCAGATATATCTCCGCCTCCATTCACACTGGAGGAAACACAAAACGTGTCATCAGTCACCTCTTACATGCTTTCGCACACGTGGGAAAGCCACAACAAATAAAAACTGGTAATGGATCTAGTTATATCTCCTCCAGATTCAAACTTTTCTGACAAAACTGGGAATTACAACATACTGCAGGTATCCCTTACAATCCTACTGGACAGGCCATTATAAAACATGCTCACTCTACATTAAAATCTGTGATTAAAAAACAAAAAAGGGGGAATACACCTGGCATGTCCTTCTCAGATATATTACACAAAGCAGTATATACTTTAAATTTTCTGAATTGCAATTCTCAAGGCCTCACAGCGGCAGATCGCCATTTTAATATAATTATCAGCAGCCTCTATAAGAGCAAAAGTATTCGTAAAAAATGTGACACATGAAAACAATTCCTGGGAAGGACTTTATGAGTTAATCACCTGGGGGCGAGGCTACGCTTGTGTTCTCTTACCTACAGGACGACATTGGACACCAGCCCGTTTTGTCAAGCCCTACCATGAGCTGGAAAGATCAGCCCTGCAATTCTCTTCCTCAGATGGCCAATCTCTCCTTCCAAGACCATCGACTGAAACCCTGTCAGAGAACAGCCAAAGCTGCAGATGTGATCTGGGGACAACTTAAAAGACTCGATCAACAAGCCACTGAAGTCATGCAATGAGTTGGAGCACCTCCCAGTCCAGATAACATGTTCACAGCATACTTAGCAGTGGTAAGGTAATACCGTTCCTGCTCTTTGCTTTTCTTTTCATTCCCTCAGCACAAGCCCATTTATACTGGACACACATTATCAACCCTCCTCTCTTCAGACCTGTTTCCTTGTGGGGTGCTGATCCTCCTCTAAGCAGCAATGACACCCGGTGCACAGAAGGCACTTGGCTCCCACCTCAAGGACCCCTTCTGGAACAACATGATTGGTTAACTCTAAATGATTCTCTTTCCCTTTTTAATGCCCTTCCTCCAGTATGTTTTACTACCACCTATACAACTAATTGTCAGTCTATCAAATCTCGAACCTATTTACATTATCTCCCCAAAATTAATAACCAAGAGGCCAACCTTACCTTTATTTTTGCAGCAGCAGTAGATGAGGACATTCCATCCAATCGTTCGACCCCTCCACCTGTAAACCATTGTCAGATGACTAGGGTCTGGTCTCCTAACAGTCAATCCATCTCAACAGTGTAGATCCTCTATTGCTTACGAGCGGCCCCTTTCTCCCAACTACACCCTTTTTGATTGGGGCCCTCAAAGTTATCTATCTTCTATGGGGAAAAGATTAAATTTTACAGACTCAAGTAACTCTTCCATCTATTGGACTAATGGGGGCCTTTCTGGCCCAATTTTAAGAACTTCTAACAGTCTTATACATAGTCCTTGGCATTCCACTTTGTGGCACGTTGCCCTTCCCTTTCTTCCTCGGAATATTTCTCATGGCCTACATAATAACCACAGCAGTAAATTTGCTGTTAATCTCACCTCTCATATTTCTGATCACATTCTATCTTGTACTCCACATCCTTATTTTTCTCAATGTCTTCTCAAAAGATCGATATTACCTTTGATAACAATCTTTATGTTCTAAAAGTACATTCCCCTGCCTGGTATACATCATGCATAAGTTATTTAAACGCTACCAAATTAAATATTTCTCATGTTGTCATGTTAAGGTGACAGCCCCAAGTGTGGCTACCTGTTAATCTAACCCGTCCCTGGGAAGGATCCAACAGTCTCACTAGTTTTACTCAAGCCATTTCCAAATGGAGATCTAAATGTTCATTGGATGGCTCATTGCTTTTGTCATTTCTGCAGTAATTATTCTTGCCACTGCTTCTGTAGCCACAGTTTCCCTTACTAAATCTATATATACAGCAAAAATTGTAAATCATGTCACGACAAACATTACTCATGCTATGCTCACTCAAACCCAAATAGATAATGGCATTATGCAAAGATTACAAGCAGTTGAAGCATCCCTTGAATGGCTTGGAGACAGACAACTAGCCCTGATTGACAGACAACTCATACAGTGTGATTGGCAACATGATAAAATATGCGTCACCCCCTTGCTCTACAACCAGTTGCAACATTCCTGGGATTTGGGTAAAAGGCATTTACAGGGAGCGTTCTCCTCTAACCTTCAGTCCAGTATCGACACTCTGTCTACCCAGTTACATCAACAATTGGTTTACATACAAAAGGAAATTCAAACAAATATTGAGTAAGAAATGTCTGATAATTTAAAATGGCTAAACCCCACCAACTGTTTTCATGGCATCAACCTACGTATTGGATTATCAGAGCTTTTTGCTTGTTAATCCTTTTTGTTTTCTCTATAGTCTGCAAGTTGATCTTCTCTGCAATTACTGCCTTAAAGCACCAAAATCAACTGATGATCGCCCTTCTATTTATCTATTATGTATATAGTAGTTTGTATCTTCTAATCCCAAACTCCTAATTTACCCCTCCAACCCCCACTGGTAACCATAAATTTGCTTTCTATGTCTGTGAGTTTCTGTTTTGTAAATAAGCTCATGTCTGTCATTTTTTAAGATTGCACATGTAAGTGATATTTGTCTTTCTCTGTCTGACCTAGTTCACTTAGTCTGATAATCTCTAGGGCTATCCATGTTGCTACAAATGGCATTATTTCAATCTTTTTTATGGCTGAGTAGTATTGAGCATATATATCACACACACACACCACATCGTCTTTATCCAGTCATCTGTTGATGGACCCTAAGGTTGCTTCCATGTCTTGGCTATTGTAAATAGTACTGCTATGAACATTGGGGTGCATGTGTCTTTTGTATTGGAGTTTTCTTTGAATATACGTCCAGATGTAGGACTTCTGTATCATAAGATAAATCTATTCTTATTTTTTTAAGGAATCTCTATAGTGTTTCCAGAGTGGCTGCAACAAATGACATTCCCACTGACAGTGGAGTGGTCCCTTTTCTCTGCACCCTCTCCAGAATTTATTGTTTACGGGCTTGTTAAGGATGGCCATCCTGACTGGTGTGAAGTAATACATCACTAGAATTTTGATTTGTATTTCTCTGATAATTAGTGTCTATCAATATGTTAAATGCATATACCTTTTGACTATCAATGCAATATCAGGACATCTTCAAATAGATGCACTCACGTAAGTGTGAAAATACATAAGTCCAAAGATACTCCTTGCAGCATGGTTTGTAATGATGAAAAATTAGACACAATCTGAATGTTCGACAGTGGAGGACTAATGAAATAAGTTAAGGTACATGTGATGGCAGGCAGAATAATGAGCCCTCTCCGAACACTTTCACATCCTAGTCTTTGAAACCTGAGAATGTTACCTCAAGTAGCAAAAGGGACTTTGCAGGTGTGATTAAATGATCTTGAAATGAGATTATCTTGGATTATTCAAGTGGGCCCAATGTAACCAAAAAAGTCTTTATAAGAGGGAGGCAGATCAGAAAGAAGGCAATTATGATATCTAAAGCATAGATTGGAGTGATTTGGGACCACAAACCAAGGAATTGGGCATCCTCTAGAAGCTAGACAAGGTAGTAAACAGATTCTCCCCTTTAGCCACAGACAGAATGCAGCTCAGCCAACCCATTTCAGACTTTTTTTTTTTTTTTGGTTTCCATTACTTTATTTTTTTATGTATATAAACTTTTGTTTATTGAATTATAGTCATTTTACAATGTTGTGTCAAATTCCAGTGTAGAGCACAATTTTTTAGTTATACATGAACATACATATATTCATTGTCACATTCTCTTTCACTGTGAGGTTTTTTTTAATTTAAAATATTTATTTATTTATTTATTTATTTATTTATTTATTTATTTATTTATTTATTATTTTTTGTTGTTGTTGGGGTAGGTAATTAGGTTTGTTTTTTTTTTAATTTTGGAAGAGGTACTGGGGATTGAGCCCAGGACCTTGCATTTCAGACTTCTGACCTTCAGTACTGTAATATAAATTTGTATTGTTTTAATCCACTGAGTTTGTGGTAATGTGTTATATCAGCAACAGGAGACTAATACACATATGTACCAGAAGATTATGCAGCTGTTTTAAAAGGATGAATTAAAACATGTGCACATTTAGAAAAACAACCCAGTATTTAAGTTTTTGTTCTAAAGGAGCTGGCAACCCAACTGAGGAGACAAGGCATGCACATGGGAAAGGGAAGAATGTAATTACTACCAAGAAAGTAATGTGGAAACCTAAGATGAGCTTAGAAATCTCATTACTGGCCTCTTGACTACGAACATAATCTGAAAACATTCATCTTTGGAAGTTGGTCTATCAAATGCCAACAGAAATAATCATCAATATAGCATTTATAGTTTTAGTATTGCCATTTATTTAGCAGTAATCGTAGGTCAGGATATTTACCTATTTTATTTCATTTATCTTTGGACCAGATCTGTCGATGAGGTTTGTCCTTGTTTTACAGCTGAGGAAATTGAGGCTCAGTCAACATAAGTGATCAAACTATGTCTATCTGACCCCCAAATGCATACTCTTAACTGTTATTTTAAATTGTATTCTGCTTGGGTCTCAGAAACAACTCTGAATAAAAGACTATGATGGTGAGTTGTAGAGGGGCTTTATAATCTATCTTCTATCTCCTTCTGACTTCGTTTCCTATCACCTGCCCCCTTGTTCACTCTGTTCAGGTCACATTTCTTGGTGTTTCTCCAAAGCTCTAATTTTTTTCTAATTTAATAATTTTCTAACTGCTCTTCTCTCTCTGCTTGGAATGCTCCCTGAGTTTTATGTCTTATTCCCTCACATCATTCGGATCGCTGCATAAACATCAGTTCCTCAGAGTGAACTTCTTGACTGCCTAACACAAAACACATCCTATAAGCACCTCCACTGCGGTCCCATTAATGACTCTATCCTGTCCCCTTAGACTGTTCAGTCCTTCATTGCATTTGTTACCTCTGACGTTAGGTATTTATTTTCTGTCTGCCTCCTTCAGTAGAATGTCAGCTTGTTCACTGCTATATCCTCTGGCCTAACACATGGCCTATAGTGCTCAATGACTGTTTACTGAATTCGTTTTAAGACTTTGTAACACCTAGGCATCTCTTTCTTGCTTGTTTCACCTTACACTATATTAAAGATATCAAAGTACACCTACATCCCATGTTAACGTCATACAGAAAAATAGCTAACATTTATTGAGCACTTATTGTGTATGAGGGCTTGTCTTAGTGCTTTACAAATACTTGTTTAATTCTCACAACCCCATGAGGTAGATATTATTGTCCCATGCTACAGATGAGTAAGCCAAGGCCAGATTTTCTTAACTTGTCCATGGTAAAATAGCTAGTAAGTGACAGAGTGGCATTCAAACCCAAACACTCTGACACTAGAACTCCTAATACCACAAAATTGAGTTGAGGATGACTTGTTGACCTAGAATTATGCATTGTAACCATTTATTTGAATAGTTATTAATCTCAGGGTTGTTTTGTTTGTTTTTTGTCTTCACTTCTTTAGAGCTCCTTTAATTTCTTACAATGTTTTGGCTTTTCAGAATATAAATTTTGAACTTCTTTTGTTAAATTTATTCCTAATTTTTATTCTTTTTGATGCTAGTGTAAATGGAATTGCTTTCTTAATTTTATTTTCAAATTGCTCATTGCTAGTGTATAAAGTACAATTGATTTTTGTTCATTAATCTTGTATTGTGAACCTTATTGAGCTCTAACTAGCACTACATTTTTAAAAAATATATATTCCTCAAAATTTTCTATATACAAATGTATTAGTTCTCTAGGGTTGCTGTTAACAAAGTACCACAAAATGAGTTGTTTGAACAACAAAATTTATTGTCTCACAGTTATAGAGGTTAGAAGTCCAAGGTCAAGGTGTCAGCAGAGTTGGCTCCTTCTGAGGGCTGCAGAAGAGTCTGTTCCAGGTTTCTCTCCTTGATGTATAGTGCTCTCCTTTCTATGTCTCTTCATATTGTCTCTGCATGCAAATTTCCTCTTTTTTAAGGAATCAGTCATATTGGGTCAACCCTAAAGATCTCACCTTAGCTTGATTACCTCTGTAAAGACTGTTTGCAAATAAGGCCACATCATGTAGTGCTCAAGAATAGG
This sequence comes from Camelus bactrianus, assembly GCF_048773025.1. Classification (NCBI taxonomy): domain Eukaryota; kingdom Metazoa; phylum Chordata; class Mammalia; order Artiodactyla; family Camelidae; genus Camelus; species Camelus bactrianus. The sequence goes on along the minus strand of NC_133554.1, from coordinate 36,912,724 downwards.
ATTTCAATATATTAATTTTTCTTTGTGGGCTTTTTCTTCTATTCACACGATCATGCCATCTATGAATAGAAATGGTTTTACTTCTTCCTTTCCATCCTGGATTCCTTTTATTTCTTTTTCTTGCCAAATCACCCTGATAGACGTGAAGTACAGTATTGAATAAAAGTGGCAAGAGTGGACATCCTTACATTATTCTATCACCTTTCTCCTACATTTTTGGTTTTGGTAGGGCACCGGGCACCATCTAAAATTATCTTAAGTAAATAAATAAACCGAATTACCTTCCCCCCCTCCAAAAAAAGAAATAGAAAAGGAAAACGGAAACACAAGTTCATGTTGTATAACACAGGAAACTCTATCTGATATCTTGTAGTAACTTATGGTGAAAAAGAATATGAAAACAAATGTATGTAAGTTCATGTATGACTGAAGCAATGTGGTGTACACTAGAAATTGACACATTGTAAACTGACTATACTTCAATAAAAATATATAAATTTAAAAAGTCAAAAAAATTATTATTTATTTTAGGAAGAATGAATAAATAACTTCTTAGGATCACTGCCCCACTTCAGACCAGTTTCATCTCTCACCCAGATTACTGTCACATTCTCTATGACTTGCCTCTAAGCGTCCACCAATCCACTGTTCACCCTGGAGCCAAAGTGATTCTTCTAAAATTTAAATCTAATTTAGCTCCATATTTACACCTCTGTGACCTTGGGGGTAAAGTACCTCAACTCCCTTAAGCCGCCTTTTCTTCAGCTATATTAACATGGTGATAATAATGGCACGTAAATCACAGGTTAGTAGAGACAAGTGATGTAAAACTTACTACCTCGTCTGGTACTCAGTAAGTGCTCCGTGGATGTCTGCTATTATTTTTTCCTTTTAATAGTAGCATATTAATAGTAATAACTTAACATTACTAGTAACTTCTATATGCCAAGCTGTGTTTTAAGTGCAGCCAGTGGAAGTTTAAGAGCCTTGTCCAAAGTCATGCAAGTAGGCAGTGGCACTGATGGAAAATGAACCCAAGCACTGGGTTCTTAACCACCTATATACTCTTATATGCGTTATTCTCTCATCGCCCTTTTAAAACTCCCCTGTTGCTTCCCAGAGACTTCAGCATGAAATCCAATCTCTCAGACTGCTCTAGAATCTCCAGAAGTCGCCTTTGCCAGCCTCCCTAGGATTCTCTCTTGCTACCAGCCCCTTCACTACGAGCTCCAACACTACTACCTCTAGCTTTTTTCAGGTGCTAAGCCTCAGACTTGCACTTTTTGCGCCCTTGGTGAGGAGCCTTCTCCACTTCGCTTGTTCCCACTGACGCTTTAGGAAACTTCCTTGATACCCCAAAGACCGCCGAGTTCCTGTAATCCGTTCCCCTCCTGTGAGGTCCCCCAGCACCTCGTAAATCACCATTTAAAATTAAAAAAAAAAATTTCCATCATCGCGCTGACCATGATGCATCGTCTGTTTATCTGTCACCAATATGTGAGTTACAGGCAGACTGCGACTTCTTTGACTTAATAGTAGGCAAACGTTCAGCACTTACTACAGAAAGGAGTAATCCGGCATGAAAACCTGGGGGTTGTCTCAATTATCCTTTACTTGTGGTTAATTGTTTGTACTTAATTACGCTGACAAACTTTAAAGTTTTGGGATTTTTTTCCCATCAATTCGGGAGTGTCTTGGCGTACCTAGGTCACCCGTCCTTTACGAAAGAAACAAAACCGGAGGGATTAGCACGCCCAGCGAGCGAGAGCCGAGACTACTCGCACCAACAAGATGGCGATCACCGCTCCCCCTCGCCCCGTGGCCGCTAGTCTCCACCCACTCAAGGCGGAGGCCTGCGTCATGTGACCCTGCCCTGCCTGGCACCGCCTCCGAGCCGCAGTGCCTGACGGGAGACAGAGCAGCGAGCGAGAGCGTCGGCCATTTTGTGGCTGTTTCCTGTGGGACGCGGTGGTGGCGGTTGGATCGGAGGAGTGAGCGAATTTCGACTCATTTTTTCTGCTTGTTTTATCCTCCTTTTTTTTTTTTTTTTCGGTAGAGGGCAGTTATGGGACGCAAGAAGAAGAAGCAGCTGAAGCCGTGGTGCTGATATCCTTTGTCGGTGTGAAGTCGAGGCCGAGCGGGGGCGCCGGCTGGTGGTGACTGGGACGGGGAGGCCTGGCTTGGGCCTATGGCGGCGGGTGTCCGGGATCTAGGCCTTGGGGTCTGTGGTTTGGTGGCTGGAGGTGGGTTTGGGAAGGCTTCTCGGAAAACGGAGTCCCTTGGGCGGGAGGTTCTGGCCTTTGAGGATCGTGGGACTCCGTGACTCAGGAGGTTCTTGCTTCGGTGCGAGCGCTGACTCTCCGGGAGGCGGCTTGGACCCTTTTCAGCAAGGACAGTGTCCCCGAGGACTTTTGCCACACTCCGTTGTTTTGGTGACGATTCAACAAAGGGACTTTCCTCGAGCAAAATATGCTAATTGACTTTGGAAGATTAGGGGAGAGCTTCCGGAGTCACCCACTTTTTCCGTTCTTGTAGAATCGGTGGTTTAGTAAAGGCTTACGTTGGTTAACCCTGAGTTAGACCCCCCCCGGCCTTTTTTTTTTTTTTTTTTTTTTTTTTTTTGGCGGTGGAGGGGAGTTAGCTGCCGCGTCTCACCCACTGGCGCCTTGATTTCAAGGAGCGTTCTCTTACAGGGTGGGGTTTCTTGTTATCTTTTTACCTGGCTTTGTTAGACTGAAAAAAATGCCTCCTGTTACTTAGTAAAATAAAACGTGGCGTCCTCTTAATACTTCTTTTTCCCCAGAATCGGTAATATACGTTAAAATTGATTTTATTTACTGCCTTGTACCTAAAAACGGTTTATTACAGAACTGCGTTTATTTCTATAATAGTTGAAAAGTGATTACGGATTTTGTATTTAAAAAAAAAACTTGACTATCGAGGTAAGAACTCTCAGAATCATGAATGTAACTCGTCTCTGAGTTTAAATACATTGCTTGGCAGCATACATTCATACGGAATTGCAGCCAACTTTATGGATTGTTAATAGAAAGTTGTGTCTTTTTTTTTACTATGGACTTATTTTCAGATTCTAATAATGTAAATGTTAAGTTTTAAATATGAGGTAAATTTTTACTGAATCTAATTCTTGAAATTTTGTTAACATAAACTTTGGTTTTGTTTTATCAGTGAACCCTTCCAGTTCACAGTGTGCATTTATAAATGTTGAAATAATGAACTAAAGAAACGTTAATTTCACAAAAATTTCTGTTAAACGTGGGAGTTTGACAGAACTATATTGCTTACTGTGGTGGTTATTTAGGAGTGGTGAAGCAGTATTATGGGCCTCCAGGACATTGAAGATTCTGAAATTATGTGGCAGGTTAATCCGTAGTGAGTAATAAATACAAAGAGCAAAGTTTATATAAAGTATTCAAAGAGGTTTTAGCTGTTCCCATTTTTAATGTTACCATTATTCTCTTTCATGATTTATTTTTTTAGACAGTGTCATTATTTTGCGATTTTTGTGCCTTAACAGTAGTGATTAGGTATTGTAATAGAGATTTTGATGATGAGAAGATCCTTATACAGCACCAAAAAGCAAAGCATTTTAAATGCCATATATGTCATAAGAAATTGTATACAGGACCTGGCTTAGCTATTCATTGCATGCAGGTAAGGAGTTTTCTTCTGTATTTTATTTTTGCTTTCTTGTTTGGAATCAAGGTGTGTGCCTGGGGTGGGGGGGGGTCTTGAATTTCTCTTTGATAGCTGTAGGGTTTTTTTGTTGCTTATTGCAAAGGATTAGATAAGATAACCAGTCAGCTTTAAAAATAAGAAAACCTGTTTCTTAGCCATTGAAATAAACAGTTGATTTTTAATGTTTACAGAGAATTTATATCAATATCTTTCAATTATGGATAAGGTCTTTCATCCTAGGTTAGGTGGATGACAGTTTGGTTGAGATCACAAAGTATTTCCTCGGTACTTGGAATACGGAACAAGGATCAGTGATTAAATTTTGTGGGCTGTGTGACCAATTCTAATCCCATAAGAATTAATACATAATTAACTGCCATTACTCACTGCCTTTTTCAAGGATTTGTTATCAGTTGCCTGGGGCTAGGCTTATTTCAAGCATTTATTTTATGGACCTCTTTTGGAATGGTAGCATTGTGTTTCGTTGAATAATTTCTAGGTTTCTTGAGTTCTTTACTAGGTAGGGAGAGCTGTGTAATTTATACTTTTAAAGATCAAATAGGTACGTTTATATCTTGCTCACCATTGTTCTACTTTTGCGAGTCCCTGAGCTGCCTGAATTTTTGCCTAATTGGACCCTAGAGAGATGTGAGATGGGCAAATCCTTATTCATTGAAAACTACTGTTGGTAGGAGGCAGGGAGGTAAATTTAAAACCAGACATTGCTTCCCCAAGTTTAAAAGGAATTTTATTTAGATCTTTTTCACTCCAATAATTTTACTATAACAACAATTTAATATCCATGCAGAAATATGAGAGGCTACTGCATGCTGGACCCACAGTTTTCCACTGTGGCAGTCACTAGTTACATGTGGGTATTTAAAAGAAAATTTAAAAATTCAGTTCCTCAGTCACATAGCCACATTACCAGTGCTCAGCCACATGTGGCTGGTGGTTGACTATTGAATAGTAAAGATAACAGAACATGACCATTTACCAAAGGAAGTTTCTGTGAGTGTTTTAGGAACTGATTATACAGCAGTGAATAAAACAGTTACCTTTGTGGAGTTTAGATTTGCATTGTGGAGGAAAATAACCTATAAATGTTTAGTTTGTCTTACATGGATAGTAATAGAGAAAACTAAAACTAGGTAGGGGGCATAGGGGAGGGCCACAGAATAGTTAGGAAAGGCCTGAATGAGAAGCTGACATGTGAGCAGAGAGCTGAAAGGAAGTGAGGGAGAGATTTCTGGGAAGAGCCAATGAAAGACCTTCACATCAGGGGCGTTCTCCCATATTGAGGGAAAGCAATGTGCTACTTCTATATAGGAGGGCTTGCAGGCTATTGTAGGCCATTTTCTTTACATTTGAATGAAATGGGAGTTTTAATTGAGATATAGCATGCTTTGGTACGTTTTACAGTCATTTTGGCTGCAGGGTTGAGAGTAGACTGTAGAGTGCAGTAAGACCACTTAGGAGACTGGAGTATTCCATATTATGGGTGAAAGTTGATGGTGACAGAAACCAGAGTTTGCTCATGGGTTAGATGTGGAGTATGAGAGAAAGTGAGTGAAGGATCTAAAGGTTTTTGGTTTGAGCAATATGAAAAGTGAGTTACCTCGTCTGTGTCTGTGGATTCAACCAACTGCAGTTGAAATTCTGATTGAAATTCGATTAGTTGAATCCACTGGTGTGGAATCTGGATCGAGAGGGCTAACTATACTATGCCCTTTTATATAAGGGATTTGAGTATCCTTGGGATTTGGTATGGAAGGGTATTCCTGGAACCAATACCCCATTAATAGGGAGGGACGACTATATGGAAATGTGGAAAGCTACAGGAAGAATAGGCTTAGAGATGAGGATATCAAGATCATTTTATGTTAATTTTGAGTGTGAGTATGTCAGTTTGGAGACTGTTGAATATCCAGATGGAGGTGTCATATAAGCAACTGAATCTACAAGTCTGTAGTTCACAGAGAGGTTGAAACTGAAGCTAGAGATTTGGAAGGATACAGTATAAGGATAGTATTTTAAACTAAGATACTAGATATCCTTCTTAGGGAGTAAAATATAGATGAAAAAGAGATGCAGGAACTCCACCTTGGGCCACTCCCAGCATTTAGAGGTCAGAAGATGAAAAGAAACCTATCAAGGAGATTGAAAATGTGGGCAAACCAATTCAATAAGCGCAGCTAATAGGTAAGCGCAGGACTAAGATTGGATCAAAGTGGAGGTCATTGGTCACTTGCCAATAGTGATTTCCTAGAATGATGAGGCTGATTGGAGTGCTTTCAAGAGAAAATGGGCGGGAAAGTAGAGGCACCCTTTCAAGGAGTTGTACTGTAGGGAAGTGCAGAGAAATAGGGTGGAAGCTAGAAGGAGATTAAACAACGTCTTACTTTATTTATATGTTCTTAATAAAACTTCACAGCAACCTGTGAGATAGGCATGGCTGTTAAGTCATGTTAACATGTTAAGACGTGCTCCAGTTCTGTATTTGATTAGCCTAGGGCATTAGTAATTTAGATGTTTCACATCAGTACTAGCTCCTATCTTTTCAACCAGGACTGTATTTATTTTTACTAGGCAAGATTCTAAGAAATCTAATTCTGGCTGTACCATAGTGTTGGGACGATTTTAAGTAAATTGTTATTTTCCTTCTCTTTCCACTATCTTTTAATTAATTTAATCCTGCTCTTACCACTTAGAAATGTAATGAAAACTAATGTGTATGTGAATGTAATTATTTCTTTAAAGGACATATGAGTTACTTCATCTGAGTTTATCAGGAAAAGTAATACTTAAAAGTATCAAGAAAAGTTTTTTTTCCAAAAAACTTAGGAATTGGTGATTAAGTCTCTTGTTGAATAACTGTTCATGGATCTTTTAATCACAGTAAGATAATTTCTAAATTTTTGATTTGCGTGTCGCTGTTTAAAATTTTTGAGATACATCTCTAAGAAGAAAACAGTTTTCTTTAGTTACCTATTTTTTCCATGAAAGTGTCTAGGAAGGAAAGAAAAATTGAGTATTACTTTGACAGATACATCAAAGTCATTACACTAAGTAAGTGGTTCTCAAGCTTGAGCAGGCATCAAAATCACCTTGAAGGCTTGTTAGGTAGATTCCTGTTTCTACCCAAGAGCTTCCAATTCAGTAGAGCTCACATATAGCCTGAGAATTTGCATTTCTAATAAGCTTCCAGGGGTTGCTGATATTCTAGGCAAAATATTTGGACATACTTTAACCTAAGTTAATGCTTTTTGCTGAAGAAGCCCAAGACTGACAGGGATTTTACCATATTGACAAAAGTTATCTACATTTGAGGGAACGTTTGATCTAACAAAAAACATACAGTGAAAAAAGTCCTAGAGCTCCAGGTTTTAAGAACTTCTTTTCATGACCTACCAAATAAATTCAGCTAGTGACAGGATTACTATTGTGGTAATGTTAAGCACCTCAGATGATTATGGGTAATGAAATTGTAAATGTCACTTTTATGATTTGTAACCGCAGGCTTGTTTCAAAATCCATTCTTGGAAAATTTACTTTATTCCAGTACTTAATAAAACTTCATAAGCTTTACTTAATTGAGGAACTTCTTGGGACTTAATTTCTGATTTGAGGAGCACTATTAGTTTGTTGCTAATAATTTAAGCAAGTGAGATTATATGGTAAACTTGAAATAATGTTTATTGAGTCCTTCCTATGTATTACTCATTGCCAAATGCTTTTTATGCACACAGTATTTTATTTAATCCTAAAAAGGACCCCAGAATTTAGGTAACATATAGGTGGAGTAAATTGAGGCTTAGAGAGGTCAAATGATTGGCTCAATATAGCTTACTAGCTATAAAGCTGGGGGGGTTGAATCCATGTAGTCTCACTATAGAACCAGTCATTCTTAAGCATTATACTAAGTGGTCTCTGAGTAATTTGAAGTTACTCTTTAAAAGATGCTGTCTTTCATGAAGCGCTTTTGTCTTTCTAATGGAAGTTTTTTGTTTGTGTGGGTGTCTTTTGTTTGTTTTTTAATGTTAGGTGCATAAAGAGACAATAGATGCTGTGCCAAATGCAATACCTGGGAGAACAGACATAGAACTGGAAATATATGGTATGGAAGGTATTCCAGAAAAAGACATGGATGAACGAAGAAGACTTCTTGAGCAAAAAACACAAGGTAGGTACCAAGATGTATGTTTTTTTTTAATATAGCTTCACTAGTAAGAGTATTATTACTACTTTCAAATATAAATTTAATGGTAGATACTAGATGTATTCAGATTTCCAATTTTGAATTTTATTTTTCTTTATGTTATAAGTTACATATTTGATTTGTGTATATGATACTATTTGGATCATTCTGTACATTTTATTTTATTTTTACTTATAACTGAATTCCAGATGGATTTAGCAAGTGTTGAGGCCTTTGAAAATGAAGGTAGCTTGTTTTGATTTATGAAACCACTGATTGTAAATTTTTTTTAGTACTGTATTTGATTTGGGATTTATAGCCCTGTTCTATCCAGATAATAGAAACTTATTAATTGCCTGTTAAATTTTTTGTTTTGAAAAGGATTACAGAGAGGTCAGATTGGTTTGTCATAATTTACCTTTTGGGGTGAAATAGAAAGCTGTTTTTTACTTTTTTAAATTTATTTTTAGTTTTTAAATTTTGGGCGTAAAGGGCTTTTTTTTTTTTAATTATATTTTTATCCTTAATTGCGGTACTGGGGGTTGAACCCAGGACCTTGTGCATACTAGGCATGCACTCTATCACTGAGCGATAACCTTCCTCCTCAAAAACTGTTTCCTAAAATAAAACTGACTTAGGAAAATTATTTTTACTTGCCATAGAATAGGAGAAGGATGTTGTCCTTGCTTAATATAGAGTGAAAAAACATTTGAAGAGAACAGCGTTAACTGCATTTTTTGGGAAGAAAACTCTCAGGCATTAATTGCACTGAAATAAATTTTTTGAATGCTGGATGTCTTAAACTTGCTTAGTTTTTCTTTCTTTCCACTCTGTTAGAAAAACTAATTAAAACTTTTTTAGCAGAGAGTCAGAAAAAGAAACAGCAAGATGATTCTGATGAATATGATGATGATGACTCTGCAGCTTCAACTTCATTTCAACCACAGCCAGTTCAACCTCAGCAAGGTTATATCCCCCCAATGGCACAACCAGGACTACCACCAGTTCCGGGAGCACCAGGAATGCCTCCAGGTAGCACATCAGGTTTCTTACAGTTTAACAAATTCTTTGGTCTTTATTGATACAGTTCAGAAGTACTAATTTTTTCTTCTTAACCCCCCCCTCTTTTTGGCTGAAATTCTTGTTTATAGGCATACCTCCATTAATGCCAGGTGTTCCTCCTCTGATGCCAGGAATGCCACCAGTTATGCCAGGCATGCCACCTGGGTAAGAAAACTCTTAATTGGCTTGTGGGCTTGTGCCTGGTAATCTTTTTCATCTTGGGTGTTACATGAATTAAATGTTACTTTGTACTTTTTGCTTCTAAAAGGTATGGGCTCTATAAATATTAAGCTTATCTAATAAAGGGGTCTACTAATAAATTTAAGGAATATAAATTTGCCTCTGAAAAGAATAGAACTTGGGGTTTTAGAGTGTATGTAGGCAGCCATCTACTTCAATTGCACCTGGTGTAATTAAAGCAGTTGGTTGTAGGTTTTGAGTTTCTGAGATTCAGAACTGTCCATAACACTTTATAGTTGTGACAAGAAGCAAACTCTGTAAATGATTTATTTGTCAAATCATCAAGAACTAAAATGAATATGAGGTGCCCGTGCCCATCACTTTTACTTAAATATTGTTGGATATGAGAGGTATACAGTACACTTTCCCACTGTATTTTGAAAATCACAGTTAGATTTTGATTTTGTCATACATTTTCACAGATTGCATCATCAGAGAAAATACACCCAGTCATTTTGCGGTGAAAACATGTAAGCATCTCATTCATAATGTAATTCAGGAGGTATAATCATAATGTCATTTTCTTGTGTGTTTAATGGTATCTATTCAGTTTACTTCAGAAGTTTTCTAACTTTCCTTACTAAAACTTCTAAAATTTGTAGACTGATAGACACAGATCTTTTGAGGGAACTAAAACATCTGTGAGGAAATAGTAATAGACCCATATAAATAAGGCATTTTCTAAGTGTGCAGCTGTTTTCCTCAAACTGCTGAAAGTAATGGGACTTAGTAAAAAGGATTGGTATTAAGAAAGAATGTATATTCTTTTGCCAAATTACATACTTTATTATTATAGAAGGTAATTGAATTTTTTCTAATAAAATCTATATATAGAAGTTATTCTTCTGGTAAGAGTACTTAAGAATTCACTAACTTGTAATTTTTTAAGTGAATTGGACACTGATAATTGAAGGTGAGATTTTTTTAAGGGAAGGAAGATAAATTGGGTTATGTTTTTAAGTCATGATTTAGTGTTAGATAGCTTTCTGCTTAAAATTAGGCAGTCTGAGTTTACTTTTGATTATCTTTAATTATGATGGTAGTTCTTCTGTGCCCCTCCAAAAAAAAAAGAAATCTTTATTCCACGGGGTACATTCAATATTTTCCTTTCGAAAAATCTGACAACTCTAAAATAGAGAGTTCTTTTTTTATATTCTGTGGATATTTTCCAAGTGAGACAAAAGGTGATTTTGCTTTCCAATTACACATATTTTAGATAAAATCTCTTTATTTATATTAAGGAGAGTATAATTTTTGTCCTCAATGGCTTTAAATGTATTAAAATGCACTGTTAACAAAGATTGAATTTTTTCCCCCATTTTACTGGTAAACCCAAGAGTTTGCTGGTTTTTAAGGAATTTATTTTGATAGGATTATCCTAGTGTGTTGTGTTCTTTCAGTATTAGAGGTCTCATTCAAGTCTTACCTATTGTTTCAGGCTTTAGCCAAAATACTTTCTAATGTTTCATACTGTTAATTAACTTTAGTTGTCTCTTGAAATTTGCTTTCTAATAGAATGATGCCAATGGGTGGAATGATGCCACCTGGACCAGGAATACCACCACTGATGCCTGGTATGCCACCAGGTATGAAATGTTAGATAATTGCCTTTTTAATAAGACAGGCATGTTTTATTCTTAAGTATTTTGGACAGTAGGTTTGTATGCATTGGAACAATGTAATTACAAAATTCCCATAGGTCAGTGACTTCTTTTTAAAAATACTGTGAGAAGTGTTATGATGGACTTCTTTCTTTTTTCTTTTTTTGTTTTGAAAAAGATAGTAAAAGTACTCTTCCAGGCAACTGGAATGAGCCTATGCACAGAGCCTGTGCACTGAGGCTCACATATTTAACGGTGGTTGTATCTGTTAGGAATATTTTAGATGAGTAATGGAGACTCTTAGCAAGTAATAGAGAAATCCAAAGAACTATATTTAACAATGTAGCCATTTATTATCTCACTGAATGTAGGAGTGGTAGATTCAGTGGCTTTAGTGATAATCAAGAACCTGTGCTTGCTTAATTTTCGCTTTGCTGACTTTAGCTTTTTTCTCCTTCGTACGTGTCACTCAGTGGTTACAGGATGTCTTAAGAAAGGATGTCAGAAGTGTACACTCCTTTTAGGGAGCAAAGTAACTTTCCCAGAAGCTCCTTAGCTTCTTATACATCATTGACCGAAGTAGGTCTCATGAACCCTCTTAAGTGCAAAGGTGCCTGGGAAATAAAGTATATTGACTTTATAGCCTGTAATATGGGGAAAGGGATTTGGTTAGCCCAGTAAGTGTGCCACAAAGGCCTTCATGAGGCGCTCTGAGCCCATTGCCTAGTTTTTAATCCTAGCAAGTTTGGTTTGGAATCCATAATGGAGTTGGATGTACTCAAGTGATAGTTGGTGTAAAAGGAACAGGAAAAATAAGGTAGCAGCAAAATTTGAATCATTGTCGGTGTAGCCATTAATTTGTAGACGACAGCTTTACATACATTGTGCTCTGAGATGATTTTAGGCATTTGAAGGAATACAGAAAAATAACCAATGTTCGTTTCATAATGTGAAGTCAGTAAGAGTTTTAACTTACGTTGAGGAAGTTTAAAGTGTACACTAGTGGTGCATTTTAGGAAAATGTAGTGTTTAAAGGAATAACTTAGTTTCTGGATTAATATTTATAGCTGTATGTATCTATTACAGTTTTTACTGTAATTTGCATTAGTTCAGGAAACATCTATCTGGTAGATGATTGAAATAATTATCTTACATGTTTCAAAAGTTTGCTGCATCAGTAATACCAACAAGCTTAAGTTTTGCTTTACCTGTGCATGGGGTCTCGAGTGGTGTATTTCACTTCCCCAAATTCTGAAGAGACATGAAGGAATACAAAGTTTGAGGCAAAATTGTTTCGAGGGGCAAATATCTGGAGTTCTTTGGGTTTCATGCAGTTCAGCAGTCAATTGTTGTAGTATAGAATCTTTTTTAATATAGTACATTTTAATGGCAAAGTTCGGGGGAAATATTTTTTTCTGAACTAAATGTGTAAACAACTGGGTCCCTCTCCAATATTTCTTGTCTGCAGGTATGCCACCTCCTGTTCCACGTCCTGGAATTCCTCCAATGACTCAAGCTCAGGCTGTTTCAGCACCAGGTATTCTTAACAGACCACCTGCACCAACAGCAACAGTTCCTGCTCCGCAGCCTCCAGTTACTAAGCCTCTTTTCCCCAGTGCAGGACAGGTAAGGTGAAATTCCTGAAAAGGGGTGCACTTACATTTAAAGGTAAAGTACAGTTGTTTACTGAAATCTTTGAAATCGTCATAGGTCAATTTTTTAAATTTGTAATCTTTTTAATACAACTTATTAAATATTACTAAGAAGTGGCTCTTCTATTCCATGTTTGCACATGTTGATTTCCTCTACTCATAAAAGATTGACTGGAACCAGAGATAGTGTAGTAGGTTATTTTTCATAGTTGTGAACTCTGGTTATTCTTATCTTCAGTTAGAAATGAACGTTTAATTTCTGTGAACTTCAATACATGTTCTTAGAGGTCTTCCTTTACCTAATGGACTCGGAGTGGAAAGAAACCAAAGCCAATGATGAAAATCCTGAGACCTTAGCAAATAATTTTTGGGCTCTTCCTTTAGTCTAGAATAGTGACAAACAATGCTGCACTGTTACTGGAAGGGCATCATTTAATGGCTTTTGACCTAGTCACATTTGTATTTCCTACTGGTCTTTTTTTTCCCTCAGAACTCAGAAGCGAAGATGCTTCTTTTATATATAGTATGTACATGACTGTTGCTTTTGCTTTTTTTTTTTCCCAGTTTCATTCAGAATTAAGCAGATGTATTTATTCATTCAGAATTAAGAGGATCAGGATGTATGTTCTTTGTTGTTCACCTTACAGTTACTCCTTAGATGTTTTCTTCCATTTTTTTTTCTTTGTAGTTGCTAAATTAAAAGCATTACTTTTAAGTGCCTTTTAAGCACATTAACTTATGTTTTCGAGGTGGTGGGGGATCTGTTTATTGAGAGACAATCTTGGCAAAAATTGTATTCATTGATAGACAATTGGATTGAAGTGTCAGTAAGAATGCATCATCATTCTCAGTTTAAGATAATCAGTTTTGAAGTATCATAGTGCAGAACACATTAGTTTTAGGGGGAAAAAACCTGTGATTAATTAGATTTATTGGTGTAGAATTGAAAAACAACTTTTTGAGGCTCATACTGTCACTCTGTTTATTGTAAAAGCAATAACTGCCTCTATATATAAAACGGATTTGATTGCATTGTATTTTGCCTTTACAAAAATGCAATCTATACTGAAAAAAAGTCTACCACATGGCTTATTTTCACCCATTTGTTTGGAGACTTTTCATTGTTTCCTTTCTTTTATGCTACAGATGGGGACACCTGTAACAAGCTCAAGTACAGCTTCATCCAATTCAGAAAGTCTGTCTGCATCTTCTAAAGCTCTGTTTCCTAGCACAGCACAAGTACGCAGGAAGTTGCAGTTTAAAATTGTTGAAATGGCTTTATAACTTAACCCTTTGGACCCTACTTTAAAACAAAATCTTTTCCCAAAAATACACTATTTAATTTTTTTAAGTACAATTAATGGCATATAAATCAATGGTTTTTGAAAATTTGAACCTCATACTAACAGAAAAAAATGTACCCCAAACTCCTAAGGTTCTAAAGGGTTAAAAGCATGTAAGCAGTAAATGCATTATAGTGGCCAATGGTTAGCTTGATGCATGATTAAGCTATTCTGTTTTTTGCTGTTTAATCTAATGCATCAGATAATAACGTAAGGAAATTTAGTACTCTGCATTTGGTTCTAAAAGTTGGCCTAATTTACATGTTTCAGATGTTTGGTGTTACGAAAGGTTAACACTTTTATTACCTATAACTTTATACTTAAAAGCTCTACTAAACCCTTTTGTCCATCATAATCATCCAGCCATTGTTAATTGGGAGGGCATTGTATTAGTATGTAAGGGATACTTCTGAAGGATGTGTCACCATTGATAATTGTTTATGCTATTCTTAGTAACTGAAATTCATCCAAACATTTGTATTCTGTAACTTAATTTTTTTTTGAGTTGGTTGATTAAACAATTTAGAGTAATAAAAATAGAACATATGCTGTTCCATTATATGATACTATATTTCATCAATTGGGAATAAATACAAAGCTTTGTAAATTGAGTAATTTTTGGCAGGGAGATAGATGACATCTGAGAAGTTACATAAGCAGTTCTTGTTTCTACTGCTATGTTTTGGATGTGCTTGAAAAGACTTCAGCATCCTTTGATAGTATTTGTTACCTTGAATTTTGTGGATTGTTTATGATGTTAACTTTGTTTTAATTTCAAGTTTGCTCTCTTGTTGAATGTTGGTGTCTTAAGTTAAATTGGTAGTAAATAAATTCAGTTTTGGGTTTTGAAGTTTTGTTGATGAAAGATTGTGTTTTACAGGCTCAGGCAGCTGTCCAAGGACCTGTTGGTACAGATTTCAAGCCCTTAAATAGTACCCCTGCAACAACTACAGAACCCCCAAAGCCTACATTCCCTGCATATACACAGTCTACAGCTTCAACCACTAGTACAACAAATAGCACTGCAGCTAAACCAGCAGCTTCAATAACAAGTAAGCCTGCTACACTTACGACAACCAGTGCAACCAGTAAGTTGATCCATCCAGATGAGGATATATCGCTGGTAAGTTGTTTACATTTTTTTACTAACAGAGTTTGAGTACTGTTGTAGCAGCTTACCCATTTAAAAAGTTTTGATTTGTATAGTGATGGTCTTACGATTTGACTGAATGCTTGCTAAGTGATATTTACTATTCTGATTTTTAAGAACCACCAAACAAAGTGAATATTGCATGTTTTGATCTTAGATACGTTCTCCCCCTTCCCTCCAGACTATTTGTGAAAGAAGACAGTAAGTTGGGTTCTTACTCTCTTAAGAATTATTTTTGTTAGACATAAATTTGGTAAATTAATTGAAGAAACAGTGAAGTGTGAGGTAGAATCTGCAGATCACTAACAGTCCGTATGCTTTCTTCATTAGACACTTTTCTTGCTGAAGCAATTTATAATTCCTGGAATGTTGTTCAGATATCCCATGCTTCAAATATAAAAATAGGTGAAATTTTTTTAAGGCGTCAAGATTTTAAGTAGTTGGACTGGTTTGTGGGATAAAAGTAACTGGGGTGTAAGGGTACATTTAAAAATTTAGGCTTACTCATAAATTATAAAGACTTTAGATGCTTGCCTTATGGTTAATGAGCCTCTGCATTCAGGTGTTTCACATTTTGCTTATTTTTATTCCTAGGAAGAGAGAAGGGCACAGTTACCTAAATATCAACGTAATCTTCCTCGACCAGGACAGGCTCCCATTGGTAATCCACCCGTTGGACCAATTGGAGGTATGATGCCACCACAGCCAGGCATCCCACAGCAGCAAGGAATGAGACCCCCAATGCCGCCTCATGGTATTCCTCTTTTTATGTTTATTATTATATTTAGTGGATTTTCTCAGTATACACGTAGTATTTATCTGCAAAATACATTGCAGTTAAAAGTACCACGCACAGACCAACTCAATCTATTTTTATGTTTTAAATGTGTTTTTTAGGTCAGTATGGTGGTCATCATCAAGGCATGCCAGGTTACCTTCCTGGTGCAATGCCTCCGTATGGGCAGGGACCGCCAATGGTGCCCCCTTACCAAGGTGGGCCTCCTCGACCTCCGATGGGAATGAGACCTCCCGTAATGTCGCAAGGTGGCCGTTACTGATCTTACTTCATCCAGTCTAATAGGTTTGGAGATTAAACCTTTTCTCAACTTGTGCTGTTTATATAGCCAAGCTTCCGTCAATAAGGCTTCATTGTGACTTTAACACATATTATCTTCCCACATACCAGGAACTATTGGACATTTATTTTACATGGGAAAAATTATTTGGAATAATAAAGCAGGAACTTTTCCTGAAGTTGCAATTTATACTGTATGGCTTCTTTTTCATGTTTCATCTAGGTTTTTAGAAGTGAAGTATAGTAAATTTGGTTCGTTATATTGTGAAGGCGCTGGAATTACATGAACATACCACCTTAATAAAGGCAAGTTCTGTAAGCTTACATTGCTATTTGTAAAGTTATGCCTTCACAGCATTTCATATGCTGTTGGACTTTATGTCCCCAACCTTGCTTGGTGAGGGCTGTAACTGTCTCCAAGTACCTGTACATTGGAAGTCTGAATGTGTAACAATATTTAATGTATTTAGAGTTCCTCATGTTGCAGGGTTTAAGAAATCTGACCCACCAAGGTCATGTGACTTTTCTGTACTGTTAAACTTCATTGTAATAAAATGAGAGAAAAATTTATGCCTTTTTATTCATAACCCAGCTGTGGACCACTGCCTGAAAGGTTTGTACAGATGCATGCCACAGTAGATGTCCACATAATAAAATTCAGTTACCAATGCAGTTTTGATATATCACTGGATTCTGTCTTTGAATTGTAGGTTCCTTAGCTGCATGTTTTAAACTGGATAGTATGTGTAGAATTGTATGTTAGTCTTACACTTGACGGAAAAACTTAGATATACATATGAGTCACTACATGGGTATGAAATCTTTATAATGTGTCACCTTTCTACCCCCTTGGTGTCAATACGTGTTAGATACCATAGATGTTTAAGATGTAAACCCTGATAATCCCTCCCTGCTGATGATGTTTAGAGCCTAGTGCCAGACCCACTCATTTCCTGTTGATTGTTTGTGAGACTGCAGTACTTTGTGGACCTCAGAAGCTTGTCAGGTGCAAAATTCTAGAAGCTTAGGTGCATGCAGTAATAATAGCCTTTTGTGCTGTTAATGATTGGCATATATTCTAAGTGTATTGACAAGAATCTAAATGTGCCTCTCTTAGGATGGTTAACTGATGGATTTGAAATTTATTTGGTTTCTGGAAGATTACATTATTTCTTTGATTAAATGGCTACCTTTTGTTCCTGTTAAGCCTAGATGGCTTTCCTGTTAACCTTTTCATCCTTGGAAATTCGAATGTTAAACTGTGTTCCTGTGAAGAACTTTTCTGTAGAGATGACTACTATTATTCAGTATCTTGTGTTGCAGGTCTCATATAATAGCTCTTGTTGACCTCTTTTTTTGCATCCATTTTTTTATCTTTACTTTTGCAGAGTAGTTTTATTATTAAGTATCAAATGGCCTGTACAAAGTATAATAATACAATGAATTCAAGTTCCTTGGTGTAAAGTTAAAACTTCTAAGAAAATAATGTTTTTTTGTAACCTTTTTGGGAAGGTGTAGATAGGAGACATAGAATCTGAAGTTTTGTTAAAAGAAAAGCTTTAACTTTAAAAGAAAATACTGAAAAATATTTTAATCATCGTAAAAATGTCTGTGTATAAGCGACAAGTAAAAGTCATTCATTTAAACAAAACATTGTAAATATTTTAAGCTGATTGCTATTTTTAAATGTATTTTGCTCCAGTGGTTTTATAGCTCCTGGGCTGTGGTACCATTGAGGTTGAGAAATTTTCATAGTTTGAAAAGGCAACATTCATGTATCACTAAGAATGCATTTCTTCCTTCTGCCAAGCCCCTACCCCTTTTCCCAACAAACACCTGCCTACCTAAATAGTTTTAAAATTAATACCTTAGATTTGACAGCACATTTATCATACTGTCAAAGATTTGTGTTGAAAATCTTTAAGGTAAAAATGGCATTATTAAATTTAGAATGATTAAATAGGAATTGTTCTGCCAAACCAAATGTCTCAAGCATTTCATGTACAAACTACAAATGGATTACAGCAGTTGGGGAGAGGGAACAGGAAGAGGAAAAAATGTGTTAGTAATGTTTCAGATGTTATCCAAAGCTTGATTTGTATTTAATGCAAAGAGAACCAATATACCAAGGCTTGTTGTTTTCTGAGGTCTGAAAAGAGAAAACATTGCTACTTTTAAGTAAATGATAGAATTCTGGTTAAAAGTTAACTCAGAATGTTATGCTTGGCACTTTAAAAACTTAAGCACACCATCTCTTACAGTTTAGTATACGGCTCAGGTGGTGCCCATTTGGTATATTTAATGTGTAATTTTTGCATGCATCAGAACATAATTAAGCTTCTAGAAAATACTTTATACCTAACTGCTTCTGTGGTCCATAGTGTGGTTAAATCACAAGTGGAACAAATTATGTTGAAATAATTAACTCTTACTTTGACTTAACACTTTCTTAAGTGATAAATGGGGTTGAGTTGAAGTAAACTTCATTGGCCCTCACAGAAGACCGCTTTTGGGACTTGGTATAGGCAGGCAGGCATTGTGATGTCACAATTTAGAAAGTTATAAGATTAATTGGGCTGCCAGCTTTTGCTCTACCTCATATCCACTGTTACCACTTAAAAAAAAGTTTTTGTCTGGCACTAGTTTCTACTGTGTAGCTTTTATTCCTGTTACCACAATAACAAGACCAGCAGGTGAGGATCTGCTTTTGAGTGACTGCTGGAATATCATTTGGTTTTATTAATACTTAGTATTTTAGTAATCTCTCACACATTTACCATTAAGAATCAGGTAAATATTCTTTAAGTACTTCTGTTCCACTGATCAAGTTACATATTGAACTTAAACTCAGTTGAGTTAAATTTAGTTATTTGGAGGGCAGAGATTCCCAATAAAACTATGGGCTCAGAATCGAATTACAGTGACAATAGTTTTTTTTTTTTAAGAGCTGCTCTTTTTTCCTTTGCTTGCTTGATCATTGGGATTAAAAAAAAATGCATGTCTTTTAAATTAATTGGGTAATGTTTTTCTAAAATTAAAATTTTCTTCTTCCTATAGCCCTGCCATAGGACAGGCTGAGGCTGAGTCTCAGTGTTGCCCTGTTCAGTCTGAGGCAAGTGGGATTTATTTTATTCCTTATAGGGGCTTTCACAGCTTTATGGCTGTTGGATATTTATGTCCCCAAACTTGCAGCAAGTTTGGTGAAGGCCCCTAAATTTAATTAAACTTAGGATTTTTATGATCTTTTGGCAGAGAAGGCTCTATATTAATATTCACGTTTGACTGTGGTGTTAATAAAAAGTATTTGATAAATGTAATTTTATGTAATTATCTTGTGTTACATAATACTTAACAGCCTCAGTAAGCTGGTATTGTTGAACTTAAGTAAATTGACAAAATTTGATAATCTTGATTTGGAGGCATGAAATGGTTTTCAAATTATCCCTTTTACTTTTAGGAAAAATCTTACTGGTTATTTTCTCCTTAAATTTAACCTCAAGGATAAGTTTAACATTGGAAATGCCACTGGATACTGAAATCTGCATTTTTAATCCCAAAGTTACGCATTGAACATTACGGTTTTGAAATGTCATCTGGAAATGCTTGTGATTTTTAATATTTTCAAACTTCACCACATTAGAGCAAATGTTAATGTAGAGCCCTGTGAAGAGTGGGAAGATGGTGTGTGTCTGGTATATATGCATATACACTACACATTGGATATAATAAAAAAGAGTTTGGGTATTACAGACCTACCAGAATGGATGGATTACTAATTTTCAGGCAGCCAAACTGAAATTGTATCACATGGTAAAGTTAGTATATTGAACAATGGTTTTGGGATGAGTATTCTAAGTTTTATTTTATCCTTACTGAGCAATATTTGATGTAGTATGCACACATGAAAAGAATTTATGTTTGTTCCCAACTAAAAATTGCTTATTTTGTTTTTTATGTATATATGTTGTTGGAGGCAGGTAAAGAGGGAACTGGAAGAGAGGCCAAAACAAACTTGGATTACTTTTTGTTCCTTCCTGTGTTAAAGCCATCATTCTATTCAGATAGCATTTTCCTCTGAACAGTAATGGTTAACATATAGTAAAATGTTTAGCAAATCCAGGCTTGTGTTTCTATGCAGTTTTAATTCTTGGAAGCATAAAGAAAAAATATGCATTAAATGAATTCCAAATTTTCACCTGTGTAATTAGAACATGTTTTCTCTGTTACTGAATCATGGAAAAAAGATCTTAATGTTTTTAAGAATTATATCACAAAAAAAATACCATTGGAATAGTTTATAACTCGCACCTTTTAAGTCTCTTAGTTGGAGGTGTTTTCTTTTGCATCCACCATCCCCTCATATTCTGAAATATTCAAAAGTGAAGTTGATTGTCCTAATTCTAAAGTGATTGTTGAAACAATTATAATTGAAATACACAATTACACACTTGATTACTGGGTTGGGAGGGATTTTCAAAGGGTGACAATTTGTTGAAGGTGATATAGATATCTTAAAGATGTAGCTTTGATCACTGTAGTTCTGTGACTCAGACTAATAATTTTGAGAATTCCTTAATTTTCAGGTGTCTATTAGGTCCACTGGTATAACTTAGTAAACTGCTGAAGGGAAATGTTGAAGCCACTTCTTTACTGAGATAAAATTTTGAGTAAAAACTGACACTTGTTTTGGTAGGGGATTTTGAAAAAAAAAGTAAACATGTACCCTAAAATTTTGTGTGAATCAGATATGTCTTTTTTAAAAGGTGGTATTTATCTACCTAATATTGCATAACCTTTGTATGTTATTCCAAAATGAAACTGATTCTTACTGTAACTTGGAAGTCTTCTAAAAGAAGGAGTTCATTATAAATAAGACTTGACTATTAAGACAGATTTTTGTAAGTAATCATTCTTCCAATTATATTTCTGCTTGTTCTCATTTGAATATTAGTGTAGGTACTCCTATTAGCCTTCTTAGTATTTTGTTTTGTGTAATCTGAATCACTATAATAAATAACCTTTTTTTATAGCATAGGAATCATTTAACTTTTCTGTGTGGTATTTCTTGGCAAAATAAAGTTACTTTAATGATGTATAGTATGCACATAGTGGATATCCACAATTTTGTAATTAATGTTGAATTTTCAGAACTATACTTTTTAGTATCTTGGTTCTTTAGACATCCCCTATCATGAATCTAATTCAAACTAGTCCACAGCAAATGGGGAAAGCAGGACCTCAGCTTGAGCTCCCTAATTCTCTAAATATCTTCAGCAATTCCGAATTCTTTCATGTTCTTGGCATTTTTGTTGAAAAGTAAGTTTGAAAGAAGCTTTTTTTTTTTTTTTTTTTAAACTAGACTTCTTCATTAAGGACTCAGAGAATTGCTTTTTATAAGCATTGTTTTTTCTGCTCTGGGCGTCATACATTTTTGCATAATTGGCCATGAAAGGAGGAGCCTTTCAGTTTCTTCCCAGCTCTGGAAAAATAATAGCTTGATACCAGTTTGAAATTTCTGAGTGACCTCTCTTTTAATCTGTTCAGTTAATCTCATGCATTCTCATAATCAGGATGTAGAAATCATACTAAAGCAGAAATGGAAGACCCAAAGGAGATCTTCACTGAAGCTAATTCGAATTATTTCTATTTGAAGCAAATTGAACAATATTACAAATGATGACGGGTTTATGGTTAAGTTCTTTAGGAGGCATATGATCACCTGCTATATTAGGAGAATATGTTTGTGAATATGTTGTAATTTTGTCAGATTAACTATAGAGAAGATGCATGTGAGTAAACTTTATTAAAAATGATTGCTTGGACCCCAGCCATTAATTCCAAATGCTGTAATGATGTGAGGTTGTAATACGACACAGCTTCAGTAATGTGCTGTGTTTCTCCCAGGGGTTTGTGTAATGCTTTGTTTATAAACCAGGGGTTGAGGGGGGAGTCCTTTTTTCTAATTCTCTAGACCCTTTAGCTTTCTTGTGTCTCGTTTTTGTTTTGTTTTTGAACCATTAATACAGTTAAAGGTCATATGCCTTCACATTTGGTTAAATACAGGGAACTGGCAGTGAAATTTATTGATGCCCAATGTGGATAAAATGAATGTTGTTTTCCCAGCTTACTGTATACAGACTAGTAGTGATTATTTAGGAGAAAAGACATTCATTGGCCATTGTATTGTTAGACCTTAGATGTAATGAAAGGTAGCAACATTCTGCCCTTGGTTTGCCTGTGTTAAGGCTTCACCAAATCATTTGTTATAATGTAGTTTATTCTTAGCATTTTATTCATAAGTAGTTCCACAGTCATTCAGAGATGAAACTAAACAAAATTTGCCACATCATTTTCTAGTCTCTACTAATAGAACAAGGCTGCTTA
Source organism: Camelus bactrianus (assembly GCF_048773025.1). NCBI lineage: Eukaryota > Metazoa > Chordata > Mammalia > Artiodactyla > Camelidae > Camelus > Camelus bactrianus. Next base: position 36,890,320 of record NC_133554.1, on the reverse strand, counting down.
ACTATCCAAGTAGACCCAGGAAATAAAGTTTCTGTAAGTTTGAGTTAGAAAAATACGGGATATACACTTACTGAGCAAAGCCTCCCTTTTAGCTGTTAGCTTGTTAGTGTACTTCTGGAGGAGCAATAGAATTTACTTTTCAGCCCATGTTTTTTAAAATTGAAAATCTTGAAATGAAGTCAGGTATTTTGGAAATTGAATTTAAAGTATTAAAAACTGCGTATCTCTGTGGGATATGGCTACATACACTTAAATTAGAAATTTTTGTGCAGAGATTTTTTTTTCCTAGTTATATGTAACCCCCTTTTAGAGTAACCCAAATTTTTGTAATGCACATGTTGGAATACATAGTTTATTAAAATTGAGATGTGTCCAAGAGATACACAGTGTCTTTAACTCATTCTCTAAGGTCACTCTAAATTTAATAGCCAATGTAAGGTAATTTTTATAAGATTTAGGGAAAATTTTTTAAAATGTATTAATATCAGGCTCTGAGGAAATTAATGCACATTGACTTTTTAAGCTATGAATTGAACTCCTCAGTTTAATACAATTTGTGTTTTTGTTAACTAGCAGCAGAATTTCAGCATTTGCTACTTACTGGTAGAGAAGAAAAATCCCACAGCCCTGCCAGTACAGGTTAGTTTAATCTGTAAGTACCTGATATTCCTATTTTTTTCAAACATATACATATAACCCACACAAGGAAGAAAGCTGTGCAGTTACTTAAATGTGAGTACAACTAATAGTAGAACCATTGGACACTTTCAAACACTCGATACTTGGGCCGAAGTAGGTATAGGTTTGCTCACCTCAGTTGTAATAAAGGTGTAATACTACCCCTTTATTAAGTGGTTATGGTTGAACCTAAATAGATACATTGACTATAGAAGGAAAAGGCAGTGAAAGTTTCAATTGGCTATATATATGCTTATATTGGTATGATATGGAGTGCAGGGTTTGGGTCCAGAGTCTTCTACTTAAGCCACTCCTGTGGTGGTACTCATATTTACCTTTAAATTTTTTACAGTTTAAATCAACCTAAGACAAAAGTCAAGTTTCCTCCCCTCTAGCAGTCATGAATGGTGTGCAATCATAAGCTATAAAATGTGTTTATATTGCTTTTTTGTTCTTAAATGTATTTTATTTACTCTTGCTGTAAATAAATACTAACTTTGTTCATCTTTTTTGTAAACTATATAAACTATTCTGTTGGTGCACCACCACTGTGGGTTCATTTTACTTTGAACTAAGAAAAACCTTACTTTTTAGTACTCAAATGAAAGCTTGACTACCCATCAAGAAATCTAGACAGATTCTTCGTGTATTTCTTTTGAGGGGCAGTGAGACCGTAACAGGTTATGAAAGTTATGTTAAGACTTTTTATTGTTGTTTTTGTTGGTTCTACCAAAATTATTATCTTGAACCATCCTTGAGAAATTTATTTTAACCTTTAAATACTGTGCACTTAATGTTGATAAATTTTAAATACTGAGAAGAAAGTGTATAATTTAGTGTATAGAAGCCTGAACCATCCTTCTAATCTGTAGCATTAACCAGGACGTGTGGCTTCATCCTTTTCACCTTAAGTGTAACAGTGTCTCATTTGAGATCTGTCTGTAAAACTAGCTGATCATCTACTCCTGTTAAACTGAGAGTGGTGATTGGCCACTGGAAACATCATCTTAATGTTATTTTATATGGAAGTCATGCGTTCAGTTTTTAAAACTCAATTATCATCAGCTGATAATAAAATATATTTTATAAGATACCCATTTGTCTTTATATATAAAATTGCCTAAGGGCTCAAGTTTCATTGCCTTTCACAGTTTAATCTGTATAAGAAATGTCGTAGATGCAGTGGAAATGGTTTTCCTTAAAACCATCTCTTAAAAGCTGCTTTACTGGTGAGTACTGTTTTATACTTTTATGTATCTTTATTTTTCTTTTTAAATTTAACAAGTTGGACACTTTGATCAAAGTGTCTGAATTTCTATACTCTTCAGCTATTACCTGAATCAAGAATATTAAGGTGATTATTTTACTTCCTGACATTTCCCTCATCTGAGCTCACTTTTTTCTTGACCTTCATTTAGTAGATTATAACAGCAATAACTTTAACATATAGATTGTTCCCTTTTGTTGAGATAGGAAAAATATTTTTACTCAAAACTATCTAGCATTTACAAAAATTTTTTTAACATACGATTTTTTTGTTTACAGCCAAAAGTTGTTTTTGTTTTTTTCCCTCAATGCTTTTGGTTTCCATGTTGCATAGGTATAAAATTTTAAAGACCAGAATTTCTGTTTGTCCTTGTTGAAGCTGCTGTTGAACAGTTAAGCTGAGAGTACGGTTGAAAGAAGGTTTGTTTGCCTAAGATGGTCATGCAGACTAACTGCTTACAAGAGTCTCTCTCTTGGGTGAGGTTTGAAAATTTCAAGTGTATTTTTAAGTCACTCTAACCTTGCATGAAGAACTTAGATTGGAAATACTGATTTCTGGGACTGTGTGTATCAGTGAAAGCCTCTGAGTATATTTCTAATTACTTTATCCCCTGTTTAATACCTTCCTTCATTGTAACCGTGGATTTTTTTCCTTCTACCTTTTAGCCACATCCTAGCTAATGTCAATATATGCTAAGGATGTTTTCTCATTGTATTTCCTGCCTTTGTAAGCCAGTGATGAAGAGTCAATTCATACTTTTTAGTATGAACAATAATAGTCTTTTAAAATTGAAAATTGGTATGAGTATGTGATAATGGTGATATATTCTTCTAGATAAGCACTAAACAAAGTACAGATCGTCAATTTATGTCTTTAAGATTTAAAGTGAAGTAAGTTTCTAAGGAACTCTGTCCTTTCCTAGCAAGGATAAGCAGACATTGAAAATTTGGTAAGTATGTAACTTTAAATGCATGTAATAGTGATGTGAGTTAAGTAGCCAAATTTCCATAGTTTAAGATAATATTTAGGCATGAACAAGAATTCTTGAATCCCCTTTGTGACTGTGTGTAGCATTTTTACAAATTTGTGTGCACACTGATTAAATTGAAATGTATCTTACTCCTTTGTCTGGGTCATTTTTTGTTTTGTATGGTGCTTTATTAACTTTATATTTCAAGCTTTTTTCAGGGTAGAAATAAGTGATGGGTAAAGAAAATATCTTCAGGAATTATTATTTACATGTCCCCGTCTTAAAATCCAGTGATGCTTTTAAGTTTACTTAAGCCTTTTGTTTTTCAGCTCCAGTTAAAACTGACAGTAGGCAGCTGATCAAAAATGGGAAAGAAATCTTTGTGCTCTTTCTGGAATATTGTAGGAGTCATCGTATAATAGCAAAATGTTATTAAGCCAATACTGGATTTTCATGGAAGCAGTGCTTTTTAAATTAAGAGGAAAAGGAATCTCCCTGTGACACTTACTGTTAAGAAGAAGATAATAAATAGAAGTTAAAGTGAAAACATTTAATTACTACAGTATCTTTCCAAACTGGTATATAGCATTATTTTGTGAAGTGGTGCAAGATTGCAAAGGGTTGTAGGAAAGGGGAGAAGCCCCCTGCCCCCATTCAGTCTCTAGGCTTCACTCCAGCATTGTCCTGGCAAGGAGGGAAATGAAGAGCAAGTCATGCATGGGATATGATGGTAAGGAGGACCTGAACAAAACAAACGAAAGAGAATAAATGCTAGTCCAAGTCTGTGATTAAATGGTTTAGCTAAACAAACAAGTGGTGACTAGTAGCATGATTTTTAATGTAAGTAAATGAACTCACTGATCTTAAAGGTAGTAACTAAATACTAGCTTTAAAGTTTTACCATCTTTAACGTTCTACTAATTAACACTTGGATTTTGTTGATGGGGTATTTTAAAATGAAGTTTTCTTAACAAATAGTACATTCTGTCACTCTGACATACCACCTAGAAGCGAGTGCATAAGAACTGAAATGAATGACCACGTTTATAGTGTTCAACTATGTTAGATTTTATCCTACTGGTAGGGTTTGGGTGAAAGAGATGTTTCTAGATGTTCCTTAGTGTATGGAGCCATGCATTAATCAGAGCTCACAAAAGGTATTGAGGTATTTTTTTCTCTCTCTCAAGGTGGTGTGGGGGTGTTTGCTAGGTTTTAAGAAAGTCAAAACTACCATCTGATAAATGGTGCTTTCTTTCCATGTCCGAAGCAGTTTACAGTTTGTGTTTTCATCTAAAGGTTGAAGGATTTTTGCTTCCTTGTTATTAAAAGCAAGCCTCTTTGCTCCAGGATAATGATTGACCGTTAACAAACATTTGAGTGCCTGTTAATTTACAACAATGAATAAAATTTTTCATTTCTTATATATGATATTTGTCTGAGCCCATTTTGTTAAGTTGTATCCAGAACAAATTACATTGAGTGAATTATAATGATTATAATGATACACTTTAACTGTCCTTCACAGTTTTTGGTGTGCCTTGGGAAGTAGAAGGCAAAGTTACTTTTATTAAATATAGAATGCGTTTTGGGAGAAAGTAAAGGGTAAATGAGTTTTGGACTGTGGGTATGAGGTAATTGTGAGAAATGTATTAAAGTTGAACAAGTAGATGGAGCCAGAAGCAGCATAGTAATTTAGATGAAGCATAAAACTAGACCTTGCAATCAAATCCTTGTCTGCTGTTTAGTAGTTCTATGATCTGGAACGGGTTAACTTCTCTAAAATGGTGGTAATAAGTTTCCTAGGCTTTTGAGAGAAAGTTACTGTATGTAACAACCTACCCTTGTCTGTCAGACCAGTGGAAATGGTGGGACTAAGGTTGGGGTAAGCAGTTACTGAAAACCTAAAGATTTTATTTCACTTAGTAAATGCGTATGAGTGCCTACCATATGCTTGGACACTCTTGGTATATACGGGGAGACAGGAAATACATCTGAAAAGAGACCTTGGAGCTGAGGATTTAAGAAGCCAGCCCTTGAGAAAAGTCTTGTTGATTAACAGTATTACAGGTAGAAGGGAGAGTAGGTGCAGAAACTGAGATGAGAAAGCATAGCATCTTGGAACAAAAAATATAAAAGTATGAGTAATGGATTGGGAGGGTGTGTGAGAGATGTGAATAGTGATTGGAAAGGTAGACCAAATCACAGGTCATGATTTGAATTTTATTCTAATGGAAGTCGATGAAGGGTTTTGATCTGGTGAGTAATATATAATTTTTAAAATCTTATTCTAAGTTGTGTGAGGGTGGGGAGTTGGTGGGCAGCATGGGGACTAGTAGAAGGCAAGAAGAACCTGGGGTAAATAGATCTCAAGAATAATCGATGTGCATTACTGTGACTGCATGACCATTGGAGAAGTTAGATGATGCCAAACCTAAGAACAGAAGAAGTACAAGAGATTTGGAAGTTAAACTTTTTTATTCATGATTTAGTCCACACCTGACCTATTGTAAGACTTTGATTTAGGAAATGTTTATTAGGGTCTGGTAAGGCATTGAGGTGGAAAAACAACAACAACAACAAAAAAAATAAAACAAAAAATTAATTAGAGACTTAGGAAGGATAAATGCTAGCACGAAGAAAGTGAAAATGCCCTCTGAACAAGTTTGGAGGACGGTAATTCCACCTGCATTGTGTTAGAAGAAAGGTGGCATTTGAACTAGGTTTTGAAGGATGTTAGGGTTTGGACAAATTGAAGAAAGTGTTAGGGAAACAACTTGAAAACAATACGGAGAGATGTAAAAAAGTTGTAGAGAATGAGGTAATTTGAAGTGAGCATAAAAAGATCCTTGAACATCACGGGTACACATTTCCACTAGGAATTGGAGTGCCTTTGATTTTTTGCATAAAAGTAACTTAATGAGAGCTGTGGATTTGGTTTCTCTTCAGAAGCAACCAAAATCTCCGAGATCATCAGATGCTGTCACCATTTCCTCACTGCCACTATTACTCTGGTGATGTGGAGCAGTAGGATTCAGAAACCATAACGGCCTGACTGCTATTGACTTAGTCAAGTTACAAGAATTCCTTCTGTTTACCAGGGCTAGGTTAAAACATTTTGAAAACCCTCTATCTCAGACCATTACTTTCCTCAGTCACTTTCCTGTAAATGGCCTCTCTTTTTTCTGCCATTTTTTTCCTCAGTGGTAATACATTGATCCTGTCCCTCAAAAACCTTTGTTACGCCCATTTAAATCCTGTTTTGTACAACTATACTATACCTGAATTCTTCATAGAATAGAACCTTACTGAAAACTAGTTCTCCACAAAGGTGTAGTTTCTAATAGTTACCTGAAGTGAATGTGCTATTCATTCAGATTGTTTGTACCTCGAGTTTGAGAAGATCAGTGAACTGCATGTTACCAAAAGCAGCACAAGTTACCGTATTTGCTCCATTTGGCTCTCTTACTCTGCTTTAATTTACTGACTCCTGAAAGTTCCCCTTTGTTGAGATCTTTGGCATATTACTCAGATGCTAAATTTTTTAAATGAATGATTAATCTTTGAAAAATATTACAGTACTATACTACTGAAGGCAATCACAAAACTGCAAATTGGTGTAGAAGCATACACTGTAGATGTATAACACATCCATTTCAACCTTGGGTGGGTCCAAAGCAAATCTGTGTAAGGGTATAGTCACCTTTTCACTTACTGCGTATCTTTTCAAGTCCTTGTTTGCTTCCATCATCACCACCTGCCACACCACACGTGCACTTGTCTCATGACTGCTTTCTAATTCATGAAGATAGTAAAAGCCAAAGCCTTTTATTTTTAGGTACCATATCTATAAAGTAACGTGTATTTACACACTTTTATGTCTTTAGACTTGATATCCAATTAATTGCTAATGCCTTTTACTATGAAATTCCACCAACTGCCCTTTTTTTTGGGGGGGGGGTGTTTTTTTTAGAGAAGTTCCAGGTTTACAACAAAATTGAGAGGAAGGTACTGGGATTTCTCAAATACCCTCTTGCCTCTGCCCGTACATAGCCTCTTCCATTATCAACATCATTCACCAGAATGGTACAATTTTTTTTTTTACCATGGATGAACATACACTGGTTCATTATAATCGGCCAGAACCTATAGTTTACCATAGGACTCACAATTGCTGTTGAACATTCTGTGGATTTGCATAAGAAGAGTGACATATATTCGCCATTGTAATATACAGTTAAAAATCCTCTGCCTGTTCATCTCCCCCACTCCCACCTCTGGCAATCACTGATCTTTTTATTGTTTTCATAGTTTTACCTTCTCCAAAATGTCTTCTAGTTGGGATCATACAACATGTACCCTTAGATCAGCCTCTTTCAGTTGGTCAGACACATTCGTGTCTTCCATTGTCTTCCTTGATTGTTAGCTCATTTCTTTTTAGCGCTGAGTAATAATCCATTGGATTCACTAGTTTATCAAACATTCACTTATGAAGATGAAGGACATCTTGGTTGCTTCCAGGTTTTGGCAGTTATGAGTAAAGCAGCTATAAACATCCATGTGTAGATTTTTGTGTTGATGTAACATTTCCAACTCCTTTGGAATAAGTGCCAAGAAGAGGAATTGCTGGATTGTATGCTAAAAATGTTTATAAGAAACTGCCAAACTCTTACAAGTGCCTGTGCCATTTGTTCCTCTTGCTCTGCATCCTTGTTAGCATTTGGTGGTGCCAGTGTTCTGGATTTTGTCCATTCTAATAGATACGTAGTGGTATATCTCATTGTACTCATTTCCCTCATAACATAATATGAAGCATCTTTTCATATGCATGTATCTTTAGTAAGATTTCTGTTAAGATCTTTGGCCCATTTTTAAACTGGGTTGCTTCCTTTTTGAGTTTTAAGAGTTTTTTGTATATTTTGGATACAGAGTCTTAACAGATACGTCTTTTTCAAATATTTTCTCCTAATCTGTGGCTTGTCTTCTAATTTTTTTTAACTTTTATTTATTGGGGGTGGGAGATAATTAGGTTATTTATTTTTAATGGAGGCTCTGGGGATTGAACTCAGGACCTCGTGCATGCTAAGTATGCTTTCTACCACTGAGCTATTACCCCCCACCCCCATTTTCTAGATGTTTTTCACAGAGCAACTCCTGCCTTCTTAGTGCTCTCTAGATTATTCCTTTTGGTGCTTCTTCAGCTTCTTTTCCTGGAAGTTTCTCATTCTTTTAATGACTCCTCTAGGATAAAACTTGAGGGATTGAAAGTGTCATAAAGGGTAGGGTTCAAGAGTGATTCCCAGGGGGAAAGGGATAAACTTGGGAGTTCAAGATTTCCAAATATTAACTACTATGTATTAAAAACAGATTTAAAAATATAGCACAGGGAACCATATTCAGTATCTTGTAATAACCTTTAATGCAAAAATATGAAAATGAATATATGTATCACTGGGACATTTTGCTGTACACCAGAAATTGACATATTGTAACTGACTATACTTAAAAAAAAAAAGACTATGGCCTAGAGTTGCGGGCATTGGGTGGGGCAGAGTGATTCTCAGGTTTTACTTCTCTATTTGGCTTAGAAGACCTTTTGTAATCTGACCCTTGCTTGTCTTCTGGTCTCATTTTTTCCCATTCCCCTGTGGTACTCAGTTCAGACTTTCACTTCTCTCTGCCTAAATATCACTTCTCTCTGCCTAAATGCCATATCCTCTCCCTTTACCTCTTGTCTTGGTTGACTTCCTCATCTTTACACTTAACAAATTTTAGTTTAGAGATTATTTCCTCTTATAAATCCCTGAGCCTTCATGATGACCTTCTTATGTGCTTTCATTACAGCAAGTACTCAACTATTAATCTTGCTTGTTTGGACTGGACTGCAATCTCCTTGAAAGCAGGTGTGTGTCTTGTTCACTGCATTCCTAAAACCTAGCATGCTGCTTCATGGCACTTAATAATTGCTGAACTCAACTAACTTGCTGGTAGTGGGTTGATTGATTTCATCAGAGTGGACTAGTGGTCCAGATAGACACGTGCCTTTATTTGAGCATTGTGCAATTTAAATCTGACCAACTCAAGCTGTTCTTTTGAGCAGGATCTTTAAAAAGTGCTTATTGATTGTCTAAAGAATAACCCTTTCCGACAGCAAAGGTCTCCCTGACAGCTGTTCTGAGAAGCAATGTAATTTGTGTTTTTTCCAGGAAGATTAGAAGGACTTCCTATGGGATGTCTGTCAGAGTAAAAAGTTCGTGTTTCCTATGTGGTGAAAGACCAGCTCTAGTTTAGAAGAGAGGTAGACTAAACTAAGGATTGCAAACTAAAATACCTAGAAGAACGAGATAGGTAGTAGAAATGAGGGAGATGAGCCAGTTGGCGAGTGGTGAACTTCATGACCCGTCTACATGAGGTTCATGCCATGTGCAATGTTTGGTCAGGGTTGCCAGATTTCATTTTCCTAGAAAAGTTAGACATCTTTTTGAATTTGGCAAAAAGATCTGTTTTAAAAATTAAATGAAGCACTATAAGCCAAACACATCTGCAGGCCAGTTCTCCTGTGGGTCACCAGTGTGAGGCTTCTTGAATGGAAGCTGATGTTTGTTAAGAATTTATCTGTCAATAGCTCAGTGGTAGAGTGCATGCTTGGAGTACATGGGGTCCTAGATTCAATCCCTGGTGCCCTTGTTAAGGGGAAAAAAAAAAATCTAACGTGGATCAAATGAAAAAGCTCCCTGCCCCACCCCCAATCACAGTCCCAAGGAAGAACTGCTTTTAACATTATCTGTTTTGGCTTCACCTCTGTATATCTAAATAACATCTTTTTGTTGTTGACTTACAAATATTAACATCCATTGATTTCCACTGTCTTAGGTAAGGATTTAACTCACTTGTTCCATCTTTACCACACCTTCCTTTATGTAATTATATCACTTTTCTGTTCCACTGTTTATTACATCTGTAATGTATCTTTATTCCTTGTCCCATCAATTAAAGACAGTATCTCACCTCCTTGCTTAATAAATATCATCGTTTGCTCCTCTGTTCTTTTTCCACCTTTCACTTCCAACTTAGGATGTTTATGCTTTATGCAGTGTCAAGGTTTGGACATTTGCATTTTGTTCTATGATCTTAATGCGTTTTGTCTATAGATAGATTTTAAAATTGGAAATCGACAGAATTCTTATGATTGTAAATATTACTCAAAAGGCCAAGAAGTGTAATGTGATTACATTTCCTTTATAGTAAATTTGTTTTTCCTGAAGTCAGTCAGTCTCTCTTACTTTGTCTACCTTTATTATTTATTTATTTATTTTTATTTATTTATTTTCGGCCTACTTTTATTATATCCTGTAGTTCTGATATTTCAAGGACGATGTCAATCTCTGGGATTCCTCTTTGGTGGCTTTTTTGTTTGTTTGTTTCTGGTTGTGTGCCTTTTACAGGAAAAATCCATCATGTAGTATTTTAGAAGTTTGTTTGCAGATCCTGGGTGCTTTCTGAAAGACGTCTTCATATTCAGAACTGAGAATTACGTTCCTAGCCTCCTTCAAATGACAGATGCTGTAAAACCATGTGAACTTCCTTGTTTGACGGTTAGGAAAACTGAAATTAGCCCACCAGTAAGCTTAAGTCAGGAAGAAGTATTTTGCAATGTACGTATATCCAGAATATTTAAAGCTTTTAGTTGACATGAAAAGTATCCAGTGGAAAAATGGGTAAAGGGTATCAACTGGCAGTTCACAAAAGAGAAGACTAGAGTGGCTAATAAATGTGAAAAGAGGACTCAGCTTCACTAGTAGTTATTAAAATGAAAGTTAAAACAACAGTGAAATACCATTGCAAAAGCCTGGATCAGTCTGGCAAAAAATTAAATTCTGATGATAAAAATGACATCGATGTGGAACGGCATATACTCCTGTGTGCTACCAATGGGAATGTGTTTTCATTGGGGTACAAGTTCTGGCTGTCATAACAAAAACCCAACTATAACGTGGTTTAATAAAGTGGAAGTTTTTCTCCCATAACAATCCAAGCTGAAGGCTGATACAGTGTTTGTGACACAGGCTCCTTTTAGTTTTTTGGTCTGTCAACTTTAGTAGGCATCTTCATTCCTTGGTTTCATGATAGCTACTCCAGGTATGGCTGTCATATTAACATACCAATTAACAAGAGAAGGGGAGAGACCATTTCCTCTTTTTAAGGGCATGACCTAGAAGTGGCCCAACTTCTACTTCTATGCCATTGGTCATAACTGAGGCACATGGCCACAGAGAGTTATAAGAAATGATGAGAAGCGGGGAGGGTATATCTCAGTGATAGAGTGCTTGCTTTGCATGCACAAGTTCCTGGGTTCAGTTCCCAGTACCTCCATTAATAAATAAATAGATAAATAGATGAATAAATAAATCAAATTCCCTCCAGAATACATTTAAAAAAAAGAAATGATGAGAAATTATATATTCTAGTTGACTATGCACCCATCTAAAATTTGGAGGATCTGTTATTAATATTTTGAAGACTGTTAGCAGATATCGCCATGTAGAGTAAACTAGTTTAATCACTTTGGGGAGCAGTTTGGCAAGATTCAATAAAATTGGAGATGTATTCCTCGATCCACCAGTGCCACTTCTGGATGTATGTCTTAGAGAAACCAGATGTATACACAAGGAGATGTACAAAAATACTTATTGTGGTAGTACTTGTAACAAAAATTTGAAACAACCAAAATGTTCATCAATAGAGGATGGATATTTTAAATATGTATAGGTAAATGCAGAAAAGTCCAGCAGTTAAAAGGAACTAGCAACATGGAACAGTATCAGACAACATTGTGTGATAAAAGCAAGTTGAGTAAAGGTGAGTACAATATTATGGTATCTAAATAATGTTGGAAACATGCAGCACGGTAGTATTTTTGCACACAGATATATGTAACAAAAAGTAGTAAGACCTGCATGGGAATGGTAAATACCAAGTATAGGGTATAAGTTACCTCTTGTTGCGGATGGGGGTAAACAAAGTGCTTCAACTGTATCATGTTTTTGTTCTTCAAGATCTGTAGTAAATACAGCAAAATGCTAAAGCTGAAGAGGAAAATGCTAAAGCTGAAGAGGAAAGACTACATGGAAGTGATACATGAGAAAATTGGGGTATTTTTGGAGACCACTGAGAGCCCTTTAAACCCAATGATGCCAGCGAAAGGCAGCGGAAACCCCAAGGCTGCAAAGACCGTAGACTCCAGAGAGCTGGTGCTGCTCTCACTGTTCCTTGTTAGCTCAGAAGCTGTAGGTAGCCCTCTCTGGCCTAATGCATGATGGCCACACGTCTCCTTAGCCTCTCATGGCCTCCATGCTCCTTCATGCTCTCTTTGACATACCCTATGGTACAGTTACCCAAACTAAGTTTTATTCCCTGTGTACTTCTATAATCTTTTCTTAGTTGTTGTCTACTTTGCCATGGTATATGAAATGCACGTAGAGAATGTCGAAGTTGAAAGCAATTTTGCATATCCTGTCAGTGACTCCCTCCCAGTCCTGGGTATATACAAGAGTCACTTGGAAAGCTTTTAAGAACATGTATTTCAAGGTCTCATCCCTAGAGTTTTTTTGTTTTTGTTTTTGTTTTTTTACTTCAAAAGGTCTGGGGAACAGATTTGGCATGTGTATTTTTATTTTTCAAATTTTATTTCTGTATATTCTGCTTTGGTCTTTGTCTGCTCATGTGTATGTTTACAATAGTGTGATAGTTTTATAATTTTTCTATGTTGCTACAGTATCCACAATTATTATCAGAAAGGTTGTGTAATAATTTATTTGCCCATTTCTTGATTGTTGGTAAGTTACTTTTATAAATGATTATGCTGGGACTATTTTCCTGCATATAGCATACGTATTTTTTTAATGAACCACACTGGACACTTTACGTAAGAATAACCTGAAGCCTAGAGATGTAAGTGCCTTGCTTCCTGCCACACAAGTTAAGAGAAGGAGGAATAAAGCTTGAACCTGATCTTCTGACTTCCAATGCAACACCCTTTCCACCACTCATATTTTCACACCTTGTCTTTCATATCTTCTCTCTGTACAGCCAGGACCTATCCATCCTCCAAAAATTTGTGTAAATATTGCTTATTTCACATAAGCCATTCTTTGCTCACCCACTGGAAGAAATTTGTCTTACTGAGTGTCCTTAATATCTACAGTTCTTTTTTCCTTTTTCACTTTTGACCTTAGATGATAATTACAGTTTTTATGTCTTAACGTCCTTACTAGAGGCAATGTGCACAATGGTTAGGATTTTAGGCTCTGGAACAGCTTGAGATTTCTAATTTCAGCATCAGGTCCTAGCTATGTGAATTTGGGCAAGTTACTCAACCTCAAAGTCTGAGTTTTTTCACCTTTAAAATGGGATTAAGTGAGACACTAAACGTAAAACACCTAGTACAATATCTGGCTCACAATATGCAATTTATTTTAATTGTTTTGGTAACATTACTATTTAAAGTAATAATATAATTCATGGTTAGCTCCTTGATAGAGCTAGTGCTTTAATACAGTGTTTGGGTACATAGTATGCACCTAATAAATATTTGTTGAATAAACAAGAAAATTAATATTTAAGGTATGTCACCTCCCCAAATATCCTACAATAAGAGGCCCTCGGTAAATGTTTAATATGACACTGCTTGTACCCTTGCAGGCAATAATTCAAACTCATCTCACTAGCAGCCATCCTGACTAGCTAGTACCTTGTTTGTAGTGCTTTTTTTTAATTCTTTTTCTTTTAATTGTGTTATAGTTTACAATGTGGTGTCAATTTCTGGCATATAGCACAATTTTTCTGTCATACATGAATATACATATATTCATTTTTATATTCTTTTTCAAATGAGCTACTACAGATCTTGAATATATTTCCGTGTGCTATACAGTATAAACTTGTTTATCTATTCCATAGTGCTTAACCACTCAGGCCTCAGGACCTTGGATTATGTCTATTTTCATTGGGCGTTTCTGGTCCAGATACAACCTTTGTGAGGCCAACTCATGAAAAAAATTTTCTTTTCCAACTCACGAAAATTTTATGTTTTGGAATTGGTGGGAAGAAACTAAAGTTGAGATTATTATGTATGCATTTGTTTTTGTAATTTAGTGACTGATCTCTTAGTTTTTTACTTGGCTAAGAAATTTGGATCTGAAGTAGATTTTTTTTTCTCTTTTTTGAAAAAGTTAATAGTACCCTTGAGTCTAGGGTACATTGTTTTAAAGTTTTACTGTTTAAAGGAAATTGATGAGGGAAAAAGGAATGAACTTGCCTTTACTAATACCTTGAATTTGTATCTCTTTCTGTGTGCAAATTTCTTCTTTCTTGAGGAGTTAAGCAGGTTTCTGTAGTGTGCTCTTTGTGAACTAATGTCCACTTATAATACTAAAAAACAGAAGTGGAGGGTAGCACTAAAATATCTGAAGTTTGATTTCATGGACCTTCATCCATGTCGGTGATAGGGTCTAACGCTCTGAGTGAATGGATTTACACTCGGAGCACTGTGACTCCCTGTCTGACGTGGGTCCTTCGTCTCCACTGCTGGGGCTGCTCAGTCTCGAACACAAACCCAGCTAAACCTCAGGCTTGGGGCTGGCTTCCTCCCTGCCCTCATTTCTTGAGCTCATTCTGACTTCAGTGTGGTTTTAGGATCTGAGCACATGTCTTGTTTCCACCTTCTCTGCCACACTCCAGCTTCCAGAACGGACCCTCTTTCTTGGTCTATGAAGCATCAAGTTGATTAGGGACCACTTTGCTTTCACCACTGCTGTTTGTGAGCCCCCCAGCCCAGCTGATGCTTCCCCATCTGCTGCCAGCCTTTCGGATGATTTTTGATTGATTTGCATATATTGAAAAATCTTTGCATCCCTGGGGTAAATCCCACTTGATCATGGTGTATGATCCTTTTAATGCATTGTTGGAGTAAATCTGTTAGTATTTTGTGGAGGATTTTTGCATCTATATTCATAAGTGATACTGGTCTGTAAATTTTTTTGTGTGATACCATCTTTGTCTGGTTTTGGTGTCAGGGTGATGATAGCCTCATAAAATGAAGTTTGGAAGCGTTCCTTCCTCTGCAATTTTTTGGAATAGTTTCAGAAAGATAGGTATTAACTCTTTTCTAAATGTTTGGTAGAATTCACTTGTGAAGCCGTCTGGTCCTGAACTTTTGTTTGTTGGGAGCTTTTAAATTAATTATTGGTTCAATTTCAGTACTGGTAATTGATCTGTTCATATTGTCTGTTCCTCCCTGGTTCAGTCTTGGCAAACTGTACCTTTCTAAGAAATCGTTCATTTCTTCTGCGTTGTCCTTTTTGTTGGTAGATAGTTGCTCATAGTAGCCTTTTACGATCCCTTGTATTTCTATGGTGTTGGTTATAACTCCTTTTTCATTTCTGATTTGACTATTTTGGGCCCTCTATCTTTTTTTCTTGATGAGGCTGACTAAAGGTTTATCAGTTTTGTTTATCTTTTCAGAGAACCAGCTTTCAGTTTCATTGATGGTTTCAATTTTTTTTTTAGTCTCTATTTCATTCATTTCTGCCCTAATCTTTATGATTTCTTTCCTTCTACTAACTTTGTTTGCTCTTCTTTCTCTAGTTGCTTTAGGTGTGAGGTTAGGTTGTTTATTTGAGGGTGTTCTTGTTTCCTGAGGTAAGCTTGGATCGCTATAAACTTCCCTCTTAGAACTGCTTGTGCTGCGTCCCAGAGGTTTTGGATCGTCGTGTTTTTGTTTTCATGTTTTGATTTCTTCAGTGATCCACTGGTTGTTTAGTAGCATATTGTTTAGCCTCTACGTGTTTGTGGTTTTTGCAGTGTTTTTTTTCTTGTAGTTGATTTCTAATCTCGTAGCATTGTGGTCAAAAAAGATGCTTGATATGACTTCAGTTTTCTTAAATATACCAAAGCTGACTTTGTGGGGCAGCATGTAATCTATCCTGGAGAATGTTGCATGTGCACTTGAGAAGAATATGTATTCTGCTTCTTTTGGATGGAATGCTCTCTATATATCAGTTAAGTCCATCAGGCCTAATGTGTCATTTAAGGCCTATATTTCCTTATTGATTTCCTGTCTGGATGATCTGTCAATTGATGTAAGTGTGGTGTTAAGGTCCCCCACTATTATTGTGTTACTGTCCATTTCTCCTTTTATGACTGTTAACAGTTGCCTTGTATGTTGAGGTGCTTGTATGCTGGGTGCAGATATGTTTACAATTGTTATATCTTTACAATTGTGATATTGGGCAATGCCCCTGGACACCCAGAACCCCATGAGTTTAACACTGAAGGTGGTCTGCTTGCCCCAAACATGTTCTGAATTCAGCCTCTAGATCAGGGGTTTATAAGGACCTTTAAGGCTCATTATGCATAGTACCCTGGAGCAAGGATTGTCCACACTATGGAAGAGATCCCCAGTAGAGAGAACATCATGAAAGTCTGGAAGAATTACACTGTCAAAGATGCCATCATTGTGCTGTGGAACCATCAAGCCCAAACAATAAATTCCTACTGGAGAAAATTATGTCCAGGTGTTGTGCATGGCTTTATAGTATCAACGAAAGAGCCAGTCAAGGAAATCATGGAAGAGATTGTAGTTCCTCAGCCCACCGTGGACTTTCTTCTGTCTTCCCTCAAATGTCACTCCAGTGAGCCCTTCCCTGACTATCCTACTTAAATTTCATTGTCTAGCTAGCACTCCTTACCCTCCTGCTCTGCTTCGTTTTTCTCCAGAGCACTTATGACCTGTTGTACCATAATTTATTTTATTGCTATTGTCTGTCTCCCCAGATAGAATTTAAACTTCATGAGGTCACGGATTTTTGCTCTTTGGTTTCCCTGCTGTTTTCGCAGAGTCTAAAACAGTGCCTGGCACTTTGCAGGCACTCAGTAAACATTTGTTGAATTAATACTTTGTCAGAAAATCTACCAACAGATTAAAAGAGAAAAAATATATGATAAGCTCATATGCAGAAGAAGAATTTGATAAAATTATTCACTCATGATAAGGACTCTTAGCAAACAATAAATAGAAGAGAACATCTTTAACTTGCTAATGATAAAAAAAAAACAAACCCTAGAGTTAATGGCTTACTCGATGGTAAAACTTTAGGAACATTTCCATCAAAGATAGAACCAAGACAAGGAAGTCCCTGCTCTCACCTATTCGGTTTTGTGCAAGGACAAGAAAACGTACTAAATGATACAAAATTGAGAAGTGAAAATAAAGCTGTCCTATTTGCAGAAGAAGTCTACACTAAATATTCAAGAGCATTTACAAACTATTAAAACTATTAGAAAGTTCAGTAAAGTGACTATTATATAAAGATCACATTCTTTCAAGTAACAATTTGTATGTATCATAGAAAATGATCTGATTTATAACACTGACCTAAACTATAAGCTACTCAGAAATTAATCTAATGAAAGATGTGATAATTCTTTCATGGAAAATGTGTGGAAAAATCACAAAATATTATTAGGGAACAAAAAAATTCTGACTAAATGGAGATATATTCATAGATGGGAAGATGGAATATCAGGAAAAAATCAATTATCTCCAAATCTGTAAATTAAATGCTATGCCTAATGAACTTTCCTGGAACTTGACAAGCATAATCTAGAATTTATATGAAAAAGCAAAAAGCCCACAATGTTAAGACAACTTTAAACAAGAAGAATGATGTGAGGGACATGCCCCCATGGATATCAAGACTAATTATAAAGCCACGGTAGCTCTCGAGTCTAGTAAAGTGCCTGACAGTCTTCAATGAAGTTTTGCTGGGTATATTGATGGTGAGTGGATGAACGGACTTGCAGGACACACAGATGTGCAGGGTAACCCTGGGTGTTACCACTTGTCTGAGGTCAAGATCAACTGGAACTGACAGGACTGAGAAAGGGTTGAACCTGAAATTGAAGACGACTCAGATTGCAAGGACCCAGGAAAACTGGATCTGCCAAAAAGCAGCACATAGGGCTGACTAACTCATTTCATTTGTCTATAGAGACATTGGTATCCTTAAGCTAATTTTATCTTGTACAATTTGAATATGGGCTATTAAGTGCACTGTTTGGCTGAAGTGCAGGAAAATTTTTTTTATTCAATGGAAAAGAAGTTCATAATTATTATTATATATATATATGTATTATATATTACTATGTTGGGAAGGTTGCTATTACATAAATTACAGGGCATGGAAACTATGAAAACACTTCACTGCATTGTTAATCATAACATATTTTTGACTTGTATTTTATTGTTACCACCATACTATTTTCCAGAGTAGCTGACTGGTTTACATTCCCACCAACAGTGTACATTTGTTATTTCTGGGGATTGTTTTTGATATTGGCCATCCTAATGAGTACGAAGCAGTATTTCACTGTAGTTTTGATTTGCATTTCCCTAATGATTTTCGTAATGATTAGTGATGTTTAGCTTCTTTTCATGTGCTTATTGACTATCTGTAAATCTTTGGATAAATGTCTATTCAAGTCCTTGTCCATTTTTGAATCAGGTTTTTTGTTGTTGAGTTTTAGGAGTTCTCTGTGTATTCTGAATATTAATCCTGTATCAGATATATGATTTGCAAATATTTTCTCCTATTCTGTGGGTTGACTATTGATAGTGTCTTTAAAAAAATTTTTAAAAAATTTATTTAGAGGGAGATAATTAGGTTTATTGTTTGTTTGTTTGTTTGTTTAATGGAGGTACTGAGGACTGAATCCAGGACTTCATGTATGCTAAGCAGTGCACTCTACCACTGAGCTATACCCTTCCGCTGACAGTGTCTTTCGATGCACAAAATTAAAAAACTTTTATGCTGTCCAGTTTGTCTATTTTTTCATATCCAAGAACTCATCGACAAATCCAATGTCATATCCAAAGTAGTTCTGCATGCCTTATTTCATTTGTGCCTCAAAGATACATAAAGGAGGTTTGTTTTAATTCAGTGTTCCCTTGGTATGTGTGCTGCCGAAGCGAGCACGAATTCAGTGTTCATTTCTAGAGCAAGTTTTGTGCCAGGTTTTTGTACTAGATCTTGGGGAACCAAAGATAAGACGAGGACTCTGACCTTAAGTAATAACAGACAACACTGGAATTCACAATCTGAAATGTGTATATGAAAACAATGATTAAGGGAGAGACAGATTATTGGGATGTGTTAATGAGAGACAGTGATGACATTTATACTGTCTTTGTTATATATTGTTTCCTTTTTTTTTCCAGCTTTATTGAGATAAAAATAATTGACATGCAACATGGTATAAGTTTAAGGTGTACAACGTGCTGATTTGATATATTACATTTTTTTATTTCAAGGAAGAATTGATGTTTTTTATACTATTTTGAAGTTATATTTCACAATTTATATGGCTGATTTGCTATACTTTTAAAAATTGTATTTTCCACAGTTATGATTTTTTTTCCTCTTCAAAATCTGAGTGATATATTAGGACATTCAGAGTAAGCTGCCTTCCTTGACATTGTGTTTGTGGAAGGAGGAATTAATCTATGTGCATAATTTGGCCTCTTGCATCCAAAATGCAATTTGGTTTATTAGAACTGTTTTAGATAATCAGTGCCTTGTAGGTTTGTGTTGTTATTTTTAGATCTGAAAAAGATGGAGAGAAATAAAATGTGACAAGTCTCAGTGCTTGAAGTACGTGAAACAAATCAAACATGAACAAAAACAAAAGTCCCTGAGATGAAGAACAGAAAACCTGTGATTATTACCATTATGAACTCCACAGGGGTATTGAAGTGATCAACATATCAATAACATAATTAAGTAGAAATATATTTTTAAATTTTAAGAAATAGAGAAGCCATTCTTCTAGGGTATGTCTCTTCTATTCTCAGAAAAGTTTGCTTTTTTTTCCAGTTAAGTATCAGTGATGAATAAACAGTCCATTCATATTAAATACACTGTGTGCTCCTTTGGCAGCTCATATTAATTACACTGATTGCAAATCTGTATACCAAGGAAAAGTATACAAGCCTGTTGCAGACTTCTGTGTGTTGTGCAGAATTCCTCACTTCATGTGAAAATGACCCTTGAACACCATAACACAAGCTTTGTTAGGAGTTGGTTTTCTTTTAGAACGGGATCCCTTTACTCTGATAATTTATTCTAACAGAAGACCTCTACCCAAAGCAGTTAGTGGAATTATTTTGAGCAGTGCTACCATCAAATCAGGATGTGCTAGCCTTCAGGGAGAGCCCCTGGTTTTGCTAGTCTCCTTACCAAGGCCAAGTCAAGATTTTCCACCAGGACTGGCCTCTGGATGACAGATCTGCAGTACCTGGTAGGAGTCATGGGTCAACACTGCCTAGTCATTTCTGGTTGTTTTTGTGGAATTCAGATGCAGATTTGATCAGTGACTAACCATGATCCCACATGTGGGGACATTGTGAGATAACAGATAATTTGGGGGAAATCTCATGTTGGTTTTGTAATTTGACCTCCTCTTTTGTGCAGGATTTGGAGAGGAAGGTAGCATTCTGTAGACGAAAGAACAGAAGTTTTCTCATCAGAGTGATCTGGCTTCAAATCAAGAGTGTTTGGGTTCAAATCCCGACTCTGACTAGCACTGTAACTCTGGGCAAATGACTTAAACTCTCTGAATCTCAATTTCTTCACTCATAAAAAAAGGCACTACTTTATAGGGTCTTATGAAAATTAAATAAAATCTTAGCACAATGCCTAGCGTTAGGAGAAGTACAATTATTTCACTGTTAATGATACAAACATTTGGGGCATATTTGGCACATTTTATTTCACCTCAAAGCTATACAAACTCAATAAATATGAGTTCCCATCTAACATTAATTTTCCATTGTTAACATAGAGAAATTTTTGTGAAAATGTTACTGTACCAGTTATTGAAATTGTGTGTTAACATCTGACTCATCAAAGAAAGTGTAAACGTTACTGCAATCTGTTTTTTAGTTTTGTTGTTAGACCTCTTTATCCAGTTGATATTAAATTTAAATAAATACATCCTTATTTCTACTGCTCTTGATTTTTCGACTAGGAATTGCTATTGAGAAGGAATAGAGACCAGGCCATATTTATAAGTGTTCTGAAAGAAATTTTGTTAAGTATAAACCAAGAATAGGCAATAGTAGGCAGATACAAATGAATCAGAATGCATGGGACGAGCAGAATGCAGAGAGCTGTTGAAAAGTCTTATGCCTCACAGCTAATTGGCTATTTTTAAACAAGGTTGACCCTAGGTGTCCTGGAAAAATTATAAAGGAAAGTTTAGCTTAGGGTAGGGCTCAGTGAGCATTTGCAGATGGAATGGAGAGAACACTGAGATGAGCAGGGGTTTGAAGTACTGAAGATTTCTCAGGAGAATGGTAAGACTGTGAGAGAGAGTCTCTGTGAATCTTATGGTAAATTTACTTGATGGCTATATTTCAAGACCTGTTGACATTTTTATCCATCCTTAAAGGCCTGTCTTGCTATTTCCTCCCAAAGTCTTCTCTGGTCTTCCTACTAGCTAATAAGAATCCTTTCTCTTTATACTAAATAACTGTGAGTTTGGGGGACTGTTTTATTTATACTTCTCATATGAGAAATTATGTGACAGTTGTTTGTGTCATATTGTTATATGAATGTATCTGCTTCTTAAATCATGGTGTGGTAGGAAGAACATGAGTTCTTAGGTTGGAAATATGTGGATTTGAATACTAGCTCTGATCTTTTAGAGCAGTACTTTTTTGGTTGTTGTTACATAATATCTATTTCCATAGGGTTGTGGGGAGGATTAAATGGAATAATATAGAGTACTTTTTACCTTCTGCTGATCTGCAGGTTAAATCTAATGGCATAGAATTTCTGTTCCTTGCTCTCTGCTAAGGATTCTAAAGAGGTGGTTTGAAAAGGGAAATTTATAGATACTAAATGAAATCGAAAACCCAGGTATATGAGGAGTCATGTGTAAGATCGCTGTCTTTTAATCTGACAAATTAAAGTGATGAACAAAGAGAAACTGTGATATCAAGAAAGACTGTTACTAGTCACTCAGATTATAAATACATTTACTTTATACATTACGTAACGGAAATGATACCACCTGGTACCAGAAACAATTTCTACCAGAAAAATTCATTCTGACGGCACAAAGTTCTTGTTTAAAATTTGGGCAGCTATCTGTATTATTAATTAGCCAAGCAAGAAGAGAAACATTCTAAAAACGTGCCTTTACTGAGCTAGTGCAGACCTCTTATTTGTCTAGTAACCATTGCAGTTCTGTCAAGACTTTGCACATATGTCAGAATCATTTACATAAGATGCAGTGTGGTGTAACGCAGTGACCCTGGGCTAGAAGTCAGAAGAACTCGATGCAAGTCCTGATGTTATCTGAGGACAGGCCTCTGTTACATGATAAACAATGATAAAACATAGGCTGATCAGAATCATCGTGCAGGATGAAACATTGCAACTCTAAATATATCAGTGTGTGTGTGGTGGTGGTGGTGGGAAGATGAGTTATTAAAGATGGCTAAAACTGACTGAAGCAGTAACCTCTAATCTATATGAAAAAGCAGGCTCCCTATAATGCCTAAAAGTAAACGTGAGTTTGAAAAACCTTCTCTGAGATAAACCCTTACTAGACTTCACAGATCTGGTGATATGCTGGTGGTTCTGTGTTGTCATATATCGAAGAAATGTTCGTCAGGTCCTGAGAAGCAAAGGCAGGGAAGAGGTCCTGGAATTTACCAGCTTGCACCAGACCATCAAAGGTGAAGGTAGGACATTTATTTGGCTTAGATGATTCTTCAAAAGGGGACAGTAAGATGCTCTTGAGAGAAACCTAGGTAATAAAAAGGTCAGGAAAAATTGTCTCTGAAAAAAAAAGAATCAAGG
This sequence comes from Camelus bactrianus, assembly GCF_048773025.1. Lineage (NCBI taxonomy): Eukaryota > Metazoa > Chordata > Mammalia > Artiodactyla > Camelidae > Camelus > Camelus bactrianus. Next base: position 36,867,483 of record NC_133554.1, on the reverse strand, counting down.
AAAAATGGAGACTTCTGGAGAAGATAAAGCTATCGTATGCCTGTGTTATCAAAATGCCTGCCAAGAACACAAGCATCAAATGGGGACTCCTGGGCGTCGCTGTTTGTTGGCATTGTCCTCAGGCGAGGTAAGTTTGTAACTTCTCACTCTCCTTGATCTTCGTATAATTTCCTGGAGCTTTACACTGACTCCATAACTTCCTAAGCGTGGGTTCTGGGCAAATTCCTTAGCTTCTCTAAGCTATCCTCATTTCCTCATCTGTACAACACAGATCTCCAGCACCTGCTACTAAAGATTGTGTTAACAATGGAGTAAAGTGATGTATGTGAACGTTTCACCCTCAGTCACTTGATCAGCTCCCTCCTGCTAAGGAGCTCCCTAGATCGACAGGCAGAGCACAATGTCACTTCTCTGCTAGCCTCTAGCTACAGTAACACTAGCACTTGGAGTCCTGTTCTGACTTGTGATCCTTAGTTCAAGTCATTTCACTTCTTCCCAGTGGAGGAAACACAAATGGAGCAAGTCGTGGACGCCACGAAAGGTTGTGGTGCTTGTAGTTCTTACACAGAATGGGTTTCCAAACAAGCCTCCCTGGTACAGTGTATCATTTCAGAGGCCCAAGAAGAAGTCTGAGTACTCACAGAAGCAGAAACATTAGCAACCAGTTGCTTCTTAAACGAAAGAAAGACAAAAAAAAAAGGCATTGAGATATAATTGACATACCATACAATCGACCCATTTAAAACGTAACAGTGCTTTTTAGTATATGTACAGAGCTGTGCAACTATCACCACAGTCAGCTTTAGGACATTTTCATCATCTCCAAAAGAAACCCCAAACCCACTGGCAGTCACTTCCCATTTCCCTCCAGTGCCCCCAGCTTTAGGCAACAATTAATCTATTTTCTGTATCTATACATTTTGCCTTCTCTAGACACTCATATAAATGGAATCATACGATATGTGGTCTTTCTTTCATTCAGTGTAAAGTTTTCAAGGTTCACCCATATTATAGCACATATCAGTACTCTGTCTGTTTTTATTGCCAAATAATATTCCATTGTATGGATAGACGATGTTTTATTTATCCAGGTGTTAGTCATTTGGACCAGTTCTTCTGAACTCCCTTTTGCATTTGGTTTTCACAGAGAAAGGACTTAAGAGTGACTTGATTGCACTTATAACTCAACAGTGAAAGCCTTGTAGGTGTTTCCTATGTGTACGTGATTTAGTCCATTTCATTGCCTAAATCAAAACGTGAAGACTTGAAACATTCCTATTTGAAAGTAGCAATATTCTTCATCTCTTCTAGTATATTGAATAGTACTGTTGAACTACTTACTGGTTCTGGTGGTTACTAGTTTTGGATTAATCACCTTTTGAACTTTTTTTTTTTAACATTTTTTTTTTGATTTATAATCATTTTAGAATGCTGTGTGAACTTTTTTTTTTTTTACAGTTATATCAAAAATATAAGTACACTGTTGAAACTGGGAAATGCAGATAGGCAAAATGAAATGACCTATCATCTCAGCACTCAAAGACAACTAAACTTAATATGCCTTTAAGGATCATTTATTTGTAAAAATGGTACATATTGATTATAAATTAGAAGAATGTAAAAAAAAAAAAAAAAAAAGGAAATCACTTTAAATCCCACCATGCAGAAATAACTACTTAATATTACGTTAAAAGTATTGCAGATTCCAGACATCTCTCCCTTTGTGTATATATAGGCAGAAGGACAGATGGATGGCTGAACAGATAGGAAAAAAATACATAAATGAAAACGTTTTTCTTTATTTTTTTTTTGAGGGGAGGGAGGCAATTAGGTTTGTTTGTTTGTTTGTTTATATATTTTTATTTTTAAAATGGAGGTACTGAGGATTGAAGCTGGACCTCGTGCATGCTAAGTACACACTCTACCACTGAGCTATATACCCTTCCCCCTAAATATAATATTATAATAATGATTTTTAACAAAAATAATATTTACTTGAATTTTACAGAAGTTTTGTGTTCAAAATAGGGATCTGAGCACATCTTGCAATTTCAGTCCTTTCCCCCAAACTCCAGAAATGATAGGAACAATACATATTTAATGTATTCATAGATGTGCTCTGAAACAAGACGAGTCCTCAGAGATTGCGAGAAATTCCCAACAAAAATCAGATGGGATTCCGCTGAAGAGGGAAACGGCAGTCCGTTGCGCACGTGGGAATCCAGCGTCTGCTTCTACCAGGAGAAGTGGGCGCTCCGCTCTCGGATGGGACGTGGTGGAAGGTGGCAGCCGAGCAGGCGGAGTCCTGGCCATCAGGGCTGGTAGACCAGGCGCAGCTTCCGGCCCGTCCTCCCTGCCCGCGCTCCGCTGTGTCCTCCCTCCGGCAGGTGCTGCAGCTGCGGCCACTGTCTCTAGAAGGGAGCAGCGTCTCAGAGCTCAGGCAGTGTCTCAAGTGGCCGGCAGGAGCAGGGAGAAATGAGGAGCACCTCGCCCTGAAAACTAGCTGCTGAGGCATCTTCCCTTGGGCTTGTTCTGCCCGTCTTCCAAGCTCACTGAAAACCACATGGAGCATCAGCTCCAACAGTCAAATCCGTTCTGCTCTCAACTACACCCCTGACTCCAAGGTCAGCTGCCGAAGTAGGGAACATTTCAGTCTACTAGCAACCTCAGTGGAAAGACTGGATCTGTGGTAAATAATCCCCAGATAGTTGAGTAGCACCTTGAAATAGAGTGAATAAAACAGAAGAACTTCAGTTTATACTGTATAGCACAGGGAAACATATACAAGATCTTATAGTAGCTCACAATGAAAAAGAGTATGAAAACGAATATATGTATGTTCCTGTATGACTGAAGTATTGTGCTGTACCCTGGAAATTGACACAACATTGTAACTGACTATAATTTAATAAAATTTTAAAAATTAAAAAAAATAAAAGAAGGTATAAAACAAACAGAAGAACTTCACTTGAGGAAACGTAGCTAAGAGAATTGGACAAAAACTTTAGAATAAGCATAATTAATACTATCAGAGAGATGCAAGGACGTTGTATCCGTGAAGCATGAACAGGTATCACAAAAGTGAACTAAACTGGAGAGCTTAACAATGAAAAACATAACTGTTGAAATAAAACAGTAAGTGGGTAGAATGGCAGAGTGGAAACACTGAAAAGGGAATGGTGTGCTGGAAGACTGGACGGAGATGTGTTGTCAGAGAGCAGTAGGAAGAGGAAGCAGGTGCAGGAATGAAAGACATGGAGGGAAGGTCAAGTGTTAACATCAGCCTAGTGGAAGTGACAGGGGAAAGCAGAGAAAACGGACAGTAGGTATGGCAACTTTTTTTTTTTTTTTTTTTGTTATTCTTACAACTGCCATTCTCTAACCCTTCTCTGCTAGCCAGGCTTCCCATTATAGATGCTGACCATGCCCACCAAATGCTTTTCCAGCCACCCTTGCGCCTGGGGCATGGATGTGTGATCCAGTCCTGATCAGTGGGCCCTGATGGGAGTTCTGCGAGGAGACTTCTATGAGTACGTCTCCACAACACCAAGAGATGCACGAGGAACAACAGCTTCCTGTGTCTGGATGCGGTTGTGCGAGGATACACTGTCCGGAGTTGCAGTGGTCATCTTGCAACCACACGGGGACAAAAGCAGTGCTGAAAATGGCTGAAAAGAAAGATGGCCCTTGAGTCCTTGTATACTTTAGGTATTAATCCCCTGTATATTTTAGACATTGCAAATGCCTCCTTCTATCCTGTCACCTGTTAACTTTGTTTATGTGGTATCTTTCATGGATAGAAATCGCTTTGATGTAATCAGATTCTTGTTTGTTTTCCCGTACAGTTTGTACTTTTGATGTTTGAAGTTCTTCTCTAGGTCTCAAAGTTCATCCTACATTTTTTTTCATCAGTTGGCTTGATGGCTTTATATTTAGTTCCTCAGCTCATCTGGAGTTCACCCTTCTAGATGCTGTCCAGTTTTATTTTTCTCCCTAGAGTAGACAAGTTTTTCCAACTCCAGCTAATAAACAATCTCTTCTCTCCCCACGGATTTGTGGTGCCTCCTTTATTGTATATCAAGTTCCCATTATAAATGGGTCCTTCTCAGAGTTCTCTGTTTTGTTCCTTTTGTCTATGGCACCGACACCCACCTATTAAGGCCTTGCAATGTGTCTTAATATCTGGTAGGGCAAGCCTCCTCTTCTCCATTTCCTCTTCTTTTTTAAGGTTATCTCAGCCGTTTGTGAACCTTTCTCCTTTACATAAATTTTAGAGTATTTTTATCGTTTTTAGTTAAAGAAAAACAACTTGGATTTTTGTTCGTGATTTGTAGATTTGGAGAGAGATGCTGAACAGGGTAAAGAAGAGAAAGCCTGTGTAGAGTCATGTCATAATGACATTTCAGGGCATCAGAAATAAAAGAACATTCTCAAAGCTATCAGAGAAAGCAGATTTCTGAGAAAAGAATAAAAATCAGATTGGTATCTGATTTTTCTTCAGCAACATCAGACACACAAGAATGCAGTGCAGCATGTGGGAAAAACAGAGCTTCATTTTGTGTGTGTGTGTGTGTGTGTGTGTGTGTGTGTGTGTGTGTGTGTGTGTTTCCAGAAAACTTCATGATGTACCTTTAAATTCAAGCTTGATAGCACAGGGAGGCCAGAAAACTCAACTCTCTCTGCCCAGAAGTTTTACAAATTATCTATACATTCAAGGGAGAAAATGCATAAATAAAATAATTGAGACCATTTATAACTTAAGTGAATAATAATAGGCATATGTTATGGACCAATATTACTTACATTTGATATTTCGGTTTTATGCAATTCCATGTTTTATGAGCTTTGGAGCTAACCCAAACATTGGAGTGAGGAGATGTTATTTCACATGTCAAAAGAAAAGTTTTGACATAAAAGAATTTGATATCTCAAGGAGCTATCTCTGCCAAGAAATACAGCAAGGAGGGCTACAGCTTATGATAGAAAACAGGGAATGTCAAATTTAACTTGAGACCTTTGACTCTGCGTGATCAACGCTCTTCCTTTAGCTGAATGGGTTTTAAATATTTTGTATCCTTGTATTTCTTATCAGCATAAAGAATGGCAATTCACTGACACTGAAACTCCTGTATAAACAAAGTATTTCTAGATGAAGAATGAAAGCAGGAAGAAACAATGAGCTACAAGAAGAAACCATGAGCAAATAAATGAGTGGAACTTATCACCTTAGTATCGATTGGACTAAAAAGTTTTAAAATAGTTATGAACCAACATTCCCATCATACCAGCGTGGTAGGTATATTATAGTGGGGCAGGGAGCTCTCAGGATAAAGTAAAAACATGCTAAAGGATCTTGGAATCCTGTGTTTTTAAGAGGGAGATATAGATTTTGATTAGTTCTAAATATTATTAGAAAAACAATGTTTAAATTATGTGGGCAACAGTTTAAAGGTAGCCACTAGAAGATTAAAAGTTGAGTACAAAAAAAATTGAAGAAATGATCAATCCAGTAGAAGGCAGGAACGTGGCAATGAGGAGAGAAGAAGAAAATACATGAAATAGAACACCCCCAAAATGGTCAAAATGAATAAAAAATAGTTTATAGATTATCATCAAGAAAATGGGTTAAAATGCTAATTTTTAAAAAGCTCAGCTTGGATTAAAATCACCCGCACATATCACAAGCTAGCTGTATGATATTTATAGGAGGCACATGTCAAACAACATAGAGAGCCCGAGTATTAAATAGAAAAAGATATAGCAGGGAAATAGTAACTAAAAGACATCTGGAGTAGCAATTAAATTTTAAGAGGAAATTTCAGTTTTTAAAAGGAAGACTCCATCTACGATCATGCAGATAATCTCAATGCTATTAATATTAAGTAAATACAAAATAACAAGATACTATTTCACTTAGATTGCACCTTACATTTACACAATGTTACATGCCACTTAGATCGCCCAAAGTGTCAAGTACTGGTGAGGATATGGAGAACATGGTACTCTGTCTGGTTGTTCAAAGAATTCTTTCTTTGATGTTTAATAACTCAACTAGGATACAGATCAGTGTCACCATTCTGCATCAGTTTTTTTTTTTCCTTCCTGGAACATGGTTTGCTATTTCCATCTATAACTAATTTCTTTATTTGTAAAAGAGAAATTTTTAAAAATTATTTCTCTGGATAAGTTTCCTATTTCATTTGTTAGGTTCTTTACTTCAGGGACACCAGTTAGCTTTACGGTAGATGCTTTTGTTCTTTGTGTCTGTTATTATCTTTATAGTCTAAGAATTCCCCAAAGTCTGTAAACTAACGAATTACAGTCATGGAACAGTGATATCAGGACAGAAGCAAACTCGACCCAGGTCTCGTAGGAATAAGGAAAATAAAACTCTGCTGAAGATGAGCTCACAGTCCAAAGTTACGAACACATGAGAAAACAATCCTCCAGGAGGGAGAGGCAGCAGACACAACAAACTGCAGGAGCAGATCCGCAGGAATATCAAATAATTATCAGACATGGATTATAGGCTTCAGTTTAAATGACTAAGGACGTGAAAGAAGGAACCCAAAGCGTAAGAAAATAGTACAATTCTTTGAAAAGGGGACAGTTTTGGAAAAGGACCAAATAAATCTTGTAGAAATGGAACTAAAATTTTCAATTTGATCAAAATGATTGCTTAGTAGATGGGCTAAATAGCAGATTAGAAGCAGCTAATGATATAATCAGTGGAATATTAAATAACTTTTTTTACAAATTGCCTAGAATGTAGCACAGAGAGATAAAAGGATAGAAAATATAAAAGAGAGTAGGGTATAGCTCAGTGGTAGAGCGCATGCTTAACATGCACAAGGTCCTGGGTTCAATCCCCAGTACCTCCGTTAAAAAAAAAAAGTTAATATAAATAAATAAACCTAATTACCTCCCCTCCAAAACAAACAAAGAGAAAATATAAGAAGTGTGGTGAAAAGAAGCAGATAGTCGAATGGTGCTGTCCAATAGAAATATAACATAAGTATATATCTTAAAAATTCCTGGTACCAACATTAAAGAACATAAAAAGGAACAGGTGAAATTAATCCAAAATATTATCATTTCAACATATAATTGATATAAAAATTATGAATGTTACCTTTTTTTATACCTTCTTTAAAATGCTGTGTGTATTTTGCGTTTTTACATCAAGTTCGATTTGGACCAGCCACCTTTCAAGTGCCCAATAGCCACATGTGGCTGGTGACTACTGTATTGGACAACATAGATCTAACTTAACATCTTAAAGGGTTTCCAGGAGAGAAGAGACAATATTTGAAGAAATAATGGCTGAGAAATTTTCCAGGATTAATGTAAGGCATGAATCCTCAGACTCAGAAAGTCTTCATCAGAATGTAAATATTTTGTAGTGAAACCGTGAAGAGCCTAGAACAGAAAAGATGTTAAAACTAACCCGAGAGAAAAGATGGATTACCTACAAAGGACCTTCAGTTCAACTGAAAACAGTCGTTTTCAATATCTTCAAAATACTGAGTCAAAATAAGTGTCAGTGCAGGACCTTTATATCCACTGGAACTATCAATTAAGAATGAGAGTAAAATAAAGGCGTTTTCAGTTAAAGACGAAGTTTATCAGCGGCAGACTTTCACTGAAGGAGAACTGTAATAAAACACAAATACAACAAGGAAGTCTGGGGACAGGTGGCAATATGAAAGAGGATTTCTAAAGAGAGATGGAAAGATAATAATGACATACTTTGTGTACTCCTTAGGGTTTGTTTTTTTTTTTTTTTTCTTCTCTCTATCTCTAGAGCTCTGATGGCAGGGAGTGGGTAGAGTTGAGGAGTCAGTGCTAACTCTGACCTGCTGACCTTACCTCCTGGTCTGTCTGCTGCACAGAGTATGAGGCAGAGAAGGAAGTGGGGGAGTATATGCTGTTGAATTAGCAGGATAGTACATTATAGTCTTCCCCTATTTGCTCAATAATGGGATACAAAGAAAACAGTGAAAAATTAACAGGTATATAGAGGAAAGAAATCATTTTGGAATACAAGGTAACATGGAGGGGGTGGAGAGTAGGGCTTTGTAACGTGTTTGGGAGTTGAGTTGGGACAGAAAGAAGATTGACAGAGAAGGAAGAGAGGCAAGACCGAGGGTGAGGAAGTTTAGATGAGAAACAGAACCAATAGTTGCTTGTCACGCTGTTGCTATAAAAATCACTAGTTAAAGATTTGTTTAGCCCTCCAAGAGGGCTCCCTGAGGAGGCAGAGGAGTGGGTGCCACAGCTAATTTAATCAGCAACTTGATTATGAATTTAATAGCTGCCATTGAATGAGCACTTACAAGTGTCAAAGTGGTGAAGTGTTCTAGTGTCTTTGAAAATTCAACCTTCAAACAAGTCTGTGAAGTAGTTTTTTTTTAATTGTGGTGAAATACACATAACAAAATTTACAATTTCAAGTGCAGAGTTCTGTGATATTAAGCACATTTACGTTGTTGTGCAGCCATCAAGTGAAGAAGATTTTTCAAGTAGTTTTACCAATGACCAAACTTAGTCTCAGAGAGTTTAAGTGATTTGCTGTTAGTTGGTAGTAGAGCAAAGATTTGTGCTCTCTGTTTGTCCAACTTTAAATTCCATACTCTTTTTCTACCAAATCTAGTGCCTTTGCTAAGAGTAACTTGAAAGTCTTCAAAAATTATAAATCTAGGGCAGGAACTTGAATGACTTACTGGTCTTCCAATTAGAAATATGATTTGGGAATAAAAAGAAGTCTAGTGAAATGTAGACATTTCTAGTGAAATGTAGACACAGTGATATTGAAACCAGGATTTGGTTTTCTGGCCCAAATAATCATTGAATGGCTTATACGTATTCCTGATTTTTTCCCATGCACCACATGCCATATGTACTGCTATTTAAATTGACCCACTTTGTTTTTCATTGTAACTTTATGTCTCAAACTTCAATAGAAAACCTGTAGTATTATTGGCCATAACTAGAATGGATTGAAAATATAGGGGATTATTTTTAATGGGATGGCATGGAAGGTCTCTTTGTAGAAATGATCTTTAAGCTGAAACCCAGGGCGGGAATATAGAGGCTTTGAGGTGGAAAAGAACTTAGCATATTTGAAAAAAAAAAAAAAAAGAAATAGAAGTAAGAAATAAAGGAGCCGGCTGAGCAGAGTGAATAAGGGGCAAAGTGATGAGTTGGAGTCAGAGAAATAGGTAGGGGCCAGATTATGGAATACTTGGTGGACCCTAGTAAGGGAGTGCTAACCAGATTCTCACAAGGATCAGAATATCAGATACATGTAGAGAAGGCGTGAAGAAGCCCAATGTAGAGACAAATGACAAGTCAACTGCCAGAGGGTGAAGGGGAGCTTTTGGTGACGTTGAGAATGCCATATTCCTGAGAATTACTTACACGTGTAGTACTGCTTAGTTTAGGAACATTGCAGTCAGGGGAAGGCGACTGACTACTAAGCAGTAGTTAGTGATCCCCACGACGTAACTTACTTGTCACTGTTGCGTAATGAAGATGCCAGAAGGAAAGAAAATAACTTTCATTCAACATGTCCCCATATTATCTTAGCTCTTATCCTTTCAACAACCTTGAGAAGTAGATTTTATTATCCCTGTTTTCCAGATGGGAAAACTAAAGATCAAAGAAATTAGGAAACATGTTAAAATCACCAGCTACTAAATGGCGGGCCTGGAATTTGCGAGCAAGAGGGTGACTCCAAAGTCCATGGTCCTTTTATTACATTGTCTGCTTGATGATACAGTTTGAGAGATTATGAAAAATGTACAACTTAGGCTTAGAGATCACTCTCTTGGACTTGGGGGGAAGAAAACCGAACTGATCAAAGGTAACTGGTGCAGAATGGCCATCATTCAAAAGTCCACAAATGACAAATGCTGGAGAGGCTGTGGAGAAAAGGGAAGCCTCCTACACTGCTGGTGGGAAGGCAATTTGGTGCAGTCACTGTGGAAAACAGTGTGGAGATTCCTCAGAAGACTAGGAATAGACTTACCATACGACCCAGCAATCCCACTCCTGGGCATATATCCAGAAGGAACCCTACTTCAAAAAGACACCTGCACCCCGATGTTCATAGCAGCACTATTTACAATAGCCAAGACATGGAAACAGACTAAGTGTCCATCAGCAGATGACTGGATAAAGAAGATGTGATATATTTATACGGTGGAATACTATTCAGCCATAAAAATAACAACATAACGACATTTACAGCAACATGGATTTCCCTGGAGAATGTCATTCTATGTGAAGTAAGCCTGAAACAGAAAGAAAAATACCATATGAGATCGCTCATATGTGGAATCTTAAAAAAAATAAAAGAACATAAATACAAAACAGAAGCAGATGCATAGATATAGAATACAAACTTGTGGTTGCCAAGGGGGCGGGGGGTGGGAAGGGGCAGACTGGGATTTCAAAATTTGTAGATATGACAGGCATATGTAGAGTAGATAAACAAGATTATATGGTATAGCACAGGGAAATATATACAAGATCTTGCGGTAGCTCACAGCGAAAAAAAAACGTAACAATGAATATATGTATGTTCATGTATAACTGAAAAATTGTGCTCTACCCTAGAATTTGATACAACATTGTAAAATGACTATAACTCAATAAAAAAAAGTATTAAAAAAAAGGTAACTGGTGTAATTAACTAGACTCTTGCATCTCCTGGGAGATCCCTGCCTAGCTCCAAATAGTAGAAGCACTAGGGAGGGGCTCATAAGCATGACCATTCATTCAGAATCTTAACAACAATTAGAGAAGGCAGTGTGGAACCAGTAACTAGGGAACATTTTCAGGAGATTAACTAGTAGGTAATAATTAGCTGTGGTAGCAGTGGTTGGACAAAATAGAGGAATCAAGTTAGGGGCCCAGGAAGCTGAGCAGGTGATGGTATTGTAATAGATATGCTGACGGACTTCATGTAGGTAAAAAGGACATCCATTCTCTGTGAATCTCCCCTCCCTTCTCCTGGGTGACTTTTGGGCAAATCTAACTTTATGTCATTTATAATGATTAAATGTCCAGTCGTCTTTACTTTCTGCTCAGTTTTGCTGTGAAGCTAAAACTGCTGTCAAAAACTTAAGTTTATTAATTAAGAAACAAGTCCAGTCTAGCCTAAATCAAAATTTTAATTTTATATCTCATTTAAAGCTTCTCCCCTCCCTAACTCTCAGAGAGCTGAAAATTTGTGTTTAGCCTGTACTTTCACTCTTTTCTTTCTTTCTCCTCTCTCACTCTGCTGTTTCTGGGTCTCTTTCTTAAAGATAAATAAACTGCCTAACCCAGACACAGAGGAGTGCAACCACTGGTTCCCTTTACAGTTCCCTTTAGGGGACAGTATATTGCGTATTTGGATTGTCTTCACCTGGAGAAAGATCTTCCTCAAACTGAACTGCTTCTAGACACTGTTAGTATCTCCTTTAACCCTCAGTGGGCACATAGAATGTCTTTTTTTCCTTCCACTTAACAGCTTTTCAGGTATCTGTGATTTTAGTTGAAGGCACTGGAGGCATTGGAAAGAAAAACCCGTTTTTTCTTTATTGAGCTGGGGAGTTCGAGTAGCTGTCAGATTTCTTTCTGACCCCTCATAATTGAGTGAATGGGAAAAAGATGATATTTCACTTTCTAAGGTCTGTTTTCTCCAACACTGGTGCTTTTAATCACAGGTTGGCGGCTAGTAGTCTAGCCTGGAAAGAGAGAGAGAGAGAGAGAGAGATAGAGGGAGGGAGGGAGAGAGAGAGAGAGTGTGTTTGTGTCCCACGTGTTGCTGGACACTGGAACGCATCTGAATGGTGCCATTCTTCGTCTGCCACATAGTGAGCATTTTATAAGATCGTTTATTGCCCTGAATGAATGGCTAAATGTGGAAGCTACAAAGAAAGCCGAACAGCTTTCACTGAGTACCTAGCCCGGTGCTCAAATACTCTTCTCAAGGGCAAGCAAAGGGAGCTGGGGTGTTGAGGTCTCTTTTGGGATGGGTGGGGACTTGCCTTGGGCTCCTATTTTTAGGCACTACCTCTTTAATTCGCGGGGAGCCGCTAGGCGGTGCTGGGGAGCCTTGCATGGGGGCAGCAAGCTCTCCAGCGCCCCTCCTCACTCCTCTTCCCCCGCCCCTCGGAGAGACTACAACTCCCGTGGTGCTCTGGGAGTGGGAAGGCGGGGCAAAAGGAGAGGGACGCGAGGGCGGGCCTTCCGGGCGTGTGCTTCCGGCGTCGGCGGCCGTGGCCGAGGACTGTGTGAGAGCGGTAAGATGGCGGCGGCGGCGGTGGTAGAGTTCCAGAGAGCCCAGTCTCTACTCAGCACCGACCGGGAGGCCTCCATCGACATCCTCCACTCCATTGGTAAAGGTCGCCGCGCTCCCTCTCGGGCCCCGCCGGCTCAGCCCGGCCTGAGTCGGTCGGCGGCGGCGGAGCGGGGCCGGGCTAGCCGGCTCTGGTGCTGCTGACTCACTGTGTGTGTGAGGGGGGCCGGGTCGGGGGCCCAGGCCGCTCGGAGCTCCCTGGAGCCTCCTGGCTCCCACCCCGGTGGGAAGCCCCCAGGCAACCCCGGCGTCCACTTGCCGGCTGCTGACTCACGGTGGGCTCAGCGTGGGGTGGGAGTGGGCCGAGCCGGGGCCCCACCACTCCCCGGTCTGGTCTCCTGCTCTGGCCCGTGCGGGCTGGCCGGGGACCGTGAGCGGTGCCGGCCGGCGGGCTTGTTGCGAACTGGGCTGAGAGCCTCTAGTTGCGGGCTTTGGCGAAACCCGCTCCGGACAGGCATTTCCCGCCGTTGTTATCAGCACAGCCTGCTCGGGTGGGAGTGCGAGCGCTCTGCTCTTGGAGTTGCGTTCCGCGGGACGCTGGGAGCTGCTACTTCTCCTAGCCCCACCGCAGAGGCTCCATTACGAGGGGACCTCTTTCTGAGTGTGGTTTGAAATACCGAGGGGACACACACCTCACATTGGCATTTGGTTTGGGGAGGTGGCCAAGACGTTCCTCTGCCCCCGTGTAGGGTGGGACCGCCCGGCTAGAGGAGATGACTAATCTCCCTAGTCTCCCTTATTGAGGTTGAAAGTGAGTTCGGGGAGTTAGTTGTCAGTCGCGGAGTTCAGGGAACTCTTTGGAACCGGCCGGCTGCACATTGCTGGAGAAAATTAAAGATAAATTTCTTAGCACTGTAGTACGATTGTCTTACGCCTTGCACACAACAGGAAAACTGAAATGGGAGCCCCAGCCGGTCGCTTCCGACAGTTTTCTACTGGGATTCAGGTGTGAACAGAAATAAATTTATGATGACAGAGAGGGCTTTTAACATTCATGCATAAAGGGTTCAATTAGGGCAGGGGCTAGCTCTTCACTGCCCATGTAGTAATGTGACATTTTAAATGTAGCTTGAGAAGATTCGAATCGTATCAACAAGTAGTATGAGAATGCACGTGTAGGTGGGACCTCCAGGATGTTGGCTTTTATGTTCACTCACTAGTTCGTTGGTACTGCTGAGTTGCCTGGAGGAAGGACAGTGACATAGTCTTGATGTCTTTATTTTGAGGCGGGGGTACTAGGAAAGAGGAGGAAGTGATGCATCAGTGAATGGATGATATTGTTAAATAAAGGGTGTTTCAGTTTAAAGTTCTGGTCTTGACTTAAGTCAGTTACAGTTATAGAACCAGTATAACAGTCACTGTTATGCATTATTTTTAGCCTGTGAATACGGACTATTTAGAACTAATGTGAGAAGCATGGATTTTAATTTTGTGCCTAGTGCCTAATATTTTGTCTTTTATAAAGTAGGAATTATGGTAAACATTGTAATTAGAATATTTCTTGCTTACCCACTATATTAGGAGAGAGTTCACTGAAAGCTTCCCTGTTAGAGCAAGCTTGAGTCATGATGGTTGACAGCCTTACTTTTTCCGGACTCCATCATGGAGTATCAAAAGCTGGGTTTTTGTCAAGTCATGATGCTTTGTAAGAGAAATGATAACTAGTGATGATCACTAAAATTATGACTACAAACTTGAAGAGGCTGTTCAATGTTTGAGTGGTAGAATAGTTATTATTGACTGTTGAAAGTGGAGCAGATAGCACAAAGTTATTTTAACAGGTCCTGAATCCCTTATAAAGTAGCACTCCCTCTTAAGGATCACACTGGAGCTTTGACAGGATTGCTTTTCTTGAATAGCTTTGTAGAATTGTTTATCCCTACACACCCATCAGCCAAGTTTATTGAAAGACCTTTGACTTTATAGTTACCAGTAACTAGGTCACTTGATTTTAGTTTGTGGCATGTAAATGCACAGGTATGTTTAATATTTTCACGTAACATAGTGTCTAGCAAGGGGCCTCCCCCCACAAGTTTGAACAACTTGTTTTGTTGGAGTTTTGCACCAACTAAAGTGACTTCAACAGAAATCTCAGGGTATGTGGGTAAGGGAAATTCTAAATGGCAGAATGAAAAGTCACATTTAAAATTAAAAGGAATCCATTTTTATGATTTACACGGGGCATGTCCTAAGTGATCATCTTGCTTTTTCTTGTTAGAGTATTTTTGTTTGTTTGTTTTTTAAGACTTTCTAGAATTTGTCTTTTGGCAACTGCTTAAATTTGTAATGGATCTGGTGAGAGTGAAATTTCTCTGAGTCCTCATTTTCTGTCAGAATTTTAAGAGGGTTTGCGTTTTCCTCTCCCAGTAAAGCGTGACATTCAGGAGAATGATGAGGAGGCCGTGCAGGTCAAAGAGCAGAGCATCCTGGAGCTGGGGTCTCTCCTGGCGAAGACTGGACAAGCTGCGGGTAAGTGCTGCTGATGGGTTGCTCTTTCTTGTACCTGAAATGCTGGGTGAAGTTTTGCTTTTTCGTTGGGGAGTGGAGGAACATAGGAATGCACCCACACGGTTTATTGATGGGGTAATTCAATTTTATTGCCAACTTGTTGAGCTTCAGTTTTCTATCAGGAAATTAAGAGGCCTTTAAATTCAGTTCTTTCATGGAAGAGTTTTGTCCTGCAGGTGAGGGGAAAATCCTATTCCTATTGGGATATAGCGACCTGTGATTTGTTCCTGGTTTGGATTTTCACTTCATTCCCTGACATGTGGTCAGCAGCAGCAGCAGTCTTCAGTGGTTTGCACAGAGCTGTTCCAATGTGTTTAAGGTGGATAGTGACTCTAGGCCCCTGCCTTGAAAATGACTAGGGATTTTGTATCCAAGGAAGTGGCTTGCTGTTCTTTTTTCGTGATACACAATGAGTAAGACATTAAATGGGGAGAACCTCCACAAGATTTCTCCACTGATACCTAGCGCTTTGTGCCTGTTGTTGCCTAGACTGAACTTTTGACTTTCCTGGCTTGAGATGCTATTCTGATGATGGGTGTGTCCTTGGAATGACAGAGTCCCATTGACCAGGAAGGGCCTTTGACCAGTAAAGTGGTAATAGTATTTAGAGAGAAGCCTGCTTAAATTTAAAATAGATGATTTTTGTCAACTTTAAAGTGAATTTAGAGCTTGTCTGATTAGAATGGATTAAGCTTTGGTAGTGACCTCATGAATTACTTTGCCCCAAATTATGTTGTTATCCAAGAGAATGATAGGTATAACTTAGCAGAACTTCTTGCACTTGAGAATAAGATCTTTCCCAGTTAAAGATGATAAGTTATTAATTATTAGGCTCAATCAACAGAAAGTTGAGTAAAGTTTTATAAAATTGGGAGGATATGTTTATATGGATCTTGTATCATATTTAAAGTATTAAAAATACCTGTAATTTAAAAAAAAACCAGTTTTTGAGTGTTTACTATGAATTAGTTACTGGTTTAAGCAGAAGCAGAATTTAGCTTATTGACTGCTCGAAACAATTTGGTAAGGTAGATACTGTTACTCATTTTATACCTGAGGAAACTGAGCACAGAAAAGTTAAGTATCTTGCTTAAGGGGACTCAGCTAGTATGTGGGAGAGTTAGGATTTGAACCCATGGATGGAGTCCTGCTTCAGCGCTCATGACCTTGGGGCATAATGGCTGTTGCTTTTCCATCATTATCCACTTACGGGTTATCAATGGTAGGTGCTGGTTTTTTTGTGTTAGGCTGACTTGTTTCCTGTTTAACGTATTTCTGGATTCCTTTTGCCTGTCAGTTAATTTGAGCTTGAGGGTTGTAGAACAGTTTTGATAATTAGTGCACACAAAATATAATTAATGAGGTAATTTTCCTGAGATAATTAGAAAGCCAGGTGAAATGATTTTTCTTCTGTTGAACTATCCAAATGTCTGTTTTCCTCCAGTAGCATAGATCATTAAAAGCAGCATGTAGTATAGTCAGTGTTTCAGAAAATTTGTCCCAAAATGTTACTATTTTGCTTGGAATTGCTGTTGCATGCTTTACTCTCTCCTTATTCCTTGCCCTTCCCTCCCTATGACCTATACCTGAGAAGTCTATTGTACAGCTAAACCTATTGGAATTTGACAGGTGAGTCGTTAAGAACTTGCAAAAACATTTCCAGGTTCCTTGTCATTGTTTTCTAAGAAAGACTTTGATGAGTATAGTAAGGAAGCTTTGGGGCCTGTGTTCATTTACCTGTCTTTGCTATTAATAGTTGATCGGTTTGTGGTGTTTCCTTTGATTTTGGCTTTCCTGAGAACAGAAAATATGTCTGTTCTATTAATTTTCAATTTTGCTTTGTTATGCTTTTAGTATATGGCTAGCACTGCGCTATGTGCTCTACTCAGAAAGTTTAAGATAGGGTTCCTAACAGACAGCAGTCACTTGGGAATTAGTGAATACGACAATGTCTGATGGATAACAGTGACTGAAGATAGTGCTGATCATCGGCACACGTGATGCCTGAGCTCAGGATCTGTCGATTTCATAGCCTGAGACTCTTAAAAGGAATATGTTGAATTCTGTGAGGTTCTGAAAAGGAAGTTCTGGTCATACAGTTAAAAATAATTTCAGTAAGAATAGGATGAAGAAGTCAATATGATTCTATGAGAATTAAAAAAAAAAAAAGAAAACAGCATGTGTGAAAATGGAAAGAAATAGGGAATATACCCAAGAATGAGTAAGAAACAGTAGTAGACTAAAATGAAAAATGAACTCTTTTGGCAACTGAGGGGTCATTTGTTTCTCTTTTGGAGTAAGAAGAATAGTGCTTGGAGAAAATACTGTAATGCGAGCAGGTGCTAGAGAGAAGGGCAGACTTCTTAGCTCATGTTTTACTTCTGCCTTTTCCAGGAAGGAACATGATTTTCAAAAAAAAAGATAGAAATAACATCAGAGAGAGAGAATTAAAGCCAAAGCAGGTGAGAGGAGAGAATCTCTTTGAATAAGTTCAGGGCTCTAGGCTCTGACAACTTCTGTCTTTTACTGTCAGAAGAATAGTTCTAGCAGGTGTATTTTTAGAACCACTATTATTCTGAGAAAAATCATGGAGGATGGAGAAGTGTAAGGAAACTGAGGATGGGCAGACATTATTCCACTTTTCAAAAAGGTAATGAAAAAAGTAAATTCTAGATACTGTAAACTGGTAATCATCAGTAAAGTTCTGGGACAGGTTATTTGATAAGTAGGTTTTAATCACTTAAAACAGTGGGTTTATTAAAAATAGACTATTCCAGACTCACCTTAGCTCTCTTTGGTTGGCCTTATCAGACCAGCAGATCTGTAGGGCTCCACAGACAGTGGCTTGTCAGCTGTTGTTGTAAATAAAGTTTTGTTGGAACATTGTCAAGTCCACTTGCTTACATAGCGCCTGGGACTGCTTTTGCACTATGGTGGCTGAGTTGAGTACCCACCACTGAGACCATACAGCTCACAAAGCCAAAATCTGGCCCTTCCCAGAAAAAGTTTGCCAACCTCTGGGTTAGAAGAATGATACAGACTGCATGTCTGATGTAAGCAGGGTATTCAACAAGTGGATCATTTGTCAACCTGGAGGGATGTCTCTAGTACCGTGTCATAGGGGTTTGTCCTTGTTCTTCTGGTCAGCATCTGGCATTTTGGCTAAAGCCGTGTCAGAAAGTACATGACTCAGTACAGTAGGGGACAGGATCAAGATTCAGAGTTATTGCCAAAGGCCAGCAAGGTTAAATTCAGTATGGTAAGTATAAAGTTATATATGTATACTATTTATCAAAACAGAGGAAGCGGGGGAATTACCTGTCTATGCGAAAAGGTCTTATGGACTCAGTCTGAACAAAGAGTGCTATCAGAAAAAGCGAAGCATGTTGTCTTGTGTTACATGTGGTAGTCCGATCAGGAGAATTAAGCTATGACTGTACTGGTCTGACCCTATGTGGAACATTGTTTTGGGTACCACAAGTACATTTGCAAACTCGAGTTTATTCAGAGAAGGGCAATAAGGTGATACAGAATCTAGAAACCAGGACATTGGATGAACAGTTGAAATAGCTAAAGATGTTTAGCTTGGAGAAAGGGAAAGTGAGTGAGATATGAGTGACAGTTATCATCAGATACTTGAAGCCAAGTGGAAGGAGGGTATAGACTTGTGTTTCAGAAAAGAACAGTTTAGTTTGACCAACATAGGAATTGTCTGCTTTCTGAATATTTCTGTCACTAGATTTGTTCAGAATTGTTTAAGCATAGTAGGAAAATGCTATAGGAGAAGGCACATTGCACTAGACTACTTTTAAAAAACCATGATTATATAACATAATTGAAGTTTGCATAAGTGCAAAAGGAATTGGAGGGAGAGAAATCAGTGTAGCCAGGAGTTGGCATGGAAGATTCAATAGGACTTTAGCTGGATTTAAAAGGATATCTAAAATTTCCATAGATTGGGGTGATGGGAGGGATTCCAGGTGGGGGCGCAGCATGAGTGAGGCATGGAAGTCAGTACAGGAATGAATGGAGTGGCAGGATGGGAGAAAAATCTCAGATTGTGGGACTCACAGGTCAGCACTGGGGAGTGAAGAGGAAGATGAACTTTTCCACTCTGTATAAAGTTCCTTTTATACCTGACACAGTCCCGTGCATCCTGTGACCACTCAGGCAGATGAGGATTTCAGGACCCTGAATTAGCGTTCTCAGGAGGGGGAGGTTTGCTTGCCCTGAATTAGAGTTCTCAGGAGGATGAGTCTACAATTGGAGAATATTAAAGAGGCAGTGGCACTAAGGTAATTTTAACCTACATTTCGAAAGTACTTCCTTAGTTGTTTAGATGAAATATTCTCTCATTTTCATTCTTGTTTCTAAAGGTGCTCCCTTAGAATTACTATACCATCCTCTTTTCTTATACAAGGGGAAACAAACCCTCTGTGGTGGACACCTTTTCTGTCATAGTTTAAGATTTAGGTTTTGCAGATTAATGAGGAATTTTAAAAGGTATATTATAACTTTAAGGGGCAAACACTCTTAACTTTTATGTGAAAAGTTGATTCATAAGAGTGCCGTGGAGATGACATTGGTAAAAGGCTAACCCGGGGAGACTTGAGGAACCGAGGGAAAAAGGGAAACTGGAATTGAAAATCTGTTTAAGGGGAATAGCTAAGACAGACTTGGAAATTAAAAATAAAAAATTTACTCCTATACTGTGATAATTTTGTTGGTTGTGGGGAAGTGATTTTAGTCCAGGGTGGCAGAGACGTAGATATTTCATGTTCTAGAAAACTACTCTCTGAGAGTGTGAGTATTTTGCTGTTTATCTTTCATTAAGATGAGTGAATGAGACAGAGGCACACGAGCTTTTCCCAGGGCCCTCACACTAATCCAGTGGCTGGTTTTTGTTGTTAACTTACTTTTGCAACTCTGTTACCTGCTAAGAATGCTTTAAATTCCTACTAAGTTTCATTTTGACTGATTTCAGTGACTTAAGTACTGATTTTATGATCTTGGGTCATTTTTTAATTGGTATTTTGTCCCTAGTTATTGATGTATGTTTTTCCTGTCTGAATTGCCTTCCACACAGAGCTTGGTGGACTCCTCAAGTATGTGCGACCCTTCTTGAATTCCATCAGCAAGGCTAAAGCAGCTCGCCTGGTCCGATCTCTTCTTGATTTGTTTCTTGATATGGAAGCAGCTACCGGGCAGGAGGTAAGCTACTTTAATAACAGAAGGTAGACAGTATGGAGCAAAGTCTTGTTTCAGTGAAAGAAATGCCTGCACTGCGGTGCTAATGTGGAAGGGACAGCTGGGAGGCCAGCGCAGGACTTACCATGTCAGTTTCTCTTTGTTGCAGGGCATTTGATACTTTGGGTCTGTTCGGTGCTTTGCTTTGTAAGTGGAGATTGTCAGTGGTCCCTGGAATCCTCATTACATCAGGGTCACAAACTGATTCTTGTCTTTGAGGTGTTGTATTGCCACACCTTTGTAATGTTTTCTGTGTCTGTGGTACCTTTCATTCTGTGTCACAGAGCTCTTTGTGAGCACTAATTAAGTCTTGTGGCATCCCTTCTTGGCATGTTTTGTGCTGCGTTGACGCCTTTATTGAGGCGTGAGCGTCCATATGTGTGTGTCGCATGTGTGCGGAAGTGACTGGTATACCTGTACATGTCCTCTACAAGTTCTGAGGAGACCCTGAGATATGTTGAAGGGCGCCTCTTTGGAATCACTGAGCCTCTTCCAGTTCTTTTCAAAGATTACTGTATTTTCTGCGGTTCAGGAAGAGACACTCCTAAAGTTAAAACTCATCTGTAAAATGTGGCAGATTCAAGCAGGGTGTATGGTGGTTGCTTGAATGTCTTTGTAGGGAGAGTATAGTCTTTTCTATAGATGTATTGATGAGCACTCATTGAGCGCCTGCTATGTGTTAGGCACCGCTGCAGGTACTGGGGATGCGTTTGTAGCAACATATAGTTACTGATCATGAGGATTACATTTTAATGATGAAGGAAGGTAATAAATATATAAAATGTCAGGTAGTATAAAGACAGGGGTAGGAATTGGTAGTTGGTTGTTTGCCGTAGCCTCTGTGGGTGTAAAAAATACAAAAGGGCTTAGTGGATGTTCGGTAAATAATGAGGAACCTCAGAAACCTAGGACATATGGATCCCATTTTGAAATCATGTCTTTTGTAAAATGTGGTTTCTTGCCTTAATGATTCTGAAACCTAGTTTAAATACCATTATCTAACTTTGTAGAAAATTCATTTATAGAGAAGTCTTCAAATTCATTTGTTCCTGGCAGAACTGTTTTGTGATAGTAGATCAAAAGTAGATAATGTTTAGATGTCTGCCTTTTGAACCAAACTGTTAGAATTATTTTTAAATTAAAATAATTGAAAAAGAAATTTAAAAGAAAAAGTGCTTTTTTTTTTAAAGGATATTAGTCTTATCTAACCCTAACTTTTTTTAAAATTGTATTCTCATGAAAAAGTGACGCTCCATCTTTTGTTTGAATTAGGGTGCCTTAGAAATGTCAGCTTGAAATAGATTAATAAATGTTACTCGGAACATTTTAAGTAGACAAAATTAATTATCCAGACTGCTGCTTTGATACTGAAGTCTCTGGAATTTGTCCCTTCCCATAACATGGAGCTGACTCAGTGGTTAAAACTACATTTGTGTAATGATCGGTTCTCCTACTCCTGAATCCACATCATCCAGATCACAGTTTAGTGCTCTCCTGTGGTTGACTAGTGGGCTTGGCTGGCCTTTATCATGTGGCTCCATGTCTGGTGAGGCCCTCCCTGTAACTGTGTGTGTACATTGCAGTTGTTCATCGTGCTTTACTTTTTTGTTGGCTGTAAACCTTCCTTCCTGTTCTAGGGTGGAGGGAAACACTCAGGTATTGTGTCGTTTTATCATCAGTGTCATCTGAGTGCTAAGTAAGAGCTTTTAGGGTTTTTTTGTTTGTTTTTGATGATTAGCAGTTTAGCTTTTCATCAAGAGCCAGAGTCTTAATCCACTTAGCAGGACTTCTTTCAGTAATTATTGTGGATTTTAGGTTATTTGCTTGTTTTGGAACAAATTATGAATCATCCAGGTGGTTTTACCTGCACCTTAAACTCAACATAGCCAACTTCAGCATCCAACTATTTATTAAATTCTGTCAGTGCAACTTTCTTTGGTCTCTCTTCTCCATTTCTTTTGTATTTATTCTCTGTACAACTACCATCTAGTTTGGGTTCTAATTATTTCCTTTCTTTCCCCTGAAGTGTAGTTGTTGTAAAGTGGGCTCTTAATTATTTCTTTCTTAAACTACTGCAGAAGCCTCATAGCACCATTTTCAGAGGTATCCTACCAGGTAGCCCCCTGAACATTTTACTCCTCTCCCTGTTCACCCCACCCTTCAGCAGCTCTCCATTGCCCGCAGAACCAGGTGTTTCATGTTTTCCTACAACATGACTGAGCACAGCAGCCTCATTGCCCGATATGCTGCGAAGTGTACCAGCCATGTCCGCCGTGTTGTGTACCTGGCTGTTTGCTGAGCAAGCCCTGAATGTCGTCATGATACACCCTTCCATTCTGTGGTCCCGTCTTGAGTTCCATCTGCTCTAAAATCTTCCCTTGTTGACATCACTGTGATCTTAACTCTTTCAGTGATCCACGTTGTATTTTGTACATTATATTTCTGATTATTTGGCCTTGTTTGACGGTCACTTGAACATTTTTTTTATCTTCTTTACTGTAACATAGTCTCATTGAGATGAAGCACTGTGTATCTTGTACCACAGTGCCTTTCTCATTCCTAATTCATGGCTGTTCCTTTAACCAAGGCTATAGCTTTAAACTGTTCTAGCCTTGGGGCATTTGTTTTTAGATCTTTTTAAATTGAGTTATAGTAATTTTACAATGTTGTGTCAAATTCCAGTGTAGAGCACAATTTTTCAGTTATACATGAACATACATATATTCATTGTTACATTTTTTTCTCTGTGAGCTACCACAAGATCTTATATATATTTCCCTGTGCTATACAGTATAATCTTGTTTATCTATTCTACATATGCCTGTCAGTATCTACAGATTTTGAACTCCCAGTCTATCTCTTCCCACCCCCTTCCCCCTTGGCAACCACAAGTTTGTATTCTGTATCTATGAGTCTGTTTCTATTTTGTATTTATGTTCTTCTGTTTTTTTTTTTTAAGGGTTCCACATACGAGCGATCTCATGTGGTATTTTTCTTTCTGTTTCTGGCTTACTTCACTTAGAATGACATTCTCCAGGGGCATCCATGTTGCTGCAAATGGCGTTATGTTGTCTTTTTTTTTTTTTTTTTTTTTACGACTGAATAGTATTCCATTGTATAAATATACCACCTCTTCTTTATCCAGTCATCTGCTGATGGACATTTAGGCTCTTTCCATGTCTTGGCTATTGTAAATAGTGCTGCTATGAACATTGGGGTGCAGGTGTCTTCTTGAAGTAGGGTTCCTTCTGGATGTATGCCCAGGAGCGGGGTTACTGGGTCATATGGTAAGTCTGTTCCTAGTCTTTCTTTTGAGGAATCTCCATGCTGTTTTCCACAGTGGCTGCACCGCCTTGGGGCATTTTTATACATCTTGGTTGGTCTCAGCCTGATCTTAACACAGTTGTTTTCTTCATATCATTTCAAGTCTTCACTTATATCTCATTCCTCAGAGACCTTCCTTGATCACCCTGTCTAAAATACCCTATCTCTGCTTTACTTTTCTTCATATTTATTTTACTTACTAACACCTGTTTCCTACTTAGACTGTAAGTTTCATGAGGATCACTCCTGTGTCCTGTTCACTGCTGCATCTTTTGCACTGAGAGAAGTCTGGCTCAGAGAAGCTACATAACTAGGATTTGTTGAAGGAATGTATGGATTATGCCCTATTCATGGTAGATGCTCAGGGGATAGTTTGTTGAATTAAGACTAAGTTTATTGACTTGAGATATAAGCTTAGGGCATTGTTACATTTGTCTGTGTGACTCAATAAATAGAAAATTGAGTATAGATCTACAGAACACTCTTCGGCTTGCCATGTTCCTAAAACTGATAAGATTCAGGTTAGGTTCTAGTTAATTGCAGTACTTAGGTTTAGAACCTAGAAAATGAGGATATATGTATGGGTGGAGTAGGGAGTGAGGACTGGGGTGGTTGGCCAAGGGAGGGGAGTAGAGAATTGGGATCAAGAGGGGAGAAAGAAGACTGAACCAGACGCTTGCCAAATAGTGAACTGAAATTCCAGAATTAATTTTACCTTCCAGGGATCTCTAGGGAGTTTCTGTGGGAAGCCATTTTTTGGTGTAGTCTATCCAAATGGAACACAGTAGGACCTTTTAAGAAACCTTACATCAAAAATCGTATTACCAAAACAGTTATTTCAATGCAAAAAGGGAGTTTGTGATAGAGAATTTCAGACTTAGAATAGTAGTTAATTTTTTCCCTTAGAAATTTAGCTAATATAGGCATTTAAAAAATGGTTAAGTGTATTGATTTAAAACTTAAATATCCAGTTTTGACCATGTCAAGCTTTTGGGCTCAAGTAAGGGCTTCCTCCAGAAGCATGGGCCTCCTGTGTATTCTGATCCCCTTTCTCAGTCATTGTTAGCATTAACAAAGCACAAAGCCTCTCATACAAAATAGCTGTGTAGCAAGGGCAACTGGCCTTTAAAATCTTTTCCTAGAACTGAAGCACTGGTTCCACCAGTTACAGTCCTAGATATTGCAAATATCTGTACTCAGTAATTGATGACAGATATGCAGTTTATGTTGTAAAAATCTTCTACTCTAGGAGAAATGTCTGTATTGACCTGAATTTATTAAGCCTGGGTTGAGATAGAAAGAGCACTGAAGGAAGAGTTGAGTTCAGGTCCCAGCAGCTGACCTTGGGCCAGTACTTAACATCCAGACTATGAGGGAAACGGGGACAGTGAGATGCTGGAATAGAATCCGGGGCCTCTTTAACAAGGGCTGTACATCAGCACGGCCAAGCTCTTACTCCAGACTACTGAATCAGGAGCCTTGGCATTCGTTGCTGTATGGTTTGAAAAAGCTCCCGGGTGAAACTGATGGCAAGCATTTCTTAGCTCCCTGAGTCATGTAGGACTAAAGACTTTTATTTTTGTTGCTAAAAGTATTCAGCAAAATATTTTCATTTCTATTCATGTCACAAAGAGATCTTATATTGAGTTTGACTTTTTAGGACATAACTCAAAACTCTGAAATTGTGATTGGTTTGCTTTTATCTTAGTTTTTGTAGAATTTATGAGGGCAGTTGAGCTGAGTTGGAGATTAAGTAGCCACCAGGGGGCTCTAGTGAGTTGTAAAGAGTTCATTGAATCTCTTACTCGTGAAGCCTCCAAATTCCATGTAATGTCATCCATTTATCTGCTGAGCTTGGACTTAGGATCTAAAGGCAGAAGGTCTGTCAATTTGGATTATGTCCCTTCACTTTTCCCTCATAACATCTCTCAAGAGAACTTTGGATTTAGATAAAAACTTGTATTAGCAATTTTAGTTCTGTGGAAAGCTCAGTTTCTTTTTACCTTATGCTCTGATTATGAATCTTAATATAAAATTTGGAGTAACAGAAGGGATACAAGATCTGCAGCACTTAATATGTTCTTTGTCACAGCTAATTTGTCAAGGATACCTGATGGTATGTTGACCATCTATACAGAACACTACTTTAAATCAGTTACTCTGCATGTTACAGTGTCGCTTGGGTAGCAGATAGAACTTAGATAGCCTTTAAATAAAGCTTAAAAGCCCTTTTAGGTGTTAGGCTAATTCTGATTTCTTTTTACTCCCTTTAATACATGCTAAGTCTGCTGTGTTCTGATAGTGAGTTGTTAGTTGGCATTTCTTAGAATCTGAAAGAGAAGAGCCAGCTGGGCCTTTTGAGTCTTACAGGCAACTGTTAGGAATAAGACACTTGTGCCTAGGCTGAGAATTTCTCCTCTTTATGACCAGTGTATTCACATTAATGTATTACTGTTACTATTCAGGGAGAAATTTCTGCTATACAAATTCCTCAGCCATCATAGAAATCTTCGCTTCAGAGCTAGTATGTTGAAAGTTCTGGATCCTTCCTGGAAAGGTAGAGGAGGAATCTTGAAGATGAAGCTCTTTCCTAAAGGAACACAATCTAAGTACAAAGATACTTTGTGTGTAAAAAGCCAAGTTGATTCTCCATTGCGATATAACCATTATATATTGAGATACTGTGGATCAAGGCATGTCCTGTGAGACATGGGTAATGTATAAGGAGGGAATGAAAGGTGTTCTCCAAAGCGAGGTTTATGGGAAGAGTGTGGGGACATAATGCTGCATGTACTGTCTCCCCCTGTTGCAGGTCGAGTTGTGTTTAGAGTGTATCGAATGGGCCAAATCAGAGAAAAGAACTTTCTTACGCCAAGCTTTGGAGGTATGTACCTATAGTAGTACTGCTTTCAGTTCTCTTAGGCATTTGACAGTCTGTGAATGTAAGTTAACACTATCCTGATCAAAGGTATTTTCAGCAGCTTTGTACTACTCTGGCACCCAAAATTATTGGTAGTAGTCCCACTCATGAGAATTGCTCTAGTTGAAGTTTTGAGACAGCTAGCAGTACCTAGCTCAGAGAAGTAAGCAGCAACATGGTAAACAGTCACTGGCCATAATAGGAGATAATACTGTGGATTAGATGATTTTTTAGGCTGAATTTGATGCTATCATCAGGCCTTGAATATTCAACAGTAACAGTTCTGTGACTGTCAATCTTTGATTTCTTTCTTTGGCTTTTTTTATCCCCTTTCCATCAGTCAATGCCTTTTCTTTTTCCTAGGCAAGACTGGTGTCTTTGTACTTTGATACCAAGAGGTACCAGGAAGCGTTGCATTTGGGTAAGTAAACTGGTGGAAGCTAATAAGGCCTCCAAACTGGCTAACTGAATGTGTCCTGAACCTAGCTCCTCTTATTAGTTACGTATTAGTAATTCAGGTTGTGCCTGCTTCTAAGGATTTAAGGTGGCTTACATTTACTGAATCTGTCATGGAGAAACGCCATTTAGACGTTCTGAGAAACAACTAGAGTTGATCTGTGAATTGTAGAGAACCAAAGGTTCAGATTGCAAGTGTTTACTGACTGTCACATTTAGACTCTCTGTTTATAATTATCCTTATAATCTATTTTAAACATCAAGAAATTAATTGAGTGGAAATACATAAGGAACCTGAAGTGGGCCAACTAAAGGCTATTCCCATTTGACCTTTATAAATATCCTGAAATCTTTGCGTGCTTTTTTTTTCTCTTTTCATTTTTTAAATTTATTTATGTATTTATTTTACAATGTCGTATTTTTAAAGTGAAGTATAGTTGAGGTACAATATTATATGTTACAGGTATACAATATAGTAATTCACAATTTTTAAAGGTTATAATCCATTTATAGTTAATATAAAATATGGTCTATATTCCCCATGTTGTACAGTATACCTTGTAGCTTGTTTTATACCTGATAGTTTGTGCCTCTTAATCCTCCTCCTCCATCTTGCCTCTCCACCTTCCCTCTCCCCGCTGGTAACCACTACTTCCTTCTCTACATCTCTGAGTCTGTTTCTTTTCTGTTATATTCACTAGTTTGTTGTATTTTTTTAGATTTCACATGTAAGTGATATCTTACAGTAATGTCTTTGTCTGTCTGACTTACTTCACTTAGCATAATGCCCTCCAAGTCCATCCATGCTGTACACCAGAAACTAATACATTTTAAATCAACTGTACTTCAGTTGAAAAGCAAACAAACAACCAGCCCATCTAAAAGATGGGCAGAAGAACTGAACAGACATTTTTTTACAAGAGGAAATGAATATGGCCAACAGGAATATGAAAAATTGCTTAACATCACTAATATCAGGGAGATGCAAATCAAAATCACAATGAGATATCTCACACCTGTCAGAATGGCCACTATCAAAAAACACAAATAACAAAGGTTGGCAAGGATGTGGAGAAAAGGGAGCCCTTGTACACTGTGGGTGGGAATGTAAATTGGTGCAGCCACTATGGAAAACAATATGAAAGTTTCTCAGAAACCTAAAAATAGAACCAGCATATGGCCCAGCAGATTCACTCTTCGGCATATATCTGAGAAAAACAAAAACATTGATTCAAAAACAAAAACAAAAGAGTACATACAATCTGCTATTCACAGCAGCATTATTTATAATTGCCAAGATACAGAAGCATCCTAAGTGCACATCAACAGATGAATGGATAAAGAAGATGTAGCATATATATGTGATGGAATACAGCTCACCCATAAAAAAGGGTATTTTGCCATTTGTAGCCCTTCACTTTTTTTTTCACTTCTAAAACCAGAATTTTATAACTGCCTGCTGCTTTTTTAAAAAAACCTAATGGGTACCTCTGGACTATTATCCCTGAATGGAAGAACTTGGCTTTCATGATCTATTAGGTTGAGAAAAATGACAAGATTCAATTTTTATCCTGCAGAAGTGATAATTTCATATGGTTTAAACAAATAGTAGCATTAAAAAAAGTTGAGATATAATTCACAGGCCATAAAATTCACCCTTTTTTAAGTGTGCAGTCCAGTGGTTTTTAGTATATTCACGAAGTTGTGCAGCTGTCACCACTAACTGATTTCAGAGCATTTTCATCACCCCAGAAACTAACCTTGTATCCATTAGTTGTCACTTCCCATTAATTCTCCATCTATTGTCTTTGCCTGTCCCCTTTCCCAGGCAATCACTAATTACTCTTTGCCTCTGTAGATTTGCCTATTCTGGACATTTCACATAAATGCATAGTTATGGTCTTTTGTGATTGGGTTCTTTCACTTAGCATAGTGTTTTCAAGGTTCATCCATGTTGTAGCATATAGCAGGGCCCCATTCTTTTTTATTGCTGAATAATATTCCATTGTATAGCTGTACAACATTTTATTTATCTACATTCATCAGTTGATGGACATTTAGATTGTTTCCACTTTTTGACTCTTGGGAATACTGCTGTGAACAGGTTTTATGTGGACATGTTTTTCTTTTGGGTATATACCCAGGGGGAGAATTGCTGGGTCACAAAGTAAGTCTGTTTAAAAGCTTTTGAGGAACGGCCAAACTGTTTTCCAAAGTGGTTGCACCATTTTACATTCTCAGCAATAATCTATGAGGGTTCCAGTTTCTCCACATCCTCACTAACACTTGTTAATGTTTTCTTGTCTTTTTAATTTTGGCCATCTTAGTGGGTGTGAAATAGTATCTCACTGTGGTTTTGAATTACATTTCCCTAGTGACTAAACTAATGATGTCGAGCATCTTTTCATGTACTTTTTGGGCCATTTGTATATCTTTGGAGAAATGTCTATTCAAATCCTTTGTTTATTTTTTAATTGTGTTAGTTGTGCTTTTAGTATTTATTCTGGATATAAGTCCCTTACTAGTTATGATTTGTAAATTTTTTTTTCCCCGTCCTATAACTTGTTTTTTTCAATTTCTTGATGGTGTCTTTTGAAGAACATTTTAATTTTGATCGTCTCATTTATCTTTTTTTTTCTTTTGTTGCTTATGCTTTTGGTATCATATTTAAGAAATCATTGCCTAATGTAAGATCACAAAGACTTACTCGTTTATTTTATATATTTAGCTCTTACATGTAGGTCTTTGATTCAGTTTGAGTTAATTTTTGTATATGCAAGTCTGGCTGGATTTGATTTTCATCTGTGTTGGGGAAGAAGGTGTATTTGGAGAACATTAGTAGGTGCAGAACTCTTTCCTTCCCCCACCAACCCTAGTGCCTGGTGTTTCTTATTCAGTCTTGTGTTTGCTGGGTGGAAGAGAGTGAGGTCAGGTACCTGTCTGGATAAGTAGTTTCAGCATTTTCTGGGTGGGGATTCCCACTGTATTCAATCTTAAGAGTAAGCTTATAGGACTCTGAGCTCTGATGTCCTTTGTATGCATGCAGAAGGGCTTCAGAGAGATCTGTGTTTCTCTTTTGGAAGATAGCACATTAGCAGAAAATTTAATTCTTGTAAATAGATAACCTTTTGTGAGGTTTTGAGTTCAGGCAGGTTTCTTTATCTTGAATGTGTGAGGGTTAGTTAGAGAGATATGATATTAAAGTATTAAAATTATGGCTAATAAAGGAATATATATATATTTTTCCTTTCTCCAGGTTCCCAATTGCTGCGGGAGTTGAAAAAGATGGATGACAAAGCCCTTTTGGTGGAAGTACAGCTTTTAGAAAGCAAAACATACCATGCCCTGAGCAACCTGCCAAAAGCCCGAGCTGCCTTAACCTCTGCTCGAACCACAGCAAATGCCATTTACTGCCCCCCTAAATTGCAGGCCACCTTGGATATGCAGTCAGGTAACACCCATAGCTGTTCTTGGGATGTTTTCTTCTTAAAGCTCCTCTTACCCCACAGGTGGAAGGAATGGGGGGTTGGGGCTGGAGAATAAAATTGGCAATTTGGCTCACTATTCCTCAGAGAAACCAATTGCAAGGTTACTTCTCTAGCTGTCCCTTTTCTATTCACTTGCTGTTTACTGCCTGAAATATATTAAGAACATGCTTAATCTGTGGTTGACCGGACAACCTGACTGTTAGAGCCAGCACCCTAGTGAGGTCTCACTTATGTTTAAAAAGATCTCCTGTAACTTCCATCTTAGTCACTCAGGATGGTAGCACTTCTCTCCAGGATTGGACTAATTCAAGTCTGATATCACTTGGAGACCTTTGCAAAGCATGTTGGATTTTTCCAAAGGGCCTCAAATCAAGGCTGAGGAAAGACACCCCTCACCCCCATTTCAGTCGAGCGTAGTGGACAGCTTTCTGATGGAGTGTGTGAATGTTTGGCTAGGAGGCCATGGATTGGCAGGAAAATACTTTTTCTTATAGTCATCAGCTTTTATTAGTTATAATTTATTATCATTGGAGGAGCGTTGGAATTGAAGGCCAAGGACTAGTTTAAGGCTTGGTGTCACCTCGTTGCAACTTTTGTTTCCATGTAACACTGTGCAAGAGAGAGAATAGCTCCCATGCCTGCCTCTCAGGTGTTGTGAGTATGGAATGGCGTGTTTTGCCATGCAAAGGTTAAGAGCAGAGGCTCCAGAAAACAACTTTTCTAGGTTGGAATTTAGTTCTGCCAGTTTCTAGCTGTGCGACTGGGCAAGGTACTTAATTTATCTTGAGCCCGTCTGTGAAATGGTGATGATAACTCTACCCCCTCACAGTATGTTGGTGAGGACTGAAGTGAGGTGGAGAGTGTCAGCTCTCATCCCAGCATCTTGCTTTGGCCAAATACTGGCACTCTCTTTAAGCCGCTTCTCTTCATTATGCTCTGGCTTCATGGTCAAGAGATGAACTTGCATCCTGTTTCTTAAATAGAGGCCATTTTTATGTGAACCCTGTTTATTTCTCTTTCCAGAATTTGTATCACTACCTGTTTTTACCTGTTACCAAGAGTGTTTCTTCTCCCTGTCCTTTTGTTCGATTCTAAGTCTTTGTTTTCCTTTTCCACTTGGATCCTCCTCTCAGTCTTCAAACTGCCCCAGCTGAAAAGGCACAGCTCTGTCTCCTTTTTAAATTGTTGTCTTCTCCTTTTCTGTCAAGCTTCTTGAAAAAAGTTGAAAGAATATTATTACTTTGAGTTTTTATCATAAATGGGTGTTGAATTTTATCAAATGCTTATTCTGCATCTGTTGAAATGATCATGTGATTTTTGTTCTTTCTTTCGTTGGTGTGGTGTATCACACTGATTGATTTCCGTATGTTGAACCATCCTTGTGTCCCTGGGATGAATCCAGCTTGATCATGGTGTGTGATCTTTTTTATATGCTGTTGGATTCTGTTTCCTAATATTTTGTTGAGGGTTTTGCATCTATGTTCATCAATGATATTGGCCTGTAATTTTCCTTTTTGGTAGTATCTTTGTCTGGTTTTGGTATCAGGGTGATGGTGGCTTCATAGAATGAATTTGGTAGTATTCCCTCCTTTTCAATCTTTTGGAAGAGTTTGAGAAGGATTGGTATGATCTCTTCTTTGTATGTTTGGTATGATTCCCCAGTGAAGCCCTCTGGTCCTGGACTTTTGTTTGTAGGGAGGTTTTTTTCATTGCTGATTCTATTTCATTTCTAGTGATCAATCTGTTCAAGTGGTCTATTTCTTCTTGATTCAGTCTTGGTGGACTGTATGTTTCCAGAGACTTGTCCATTTCTTCTATGCTGTCCAGTTTGTTTTCATATAGTTGTTCATAGTATTCTCGTGTGGTTTTTTTGTGTTTCTCTAGTATTGGTTGTAATTTCTAAGGATATTATTACTTTGATTTCTCTATTAACTCCTTGAAAGGTAGTAACTCCCCCCAACCTCTGACTTTTGGGGAGATTTGACCCTGTTGAGCACTCCTGGCTTCTCTGATAGCCTTGTCTTCTTGGTTCTCTTCTCTTGACTGCTTCTCCTCAGTCACACTTTGCTGTTTCATCTTCCTTCTGATGTGTCTTAAGTGTGGGTGTGCTCAGTGTTGTTTTCTCAGTTCTTTTCCCTTCCTGTCCTTTTCCCTTTTTCCTGTCTCACCCTGCACTCTCCCATGGCTTCAGCTGCCATGTAGCACACGAACGGTCTCCCCACCTAGAGCTTCAGTAGCTTGTCTCTCTCCTAAATCCCATTTCTAAATGTCCCACAGGTCTCAATCTCAGCATGTCAAAACCAAGATTGTTATCTAACCCTTCCCCCCTCAAACCATCCTTTTCTACATTTCCTGTTTTAGTTAGTGGTGTCATTGATGCAGCTGCTCAAGCTATTATCTTTGAGGTAATTTTGACTCCCTTCCTCTCCTTCACCCTTCATATCCAGTCAGTTGCCAGATCAGGTTGAGTCTGTCTCCAAATCTGCACTTTCTTTTCCATCTCTGCAGTCACTGCTCTAATCAGTGCCACTGGACCACTGGAGTAGTCTTTTACTAATCTCACTGTCACTTTTCCCAGTCCATCTTATTTACTGGTCTTAAAGTCATGTGTCCGAAACACAGATCTGATCATGTAACTCTTTTGTTTAAAATTTTCCAAAGGTTCAGCGTTATCCCCAGGCTGTTTTACTTTAACAATGCATTCTAAAGGGAGGCTTTCTTTCCTTTTCGTGCTCATCTCCGGTTTTCAGTCCTAGCCACCAAATGACTTCATGTATCCCTGCTTCTGTGCCTTTATATATTTTGTCTTTCTGCTGGAATTCTGCTTTTCATCTTGCCCCCTTGGCAAACTTGTCTGCATCCCTTCAGATCCAGCTCACATGTCTCCTTTATAAACCCACTTCAGTGCCTCCTTTACTTCGGACTTCCCTACGAAAGGTATATTATGGTACAGATCTCCTTGTTACTGTTTTGATGACCGTCTTTCCAACTGTGAGACTAGGATTTCCTTCAGGGCCTTACTTGTAATTACTTCCTCAATAATAGTCATATCAGTGCTTGGCACATGGTAGGCCCTCATTAGTATCTGTGTTGAATGTGTCTAACCAGCTATGATGCGTGTCATCCTAATGTGGTCTCTATTTGCTAATGTGTTTGGGAAAGCAGTATTCCAGTTCTTGGGCCTTATTTTACTCCCCCCCCCCTTTTTAAACTAGTCTTATTTTGGGTCTGGTCTGTGCTCTTCACACTTTGGACTGGGAGGAGTGGAAAAACGGGAGTTTGTCTCACGTAGTTCATCAGTGTTAATAGTTTGTTGGGTATTTTTTAGGGAGGTCTCCTTGACTGCAGAAGAGGGCAGGTTTTCTCCAGGCCTCTGTAGTTAAGAACAGTAGTAGAAGAAGGAGTTGACTCCTTCAGCCTCAAAATGGGAGGCCTTTTGGGTGGGGTGAAAGTACTGGGGTGTGGAACATATCACTCACTAATGGTTATTAAGTCAGAAGTTTCCAGCTGGCGTGCCAGGCACACAGGTATGTGACAGGTGGGTTAAAAGTATGCTCAAACTGATCCCTTGAGGTCATGTGTAAGCAGTTTCATCCTTTCACTCTGGTGTGCTGAGTACTTCCTACATGTAAAAAGCTGGGAAGCCCTGTGGTGAACAGATAGATGGGACTAAGGCAGAGTTAGAACTGATATACAGAATCTTAGGGCTTCAATGCCTCCCAGGCTAGAAAGAGCCAATTTTCATGTCATCCCAAGTCATAGCAGAGGTTAGAAGGAATAGCAGGTTCAGTCAAAGCCAGGCTTATTGGGAGCAACCCAGCTTCTAAACAGTAGAGAATTGGTCAAATGAAGTGTAGTGTATCAGCCTAAGGAAATACTGCTTTACTGTGTACAGTCAAGTTCGTGGATTTGGCATTACATGCAGTCTACACACTGATTGCATCAAGGCAAAAGCACATCCATAAACGACCAATATCTAAAATGAGAATATTAAAAGTTGGATTTCTATTTCTCCCATGAAAGCTGCTTACAGTTAAAAACGTCAGGCTTAGAAAAGCTTTCTTAAAGAAACGGTTGATGTTATTAAAAGGTAATTTGTACATACCAGGGATGTTTGGGTCAACTTCCTGACCTATGAAGATAATGGCCTTTTCTGGTGGCTCTAAAAGGTAGGACTGCTGTGATGGTGAGAAGCCTGAGAAAGGTGTTATTGTATGCTGTTTTTAGGATCCTCTTTAGTTGGGCCTCTAACTTCTTTGGAATTAATACTTGCAAGATGGCACTGAACTGGGAGGCCAAAGACCTGGGTTCTAATCCCAGCTCTGCCACTAGATGGCAGTGATTTGGGCAGGTCCTTTATCCTTTCCTGACCTGATGAATAAGTCGGCTGGGATAGATTTCTGGGATCTATTCCAGGGTGGGATAGATTTCTGAGGCCCTTCCCACCTGTGAGATTTTGTGGTTCTTTTATTTTATATGGTTCTCACTCCTTTCTTTTAATGCCCAGGTATTATCCACGCAGCAGAGGAGAAGGATTGGAAAACGGCGTACTCATATTTCTATGAGGCGTTTGAGGGTTATGACTCCATCGATAGCCCCAAGGCCATCACATCTCTGAAGTACATGTTGCTGTGCAAAATCATGCTCAACACGTAGGTGCACGTTAACTTTGGGATATGAGAACTCAAGTCCTTTATCTAGGTTTTTCTGCCGCAGCAGAGATGGCTTGGGCAGGGCGTTTGGCTAGGTACAGAAGCAGCACCTGCTGCCTGGTGGGGCTGGTTGAGGTGGAGTGGGAGGGTTGACAGTAATCGAGAGTACTTTTGCTCGCTGATGTTTCAGAATCGGGGAGACAGATTTTAGAAATCTCTTCCCCAGCACCTCCTCTTTGAGTATTCTCCTCCTCTTACAAATATTCTGTCCAGAGAGTTGCTGAGCACAGGACAGAGGGCCAGGAAATAGCTTACAGACTAGCACCAGCCATGGGGCCACCCAGAATGGGTGTGGATAAAGGAAGAGGTTAGGGAGGGGTTTGAAAAGCTGGCAATGGCAAACGTGACAGATCTTTTTATAAAGAATTCTACAGAATTTATCCACATTCTTTTGGGAATAAATGAGATACTGACTGGGATTCTGTTTGGATCTTAGGAGTGTATAGGGCTTGTGTTTTAAAATGACCTGTTATGCTGGGATTGGATTTGTACTTACCATTTTGCCTGTTGGGTCTTTGGCTTTTGGTAGGTTCATTGTGGCTTTCTTTTTAATGTGGAGTTTTTCTCCTCTTCAGCACTGAGCGCAGAGTGGAGAAAGCCTGGCTTCTGTGGTGTAAGGGGCCTGTGGGGTTAGGGGTGGGGGCTGATTACCTCTGTGGGCAGAGTCTTTTCAGTGGAATTTTGAGAAAAAGAAATTTGCCTATACATACACTTAGAAGCATAACATCCTGGAGCAATTGACCAAGAATGTCTTTTTTTCTAGCCCAGAAGATGTCCAGGCGTTGGTGAGCGGGAAGCTTGCACTCCGGTATGCGGGGCGGCAGGTAGGGACGCCTGGGCTGCAGCTCTGATCTCTGCTCTCTCTCAGGCAGCGTGTTGTCCAGCGTGGTGTGCGGTGACACCATGCTCTTCCGACCTCCGTTCTGCTCTTCATTCTTTTTTACCTCTCTCTTTTCCTTAAGCTCATTCAGTATATTTCCTGTACTGTTAATTCTTGGCTTGAAAAATCAATGTTTGTTGCTCTTATGGGTATCAGTCAGTTTGAGGGACTTACAGAATTCAGAATTGAACTGTAGCATTTTCAGTGAGTTAGGTTGCGCCAGAAAATGTATCTCCTGTGCTCTTGGCTTGCAAAGTTAACATGCACAGAATATGAAGTCTTGGGTTCTCTAAGAGTCTGGAGCCCAGTAAGCTCAGGTGCACGTTTGCTTTAGGGAGATTGGATTGCTTGGTGCAGAAACTAGGTTTTGATGACGCATCAAGTGCTTCTCACATCAGTACCTTTCTACTCATGTCCTGAGTTTTGCGTGTGGCGCAAGAAGAGGCCCTTGGTGGTCGGTAGCCCTGTTTGTGGTGCCTCTTATGCCTGAGTAGGTGAGAGTGACCTGTTGAAAGATGATGACTCAGATGTGCGCACCATCACTTCTTTGTACTTGCTTGCTTATCACTAGTAAAGTAACAGTCATCTTCTAGATTCAACTGCACTTGACTCTGAACAGCAGACACATTGGCTTTCTCACTGTATCTTTGGCAGAATGTCCACAGCAGATGATTTCTTCCTGCTCCACCAGTGGCCCTAATTGGCTTTTCATTAGAAAAAGTTTCAGATTAGCTCCTAGTTTTGACCAAAAGAATACTGGTTTATTACTGTAGTGAAAAACTCACTGTAATATCTAGAACTAGAGTTGAGGAGATGGGCTAGGAGAGATCCGGTGTCCAGAACAAGGTCAGGTAACTAATAATGGTGAAGCCAGACTTTGATCTTGGGTTATCTGGTTCTAAGTTTCAGGCTTTTCTCATTATGACGTTTGTTTTGTCTATAGGACAAATGCTGAAAACAAACTATATTAATGATGAGGTTTGCACCATTTTTAAAGTCTCCTGTATAAGACACACTCTCCTTATTTAAGTGCATGGGCTGGTATAAGAGAAGGTCTTTCTGTCCTTTGCACTTGGATGAGAGATTTCAAGCAGGAGTCAGGCCCATCTCTAGAAAGATGAATGTAGATTTCTCACTGAGTAGAGATCTGATAGCTTGGTCAGGTGCCTTTTATAACCAGGTTAGAAGTTGCCCCTCAGCCGTTGATTATACCTTCGTCACTCTGGGGTTTTAATATTCAGCATAATATGTAGAATTTTGATGCCTCAGCCTTAATGAAAGTAAACTGGCCTGTGCCGTGCACCAAACCCAGCAGAATAAGGCTGGATAAAGCACAGGTGTGATCAGGTCTCAGGGCAGGAAGGCATTTGGGGGGATACGGTGATAGGGAGTCTTTGAGGAGGGGAAAGAAATCACAGTTCCCTGGCCAGCTTCCCTTTTAGCTTGTCCTCTTTGGAGAGTGCTGTATCAAAGTCTGTTTTTTGGAAAACTTTCTATTTCCTAGTGTTTTTAAGTTGCTTCAGATTTCAAAGGGAAACTGGTTGGCACACATTGGTATTTTTCTAGGTTTTCTTCCCAGGCCTCCAAGAAGAACAGTGGTGGGGAAGGTTCTTCTCTGCAGCCAGAAGTTGTGCGGACATAGCATGTTTCTCCCCGCGGCCCCTTGCGTGTTTCTTATGAGACTTGTTGGGATGTGAGTGTGCAGAATAGGTCACTTTCACTATTTTTCTCTTTATTCTTAGACAGAAGCATTAAAATGTGTGGCTCAGGCTAGCAAGAACAGATCACTGGCAGATTTTGAAAAGGTAAGCATGGAATTGAGTTGGTAGGGAGTGGGTGGGGGAGAGAGGTACTTTAAAAAAAAACTTCTTTTTAAAATCTTAAATGATTATAGTTTCACAAGAAGTTGCAAAGATAGTACAGAGTGATTCCATGTACCGTTCACCCAGCTTTCCCCTGTGGTAACATCTTAACTATAGTACAATATCAAAACGAGGAAGTTTAAGCACTTTTGTACAAGGAAACTTTTTGAGTTGTGATACCTCACTTATAAACTGTGCCTTTCAGTGTCAAAAAGTTCTGTCATCCTTCTTTTGCTTGAGTTTTCACAACACACTATTAGCTGCATTTTACACTTGGGGGAGCTGGGATTTAAAGAGGGCCAAGTGACACAGCTGATGGGTATCAGGTGTGATTCCGGGCCTAGTTCTTTTCCCACACAGCATGGTCTTAGGTGTCCCTTCAGTTCCAGAAGTGCCAGCTCTGCTTCTCCTCTGCGGACAGAAGAGAGGCTTTGATGTGCGCGTCTGGGCTGAAGGACACTTCCTCAGGATGGAGCTCTTCGCTCAGTGTTTGCAAAGGTTTGGAACAGGAGAAAAACTTACCTAATCAGTAGGGTGAGACTTGCACTTTTCCGAGCCTCTCTCCTCTTAGTCTGAGTATAATGATCAGCTTAATGGAAACAGACCTAGGTCCAGGAAGAAAAATAGTGTGGACAGAGACTAGATTGTGTGTCTCTGACCGCCCTCTAAGAGTCATCATATTCCTGGAGGTTTCTTGCCAGTTTCATTTCCTTACGTGGCATGATTTGCTTGCTTCCCTTAACACCTTATAGCACAGCTGACATGATATTGAGACCATTACTAAAGGTAAATAAATCACATACACGAATAAATGGTCTAGATCATTTTACCCCAAGGTTTAGGATGTTTGATGAAACACTTCTGTTAGGGATTCCTTAAAAAAAGGGTTTGTGATCAGATATTTGGGAAACACTAGGCCTAAACAAAATTAGAAAGATGCTTTGTTTTCTAGTGACTACAGTGTGGTATTCCTTGTAAAACCCCAAGAGCTAGCTGTGGAATTCAGCATTGCCCACTTATTTAACCTCAGAATTCTTTTTTCCCCCGTGGTGGCCCTATTTGTTCTGTAGAATACAGACTGAGGACTGCTTGTGCAGCTAGCTGGGCCTGTCAGCAGAGCTGCTCTCAGGGCTTACTTGATTTGAGCTGTCCATGTGAACCTTTAGATGGAAAGCCTAGGGTGGCTCCATCTTTCACTTCTTGATGTTCCTTTTCTTCTGCCTTCTGTCGTGGCTGTTTTTTCATCTCCCCCAAATCCTCCAGAACTTCAGTCAGCCATGTAGTTACAAGGGCCAGCAGACTGCTTAGGAAGCTGGGAGTAGCATGGCTTTCAAGTGCTACTCTGTGCCAATCTCGGCTCTTTTGGCAGGCCCTGACAGATTACCGGGCAGAGCTCCGGGATGACCCAATCATCAGCACGCACTTGGCCAAGTTGTATGATAACTTACTGGAACAGAATCTGATCCGAGTCATCGAGCCTTTTTCCCGAGTACAGGTAAGAACCCTCCTGGGGGCTCTCGCCCTTCTCTGGTGGGAGGAGGTTTCTGGCTGGGCATCCTCACTGTAGCCCACCCCCTTCCCACGCCCATCCAAGAGTGTGTGTGGTGGGCAGGAGATTCTCAACAGCTTGGGGTTTTCTTCACAGGGAATGAGAGTTGAGGAGGGGGATGCTGTTGGGTAGAGGCTGGCGAGCTTGTCCCTGCTTGTTTTCAGTGCAGTCTCCTTGCTTTTGTAGTCACCATGCATGTGGTAAACTCTTTGTTCTGGGTGTGTAGGACAGGAGTGTGTTCATTGTAGTGATGAAGGGCAGGCAGTTGGACCAAGCACAGGAGACTCAAGAATGTCTAAAGAGAACCTCGCCCTGTAGAGACATTCGGCAGAATTTCAAGAAACAGCACCACCCCAACTGTAACATTAGAGGCAAAAATGAAACTGTCAGTGTTGGTGTCTTTTTACCTTTCCTTTTAGATCGAACACATATCTAGCCTCATCAAACTCTCCAAGGTAAGGAGTCCTGAGCTTGTCTTGGGGGTAGGGATCGGGAAGGGGGCATGCTGAGGGGCGGCCAGTTAAACCTGCTGGTCCTTGTTGGAAAGCTCCCAAGCTTCTCAGGAGGGACTGGGGACTGTAGCTCAGAGCTGGAGTTGTATTGTTGCTGTTTTATTTTCATTCCATTTGCCCTAAGACCCTTTTTGTACGAGGCTTTTGTGTCAGCGTGATCTCTAACTAGTGGATGCTGGTCCCTTTAATCATGTGCTTTGATTTTAGGCCGAAGTGGAAAGGAAATTATCACAGATGATTCTTGACAAGAAGTTTCATGGTGAGTAACCATCATACAGGCGAGGGGGCTGGTGGTGGTGATGAAATGGTGAAGAGGCATCATGTTCTTGTTTATCTTGAAAGAAGGTGCTCCATTTGTGTCACCTGGTGGTTCCCTGGGATCCTTGTCCCTCTTATCCCTGTGATGAGAGTATATAATAAACATGCACAAATGGAGCAGGAAGATGACTTCTGTTCCCCTCCTTTCTGGAGAAAGTGAGGCAGCTGGGGAGTGGGCTGCTTCCCAAGTGCTTGTGTGTCTAATCCTTTCTTCTACCTGGGTTGCGCTTGTGTCTCCTACAGGGATCTTGGACCAGGGGGAGGGTGTCTTGATTATTTTCGACGAACCCCCAGTAGATAAAACTTACGAAGCTGCTCTGGAAACAATTCAGAACATGAGCAAAGTAGTGGATTCCCTCTACAACAAAGCCAAGAAACTGACATAGGTGAGTGCTGGCTCCGGGACCTGGGCCCGGGCAGCGCTGTCTTCTGCCTGTCGAGACTGAAAGCCTCCTGGTGGCCTGGCGGCTTCCCCGATTGACACTGCTCTGTCTTCTCTTGCAGAGTTGGATCTGTAGCGGTCCTTTGGAGAGTGTGTGTGGCGGGAGAGTGAAACCTTTGGGGAAAATGCTAGGAGATTCTTTTTTCTTTCTGTTCTACTTTTCGCTCGGAAAGTTTTTAAATCCTCATTTGGTGCATCTGTATTCCAGCCGATAGGTGTGCCAGTTTTCATGTAATCTTTACTGGCCCAACTTGGGAGTGGGGAAATTGCTTAAAAAAAAAAAGAAAAAGAAAAAAAAAAGGTTATTCTAAATAAAAGGAAAAAGGCTTACACTACCTAAAGCTGTGCTCTCTGCCTCCTGGGAGAGGGCCGCAAAGCCAGGCGCTCCGCCAGCCACGGGGGCTCCTAACCCACCGCTGGGCGTCACCTCTCCTCTTCAGAATTGGGTGTTTGCCTGACCATCAAAGCAACGACTTTTTATTCTGTTTGTACTGAACCAAAACAAACAACTGTGTATAGACTGCTGTTTTCTTTTTTATTTGAAACGAGGCGTTTCGGTGTTCTTTCCCTTGCCATATGGCCTGTCCACTCACCCTTCCCCTGAACAATGGCTCCAGCAGACTGGCCGAAGGTCCCGCCGCGCCACCGCAGCAGCAGCGCCCGCACGGCTCCGCTCCGACCTGTGAAGGGATGGGGACGAGGCCGGGAGCTCGTGTCCACTGCGGCCACATGGGGAGCAGGGTGGGCCCTCGGGGGCCTGCTGTGCATGTGGCCCTTTTTAACACAGTAAACTAGATTAGACGTCAGTGTTTTAATTGCCTCCCTTCTCTGCTCTTTTCTCCCCTCCTCTCTTTCCCCTCACCCAGGAGACCATCCCATTGTCTCTCTTCTTCCTTCCTCCTTCCCTTCCAGGGGAGTCAGGCTGTCTGAAATCCTTCAGCTTCTCTCCCTGTCCCACTGCTCCTGTCCTGCTGTCAGATGGATTTATTCCTTTTTTAAACAGTGAACATCAGAAATGAGACTGTGGGGTGTGTGGATTTTTCCCCCCTCTCTCTCCCAATTTTTGTTGTTGGGTTTTTGAGCAACCTCATGTCCCCCTCCCAGGGAGCTTCTTTATTTACCTCTTAGAAATGGAACGAATGGGAGGTAGGGCACTGTACTTCAGCATGCTTTGTTTTATGATGAGATTACATAGCAAGGCTTTCGTGCCATCTGGGCAGGTAAGCTTCTGCACCTCTGTCGTGCTCAGCTATCTTTTCTTCTTCTCATTCCTCTTTGTTTTCTCTTTTTTCCTCCTCCTCCTCCTGCCTCCTTCCTGCTGGCCTCCTTTTATCTTTCTCTTCCTTTCTCAGATTATCCTTCCAGGTTTTCGTAATAAATTTATATTTTGTAAAAGGATTTTGTTGTATCAGGTTTAGCATCCTCACTGAATCTGACTGGCTTTTATTTTCCTCTCCAAAATCAGGTTTTTGTTCTCAACATCTTTCCCCATCATGTCCAGTCACTGTTTTGGTTTTGGCACCATCAATATCAAATGTACAAACGGTTCTTGCTAACCAACACCAGGTATATCTGATGTTCAGATGAGTTCCAATAAAAACAATTTTTTTTTCAAAAGGTGTCCTTTCTTGAGTGCTGGAGGGCTTCTGATCAAGTCCAGGCAGTTCTGTGTAGCCCTCTAGACTGGACAAAGCTCTGCTATCTCATTTGCTTCATGGGAGACCTTTAGATCTGGGGTCAAGTGGAGGGCTTTGGGTGAGAAAATTGGTCTGTAAGGTCTGAGATGGGAACTAGGATTCAGTTATCTTTGTTTTTCCAAGGCATCGTGGTCCAGTGAGGACACAGGGCTTGGGCTGTAATATCCTCACAGCCTGTTCCTCACCTGCATGACGAGAATGGTGCTTCCTTGGCAGGTAATTGTGGTGGGAGGTTACATGAAGTCATGGAAGTACAGGTGCCCGAGAGCCCTGGCATCCAGTTGTGGTTTAGTTTTCATTTGGAATCTTCAAAAGTGTTGATTTTCCTGCTGCCCTTCAGACCCCAGGAACAGTCTGTCCTGAGGGGCTCTGGGCTGCTAGGAGGGGAGGGTGGGCTCTAGCCTTTAATGCCACTTGGGGCTGAGTCACTGTTCTGTGTTTCAGTGTTGTGTCTCTGTGTATAGTTTTACTTAAGGAAGAGTTGTGCTTCAGTAAAGGACTTTGATAATCCAGAGGGATCCAGAGCCAGGGCAGCGGGGAGGGGAGGGCAGCCCAGGAGCTCAGTGGGGCAGCAGCCCTTCCTCTGCTGACTTCCTCTAGACCTGCGCTGTCCAGTGTGGCCACGAACCCCACATGGCTGTTAAGCCCTTAAAATGTGGCTATTTCTAACTGTGTTGCCCTGCAAATGTAAACAAACCAGACTTAGAAGAATGTGAAGAGAAAATGAAAAATTGCTTAACTTTTTTATATATGTTGAAATATTTTGAGCATTTATTGGGTTAAATAAAATTTATTATTAAAATTCACCTGTTTCCTTTTACTTTTTTAATGTGGCTGCTTGGAAATATTAAATGACTTATGCGGCTTGTATTTGTGGCTCACGTTAATATTTTTTTTGGACAGCGCTGCTCTAGACCTCGCAGGATTGCTTCCCCTCCCAGGCTTCAGATAAGCTGATTCTAGGCGCAGCCAAGAGGGTGGGGTGGCCCATGGGCTGGCATTTGCTTGGCTCCGTCACTTAGGGACCCTTGCTGGCACCAGCCTTCATGGTGCCAGGGCTTCCTTATGTGTTAATGAGATACTGGTGGTGTTGGGAGTGGCTGGGGCGGGTGGCTGTGGAGCCCCGCTGCAGGTGAGAGTTATGTAATCTGCACTGCCCAGAAGGGCCGCTAGATGCTGCTCTGTGATGCCTGAGAGAACAAAGCACGACTTCCTCAGGAGCCAGGGCTCAGCCCTGCTTTATTTGGAGCCCTTTCTGGGAGCTGGCTGGCAGGGATCTTGACCTCCCTTCCTGAGAGTGGTATGGGAAGGGGGCATGCAGAGGACGGCGGCTCTCCGTGGACATCCCAGCCCAGCAGCGCATGTGACCAGCAGGCTGGTCCTTCCGGCAGCTAGAGATAGGCTATAGGATAAAGAGGCTGATTGATGGGGGTGGGACTTGGAGAGCTTCCCTGCAGTTCTGTGGTGAAGACTGGGAAGAAAACAGCTGTGCCTCATTCAGCTGGGTCTGCCTTCTGGGCCCTTGATTCTGCCATTTTTGGCAGATGGTTGCCCTTCCTTTCTTCGCTGTTGGAGCAGTGATGGGAGCTCGAGGCTGGTGGTGGTGGTGGGGTTGAGTGAGCGGAGGAGTGGTGTGGTGCCTTGAAACAAGCCGAGCAGTCACGGCACAGGGGACAGGGGTCCAAACCGCCCCCCTCCTCAATCACGACAGCCAGTGTGCTGGCAGTGCCATGCCATTCATGCTCCTCTGCATGTGACTTGGCCTCTGACATGGGTGAGGACGTTAGGGTAGTTCTGCCAAGAGCTCTTTCTGAAGGTGCTAGGAAAGGGCGGCCGGACAGAGGCAAGAGGGGGACACGAGAGTGTGGCCAGGCTGGAAAAGGCCCAGGCCAATGCAAGCTTCCATGGGTTGTGAAATGGGGTGGGGTGAAGTGTAGGTTGGTACTGCTGCCATGAACTAGGATAGTTAGAACTGAAATTTGTAGGTACAGGTAACAGGGTGGGTCCAGATCGTTCTAAGGGGTGTCTTCCAGGCTCAGAAATCCAAGCATATTTTGGAAAGTGGAAAGCATTTAACCTCTGTTCAACACCAGAATCTGAAGGGGAACTTGAGACACAGGAAAGGTAATGTGGACATGGGCCTCCACTAGAGGCAGGATGAAAAAAGTTTGGGGTTCAGCTTTGCCTTAGGAAGAGAGTCACTGGGCCAGCGGACCTGGAGGTGATTAATTCTTGGCACTTATAGTAAACTATAAAGAAGGAGGGCTGAGGACAGCTCCATTTGAATAGCAGGTTGGGGTTGTAGACCGAGGAGCCTCCAGAGGAAGGGGCACATTGAGCTAAGAGTGTGCCTTCATCTTCTAAGTTAGGATGGAAGCTGCTGTGGATGTTTCTGAAGGGTCCTAGAAGAAATAGCCTTCTGGGTACAGAGCAGTGTGTTTTCCCAAGGTCCCCAAAGCTTTCAGTTGACACTGTTGACAGAGAAATCTCTGGATTAGTACATTCGCAAATTCTAGTACTTTCTGATGATCGTAGCATTGTTTTGAATGATGCCAGATTTCTGTTCTGCTTAGGGCAGTAGGCAGAGCTGGCACAGGTTCTGTGCTGGTGTGGTTGGAGTCAGGATTGGGTCTTCTCTGGATTGCCACTTCCTCATC
The DNA here is from genome assembly GCF_048773025.1 of Camelus bactrianus. NCBI lineage: Eukaryota > Metazoa > Chordata > Mammalia > Artiodactyla > Camelidae > Camelus > Camelus bactrianus. Next base: position 36,822,562 of record NC_133554.1, on the reverse strand, counting down.
ACTGGTTCCAGAGGTGGTAATTTGGATTGATAAAGATTAAGGTTCCTGTTTCACAGGTTTGTGGTCAAATTTGAGTCTATCTCCAGAACCAAACTAAAAGAATAACAAATGAATGGCCTTTGTGAACGATCTGGATTCTTGTTCTTATGAGAGGAACAATTATTGACTTTTACTCGGAACTTAGTAATTTTACTGGTACCAAGTCTTCAAATTTATACACACTTGGCATGAAGAACATTTAAATCAACAGATCAGAGGCTGGTTGGAGGAGCAGTTGCCTGAGTTTTATAACAGATAAGAGGGCAAGTGGAAATTTCGAGGTCACAATTGTGATGGGCTCAGTTTTGGCCCATCTCTGGGGCAGCGACCGAGCCAGGAGCCTCAGGGCCCTGTCCCTGGTGTGGTGTGGGAAAGTGGCTCTTTGTGGACCGGCCTAGAACTGCCTACGCCTCTGGCCTAGATTTCTGAGACCTACCCGGGCCGTGGGCATTCCTGGAATGGGGCAACGGAGGTCCCGCGGGGAAAGGCCCTCAAACTGATGGGACAGCGCCTTCGGGATGCGCGTGGCCCTCAGACGGCCTCAGCAAAGGCTTCGCCTCTCATCTTTCCCAGGGGACGAGGATGTTAAACTGAAGGAGGCTGCTCAGGCCCCGGCCTCAATGGATGGCTTCTTGGGTGGCAGCCTCAGCCCGGGCGGGCCGCGCGTCGCCAGGGCGGGTACGCGCCTGAGAGCGCCCCCGCGGCCTGCAGCTGCGGGCGCCGCGGCGGGAACAAAGGCAGCACGTGTCTGGGCGGGGCGGCAGGCGGGGTCGGCCCTCGGCCCCGCCCTGCCCCGCGCTCCCTACCGGCCCTAGCTCGGCTGCGCTGTGCGCCCGCGACTCTCACGCGGCCGGACTGCTGCTGGCGCGGCGGCGCCGAGCGGGCTGCGAGCAGTGCGGGAGGGGGCGGCTCCGCGGGGCGGGGCGGGGCGGGGCGGTGCCGCGAGCGCGCGCCGCCCGAGTTCGGGTCCTGGATGGGGCGCGGCGAGTAGAGGCGCCTCGGGCTCGCGGCCCCGTCGCTGTCCGCACCGCGCACGGCTCGCACTGAGCATCGCGGCGGCCCCGGCTTCCCCGCGAGACCAGGCCCGGCAGAGCCAGCTGGTGGCCTGCGCGCGCGCCCGAGAGGGAGGCCGCTGAGGTGCGCGCCGGCGCGGGCGCGGCGGCGGCGAAGGCGGCCGAGCGGGGGGCGGGGCCGCGGCGCCTGCAGAACCTTGGACAGAAGCTCCGGAGTCGCCGCCGCCGCTGCCGAGCGCGAGCCCCGCCGAGCCCCGCCGAGCCCCGCCGAGCGCCGGGACCGCGGCGCCGAGCCGCGGCGCGCATTGCGGAGGGCGCGGAGCGCCAGAGCCGCCTACCCGGTAAGCTTGCGCCTCGGGCCGCCCGCCGCCCCCGGGGAGCCCGACCGGGGTCGCGACCGCGCGCTGTGTCTAGGCGGGGTCCCCGGCCGCCCCTGCCGGCGCCGCGATCCCCGTGCTGTCAGCTGGACCGCGGCGGGCACGGTGCCGCAGTGGAGCGGCCGGGCTGCGGCGCGGGGGCGCGGGCGGGGCCGTGTCGACTGGGGAAGGGCACGGTCGGGGGCCAGGTCCGCGGGGCCGCCGAGGCCAGGGCGGAGGAGCGGGGCGCGGGCCCCGCCTGGTGCTGAGAACCATCTTGTTTTCCACACAGATCCAAAGCGGCGGCACGCGACCCCGGGAGCGCCCCCGCCTCCCCCCCGGGCCGCCGCGGGCTCGCTGAGCGGTTTCTTCCCTCCGGCCGGCAGGCTGGGCGCGCAGGGGCGCGGGCCCCCGCCCGGCGCGCAGCGGCACCATGGGCACGGTGCTGTCCCTGTCCCCCAGCTACCGGAAGGCCACGCTGTTTGAGGATGGCGCGGCCACGGTGGGCCACTACACGGCCGTGCAGAACAGCAAGAACGCCAAGGACAAGAACCTGAAGCGGCACTCCATCATCTCCGTGCTGCCTTGGAAGAGGATCGTGGCCGTGTCGGCCAAGAAGAAGAACTCCAAGAAGGTGCAGCCCAACAGCAGCTACCAGAACAACATCACGCACCTCAACAATGAGAACCTGAAGAAGTCGCTGTCGTGCGCCAACCTGTCCACGTTCGCCCAGCCTCCACCGGCCCAGCCGCCCGCCCCCCCTGCCAGCCAGCTCTCGGGCTCCCAGACCGGGGTCTCCTCCTCCGTCAAGAAGGCCCCGCACCCTGCCGTCAGCTCCGCCGGGACGCCCAAACGGGTCATCGTCCAGGCGTCAACCAGCGAGCTGCTGCGCTGCCTGGGAGAGTTTCTCTGTCGCCGGTGCTACCGCCTGAAGCACCTGTCCCCCACGGACCCTGTGCTCTGGCTGCGCAGCGTGGACCGCTCGCTGCTCCTGCAGGGCTGGCAGGACCAGGGCTTCATCACGCCGGCCAACGTGGTCTTCCTCTACATGCTCTGCAGGGATGTCATCTCCTCCGAGGTGGGCTCCGACCACGAGCTCCAGGCCGTCCTGCTGACCTGCCTGTACCTCTCCTACTCCTACATGGGCAACGAGATCTCCTATCCGCTCAAGCCCTTCCTGGTGGAGAGCTGCAAGGAGGCCTTTTGGGACCGCTGCCTCTCCGTCATCAACCTCATGAGCTCCAAGATGCTGCAGATCAACGCCGACCCCCACTACTTCACACAGGTGTTCTCCGACCTGAAGAACGAGAGTGGCCAGGAGGACAAGAAGCGGCTCCTCCTTGGGCTGGATCGGTGAGCCCACTAGCCTGAGTCATGGCTCAAGGATTCAATTCATTTTTAAAAATTTATTATTAAATCAGATTTTGTGTACAGTATGTGTCTAGCAAAGCCACCGAGGGCCTCTCCCTTCCCACCTTCTTTCCTTGGGGTTTTCTCCAGCCCTGCCAAGAACTCTGGGCTCTTCTGAACTCCCGAACCTGTGCAAAACCCAGAAGATGTATTCAGAACCACCACGGCCCCTGACCTCCCACTTTAGGGAATTCAAAGGACTGACCTGCCTCTGCCGCCTGTGCCCTTGCTGGACCAAGGCAGGCGAGACTGCCCACTGCTCCCTTTGTGGGAGCTGGCGAGGGGTCTCTGGCCAGGCAGCTTGGGGAGGAAGTAGAGTTTCTAGTTGGAGGCTCTTTCCTGGCTCCCGTTTTGGGCCGTCTGTTCTCCCAGAGGCTCCTGGAGCCGGCCCCCCTGACTGAGCCGCACGTGGGATTGTGAGGCAAGTTGCCCGCGGCCCTGGGACAGCCTCTTCAATCAAGGAGAAGTCGGCCTGGTGCAAAGACGGTGTCCTGTTGTTTTGACCATGCACGACCCTGGTTTGCTCTTTTTTCTGTTTTAGGGAGAAGGGCTTTCCTTTAGTGGAGACACGGAAGTGGAGACGTGGAACTTGCTCCCCTTCCCCCCTTGTCCTCTGTTCCCGGCCGTGTTGGTACTGTTGGTTAATGAGCTGGTTTGACTCATTAAGTTCTTTCATTTTGGGTCCCAGCTAAAGCAGTGGGGTGAAGCTGGGGACAGCTCCTTTCCTGGGTGAATTTTTCATTTGAATCATGCAGCTTAGTCACCCTGTGGGGAAGGCCCAGGCAGCTGCAGGTGCCCATTGTCAACAGCCTGCCTTCTGGGCAGGTGGGGTGGCCATGCCTGGGACCAAGCCAGAGCCCACCTAAGGGCTAAGGCTTCTTGCTGGTGCACATGACATCTGTCCTGCAGAGCTGCAGGACCGGGAGGGGGTGATGTCAGGGATCAGGATGATGTGGTAATGATGTCCCCCGGCTCTCACCCCTTGATTTAAGCTGTTTCCAAACAGTTCAGTTTCTTCTGAAGACGAAGCCTTGCCCTGCAAGGCCCAGTGAGACAGCTGCATCTTGGAGACAATTACAAGACGGGAGTAGAACTCCTGATCGCCTGCTGATTCTACAACTGATCATTTGCAGCTGCTGGTTTTGGTTACCACCTGACCCTAGTGGCTGTAAAAACACATGATGTGTACTTAATCAATTTTCTTTCTAATTCTCCCAGATTGGTGGCTTGGGACTGGGGAGAGGACCAAGAGAAGGGAGCAAGTCTTCCTCCATGGCCCATCCCTCCAGCTTTGGGGAACAAAGACTGATGCGAAGACGCTACAGAATTCTCTCTTCCAATCCCAGTCCCCCAGAGGGTGCTGGAATGGGGGCTGGGGGGAGGCAGAGGGCCTGTTTACATAGGATTAGCTTCCAGGTGGCTGCCCATTTCAGCGCAAGCACTACTGAAATTCACATAAAAAGAGAAAGCTGTGAAATTGAGGCCGGGGTTTAAGAGGCCCAGAGCCGAGCCCGCCCGCCGGCCCGTGTTCTCCCGAGGAAGTGGGCCTGCCCAATTGGGAGAGCATTTGCCCCAGCTACACCCGGAGGCCCACGCTGAGCCATTCCCGGGGCCGCCAGATTACCTGACCTGCCGCGGGGCTGGAAGCAACCCGCGGCTGCTGGCACAGACCTCGCCGCAGCACCTCTTCTCCGCTGGAGTTGTCACACAGCCTGTCTTTTCAGATCCTGCTGCCATGTGTGACCCGAGGTAGGAGGCCCGTGGGGGCAGCGGGCGCTGGTGGCTCGGAATTGGGAGGTTCGGGTGCCAAGTCTCAAGAGCAGGGGTGCGCGTCTGTAGCCGCTCGTTCGGCGGGCCGAACTTGGCCTGAAACTGCGGGAAGTTGCATCCGCGGGATTCCAGTTTCGTGTGTTTCCTTCTCTCTCTCCATATTTATTTTTTTATTTTTGGAGGAGGTGCAAATTTCAGGAGTGGTTGGGGACTAAGGAAAAAACTCTAGTTCCATCAGTGTGAAACCTGGCGGGGTCTCCTCCCTCCCTTGCGCTGGTCATCAGTATTGTGTAAAGGAACTGATAAAATACTTGAGTGTGCAAGCAATGAACCCATTTGACATGCTGCTATGAAGACTACTTTTAGAACAACAATAAAAAAAAAAAAGGAAAAAAACTAACCTAAAAAAAAAACCCTTTATTCTTTAATTGTTGCTTTTACAGTGATATTGTGCATGCAAACCAGGAACATTTTGTGTCTTAAGAAAAAATAATCTTAGAACAGATGGCTGTGAAAATTACACCCGTGCACAGAACAAGTCACAGGAATAATAGTTCAGGATTTGGTTTTTCTCTATTCCTTGTAAACCTGAAGGGTTGATATATTCTTTCCATGCAGTTATTAGAACTTAGTTTTGTTCCGACAGTTGTTAAACTTGCAATGAAAAGAAAATGTGCCATTTTTTTTCCACTCGGAATTATTCATAGCTGTATATTTGAAACTGCTAATTACACACGTGCGATGTATGTTGGTTTTTTAGTGCAATTTCTTTTGTAGCTATTCTTTGACCAAACTGTGGGTATTGTTAATATTAATTTATATTTGTCTCCTTTTGTACGTATGCGTAGCGTGTTTGTAAGTATGTGTGGTTTATAATCTGACAAGGTCACGAAGCTCAGTTTGGCTGTAATTTAATTCCCCTTCCCTTATTTTTATTTATTTTTGTACTGTGCTGATTAAATAAAATGCACTGACCATCCATTACATAGACCTCTTTTGTGGGCACATCACTGACAAGCAGGCTGGGGGCCCTTTTTGTAAATGGTTCCTGCACTCAGAACGTAATTGGATTGCACTATGGGGGAGGGGAGCGTGGGAGGAGGGCAGTGTTGGGGAGAGGGCTTAACGAGCGCGTTCACGTTAAGGTGATTAAGAAAGAAACACAGGTTAAGTCAACTCTGGTTTAGCGGTGGGGCGGGGGCAGTTCCTCCCCAAAGGCTTCCGAGGCTTGGCCGGGCTGGGACCTCCGGCCAGGGAGGATCAGGCCCGAGGCGTGTGCTGGTGCAGGGGTCCTGCAGGGCACTGGCTTGGCTCTAAGGCTGCTGCCCTGAGCGTCGTGGGCCTGGCTCTGCTCCCAGCCCACTGCCCGGAGGCCCCCAGGCTGGCAGGAGTGGGCTCAGGGCGTGTGGCTCAGCCCTGCCAGTTTAGTTCTGTGCAGTGTTCCAAATGAGAGAACTCCAGCCCCGGGGCTCCCAGATTAGCAGCCACCCCAGCCCGTCATTGTGGCAAGCGCGAGGCCCTCTACTGGTTGTATTGCCAGTGGTCTGTGCCCATTCCTGCCACCAGCCTGGGCCTCAGGGACCAGGTGTTTTGAACTCAGCCCTCCCCAGGCCTTGAGTCCCATTGGCTGGAGCTGCCCCTGGGCCCCGGGGAGGCGGTGCACCTTGGAAGCTGTCAGCTTTGTGCTCAGGGCCACTCGCCTTCCTCAGGGCACCCTGTTTGCGTCAGAAGCCATCACTGCACCCGCCAGTGACCGCTGACTGGGTGGCATCGTCTGGTCTCCAGGCCCTTGGGTGATGGGGATGCCCTGTCCCTTGACCCTCCTCCCCCACCTAAGGAGTCCTGATCTCTGGCTCTGCCGGCTCCGGGAGAGGCTGACCAGCCACGGTTCGCTCAGACCTCTCTCCGAGCTGCAGCCATGGGGGTCCGAGCGTTGCCTTTACTATACAGGTGCTTTAATTTCAGTTAATGTGAAAGCAGTGAACTTCCATTCTAGTGCGCAGGCCTCAAGGTGGTGGAAGAAAGGGTCTGGATTTAAGTCTACTGCCTGTCCCCTCTTCCCACTCCTCACAGCTTTTCTTGTATTTAATATTTTTGTTCAAAAACCTCAGGTAAATTATCCTCCATTTTTACCTTATTTGTGCTTAATGTTCCCTTCCCTCCTCTGGGAGAGCAGCTGACTTTATACAAGTCAAAATTTCACAATTTTCGATATAGTGTTCAATTCAATAAGCAGAACACCTTTAAAAATAAGATTCAATGCTTTATTGCTCTTGATGGTAAATCAAAATATGCTTTAGAAATAAAGTTAATTTAATGGAAAATAGGAATATACGCACCAAACCATAAAACTGCATTTAATTAAATCAAGAGAAACACTTCATTGCGTACAATCACCACGTCCTCCTGCGCTCCTCTCGCACTGTGATCACACCTGCGGTTCCCTCTTCAGTTGCCACACACTGGTACTTCTTTTAGGACATCATGAAAAAGTGCTTGTCGGCCGGCTGGCAGTGCCCTGGCCCTCAGCCGGGAGGCGCTGGGCTCAGGGACCAGAGGCAACACCGAAAAGGGGAGGGGGGGAGGCAGGACTCCAGACCTCCCTCCTCTCCTGCCTCTGAAAGGCACTCATTTGGCATGTTCAGTTTTGGTGTGTCTAGGACATACATTTGCGTGTATCTAGTAAAGCAACAAGTTTGGGGAGGTAAGTGGAAAGGAGAGGTGGCGTTCCAGTTAAGGTGGTTCGACTAGTGTCCGGGCGACTGGCAAAACTATGGGTGTTGCTGAACTGGGGTGGGGGCACCTCTGCCCTGTGCAGGCAGCTGACCAGGCCTCGCGAACGAGAATGGGTTTCTAAGGCCAGGACTCGGCTGCGAACTGTACGGGGTGCAAATGTGCTCGAGCCCTGGGAGCAGGGGTGGGGCAGCCGTGAGGCCAGGCTGCTGGGACCACCTGGGGGCCGGCCAGGGGGCCGCGGCAGGCACCGGGTGAGGCACCAGCGGCAGCACTCAGGCACTTGGGATGTGTTGCGAGGTCGGGGTGGCAGGGGGCAGGCGGGGTGGGCCGCGTCTGTGGCAGAAAGTGAGGAAAACGTCAGCACGCCCCTCTTTCGCACCCTGCCTGGCTCCTCCTGGGGCCTGGGCTCGTCCTCAGCCCCCTCACCACACAGGGTGTCTGAGTGTAATGGCTCCCGGCTGGGAGGCCCCGGATGCCCTGAGGTGTGCGGCCTGCTGCTCAGCCGAGGCCGGGAGGAGGGCGGGCTGAGGATGGTGTCCGGGGCACACGTGCTGTGACCGGGCGGGGGCCGGCAAGGCCCAGCGCGCTCCATGTGCCTGGCGGCCTGGGCCCCGGCTGCGGGGTCGGGGGTTTCTGTGCAGGGCCGGGGTGGGCATCCTGGCCTGGCCTGCAGTGCCAGGGCCCCTCGCTCTGTTTTCTGTTGCTCCACTGCCCCAAATTCCTGTGTACTCCTCCCCTTCTGCCCCAGTCCTACTTTTCCAAATATGTATGAGGCCGAGGTGTTGGAAGGGGAAAACTTGCAAGCCCCCCAAGTGCTCCCCAGCCCCCCGATGCCATCTTCTTGTTAGTGTTCCTGACACCAGTGTGGGCACAGCGGACGTGGTGTCTGACTGACCACCCTGCAAACTGTAAATGTAAGTGTAAGACAAGTGTGGGCCCAGGCTGTGCGGTTCAGTAAGATGATCCCTGGAGGGGGTGGCCGGGGGGTGGGGGTGGGGGCAGGCACCGGGCAGGGCAGACTGCTGGTGGGTGCGGTGGTTTTGCTGACCAGAGGCTCCTGGGCTGAGAGGCTGGCTCTACAGGTGAACCCGCTCACCTGGTGGCTTTGGTGGCTGCTGGGGGGGAGGGGGTCCTCAAGGAGCTCTGAGAAGCTCCCTGAACCAGGGCACAGGGCCTGCCATCACCCTGCGGAGGAGGGTGACCGCTTGGGCCCAGGGAGGGAGCAGGACTACCTCCTCAGCTCATCTCCCCTAACCCGGGGCACATCTTTGGTTGGAAACTGCATCCGGGCTCCCCAACCCTCCCCTCGTGGGGCCAGCCGCGGTCACCGGGTCGGCTGGGGAGGCTGACCTGACCTGGCCATCGCGGCAGCCTTCGCTGACGGGAGGCGCCTCTGAGAGGAGCTGGGGTCTGGGGGTCTCCGGGGGCCAGGCAGGGCACAGGGGTCTTTGGTTTGTTTTCTTGAGGGGGCTGTGGATGGTCAGGACAGAGGAAGATGGAGAACAAAGGCAGAAAGCCAGGGGGAGGTGGGGAAAGACCTCCGAGAGGAGCCGCGTAAGAGGCAGGGGCCCCTCCCAGCACGACCCTGGTGAGCGAGTGGGCTTCTGGCGGTGACAGTGCCGGGTGCCGGGTGCCGGGTGCCGGGCTGGGCGGCCCCCGCTCCACGGAGCATCAGTTGCCGGGCACGCTGAGGATGAAGCCCGAGCGGTTCTTGGTGAAGTCGGGCTGTGGCTGGTTGAGCCGCGTCTCCACGGAGACGGTGCACTTCTTGCCGTGCAGGCTGCACTGCACGGGGTTGGTGACGTTGACTTGAAGGTGGCGCTTCTCACTGGAAGAACCAAAAAGAAGACAGGTGGTTAGCAGGCGGTCTGGGTCTGGGAGTCTCCCTGGCAGCCCCCGGGCCTCATGCGTGCCCCTGGGGTCGGGGCACAGAGGGTGAGGCCAGGAGAGAGGGTGCTGGCCTGCAGCCCTGAACCAGAGCCGTCAGGGAGCGAGGGGTCGAGGTTCAGGCGCTGCCTGGCTCCAGAGAGCCTGATACGTGGGGCAGGACAGAGGAGGGAGCCTTGGTGGAGCCACGGCCACCACGCCACTGGCCTGCGGCCGAGGACTGAGCCACTGGGCTTTAAACGTCAGTGGGGGGATATCACGAGGGGCTGGGGCTCTGATCCTATCATCGGTTACGTCTGATGGCAGCAGGGCGCCCTGGGGGTGCTGTGTCCAGGGATAAATGAGACTCTTCAATACATGGTCCTGACAAGAGAAATGTCTTCTGTGAGTCCCGGCTCTGCCCTGCCTGTCACCGGTCCAGCTGTTAGAACCAGGCTGTCCTCTCACGCTGGGCAGCTCTGCGGCCGGGAAGGCAGGAGGGAGTCAGTGAAGCTTCTACCTGTGTGTCCTGGGGTCACGAGGCCCTGGTGGCCCCGTGGAGGCTCAGCTGAGCCTCTCTCTCTTGGGGGGGGGGATCCACCTGCTGGCTAGGTCCGAGGGGGCCCGGAATGTGGCTAGAGAGGCCCGCGCACCCGCCGAGTGGGAGCAGGACCCGTCCTCCGGCACCTCGCTGTGCACTGATGTGCTTCAGATGCTGCTTATTTCAGAGCCAAGAAATGTGTTGGGATAGGCCGGCCCCTCGCGTCCCCTCGCACCAGCCGGCACAGCCCCGTGCTGCACCTCGTGCCTCGTCAGCTTTCTCTGTGCTGGGAGGTGGGAGGAGAAGGGCCTGCTGGCCGGGAGCTTCATCGCGGGCTGGGCCTGCTCCCCCTGCCGGGACCCACTTCGTTTCCCCTAGGGTGTGCCGAGTGTGGTCAGGCTGGGCTCTCTGGATGCTGTTGCTCTTGGCGTTGGACAGGGGAGGCCAAGGGTCCGACTGCAGGGGACGCCAGGCTGAGGCCAGCCCAACTGTGCTTTCGCCCAGCCTGGCCCATGGCCCTGGGAGCCCCCCTCACTCAGACCCCTTTGCTGCAGGTGGTGCTGGAAGGGGGCCTGCGGACAGTGGGGTCTCGGCCTCCCTGTCCCGGAACCCCATGGCTTTGCTGGAGCGTCTGGCCCTGGTGCCTGGTGGGCAGCGATGGAGGTGCTCTTAGGGGCCTTTCTCATGGCTGGTGTCTACCTGCTTCCTTGTTAAACACACTACAGAGGTAGAAAATGCACACAGGAAGAGACCCATGGTTATCACTATGGGCACTAGGTATCTGATGCTTAATGTCTTGTCAGCTGCAGCTAAAACCTTGGCTTAGACGGCTATTTTTAACCAGACTTGGATATAAAAATAGCAGAGCCCACTGGAGGCAGTGACTCGGGTACCTCTCCATTCCCCCGGGAGCCAGGATGCCATGCGGGGAGACGCTTGGCCTGTGGTCTGGGTGGGGGGGCCCTGTGACCCTCGTCCTGGCTCCACTGCCAGCCTGGAGCGAGCCGCGCCCTGGCGCTGCAGCCCCGCTCGCAGGTGGAGGTGCGCGGCCGAGCCCTCAGCGGCCCTGCCCTGGTTCCCTGCCTGTCTCCGTGGGGCTGCTGTGGGGTTGGGGCAGCAGAGGGGGCTGAGTGGCTCTCTGGTCTGAAACGCCAGGCAGCTAAGCAGTGCCGGCTGGGGCCGGCCACACCGCCACTGACGGCAGCAAAGGAAGACGGCGTGGATTGAGTCTGCTTCCTCCACACGTCAGACAGTTACCACATGACCCAGCAATTCCGCTCCTGGAGATACACCCCAAAGAGGTGAAGACAGGTGTTTCACACAAAAACTTAGGGAGGTTTACAGCAGCATTATTTACAATAAGGAAAAGGTAGAAGCAGCCCAAATATCTAACTGATGAATGGACAAAATGCGGTCTATCCACCCAATGAAATATTATTCAGCCATAAAAAGGAATGAAGTAATGATACCTGCCACTACATGGCTGAACCTTGAAAACATGCTAACTGAGAGAAGCTGGACACAAAAGTCACGTATTGCATAATTCCACGTACACGAAACATCCAGAACAGGCAAATCCACGGAGACAGGAAACATATTAGAGGAGTGGGGATGTTTCCTTTTGGGGTGAAAATATTCTGGAGCTAGAGAGTCGTGATGATCGTAGCACTGAGAACGTGCTAAATGTGACTAATTGTACATTTTAAGTTATGGGTGTTTTACCACAATTTTTTAAAAAGGGGGTTGATCTAAAGGAAAAATAAGAACTTGCCCATAAACCATGTTATCGCTCCCCATTTCAAGTTTAATCCAAGACGGTTTTAAGCCCAGCCAGGGGTTTCTGGAGACAGAGCAGGCAGGGCCCTAGCGGCAGACAGGGAGGGGACACGCCATCTCCTGCTGGAGCTGCAGCACATGGGAATCTTTATAGAACCAGAGCACCCTCCTTAGTTTTTAAAGAAAAGAAAGATTTTATAGCTGCCGATGACAGCTGCTGATGGAGGCTGGTTGGCTGTGAGGGGGAGGGGCTTTCCACCCCATCTTCTGTTACAGGATTTAATGGCTCAGCAAACTGGAATTCGGGGACTTTCATCTTGTTTCATCTGTTCCAAACTATCACTGCAGGCAAATGGCCTTGATCAACTTGCTTTCCTTCCGTTTCCTCCAGCCCTCTGCTCATGACAGAAATCCATGGGTCAGTGCAAGACCGGCTGGGCTGGAATGTCCATGCGGCCGTGCATTTAAAAGCCCTGCACAAAGTGGGGCAGCATAAGTCTCTCCAGGGGCTCAATCAGCCAGGAACATGTCCCCTCCTGTCCAGACCCCTTGTCAGCTGGGAGCAGGAGGCTCTCGGCCTCTGGTCTGCCCTAAGCAGCCCAGGACGTGAGCCACCTTCTCTTCTCGATGGCGTTGCCTCCTGGAGTTCTAATATGTGCACTTGACAGGGAGCTGGGATGGAAGCGAGGTCAAGTGCAGCAGCCCAGTGACCCGACCGCTAGGGGCGTGGCCAGGGGTTCCAGATTCAGGGAGGCTAATGCAGCGTTCTCTGTGTTTGGTCACAGGATGTGGTAAGGGGAAGCTCGCCTTGCACCAAACACGGGCAGGTGGTACACAGATGCTTTTCAAAGTGGTGACCCATGCATGTATCAAGTGTTTCACGATAAACCCGAGAGTCATCAGGACAGGCCACTTTCCACCAGATGCTGCCGGGACACAAGTGCCCAGTCTCCCACTCTCCCCGAGGACGACAGCCGTGGCCGGGGTTCATGTCTGAGCCGCTCAGGGTTTCACTTCCGTCAAGGAGGAGGCCCCTCTGCTCATATCAAACCACAGAGGGCAGCTCTTGCAAAATCCTGCTTTAGGAAATGCTACTTCTGTTTCTGTCAGGGTCGAATGGTCACTTGGACCACAGTTGCTTCTAGAATGAGTCTGAGAGCCCAGCGCGCATGCGGTCCTAGTGGGCTGTCACCTGCACTGGCTTCCTGAGTCCTTTCTGGGTTTGTAGCTGGTGAGGGATGATGGCAACACCATTTCTACTGAGAAAAGAAAACTTCTCTGGTCACTAGATGGTTCTAGGCAGGCAGCACGGTCCTGAGGCCCCAGTGCAGCCTGGTGGGTGCCTCCAGGACCACGTCACCCAACTGATCGGGCTCCCTGTCCAGTGGGGCATAACCTGTGCTGACCTGACCTGTGTTCCCCTCCCGCAGGGACACCCTCCCCCATGGCTCCCTTCCCCCCACCCCTTCCCTTGGCAGGCGTCTGCGAGCGCCTCTGATGGGCTGGGCTCTGCCTAGAAAAGGGAACACAAAACGAGGGGTCCCCAACCTCAAGGCACCCGTTCTTCTCAGGAGTAGGGGCTCATGTTAACCCCCTGCCACAAGCCCAGGGGGCCACCTGAGCAGGGGTGGCTGGCCTGGGCTTCTGGAGGGGGTGACGTCAGACAGACACCCCAGGAAGCAGCAGGAATCCCGCAGGAGCGTGCTTCTGTCTCCTTACTCCCTAAATCCAGGTTTACCTTCGGTCCTTTCCACTTTAACCGTTCTCTCTCAGTGTGTCACCTATGCTGTGGCTTCAGTGACAGACAATTACCCAGTCAGTGTCCCCTATCCCAGCAAGAGGTCCCAGGATTTGCAGCCACTGGCGGGACAGATTCCACCGAATGTTCTATAGCGGCTGAGTCTTCCTGTGCCCAACCCTGAGCTCATCCTCTTCCCTCCTCCTGTCGGGTGTCCTCATCCACCTGTCCCAGAGGCTGGGAGGCCGGGGTCAGCCTGGTTCCCGCCTCGGCCCACAGCAGGTCACCAGGTTGTATTGATTTCATTTTCTTGGTCTCTCTCTGCTGCCACCGCCACCACCCCTTTTCCTGGAAATGGATGTAGCTCCTTAACTGTCTCCTCTGTCTTCCCTTTGCCCTGCACCCCGCTTCACACGCGTCCTCCACATTGTCATCAGAGAGATATTTAAAGGCACAAAAAAGATCTTGTCATTCCTCAGAGCTTTCCAGAACTGCCCGCCTCCCACCCCCACCCCCAGGCTGAGCTGGGTGTTCATCTGTGTCCCCCGTGCTCTCGGAGCTCTGAGCAGGCAACCATGCTGGGCTGTTTCCAACAGCGTGATTGGAGCTGACAAGCTTTCCTGACTGCTTACAAGTGTCTATGATGTGAATCAGATTCCCCAGAAAGAACACTTAAAATTTAAGTGGAGGCTGCAGGAAAGGAAGGGTAACCTCCAGGAGTCAGGAGGGGATGTGAGGCCAGCGTGAGAGGGAAGGGCCAGCGGATGCCAAGCCCAGGGCGTGCTGGCCTGAGCAGGAGTCACGCCGGGCCACCGGCAAGGGAACCGGGACTGAGGTCCTGCAGGAGGCTGCCGTCCGGCCTGGCAGAGAGGCCAGGAACCACTGCGTGGAAAGGTGCACACACAGAGCTTTTTTTTTTTTTTTTAACTGAAAAGAAAACCTCAAGCTTTCTTCTCTTGACTTCTTGAAAAGCAAATCCACTGCAGGTCACTAATGGCAAAGCAAACCTTAAGAACAGCCAGAGACAAAAGAGACATTCCTTGCAAAGGAAGAGTAGGCTTTCTCATCAAATATGAGGAAATAACGATCACACAGACTCATCAAAGGCTTTAAGGAAAATAACCGTTAACCTAGACTTCTCTCCCAGACCAATCCCCGGAGCACGAAGGTGAAAGGCAGACTTTCTCAGACGACAAGGGTGAGCCCCGGGGCGTCAGGCAGGCTCAGCTCTCGGGCAAAGAATTTAAGGACCCATCGTCAGAAAGACACTGAATCCAGAGGAGGAGAGTGGCGTGGGAGACGCACAGAGAACAGACAACTAGGCAGACATGCAGGTCAATCTAAGTGAGCCTTTGCTGCAAACACAGCAATGACTGAGATGACTCACTCGAACTAAAATCCTGGAGAAGAACAACATGCAAGGTGGGGTGTGGTCCAGGAAAGCGTGCCCCGGGGTCCCGGTCTCGCCTGGGAGGAGGCTCCAAAGACCAGCCAGCAGTGAAGGTGGCTGATGGTAAATGAGCTGGAGAAGGAGAAGGAAGCGGGAGCAGAAAGTCTGCTTCCTTTAACGGAAGGAGGACAGGGGGAACCAAAGGAGCCAAGAAGAAATGTGGGGATGAGAAAACACAAGCTGACACGGATGTGAACCTGTTAAAAGGGCCTTCTCAGAGTGAACTGAGAAATGTGGCAATAAGGCTGTTTGCAAGAGACGCATCTAAATCCTAGAGACAAAGAAGAGTCAAGGGGATGGGACGAGATCTTACAAGGCCAATGTCAATCATAAAACTGGCAAACGCCGCTGCTGGGGAAACAAGCCGTGAGGGAACTGTGTTCTTTATGAAGGAGTCGCTCGCCAGGAAGATGCACTCCAGAAAATAAAAGTTAATACATTTGTGTGAGATGGCGTAAGACTTGCAAAGATATGACCTGTCTGCAGATAGTCAATGACCTTAATGTATTCCCCCCCACAAACGTACAGATCCACAGACACTGTTAAAAGAACACAGATTTGAACACAGTTAATAAGCTTGTGGGCTTATTAGAGAATACATGTTATTTTAAACTCACTTGGACTAGGTACCAGGTCCTAAAAGGAAGTTCAATAAATAAGTAAGAATTAGCATCAGGCCAAAACTATCTTCTCTGTCTATAATATAATACAAATAGAAATCAAAGGAGACTAACAACAGAAAGTATTCTATGCTTTTTTGCTAAGTGCTTACACACATATACATGTTTATTGAAGTATAGTCAGTTTACAATGTTGTGTGGATTTCTGGTGTACAGCACAATGCTTCAGTCATATAGGGACATACATGTATTTGTTTTCATATTCTTTTTCACCATAAGTTACTATAAGACATTGAATATAGTTCCCTGGGCTAATACAGTATAAACTTGTTGTTTATCTATTTTATATATAGTAGTTAGTATCTGTAAATCTTGAACTCCCAATTTATCCTTTCCCATCCCTTCCCCACCTGGTAACCATAAGTTTGTTTTTTATGTCTGTGAGTCTATTTCTGTTTTGTCAGTAAGTTCTTTTGTCTTTTGTCTTTTTTTTTTTTTTAGATTCCACATGTAAGTGATATCATATGGCATTTTTTTTCTCTTTCTGGCTTACTTCACTTAGAATGACAATCCCCAGGTCACCCATGTTGCTGCTAATGGCATTCTGTTTGATGGTTGAGTAGTATTCCATTGTATAAATATACCACAACTTCTTTATCCATTCATCTGTGGATGGACATTTAGGTTGTTTCTATGTCTTGGCTATTGTAAATAGTGCTGCTATGAACATTAGGGTGCATGTTATCTTTTTGAATTAAGCTTCCCTCTGTAGAAAGAATGATTTTTTTTAAAAAAAGACATAATTAAGAAAGCAGCCTGGACTCATGTCAACATCAGACACTAACCAGAAGACTAGAGGACAGTGTCAAGCATCTTCAAACCCCAGTTGTTAAGAAGTGAGTTGGAGCCGTGGGTGAGCAGGGGCTGGGCTTTGGGGCACACACACTCTGTGCAAGGGTGTGTGGAGGTGTGGACTGTGAATCAGGCATGGGGGAGGCTCACTATTCCAGGGGTGCTTTTTGGGAACTGAAGAATCCTGCAAAGTGTATCACTGCTTTGCTTTGTAAATCTAAACCTTCACATATTAGGCGTTCCCTCCTCATGGCTAGTGAAGTTCTCAGGGAAATAAGTGTTCATAGGATGACAAACATTTGGACTGATAGGTTTTGGAAACACACGTGCAAGGCTGGAGAAGTTCCAGGAATGACATCAATGAACTTTTTTTTTGAGGTTGAATGGAGATGAGCGGACACTGGTTCCATGCAAATGTCTCAGTAACATCCTGAGGAATGCGCACAGACGCTTCCCAGGATCACTGGGCTGTCTGCTGGCCGGTGCTACGCGGCAGCGTGGCTTGTGCAGGTGTAAAGGGGTCTTGGATCGGGCGAGGGGAGGCTGACAGTCAGCAGCCACTCTTGGAGAAGGTGCCATGTGCCAGGCACTGTGCTAAATACACTTTGCACGCGTCTTCTCATTTAATCTTCACGAGGCACTGTCCTCATGCCCACCATGTAGATGAGGACGCAGAAGTTTAGCAAGGTCACGGGGTTCCGCACGGCTGGAAGGTGGTGCGGCTAGGGTCGAGGCTGAGGAGTCTGTCTCCTGAGCGACATGTTGAAGCCCTGTCCATTCAGTCCTCACGCTGACATGTCTGTCTAGCTGTCGCCTGCGACACTGCCTCGGCAGCAATGAATTCTCTAATACTTGGTGCTTACGTGTCAGGAAACAGCATTTGGTACCTGCTGTCATGGCGCTAAGGTCAGGCGTCCTGACCCACAACCATGACGCCTACTGTATGTCACTGTCACCACTCGTCTCCCTTCCTGGGTATTTACAACATCACACTGATGTTTCAGGCCTGGCTGATTCCGAGCTGCCAAAGAAGGGGCGTTCTCCCGGAGCCCGGAGAACTCCTGCACTTTTTGGACTATTCCCCGGCGTATGCTGCTGTCTTGACTTGCCCATTGGAGTCCCCGAGGAAGGCTGTTGCTCTGTGGGGACTCCTGGCTTCTGTTTCTGTCAACCAGAAGGTCCCTATTCTTCGTGGCGGGGTGGACCAGGGCCCGGCCTCTGCATGCTGGATGTGGCCTGGCTGAGCGCCCCCGGGAGGCCCAGTGACTGCTGCTCGGGCCTTTGCTGTCTTTTCCTTCTACCAACATCAGAGACCGAGGGGGTGAGGAGGCTCCGTTTTGCTTTATATATATTTGGAATCTGGGCTCTTGACAGGCTGCATTCCTCTGTCCCTCCCAAAATGTCCAAATTAATGCTTTATGTCAGGGATAATGAAACCTTTCAAAACCAAACTAAAAGAACTAAACCCTACCCACAGCTCCCAAAATATGAGGCAAGAACAGAAAACAGAAGCAACCAAACAAAACACCACTGAACCAAACAGAAACCCTGCCACAAAACAAATGGGACGGCAGCCGTGGATGGGGCGGCCTCCTGGGCCGGGGTCTGGTGCCCCCTTGGGGGGTGCCCGGGCCCCCATCAGCCCCGACAAGAGGTCCCCTGCGTCCATGGCATCTTCCTCGCCTCCTCTTTCTCCCCCCTCCTCTCCCTTCTTTCTCTCCCCTCCACTTCTCACCTCAGTGTTTTACGCTAATGTCCTTGGGGCTTTATTTTATCAAAAAATATCTGTTTGAGAGTTTTTTTTTCCCCTTTGCTGTGTTAAGCTTTTTCTTTCTTTCTTTCCATCTTTGCAGTTTCCTGCTTACACGTCTGCTCCTCCTATCCTGGCACTTCTGTTAATAGCACCTCCAAAGTTAGCGCCGTCTGCGAACACGGGAGTTTATCTTCTCTTCACATCATTAATGAAGGTGCTAAATAAGACTGGATGGAACACGAACCAGGACCCACGTCTTCCTATGAACAGATGATTTTTAGTGGCTTGTCAGAAAACTGCTCTGTCTGCTGTTTAATCTAAACTGGTGTTTGTATGTGGCGGTGGGTCACTGCACAGAGGAGCTGGCAGGTCCCCAGACTCCGCCAGCTGAGCACTGGATGTTTCAGGCAGTTTATGGCTACACACGCTGGTGTCATATACACTAAAAAGAGCATCATCAAAGAAGGCGTAAGTAAGATGAATGATTTCTGGGTTCTGGGTTGTAGGATGGCATTTTTTAAATAACAGATTTATCAAGATATAATTAACAAACCATAAAATTCATCCTTATAAAGTATACAAGTCACTGATTTTTTAGTAAATTTACAGAGTTGTGCAACCAATGCCACAGTCCAATTTTAGAACATTTCCATTCATCTTTTAAAATTTGACTTCATGGTTAAATACACAATTCCAGATGATTTTTTTTTGCTCTCATAGACATAGTATTTTATATTTCTATATATATTTTAAAAATTTACATTATGTACTGTTCATTGTTTCTAAGAACTGTTTAGAGCTTTAGCTTTTAAAATCATAGTTATCAAAGAATAAAGCCAACCACAAAATAAGAACCAACAGAAAGCAGTAATCCAATCATGAAGGACAGTCAGATGTGCTCACACATAATCAAGAAATTAGTCACCTAAGTTATAAATCGTAAGTAGTTCATTTGTGTCTTTTTTTTTAAATTTTTTTTCATTTTACACATAAGCGTTATCATATGGCATTTTTCTTTCTGTTTCTGCCTTACTTCACTTAGGGTGACAATCTCCAGGTCCATCTATGTTGCTGCAAATAGCATTATTTTATTCTTTCTTATGGCTGAGTAGTATTTCTTTGTATAAATATACCACATCACCTTTATCCAGTCTTCTGTGGATGGACATTTGGGTTGTTTCCATGTCTTGGCTATTGTAAATTTGTAAATAGTGCTGATATGAACATTGGGGTGCATGTATCTTTTTGGATTAAGGTTCTCTCTGGATATAGGCCCAGCAGTGGGATTGCTGGATCATATGGTAAGTCTATTTTTAGTTTTTTAAGGAACCTCCATGCTGTCCTCCATAGTGGCTGCAGCAACTTACATTCCCACCAACAGTGCAGGAGGGTTCTTTTTTCTCCACACCCTCTACAGCATTTATCATCTGTAGACTTTTTGATGATGGCCATTCTGACTGGTGTGAGGTGATACCTCATTATAGTTCTGATTTGTATTTCTCTAACAATTAGTGATGTTGAGCATCTTTTCATGTGCTTACTGACCATCTTTCTGTCTTCTTTGTAGAGATGTCTATTTAGGTTATCTGCTCATTTTTTGATTGGGTTGCTTGTTTTTTTTTGATATTAAGGTGTATGGGCTGTTTGTATATGTTGGAAATTAGTCCCTTGTTGGTTGCATCATCTGCAAATATTTTCTCCGATTCTGTAGGTTGTCTTTTAGTTCTGTTGATGGTATCCTTAGCTGTGCAAAAGCCTTTAAATTTAACTAGATCCCATTTGTTTACTTTTGTTTTTATTTCTATTACTCCAGGAGCTGGTTCAAAAAACATATTGCTGTGATTTATGTCTGAAAATGTTGTGTTTTCCTCTAGTTTTATAGCATCTGGTCTTACATTTAAGTCCATTTTGAGTTTTATTTTCATATATGGTGTTAGAGAATGTTCTAATTTCAGCCTTTCACAGGCAGCTGTCCAGTTTTCCCAGCACCACTTATTGAAGAGACTGTCTTTTCTCCATTGTATATTTTTGCCTCCTTTGCTGTAGATTAACTGTAAATGTTTTGGATTTATTTCTTGACTTTCTATCCTTTTCCATTGATCTATGTGTCTGTTTTTGTGCCAGAACCATACTGTTTTGATTACTGTAGGTTTGTAGGATAATCTGAAGTCAGGGAGCATGATTCCCCCAGTTCTGTTCTTCTGTTTCAAGATTATTTTGGCTATTTGGGGTCTTTTGTGTTTCCAAACAAATTTTAACATTTTTTGTCCCAGCTTTGTGAAAAATGTTGTTGGTAATTTGATAGGGATTGCACTGAATCTGTAGATTGCCTTGGGCAATATGGCCATTTTAACAATATTGATTCTTCCAATCCAAGAACATAGTATATCTTTCCAATTGTTTGTCATCTTCGATTTCTTTCTTCAGTGTCAGAGTTTTCAGAATACACGTCTTTTGCCTAGGATGGCATTTTTGAACAGGGTTGGGAACTAAGAGGAAGATTTGCCATTGGCTCAGGAATTCCTCTGCATTATCTTGAAACATATTCTACATCGAACATCTGAGTCTAAGGCTCTGGGATGCAAGATAAATAATAAAACAGCCTTCGTTCTTAAAAAGCTCTGAGTCTGGGGAGGGTGGCTACTATAGACGGTGTGAACGCTGGCGCCATCAGAGGCCTGAGAGTGCGCTGAGGAAGCACAGAGCCAGGGGACGTGAAGGCCCCCTCCCTGCCCTCTGCCAGGGTGCAGCCCCTTGGGCTATGTAGCCTGTGGCTTTGATACACAGATGCGTCGTGGGAATAAACTGGGCTCTCGGCACCCTGGTCCAGAATGTGACCTGATTTCTCATCCTCACTCTCCTCCCATTGGTAAGGAGGAAGGCAGAGCCACAGGCAGGGTGTGCAGTTCCCGGGGGAATGAGCGCACTCTTGACCCAGTGGCCTCATCTCCATCCCTCTGACAACGTCCCTTCAACACTAATTGTCCTTCCTCCCTGCAGCCAACCTGGGCCTCCCCAGCCTGGATCTCCAAAACCCAAAGACAGGAGGCAGCGAACTTCCCTTTGGAGGGTGAGGACTTAAACAGAGATGACCCTGAAGCCTAAAACTGAAGTTTAGGGAATTGTGGGGAACAGCAGGCATGGGGCTGGCGTTCAGGACACAGCTGTGTTTGGAGAGTGTGGTGAGAGAGAGACCGGGACAAATGACAGGCAAGGAGGTTAGGCTTAATTCTGTAGGCAGTGGGGACACCCTTAAGGATCCCTCAGTGGAGAAGATAGATAATACTTTGTTTTCAACAGCACATGTACTGCTGTCTGACACAGACCTGTTCGACCCTTGGCTTGTTTACTGTCTGTCTTCCTCTGGCTCCCAGCCCCTCCCCAGAGCTAAGCTCCATGGGGACAGGACCTTCCCCATACGGCTGTGCCTAGAAGAAAGTCTGGCATAAAGTAGGTGCTTATTTAATAAAAGAACGGCTGCATGAAATGGATGGAGAGGAAACAGGTGATGTGGAAGGTAGGCTGACGGGGGCATGTGAGACAGGCAGACCAGGTAGGATACTGTGAACCAAGAAAGAAGGGGCTGTGATGGTGAAGAGGGTCAAGTCAGAGATGCTTCAGAGTGAGAACTTGGGTGACTGAATGTAGATGGTAAAAGGGACAGTCTCCTGTGTCCCTAGGTTTTCAGTGTGGGTGATGGTGAAGGAGGCAGAATAAGTTTGGTTCTGGACAGTGTTGAGTTTCACCTCTTCTGGAAAAAGATCCAAAGGGTTTCACTGCATATTATGTCAACTCAGGAACATACGCCTCATCGCTCTCCCGCCCTTAAAGGAACACGCGAGCCAGTCCCGTAGATCATACATCACGATGCTCAAAACCTATTGGCAAATTTTATTATAAAACCAGTATTTACAATGTTATGGTTGGTGCTGTGCTCTGTGAAGCCAACAAGCCTGGAATGTGACAATTTAGTGTTAAAATGGCAAGTGAGCAGCCTGGCCGCCAGCCTCACCAGCCCCCCCCCAACAAACTCCTTAACATTTCTAACTTTTTATCAGTGTTCTTTTTCATACTTTTCCTCCCATTCTTTCCAGCAATCTGAAAACGTCCAAACTTTAAGAGCAGATTTCCTAGGTGCACTAGTGCAAATAAGTAACAGGGTGGGGTGGGGCGAGGAAGAAAGCCCTAATTCCTGCTGTGCAAACAGAAGGTCACGTTCTCTAAAACTGTGGTGACCTACAGAAAACTGGTCCCTGTCCAGCAACAATCAGCGAATTAACGGTTTACTGAACGGTTAGTTCAGGTCCCCATTTAGAGGCGGTCCGCACATCAGACTTTTGACGAGCCTGGAAAGAGTGATTTCTCACGGATACTAACCAGCCCTTTGGAACTTTGGCTTTAACACCCCGGGGAGTCTGACACCCAAGCTGGCAGCAGCAGGAGGGAAGAGACAGGGACCGGGGACTTCCAGGTTCCGTGCATGTCTAGGAATGTTGCTTCATCAGGACAGGAGAGGACGGGGCTGGTGGAGAGAAGAGGCCTTGGGCTCAGCTAGTCTAGGGTGTGAATCCAGCTGGAAGGCTCTGGGCGATCATTTGTCCTCTGATGCTTGGTTTCCTGAACTGGGGTAGTTAACACTGGTAATGCTTTCTTCCAAAGGGTCGTGGTGAGTGCTGAAGGAGAAAATATTCATATGCCCAGTGGCCAGGGCAACGCCCGGCTCAGGGTAAGCGCCCCTTGACATTAAGTGCCTGGTAATGGAGTCAAGTGCTTGAATGACGGAGGTTCTTCTGTTTAGAGTGCTGGTTAAACAATGGATACAAGGGCTGAAAGGACCCTTGCCCTGGGGCTCAAGGCCGTTGCTTGACCAGAGAGAGAGCCCCTTAAGAAAAAACTGTGCCACCTCCTAGGGCCATGCTGGTGAAAAGGCTGGTTCCAGAAGGCCTTTTAACTTGTTCGTGGGTATGTTAAAATCCCATCTAAGCCGACATCTTCTTGGGGGCGGATGACACAGTTCCTCTTATGCATTTTTTTCCACCTTGCTCTTAGGAAACCTTACCGCCCATTCAGGCCACTGTCCTCCACAGCGCAGAATA
The DNA here is from genome assembly GCF_048773025.1 of Camelus bactrianus. Taxonomy (NCBI): domain Eukaryota; kingdom Metazoa; phylum Chordata; class Mammalia; order Artiodactyla; family Camelidae; genus Camelus; species Camelus bactrianus. Next base: position 36,799,546 of record NC_133554.1, on the reverse strand, counting down.
TCTGATTCGGTAGCAAGTAAGCTGGGGATTTCTGTTCTAAGGGGGAATTCGAGGAGGTTAAAACAGAAGCAACTAGCTCATAAACCAACCCCAGAACACTGAGATGAAAAGAAACAAATTGCCCACTTTCCACCACCTGTTTGAGAACAGAAGGGTTTGCAGTCAGTTATGTCAGCTAAAAAGACGTACCCTGGGTCAGTGTGGTACAGAAGCCCTTCCAGCACAAGTGCTTTTGATGGAAAGTCCACCCCCTGCTCCGATGCACCCTTTCATGCTGGTGGTAACAGAGGCAACACAGGCCTTTCCATCAACGTGTTCTGCACACTTCTTAGCAGCTCTGCTTTTCCTTTCTGCATTTGCTATTTTAAGCGAGTACATAATGCATCAATTTTCAGACTCTTGCTCAGCGCCACCACTACAGAACTGAGAACTCCGTAATCTCGTCAGGCCATGCAGAACAGTATTCCAACAGATGAGACGCTCCATGCAGCCTTACCTCCCCTTTCCTGGGGTGGGGCATCTATTTCTGGCCCTTTAATGAGAGAGGAACCAGTGGCGGTGGTCCAGGCCCACTTGCTCAGGAATCCCACATCACAGAAGCCATCCACCCTGTCCCTGCCGCTGGGAGACACATCAAAGGCCCCGTGGGGTCTCAAGCCCATTCAACTGCTCTCTCATTTTTTAAGTGCCCAGAAATGGGTTGTTTGGATTCAGGCTGGTGCTTCCTGGCTGGGAATGAGAGTGTGGGATCGCTCAGGCCACACGGTGCTTTTCCTGCCAGCCCTGAAGTGCTCCTCTTCTCCCCATGATCCCTGGCATGATGGAAGAGGCCCAAGGGTAACCGTACTTCCCTGTCCCCCATCTCCTAAGAGATTTCTATGTGACGTGTCCCCCATGTGGCTTCTTGCCAAATTTGGCCCTCGAGTGTAGACACATTTCGACTAGAAAGCCAACTGCATCTGGTTCTCTCGGTGGGTGGCGTGGGCAGGCTTCCCTGCTGTGTGTGCGCCGTGGCTTCTCATACAGGCCCGTTCACTGCCTGCAGGGCTCCCTGGGGTACGGAGCTGAGCAATCCGTGGCTCCACCCGCTGGCTCATAGATGAGCCAGGGATCTACCCTTCCCACCGGGCTGGTATAAACAGGCCGGGCCACTTCCACCAAGTCCTCCAGGTCCCACTCCTTTTAGCCCACATCAGAACCGGCGCAACAGACGAGACGGAATGAGTGCACAAGTGAGTGATTCTACTGAAAAGTGAGTAATTCAATAATAATCGACACCACAGTCCCTCGACAGAACTAAATCATGGCATCGAATGATTCAGCCATCCGGATGGGGACCTTGAATTACTGGCTCAACTTCATCAGCATAAAAACCATCAAACCAAACAAACACACTCTTCCTCTGGGGCGGGAAGTCAGACTCCCTGAGTGATATTTAGGTCACTGCTGCCTGGGCAAGTCTGAAAAACGGTTCGTGCCCTGATTAGACAGGCTTGTTTTAAATGACTGTCAAAGGAGGGGACCTGCAGGGTTCTGAAGGCAGAGTGGGGCTGGAGAGCAGGGCCTCTCCCGGAAGTTGGCGGAAGCACGACAGCTCTCTGCCCGGCCTCCGGTGTGTCAGCCTCCGCTTCACAGTTGAAATCGAATCTCTGGGTTTGGTGCGAGTGCGTGTCCCCGTTTCCTCTTGCCTGCATTCTAGCAACACACACAGCAACATCCTCAACCCTGACTGAGCAGCGGGCCTGCTGAAGGAGCATCAGAAACGCGGTGGTCAGTCCCCACTCAGAGAGGCTATGATCCGTCGGGCCGCGTGTGGCCCCTGGATGTCGGGTGGCTCTCCTGTGCGCCGCAGAGCCCCGGAGCCGCCCCCTCCCCGGGGGTGACCCAAGGAGCGCTGCCTTGCCTTGGGTGAGCCCTCCAGTCAGCTGCTCAGGAACTGGCCTGGCAAATGACAGCGTTCCCCTTGTTTACAATGTGACTGATGATTCAAGCTTGTCATTATGACGAATTTCAGACCTGCACTAGAGAGAACAGTTACACAAGAATTATTTAGAACACTTTACAAAGGGATTGCGCACAGGAAGGGTTGAGCCCTTGGAGGGTCATGAAGCTCACAAGAGGATGGGGGCAGTGGGCACCCCTCCTGCCATCCTGGGTCACCCTTTGGACAGCACCCAGGCACTGTCACTCTGTCAGCACCCTCTTTCTTGTCCACTTCTCCTCTCTTTATTCAACAGATACAGACTAAGTCCTGAACGGCCCTTGAAGATACAGTGGCGTAAAAGACAAGTGTTGCTCCTGCCCTCACCAAAATTACAGTCTGGTGTGGAGACTTGAATTACACACTCACTGTCTATCCCTCATTCTGGGAAGAGCTGCTCTGTAAAAAGTGCAGAATCACATGGTGGGGGACCTAAACTACTGTCATCCACTCTTGGAGGAACTGGGGAGCACTTTCTTGAGGAAGTGATAGTGATATTAAATTTTAATACCATATTTTATTTGTAAAGGCAAATACTAAATGCACATGGTGTAACATTCACAGGTAAGAGGGTATATGTGGGGGAAGGTACATTTTCCTTCTAGCTCTATGCTCTGGCCTCCCTGTTCCCCTCCCTATAGGCAACCACAGTTCTACTTACTGTGCATCAGTCCAGACACTGTTCTGTGTGAATACAGCCAATAAATATATACGTATACATGTATATTCATGGGGTGATTTTAAACCCCAGTCTTTAACCATTTTAAAGGCATACCTTTCATTCCGGATGTAGGGATGACAGTGATGGGACCCTGGTATGTTATGGAAGCAAGGCGATACTGGAGAGCCACTGACTTGTGACCCTGGTAAGTGGTCTAAGGTTTCTGGCTGTTCATCAGTGTTCCATCATTTAAGTACTAGGTGTGACCTTCAGAATATGGGAGAGGTCATTCCAAAAAGATCCTGTTAAACCAAATATCTCACTATGTGTTGGATATAGTTGGTGTCTAGAAAATGCTTTTTATTTTAAAAATCTAATTAGACCATGGTGTGTCCTTTTTATGGACACTCCACTAGAGTAGCACACATCTGTTATCTTTTTGCTCTCTTTTTTTTTTCCTCTCAAAGGCGAGGGGAAAAACTAGACCATGAGCCAGTCTGACGTTTTAAGCCAGTGCCATTAGAGCGGCTGTGTTGCCCCAGGACAAGGATGGATGACAGAAGCGTTATGGGTTGGGGGTCATTACTGTGGCCCCAGCGCCCTTCATTACTAGCTTATGTGGATGCTAACTGCAGTACAGCAACCCCTCCTCCCCCAATCAAGAGTTTAGGTCCTGGAAGCCCTGGTACTTCTGCTCTGGGGTAACCCCATCCTGATGAGTTCTCTGGGGCCAGATGAGGCACGTGCATTTCCATGACTCTTAGCTCCGGTGACTCTGGGGATGTGTAGGTGCGCAATGCAGGGCGGCCGGAGGCCTCGCCGGGCCTTTCACACGAGGGTGACAACGGCGGGCCACAGCCACAGGCCATGAGCCCGAAGGCAGTCATCCAGGAGGGGGAGGAACAACAGTGCCTATTCTCTTAATCCTCTTTTTAAAATATCGGTTTCAAGTGAGGCGTTAAGGTCCCCGAGAATAACAAACGGGCCCTGGGCCCTGACTGTGCCGCTGGGTTGAGGGAGCGGCCCCTGCTTGGTCCAGCACCGGCACCGGCACCTGCGGGCGAGGGGATCCACGACCTGCGGCAGCTCAGGAAGGGAGAGCGTGGGGGCGGGACGACAAGGGGGGGGGGCCCGGGAGGGAGCCAGACAAAGAATCTGCACCCGCCCGGGTGGGCTGCGGCGGGGGAGGCGGCGCCGGGCCCAGGCAGCCGCTTTTAGCTCCGCCGCTCCCCGGTCGCCATGGCAACGCGGGCATTAGCGATTCCATCTGACATTAGAATGCCGACGCCGGCCCGGAGCGGGGGTGCCGCGGCCGGCGGGTGGAAAATGCGCGCGCGCGCACACACGCCCACCGAGGCGGGCGGAGCGAGCTCCTTTTAGGCGGTAGTTTTATGCATCATTTATCGTGCCCCCCACCATCTGCCCTGCCTCCTTCCGGCTGTTTTTGTTTGTTTGTCTTTCTAGAGAAGGTGATGATTTGGGGCTTAGATCATCTGCTGGCATATTGATGAGCTCACTGGGTCGCTGGAAAGGGAATGGGGATCCGGATCTGGGTTAGCTGAGGGTATGTGACTGGTTTAAGACATAAAACATTAAGAAACGGAGTATCTGGGCAAATAGCAGGCTTTCTTTTTCTTTCTTTTCTTTTTTAAACCAGGGCTATGAATTAGCCAGAAATAGTTAAAAGGAAAGGGAGCAGAAAGGGCTACCCTGCAGACATGTGAAACAGGATTAGTGGAAACCCTAAAGACCGGGGCCCACGGGAACCATCCTGCAGCAGTTTGCTGCACGTGACAATTTCACCGCTCAGACCTCTGCTCCAGAAAAAGAAAATCAATCTGTGCACCTTTTTTTTTTTTTTTCCGGGTACCTGAAGCCCAACCTTGTGGTATTCTCTCAAACTGCATTTCGGCACGCACAGGGAAAGGCTCATGAAACTATACTCTGAGGGGGGAAACTGACCTTAATCACCTCTGTAACTGGTGAGCCCACAATGGGGATGGCCACACATCAGGTAAGGGTGGTGGCCCAGCCACTGTGCACAAGTGGAGTCTGCAGAGAGGACCTCCCAAGGCCAGCCTCCCGAATGCCATAGGGACCGGACCCAGAAACACCCCGGTAGCCTGATGCCTCACTGTGAAGGCAAACAGAGACCAATGGGTGTGGTTGGGAAGTTTCTGAAAACTCAGCAAAGCATGGGCAGGAACACATGCCTTCTCAAGCCACCAGGTGAAGTCTCCCCTGTGTGACACAGCTCTCCTGCATCTGGAGCATCCCACTCGGTAAGAACATAAAGAGGGATGTTGATGAATAACTGGCGTGTGATGGGGTGGTGCTGGCTGGCAGGAGCTGGCTCCCAACTGCTCTCCTCTCAGCTGCCGGGTTCCCAGGCATGAGAGGGTATCCTGTCTCCGACTGCACCGCCCTTTCCTGACCAATAGAATGGGGTCCATCTATCTGGACAGAGGCTGTGTCCATTCCAAGAGAAGCCTCTCTGGTATCCAAGGGTAGGGGAGGAGTCTTCTCAACTCGGCCTTGCCACAGCTGAGGACACAGGCCATGAATAAAGACAATAAATGCGAACTGTGATGGTTCCTGCATCCCAGAATTCTGACCATATTCAAAGATGACTGGCAAAGTTCATCTTCCCAACAGGTGGAGATAAACAATGAGTAGAAGGACTAAGATGCTGAGAACACGGGGCAGGGAATTTGTCCGCTCTGTTCAGCAAGGCCTCCAGACAACACACTCTTTGAACAGATTTACTGAAAAGACCAAACCTCGATTCTGGAAGCTGAGAGTTCTAGAGCTGGGCCTTGAGAGATGCTCTGACCTTGAGGGTTGCTTTAAGCAGGGAAACATCTCAAGCATTCTGGCCAGAAGGCGGTCTATTTATTTCCTCCAGGCCTCTCCCTCAGGGACAGATGGCCCGTGCCTCCCTCTAGTGTTACTGCATCCTGATGGCGGCGAAGTTCTTCCAAACCATGACAACCAACCTACTCCTTAGAAACACACCGAAAATAGGGGTGAGAAGGCCCAGGCGGTGCACATCATTTCTGCAGTCTAAAATGAGTGTCAGGTTGGTGAACGTTAGGGCAGTCTCCTTTTAGAGGCCGACTTTGTGTGATAAAGGCCCACAGATTCCCACACAATCACGAACAAAATGGAAAGAACTCTGAGGAAGTTAAAGGAAGAGGAATTTTCATGGTCTCATATACGTTGCTCCTTTGCTTGCTAGCCGGCGCTTCAAGGAACATTTAAATACAGATAATAGTGAAACGAATGCCCGATAATTTAAAGTGATTTGGGAAAACCTTAATTTGCTGAGATATGGATGGTGACTGCTGCTTTGTCCATGGAACACTAGCCAGCCACCCTGGATTAAATAAACCCGTTTCCCTGAACTGTTTCAAATATTCATGTCTAACAAAAAGGTGCATATCCTCCAGGAGCAAATGATTTTTTGTTTCATGGTTAAAGGAAAAACTGAAAATGATAAAGGTATCAAGTAAATTCTCTTCATGGGGTATCTATTCCCCCACCACTCGCCACCCCAACTCCCCCATCTCACCACGGGAGGCTTGATTCTGTCTCCTAACTACGAGCGGAAAGCACTGAACCCAGGGTCAGATGCCTTTGGACCAAAAGTAGGTCCCTGTTGGTGGTCAGAATGAGAGAATTCTGTCCTAAACCACCCCAAGTTCTTGCAGGCCTTCTTAATTTTTAGGTATTCCTTAAGACGAGTTAAAGCGTCACAGTGCTTGGAGGGGGGAATCGGTGAATGACGTATTAGGAAGATGAGACATGCTGTTTCCTGAACAGGCAGCAGAGTCTGGAGGGAATGGGATACGGAGCAAGTATGATGTGATGCTAAGACGGGGAGGGGTAGGAGGGTGGGATGGCCCGGTACCAAGGGGCCTGCGGCATGAAGCTGAGGGGCCGTGTGCAGATGCTCCGAAAGGGAGACCAAGGCAAAGTCACAGCAGAGCAGAGGCGTCCCGCGGCCAAGACTGACACCCTGTGCTTCTGAGGTGGGGCCAGCCCCACCGCACTGCATGTCCATCTCCTCACTGTCTGAGTCCCCAAGCCTCGTGACAACGGTGTGGTCACGCCACATCGCCCACCTATCTGCCATACACAAGACAGGAGACTAGAGACGCAGCCGAGGGAGAGCCTGCGAGTGGCCAGGAGAGAGACGGGAGGACAGGAGGGGTGGGAGGAAAGGGAACGTGGTGTGTTCAGCGTAGTGGTGGGCCTTCAGGGGTCCCCCTACAATTTCATTTGCCGGATAAGGAACCGGGCCCCAGCAGGGCCGGCTCACTCACGGAGGTGACGGCGGAAGCGAAACTCTCGCCTACACTCAGATTTCCGACTCGGCGTCCATTCATCTCGTTTCTGCGAGGGAAGGGAAGGGCAGAAGGACCAGGTACCACCAATAACGAAACAGCAAAATGCAAATGAAAACCAGAAAAACTCTCCAGAGGAAACTGAGACGACTCTAAAAATCAGTCCGTTTAGCCTCTGGGACAAAATAACAGAACCTGAAGCAGTTCAGCGTCAAGACGGCCGGCGCACAGCGGCACTGGCTGAGGCGAATCCTGGCTTCTCCACTGACAGGCAGTGTATCTGGGGCCAGTTTCTAAACCTCTCCCAGCCTCAGTTTCCTCAGGCATGAAATGGGGATAAACACACCTTGGCAAAGACTTCCTCAGCAAAGAGCCTGGAGCATAAGTACTTCCTAAGAGTTCGCCGTTACTATAATTATGATCACTACCAAGCTGCCACAGCCAGGGACACGTTTGTTTTTCTTACTAAAAAAAACGCAGTTTAAAAAGAAAAAAAACAAACTTATTGGCGGTTTCTATGCATGGGAAAGCATATCTATTTTCTTTCTTTGGGGCTCGAAGAGTATATATATTTCTTTTTGAATTTCCCACAATAAAAAAAGCACCTGGTTGCTTTTGTCTTCGGTGGCGCGTGCTTCCTCCTGAGGTCAATGTACTTTTTCCTCCGTTGGTGAGAAAGTCCCAGTCTCGGTCTCACAGCTGAAAAAAGGGTTGCTTCTTAGCAGAGTGGCACAGACTTCACGCTCCCGGGGCCGAGGCGGAGGGTGGGAACACGGAGCAAGCTGCCTGCTTCCACGTGTCAGTAGTTCTGTTTTCCTTAGGAAATCAGTTGGACTTGCCTCATAGCTGAGACTAGGAATTCTCAGTCTGAAGGAGTGCAGGTGCCACCACACTTTTTTCCTCATCTGTAAAATGGGTACTGAGGTTTAACCCGTTAATACGAATGGGGAACAGCAGACCCCTGGGGTCCAGGAGTGTTATTTCTTCGGCCTCTCAGGTGATGCTCCTCTGACCACTGGTCCAGTGGCCCAGAGATTAACCTCCCCTCTCTCCTGCCCCACGTGGATTTTCAGGGCTGTCTCCTCTAGAGACTTCCTGAAGGGTTTTACATTCCTGGTTATTTTTAGCCTCATTTAGTTGCACTGTTCAAACGCGGTCAGGGCATGGCACGCAGCTGTGGAAAGCAGCTGCCGTGGTTTGATTTCTAGTCAGTACCACCTGACATTTCTTGTCGGTGACTTCTAAAATTCCTTGTATTTTTTCCAGGTCATCTCAAGAACTTTTACCCCCTGGAGCGTTGGGTGTGACATCTGAGCTGTGTATCTGATAACCCGCTTCAGGTTGGGTATGAACCTGGAACCCCGCTAGAAAGGTAGACAGATTTCAGTTTTGGGGGACCCAGAAGGAGCAGGTCTGGGACGAGAGTCAGTGCGGTGGGCTCTGGTCCTCACAGCTTCCTTAAGGCCCTCCCTCTAGCTTTCCAATTTTAGAAAGGGGTGGGGGCCGCTGTCTCTTGAGGTCGCAGGGAGGAGGCAGGAGGAGGCAGCACGCTGGCCTGAGGGGAGCCTCACTTCAGTGACAGCAGCTGAAATGGACAAGAGGCCGGGCTGGGCTCCTCGGCCGGGGGAGATCTGGGCTGGGCCATGTGCTTCTTCCCGCTTCTCCATCCTCTCTGCCCCACACGTGCTTACCTCCCTGTCTCTCTGGGTCGTTCAGTTATTAGCTTCTCGGTTCACCCGCACACACCCACCTGCCATGATGCTTCTGCCTTGCAGCCTTCTGCACCCTGTTGTTGCCTGGACGGCCCTTGGTCCATTTTCCAGACCAACGTGTCGTTTGATTCTCAACACCAGCATCACTTTTGGGAGTCTTTTCTGATCCATCAAGAAAGGCTTAACTGTCCCTTTGATGTATCTGACACATTGGATTGTAGCTGCCTATTTACTCAACCAGTCCCCCACTAGGCTGCAAACGCCGGGCAGGCTCACGCTGTGGTTCACTGGTGTATCTCCACTTCCCAGTCTCTGGCCCAGCACACAACAGATGCGCTGTAAGTATTTGTTGAATAATGTTTCACACTCACTGAGAACGCCCTCTTTTTTCCCCTCCCCTATATATTTTTTAGACCGTAAACTCTTTGCTCCTCAAATCAATTCTCTAAGCCTTCTATTTTATCACAATATCCAGCTCAAGTCCTTTGTTGGTTCTGCGTTTGAAGGAATCTTCAATTTTGCATATAGGTATGAAAATGTGATGCTACAGACTTCTACACAGAGTCTGTGTCTAAGATAAATACATCAAGGGAAGGTGGAAATCTGGGCTGGATGACTGAGGCTTTTCCTCTGTATCCTGGTCATTCTCCTTTGTGAAGTCTTTTTTTTTTTTTGTGGGCTGCTAAGGTCAGATCCCTTTTTTCAAGTTCTTCTTGACAAGGAGATGGCACAGGTGTTCTAACCAAGAAAAAATCTTCCATTGATCATCTGGAACTGTTTTTCATTTCCTTTCAAGAGAATTCTTACAGTAGAGAGAGGAAGTGTTCGGTTGCACACAGTCTCCACGAAGGCACCCTGTCCGCCCCAGCCCCAGCCCTCCGCGCCAGCGAGGCGGAACTAACCCCACACAGCAGCACCGCGGGTCTCTCTGCAATGACTTTTCAGAGGGCTGTTTTTTGTACTGTCACAACAGGTGTCTTTCCCCAGCCCTCGCCAACAAGTGGTATTTTTAAGCAGCAGTATACAGGGTGTGTAGGATGACAGTGCGTGCCTCCTGTACCTGCCACGCAGCATCTGGCATAGGAGTCAACCTTTGGCCTGAAAAGAGGCCACAGGAACAAGGTCTCCATCCAGACACAGGGCTGCAGACTGGCACTAATGGCATCTGGAGCCACGCCTGGAGCTGCGGGATCCACCCTGCAGGCTGCTGAGATAACTGGCCGGTGGCGGCTAACCGGAGTGGGGAGGGGTCCGTGTGGCTGTCCCAGGGGTGTGTGCAAGATGAATGATGACTGAGCGACTGGTCTGCTGAGATACTGCGTGGACTGGGAGCTGAGGCTCTGCTTCCCGCCCTCGTTGACTATGTCCCAGAGATGCCCAGACAGCCAGGAAGAGGCAAGATGTTTCCCGCGTGAAGCAAATATAAGCAAAAGCAAAACAACTCGATTCTTAGGGCAACAAAAAGCGTGTGCCTGTCCTGCCCCTCCAGCCAGTGGTTTGGGGGGAGAAGGCAGCCTGATGGAGACGTCTGACGTCCTCTGCCCTTTGGAGTGCTGCTTGCAAGGCACCGAGGACCCTGTTGCTACTGCAGGGGGCAGAAAGTGAGAAGGTGGGACGCACCAGGCCAGTGCTGGGAAGCTGGTCTCCTCAGATCAGCAAGTCGGGAGGGAGGGTAGCTAACCCTTCTGTAGAACTTGGGGGTGTGTGTGAGAATTATGGGGATGGGTGGCAGGATAGGCTGAAGAACGGCCCTGAAAAGATAGCCCCGTCCTAATCCCTGGAAGGTTACGTTATATTGCAAAAAAAGGCCATTGCGGATGGGATTACATAAGGCTCCTGTGATGGGAGAATAGCCGATATTACCCAGGTGGCGCCCACATGCAGTCACAAGTGTCCTTATATGAGGGAGGCGGAGGGAGCTCTGACACAGCCAGAGAGAAGGTGATGTGATCGGGGTGGGGGGGCAGGGACTGGAGGGATGCGGCCACGGACCCTGGGATGCCAGCTGTCCCAGAAGCTGCGGGAAGCGGCACGGGGTGGATTCTCCCTTGGAGCCTCTGGAAGGCGCACCGTCCTGTGGCCCCTCTGACTCTGGGCCCAAAGCAAATCAGCGATAACTGATTCTGGCCTGCTGGCCTGCAGAACGGTGAGGGAACAAATTTCAGCTGTTTAAGCCGCCAAGCTTTTGGCAATGTGTTACGGCAGCCAGGATAAGATACAGTTTGGGTAGACGTGCCACTCGATGAGGCTTCCGACTCTGTTCCAACAAGCAGTATAAGGTGGGGCCAATGAGAGAGAAGAACAAGCATTTCTCAGTGTTCTATTCACCACATGGAGCAGTAGCAGGGTTCTGTATGAACGCACACTCCACCTTCTCCTGGATCTGAATCAGCCACTGCGCTTACCTAGCTCTGCAGTGTTAGGGTGTCTCTAGCGTAATCCATGGCCAACTGAGGCAGGCAGCTGTGAACTGACGGAAGGAGCTGTGAAACAATCTCGCCCAGCTTCGTCGGGGAGGGACCCGGAAGGTGTCCCACATGCACGGCGGGGACAAGGCGGGGAGCAAGGGGAGGGGGGAGAGGCTGACCTCTGAGGTGCAAGCAGCCTGGACAGAGGGGAGAGGAGCACATCCTCCAGAACAAGGAACAGGGAAGAACCCACGTGCAGCTCTAGGAAGCTGCTCCCTCGGGAAGAAGAAGGGGTAAAGGAAGACCTGACCCTGTTTCTGTTCCATCTTCACTCTCTCCTAGGGATGAGTTCTCTGCCTGGGTGAGTGATTTACTTTTAAAAGGAGGACCACTGGGGCATCCACCTGCTAGGTGCGCTGTGCGGATGTGGCCAGGATGGGCGGTGGGGGCGCTGCTTTGGGTAGGGGGGCCTCTTTGAGCTCCTGCGGCATTTTGGATGGGAGATGTGCCATTTGCTTAAAGAATGGCTTCAGGTTTCGGATGCCAAGGTGTTCCTATGGTCTCTCCAGGGGAGGACAGAGAAGGGGCACAGGAGGTGAGAAATCCTCAAAGGGAGAGAAGCACACACTCTTCTCGGTCTGGGCTCTCCAGACAGGCTCCTTGCTGTGAAGAGGCCCTGCGCTGACTCCGGGTGTCAGCGATGCGGGGGAACCCGTCTCCTCCCCGTGGCTGGCCCCCCAGCCCCAGGCTCCTGGTTGGATCGACACTTGAACAATGACGTCTTAAACCCTGGACTCATTACCGATCCGCACCACTGACCGAACACGCACAGCAGCCCCCGCAGTAAAGGAGGTCATGGGGGTTCGCAGTAAACGTACAGCTGACCCTTGAACAACCTGGTTGTGAACTGTGCAGGTCCACTTACCCGGGGATTATTTTCAACAGTAAACACAACCGCCCGAGGCTGGGTGAACCCTCCGATACAGAGGAACGAGGTGCACAGAGGGCTGGCTGGAAGTTACACCCACCTGGATTCCCGAACACTGGGAGACTGGCAGCCCCAACCCCCGTGCTGTTCGAGGGCCAGCGGGAGCTGGCACAGCCTCGGATCTCCGGGGAGAAACAGACACAACTGAGAAGACCCAAACCAAGCAGAAACGTAGGTGACAGGTATCTTGAGGCCCTGAACCCACGAGGAACTAGCAGAGAAGCTGGGAGATCTGCATTCATCAAACCCCCAATTAAACTGCCTCTGTCGTCCTGGGCTTTAAATCTTTTGTCTGTTGGTAGAACAGGTTTGATATAGTAACAAATGGCTTGGAGTATTAAAAAAAAAAATGAGACAATGTACGTGAAAGCACTTTTAAAGCTATAGTAATTGTGTCTCAAAAGATGATATACAGCATAAGGAGATATAAAAGATTACGCTGATGAGGGGTAGGAAAAATACAGACTGTCAGCTTACTTCCAGAAATATAATAATTTCATTGTGACTCATCAGGACTCTCTGGGACAATAGTGAGAGATATCATTCAAGAGAAAAGAGCATCTTGACACTGAATATAGCCACGTCGGGTTTTGCCCGCCCCTTTCTCGAAGTGCTCCGCCTTCACTCCCCTTACAGAACTGATCAGCCATCCCAGGACCTCGCTCCCCGGCCTCCGGGCTTGAGCCTGGGTGGAGGTCATGTGATCCCGAGCGGACCAACCAGAGACTGGCCCTGGGATTCATCTATTTTGAAGCAGGAGAGGTTTTCTCTTTCCTTTGGGTTGCTATGCTGGCATAACACAAGCCTGGGGCTGCCCCTGGCCACGATTTCCCCTGTGGAGAAGCAGCCTGTAGTAACACAGAATGAGGCCAACACACAGAGACCGGGGGGAGGGGGCGGGGAGTGGCGCAAGAGAGTCGGGTTAGGGGACGAAAAAGGGTCTTGACCAGAATCAAGTCCTGGCTGCCAGTGTGTAAGCCCCCAGGGCCCTTCTGGGATATTTGGTTTTGGGTTTAAACCGGCCGCTTCATCTGAACGAGCTCTGATTTATGGGGTGGGCTTATTCTGCAATAAGGAATAAACCTCAATGGAGGGCAAATAAGTAGGTTGCTGGAAAAAAGATTCTATAAAGGTCACTGTTTTCCCTGAAAGAAACGGGATGGGCTCAGCATTTGGAGATATTAATCCCCAATTTTCTAAACCTGGCTCAGCACTGACAACCTTCTGTATTAATTGAACAAAAAAAGGCCATATGCCTGCGGCATGATGAACACCAGGAGCGGCATTCAGCGACGGTCTGGCTAGATTATTCTAATGCCTGATGAGCACGACCAGCATGGGGAATATACACAGAAGATAATGCTGAAGTGGGGAGAACAGTGATTGGGACAACATTTAAGCTTCTAGAATATTAAGCACCAGTTATTTTTCATACCATTTGCTTACTGAACAGGAAAAACTCATGTTTCAACAGCAGCAGCAGGAATCACAGAATGGCACTGTCTCAGAGGTCACTGCACTGAAAGTGCATGCTCGCCCTCGACGGCTACATCATTATCTGGCTGCAAACAGCCGTCCCCAAGCCGATCTGCTGTGGAGTCCTGTCTAATCCCCTGCGCTCCTGGCAGGTGAGAAGACCCTGAAGGACCTGCCCTGCACCACCCCGGCTCCATTATGGCAACGGACACTTCCATGGACAACTTCCAGTTGAAGAAGTTAAGAAGGCAGTTCCCTGAAACAAGTATCGGAGACAAAGGGATGACAAAAATGGGACTCTTTCTCCTAATCCTTTTCTGATCTCCATCTTTCTATCAGATATGACCTACCTTCTCTGGAACCTCTACACAAGTTTTTATCTGCTACTAATAGAGCCTGCTCAACGACACAGATTCAGAAATTAAGAGACTGTCTGTAGCAGATGAAATGGCATAGTGCCAACACTTTATGATAAGTCCTGGCCTAAAAAGAGGTGCTCAGAGTTGGGTATTTGGATGAATCTAAGAAATACAAATGGGGGAATATTCAAAGTCCAAGAGAACCAGGACTGCATGGATGGGCTCACTAAAAATTCCATGTATGTCTCAGAGGGTGTAGACTGGTGTGGCCATTCTGCCACAGCAGAGCTGACCCCATTTTGGGGTAGGAAACAATTCTGTTGACCTTCATCCACACTAAGGTTATTTTGCAGGGTGGTACCAAATGAATGGGAGAGCTTCTCTTTGAGAAGCCGGCCTTCATCATGGTAACTTGCTTCCCTGGGTTTTCCAGGTCAATGAATTCAGAATTTTTGGTTTTCTGCCTTTGTTCCTGTTCCTTGATGTCCCTGAAGTGCCTGGCGTGGTGGCTTTAGAACACTGTCTCACGTGGCCTCCATCTGCAGTAGGTTCTCGTCTTCCTGCTCTTTAACTTTCCTCCTGTCCCCTCCGTCCTCCTCGCCCTTCACCTGCACGGCTTCAGGTAGTTTCTACATGCTGACAACTCCCGCGTCTATACCTCTAGCCCACTGGAACCCCCAGCCTGAGACTCAGCCACCCCCCGGGCACCTCCACTTGCATGGTAGGCAGTTGTTCTGTTGTGCAACCACCCACCCGAGAAGCCAGCAGATGCTCCTAGATGCCACCTTCTCTCCCACGCCGCAGCTGTCCATCACCATGTCCTATGGATTTTTACCTTTTTAATCTCTTCCAAACCCACCTTCTCTCCTTTCATCCCTACAACCACTTCACTATCCAGACTTTCAGCGAGCCTCACCGAAATCCCTGTAACGACCTCCTCTCGGGTCTCCCTGCCTCCCTCTCCGCTCCTCAGGCTACAACCAGAATGATCCTACAAAAATATAGACTGGAAGTTACCAATCTGATCTCTGGCTGGACACTCTCCGTTGGGTCCTCACTGCCCTCAGGAGAAAGTCCACGCTCTTTCCGATGTCTCTGATCTGCGGAATCTCCAATTCCAGGCTTCTCACTCCCTCCCGAGCTTCCCGGGCTCCAGCCCCACTCAACTTTCTCTAGTTCCCCTGTGGCCCCGCGTCCCTTCCTGGCTGTCACCTGCTTTTCCCTTTGCCAGCACACCGTTTCCTCCTCACGCTTCCCTAGTCCAAGTTTATCCTAAGGAGATAATCTGAAACGCCAGCATGTTTTATTACAGGATATGCATTACTAATGCACCAATTACAATTAAAAAACAGAAGAAACCCTGGAAACTGCCAACTTGCCCAATAAACCCAGTTTTTAAATGACCTCATGAAGTTTTGTGTGACTGGGAAGTCACTCCTCGTATATTAGATGAGAAAACCACAATGTGAAGCTCACGTTCCATCACAGCGTCACACGTACGGAAACAGCAGCAGTGGTCATTGTGTCTGCATGGCAGAATTACTAGTGATTTTAATTCCTTCTTTAGACTTTTCTGTTTTCCAAAAATTTACCCATGAACACACAATAATTAGTTTTGTAACTAGGAAAAAACTATATCCATATACTTTTTTTTTTCAAAGAAGAGCATCTCTGAGTGAGGTAATACAAAGGTGGATGCAGACAAACCTTGAAGATTCTATTTCTCGAGGGAGGGGTGCTCTGCAGGGAAAGCTTAAATCCTTGACTGGTACGACACCGTGTCAGTGAGCTCAGTAATAATCTGTTGCAAAGGGTGAAGTGAAAAGACAGCTGAGGAGGGCGGGGGAAGTTCGTGCTGATGCTCCAGTGACAAATGCACGGGCTAATATTAACTCCTCGTTTCCATTCCTGCATACATCCCTTGGCTCTCTCCTCTTACCCCCCTGTCGATACGGGCATACCGTACATTTGGGGGCTGCTGAAGCCGCCGGAGGGCCCCGAGCACCGGGCGAGGGAGACGTGGTTAACGCCCCGAGCCCCAGCTGCTGCGCCTCAGTCAGCGGGGAGCAACAGGTGGCCTCCTCCCCACTCTGTGTGTCCGGCCACGGACAGAGAATGGAAAGTTAACACACAAATGTTTTGTTCTCCAGAAAAATGAAAATCATTCAGCTAAGTCCATACAGCTGTACCCAGCAGCCATTTGTGATACGTTAGTCTTTGCAAAGCAATAGGAGACTCTGAGCGCCGGCCTGAGAATATTACATATGAGAGGAGCTTCCCACCCAACCAAGCACGCATGCTGTTTCCACTGGAGGCTCTTTTCTGTCTTAATTAAACTTGGAGTTTAATCGATAAGCAGTGTTAGAAGAGAATGGTGTACTTTTGGGAAAATGAGATGAAACTTTTTGCTTACACAAAAACATCATCTGAAAGCATAAAATTGAAAATACAGCATCTTCTGCTCACTGAAGCATAACTGCTGATTAAGTTTTCACACTATGACCTAGCACTGAGCATTTGTTACCAAGCGTGTATTAAACAGGAATCCAATAAATAATTAAAAAAACCCAAACTTTTGAAGCAGAGAAATGAGTCTAATGTTCTCTTTTTGAAGAGAGGGAAAGAGCACATTGTACGTATGTGACATTTATATAAAACCCAATCACATTTAGAAAAAATCTTTGAGGATCTCAGAGTGTTTTCCCTACAGACACAAGACCATAGCAACCTGAGGGAGAAAGGCAAATTTCTAGTGCTTCATCCTATTCCTGCGAAGAGCGCCTGTTCTCAAAGACGAGAGAGGCAGAGACGGTAAGAGAGAGAGAGAGGGGAGCAGGGAAGGGTTACAAGTCTCCCCGCTACAGACTCTGATTCTGTTATTTTCTAAGTCTTGAAAAGAAACCAGCATGAAATCACAAGTCAAATCTTGATGAGGGACAACAAAAGAAGATCCTATTATGTCAGGTCATTCAAAACTCCAAATTGACTTTTGTTATTACAGCTGGATAAAGTGAGTGACTTCTTATTGGTTTAGGTATTAAAATGAACCATACACATGGCTGTTTGGGTTACGTGAGTGATGAATCTTATGTGCCGGCTTAATTTCCCGGGTTTTCCAATGGATAATTCTAAGGGCAATTCCAATTTGTTAAGTTTCTCAGAATTAGATTTGAGTTGGAAAAAAATGATAGTATGAATAAGAAAATACTATTATGCAGTATATATTTCATTTTAAAGTTTGAATTATTTCTTGGAATCAGATCTGGGTCTGATCTGTAGAATTTTCTGCTTGATAGCCTTAAACATTGGCAGTATTCCAACAATTGTTACTGACTCCTTTTAAGCTTCGTTACCCAGGATTTCATTTTGGTGGTTTGAAGGAAAAAAAAAAAAAAAAGTCCCATGAATCGCATCCTTTCACAGTTTGAAATCGAAGGGTTCACACTTCTTGTCAGCAGGAAGTGGAGGTTGGGAAGAATTCTATTTTTGGAGTTAAAAGGCCACCTTTGACCTAGAAATGCGTGGTTGGATGAAAGATGTTTCTCTGTTCTGTCTTACTTGATTTACCCAAGGAGCAGAGAAACACTTCAGAGTGCAAACTTCAGCAGACTTGTTTCCTCCCACTGCCCTAAGATAGCCCATGGTAACCATGTCTCGAGAATTTTAGATTTTCAGGTGTTTATTTTGGTCATGTGTGATCCATGTCGCAGTCATTTAAATTCACATTACTCAAAACACTCCAAGTTGAAATCTTGACTCTTTCCCAAGCTATGAGGATCAGATTTATTCTTCTAGATCAGGGGATGGGAAATGAACAGTGTGAACCGAGGGCTGGCCACTAAGTAACACAGGGATCCTGGAGAAAGAAACCAAGAAAGAAATGACTCCCCAGAGGAGTAAATGTATCCTGGCACACTACTTGGCTCTGAAGGAACCAACGTTTATAAAGTTACAGTGATATAAGTGCTAGTTATTGGTTTACAGTTTAGAGTCAATCACCAAAGTGTAAAACAATGCAAATATTAACAATGTAAAGGTGAAGCTACAAGTGCCAAAAGTTCAAACAGGAGCACTGACATCTTCATTCCACATGGGGTAAGTTTAAGACATGGTCAGGTCTGAAGTCGATGGAGCATGAAAAAGAGGTTCTTGCATATTTGTGTATTTCACGGACGCTAAAAGCTCACATCTTCTCAACCTTTAATATATTTGAAACGGGGATGCCCCTTACTCTTGAGGATATCTTAAAAGTATAACTGGCAGTGCTGTTTTCCTTAGAGGAATATAAAATAACGGTGCATCTTACAATAGATGGCATCTCAGATTTGATAATGCAGTATTCTGAGTTGTAAAAATAACTAATAGCAAACTAAGGATAATGAAAAAACTAACAATAATTGGGAGGGAGTGACCAAAGGCAGCTAAATAAACCATCATCTCTTAGAATCAAAGGCCAAGAGGTAATATCTACACAGGATACATTTTGTAAAATGCCAGCACAAGCATGCTGTTTGTGTATCTTTTCATTTTAAACCCTTCCACTATTTGATTTCTTAAAAAAAACAAAAACAAAAAACACATTGTATTAGTTTCTTGTGGCTGCTGGGACAAAGTATCACAAACTTGGTGACTTAAAAGAACAGAAACTTATTCTCTCATAGTTCTGGAGGCCAGAAATCTGAAATCAAGATGTTTTCAAGGCCACATTCCTTCAGAGGCGCAAGGGTTCTTTGCCTCTTCCAGCTTTAGGTGGCTGCCAGCATTCCCTGACTTGTGGCTACATCACCCTAATCTCTGCCAATGTCTTCACATGACCTTCCCTGTGTGTGTCACGTCTCCCTCTGCCTTTCTCTTATAAGCACACTTGCGGTAGCACTTAGGATCCACCTGGATAAGCTAGGATAATCTCCTAATTTCAAGATTTTTAACTTAATTATATCTGCAAAGACCTTTTTTTTTTCCCCCAAATAAGTAACATCCACTAAGACATGGACATACCTTTGGAAGCCATTATCAGTCTCTCATATATTAGTTTGATTTTAAAACAGATATAAATCTTGTCATTATACAACTCAAAGACTCTCAGTGGCTACTCATAATTTCCAGGATCGAGTTCAAATGATATATTGGTTTTATACACACACACACACACACATATACATTTATATTTACATATATGGGTTAAATTTGTGTGTGTGTGTGTGTATAAATATATATATTTAACCAATACAAAAAGTATTATGTTTATATTGGTTAAAATATATATAAATGTAGTCTCTAAACGAAAAGCACAAGATACAAAAGAAAAATAGATACATTGGACTTCAAGATTAAAAACTTCTGTGCTTGAAAGGATACCATCCAGAAAGTGAAAAGATAACTCAGAGAGAGAAAACATTTGCAAATAGTATAAACGATAAGGAACTTGTATCTAGAATATACAAAGAGCTCTTAGAGCTTAATAATAAAAAGACAAATAACAATTTTTAAATGGGCAAAGGACCTAAATAGACATTTTTTTAAGGGAAGATAAAATACTAGCCAAACACACACAAAAAGATGTTCTACGTTATTAGTTATCAGGGAAATACACATCAAAACCATAATGAAATACCACTTCATACTGACTAGGATGGTGATAATAAGAAAGACAGATAACAACAAGCATTGGCAAGGAACAGAGAAATTGGAACACTCAAGACGCTATTGGTGGAAATATGATTTGGCAGTTCCTCAAAATGTTAAACATGGAGTTACCCTATGACCTAGTAATTTCACTCCCAGGTATATACCCAAGAAACATGAAAACAAATCCACATAGAAGCTTGTACAGGAATGTTCACAGCAGCATTATTCATAATATCCCAAAAGTGGAAACAACTCAGATGTTCATCAACTGACAAATGGATACACCAAGTGCAGTATATCCATATAATGGAATATTATTTGGCAATAAAAAGGAATGAGGAAGTGACAGGATACACTGCTACAATGTAGATGACATGTTGAAAACACTACGCTAAGTGAAAGAAGCCAGTCGCTGAGGACTACATGTTCCCAGTACATATGATTCCATTACATGATATGTCTAGAGTAGGCAAACCTATGATGAAGCAGATTAACAGTTGCCTGGGGTACGGTTAGGGGTTTAGATGGAATGGGGTTGGGGTGGCTACCAGTGGGTATGGGATTTCTATTCGGGGTGATGAAAATGTTCTAAGTTGATTGTGGTGATGGTCACACAACCCTGAATATACTAAAAACCACTAAAATATGCTTTCAAAGGGAGAATTGTATCTCAGGAAAGCTCTTTATAGACAGACAGATAGTCAGTCTACAGAATCACTGTCTTTGGTCAGTCTCAGCTCCAAGAGTACGTGTAGACGGACAAGAGAGAACACGGCAGATACCCTACGTGTGACCACTGTTACTACCGGCATCTGAAGCTTCACAGGATGTGGCCCTTGCCTACCTCTGGCCCCTTTTCATCCCTTCAGTCCTCTTTCAGGGCAGTCTGCACACCCCTCTCCCACCCCCACACAACTATATTACCTCTCTGAGTCCCCAGGAACAGGTCCAGCACACCCTGCTTTTACTAGAATACTCTCTTTCTCTCCTCCCTTCGCCTGGCTAATTCCCCTTTTCTCCCCCTTCTGCATTTCCTCAGCTGTAAATCTCCCAGGAGGTGTCCCCTACAGGGTCCAAAGACAGTCCTGCCCGTCCCGCCGGGTCCCCTGTGGCTCCCACGAGCGCTCACAGCTCTCGGCACACAGTCTGTCCCAGGGCTCACCATTCTCCACAGCATCTGTCTGCCACGTCTCAGTCGTCTGTCTGCTCAGTGCAGAGCAGACCACAGTAAGAAGCGGATGTGCTAAATAACCACTGGGCCTACAGAGAATTACTGCAGCACCAACAGAGTCTCTCCTAGGAAAAAGGGAAGATTTCCGAGCTGGCTTTCTGGACTCAGGAATGTCTCGGTTCCTCTGGGATGGGGGGCCCAGAGTGGCTGCACTGGGGCCTCACCTTACACGTGCAGACCTGCCCGCCGCCTGCCTCCCACCGTGTGATGGAGGAAGTGATGCATGGCCTCTCTCGTGACCCTGGTCAGCCCCACCTCCGCGGTGGCCCGCTCGCCTGGTTAGCACTTTACTGATGCACACGTTCAGACATGTGTACTTAATGGAAGGGACAGCTCAAGAGCAAAAACAGCCTGGCGTTTACACCTTGCAGCGGAGGGAAGACGCACTTGCAAACCCTGTAGGAGGTAATGCTCATAAAAAGCCCACGGTTTGGGGAGGTTTGGGGATGAGAAGGAACGATGGCTTTCTAAATATTCCGCAGATCGTAAGCACTGTCAGTGCTGAATCCCGGGAGGCCTGTGTGAAGTGCCCTCCAACCCCCCCCCCCACCTCAGGCAGTGAGGGTCCCAACCCAGAGTCACTCACATCAGGGAGGGCAACGTGGGGAGGGGGGAGACACTGCAGGCAGGCGTCCTGAGCTCCACTCCGATGACTGTGACCCGTGATACACTGACTTGAGTGGTGAGAGTTGTTTGGAATACGAAGGCTGCCAACCGCACAGCTCTGGGGTGCCCTCCGCATCGCAGTGCAGGTGCCAGGCACCCCATGACCGGCTGCCCCACAGAGACTTGCAGTTGTCTTGGGCGGCCTGGCTAAGTCTCGACTGTGTCTACAAAAGCAATACGGGCTTTCTTCGTTTCATACAATATTGACATCTTTTTTTTTTTTTTTTTAAAACAACACTGTCTAAATTGTACACGTGACTTAACGGAATCATGATGTATTTTAAAGGGAACTCTCAACACGAGGAGGGCCTGAGTTGGTCAAAAGTTTCTTCACTGGTCCCATCTTAGGGCAGTACTCTTAGCAAATACTAGCAACTGTCTCTTGCCTCTGGTGTATTTTATTGGTAGGAGTTAGAAAAACAATGAAAGGCCAATAGCTTCCAGGGTCCCTGGAAAATATGCCAGTTGTCATTTCTGAACGACGGAACATTTGCCTTTGGACAAATAAGACTCAACTATACACTCTTCACAGGCGTCCTATCAGTCAGGCAATAGCTTTTCCTTTATTAAAACAGAAAAGGATCAGTACTGGCCCGTGCACACACGTGTACACACACGCACTCCCTTTACCTTCTATGCTATTCTAAGCATTATATATATATATATATATATTGAAATGAGCCTAATTTCCTACCTTATTAGTTGATTTGGTAAACTATGTGATAGAGGACAAAATGAGTATTTTTAGTTCTCTGTGGTTTTTCCCTCTCTAAATTTCCTCTTCCTTGTAACTGAGCACAGGCCCGGCCCACCCGCCTTACAGCACCACCGTGGACCCACTGCTTAACGCAGGGGGAGGGAGGGAGGGAGGGAGGGAGGAAGAATCTGGCCACCTTCCAAGGTCCCTTCCAGTGCCCGCTCCTTCCCGACCTCTTCCCCCTGCATGCCGCGGCCCGGAGCCTGCACCTCTCCTTGGCCCGAGGAGTCAGTGCAAATGAGCTGAAGTCCTGACTCCGCACTTACTAGCCATGGGCACCCCTGGCAAGTGACACAGCCGCTCCGGGTCTCAGCTTCTTCCTCTGAAAAATGGAAGCAATACCCATCCCAGAGGGGTTAGGAGAAGCTTAAAGGAGAAAAACGTACGTAAAGCACATGGCTTAGGGGAAGCGCCCAGCCAGCAGTCTGAAAATGGTGGCATCTTCTCTTCCTCTATTGTGCTTCCTTCTGAATTTATTCTGCCCCTGTTATCAAACTGTAAACTTTGAGGGAGCAAATATTTATTCAACAAGTGGGGAAATGTATGTGAGAGGAAGGGAAAACCACTACACTTCCCACTAGCAAGGTGCTCCTGAAGCATCACGACCTCACTCTGCCCTCCTCTGGCCCCCGGGTCACCCACCAGGCTATGGCTCTAAGGCTCTACCAGCCAGATGGCAGACTTCTCACCAGCAAAGACAGCCAGGTATGGAGGGTTAATCACAATACATCCTCACTGTAAAACATTACCTCTCTGCTCAAATTTCATCTGCATTTGACCATAGGAAGGACGCCCCTGATTGCTGAAGGTATGCAGATGATTTTTTGTTGTTCTCTATACCGAACTGCAGAATAGAAGTAGTCTGATGCCCTACTTTCCTCCTTTGCTTCGGATTGTCCACGATTAGAATTTAAGGTCTGTTTCTCTACCCTTGGCTTTTTTCTAAAGGACTTGGGATGCTTGCGGGTATGCATCTGAAGCCCTGGGCTAGATTCCTGTGATCATTAATCTCATCAGGTTTGAACAGGGCAAGCTTATAACGGAGATGCGTGCGAGTCTTCTACATGCCAAGAATAACCAGCACCGAGGCCCTTACAGACCACGTGGCTACAGGTTCAGTCATGGATTCCCTTCCCAAGGGACGCTCACCCTGGAGCCCCCAGGCTGCTTGTATCATGGCCCTGAGCAGTTACCCACTCTGACGCTGCACTGACAGAAATGGCGCTCCCACTATGCATTTAGGCACTTTGAGGGCTGAACAGGAGCTCATCCACTCTCCAGTTTTCCTCTGGAATTCAGTAATGAACTCATTAAATCACCAACTTGTTGTGACAGGAAGTCATTCAGATGCTGATGCTGTTGCCATGGAAACCATCCCTCCACTCGGAGCTCTGTCTGTCTCTGCTAGGAAGCACCCCAGCTCCATAATTACTGTCATTCCCCAAATAACACAGAGCCAGCACGGCTCTGAGCAAGTCCAGAAGCAGGGCATACAGAGACTCTATCCTGCTTTCAGGCGAATCCTTGTTGCTTTTGGTATTTTTAGCACATATTTCTGTTCTCTACCAGCTGTCTATTAAATTCCTACATGCTGGCTCCTTTCCAGCACCTTTCTTAGAGAAGCAGACAAAGGATTTTTTTTTTTTTTTTGGAGAGGGGAATAGCTGTCAGGGATACTGGTGAGAGAGAGCCCACTGCTTCCCCAAGTCTTTGTGCTTCCAAATATGGAAAAATGAGTTCTCCTGCCTTTTGAGACCCTGAGAGACAAATCCCGAATTCTGTTCCAGTTCACAGCCTATAAAAGCTAAACCTGGACGGATCAGTAATGCCCAAATACAAGTTCAGAGATGCAACTCCAAGTACAAAGTGGTGTTTGCTTCATTTTGCTTGCACTGTCTAGGCTGTTGCTGAGTGCCAGTACTGAGGGCTGACCAAGTCACAGAAGGGATAAATGCCCACTCTTATCCAAAGCAGCAAGCCAGTCTCTTTTGAATATGTTATGGCACCCGGTATACAGGGAATCTTAAACAGAACCAGCACTTAGCAAATGAAGGACACTGTACCAGGCATCCCGCATTCTGTTTCATGATTCAAATTAATCTGCATGAAAATCCCACGAGGCAGGTATTTTTATCCCAATTTTACAGCTCAGGAATGTGCAGCTCAGAGCAATTAGGTAAATTAAATAAATGCCATGCTCTTTCATACTGCATAGATATTACCCCGTCACACATGCTGAGCCCACAGGCATAAAGGTGACTTCTGCCGCCTTAAAACCACAGATGCCCAGATGAGGAAAAGCCTTTCATGATTCTCTTTTCCCATCAACCAGCCAACACCTTCGAGGACATCTTAGGTGACTGTCTGGTCTCAGCTTGGGCACAGCCAGTGATGGAGAATTTACTAAGAGCTGTCTGTGTCTGGACAGCAGTCCTGATCTGTTCCTCACGTGAGTGAACAATAGTCATTGCTGGCGCTTCCGTGAAACTGCGGCAATTTGGTTCTGGCTGAGAGTCTGCCCTTGAGTATCCATGGGTGGACAGAAGAGGGAAATGAGAAAGAACTAGGTTAGGGGCTGTCTGAGCTCAACAAGAGCATCTCAGCCGACCACTGACTCTATGATCATTCACCCCGTGGGGAAGAAACCTGCTCCGCGGTGTCTGCGGGAAGCTGAGCTTTGGATGAGACTCGCATTAGACACACTCCCTCCACAAAATGCATAGCTGTTTGTTACAAACAGAAACACCAACATTTAAAGAAAGGCAGTGAGCAGTGATCTCTGGGCCACCTGCTGACAACGTTAGCAAGGTCAGAGGGGAAACACAACACACGAACCTTCCAACTTTATGAAGCTCTACATTTAGTGCCATTAAGATAGTTTCTTTCTGCTCATGGGAGTGAGATTTACTCTTATAAATGCTCATTTGCCCCTGCCTTAGACTATATAAAATCTTCGGTGGCAAGATCTGTGATATATGCACATGTCTGTAATGTGTATGACCTGGG
The DNA here is from genome assembly GCF_048773025.1 of Camelus bactrianus. Lineage (NCBI taxonomy): Eukaryota > Metazoa > Chordata > Mammalia > Artiodactyla > Camelidae > Camelus > Camelus bactrianus. The sequence continues at coordinate 36,774,327 of NC_133554.1, read as the reverse complement.
GCAAACCTCTTTAACCCAAGTGCCTCCCGGCGGGGAGGATGTAGCTCAAATGGTAGAGCACATGCCTAGCATGCACAAGGTCCTGAGTTCAATCCCCAGTGCCTCCTCTAGAAAGAAAGAAATAAACCTAATTACCTCCCCCCTCAAAAACAAAACCAAAAACAAACCCAAGTGCCTCCCTTTCCTCATCTGTCAAATGAAGGATACTGTTAATTCCACTATAACCTTACCGGAGTGCTGCGAGGTTGAACTGCAAAGTGCAAAAAAACCAAAAAAACAACAAAACCCTGTGAAAAGTATCAAACCTATAAAAGTGTGCCTAGTTCAGTATTCTATGATAGTGAATACTTAAATATGAACCATTTAAAGCTTAATATGTTAGGTCAAGTCTCTTTACAATTACCATGAAAACCAAAATGATTTTTAAAGCTTTGAGCAATGATTTATTTTAAGTAATATTCAATGCCAAAATTTCGATAGTACAGAGTTGTGTGATTATTATTATTATTATTTTTTTGGTGTTCACTGTCTCATGACCTAACCTGTTGCAAAGATTAAAGCAGAATTTCCCACAGGCAATCACAGAGGATTAGCAAGGCCTCTGTAATACCGCATCACTAAAAATGAGCAGGTCACACACTCGGAGCCCAATGTTTTTAGTCTTCACAGATTTGTTTTCAAAGTAATTTAAAAAAGGTACTTGTGAATATACTCTGCTTACTTCTTAAAAACTATCTGGGCATAGCCCACAATACAAGGAACAGAAATAAAATGGAAGTAATTAAAAAATAATCTTTTCGTCCAGTTCACAGCCATTTCTTGTTAATAACATCTGTGAAACAGAATTCATCTAGAGTTGCAAATGCGACCTAGAGTTTCTGACACTGAAACTATTTTATTCCCCATAACTGCAAAATGGAGCTGGTAATAAATGACTTCTGTGGGTTGGGCACAGGTGTCTGTGGAGCAGTCCAAACCATAGGACCCACATAAAAATCAGCTAAAAGAGAGTTTCTTCTCTACAGCACAGGGAACTATGTTTAATATCTTGTAATAACCTTTAATGACAAGGAATATGAAAATGAATATGCGTATGTATATGCATGACTGGGACACTGTGCTGTGTACCAGAAACTGACACATTGTAACTGACTGTACTGCAATTAAAAAAAAATCAAACACTATGGAACTCTAAGAGAATGAACATTAGTATCATTATGAAGTGGATTAAATCAAGATGCAGCACATGCCCAGATCACATGTTCTATTTCCATTTGGATGCTGCAGCTAGTTTTATGCAGAATATGCTAAGAAAACCACACAAAAGGGAAATGAGTCACTTACTGAATGCCAGAAAAGCTTCGGCTCACTGGCGAGACGGAGACTCAACCACGTCTTTTTCTGCCCCTGTTCCCCTCCTAGATCCAGAAAGCACCGCCTTGTCTGAATCACAGGAGAGAAATGCTTTTGGCAAATATATATTGGACCCATCCAGCGTTACTCCTGTTCTTTCTCTGTGTCTCACACACACATACACACACACACACCCATATCCAGGAGGCTTTGGAATGCATGTTCCCCACCCCCGCAGCAGTCTTACCTCCATAATCATGTTTGACCTAGACTAACATTAAAATATTTTGCTGTTCCTGAGAAAGCAGCAATCGGCGTGAGGTTCCATCCTCTCGTGGATGACAGCCCATTACCCTTCTCCCTCTCCTGTGTCCCCACTAGGATAAAAGCCCTGGCATAGGAGCTCTGTCTGTCTTGCTTACTCCCTGGTCCAGTGCCTGGCATTTTGCTGGACCTCAATAAACATTTCCTGAGGGAGCTGAATAAATATTTTCAGTCTCTCCTCCACTGGCTATCTGCTTTTCCCTCAGCCTTAAAAGCATGGACAAGCCTCCTCATTAAATAAAAGACCCCAAAGCCCACCATTCTTTTCTCTCCATGAGCCATGAAATGCCCCCAAATTAAAACAAACCGTCCTTAATGCCAGGGCCCTCCCAGCTGCTGGCCTCTCTCTCATAGCACCGCATCGTCAAGCTTCTTCAGAGAGTAGTTTATATACTTTGTCTTTACTTCTTTTTTTATATGGAAGTATAGTTCACTTTCCATGTTGTGTTAGTTTCTGGTGTACAGCATGGTGATTCAGTTACACACACACACACACACACAAGCACACATATCATTTTTCATATTCTTTTTCATTATATGTTATTACAAGATACTGAATGTAGTTCCCCGTGCTATACAGTGGGATCTTGTTGTTTACCTATTGTCTTTACTTCTGTGCTGTTTATTCTTCAACCTTGGAAATCCATCCATCTGTCCATCCATCCACTCCCTGCCTCCCTTCCATCCATCCATCCTTCTGTCCACCTAACTTTTTCCTCCTTCCTGTCCTCTTATCTGTCCATCTGTCTTCCATTCCCCTTCCTCCCTCTCTCTTTCCTTTGCTTCTGTAAATATACACCAATGCCTGCTATGTACTAGGCGCCACACTGGGCCCTGAGAATACGGTACTGAAGAAGACACAATCTCTGTAGTGGGCGGGTTCTTGATCTGGTGGGAGATACATGCGTGTAAACTTGAGATTCTTAAACTGGGGCACAGTTCCCTTGGATACTGAGAAGTGTGCTATAGTAAGTGGGGCCATAGAACAAACGGAAACTCTTCCAGGAGGATCAGCTTTACTCCATGTAAATAACTGGAAACATTTCACACTCAATTAAATTAAGGCCAGTGTTTAAAAATGACAGAATGAGAAATAGCATGATAAACAGCATTGATGGTTAAAACAAAACACAAGACTTTAGAAGAAACATGCCATAGGCTGTTTCGGGATATGATTCCAGTGAGTGCTGAGTTTACCCTTCTGCTGCTGGGGGAGTTTCTGTAGAAAGGTCTGAAAAGCAGATAATACCACACAAGGTGACACATTAGCCTCGAGGTAAGAACTTGAGCTCTCAGGGAGTTCTGAGAACGTGCAGTCTTGGGGAGGGGTGGACGGGACTGCCTTTACCGAGGACGTGACACTGGAGGTCGCTCCTGGAAGGCGAGTGGTTTGCCATGGGGAGAAGGAGGGGACAGCCACAGTGGGCAGAGGAAGCAGTGTGCGCAACTGTAAGGAGCTGTGAGTGGATCGGATATGTGAGAAGAACGAGGAGTTTAGTGGCAGCTGAAAAAGGAGGGAGGTTCTGACGGTTCAGAGAAGAGCCCAGGTATTGTGCCAGAAAGTTCCCGTGCTGGAGACCATTCTCTATCTGTGAAACTCTTTTCCTCTTGGGACCACTGTACCCTGGTCCTCCTACTTCTTTGACAGTTTCTTCTTAGCTCCTTTCGCTTGTTTTCCCTCTTCAGCATGCCCTGCCCAGCCCTGGAATTTTAGCATTTCCCCAGGATTCCTTCTTGGCTGTGTTTTCCTTCTTATTCTGCACACGTGGGTTGTTTCATTCACTCCTTCTGCTTCAACTTCCTTTAAGCAGCTGACTTCCAAATCTATATCCCTCAGTACAGACCTCCGGGCTCCAGATACCCACGTCTCACTGCATGGTTATCTCAACCCGAAGTGACCTACAGCCTTTCAAAGTGAGTAAGTCCTGAGCTGTCTACAGTATCTTCCATGCTCCTCCCCTCCTTTTGGCCAGTCTCTACAGTCTAGGTTAATGGAACCACAAACCCACTCAACCAACCAAATAAAAACTCAAGAGTCACCAGTTACTTCGCTCATCACCTAAAGCCAATCAGCACCTCTCCTAAACCTCTGTTAAAATTCCCTTTCCTTTAAATCTCCACCAGGGATTCCCAACTAGGCTGGAAGTTCTCCCACTCCCTTCACCCCAGGTGAGTATCACTGCATGTGATGATGCTTTACTGATGCACATATGCTGTGTGGTTGGACTCTGCAGGGGCAGAAGAAGGTTAGTCTCATTAGCATGACCATGTCCCTCTTGGCCAATTGCAGTGACTAGTTAACTGGCCTCCCTGACACCAGCTTCCTTCCCTCTAAAACCTCCTCCACAGCTCTCCAGTTGTCTTTTTAACAGAGAAGTCTGATTAAAGATGACAAATTATTGAAATGTACAGAATAAAATTACTGCAGAATGAGAAGGAAACAGAAGTGAATCTCTGGGTGGGTAAGACTTTTTAAAGCATTCATGCAAAGGCTAAAGGAAAAGGCAGATCTGACCACACAAAAATGCAAAACTTACGTAGAAAAAAAAAATGATGCAATTAAAACAGACAGATGGGGAAAACATCTGCCACGTAGGAGAGTTAACAATCCTAATATGTAAAGAGCTCTTACAAACTAATAACCAAAGGATGGAGGAACCAAAGACAGAAAGAGGCAAAGGACGTAAACAATTCACAACACACGTCAAGAAGACAAGTAGGCTCATGGGAGAAAGTGTTCAACTTCATTTAAGAAACACAGATGAAACCAATGGATACCCAAAGTTTTCTTCTCTGTCAAACTGGCAAATGAAATCCAGTGCTGAGTGAATAATTTGGTACATGAGACACGCTCATACTTGGCTGATAGGGGCATAAAGTGGCACAAGCTTTAGAAAGCGAATCTAGAAATACGTATACAAATCCTTGAAAGATATATATCCTTTAACCCCACGATTCCATTTCTAGCAATACCTAAGGAAACAATCATGTATGTAAATAAATAGCTTCCTCTAAGGACAATGATCACAGCATTGCTTAAAATACTGAAAACATTCTAGATGCTCAGTAATAAGAGTTGACAGTGAAACAATATAAATAAGTTTTAGCTCATTTTTAGCCTGAAATACCACCCAGGTATTAAAAGTGGGGCTGGAAAACAATACCTAGTGACACAGGAGGACATTTTCAGAATGTTTGCTCTACATTAAGTGAAACAGCAACCATAAAATAGACTGTATTTTAAAAAAATCTCATTTGGGGAAGACTGTATGCAAAAGAAGATCCAAAAATGTTAACAATGGTTTTTTACATGCCTACAGATTTTTTTCCTTCAGTGTCTTTGTGTACATTTTCCAAAATTTCCACATTTAGAGTTACTTTTGTTATCAGAAAAAATATTTTTAACTAGAAACACAAAAATTCCCCTCTGTTTTGGCTGCCTGTTGTCTACTGGATGAAACCCAAGTCCCTCTGCCTGATATGCGAGGACTGTCACAATCTGGCTCCTCCTCGGCTTCCCAGCCTGCTCTTCCGGCTCTTCCAGACAGAGTACCATATTCATGGCTTACCGTGTCCTGTGCATATCTGCCAACAAACCTTTGCCTGCACAGCCACACCTCTCCTTTCTCTCTGCTGTGCTCACAGGATTGCTTAACTCCTCATCCTTCTAAATGGTCTGCCTTTCCAAGTCCTGGTCTTCTCTCAGTTCCTTAAGCCTGCCAAATTATTTTCTGCCTCAGGACCTTTGCACCAACCATTTGCCTATCTGGTTCAGTCTTTTTATGACCAGCTCCATTTCATCTTCCAAACCTTAACTTAAATGTCACCTCTTCATGTGGCCTTCTCTGATTACAATTTTCAGAAATAGGTCACCTGCTTGAATTCTCTGTCTCAGAACCCTGTTTATTTCTCCTTAGCAGTTACTGTGATACAGAACTGTTTTTATTCATTTGTTCACTAGTTTTTGGTGGGGGGTTGCCCCACTTGAGCATAAGCTCCAGGAGGACTGGGGCCATGATCTGTCTAACCCAGGGCCTCACACATGGTACAACACAGTTCTTTACGGAGAGGACAGACAATGGACAGACCAGCTGTGCTAGAAAGCACTCCTCCATCTTCCCATGGGGCTCTGTACGCTCATCTCCACCAACATATTTCTAGAAACACGACCCCAGGTATTTCTTTACAGCTGCTCCCTGAAATGGACTTTAGGTGCTCTGAGATAGAGACTGGGTACAGGGTCAAAGTCTGGTGTATTCTACGTGCCCAACAAGGATGTGCTCTGAATGATGGATGAGGGGCACCCAAGGCTCCAAGTGGGTGGAGGAAACCATTCTGGGACTGAGCACTTGCTACAACCCACGCATACGACGAAACACTGCCTACAGGTCCATTTCAGCTCAGTCAAGACCATCATATATTGGGCAGACACAGAGTTTGTGGCAACAAAAACTTTTAACTAAATTTTAAAACGAGTTTTAGCAATTAGTTAATAATTAATTCTTGAGCTTCCAATAAAAAAAAAAAAAAGAACAACAGCACATCTAACATTAAGACCACAGAATAAGAAGGGAAAAGAGGAATGCCAGAGTGCCTCTGGGTCTGTCAGAAGAGTGAACTGTGCTCAATTCCTTAATCTAAGGAATTTATAGGCTCCTTGTGTGGAACCCATAAACTGATGTTTGTTTTCTTTTTACAGTGTGCTCCCAGGGACCTCAAATATTTTACAGACAAATAATGTGGGGCAGTCACTCCAATTAAGGCAGCTTAAGAGTGAGATGGTCTAATTTAAGGATGCTGAGTACAGAGATGGTTAGTGACTTGTGGGACAAAATGTCAAGTCCCAGGTTTCAGTAGGGCAGTTCTTATTCAGCAAAATAACGTGAGCCTTTTCAACTTGGGAGCCGTAGCCTGTCTTTGTAAAAGTGGCCAAACTGGATGGGGCCTGAGATGCCGTGTTGTTAGTCAGGGGTTGGCAAAGTTTGTCTCTGAGGGGCCAGAGGGTGAACATTTCAGCTCTGTGGGCCACACAACGTGGCTGCAACTGCTCAACCTGGCCATCGCTGTGCAGATGTAAACAGAGGCGCATGTCTGTGTTCCCATGAAGTTTACTTTGTGGACAGTGGATTTGAATTTTACGTAACTTTCAGGGGTTACGAAATATCATCCTTCTTTTGATTTTTCTGCTAACCATTTAAGAATGCAGAACCACCTTGGTGGTGGGCCTGATTTGGGTGGTGGGCCACAGTGTGCTGAGCTCTGGGCTAGTTTGCGACAGTTTATCTGGATAGGCAGCTGTGGGACAGGGAAAAGACACGCTCCGAGAGGCAGAGCCCTGATTGCAAGAGTGAGTTCCAGCGCTTGAGCAGCTAGGCCCAGCAAACTATTTCTGAGCACAGCCATTCCAGAAAATAATGTCGGGCCCTGAACAGTCAACATTTAACTTAAGATGGAGCAACAAGGGAAAAAGACTTTGCTCTCAGAAGTGAAGAGGGTGCTCTGGAGTTTGATTAGAAGTGTTCTGTTTACACTTTACGGAAGCACATTATATTTGTGCCTTTTCACTGCAGGATAAATGGAAAACAAGTTCATACGCAGCGATCCTTACATGGTCACACCTGCGGTCTGAAACTGCAAACAAAACACTCTCCTCCGTTCAAGGGATCATTGTCAGATGACTCAAACGCTGGCAATAAGTGAGCCCGGAAATGTCCGTTCTTTTCACGTGACAAAGGCTTCCTCCACATTTCTCACTGGTTTGGCGACAGAATGAATCCCCACGGAGATGAGAGGAAGCAGAGGTCACTGACAGGGTCTCTTGGGCCCCCCCTCATTTCCTCTTTTAAAGAGTGCTTCCGTTCTAATTATTTCACTCCTTCTGCCTTGAATAACACGGGTGCCTCATCTTGGAGAGGCAGCAGCGCCTAGGGTACCAGATGCCTGGATGCTGGTCTGCTGCTAACTAGCCGTGACCTTGAGTAAGCCACTGAACCTCTCTGTGCCTCAGTTTCTTCAGCTATAAAATGAGGGTAATCATAGCACCCGACTTCCAGAGCTGAGGGGCTTACACGTGTTAGCACACGCACAGTGCTTTAAACAGAGCCCAGCGCCCTTCGTGTGCTCACCAAGCACCTCAGAATCTGTGCACACAGATTTAACCTGCTCTGCTGGTCGGGTGTTCCCCTCTTTTACAGGGAATACACTGAGGTTTCATGGCCCAAGGTCATTCAGCTATGGAGTCTCTTTTGATTAGGAACCAAATTGTCCTTCAAGGGCTTTTAAATTACTGAGTGTGATCCGGAATTTCCAGGCTCTTGGTCTATTATGGAAGCTCCTTAAAGAAAAGGCTGTATTAAAAAAAAAAGTCTTAAAAAACCCACATACTTGTAATCCATATACAATAAGGGATCTCAATTGTTTGAAGTTACATTAGTCCTTCTCCTGTGCTTTATTACCACTACCTTTTTATCATGCTTCATTATTTCCCTCCCCAATACTCTTTTTACTATCTGAAATGTCTTCCTCTTTTATTGATCACCTCTTATCGATCTCTTGAAATGTAAATAAACCACGTCCATCCCCAGCCACAGAACTTTAAAATAAACTATTTCTTGACCTCTCAGTTTCACCTTCTGTATTTATCAACACTGTGCATGTGACGCGGTGACAGGATAGCTGTCCTGTAGTAACCTTCACCCAACTGCAGAATAATGTGTGCGGCAAACTGAACGTGCCTGTTGTTAAAATATTGAAGTATTCTGGGAAAAAACGTAATCCCTCCTTATGTGTAAATATAGTAACTGATTCACACAGCCATGGTAGGTCACCAGAGATACAGCTTCTAGTCTGCAAGGGGAGCTGAGGCCAAGCCAACCCAGACGAGTGGTGTTCCCAGAAACCTGCTGCAAGGAAAAAAATGGACGTCACGGAACATTTGAATTAAAAAGAAATTTTAACACCCAGAGATGACTGAAAGAAATGATCCCTGATACAAAGCTTTCACACCTGAAGTTAAAATTCTGACTCTCAAGATTAGTTGGTGAATCATTCAGAGAAACCTACGTTTTTGAAGCCTGTTATTTTATAGTCTAAGTAACATTTGTAACTACTGTCACTAACTCAGTGTTATTATATGTTCTGTACTTTTTGTTTTTTCTCTCATTTTTTCCAACTATTTTTTTCCCCTAAAGTTCATATATGTTCATCGTAGAAAATTTGGAAAATGGAGGAAAGAAAAAGCAGTAGAAACAAAATTTTACCTATAATACTATCTTGCCATCTTGGGGGAGAGCTCTGGTTAATATTTTGACATATTAACATGGTAACACCGATACTTTACACATCCTTCTAGTGATTAACTTTTGTCATAAAGTTAAAATAATCTTTTTCTTACAGTTTTCCCCTGATTGCCACTGAAATAAAGCTGGAAAGCACAGAAAAACTGGAAGAAATAAGAATGAAAGCACTTAGGATTAACCATTTTAGTATCTTCTCTTCTGCTATTTATGCCTATGTTCTTTTCAAAGTTGTGATCACAATTTGGATACAATATTTCATACTTAAAAAACTTATATCATAAGCACTTTCTTTTGACATCAAAAAGTTTGTAAGGATTAATTTTAGGGCTGTAAAAAATTTCATCATATGGTTATACCAGTATTCAAATATTCTTTTGTTTATAGCTTTCACTATTTATAAATAACTGTTATATGCATCTTTACACATAGATCTTTGCCCACATTTTTAATTCCTTCTTAAGTCATATTTCTTGAAAGGAGATTGTTAGGACAAAGAATATGAGCATTACAAGATTAGCAATGTTTTTTTCCCCCCTTCTGATTCTGAATGTATAACATAATCCTTGAAATAAATACTATTAACATTGTACTATATTTCCTTTCATCCTTTTTAAGGGCAGAAAGATTTTAAAGTCTTCTGATTAATGCTTTCAGTTGGTTCTCCAGATCTGTATCAATTACCTGTCTCAACAGCAATACACTACTACATCCTCATTAGTGTAACATCAGTGTTACTAAGTTAATGTGTCAAAATATTAACCAAGGTTCTCTCCCAAGATGGTGAGGCAGTATTATGGGTAAAATTTCGTTTCTACTGCTTAATACTTTCCTCCATTTATCATTAAAATAAACCACACTGACTTGGACGGAAAGGGAGTATCTTACCATTTTGCTAACCTACCTTTGATTATTAATGAAGTTGAAAATTTTTCTGTATTTTTTGAGGGGGGTAAATTGTCCATCTTCTCTGCTATAATAGATCCTTCTAAATACTTACACAGTGACCAGTGGAGGATGAAGTTAATCTAAGGCTCATAAATACGGATCTCAGCCCACACATTTGAGCACCCGTGGGAACCACGTCAAACTGAGTAAGAGGCAGAGAGTGAAGGGCGGCTTCACCCACGAGGAGCCCAAGAGTCACACCGCTGTCGTTCCTCCCCCTCCCTCACTGCACGCCTGACATTCGATCATGCCTTAAACTGCGGTGTGTCGGTTTAAGATGAGCTACTAAGTATCTGATTTAATGTATTTGGTTTTTTTAAGCCCTTTCTTGTGTGATGTTATTTTGCTTTGCTAAGATTCTTGCTGGGCTTAAAAAGGCTACGTGGGACTATAAAAGTAGCAAGAGCTAGTGAGATGTATCAACAATTGATTAAAATCTGCTTGGCTTAACTCAATTCCTTGGAACCTGGAAGTCAGTCTGCCGGGTCCAGAAGCACTTTCCGTCTGAACACCGGCTTCCAAGGACCGCGTGGAGTCTCCGCGGCTGTGGGCGCTGCAGCTCCTGTGAGCAGAGCCCAGGCACACGAGGAGAGGAACCTCACACCTCAGCCTCTCCATCCCTTCCAGATTTGGTAGAAAAATGGACTGATCAGGGGGCTGTCCATCAGCAGGTAGATTTTCCTCACGCTCGCTCTGAAGTTTCTAATTACTCACACAAATCTGGATCTGAAGCTGACGTTGGCTTCCTTCAGAGTCACTTAGGAAAATCTCGGTCAGCTTGTGGTCCCTTCCTTTCTAAGCTGACATCCTGTACTTAGCGATTACTGTTAAGTGGTTAAGTGTCTCTGCAGTCAGGGCTGCAGTGTAGTGTACAACCCGGGGTGAGGTCCCACCCTCCCTGCCCTCTAACCGGAGCCTGCCGACCTGCCGACACCCACCTGCCTCTTTCCCTCCCTACTTTGCTATGTATTTAGCGCTTCCTGCAGCGATGACTCAGATACGTACACGGCACATCCCCTGTTCTTAGTGAGTTTACAGTTTAATGGGGAGACAGACATAGGTGTAAAATGAGGGGAAAGTAACAGTGACCGCAAGAGAACAATTCCGTGTAGTTCCACTTCCAACCCTCACTCTGGGGAGTCACCTGGGACTCATGGCCACGTGACGTTTGAGGAGGAGAGAACAGAAGTGGATGCCAACAAGGCCTGTGTGCATCCTGTTGTCACGGTTACAAAGGGAATATGTGCTCCTTCTAGAGACAACACGACCCCCTACCCCCGGCCTCCCAATTACACAAGACAGTCCTGCACCTTCGATGCCAGTGCCTCCTGCTGTATAATGCGTAGGACTAGAAATATCGCCATGATCTAGAAAAGACTCGTGTGCTAAGTCTGTCCCTTAAAGAGAAGACTCTTCTTTGTAGCAACAGAAGGCATCCTGGCAGCACCCACGATTTACAATGCAGTCCCCATCTGTCCCTCTTAAACTTCACCCCGCTGGACCTTGGAAACCTGACCACAGGGAGTGGCCGCTCAGATTCTGGAATCTCCTTAACCCTTAGCTCTCCATCATCTGCTCTGCCACCTCTGCCCCTGGGAGCAGCCACTCTTCATCCAGCCAGCAATGGTTTGGGACCAAATTGAGCTAGCATGTGGCCATCACTAAACACACTCAAGGAAGGACTGTGTTACCAATGGCATCTGAACAGGGCGTCCAGCACTGAAGGTCAATTCCACGCACCTGTTTCAGAGTTTCTCATTAAAATCAAATGCATTCAGTAATAAGAAAGCCATCCATGGCTTCCTAAATAAATATTCATTCAATACATAGTTTCTGAGCATCTAGGCTGGTACACAGACACAGTCCTTCCCTCATGGAACTCCCCGCAGCCTCCTCAAAGTGACAGTTGCTAAATTTACATGCACACACAAATTAATTACAATTGTGGTGTTACGAGGAAAAAGAATCGGGTGCTGTCAGGTGACACCAACACCAGGATTTAGACTTGTCTGGGGAAGGGGTCACTTGAGCTAAAACCTGAAATAAGCGGTGGGGATGGGCGGGTAGTTCCCAGAAGGCGCAGCACCCAAGGCGTCTCTGAGGCACACAGTGTGGGCCGCTTGCTTGAGGAAGTGCAGATCTTTCTCGCTTTACGATGGGGCTACATCCTTATCAGATAAACCCATCGTAAGCTGAAAGTATCATTAGCCAAAAATGCAATGAATACACCCAACCTACTGACATCACAGCTGAACCCAGCCCACCTGAAATGCGCTCAGAACGGTTACATTCGCCTACAGCTGGGCAAAGTCATCCCACACAATGGTAGTTTCACAATAAGGCACTGGATGGCTTGCGCACCTTACTGAATGCCGCACTGAGAGTGAAGAACAGCAGGACAGTCGCCCGGAGGGGGGCAGCGACAGTACACGTGTCAGACGGCGTGTCTGACCGGAGCTGCGGCGGCACCTGTCCAGCATCACAGACAGTGCTGGATGGACATCGCAAATGTGCCCGCAAAGAGAGCAAAATTCAACATTTGAAGTACGGTTTCTACTGAATGGCCCTTGGGGAGGTTAACAGGGTGAAGCTCATGCAGAGGCAGCAGTTTCTGGCTGAGGGTGAGGGGACACCGCGAAAGGGCAACTAAGCGGCGGGGTCGGGGGAGAAGCAAATACCTTGAGAAGTACCTGAAGAAGGAGGGGGTGAATCAGGGTGTTTGTCTAAGCGTCCTGAGGACAGAAGCCTGTTTACCTTGCTCATGGCTGTAGCCCTGGTGCAGAGAACACTGCTTGGCAAGGAACACGTGCTCGACAAATATCGGCCGAATGAACGGCCGCACTGGGACAGAACTGACCTCGTAATCATCATGATGGCAACAGGAGCAAAATCAGCCGCCATCACCTGAGCACCTACCATGTGTCCCACCTGCGCTCAGTGTTTGGCTGGACTAACCCAACTCCACCAACGTGCGAAGCAGGCGTTGTTACCCTCCCGTCACGGACGAGGAAGTAGATGGTATGCAGAGGTTTAGGAAAACGCCCCAGGTGTCTTGTTCAGACAGAGAGGCAGGGAAACGCAGGCCAGCCTCAGTCCAAAGCCTTCTGCCACGTCATGCTGCTTCTCAAGCGTGAACGTGTTAGGCAGCTGGGCTCCAGGCGCTTCCAGATGACTTGGCCGCTGTGGGGTCTCAGGCTGTCACGGCGCTTAGCCACCGCGCCCAAGCAGCCCTGTAGGAAGGAAGCAGGTGTGCACCTGAAGCAGGTGATCGCAGGACACCCACCAGCTGCATCTACCCAAAGCGCCTTGTGAGATGAGGCTGTGCCTGGTTAGTTCAAGGGTGCGAATGAGGCCACTGTTCCAGGGTAGTCTCTGTGTCCAATTAACTCGGCTCCGTGGCTTAGAGACACACCCCAGTCCGAGTCATCCCTCCCCAAGATGCATTCACTAGTTTCAGGGAAGACTGCTGAGAAGAGTGGGTGGCTTGGTAAAACCTGTTTGTAAGACTAGAAAAGCCATTCAAAGAAACGTCACAATAATGGCCAGGTGTGGCTTCCTACCAAAAGATCACGCAAACTTCTAACCCAAACTTCTGTGCCCGGAGCTCCTCTACCTTGCAAAGACCTTTTCTCCAAAAAACGCTTGAGATTTTTTTTCCCAAGTATTTCTCAGAATCTTCTGTGTCTCTGTGATATTATTAAAAAAAAAAAAAAAAGGAGGGGGGGCAGGTTGGTAGGTGAGTAGCTAGCATAATTCCTGAAAATTGCTAAAAACTTAAAAGACTGAGGCACATTCATAACATCTATGTAACCCGGATGCTGTTCAAAAAATTATAGCTGGAGACAGAGGTATGACTATAACCAACACTTGGGCAAGCTTGTGTTTAGGATACGGTTAGAACAGTTAGTTTTCAAGGCAAGTGGTATCTAATTCTACTTCTCTCTCTGGTGAGGGGAGACTCTCTCCGCCTCTCATCTCTTCCCTCTACAAATTGTCCTCCTCGGGGCTGCTGCACTTAACCTTTCCAGAGCACAGATCTGATTAGTTCACTGCTTTACGTAACTTACCAACCCCACTTGCATAGCATGTAAGTCAGGTGGCTGTGTGATTTATTCTTCTGGGACATGCTTGAGAGTTAAAGGAGGCAGCTCTATTAATTATAATGTTGGGGCAACAGCCATGGACCAGGAGAGTCCCTGGCAAGTGGGATGGTCATCTTGCACAGAAGGTGCCTGACAATCTTTCCTGACTCCATCCCGCCCAGATCAGCCTCTGAGAGGCACCTGCCTTCCCTGTGCTTTCTGGCTCCGTCCCTCAGCCCTTCCCTGCTTCTCAGAGGGACGGGTGCTTCCAGACTAGCTGGAAGAACCACACTGTGTACTCCCCACAGCAGAGTTAGGGGTCTGGCCTCCAGGCTCCAAGCACCTGCAACCCAGCCTTCACTGGAGCATCGGCACTCATTTCCGTGCACGTTGCCTCTGTAGACCATGAGCTCCACAAGGTCGGGAACTGAGAGATGCTTGTGGCCACCGCAATGTATACAAGGGTGTTCCCTGGGTCTTAAGTGCTCAGTAAATGCTAATGGATAAGCAATCAATTCCATGACTAGAGAATCTGATAGCTTGTTTGTAAGTACACTGAGGTCTGTGTTGTAAACAAATGTTCAGACGGCAGCGTTGTATCACAGAGCCGCTGCCTGTCCGGTGTCACAGAAACGTCGGCTGGTTTCCGCGTTAAGTGAGCGTATGGAAAAATGACATGACATGAGCAGTTTGTTTTCTCAGCGGCGGAGACCGTCACAGGCAGGATTTCACTTCCATTGTTCGCTGGGGACGGTGCTGCCAAAATGCTGAGCCTGAGGTGACTGATCCCCGCGGTGGCCTGAGCTGTCGCAGACCCGCGGGCACCGGCTCGGGCCTCCGAGGCGGCACCTTGTGTGTGGCGCTCTCACGCCTGCGGATGGACTCCGCATTGGTATCTGCCACGGACAAGGCACCTGTGCCACTTCTGTGCGGCCCCCTCCCTGTCCAACCTGTCTCTTACAATCGGGAACGCCCAAGGGAAGTGAAAGGAAGTTCCCCAGGCTGACACGTAAAGACACCACCTCCCACTGGGTGAGCCACGGTGTGCACGCCCAGGAGCCTGAGTTCCCTGTCTCCCAAAGCGTGAATCTTGGAAGTGATGAGCAATGACAGGTAAGCTCTTACATGGAGCTAAATCTGCATGTCCAGTGACGTTACAGAGTGAGGAAGTCAACGCAACTCAGTAGTCCATCCCACTATGACTGCTTCCTGACACTGTTGATCTTAGCACGGACAACCAGAACATCCTAAAGAGCCAGAGAGTCAGATCCATGAACAAAGGACAGAGGAAAGGTCAGATGAGTATATGGAGGCATCATACAGTGAGTCACTGGACGGTGAGAGCTGTTCCCACCGCCCCCGAGAACAAGGAGAAGCCACAGCACAGGAAACTTCGGTTTAGGAAGAGGACCACATTTCCTGAGCAGGTTATTTCAGATCATTAAATAAATCACCAGGGCAGCTGTGGAATATATTTCTCTGGAGGTCTTTAAAACCAGAGCAGTTATTAAGTGTCCAGGGATGAGTTCTGCTGAAGCGTGATTGTTACCTTGAACTGGCTAGAATCTTTAAGCTCTTCCCAACCCTACCATCTCGAGATCCTCTATCAATTGCCAGCGGAAGATGAGAGATGAGCAGAACCCAGAAGCAGAGGGGCCACAAGAAGTCACCTGATCTGCTCCCGGGCAACTATACAAGACTTCTATTTTTAGGTATCACTGAGGACGGAAAGCAGTGATACCTGGAGTCTCCCATCATTAATCAGTCTCTTACAGTCCAAAGCTTGTCCTGAGCGCAGTCAAACTTTCTTGGTTGTAAGATGGGAACCAGTTTCCTCATATCAGTGCTCTTATCCAGTAAGCTAAGGTTATCGCACTGCTTAAGGCTCTTCTAACATTCCTCATGCTTTCAACGCTCCTGTTGTAAAGGTCAAGAAACTCTCCAAGACTGGGTGAAATTCGAATTTGATGTGATTATTCTGTGATTCGAATTTGACGTGATTATTCTGTGCACAGATGGATGTTATAATCCCAAGCTTGGGCGTCTGAGGTGTGAAATTAAATATTAAGGAGTTTGGGATGGAACCTGGATGAAATTTTAACACAACATCCCTCTTCTTAAAACACACGCATCCTGAGGGTGTCCATCCATGCTGTAACTAACCCTCCATGGGTATAAGCTGCTCAGTGCCCATGTCTGTCGGGGAGGAGGAAGGGAGGGAATGAAGCAACAGAGGAGGGTGGACCCCAAGCTCCAAAAAAGGGCTGGCCCCAGTGAGGAAGGGGTCTGGGAGGGAGCATGTGGGGCAGAAGGAGAGTCAGAAGTCCCAGCACCACGCAGGCGTGGAGGGTGGAGGGAAAAGTCAACAAACACATGCGGAAGGGAATTTTTCCTGACAGTAACTCAAAGCATCACTTGGGAGAGGCCTCAAGAGTCTTTATCCTCGTTCACGCTAGAGTAGGTGAGTCAGTGTGAAGTGTGTCCTCTGCCGGCTGGGCTGGAGGGAGACGCGGGGTGAGGAGGGTGGGCTGTGGAGGCAGGTGGGGGGCGGTAAGGACACACGTGCTGACAGGCCCCTGGCCAATGCACTGACCACAACTCTCTAGCTAAAATACATGCTCGCAACCCTCCATGTGGCCCTCTCTCCACTGCCACTTTTTAAGTCTCTGTTCCCGTGGCCATGACCCTTCTGTTCCTCCGCGCTGCTTCCTGGATCGAGCCTTTCTTTCTTCCTTGGAACTCTCAATTCCAGGAAGTTCGTCAAGTGGCCCAGAGAAACTGTAAATTCTGGTAGGCACTTGAATGGTTCTCTAGCAGGTGGCAGAGGACATGGAACGGGGC
Organism: Camelus bactrianus; assembly: GCF_048773025.1. Taxonomy (NCBI): domain Eukaryota; kingdom Metazoa; phylum Chordata; class Mammalia; order Artiodactyla; family Camelidae; genus Camelus; species Camelus bactrianus. The sequence goes on along the minus strand of NC_133554.1, from coordinate 36,757,484 downwards.
TTAAATTAGAATTAAATTACATCAGAAGGGTTGAAACTTCTATGCGCCAAGAAAGGGACTAACCTCTCTCTTGACCCCTGCTGGCACACCCACCACCACCTTCCAGTACATTTTAAAGAGGAAGAGGCTCTTGGTATTATTTTGGAGAAATAAGACGTTGAACACCCTCCTCCCCTCCATTCAATTAACTTTGGGAAATCAAAAAGCACTCCATTCTCCAGGCAGAAAATCTGATTTTGTGGAGGTCATGAAAACATTACCCTTTTATTCTTTAACAAAGTAGCCCACACAGAGAACTGGGGGAAAAAAACAAACTAAAGGCAACAGTCCCTTGACCTGCTGCTCCCTTCTTTCATGCTTGTTTCAAACTGCTTCTATTTTTAATTCTCTGCTGGTTATTAGCTCCAATCACTACGTGATATGCTTATGCTGTTCCTTCTTAACTTACCAACGTTAAATATTATCCACTGACTTCCTTTTATGTCAGATCTGCATTTGTGTCACTAATAACCTCCTCTCTCCCCCTCATCTATAACTCAGTCAATCGAGTTATAATCATTTTGGACTATCTTTATTACATTAAATAATATATATATCTTTGGTTTTGTTCCAGCAACAAGAAACTGTATTTTGGGGGGGGGGCAGGGTATAGCTCAGTGGGAGAGCGTGTGCTTAGCATGCACGAGGTCCTAGGTTCAATCCCTAGTACCTCTATCAAAACAAACAAACAAACAAACCAAACAAATAAATAAAGCTAATTACTCCCCAAGCAAACTGGAAAAAAAAAAAGGTAAAAAACCTAAAAAAGGAAAAAAACCTGTATTTTTATTGCCTCCCTGTATCAGGTGAGGCTATCAGCATCTCTACCCTCTTAGCACATCTGCTTCCCTCCCAACTGTCCTTCCACATCCTCAGGGTGAGGATACTTCTTCTGTGACATCAACCATAAGCTCTTGATTCTACCTCCAAAAGGTGCTCCTGTCCCAAGTATCTCACTCTCAGTCAGTGTTACTCCATCACGTGCTCCAGCCAGAAAGGAATCCTGTCCTTCCCGTTCGCCCCACACAAGTCCTGTCATCTCTGCCTCCAAAACACCTTCTCACCATCTCCACGCCACCTTCTGTCTCCAGGACCGGCTGCTCTTACCTCGCTAGTCTCTCCTCTACAAAACAGCCACAGCGACCCGAGACAGCATCAGATCCCACCACATGACTCCTCTCGCTAAGAAGCAGTCTCTCACTGCAACCGCCTCACCACTGCCCATAAGAGCTCCAGTGATCCGGCCCGGGCCCCCTCTAACATCCATGCTCTTACCCACTCTGCTCCAGCAAGGCTGACCTTCATCTTTGGACCGTCACAAGCTAACTCCTATGTCAGGGCCTTTGCTCTTCTGCTTGGTAACACCCCAGGTCTGCTTCTCATCCTTCAAATCCTCACTGAAGCGTCACTCCTTTCAAAACGTCTTCCGCATGAGCAAAAGCAGCCTCCGATCCCCACCTATGCGCGCTCCTGTTATTCTGTTTGTCCTCATGCTCCTCTAGACATGACCTTACTTATCTGTATGTGTTTACTGCTTTCCTCCCCTTTCTAGAATGTGAGCGCTGAGAGCTCTTTTGTTCACTGCCTGTACCCCCTTCATCTAGGACAGTGCCTGGAACACAGAAGGCATTACAAAAAATATTGGCTATTATCAACTCAGTGTTCTGTAACATTGCTAAGGCTTCTATGCTTAGCAGTTGCTTTGACTAAGACTAATTCCAAAAGTTGGAAATCCCACAGTGTTTTATTACTGCAACCATGTAATTATTATTCACTACTTAAGCAATGTCCCCAAATATATCCTCTCTTGAATGTTCTTTTCCCTTGGAATGTATAATTGCCTTTTCTCTCCATGGTCTCACGTTTTAAGGATAGAACAGAGCCCTGTGAGTTCCCCCTTCCCCCAGGGACCACACTGAAGCCCGCCGTTTTCTCCCTCTGATCTGGACGGATGCCTCACCAAGTCTAAACCGCAGCGGCCACTCCGGCTTTATTCCCTTCCTGACTTGGAGCTACTACCTCTTGGCTCTCACGTCTTCCTCTTTCTTGTTTTATTACCTTAGTTTGCTGGAATACAGCCTCGGAAAATTTCCTATGAAAGGGTGTGTGGAGACCCCGTGCCTGTCTGACTGTGTTTTTCCCTCTTGTTCATTTGTTTTGGTTTTTTAACTTCACACTTGATTAATACTTTGGCTGGGTAAAGAATTCTAGGCTGACAATACTTTCCTCTCGGTGCTTGAAGGCAATTTTCCATTGCCTTTTTGCAGCTGGTGTAAGTGAAGAGAATTCATGTACGTACGTACTCTTAGGGATAACCTCCCAACTCAGACTTCCTGAAAAAGACGTTTACAGTAGACAAAGTGAACAATTGTATCCGTGCTGGCAAAGACGACTCGGGTGGATGCATACAAGACCAAGTTCTGTCAAGCTGGCTAATGTAAACTACCTGAATTAGGTTGAATTATAGTATGCTGAGTCAAGAAAGTCAATTCTGTTTCTTCCAGATAGGCAGTTCTCCACAAATTCTTCTCTGCAGCAGGCTAAACACTTTCCTACAAGTCTTTTCCTGAGGGTTCTAAGCAACCTCTTACTCACAGCACCCCTTGGTTCATCCTCGTGGTTCTCAGCACAACCGTGGTGGCTTTTTGTTATCTATTTGTAAAGTCGGAGCGGGAAGGAAGAGCATCTCGCTTACGGCTGTGTCTCTGGCATCTGGCTTGCCTACAGAAGGCCTGGCATTCTGAGTGGGGGCTCGCTCGACAGGCCCAGGAGATAAAAGCAAAGCCCTACAAGGTGCGGAAGTGTCTCAGAGTCAACACGCCCGTGCCTGCCGGGCAAGTCAGGCTCCTGCTCTTCACGCACAGACACGCGCTTTCAGAGATCACGGGTCTTGGAATCAGAGAACTTAGGTTTGACTCTGACTCTGCTACTTATCAGCTACGTGACCCCGGGCAAATCATTTAAATGCTCTGAACCTGTTTTTTCACGGGTAAAATGGGGCTAAGAATGTCTACCTTGCAGCAGAGTGACTCTAATGATTAAATTAAAGATAATGCATGCAAATAAATGGACATAACAGTGGGCCCTTAAGAACTGGTTATTACTTTTATTTTTATGAATAAAAGCAATAGAAAGTTATTAAAGATATCAAACTTAAAGCATTCATTTTGATGAAAAAATTCAGAATTTTTCATCAAAAGATTATACTGTTTCACACAATACTAAGCATTACAAAAGTATTCTATAGTAAGACTGAAATAATTAACAAGTTTCTAAATCTGAGGCTCCTTTTGGTCAAATGTCCTCCGTGCTTCCTGTAGCTCCACCCCTGTCACCTTTGACCGACCCTGTCTCTATAGCTCAGTCCATTAAAAAATCGTTAGGCAGAAGTCTCAAGCTACAAAGTCCCACATTTGCCTTCTTTTGCATCCTTTTACTTACTGATGAAAAATCCTGAATGAGTAAAACAGACATAAACGAGGTTTTATTCTAAGTTTTATGTTTATAATACACGTCGTTTGCTTAAACAACATCAGTTCTGTGTGTGGCGTGACAGTACACAACTAGCGAAGGGGCTTTCCTGGGTGACTTGTGCATGTTGATCTTATTATTTCAGTCCCACTGGACGCACTGAGCTCAGCAGGCTCCCTCTTCCCATCTCACGCCGTGACCTTCACTCACTGTTCCCCCTGGGAGGGCTTCTCCTAACTCTGTTTTCCATCCATTGTCTGTCTTTTCAGGATTCCCGTTTCTTTCTTTGGAGTGTGCCTGGATGATCACTCTTCAGGGAAATCATAGCTGGATTGAGGGTCAGGGATAAATTCATCTTATAGGCTCCAGAATTCCCAAGACGATTTGCAGCTCACCTACCTCTAGTAGCCACCAATCCATGGTGTTCACATCCCACAGCAATGGAAAAGAAGACAGGACTTCTTAAAAGCTACGTTCGTATTATGCTTATCATCGAGGGAGCATCTTTTCGTTTTGGTTTGTGGTCAATCAATGCCCTCATCTGAGGGATCTGACAACGGCAGAGGTGCAGAAATGAGGCAGACAGGAACCTCAAAACCTCAAAAAGCCTTCTATTTTATTCCTTTTTACCTACTAAAGGCAATCCACTAATAGAATCTGAGAACAAAACTGCAATAAATTTAGCTCATTGCTAGGTAGATCAGGGGTGAGTCAGGGAGAAGGAAGGGGAGCGTGTCAAAAAATCTATTTTCCCAAATGTGCAAGACAAAGAGCCCTGCAGACTGGCAAGCTTGCCATCCTGCCCTATTTGCTATTTAGGTTCTAAGCACTACAACTGATGTTAAGTTTTTAAACCATAAGGTTTTAATTTAAACGAACCTGCAGGTCTCCTGACTTTCTTATGCCTCCATCCACGATGGAAGCAACAAAGGACAGCACATTTTGGAATCTGCATTTAGAGTCACCTGCCAAGGCTCTCTGAGGACAATTGTGACTGTCTAACTCTAATCTTTTATAAAATGAAGGTGAAGAAGTTTTCTAAACAGTACAAAACTCCAAGGAAAATTCTGGAATACATACCACAAGCACCTGACACACTGCTCCGGAAAGCAGAACCTCCGACCTGGACTAAATGTGATGACGGCAGACCATGTGCTAAGAAATGTGCTTCTGTGAGTTAATATTCATATCTTCTCAATCTGATAAACATCAGCTTTGATTTATGACGGCCTCCCTTCTACAACGGAGGAGTGACTGAGAACAGGAATAATGTGTAGTATCTAACAATTAATCAAAGTTTGTCAGGTGCTTAGATGTTTATTTTTACACCTTTCCTTTTGCTAAAGGTATACTTTCAGGTTTGAGTTCTGCTCTTCTGAACAGATGGCCATCATTTAACTAACAATGCTGAGTTTATTTACCAAGGATTCACAGTCTAGTCACAAAACAGTGAATATGATTTAGCTTCCACTAGTGACAGCGGAAAATAGTGCTTAGGTAAGAATCCAACAGATGGGATGACTTTTAAGATTCATAAACAAGTTTCAAAGAGACCCTGGAGGTAGCTATTAGAACGCTTGGGTTTATAAAACATTAAGAAATGATCAGCAGAAACTGTATATAAAAAGGTAGCAGAATATGGCTTTGCAACCTCATGTACATAAAATAAGTTACTTGGTAAAAATATTTCCTTTTGTTTGTGGTCTTAACTTCTTTTTTCAACCCATTTGAGAGGTCCAATCAATTGCCATTATTAGATAATAGGGAGTCCCATGGCAGATGGGGTATCAGCATTCCTAGGTGTACCAGGTTTGAAAATTGTACCCTGATCTTCCCAGGATCACCCACTATCTCCTGACTGCAGAATTACTGCTTCCCCCCAGCAGCAGAAAGCCAGCTTCAGAACCTAGCTCACCTGGGAATCAGCACCGGCTGGTCAGGTTTAGAACACGTCTACGCCTGGCCCTGCAGGTTCTCCCTTACAGAACAGGCACGTGCAGCTGGTTTTCCTGAACTGTTCCAGCACAAAAAAATTAAACTTTCGAGTGTAGAGTCATAGAATTTAGAATAGAAAGAGATAAGCTAACATTTTAAAGATTGGGATATACTTCCGCTCAATCTTTTAAAATTTTTTTTTCTTTTTTTGCAATTTGGCCTTCACCTTCCAATACTTAAATAAAAGCACATTCTAAGGCCACCAGGTCAAAGGGGCTTTTCCAGGTCTTAACCTCCTTTTATGCGGAGGCATTTGACCACACTGTTCTCTTCTTCTTTCCAAGAGATATTTCCCCCAAGTCTCCAGCCTTTCTGACCTCCCTCCCTTTCTTTCAGCACAGGATCTGCCTAGGGTTCCCATCTGGTCCCCCTTCCCACTCTCCATGTCCTCCGTGGTGACTTCCTCCTGCTTTGGCCTATCTTCAAACTCAAGACATTGCCTTTAAGCTCCTCGACCGTCTGGTCATACCTACATACCTTTCTAGTATTTCTTGCCACTCCCTCTGCACAGCCTCTGAACTTGCCACACCGGACTGCTTCCCACTGTTTTCAGAACAGGGACCGTGTATTTGCAAATATCCCTTCTGTGGCTTTGTTCATGCTGTTTTTCCTACCCCAGACGCATCTCACCCGTCTCACCTGGCCCTCCTTCCCTAGACTCTAGGGTCCAGTTCCAAGCTTACTAACAGCTTCATTGTGGCATCACTGACATCTGATCAGCTCCACACATTCAAAGTGTACGACGTGAAAAGTTTCGAGCGGTGCGTGTACCTGTGAAAGCGTCGTCGTGCTCAAAACATCCACCACCTCCCCAGTTTCCTTGTCCTCCTTTGTGAACTCTGCTTCTTGTCTCTCCCCATCCACTCTCCTTTCCCAGACAACCCCTGATCTGCTTCTTGTTATTATAGACTAATTTGCATTTTTAGAGTTTTATATAAATGGAGTCGTACAGTGTGTACATTTTCCAGGTGGGCTTCAGCCATGTGGTAGTGTGCATCCATGCCATTCTTTTTATTGCTCAGTAGGAGTCTGCTGTATGGATACCACTGTCTGCTTATCTGTTCACCTGTTCACGGACATTTGGGTTGTTCCCAGGATTTGTTACAAATAAAGCTGCCATGAACATCTGTATGTGGGTCTTTATGTGGCTATACGCTCTCATGCCCTTTGGTAAATTCCTGGGAGGGGAGGTATGGTTAACTCTTAAAAAAAAAAAACCTGCCAAACTGTTTCCCAAAGTGACAAGATAAAGTGACAGTACTAATTATCCAATGAATACAATTATCCAAAATGGACAATGTTAACTATCCAGAAATGATCCAACAGTGCTGGATCCTGTCTTGGGGGTCGGGCATTCAGCCTTGCACCATTAGCTACGAGGTGAGTTTTAGATTTTCCACAGATGTCCTTTAACAGAGTGAGGAGGTTACTTCTACTGTTGGTCTGCTGAGAGTTTTTATCAGAAATGAATGTTGGATTCTGTCAAATGCTTTTTCTGCGTCTTCTGAGACATCATATGGTTTTTCTTTTTAGTTTATTCATATGATGCATTACATACATTGATTTTTGAATGTTAAACCAACCTTGCATGTCTGAGACAAGTCTTCCTTGGTCATAATGTATTACTCATTTTATATATTGTTGGCCTCGAATTTTCCTTCTGTATACAGCTTTTTCCTTCTGTATAATGCTATATACTGTTATTTCCTTTCCTGTATACTGCCGAAGTGGATATACTAAATTTTGCTCAGATTTTTTACATGATTGTCCCCAATGGATATTGATCTGTAGTTTTCTTGTAATATTTTTGTCTGGTTTTGGTATCATGGAAAGGCTAGCCTCCTAGACTGTGTTGCGAAGTATCTCCTTTTCAATATTCTGGAAGAGTTTGCATAGAAATGGTATTATTTCCCTTAAATATATAGAATTTATCAGTGAAGCCACCTGGACTTGGAGTTTTCTTTGTGGGAAGGTTTTAACTACTAGCTCACTTTCTTTAACAGACCTAGAACGATTCTAGTTACTTCTTTCATCTTGGGTGAGCTTTGGCAGTCGGTGTCGTTTAAGGAATTTGCCCATTTCATCTAAGCCATCAAGTTTATTGGCATAAAATGTAAATGACAACATCCCCTTATCTTTTTTAATTGTATCTACAGAATCTGTACAGATATCACCTCTCTCACCCTGATATTGATACCTTGTGTCTTCTGTTTTCCCTCCTCAACTGACTGGATGCTTATCCATTTTATTTTGGTCTCATTGATATTTGCTACTGTTTTTCCATTTTCTGTTTCATTCATTTCAGCTTTGATCATTATTGTTTTCTTTTTCCCATTTTGGTTTAACTTGCTCTTATTTTTCTAGTTTCTCAAAGTGGAGGCTGACCTCACTGATTTGAGACCTCTCTTCTTTTCTGTTCTAGGCACTTCATGCTATAAATTTCCACCTACGAATTGCTTGAGCAGCATTACATAAATTCTGATTATATTGTGTTTTCACCTTCGTGCAGTTCAAAATACTTTCTATTCTTCATTTTAATTACTTCTTTGACCCATGGGTTACTTTGAAGTGTGTTATTTAGCTTCTAGTTATTTGGGGATTTTTTTCAGAGATCTTCTTATGACTGATTTCCAATTTAATTTCATTATGGCAGGGATGTTGAATCCTTTACATCACTTGTGCCTTATGTCACGGCCCAGAACACGGTCTATCGTGGCAGACACGCACCTGGAGAGAGCGTGTACTCTGATGCAGTTAGGTAGGATGTTCCCTAAATGTTAATTCGGTCAATTGAGTTGGTAGCATGACTCAGGTCTTCTATACACCTACTTTCTGTTGACTTGCTCCACCAATTACTGAGAGAGGGGTAATCGAATTTCCAACCATGATTGCAGACCTGTCCATTTCTCCCTGTAGTTCTATCCGTTTTTGCTTCATATTTTTTGAAACTCTCTTACGAGGGGTGTGAACAGTTAGGCTGGTTACAGTCTATTTATTAACTGACCTGTGCTACTTTGTTACTGTTATTCTGTAAACATGTGCTTTTTAAAAAGATTGAACTAACAAGGAAAGAAGCTGATACATTTACGCACGTAGCTGTTATTTCTATTGCTTTTTATTCATTTGTGGAGATCTGTATTTCCATCTGGTATATTTATTTCTTCTGCCTGAAGGACTTTCTTGAATGTTTCTCGTACTGAGAATCCACTGGTAATGCACTGTTTCAGCCTTTGTGTGTCCGAAATGTCTTTAATTCACCTGTGTTTTTGAAAGCTATTGTCGCTTGGCATAGAATGACATGCTGACAGTGTTTCCCTTCAGTAGTTTAAAGATGTTGCTCCTCTGCTTTCTCTCTCTCATTGTTAACCGGCGAGAGACCAGCCACACAGCCTCACCTTCATTCCTTTGTGTATAACGTGTCTTTTCCCTCTGGCTGCCTTTTAGATTTCATTTTTATCACTGCTTTTGAGCAACTGGATTGTGATATGCCTTAGTGTAGTTTTCTTCATGATTTTTTTTTTCAGTGTAACTTCTAGGAGCTGTGGATTTATAAGGTTTTCATTAAATCTGGAAAGTTTTCAGACATCATTTCTATAAGTATTTTTTCTGTCTTCCCCCTTTGGTTGGGGACTTCATTCATCCATCTAGGAGAGCACCTGAAGTGGTCCCACAGTTCATTGATGATCTGTTCCTTTTTCAAGAACCTGTTTTCTTCTGTGTCCTTCATTTTGGATAGTTCCTGTTGGTATGTCTTCAAGTTCACTAATCTTTATTTCTGTAGCATCTAATATGCTATTAATCCCACCCAGTGTATGTTCATGACAGATGTGGTTTTCACGTCTGGAAGTCTGGCTTGGGTCTTTCTGGATACCTTCCACGTTTCTACCTGTTTGTTGTAATACAGTGATGATAACTACTTTATTGTCTCTGTTGGCTATTTCTAACAACTGTGGCAGTTCTGGGTTGGGTTTAATCGATTTTGCTTCTCATAATGGGTTGTATTTTCCTGTTTCTCTGCAGGCTGGTTAATTTTTGACTGAATGCCAGACATTGCGAATTTTACCTACTTGAGTGGCGGATAACTCTGTATTCCTATAAATATTCTTGAATCTTTTCTGGGTTTCAATTAAGTTCCTTGGAAATAATTTGATCCTTTCGGGTCTTTTTAAAAATCTGTCAGAGGAACCCAGAGCAGTGCTCAGTCTAGGGCCAATTATCCCCCACTGCTGAAGCTAACCTTTTGAGCACTGTACTTAAATGCCCTGTGAATTACGAGGTTTTCCAGCCTGCCTGCTGGGAACTTCCCCTACCTACCCCTCACTCTCTGTGAGTGCCAGGCCTGGTCACCTCTCGTCTTTTTGGTTGTCTGTCCGCAGGTGGTCTCCTAACAACATGTGCTGATCAGTACTCAGATGAATACTTAATTAAGGGACCCTGCACATCTCCAGAGTTCTCTGTCTGTGCAGCTCTCTCCGGTTACCCGTGTCCCGTAAACTTTAGTGGCCTTAGTCTACAAGCTCCCAGGCTCCACTATGGTCCCCGCTCCCTGCGCCATGGCCTGGACATTCCCTCCAAGCAGGAAGCTGGGGCAACTGCAGGGCTCACCTCATTTGTTCATTTGTTTTCTGTCTCTGATACCCAGTGTTTCAGAAACTACTGTTTCATCTATTTTGTCTGTGTTTTGGTTGCATCAGGTAAGAGGATAAATCTCCTCCTTGCTACCCCGTCTTGGCTAGAAGTGGAAGGGCTACTTTTGAAACTTTAGCGATCTGTGAAGCCTGGTACAGACACCACTTCTCTTCGATGAAGTTTCCCCAGAACATTCCCCCTCTCTCACTCTGGTGTTAAGGTGCACTCTGACCTCTGCGAGTTAAGCCACTTTCTTTCTGTTCTCATAAGCCTATTCTGCGTTATGTAGTCATCTGCTTTGACAGACCGCGCGCTCCCTGATGGCAGGAGATACCTGGGACAAGGAGTGATATATGATCGAGCCTCAAGAAACACTCTCCTCTCCCCATTACGATGGTGCTCACTAGCCAACACTGACTTCTATTTTATTTTTACCATCTTAACCATTTGTACGTGTACAGTTCAGTAGTGTTAAGAATAGTCACACTGTCATGAAACACCTCCTGAACTTCTTCTATCAGGCAAATAGAAATACATATTTTTTTAGGGAGGAGGGTATAGCTCAGTGGTAGAGCAAATAGTTAGCATGAAAGAGGTCCTGGGTTCGACCCCCAGTACCTCCATTAAAAAAAAGAGAAATATGTGTGTGTGTGTGTGTGTATAAAATATTATATATATAATGTGTGTATATGTGTGTGTGTGTGTATATATATGTGTGTGTGTGTGTGTGTGTGTGTGTGTGTGTGTGTGTGTGTGTGTATATAAATATATATGTAGATGAATGAATGAACACATTTGGTGGAGACTTTTAATCTTGATTAAAAAAGGCTGACCTGCTCAAGGGCTTACAGAGAGCTGGTGGTGGGAGTCAGGACCAGAAGCCACACTGTCTGTTTCCTGTCAAATACTCATTTCTCCCAGGTCTGTTAATTCAATGCATATGCTGAACAGAGAATGCCAAGTATCGCCATGCATCAAAGAAACCTCAGATGTGGAAAGCCAGAAATTACTGATTTTGAATGGCATAATTTAGCTAGGCAGAGCTTGGGTTTTTTTCCATTTGTCTCGGTTAGAAAGCAATATAATATCCTCTACAAACTGTTCCTTGATTCCTGTTTTCTGACAAGGAGCTCACTGAGTCATCTAGTGCTGTAAGGCTGCTTTCTTATTCGATTTGATACCAAAATTTCTTTTCTCCTCATATCCTCAAACAAATTCCTTTCATTTCCTTTGCTATCTCTAGGCTTGGCATCTTTCTCTCTAAGGCCAGGATGTACAGCCCTGCTTCACTTAGTAATGATTCTACCTCACCAAGGATGGATACATGGATCAAGCTGATTTTTTTCCACTATGAAAATTTCATGGAGATTTGCTGGCTATTTGTTGCTTTGTTTCTGGAAGAAAAGATATTCTGAAATCATCTCATAGTTTTTAAATTTTTTTTTCTGGTTATAAATAATGACAATTATAGAAAATATGATATTCCATATATTTTTAGACAAGAAAAAGGCCAAAAAGAAAATATTAAATGCAAAAACCTTTAAAAAAAAAAAAAACCCCAAACCTCTGTAAATGTCATGTTGGCTCTTTCTTTTGGTCTCAAATATGAAGAAAAGGGGGCTTGGAACAATTTTTCTTTGCGCCAAAGAGAAGCTAAAGGAAGTAACTGCTGATACCTTTTTAAGAAAGGATGGAGGAGGGGCTTTGAATTCAACAAAACAAACCTTTCCCCTTCACACGGAGAAGCCTGGCACCTACAGAGGGTCGGACCAGGGATGCATGCCATGTGGAAACTGAGCAAAACGTTAAGAGTTTCCTGACACTATTTCATGTCCTAAGCTCTGGAAAACACCATGCCCCCGGCCCTCTGAACATTCAGGGATGAAAACGGTTCTAACTTAACGTGAAAGAAGGATCTCTCACTCCCCTTTCTAGCGGTAAGTTTCTCACCTGCACCCCAGTGCTGCACGTGCCTGAGAGAATCACAGACAGAGTCCCGGGATCTCAAGGCCCCCACAGAGGCTTCCCTGGGCCACACGTATGCAAACGACATTTTGAACCCAAAGGCAGAACTCTACATTTATGTCATTCCTTATTCTAGCCTGTCCACATCTCCCGAATCCCGACTCTGTCATCCGAAATACAAGTCATCCTTCCTGGGTTTGTGTGACCTGCAAACTCGGCCAGTAGGTCTTTTATCCAAGCCACTGTCTGAGGGGAACCATTGAAAGCTGAGCTCTCACGACGTCTTCTCACGGAACTTTGCTGACTTCTGTTGCTCTTCCCCACCCCACCCCCCATGCAGTACTTAGAAAATATAACTGCTGATTTTAGAATTTTGCTGAAAAATTCTGTCAGGTTCAACAAGAAGGGTCATTTTTGGATCTCTGTTCGCATTTGCAAACCAGGAAGACTTTCCTGTTCAGTTTGGGGCGCCGTCTCCATTCCCCATGGCTGCTCAAAGATCCCTGCCAGCGGGCAGGGCTCCTACTGAACGTCCTCAGCATCTCAGGATGCGGGCTGCCTGGCTTGGAGGTTTGAACTAATACAGCATCCAGTTGTCTTCTTTTTCCTAGTTGGGCTTTACTTCCCCTAATGCTTGTTCTTAGTTTCAAAAACGTCTTCCTCGACGGGTGAAATGAAAACACCTTCTATTCATACGATACTGGTTTCCCATCCTTGTTCAACCAAGCACTGCCCCTCCTTCCTATTTGTTATTATTTCCCCCGAGTCTCAGCTCAGCTGTGACGTCAGTCTTCCTGACAATATTTCTACAGGAAACTGACATTCTGAATCACGGTGGTGACAACCTTCCTTCTGTCTTTCCCCTGATTTTCTTCTATCTGAGCTCAGGTGGCCTTAGGTTCAACCACATTGGTTTCTTTATCTTCCTCCCCTGTTTGTTACATGAAACTGTAGAGATCTCATGTGTAAGGGGAAGGCTCCCTTTCTTGAGCTTATTTTATTTTAGAGGGTTTAGTCCTGGGTTAACACTCAACGTTTTCTGTATTTTTTTTGAGACCTGCTTGCTAATGTCTCAAGTTTAACTATCCTTGGACCTGCCTCATTTGTCATTACAAAACCTATTTGCTTCCAACAGACTCAACAATCTACTATTTTCATTTCAACTGTGTATTAGTTTTTTTTTTTTATTTCACCCCTGAGGAAAAATTAAGATAATGCTGGGAAGACTTAAAAACACAGAGACAAGGATATGTCTCTGGATGGAGGAGAAAAAAATGGAATTACATCTGTCTGGCAACGTAGACACTAACATAGAAATTAAGAATTCCAGATCACTGATGTCTTCAATTTTGATGCCCAGAGATGAGGAAAAAACTACAACCAACAACTGGCAGATTCTCAAGCGTTTTTTTTAAAGCTCAGTTACAAAATCAGCAAAGTTAAACTGGATAAAATACAACCTCACAATGTCAATTTATAAAAGAATGTCTCTAATACCTAGAGAGGAGTTTAACACCCCAATATTTACAAAATGGAGACACCTGAATCTGCTAAAGAGACTCCAGTAAGAGTTTAGAGGTAGGTTCATGAAGTATTTTAAGAGAAATACTAAATGTTGGCAATGAAGGATCAACTATATGTTTTACCAGGATCAAACAACATCCGCTGTATTATTTACCAGTAGGTACCAGTGTATCACAACTGCTGACTTTTGCAGGACTTCAGCGCGTTCGGTTAGGACTCTCTTGGATGCAAGGACAGAAACCTGATTCCTATTAGCTCAAGCTAGGGGAACTTGTTATGAACTAGGACAATTCACTGAGGAAAAGTGATCTACCAAATGGTGAATTCACCAAAGATCAATCTGCTGAACAATGAATTTGCCGAATTTACCAAAGTTGCATATTTAACAAAACCAGTTTTTATTTGTCCAGTTTTTATTGGATAGATTGGCTGGACGTTTAGGGTTCTTGGGTGGTCAGGCTCTCCCTCGCCTTCCAGCCTGTCCCCTTTGCCCCTCAGTCTTTCCCTCTCTCTGCATCTCAGCCTCCCTCCTCTGTGGGATGGGCACTCAGATGTCCTGGGCACACTCTCTCCTCTTTTCCTTTCTCTCTTCCTCTGTTCTGGTACATCCGGCTGCAACAGCAGCGCCAGAAACAAAGGGACTACTCCTTAAACTCTTGTTAGGAAAACGGATCAACTAAACTGCATGGAAATTCTCAAAAGCTATTAGCTGCCATCTCCTCTAACCGAATTGCTGTAAACTTTATAAAGAGTCGAAAGGAACAAATTTTTGGTAAGTTGGTAAGTTTGGTAAACTAGATGTATTAGTCGTTTGGGCAGATTTGATGGAAGAATACCAAATACCAGATGGAAAATAACTGAAGGAGGATTTGAAAATTTAGTATAAACTGGATTTCCCATAAGGAAATGCTAAATGGATTCTGACAATTGCTTGTGTGGAAAGTGCTTGGTGCCAGTTTCTAGGAAAGGCTTGGGTCTGGATGACCTGAAATGCAGGCTGCCTCTCTGTGGCAGTCAAACCGTGATACTTGGCACTGCTGTTTGGGAATGGCTGCATGGACTTTTGAGGCCCTTAAGAGTACAGTGCTTATGTAAAACACCCACGTGCTTGCTAGTTCTTTGGAAGTATCTCATAAAAGGACACCCTTCTTTAGCCATTCTAAATAAACTCCAAACAACACACGTGCAAACTGAGTGAAGTCCATTTTTCTGCTAAAATTCACAAAAAGATTAAGCCAATTCACGAGCTCCGGCATTCTTCAACCTGACCATGCCTTAAAGTGCTGTTACAAGGAACATACTCAAGAAGGATATTCCTTGAAACCAGTTTTTGGTAACTTGGCAAATTCTTGCAAATTCAGAGAATCGGTCATTTGGCAAATTGACTTCTGGGGAATTGGTTTTTTAAAAATCTATTTTTAAAATACTGAGAACACCCCCCAACTACTCCCCCCAAACAATTTCCAAGTGTACATACAGTACAGTCCTGTCAGCCACATGCATGCTGGTGGACTGATTTTTGACACATCAGCCTGTATCAGATCATACAAGATCTTAGCATCAAACAAGGTCATACGATGTGAAGGCCACATGGAGGCTGGCCCCAGAGTTAGGCAGATGCAGGGACCGGGAGCTTCAGAGTCTGCCTCACCGCTGTCTCTGCTTCTCTGTGGGTCAGCTATGCCCTTCTCCCTGAGACCAGCCTTCTCCACTTTGGGAAATGTGGTCACTCCGACTCCCAAATATCTGGAGAGGCAATGACCTGGAAGGCTTTTCTGGTCTGAAGCCCACTAATCTTGAGGAAGGGAAAAGTGGTGCAGTGTGGGTCAGGAGCCAGCCCTGCACCACCCAGCTCTTCCAGGGAGTCAGAGGATGTCAGGATGTGGTGCCTTGGGGGAACCATGGAGATAAATGACAGAGGGGAGGGAGGGTCCAGAAGAAGGGGCTGCTGGACGGGCCAAACAACAAGTGTTCCCACACTCAAGCTCCTCCTCCCGTATTCAGTACTACCATCATTCACTCCACCCCTGGAGAATCTTCTCTCCCTTAAAAACCACTATACAGTACGATAAAGCTTCTTTAATCTCTTACTTCCTTGCTGTCCCTGAAGGCACAAATCTAGGTTCTTCCCATCTTATTAGAGATTTTTTACTGCTAACAACTATATATTTTGGGTAGCCAAAAATCACAAACAACAGAAAAGTTACAAAGGCTAAGGAATTTTGTTATAGTTCTTACTCCTTTGAGGTCTTTTGATTTCTGGTTTTATTACTAAGAGTTGCAACTTGCCTTTCTAACCTCTACCTTGCTAGCTCTTTCTCCATCCAATTCATTCTTTTTTGGCATCTGGGGCCACAGAAGTATTATATGTCAACTAATGTCCTCAAGTTCCCATTGCCCTGAGGTGGACAATTATTTTGCATTCCTGAGCATCTCTAGGATGGAAGTATGTGTCACCAGGCTTCGTCTCACTGGGCAGCTGTATATTTTTATACTTGCTTTCTCCCCATAACCTATATGATAAAGTTCAAGTTCACTGGCATGGGGTCTCATAGGCTCCTACTTCAGCTACTTCCCTCCACCAAGCTTTTGCATATTCTGCTCCCTTCTCTGGGGAAAATCTTGCCCCATTCCCAACTGATAAAATGCCAGCCATCCGTGAAGACCCAGCTCGACGATCACCTGCTCTTATCAGGGCTTTCTGGACTCTCGCAGGCAAAGGGAACTAGTTCGCCCCCCTTGCTTCCGTGGCCCGGTCCTCTGCCCATGGCCCCATCGTGGCACGTTTATCAGGAAATGGACGGCGTGTTCCATCTTCCCCATGAGATTAAGAGCTGTTTGAGGAAAAGGACCCAATGATCCATCTTTGTAACCCTCCCACCACCCTTAGCCAGATCTGCAGTGGGTGCTCAGAGAATACAGGCCGAATGATGGTATGAAAATATAACAGTGTTTGTTTCAGATAAAATACTTGGTTAAATACATTATGCTTCCTGTCCAGCTGATAAGACTTGAAATAAACACATGAAGAAAGCTTTTAAAAAATCCACTGAGCTAAAAAGTAGTATCTGACAATTCAGGAAAACAAGAGTCCAACAGATAACACAAACCAGGGGATTATTCACTCATCATTCAGTGAATGAACACGTCACGGGAAGATCACCATTTTAACATACAATACTTATTTATGTTAATATTCAGTGCGATGGGCCTTCTAAAAAAATAACAGGATTACTGTAAAAGTACAAGATGTCCCTGTGGAGATGCTGAAAAGATGATCAGTTTTCCAGCACTTCTGGTTTCCCTCTTTCAACATGAAAGGCAAAGATGTGCACATGTCATAAAGCAAATAAGTATCTTTGATCTGCACAAAAAATCCCCAGCAAATCTCCACCATAAGAGCAGGTAAAGCTGAGGATGACCGTGCACCCCTGCACATCCTCTGAGGGGGCTTTGTCCAGGGGCAGCCGCTTCTCAGGGCAGACGGGCACAGCTCAGAGCGAGAGAAATGGGAAGTCGGGAGATCACTCACAGGCCACAACAGCTGTGACACCTTAATGCTGTTTGATTTTGGTCCTGGCTTAGTCACACTGAAAAGCTTTTAAGACTCCTCCCTGTGTTCTTTTGTGCACAGCAGACGGGTATGGCTAAATATAAACAGGTTAAGTTCATTCCATGGAAGTCTGCTATCGCAGGTGGGGTGTCCTGTTGGGAAACGGACAGACAGGTCCTCCCTGCAAACTTCTTAGGGTAGTTAAAAACCATTGCTTAGAACAGTATTTTGCACCTTACTTGGTAATAATAATTTTAAAACATGAAGTTTTAATGGTTTGATTTTTTTTTAATGCTACTTTTGTCACAATGGCTTCAGCAAAATGGCCATGTAAAATCATCATGTGCTCATCCTGGTAATCTTCTGTGTCAGTTCTTGAAACCAGTGGGAATCACTAGGGTAGTTTACTAAGGAGGTAGATTCCTGGAGATTGGGGTTTAGAAGGCCTGGGGTGGGGCCTGAGGACCTGCCCTTTGAAGAAGCACCTCCAGGTGATCTCAGGGCAGGTGCTGCCCTGATACAGAAAGACTGTCGTTGTTTTTCATGGCAAATGCTGTTTTTTTGTATGGAAATACCATACTACGTTGAACCACGTTTATTCTGATGGACTTCTATATGGTTTATGTGTCTTCATAATTAGTGATGATGCTATACTATCTGTGTTTTCTGCCTGCCATCACTTTCTGCTTCTTTTGTGGAATGTCGGCCTCATACGCTTCACCTCCAAACACTCCCACCCAGCTCTGGCTTGCCCTCTTCCAAAAAATGCTCTTCTAATGGTCCCCTGGTCTCGTGGGAGACTTCCAGATTCGGAGAAGATTCACTTCTCTGGTCAAAGTGACTGCGATTGGGGCAGGTCCCTAAGCCATGTGGTGCCCATCTCATTACTCTGACACAGAACGAGTCTCTTCTAGTATGTTTTGAACTAACACATTTACTGCATATACGATACCTTCTTTGTAAGACGTACACTTATTTTGTGTATCGCCAAGAAAGATAAGGTGTTGCCCATTATCGCTGTAAGAATCCAGTAATTGTAAGTCACATCCCAATTTCAGGGATACTAACATTAAAAAAAGTATTTATTAGAATCAATGAAACAGTCTTACTTTTGCTCAGTGTAGTTCTCTTTTCCTTGTACACCTATTATTTGAATGTAAACTTTATGTTCTCTGTCTTCTATATCTTTCAACTTCCTTGTTATTATCTTTCTCTGTACGCCAAGAGACCTTCTTACACTTTTCTCTTGCATCAATTTTCTTTTCTGCAATACCCATTGTATCATTTCTACATTTAAAGTTGATTTAAATTCTTATAGTATCTTTTCTTACTTCATTCAAATAATTGAACATTTTTCTTTCTCAGCCAGGCCCCTCCCATCACGGACTGTCATGTAATCTTTGGTCTGTTTATGCAGAATCCAAACTTTCTTGAATTTCTTTCAGAATACAGTTTCTAGAATGTGAAATTTCTGTTATAATCCTTTTCAGAAATATGCTTTTCTTTTTCTTTTAAGTCTATGGTCTGCACCTTCCTCACTGCTACTGGCTTTCTTTATAGGTCTCGTAACTAAGGAGACATCTGTTCAGTTCTGGTGTCCTTGCAGAAAAGGGGCATATAGATCTTCTGGGGCCCTTCTAATAGTCCACTTGTTTATAGTTAGAATCCACTTCTCAGCTTTTAAGCTGGAGAGCTGGCTTTTGTACACAGCCTCTAGATGTGGTTTTGAAGTCTTTTACTTATTATGAAGCTGCTGATCTGAGCAGGAATCCCTAGATTTTGCTTCCTTGCCAGCCTACTGACAAGGAGAGTTTGAAATTATTTCTAGTTCTTAAGTTGCTAAAAAAAAAAAAAAAGTAAATGAAAAGCTGTAACCCCCAGCATACAACATACCCATGGCTCTTCCAGCCCAGAGTTCTTTTAGTGGCTGATTCAGTGTCTTGAAATACCTTTTCACTCCTGTCCCCAGATGTGCTGCACTACTTACAGGTGCAATCCTCCGATCGGTACAAGAGGAGAGGTATTCACAAAGGGAAAGGAACTGTCACAGAGTTCTTCCTTTCCCTCCTACAGAAGGAGGACTAAGTTACCATTCTCTGGTGGACAAGACACACACATCAGCGGGGAAGGGCCCACAGCCAGCCCTCCATCTTCAACATGTATCTGCTTGGGAGTTTTCCGAGTGCCAGGAATGTTCTGAACACGAGGGAAACTGCCGTGAACAACAGAAACAATGTCCTTGCTCACATGGGGCTTATAGTCTAGTTGGAATATATACAATAAGTAAATAACTGAAGACACAGCGTCAGATGCAGAGGAAAGCCATGCGGGAAAACAAAGCAGGGTAGGGGTCAGCCAGTACTGGGGCGGAGGAACCGGTATTCTTTATAGGACGGTCAGGGAAGGCGTGGGGAGGTGACACGTGAGCAGGGGTGAAGGATGTCCCTTGTCCCTCTCAGTGGGTCTCTGGCTGAGCAACACTTCTAGTTGCCAGTCCTAAGGAAAGCTGCCATCTCTTCCTGGGTTTCTGTGTGTATCTCTATTGGAAAGCAGAAGACCTCGAATTGTTCTTTTCTGTCACCACAAATGAGATGACTTCAATAATTATCCTTTTAAATGGCTCTAATACTCCATTAAGTAGATGGACCATAATTTAATCAACCAGTTTTCTATACAGTTGATCCCTGAACAATACTGTTTTGAACTGGGTGGGTCTACTTATACATGGATTTTTTTTTTTTCCAGTAAATACTACAGTACCACATGATCCACGACTGGTTGAATCCGTGGATACAGAACTTTGGAGACAGAGGGCTGACTTCTGCTCTTGAGCTTCTGAGGATTTTCTGCCGGCGGGTCCTTGAGCCAACCCCCCTTGGATTCTGAGGGACAAATGTAGTTGTCTACCTGCATTATTTTCAACTATCTTTATTTTACTTGTATATTTTTAGTTGGAATATTAACTATTACGATCAGCAGCCATGCATTCAAGGAAAGCAGCTGGGGGCTGCAGAGTAAGAGCCAGGAAAACCTGCACCTGGGTTCCAGGCAGAGGAGCAGGGCGTTAAGGCACTGCCGGACGGGGAGGGGCAGAGGCTCTGCCAGGTGGCCTCACTCCTCCACTTCCTCCCCCTCCGGGCAGGAGGCCCCATCTCCCCTGGCCCCTGCAGTACCTGGGCCACAACCAGCGGCCTGCTTATTACTCTGGCTCCACCGATAGTTTTAGTGTGAGTTAAAAAAGAACACAAGCAAACTACAACAGAGAAGCAGGTCAGGTGTTCAGTTAAATTCAGTAACGGTGCTCCTTTAATCGAGCAGATATTAAAGAGACTCCTTATGAAAAACAAGCAGCAGACGGCACCGACTTCTGGCTTTCATCCACAGAAAGAGAACGGGAAAGATAGGAAGTTTCTGTGCCTGAGACTGGGGTTGTCCTGAGGTTCCCAGCAACCAGACGGGCAAACGCAGGGGCAGCTGCTTAGGGCACAAGGGTCCTCTGACAGCTTAACAGTGCGGAGTTCCTGGTGACTCCGTAGCTGGGGCGGCCAGCGGGAGGCCATCTGTTTACCAGCGGGCAGAAAGGCTCACCACCAGCAGGTAGTCACCGCTGAGCGTGAGCTACACACTGAAGGTCGAGCAGCCTGGCCGGGGGGAGCCATTGGGGCAACGAGCACAGACGAAGCAACCTCACCGCAGCTTCTTGTGACCTACACAACGGGACCCCACCGAACGGCGGTTCTCCAAGAGGTTTTACTTCACCCTACTCAGTGCCCTGAGAGAGATGATTCACTCAGAAGGCTCTTTTGTTCTTTTCTACTTCTCTAAACAGGAAAGGAGAATAACCATGAACTCAGAACCACCTATAATACACCTAGAAACCAGCTGCCATTTATTTATTTAAAAGAAAAAAAAATTTCTAGGTAAGTAGTACATATACCTGTTGTCAAAGGTGTAGAGTGAAAAACAAATAAAACCTCCCTCCTACCTCTTTCTCCCAGTACCCATCTCTCCTCTCCAGAGACATCCTTTCCCATTTCCCGAATGTCTTTCTGGATATAGTCTATAATGTACATAATACTGTGTGTGTGTGTGCGCGCATGAAAGAGATATATACACACGCACACACACACACACACACACACACATATATGTCCTTATAATTTTTTAATTGTGTGTATTTAAAATGAACAAAGCATATTAAAAGCTCTGAGAAGTACTGCAGTGAAGAAACCTGTCTATCTTCATCAGCATCTCTGAAACATCCAACTTCGGGGCCCCTCCCTTTCTCCTTTGGTGCAATTCAGGTGTGTGGCAGGTAGCCAGGACTTGCTGGTACGGCAGGATCAGGTGTTTCTGGAGGGTGTCAGTTCTCAATGGTCTGTGCTTGAGCCATGCTGGTTGTTAAATAATCTAAATGTCACCCTTTGGAATAGACTTCATTAAAAGGCTGCCTTCAAATGTTCTAGAAAATGTGAAATGTGTGGGTGAGTTCTTGCAGAGGCAGAAATAATGGGTCCAGGTTGCATAAAGACTGAAGGAAGTGAGAGAAACTTATTCATATTTAGTTAGAGAAATAATTTATACTTTGCTGGGTTTCATTTCGGATTAGGATGGAAGGAAGTGCCAGGAAAGGGCTGGCTTCAGTCTGTGAGGGATGATGGTCTTGAGAAGTTCATTACGTAGAGGAGAAACCCATAAGCTTTATCTTTTTTGTTTTCATTTTGAATTATGATTATTTCAAACATTTTTCATCTAGAAGCTTGATTTGGGTCTGTTTTTATATATTCCACGTCTCTAGCTAACTTCCGAACACCTGAATTTAGCTGTAATGACGGTTTTCATGTCTGTGTCTGCTGATTCTAAGCCCTTTGTCCGCTCTGGGTTGGTTTTAGTCGGATGATGATCGCTTCCCCTCATGCTGGACTGCACTTTCCTGCCTGTCTGTATGCCTGGTAATCTTTGATGGGACGTCAGACACTGCGAATTTCACCTTGGGAGGGGGGTGGATTTTTTTGTACTGCTATACATATTCATGAGTTCTGTTCTAGGACACAGTTAAATCACTTGGTAGTGTTTTGATCCTTTTGGCTCTTGATTTTAAGACTCATTAGGCGGGACTTGAGGGGGATCCTACCCAGATCTCAAGCGTTCTCGCTCTGTGCACGCCTCTCCTCCCTGGTACTCTGTCCTGCAAACTGTAGCTGCCCTGGTCTCCCCCAGACTCTTGTCTCCATCTCCCGGACTCAGGGAGTCTCTGTGCTCCTGCTGGCTTTCCCCTGCGTGCACCATGGCCTGGAGCTCTCCCAAGGCAGGGTGCTAGGATGGCTGCAGGGCTTGCCCTGGTAGATTTTCACCTCTCAGGGGTCATCGCTCTTCACTGCCTGACGTCCAGGGTCTTGAAAACGGTTGTTTCACAGGTTCCGTCTTTGTGTTGTTGTTGCTGCTTCAGGCAGGAGGGTAGGGTAAGGCTAGTCCCGCCCCTGTCCTTTTTTTTTCATTTGCCTTTCTTTATTTCCTTTGCTGACTTTTGTATTGCCAGTGCACAGTTCTCTTGCTGATTTCTTTTTGGTTTATGATTTGCTGTGAGTGGGGGCAGCTGTTGGCTGAAGTGTGGCCCCTGAAGAGGTGACGTTATCATGCTGGGGTTGTCCTAGGGTTTTGGCTCAGGTTGCTGAACTCCTCTCATCCTCTCTCCAAACTGCAGCATCCTCTGCCCAAGGCCACTTCTCCCCTCAGCCGACTGTGTCCTTCCTCTTCACCCTCCGTGCACTGGAGTCGGCATGACTCACACGTCTCCTCAGGCTGCAGGCGCTCCGGGTGGTAACCCTGTAACCGTCTTTGCTCACGTGATCATGGTCGGCAGCTGGAGGTCTGCTTCATATTTGTTCCTATTCCTATTTCACTGAAGATTTATTCATTTTGTTTGTATGTTATTTATTAGGTGTAATGAATATTCAATTTTATCAAACAGTACTTTTGTCTTCTCTTAAGAAGCATTCGGTGAATAGGTTAACAGACCTTTCTAATGGATAACCACTCTTGTATTCTTAGGGCACAGCCTCAAGGGTTATGATGCATTATTCTTTTAAAACACTCTTGGATCCAGTTTGGGGCATTTTATTTAGAATTAAAAAGAACTCTCTGCAACAAAGTGGGACTGGACTGTAATTTTCTTTTCTTGTGCTATCCTTCTTTGCTTTGGGTATAGTGTTGTCCTGGCCTAATAAAATGAGATACTCTTTTTTCCATGCCCTCCTTCCCCTGCCAAATTATTTACCTCTCCCTCTTCTCTCTGCAACTTGGCCAGAACTTTGTTCACGGACTTTAAGTCCTAATCATCTCTATAATTTTTCAAGCAATGACTCCTGTTCAAATCCAGTCTATCAACAGTATATTTTGTTATTTTGAGCCCTTTCCTCCCAACTTCTAACTAGAGAACTCTTCAGAATGTACTTTAGGGAAATCATCTGAAAGATGAAGAACTGGCCCAGTTAAATCCTTATCACCTTTGGATTTACAAAATTAACCCAGGGACACATAAGACTATGTGACACATTGTTATGCTTGTAGAATACAGTATGATTTTCAAAGTCACACCAATGATACTGTACTTGACAACAAAGGAAAATAGCTAGGGAAAAATCAAATTAATCTTTTCTCAAGAAGTCAACAGCAAGTTGAGGACTACAGCCCTAAGTCCAAATTCCAAGCCGGAAATTTCTCGGGCAGACAGGAAGGATTTTTTTTTTCCCTCTTGCTTGAACATGACTTTTTAACTCACAGGATTAAGGACACAGGATAGGGTAATCAAGAAAAAACTGAAAAAAAAAAAAAAAAACCCCAAAAAACCCCAAAAAACCACTTAAAAAACCCCCAAAACCCCACCATCTCGACATCCTTCTTCTCTTCCTTCCGTTTATAAATTTTTAAAGACACTTGAAAGTCTTACAGATATTAGAGATAGAAATGTATCTCAGAACACAGAGGCTAGGAAAAAAAAGCAACTGATGGATTCTAAGAACAAATTCACTTATCTCCCCCACTTGTAGAGGCGTTTAACAGAGGCTGGAATTTGCTAAACAAGGACACAGATGGAGAAAAAAATACTTCAACTTCCCAGGGAAAAACTATTAGTATAGGCATCCAAATTCAAGGTAATTGAAACCCCTGATTAGCCATACTTTGCTATAAGTAAATATTAGGAGGAAAAGAGACCTGCTTATCCGAGTTGCAGACTTAATAGTAGAGATGCCTTCTCCATGTCTTTCCCTTCCATTCTAAACTCTTCAGTATTTCTCTTAGCTTTATGTTTGGCAGATGGAAGGCACTTTTTCAAAGGCCTTTATGTTTATTATTATTTTTTGGTAATTCCTTAGTTAGATTCTTATTTTTTCCCCCACCGGATGACCACTAAACATCATTCTGCTTATAGCATTTAAAAGCATTTAATTATATAAGCTATTTAAAGATCTGTTTTGATCTACAATATGGTTTTAACACAAAATAAATGGCCTACGCATCTCACTGCTAAAATTATACTCCATACATTTATCAGCCATCATGAACACAGTAGAATTAGACATTTGGACATCAGATTCTAAATACGCTTTTGTGAAGAGAAAAGCCGTATCAAAATTTAAAGGAAAAAACCCCAATACTAATAAGGAATACTAGATGACTCTTGGAAATTTAGGAAATGTCTTTTAGGAAGAAAAGGAACTGGACATTGGGCTCATTTCTCAGTCCCTGAGTTTGGAAGAGCAGTCCCCTCCTGGCCTCAGGGTGGTGGTGGTGGGGGGGTGACAGTATGTCATAAGGGGAAGAAGTGGGAAGAACATCTGACTTTGGAGCCAGAGAAACACCCAGCTCCAAATACTCCATGACCTTCTTTGGGAAGAAAAACACCATCTTTAAAATGACTCCAGTAAGTAGCCAGACAAAAATCACTCCCCACCTTAAAATGACCCACTCACTGGTCCCCATCACCATCAGGATCTGCTCCGTTTATATTTCTCATATCACCATTCACTACACAGACGTACACAACCACCCAGGCAGCATCTAGGTTTCCCATGAAGTTCTCAGACAATGCCACATTCCATCACGACCCCATGGGTTTCTGCAGAGGTTACTGCCTCTTCAGAATTCCTTTACTCTTCGTGGACCTACATGCCATCCTAGGCCTGCCTTCTAATTTGTTTATATTCCTAGTTGATACTCTAACTGACTGTATTTGGGGTACATGAGAAGCTGTGACAATAAGGATGTAAAGTAAGTTTTCTGTCTTTTGGATTTAATGACATTGGGGTTGGCGGTGAAGAAATCACCATTAGGGAAAACTCTCGTTGTTGGTTCAGCTGGAGGCTGGGAAAGCAGAGGATCTTTCCTAATCTTGAGGCTAAGCCTGGATACTAATTTTGTCTTCTGTGAAACAGATGACTTAAAAGTTGTCCTTGAGAAGGAAAACAACTCAATATACTAAAATTGGCACAAAACAAGTTCAGTGAGAATAACGATGGAAAGAGTTCATATATTTTAAACTTGTCTTAGTTATAAAAACCAAACTTTACCTCTTGAAATGATTCACCAGGACTCCAACCAGTTCTCCAATTCGACTCTCGTGGGTTGGCTGTTTGCTGAAGAGGCAGACAATGAGGTCTTTGTTGTCTTTGGTATGGAACACCACAAGCTGGTCCTTTCCATTGGAGACGCTCAGACCAGTCAACTGCAGAGAGACAAAGCGTGGAAAACTATTAGGATGGTTTTCAAAAAGAGGAGCTTAAAAATACACTTTGTAATGGTTTTAGTCAGTCACTCTGATGACATTAATCTTTATCAAGTTCCATGAAACACACAGATGGAAGGAAATAATGAGAACGAAAATGAATGAAACTGAAAACAGAAAAACAAGACAGTAAAATCAATGAAACAGAGAGCAGGTTCTTTCAAAAGACAAATAAATTTGCTACACCTCTAGTCTGAAAGAGTAAAAGAGAGAAGACCTAATTACCCATATCAGGAGTGGAAGAGGGGCTATTACTACAGACCACATAGACATTAAAAGGATAATAAAGGAATATTTTCAACAACTTTATACATAAATTCAACAACTTAGATGAAACCAAACAATTCCTTGAAAGCCACAAATTACCAAAACTCACCCAAAAAGTAATAGATAACCTGAATACTGCTCTATCAAAGAAATTAAATTTGTAGTTAAAAACTTTTCAAAAAAGAAAACTCCAGGCTCAGATAATTGCACTGGTAAATTCTACCAAACACACACACACACACACACACACACACACACACTTAATTGAAGTATAGTTGATTTACAATATTGTGTTAGTTTCTGGTACATAGCATAGGGATTCAGTTACATATATATATTCTTTTTCATTATAGGTTATTACCAAATATTTAAAAAAGAAATAGCACCAACTCTCCATATCTCTTCTAGAAAATAGAAGAGAATACTTTATAACTCATTTTACGAGCATTGTTCTGATACCAAAAACAGACAAAGGCAGTACAAGAAAAGAAAGCCACAAACCAATATCCAATATCCTTCATGAACATGGATGTATTCAGGAT
The DNA here is from genome assembly GCF_048773025.1 of Camelus bactrianus. Taxonomy (NCBI): domain Eukaryota; kingdom Metazoa; phylum Chordata; class Mammalia; order Artiodactyla; family Camelidae; genus Camelus; species Camelus bactrianus. The sequence goes on along the minus strand of NC_133554.1, from coordinate 36,730,714 downwards.
GGCCAACAATGTATCAGCAAATCCAATCCAAAAATATACAAAAACAATAATACATCAAGACCAAGGAGAGTTAATCTAAGAAATGCATAGCTAGTTTTGTATTAAAAAAAAAAGCAACCAATGTAATCCATCACAGCAATAGAATAAAAAAGAAAGCCACATGATCATATCAACTGATGCAGAAAAAGCATTTGACAAAATTCAGCATCCATTCATGATATAAATCTCTCAGCAAACCAGGATTAGAAGAGAATTCAACCTGATAAATAATATCTACAAAAACGCCACAGCTAACATCACACATAGTGGTGAGAGACTGAATGCTTCCCCCAAAGATCGAGAGCAGTGCAAGGACTTCTACTGTTACTGCTGCCGTGTAACCTCCTACTGGAAGCCCCAGCCAGTGCACTGAGGCAGGTGTAAGTAAATTAGAAAGTATACAGATCGAAAGGGACAAAACAAATGACTCTGTTTTCAGATTACATGATCGTCTATGTAGAAAGTCCCAAGGAATTTACAAAACAGCTCTCAGAACTAGTAAGTGGGTTTGGCAAGGTCACCGAAAAAACAAAGCGAACAGACAAAAATATATTGATTTCTATATACCAGCAATGAAAAACTGGAAACAGAAACCTGAAAACAAAACCATCTGCACCAGCTTCAAAACTAAAAATACTTAGATAAAAATCTAACAAAATATGTGCAGACCTGTAGGCTGAAAAGTACGAAATGCCAAAGAAAGAAATCAGATGAAAATGCCGATGAGAGAAACAAAAGAAATCTAAATAAATGAAGAGAAATAATGTGTTTGTGGATTGAGAAACTCAATATTGTTCAATATTGCCAATTTTTCCTCAATTGATCTATAGATTTAATGCAGTCCCAACAAAAATCCCAGAATTTTTTGTAGATATTAACAAGCCGATTCTAAAATGCATATGGAGAGGCACAGGAACTAGAAAAGCCAAACAATATGAAAAAAAGAACAAAGTTGGAAGACTCACAGTAGCTGATTTTTTTTTTTTTTACTATAAAGCTACAGTAATGAAGATAATATAATTATCAAAGGGATAAAAACACAGGTCAGTGGGAAAAGAACGGAGAGTCAGATACAGTCCCACAGAAACATGAACAACTGGTTTTTCGCAAAGATGCAAAGGCAGTTCAGTGGAAAAAGGGTAACTTGGACAGGACATTTGGATAACTCAGAACATTTGGACACCCACTTGCCAAAAGAAATAAACATGGACCTAAATCTCACACCTTATGAAAGATTAATTCATCATGGATTAGAGATCTAAATGTAAAAATGTAAAACTATAAAACATCAAGAAAACATAGGAGAAAGTCTCTGCAACCTTGGACTGGACAAAGATTTCTTAGAAATGACACCAAAAGCACAACCCATAAAAGAAAAAAAATGTTAAGTTAAATTTCATCAAATATAAAGCTTTTCGCTAAGAAAGATATTGGTAGGAGAACAAAAAGACTGCCCACAGACTGGGAGAAAATATTTGCAGAGCTCCATCTAATAAAGTACTTGTATCCAGAATATACACAGAACTCTTAAAATGCAAGTAAGAGAGCAAACAAGCCAATGTAGCATGGGCAAAAGATCTGAGGTCACTTCACCAAAGACCTATGGGTGGCAAATGAGCACAGAAAGATGCTCAACAGCCCTAGCCATTAGGGAAACGCAGACTCAGCCTACAAGATATCACCACAAACCTATCAGAATGGCCCAAATAAACAAGAAACAAAGAGGAAGAAGAACAACAAAAGTGACGACAACAAAAATGCTGGTGAGGCTGCAGAGGGACTGGAACGCTCCTCCATCGCTGGTGGGGATGATAATGGCACAATCACTGGGAAGCCAGTTTGGCAGTTACTCAAAAAGTTAAACACAGAATTACCACATGACCCACAAATCTCACTCCTAGGCATTTATTCTAGAGAAATAAAGACTTAATGTTCACACAAAAACTTACACAGGGATATGTACAGCAGCCCTATTCGTAAGTGTGCCAAACTGAAACCAACCAGAACATCCATCAACAGGTGAATAAACTGTGGTACAACGATACAATGGAATGCTATTTAGCAATAAAAAAGAATGAACTAATAATGCAAATTACTGATATGCAACTACATGGATTACTTTCAGAGGCATTATGCTGAGTGAAAGCAGCCAGTCTCAAAAGGTGACATATTGTATGACTCCATTTATACGATATCCTAGAATATAGATGTCAGCATTTGGGGTCGGGGGTCCTGGTTGGTATAAAGGAGTTTTTAGGGTTAATGGAATGACTCTGTATCTTCACTGTGGTGGTGGTTACAGTAATTTGTGCATGTATGAAGACCCACAGACTGGTATACCATCACCACCACCAAAAGACAATGTTATTTATTATATGCCAATTAAAAAAAAAATAGCTCCTTGGTTGCTTTGATCCCTAGAACTACTTTGGTCAATAAAGCAGGAGCCTGAGTGATTTCTCATTGTGGTTTGTTCTTCTATTGCAGAAAATACCAAAGTGCCACCTCCTGGCTGCCATCGGTGCTGTCAGTCAGTCCAAAGCATTGACAGGGTATCAACTGCGGGCAGCGCAGAGTGCTAGGCAGCTGGCAGTGGGGATGGAAGTACCAAAGATGCAGATGGCATAATCCCTGTTCCAGGGAAATTCATAATCCAGTTGAGCAGCAGAGACAAATATCAAACAACCGAACACTTTGAACACTTCTAACAGTTCATACATTTGGAAGACCGTTTAGTCCCAAGCTCGTATTTCACAGATAAGGAAATTGAGGCTAGGAAGTTAGCTGATTTGTAGGCCTTGAAACTGGAACTCAGGTCTGCAGACTGACCCAGGCCCATGTTTTTTCCATCATGGTAGGCTTTTCCGAATATCACATACAAATGAACATAAGCTGTAAAAATATGCACCCCTAAATGTCAAGTAAATAAATTTTCATTGAAGGTGTGTTCTTAGGTTGATTCTAAAGGATGCCTGGGTCAGAGCTCACTGGAGGGAAGGGAAAATATTCAAAGAACTGGAAGTCATTGCACAAGCCTGTGTAGATCTTGGGCTCTCCAAGGCCCTAGGTAAGAGGATGTATCAGTACTCCTGCCACTTAGATGTGCCCCATTCAGATAATTTTCTATGATTAAATTAAATATACCATTTTCATTAAAAAACATTTTATGTCTATGATGCTTCACTCTCATTTGATTATTTTATATGCAAAATCCAAAATTGAGTTTATTCACAGGAGAGCTTGATTAAAGCCTAATAAAATGAGACTTCTAACAGCAGTAACTCTGCTGGCATATCTCGGGAACATTAGTTGCAGGGGTTCTGGGAAAGGGAAGGATTCAGCAGTGAAAGCTGGAACCACCCGGACAGAGGAGCCCTTACTCGATGCCGTCGGGCCAGAGCACAGGCGCCGTGCCTGCTTCCGCAGCCACCTTCCTGCGGTGTGGGCGTCCCTTCCTGTTCTCCCCTGTTCTGCCCTGTCTGGGTGGCTTCACCCTGCGGAGCACCAAAATTCTTCATGCGTGCTCTCAGGCCTTCGGGTGTGGCCGGGTCTCAGCAGAAAAGAGGGAGGCAGCACCTACTTTCCTCTGCTGCACACATAATGAAAGGTTAAGTCCCTGTGTCACCAGGGCAGGACAAACAGCATCCAGGATGTCTGTTTTGTTCTGGGAGACAGAATGGCAGGTGGGGAAAAGCAGTGCAGTAAGGGACGGCTTGGGTGTGCATCTCAAATCCGTCATGTGAGCCTGAGTGAACCATTCCATTTCTTGGGGCATCTGTCTCCTTTTCTGCAAAATCAGGACCCTTACTAGATGCCTTGTCTCCCTCATGAGATGGTGGTAAGGATCAAATAGGAGCAACTCTCTCTGGGGTTTAAAAAGATAAATAAATAAAATCCGTCCGCCTTCCATGGTTTTTACACTCTAAGATGAGACAGGATTGGTGAAACCTGAAAACCTTCACAGAAGCACCACGCCAAGGGAAGGTATCGTAGGCAAATACATCATTAGGGAAGGGGGGTCATGTAGGGCAGGGGCCACACACAAATAAGTTCCTCAATAAAAGTGAACCTGCTTATCAAGACTTCCCCCTGCTAGTTGCCTTCTTATTTCTCTTAATCCGTGAGTGAGCTCTACGCTAAGATATATCTAAACCTTCCTCCTCTTTAGTTTTTAAAGATCTGAGTAGGGCAGATACAGTCTCGGATGGTAATCCCTCTCAATTCTCCCAGACCCTCCTCAGGAAGGAGGTTCACACAGTGAACACAACAAGACAAGTAACAAGGTCCGGCAGTCCTGAAGGAGGGGGCTGGTCTGAGGGGTCAGAGCAGATGGACTTAAGTGCAAGAAAGCAGAGAGAACTAGAAAAGGAAATCTCGAATTTGTACTCTCATTTATGAAATAAGTGCAAAACGGACCAGTATTAGGAAGAGAAATGACTCTGAAAAATAAACATGATAAATTAAAAACAACAGAAGCAGTGAGGAACAGAAGAGATACTACAGAAATGAAAGAAATGGTTGAAGAAAAAATTTTCAATGTCAAAAATATTTGAGTCTTCAGATCATAAGGAGTCTGGGGTACCAGCCCAATTTGCTTTCCAGGGAATCATACGGAAATGTAACCCAGAGAAAAGTTTTGAATTTAAGTGTTAGAGACTAAATATGTTAATAGATATTTTCTATCTTTTACTATTTTTATAAATAGCAGGGGAGAGAAGAATTAACTGGAAATTAAAGCATACGACCTTACTCACAACAAAATACTCCATACAACTTGATCCATCAGTCAGAGGATTTAAAAAACTCAGGTATAATCTACATGCAATAAATTTAACCGATTTTTAAGTGTTTCGGTGGATGACTTTTGACACTCAACTCAAGACACAGAATATTTCCATCACGCCAGAGTTTCCTCTGATTGTTCTTTTTAAGTCTTAGTTCTATATTTGTAAGTCAAATTGGCTTATTTAGCTTTTGAGAGCTTAAAACGATTAGCTCATTCCTTAAGACCTAGAAATCCAGAGGTCCACTGTGGTAAGAACAAATGCACAAAACACTGAATTTTCTCCTAACCTTTTCTCTGTTTTCATGAATTGTGCCATTAGGATTATGAAAATTTTACAAATAAAATCATTAATCTTTGAAGGTGACAAATCAGCCAGATGCTATAATGGTGACCTTAAAGGAACTATTTAAACTATTATAACAATAAAATATGGTTTATTCAAGTTACTTGAAATAGGTGGTTTGGAGTTTAAACCATTTTTGTTTGCCCATCTCTTCATCTTATAATAAGATTCCTTGTGACGGAATTTAACTTTATTTAGATTTCTCTTAATGGACAGATAATCCCTGGTTTCCAATCTCCAGTTCCAAATAATTCAAAATAAATTATGCTGAGGCTGTAAACCCACAGCTGTTGGATGAGACTCAGTCTCACGTTGTAGGACAAGAACCAACACCTAGAATACAGAGTTGCAAACCTGCATCCTTAGGTCTAACCTCGCATGAGCTCAGGGGTGGGGTTAACACTCCCCCAAAGTCCACTGTAACCACAGGTCATCTTGCCTGCTGTCTTTTTTGCTCCATATTCCTCTTTATTTCCCTGTCTGCATCTTTATGACTCTGCATATGTGTGCACAAGCTTTGCCACTGAAACTTGTGGGGCCTCAAAATAGGCCAGGAGCCCTCGAGTTCTTGTTACATTGAAAAGAATTAGTCTTATGAAACGGTGATCAACTCCTAGAAAACCACCAAGGGCTGACCAGGGAGGAGAACGCAGGCCTTGTCACAGTGCCTCCATCTAGTTTTCACTCTGGGGCCTCCTTGGTCCAGACGTACTCCCAGGAGGCAGCTACTCCGTGCCTTCCCGAGTGCGAGGGTCTCTTCTCTTCCGTGGTTAGTGCCGTCTACACACACCTCCGAGGGACTTCATTAACTTGGGGTTTCCCCCCTGATTAGGGATGTGCTTAACACACAAGAGCTGTCATAAAATCGTGCTGGTCACCTCACTTCTTCAGGTTTCGGGTTGTATGCTGATACATACTCTCGGCCTTTTGGATCTGCCACTCTCTTTCAGTTCTTTGGTTTGACTGCAGAGTTACAATATTTATGCTCTTCTGATCTCAATTAAGAAATTGATTCTGGCTGCTCAGCGATGGAGGACATTCTGTTCATCCTGTTTTCCATGCAGAGACGTGGAAGGCAGATGCTCTGACTTTTTGTAGGATGATGCCTGCTGGCTTCATCTCTTGCTTTGTCTCTCTGTCCTCTGTTCATCTGTCTCTCCTGACCTCCCTTCTTCTGTCCCTTTCCCTCTTTCCTTCTCCTTCTCTTCCTCTCTCTCCTTGGTCCAACCAGCTACAAATTAGGGATCTTAACTGTACAGATTCATCAGGGAAATAATGCACAGTTTGGGATAACTAAGAGTTTATCCCTCTATAAACAATCGTCATTTGGAAGCAAAGAAGTGCTTGTGCTCTGAGCCACTGTGTAGGAGGTCTGACCGTCCTGAGGCCGCTTTGTTGGGAGGAACTCGAGCCTCTCAGAGAGGTCAGGTGTTGATCCTCTGATCAGCAGTCCTGGTACGAGTCCTCCCAGCCTCAGTGCCAGACAAATGGGCGTGTGAGGGTCCCAGTGATCCCAACACTCAGCTGCTGAGGAACCCCTAGCCTGTGTGTCTTCCCAACCAAAGCCCTTCAGACTTTGGAGCAAAGGCGAACTGGCCCTGTTGGGCCGTTTCCAAATTCCTGACCCGTGGAATCCATGATCATAATACAATGGTCGTTTTTTTCACTCCACTAAATCTGGGGTGGTGTGGTACACAGCAATGGTTGACCAGAATAGAAGTTTGGCAGCAGCGAGGTGTCACTGTGACACATCCTAAAACAGCTGGCACTGGCCTTGGGAAGTGGGTGGAAGCCGGAAGAGCCCTGAGGAGCCTGCTGGTGGAATCATGACGGGCTTTAAGGAGGCGGGCACGCGGGCTTGAAGGAAAGCAAGAAAAGTATTATTTCAAATTTGAGGAAAGGAGACCCTTATTACGAAATGGCAGAAAATTTGGCAATGCTGTTGCCTGTGGGAAGGTAGTGAATGGAAGATGCAACTAACAAATTCAGTGATCTAGACGCGGATTTCTAGACAGGATCCTGAAAGTGCCATCTGGCTGCTTCTCGCTGTCTATGGAAAAAAGGGAGAAGAGGAGATGATTCTAATAAGAAGATGTTCAGCTTTCATGCAAAATTTAGAGGAAATATGAAGGAGCCTGCACTTGCTGGGTTTGAAAATAAAACTGAAGAAGTCCCAGCTTCTCCAGATGGCAGATGACTCTCAAATTGAGAAATGGATTCAGGGCAATGATCAGATCCAAAGTGGGAATGTGAAATCCCTTGCTAAAGCCTCAGAAAGACCTAAGGCAGTGCTACACAGAAACTTCCAGATAGATGAAAGGCTCTCCAAAGACCTTCAGGGCATGCCTTACAAATTTTCTCTTTTAAACAGTGGGACTCTTCAGAGTCTTAGCGCCTTGTCCCACAGCAGCTCACAAGGAGCCCAAGGTACAGGACAGTTTATTTGCAGAGATTTGTGGGTGTGCTTTTCATGGATTACAAATTGATGCACAGTAAATCCACTAAGACTTCAAAGGAATTGTATCAGGTTGGACTGAAAGGGACAGAAATGTTACAACATCTGCAGAGGTGTCTGGACCCCCAACCTTTGGTGGGCAGGAAGCTGGCTAAGAAGGCTACTTAGCTGCAAGCACAGGTGGCCTGTAACTGTCATGTGCCTCCCATTTCCCATCTCTGGGGACGGCGAGTGTCTACTGGGGTATCCCACCTCTGGGTCACCACTGTATGTTGGGTATGTGGGGCAGATAACTTGTCATTTTAAGGACCCGAGATTCACAGGTCTTCAGGTTGAAGGAATTCTGGCTGAGGAACTATACTTGGATGGACTTACACAATGAGATCCTGGACCTCAACTCTGAACCTGACGACCTACAAGGATGAGGCTTTGGGGCATCTTGGGAATGGGTGAGTGCATTCTGAATGTCAAGAGGAATGAAAATAATTTTTGACCACGGGGTAGACTGTGGAGGCTTTAAAATTTATTCCTAAGTCCTTTGACATTCTGCCCATTGAGAGATGGGGGTCTGTGTCCTCTCTCCTTGAATCTGGGCTGATCGTAGTACTTGCTTTTAGCCAATAAAATGCAACAGAGGTGATTGTGTGTGACTTCCGACGGTAGGTCATCAAAGGGGATGCAGCTTCTGCCTTGCTCCTTAGGATGTGCATGCTCTGGACAATAAGCCACCTCGTAAGAAGTCTGGCTACCCGGAGGCCACCATGTGTAAGGAAGCCCCCGAAGGGGCGCATAAAGCTCTCCAGTCCTCAGTCCCAGCCAGTCACGTCCCCCCAGCTCAGGGGGAGAGAATGAGCCTTCAGAGGATTCCAGCCCCCAGCCCTGAGTCACCGCCAACCTTCTAGCCTTCTCAGCTGAAGCCTCAGATACTGTACAGCAGAGACGAGCCACCTGCTCTGCCTTTTATGAATTCCTAATCTAAAGAAACCAGGACCACAATAAAGAGAAGGTGGTTGTAAGTTTGGGGCAGATAGTTATGTAGCAGTAGTGGCCAGAAAACAGAGAAATTTTAATTATGTAAACAGATCATGGAAAGAATGATACGTTCAGGATAAGAGGAGTCTATTCCTTTATAAACAAATACCACTTTCTTTCTTTCTTTTTTTTTTATTTTTGAGTAAAGGTAAATTTATTTAGAGAGATGCATAGAGTGTAGGCCACTTCAGAAGGCAAGAGAAAGGCCATGAGGTGCAGGGGATGGGTGCTCAGGTTAGAGCAGAAGTAGGTACACACTCTACAGACAGAGTGTGTGCCCCGAAGATGAGGGAGCATAAAGGGCGGCCCAAATATCACTTTCAATAACAGCAAAAATTGTAAAAAAAAAAAAAAAAAAATTTTATCACATTGTAAGAGCATCTAAGAACACACTATGTTTTAGAACTGTTTTCAGCTTCATGAAACATAATAAAGTTATTATTTTACTTTCAGAGTAAAATTCAGAGTTGTTATGGTGAACATTATTTAGCAAACATGCTTTGAAACAGATGTGTCTAAAAGCTACTGGTGTTCCTGTGACTATACCCCGGAACCACATGCTCCAAAAATCACACCAGGACGTGTAAAGCACATGACATCTTAATGGTGAAATAAAGCCTTTTATACAAAATACGGGTCATGAGCGGTAACAAGAAACTGTCTTAAAGCCAGTGTAATCGACTTTCGGCACCAGCGGCTAGTTATGAGCCTCGTATTACTGATCGATATTATTCAGGTCAATGAAAACAACCGTGATGAACGGACGAAAGGGCCAAGTTTACATTATTGATTGACAAGGCCTTTCAACTCTTGATTTTTACAGTTTGATAAAAGCAACTCAGCAAAACTCTTTCATAAATTTCCAAAAGCAATCCATCTAACTGCACCGAGTAAGTAACATCTCCACAGTCAACTTCAGTTTCTCCCAAAATGCTCCTAGTCCTGGAAGGGATTAAGGGCACCACCAAGAAAAAAAAATTTACTGCCTGGATAATGTTCTCATCACAAATGAACTTTGTACTTCATGACGTTAAATACAAATTCCTTTAGAGGGAGCTGCACAGGAGCTCAGGCCGGCCACAACCTCCTCTATTAACTTAAATGCACGAATCATTTCCCCCTTTGGTTGCAAGTACCCCGTTTGTGGCATGCAAATCTGGCTTTTTCATATTTAGATTAAATGAGTCAAATTCCTTACTGAAACAGTGGTTAGAACCTATCAGTTCATGGGTGTCAGCCAAATGGCCAATTGTTTTCTTTTTGCTAAAAGTCTCAGACAGGCCGGTTGGAGGTATCTCTGCTAGATTATCTGGCAGTTGGGAGTTCCTGGGTTTGTCTTGCAGCTTGAAATTCAGTAGTTCCAAGAAAAACTGAATTCTAGTTCCAAAAAAGACTGCTCTGAGGAGACAGCTCAAGAAGTCACTTCGACAAGCTTTTAATATCAAGCCATCCAGTGGAACCGAACTCAGCCTCCTCCTAGTCTTCCTGCACTCTCAGTTTTCATGTATTGCAACCATCAGCATGCCTGCCTGCCTGTGAGAGACTGACTCCCTTTTAATTACTGCCTCAGATTTATTGTTGTGGGCCTGGGGAGCGGATAATCAGATTCATCACAAGGGTGCATGAAGCAAGATAAATGGCCCAAGAGGGCACTCCTTTAGAAAGAGCATGCAAAATTTAGTGTGCAAACTCCATCACATCTGTTTTGAGTATTCAGGACTTGTGAAATTTCTCCACTTATATTCTGTTTATCCCCCATGGTTCATTCAGGCTGATGGCTGTCAACCCTGCTTGCATGTTACAGTCACGGGGGACACTCTGCTTTATCTGGTGTTGGATGGGGCGGGACATCTCCAGTTTTTGACGCCCCCTCCCTCCAAGTGATTCTAATCACACATGACCACTGATTCAGGCAAAACTGTTAGATAACTTCATCCTAGGTAGTCAAATTATTATTTTATAGAGCTAATTGTCTTATTAATTGAGTCAAGTTTTATATAATCCATTTTGAGTTTATTTTTTCTCCATTTAGAAATACCAACTTAATGAAGTTACTTTCCCTGTTTGTCTTTCAATTGAATTTTTTTTTTTAACCTTACAAATGAGCGATCCTCTCGATGCAGAGATCACTCACTCATAATTGTAGGTTTATTTTCCTTAACCTACGTTTGCCAACAAATTGAGTCCACACACACTAGTGGTGCTCCACTTTCGGGATGATGAGTGATTCTGATCACATCCTGGTCATTTTGGGTATTGTGTTATCAGACTCTGGGTCTAATTTAAATCCTCTATTTTAGGAGGCTTCTGCTAAAAATGAATCAATGCTCTACTGCTGGGTGGGAGTGGACATCCACGCCCTACTTGGACTCATTGACTCTGCTTGGTGGGGAGTAGGAAGGGCACGTTGGAGCCACCAGGAGCGGGTGGAAACCTAGGCTGCCCATCCAGCCTCCCCTGGAGGCCCTATGAGAGGGGAAGGGGCACCTCCTTTCCGCTTGGAAGGGGCAGAAGTCCAGGCTCCTCGTGGGGCCTTGGTTGAAGGAAATTTGCAGGCGGGTGAGGGAGGCCTGCAATCCTCCCTGGTGTTTTTCTCGAGAAGTGCGTTTATTGTCAAAAAGGTTTCTGTTTTCTTAGGCTGCCCATTTCCTGGTCCTCTGGCAAGAGAGAGCAAACATTTCTTGCCTGTGCCCATCGGCATTTCTGGGCAGGGGACTTCTCCTGCACACAGTTCGGGATGTACAGAGGCAAAAAGAAATCCCAGGGGGCTCACTGCCATGTCGTTTCTCAAGTCTTAAGGTCCCTAGCTAGTCCACTTTCTCGCCACCTTTCAGGGTCTTCTTAACATTTGTTTTATAATATAATGTCTAGCGTTTTTAGGTGGACTTAGTGAGATGGGGGGGGGGGCGGGGAGAAATGCATCTGTTCTGTCTTGCCCAGTACTGGAAGGTCCAGCTCTCTGTTCCAGATGATGCGTGCAGACAGGTTAGAAAACACAGCTTTCTCCTTAGGGAGTCTGCAACGCAGCTGGGGAGCCAGGAGGCACACATCGCACGAGGATGCAACATGGGCCTAGTGGGGAGAAGGGCTGCAGGCTCCCCTCTCTTTAAAATACTGACAATTCTCATATGCGAATGTCAAGCTTAAGCCTTTCTTGTAGCGCCTGATGGGGAAAGCTCCGACAAGGGTCCCTGGGGACCGCATACTGGACTCGACCAAAATGAAAGTCATTACCCTGCCTTAACTACTGTCCTTCTCGTTTCGGCCCTATTTCCATTAAGTGCCACCAGTCACGCCATGTCCCAGGCCCCAAGAGCATTTACTGCAGTGGTCTTTATTTCACCAGCCTCTTCCCAGGTCAGTCCATACTTTTTAACGCTGTCGGGGAAGGTCAGCTCCCTAAAAAACCAACCTCATCATGCCACTCCAAATCTGTCGCCCTGCGTTGCCAAAAACATTCATTCACACATCCCTTTAAGAATCTGAAAAAAAGCCACAGGTACACTGTACAGAAAAAAAAAGGAAAAAGAAAAAAAAAAAGCACAAGTGTTTGCATACACTTATGAAGCCTTGAAAGGCTTCCTTGTCTGGGAAACCATCTCCACTCCACTCCCTGCTCTCTCAGCAGTTCCCGCTGCTCTTTGTTTCAGGATTTAAGAAGCCGTACTGGGGTGGTTTCTGTATATGTCTGCCTCACCCACTGAACAGCTGGCAGCGGCTCTGTCTTGTTCACCTTTACCCCCAGGCCCCGGCCTAGTGCCACAGCAGGCAGCAGGTGATCACAACTCATGGAATGCGCGGAGGACAATGAGGGTAAAGGTGCAGGTGAGACCGGAGGGTTCTCTCTACTCAGGACGCTCTGACGGGTCCCCTGCGTTCCTCTCTATCAAAGCCACCAGCCCCAGCATGGCCTTAAAAGCCCCGTTCTCCTGGTCATTCCCCCTCGCCTCACCCGCTCTCATGGTTTCAGCTACCACACGTTCCCGGCTTCCAAATCTATGTCCCTGTTCTGAATTGTTCTCGAGACAGTTAACTGTCTATGGGGCCTCTCCGTTTTTCCTTCCCCAGGCTCCTTAAATGAGTGCAGGTAGGACTGAGTTCACGTTCACACTCTGCTACGACGTCGCTGCTTCCCCTGCGACATCTCCCATCTTGGTGAGTAACCAGCAGGCCCACCTTGTCCAGGGAAGAAGCCTGCTGGGGGTCTAGACCCTATTTTCTCAGTGCCTGCAGCCTCTTATTTTGACCACTTAAACAGCTCTTGAATCCAGCTCCCTTAACCCCTCTTAACCGTCCTGGCTTGAGTCCAAGCCCTTGTAACTTCTCCACAGGATCAGAGCCGCAGCCTCTCCACTGCCTTCCCCGTCACCAGTCTCGCCCCTCTGACTCATCCGTCCGCACCCATTTACTGAGCACCTGTGGTCTGGCAGTAACAGGCGCCCACAACCCCCCGTCTTGGCATCTGTGTTCTACCGGGGAGCTGGGGAGCGCACACAACTGTGTCTTGTGACAGAGGTGACATGTCTATGAGGAAGAACCAAGGAGCAGTATAAAGGCACAGAGAGGGAAGGATGGATCCTTCTGGACAATCCCTTGGAGGTTATTCTGGGCAGAGACCTGAATGGAGCGAGGGAGCCATGCGGTTATCTGGGAGAAGGAAGAAGGAAAAGCGAGAGGGAAGAAGGAACAGTGAGGACACCGAGGGTGGCCCTCTCCCCACCCCTCTGGTTTCTACAGGCACAGGACCGCCAGCCCACAGGGGGTTAAGAGCAGCTGATAATTACTGAGCGTTTTACTACGTGACCAGAACTAGGCTAAGGACATCACACGCGTGACTTCAGGTTAATTTACATGCATCTGCTTTCAGGCTTCAAGGCTCCACTGAGGGGGGCGCTGTCGTTACAACGGGGCGTAAATTCAACAACTACCCATATGCTTCCACGCATCTGAACACCTGTGCTAGTCAGACCCACTGGGATGTGGTTCTTCCTTTTGTCCTTTACCATTTACAGTGTGATGGTCTTGAAATGCAATGGGAGGTATTTTGTTTTACAACTCAACAAGCTTTGTGAAATGGGAAGGCGTGGAGGAGCAGGGAGCAAGGGTAGACATGGGAGGCGGCTTCCTAAGGAGCCAAGTGACTGTTCCAGGCCCAGAAGCCAAAGAAGTAATTTCGCAAAGTCAGGAGAGAGAATCCTGAACTTGCCCACTTCACTCACCCTGCGAGATCTGCCTCCATCCCTGGCACATCGTAAAGATGTCTGTATTTAGATAGGATTCCAGTGAAATAAAATCTGTTTCTTTACGTCAGTTATATCAGAAAATCAGACTCTCCCTGTAGTGTGCCAGAGCTTCATGATAATTCAGTGCAGAGAAAGTCTGCCCTGAACCTCAACCATTAATAAAGGAACAGGCCCATTTACTTAATACCTATGAGTTCAGGACCAACGTAGGTTGCCTCCCAGTGACGTGGGGAGGGCCAAGTGAGACGACGTACGGCGATGTCCATTAAGAGGGATGGAAGTCAGCAAATATAAAGTGATGATCTTACACTACTCTTGTTGGCGGAAAATCTTCCAATAAGACCATCTGCAAATGTGAAACCACAGTCCGTACCTTAAAGAAGATTTAATTTTTGATATGAATCACAGGATTATGAGGCTTTCTAGGAAACACACACTCTCTCTCTTCCCTGTGTGTCACTGTCCCCTATATACACATGCAATGTGCGTGCACACACACACACACACACACAGGGGAGAAAAATCTAATGGCAGAATTTAATTTGGGGGCAAGTCCAAATTTCAATATACATCTCCAAGAAACATATAGAACAACAAAAGCGAATAAATGTGGGGAACAGAAGAAGAGTTAGATCAGGGATCTCCTCCCTGGCTGCACACTAGGGAGCTTTAAAACACGCTGATGCCTATCCCCAGAGATTCCATGTTACCGGTCTGGGATGTGGCCAGGGTATCAGAATTCAAAAAAAAACTCCCTAAGCTATTCCAATGTGCAGTCAAGGCTGAGAACCCCTGAGATAGAAGCTACTAACATTTTTGATTTGGGCTTTAAAAGTGGAAACTAAATGAAATCAAATTCAAATCTCTGACGAATCAGGTTAGCAATGAAAGCATTTTTTTTCTGGCCTGAGATTGTAGTACCTTTTCCTACATGTTTCTTCTTGGAAGAGACAGGATTGCAATTAAGAGAGAAACAACTGTGTAAATGGAAGTACAATGTGGCAGCTGTCTTCAGAGATGCTGCCTTTTTTTTTCCCTCCCCAAAAGGAATAGAGCAAAAGGTTTTTTTTCCTTCTGTATCCTAGTGTCTTGCCCTAGAGAGCCCTTGACATGTGGAACATGGCTAGTACACAGGCTCTAGTCTTTTCAAAAAACTATTATTATTTTTTTAATGGAGACACTGGGGATTGAACCCAGGACCTTGTGCATGCTAAGCAGGCACTCTTACCACTGAGCTAAACCCTGCCCAGACAGGCTCTGGTCTTGATTATGTAGTTTCCTGGGGGATCCCCAAGGTTTGCAAGTCACTTATCCTCAAAAGGTTAAGATAAAATATTCAGAAAGCAATTATCATTATTAAGAAAGACTTACATAAATAAACAAGAGGAATGGGAGAGAGAAAGAAAGAGAGACCATCCTAGGCAGCTAAGCCAGAAGATGTCCAGCCTTCCATCTCACTGGGGCTTTTTGGGCTCTGGTGTCTGAACAATCTGTATGGAAATCCTGCACGAGTGACCAGCCTCTCTGGGAAATGATGTAATGGTTAGAGACAACAGCTTATGGTAAACAGCTCTAAGCAAATCAAGTTATGTCAAAAGTCAGTACTTTGGGGCAGGAGGTAAAGTCCATTTTCTTCAGGACTATCCTTGGAAATTCACTTGATTCTTTGATAAAAATCATACTTAACTTCCTGCACAGGACTCTTAGAAAGATGGAGACACAGTATATTTAAATCACCCAATAAATGCCTGACACTGGGTACGCGACAAATGTCAGTTCTGTTAGTTCTTTCCTCCTCTTAAAATAGGATCTTAGTTAGATGTGCTACTCATCATAAAAGGGAGGCAGTTATAGGAGGTCACCATCAGGGTTGTGACTCTGAGGGCTCCAGGGTCAAAGAGAAGCCTGGCGCCACTCCCTGTGAGCTGTGTGACCTTGGGTGATTACTTGACCTTTCTGAGCAACAGCCCTTGGGAGAGAGGTATTATAATTTGTACCTATGCCGCTGCCTGTGCTGGGTGGGCTGGTTCCCTCCTCTGCCTCTCCCACGGTGCTGCGGGCAGACTGTGACGGACTATGCCACTGTTAGTGCCCGGCAAACGCACAGCACATAGTAGGTGTTCAAAAGTGCTGACTGTGTAAAAGCTCTGATGAGACAGCTGTACAGGAGGAAGCTGACTACTGCCTCAGGTTAGTGGCATCCACTTCTGCAAGTGCAGAGATCTTTTACGTGCATGCCTTCTTTCGGGGCTTTGTTTTAAAAGGATCTCCTTTCTAGCAATCTGACCTCTGGATAAATGAGGTGGTCTTGGACTAATTTGCTTACACGTTAATTTTACAAAGGCTTTGTGGTTCTTTAACAAGAAAGCTTTTCAAAGGAGTCATTCGTTGGCTCTAACGACTATTGCTCTTAGACACTGCTTCGATACATCTTTTACATTTGTAATTGCATTTCCAAGTATAGTACTGATGAAAATGGATTCTATCTCCTGCCCCAAAGCACCGACTTCTGACATTGTAAGTTGGTTTGCTTATTTAATACAGCTTAGCGTAAGCGGCAGTCTCTAACCCGTACGACAAAAGGCATTTACTTCTAAACACATGTCAGGAAAACAATCAATAGGAGAGCTCTGAAATTCTGACTTTTTTCTCCTGTTTAAAAAAAGAGAGAGAGAGAGAGAGAACATGGCTAGATGCCACATTTCTTAGAAGTATTTTAAAACCTTGTGGCTCACTCAAATCAAATAATAAAATAATTGAATGTTAAAAGAAATCATAAAGGGAGTGGACTGTTTCATTGCCAAAGCATCAGAGCAAGAAAAGATTCTTGAAAAAATTAAACTGAAACCCTAACATTTGCATCTTTTAAAGAGGAACAGAGGTTTGGCCAAATAGCCAATATTGCTAAGGAACTCTCTTTGTTATAACAGGCAAAAATATAAACATTTGCACAAGATGTTCAAAATAATACAGCTTGCAGGAACTGCTGAGAATTAATTAGGAAGGTGAATTTATTACCTAAATAAATAAATAAATAAATAAACAAACCCGAGTGCCACTCAGTGTCTGGCATTAAGGGGATATACACGTTCCATTAACGAGGACTAGTAAATATAGTTTAAAGGCTCGAGGGAGGAGTGAGAGAGGGAGGAGAGAGAGAAGGCTGGCGCACACCAGCTCAGGCGGTGCCAGACGTCAGCTGACTGCCTCCACTGAGATTACCATGGAAACACCTTCTCCTGGGACACTGCCAGGAGGGCAGGGGTGCTTTAGAAGTGGTGATGGGGAGCAGAGCCGGTAGCCGATGGATTTTAGCAGGGCTCACCCCTGTAACACTACAAGGACAATCTATCTTCCAAATAAAACGGTATCTTTCTAGCAACTCACGTCAGATAGAGTCATAAAGCATGAAGCCTGACATAATTACAATCCATTTACCTCCACAAAGCAGTCACATCGGTTCAGATAATTGTCTCTTTTCTCTCCCCTGCTTGCTTTGTATCCTCCATAGAACTAGAGGAGGTGTTTGTGTAAATTAATTGGCTACTCCCTGAGCCATCAAGCCCATACTGATGAAAAGGGACTATATCAAACAGCATTAATGGGCAGATTCAAACATTCTTCAAACCGACCCATCAGGCAAAACCAACACAACTCACCAACAAAAGGGCAAGAGGAGTTCCAGCTGAGGTCAGGTTAAATGTTTCAGTTTATGCGGTCTCGCTGGAAACCAGTGAACAGATTTTATGTTTACGCAAATTAAACTCAGTCTTGGCAACCAGCTCGCGGAGCGCTGGCTGGGGAGAGCCAGTGTCCACGTGCACTCGAATGGCAGAAGCGCAGTGATTCAAGCACCGTGCCTCAGCCATGGGGTGCAATGTTCCCCACTGATTCACAGCGATCTCTAGGATGGCGCTCAGCGTTAAAGAGGCTGTGATCAAAGCTGTGCACACAACGTTGCTAATTGTGTGGGCTACCTCTTGCCTTTGTTCTCCGCATTAAACCCTGGATACCATGAGTCTTCCTGCTTTGCAAAACATTCAGATTCTGACCCCGCCGCTCCCTGTACAAATTTTAACCTTTCTTGACAACCGTATTGGAATGAATGCTTTAATTTGGTATTACCACTTACAAAATAGAGCGTAGAGGGTGACTCGAGGGGGATGACACTAATTTGACAATAACACAGATTCCCGCGGGCTGAAATCCTAACCTAACTATGCAGCATTTGTACACAGAAAGTCACTCTGTGGCTAATACAGGGGTCATGTAACGTGAACGTTTCATTCTCAGCTTGCTGTGCACAATTATCTGACCACACCATTTGTGAGAATATTCTTAAAAACCTATCATGGTTTTCTACTTTTATCTTTCCTGTGAAAAATGACTGGCATCATTGTTAAATGATACATTGACTGAATAATTTTTGCCAATGGAAGGGAAAAATGTGTTAAATGTATCTTTTAATTATATTTTGCTTAGGTTTCTGTAAAGATCAGTCTTCATCTCCTGAACACAAAGCAACAGACAGTGGGGGAATGATTCTTGTAGTTGAAGACTGAGACCCCCAGGGTGTGTGGAGGTTTTATAGTTTAGAGTAATAGAAAAATACATGATCCCACTACACACCTATTAGAATGGCTAGAATAAAAAAAAAAACTGGTAATAGCAGATGCTGGTGAGGCTGAGGAACTCTTGATCACTGCTGGTAGGAATGCAAAATGATACAGTCACTTTGGAAGACAGTCTGGTAGTTCTTACAAAGCCAAACTTAGTCTTACCACGTGAGCTAGAGCTGCACTCAGAGGTATTCACCCAAATTATTTGAAAACTTGTGCCCATACAAAAACCTGCATGTGAAGGTTTGTAGCAGCTTTATGCACAACTGTCAAAAACTGCAAGGAACCAAGACGTTGCAATAGGCAAATGGAGAAACAAACTATGGTACATCCACACAATGAACTATTTTTCAGCAATAAAAAGAAATGAACTACCAAGCCATGAAAACCCATGTAAGAACCTCAGATACCTATTGCTGAGTGAAAGAAGCCAGACTGGAAAGGCTACATACTGTATAATTCTAATGACAGGATATTCTAGAAGAGGCACAACGAGAGAGACAGTAAAGTGATAAGTGGTTGTCAGAGGTTTGGGGGAGAGAGAGAATATAGAAATATATAAAAAATATCAAGCTCTTCCTTCCTGGCTGCCTGAGGATCCACCATTATGAACGACACAGTAACTATCCGGACCAGGAAGTTCATGACCAACCGAACTTCAGCAGAAATGAATGGTCACTGATGTCCCTCATCCTGGAAAGGCAACAGGACCGAAGATAGAGATTTGGGAAAAGCCAGATAAAATGTACAAGACTACACTAGATGTCATCTTTGCGTTTGGAGCCAGAGCCATTTTGGGGGGGAGCGATGGTGTGATTTACAATTCCTTGGATCATGCAGAGAAAAACAAATCCAAACATAGACCTGCAAGACACGTCCTGGATGAAAAGAAAAAGGCCTCAAGCAAACTGTGGGAGGAACACAAGCACAGAGAGAGCAAAGTCAGGGGGACCGCAAAGGCCGGTGCTGGTGCTGGCAAAAAGGCCGAGTAAAGATTCTGCAGTGACTGTGCAGATTTTTAAAGAGAAGATTAATAAACTGTAAAAACTTGAAAACACAGGATCTAGTCTACCAGCAGTTAGCAATCTAGGGTACACTGAGGGCAACTTAATAATAGCTTGGCTACAGTGAAACATTTTCCAAAGATGAGTCACACGCCAGAGTTAGCTGTATATGTGCCATCTTAGTTGAGATGCAAGGTATAGTCTTAAGTATGTGGAAGTGTGCTACTGAAATAAAATTAACATTGCCTGATTTAACTTCTGGTTTATAGGACATACAGGGACTAGGAGAGTAAGTTAACGGAACCATGAGGAACCAGTTGGACAAATCCAGATGAGACCAGTCCTGGGTCCTTTAAAAACTCAATGTCATACATACCGAGTGTTGGTGAGGATGTAGAGAAACCAGAACTCTCACAGACTGGAGGGAACATAAACTGGAGCATCCACTTTGGAAAACGGTTTGGTAGTTTCTTACAAAGTTAAACAAATGCCATACGGAATAATTCCACTCCCAGATATCCACCCAAGAGAAATGAAAACATATGCCCACGTAAAGTCTTGTATGGGAATGGACATGGCAGTCAAACGTCCATCAACTGGTGAATGGGGAAGTGAAATATGGTAGATCTGTGCAATGGAATATTACTCAGCAATGAAAACAAAAGAACCAATGATGTATGGAACACGGACAAACTTCAGAAACATTATGCTGGGTGAAGGAAGCCAGACACAAAACAGTATCTATTGTATGATTCCATGCATATGAAATTTCTAGAAAAGGTATAATTATAGAGATAGAAAGATAGTCTAGGGCTGAAGTTGGGACTGAGTGCAACTGAGCCTGAGAGAACTTTCTGGGGTGCTGGAAATGTTCTGAAACTAGAAATATATGATGTTTGTACAACTGCATAAATTTACTAAAAATAACTAAACTGTACTTTACAATGGGTGGCTTTCTTTTTGTAAGTCCTCTAAACGTATCAGTTTGCTAGGACTGCCATGCAAAGCACCACAGACCGGGTCGCTTTAGCGACAGAAATTTCTCAGTGTTCTGGAGGCTAGAAGCCCGAGATCAAGGTGTCGGCAGGATTGGTTAATTAATAGTAATTAAAACAGTCTTTGGCATGAAGATAGACAATAGACCAAGAGAGCAGAGGAGAGAAACTAGAAAAGACATATGCACACACTTGACTTACGACAAACGTGGCACTGAAGAGTAATGGGGCCCTCCTCCTTGACTTGTAGACGGCTGTCTTCCACCTGTGTCTTTACGTGGTGGTCCCCCTGCACCTGTCTGTGTCCCAGCTGTCCCTTCTCATACGGACCCCAGTCATAGCGGATTAGAGAGCACCCTAATCTCTCACTTTAACCTAAACCTCTCGTTAAAGATCTTGTCTCCAAATACAGTCACATTCCAAGGTATTGGGGGTTAGGATTTCAACAAATGAACTTTGGGGGAACACAATTAACCCCTAACAGTAAATTATACCTCAAGAATGCTGTTTTAAAAAGTCATTATGCAAAAAAAGTGTGTGTGTAGAGGTACAGTATTGGATTAAAAAAGATGTAACTAAATCCGAAATATAAACCTAGACAGGGTTTTAATAGGTATAAAAGACATTCTTTGAACAATTGAGGATATTTGAATATGAGTTCTCCAACCATAAGGGATAATGATAATGTTTAATATTAAATATTATGAAAATATTAATTTTTTTTAGATGTGAAAATGGTATTGTGGTTAGGAAGAATGCCCTAATTCTTAGGAGAATGCACCCAGGAGCATCTTAGTGGTGAAGGGTCATTAGAGATAAAACAAATATGGCAAAAAGTGAACACTTACTGAATCTAGGTGGAGGGCACACGGGTGTTCCCTGTATTGTACTTTCAATTTGTCTGCCCATTTGAAAAATGCTCTAATTAAAAGTCAGAAGAATTGAATTATCAAAGAACTCTGAAGGGGCAGAAAGTTCTCGAGGTAGGAAAGGCACCTAAATGAGAGATTTCTTTTCTTCCTCTCCTTCCTGGCTAACTGAAGTAGAAAATTATATTCTGTTAAAGCTCACACCCAGTTACAGCTTTTTATAAATAAGAAGCAGTTAGTATTTGTACTACACAAAATCTAGAAAAAAAAATCATAGATTTTAGAATTTTTAAAGTTTGGCAGGGAGGAGACCAAGAAGTGTGGCTGCAGCTCACTCAGAATAACAAATGACAAGCAAAGGCCCTTTCTAACAGGAGTAGCAGACTGGTGGCCTGTGGGCTGAACATGGCTTATAGACATGTTTCATTCAGCTTACATGGCGTTAAAACAATCAGGAGATTTTATATATAATACAGACTGCAGCTTTTTCTAGGTGAATCCACAGATGTGCTGTACTGGACTCTGGCGTGGTCACAACGGATGAGAGTGGGGTGGTGGCTGGCCCGCGATGGGTCTGAACTTCATTCGTTTCTGAACCTGACTCCTAAAGGAATCTGACTTTTTGGCAAAGAAAATGGGTAAACAGCAAGCTGTCCCTTCTGCTGGGCTTTGCTTTACCACCGTCCTCAGCTCTATTTCCCTTCACATGGATACAGCGAATGAGAACATTATATTGGCGGTGTATCTGTGTGGGGGGTGAAACTGAAGAGAGGGGATTTGGAAATGATAATTTTAGAGTTCATAAAATCTTCGCCCAACAATAATTAAAACAGTCTTTGGCACAAAGATAGACAACAGACCAAGAGAACAGAGGAGAGAAACTAGAAAAGACATAGGGACACACCTGACTTACGACAAACGTGGTGCTGTAGAGCAGTGGGGAAAAGACGGTCTTTTCAGTAAACGGTGCTAGGCCGATCATTTATCCGTATTGGGGAAAAATAAACCCTGGGCGGCCGCCTCGCATAAACACAAAAATCAATTCTAGGTGGATTGTGAGATGTCGGTGTGGGAGGCACAGCAATAAAGCTTAGAGAACGTAACAGACGAGGATGTCTTCACCATCGTGGGGTAGGGAATGATTCCCCAAACAAAAACAAAAAAGCATCGACCTTAAAGGAAGAAAAACCTGATAAATGAAACCACATTAGCATGAAAAATGTTGTTCACAGACACTGCTGAAAGAACCAAAAGGCAAGTCACAGAGTTGGAGAAGATATTGGCAACACAGGTAACTGCCAATGGGCATGTATGCAGAATATAAAAAGAACTCTAGGAAATCAATTTTTTAAAAAGTCAGCCCAATAGAAGAATGGCAAGAGACATCCAAATGACCAATAAACACACAAAAGGTGCTCCACCTTATTGGTAATGAGGGAAATACAGATAAAACCCACAATGTGTACCCATCCACGGATGAATGGATAAAGGTGTGGTATACACACACGATGGAATGTTATTCAGCTGTGAGAAAGAAAGAAATCCTGCCATTTGCAACAACTTGGATGAATCCTGAGGGTGTGCTAAGTGAAGTAAGTCAGAAAGAGAAAGACAAATACTGTACAATATTATTTACATGTAGAATCTCAAAAAAGGTAAACTCAGAGAAATAGAGTGGAGTGGTGGTTGTAGGGGCTGGGGGAGAATGCGGGAAATGGTGAGATGCTGGTTAAAAGGTACAAATTCCCAGATATAAGATGAGTATGTTCTTGGGATCTGTTATACAGCACGGTGATTACAGCTAATAATTCTGTATTATATACTTAAAAGTTGCTGTGTGATCAGATTTTACATGGTCTCACCCCTAAAAATTTGTAATTATGTGATGTGGTGGAGGTGGCATCTAATGTTAAAGGTGTAATCATACTGCAATAGATAAATGCATCAAATTGACACATTGTACACCTTAAACATACACAATGTTATATGTCACTTATATTTCAATAAGACTAGGGGAAAAAAAACCCCACAATGTGTAACTACCACACACCTACCAGAATAGCTAAAATTCAAGACTGTCCTGGAGCAACAGGAACTTCCCAGTGTTGTTGGTGGGGGTGTAAACCAGTATTACTGCTTTGGAAAACTGGAATTATCTACTAAAACTGCACAGCAGTTTCACTCCTGGGTATTTGTCCCACAAAATGTATGCATACAAACACCAAAAGATACGCACAAGAACGATTTTTAAAATCTTAAATATCCATCAACACAGGAATGGATAAATGAAACATCCATTCCTTCTGGTATATACCTGGTATATACTCATAAGGAAATACTATACAGCAATGAAAATGAGAGAACCAGAATTACACAAAATAATATGGAAGCTCTTGTGAACATAATGTTGAAAGATGTTAGCCACTACGCATAAAAATAGATTAAAAATAGTTTCACTGTACAGCACAGGGAACTATGTTCAATATCTTGTAATAACCTTTAATGGAAAAGAATATGAAAATGAATATGCATGACTGGGACATTGTGCTGTACACCAGAAATGGACACATGGTAACTGACTGTACTTCAATTAAAAATAAATAAGTAAATATTTTAAAATATCCAAAAAAAAAAAAAAAATTGCAGCATCAGCCGAGTTCTTATCCACGGTGGGCATCAGTTTAGCTCCTGCTTGACAAAGTCTGGGATCTTGGCAAGTGGAATGCGGGTAGGTGGAAAGAGTCCAAGGACCCAAGGATGCTGCATGAACGTGGACTTTTTGAAGCACCGCTCTCCCACTGACTTCCTTCTCACTGGGAAAACCTAATCACCCACCCCAGTATTCAGTATGATCTGTGACCAAGGTCCAAACGTGACTTGGGCCTAAGGACAACACTCAAAAACTGTAGAAGGGGACTGACCATTTTTACCCAAAATGAACTGTAGTAATTATCCCACGCTATGCCAGGAAAAGTCAGGAAAGACTGCACATTGATTTGCAACTGCCTGACGAGGAGCTGAAGCTCCAATTTGGATCATGCAGAACTGGTTGCTATGGTGAGGCCTCATCAGAGACACTGTGTTCAATATGTCTCTGCAGGATCAAACTTGAATGGCTTGTTGTTGGGTTGGCTGATTTAGACCTCAGCCTGGCCCATGTTGTCTGGCAAGAAAAGTGATTGTTAGTAAGAAAACACATAAAGAGAGATAAAGACCAAAAAGAATGGCAGAAACTTAGACCATCCAAGCACCATGTTGCTGAGGGAGTCACAGAATAACGTGGTTCCTCAGAGCTGCCTTTAAACTGAAGAGTTTCCTGGGTGTCTGTGAGATACCTTTCCCTTACTACCATGTGCATCTTAAAAAAAATTTTTTTTTTATTAATAAAGAAAACTTATTTTTATTTTTTTTGAAGTATAGTCAGTTTACAATGTTGTGTCAATTTCTGGTGTACAGCATAATGTCTCAGTCATACATACACATACATGTGCATCCTTAATTAAAAACAAAATATTACTTGAGATAGTATTTGGTCCTGTTGGGGCCCAGGGCAGGCCTCAAAATATGCCTCAATGGCACACTGATCATTTTGAATTCAAGATACTTAAAAAACAGCCAATGCAAGAGGGACACTTTGACCCCCCTCTCTGTCTCCCTGAAATCAGGAAAGAAACCTCCCATGTGAAAGGTGTTCTCCCTGCACTGGGAGGTGGCAGGCAGTCACTATCGCCAGAGATGGGGAACCCAGGGCTGAGAAGCCTGTGTGGATAAACCTTGTTACCTCTTTACTGCCCAAGGCCAAACGTTGCTTAAACTCCTTATAATTAAGCACCCAAACCTAAGTTTCTTTGTCCTGTCAGATCTTCCCAAACTCATTGTTTCTTTCTACAAAAGACATAAAAGCTACCTGCTTTAGGTCATTCTCTGAGCATCATTTTACGATCTTCCGCACACACAAAATCGAACTGGGTTTTCTCCTGTTAGTGCGTCTTGTGTCAATTGTACTACTGGTCCAGCCACAAGAACTCAAGAGGGACAGAGAGAAACTCCCCCTCCCCGATAGGCACAATCCGTTCCCTGGAGCCAGAGAAGCCCAGGGAATTCAAACAGGGGCCTAAGCAGGAGAAACGAGACATGTGGGGATCCTCAGCTATGTGTGTTTATTGATCACTCTTTATTTCTGAAAACGTTCTAATCTGATTCTGAAACACAGTGGTCCCAGAGTTCTTCTCCTCCCTGGAATAATTGATAACCTCATGGAACTGAAGGGAAATTGGAGCTCATTCGCACATTAAGAGAGAAGGGAAAATGGAGGCCCATAAAGACAAGAGATTTCCTTTTCATTCCGTTTCCTGCAATGATCCTCCTTTTCCCCACCATTTAAGTGTGGGTGCTCTTGAATCATCTGCCCGCTTCTCCCGCCAGACTCATAATTTCAGCCTTCAATTATGTGCGCATCTGCTCTTAAAGTTTTATCTTACGGGCTGAATCCTTCCCCCTCTTTACAGTACCAGACTTCCCGTTACCCGTGGAGGGTACACGTAACAAACTGCATCAATACCTGAAACTCGACGTGGTTAAAACTGAAATCATTCTCCTTCTTCCCCCAGCTGCCGGGTTCTTCCTCTCGGTTATTATTAGCCGTATCGTTTTCAAAGGTTCCTTGTCTTGAACGATGTTTGTGATTTCAAAATATTTCATACAAAAAGTGTGGAGAATAAAATAACAAGTATTCATGTCCCCATTAGCCAGACTTAATATTGGGTCACACTGGCCTCAGACTGAACATTTTTACAGACACGGCCGCAAGTCCCCCTGCCCCATTCAATCTGCTGCCTCCTAAGAGGTGACTCTCTCCTTAAAGCAGGCCCTGAGACAAAGACTGACGAGCATCAGAACTGATCTGAGAGGTGCAGGGACACCAGCAAGGGCATGAGGAGGTGGCTCAGGGAAAGGAAGGCACCTCGAAGGGCCCATTATTAAGCAACTACCCCAGGGGGCAGCTGCAGCTTATTCCTACAGAAAAGCTCCAGCAAATGGTGTAAAACACACCTCAGAATGATGGTGGCCAATGAGGGGTGGAGTTGGAGTGTTTATACCCCCACACCCACTCGTCATTTGGGTGGCTGGGGGGTGGTAGGTGGGGGTCTCCAGCGAGCACAGAGGGCTCTGGCAGCCTTTTGACAAAGAAAGGGAGCCTTCTGACAAAGACACTGGCTGCTGGAAGTTAGGCTGGTGTGCACCAGGACGGGAAGGGAAGGCAGAGCACTGATGTGTGACACGGTGCACCCATCCTACTGGCCTGGTTTTACCTTTATGCCAATTGTTAGACATGGTTCACTTCTGCATTACAGGACACAACTGATAACATTGATGATGATGATGACAACGGTGACGATAAACATACACCAGCCAACACGGTAAAGGAAGGTAGTTTGGGAAAATAACTTCAGTTGAAAGACCTGTTTAACTATTTATGGAATTCATATTGTGTGCTTGATTGATCTCCCTTTAACAGAAAGTAAGGAAAAGGACTCAGACACACTCTTTTAGACTTTGACAAAACTTGATTTTTCTCCCTTATCCTCCTTCATCTCCTGCTTCGAGACTGCAGGGTTATTAGGCTTAAACTCTGATTGATATAGAAGATCACATGTCTTTGCTAAGAAGGCTACATGCGATCAAGAATGTCTCAGAACGTCATTTTCTTCTTAGCTGCCACCCATCAGCCTTTCTGCTGAACGGGAGAGGAGTGTGTCTGCGTATGTGTGCGGGGCGGGGACTACGTGGTGGAGACGGATCCCAACCCCCTCACAGGGTGACGAGCCTGCAGAGATGTTCTAAATTATTTAGCAAAGCCAGGAATAGTTTGCCTTCGATGTACCTCACAACCAACAGGACTCCTGATTTAACAAGATAAGAGTACAAAACAGTATGTTTCCAGTTCCCTTTTGCAGAGGCCAAAAGGATTTAAAATAATTTTAAATGATACTCTTCATAGTTTCTATTATTGGACAAACACAGACCTCCCTCTTTAAGGACTAGCAGGAAGAGAAAAATCCCCTGACACGTAAGAGCCAGGAGGGTCTTTCTGAAGAATCAGAGCAGGTGCTTGTAAAGCAGACCCCATAAAGCAGGAAAAAAAATTAAAAAAAAATCTATGGAGATTCGAGGAAACACCCACCAAATTTCATATTTCAAATAAGGAATGATTACAGAACTTGAAAACCCCACAGAGAAAGGGAACACCTAAGTGGGTTTAGATCAGAGGTAAACCATATTGGTGAAAAGTCTGGAAGCAAGCCTCCATTCTACATTTAAAAGAGAGATAATGTTTTCAGAAAGCAATTCTCGACTGTTTTTCTACCTGATACCAGTTCCACATAAAAACAAGCCTTATGAAAATAAATCAGAAAATATGTCTCGTGTCACAACATTTAAGCAGTGAGTAGGATTAGGAATAAAGAAAAGTCACGTAGAACTCAGAGTCCTATACTTTAAAAAAAAAAAGGCTTTGTTGTTCCATTGGAGGCTCTGGATCCTCCTTCTAGAAAACAGTACTTTTGTATGAAACATGCAATTGGGATAGAATTTCAGGAATTCAAGGGCTTCCTAAAGCCCCGACGGTTCTAGGGATCAGTCTGTTGACGCACTAGGGGTCCATGAACGCCAGGCTGAGAACCCCTCATTCAGAGAGAAGCAGAGGCACTTACATTGTACAGAGGGATGGTCTTCATCACTTTGTAATGCTTAGTGGGATCCATTTTATACAGGTGACGATCAGTGACAAAAATTGCTCGATCTTCCACCTTACTAAATCGATTCACCTGTAAGAAAACGAAACAGTAAACCATATTATTGCATCAAGAAGGAAATCAAACCGTCTGTCAGGAAAACATCTGGGGCAGAGGTGGCTGGCTGTGGAGCCAGGCTATTGGATGCAACAGGGAGCTAGAAAGAGTAGATGTTTCCAGATTTGTGGAATGTTACAATGAAAATTGCACAATTTTACAATTTAACAGGGAAAAAAACCAAGAAAATTGAAAAGGATTAAACAGAATTAAAGGACTAAAAACATATAACCCAGACATTATAAAGAAAGTGAAAAGGCAACCCACAGAAGAGGAGAAAATTCATGCAAATCATATATCTGAAAAGGGATTTTTATCTAAAACATATGAAGAGTAGAATGTATGTTATACCTGGAGTATATAACTCAATAATAAAAAGACAAAATTTTTTTTAAATGGGTAAAGAATTTGAAGAGACATTTCTCCAGAGGAAGATACACAAACAGCTATAAAGAAACACTGAAAAGATGCTTGATTTCATTAGCCATCAGGAAAATGTAAATCAGAACCGCAGTGAGATACCACTTCGCACCCACTAGGGTGACAATAATTAACAAAGACAGATAGTAACACACGTTGGCCAGGATGTAGAGCAATTGGAACCCTCATCTCTACTGGTGGGGATCTAACGTGATGCAGTGGCTTCGGAAAACAGTCTGGCAGCTCCTTGAACGGTTAGACATAGAATTACCACATGGCTCAGAAACTCCACTCCTAAGCATATACCCAAGGGAACTGGAAATACATCCACACGGAAATCTGCGCCTGAATGTTCACAGCAGCCTTAATCGTAACAGCTAAGAAGCAGAAACAACCCAAATGTGCACCAACTGATAAATGAACAAATAAAACGTGATCTATCCATACAATGGAATATAATTCGGCAATAAAAAGAACGCAGCGTTGAGACAGGCTACAACACAGATGAACCCTGAGAAGACCATGCCAAGAAAAAGCAGCCAGGCACAAAGGACCATATGTTGTATGACTCCATTTACATGAAATGGCCAGAACAAGCAAATCTATAGAAACAGAGCACAGATTAGTGGTTTCTTGGGGCTGGGGGAGATACGAGGTTTGGGGGACTGTTAGCTAAGAGGGTGTGTGGGGTTTGTTTTTGGGTTAATGAAAATGTTCAACAATTGATTGTGGTGATGGATATACAACTCTTAACTATAAGAAAAAGCCACTACATTGTATACTTTAAAATGAGAAATTGTATGTTAAGTGAATTTTATCTCAATAAAGCTGTTAAAAACAAAGTTATCTCTATTTGAAACAATTCATTCTGTCCCTTTCCTCATGCACTGGGCAGGTGTATTTCAGATTAAATTCCCTGAAGTATGTCGTTAAATCTACATGTTCTACACGACATCTACTTGCACCAAATGACGTAAGTCAGACAGAGAAAGACAAACACTGTGTGATATCACTTATATGTAGAATCTAAAATAAGACAACCAACTAGTGAATCTAACAGAAAAGAAGCAGGCCCAGATATAGAGAACAAACTAATGGTTACCAGTGGGGAAAGGAAGTGGGGAGGTGCTATGCAAGGGTGGAGGTTACGAAGCACAAACGATCAGGTATAAAATAAGCTACAAGGATATACTGTACAACATGGGGGATAGAGCCAATCTTTTATAGTAACTATAAATGGACTATAACCTTTAAAAATTGTGAATCACTATAATGTACACCTGTAACATACATAATTAAAAAAGACCCCATGTTTGAAAGTGGGTAGTGCCTTCCTATTGCCTATAGAATAAATAATTGTCTGATCATCACTTCTGCTCATTAAAAAGAATGCACCATGCGAGAAGGCAGTAAGTGCCCCACGTGGAACGGATTCAAGCAGAGGCTAAGTGGACATGTGATGTAGGTGTGGTAGAACAGGCAGTCGGAGGGTTTCCAAGGCCCCCTGCCACTCAGATTCCACTGTTCTTTTACCTGCCTTTCAAGAGTTCTCCTATCTGCCACTAGTCTTCTTATTTAACTTGATTTCTTCAAGGACCCTGGCTCCCTTCTGACAGCTTTCCTTTCTCTTAAATGTTTATGATTTTCTCCTCCCTTTTCCTCTTAAAAAATTTTTTTTTTTACTTTAAAAAAATATCTTTTTTGGCGGGGGGAGGGAGGTAATTGTGTGTGTGTGTGTGTGTGTGTGTGTGTGTATTTTTTTTTTCTTTAATGGAGGCACTGGGGATTGAACCCAGGACCCCCCATGCATGCTAAGCACACGCTTTACCACTGAGGTCTACCCTCCCCAACCTTTTCCTCTTTATCCATGTATATTTCAAGACAACACTCAAATTCTCAGTCTGTTATAAAACCTCTTCAATTCCTCCAGTAAAAAAAAAATCACTCTTTTCTCTGAATTTCTACAACATGGTTGTAGAATCAATACATAGGATTTACAAAGAATTAAGCATAAAACAAAAAATTAACACTGAAACCAAGAAGCACAGGTATTTCTTTGAAAGCAGGATATGTGAGGACAGGAGGAACTACTGGCCGAAGTGTTTCTGCTAATGGAAAACACTGGGCGTGTCATCACTCTTTGCTTGGAAAGAATGACAGGAAGGAAGGCTGGCTGATGCTGATAAAAGCAAGACAATTCAGTTACATCTATCCTTGGTCTCTATACGAAGTGGAGTTACTATTTACACCTCTCCTACGAAAAGGGCAGAAGTTTTCACTTAATAATTGAAAAGTTTTAGTTAATTTTAAGGACAGTTGACTTGTTTTTTTAGAAATTTATCTTATTTTTTAATTGAAGTATAGTCAGTAAGTTCAGTTGACTTATATCTTGTAGACCATGGATGCTTGGTTATTAAAAAATACATACTTGCTACAATAGTTATATGGAATGCTGTGTTTTTTAAACTTTTGGTTGAAGCTATGTTTGGCAAAAGAGGCTGATTTTACTTACTAATCCTGTGATAATTAGTCTACTGACTATATCTCGCTAATCTGGCTCTAATGACCTGAGCCAATACCACAGGTTGTACAGACTGCCTTAAAATTAGAAGTCTATCCAAAAGCTGCTCTCCTTGTCAAACAGCTACAAATAAGTTACCAAAATAGTTATAAATAAGACTAACAAATTTACTTCAACACAAAGTAAAAAATCTTACATACAGCTGTATGATTTCTTTTTTTCAGTGAAGGTTAAGAAAGAGCAAAACGCATCTGCGGTAAAAGAAATCAGAGCAATGGTTGCCTTTGGTGGTGGTGGTGGGGTTCTGGCTGGGGAGGGGGCTGAAGGAGCTTCCTAGGGTGATGGAAACATCCTCTATCTTGATGAGGTTGTGATTTACACGTGTGTGTGCACTAGTCAAAACTCACTGAATCATATACTTCAGATCTGTGCACTTAACTTGCACATAAGTTACGCCTCAATACAAATGCGAGAACAATGTGGAATCTCAGATATCCAGGGCAGGTTTTTATTGATTGCCTATTATTTCACGGACAGTGAGTCTCTCTTCCAGCCTGCCTGGAAGTTCCTTGAGGGTAAGGTTTATAAGGTGCCTGTTCTCTTGTACCTGATAGCCCCCTGTGCAGAAGTGGGCAACCTGTAGTATTTACTACACCCTTGCTGATCAGTGGGCTTTGAGAGCGCTTTTAATCCCACAGGACAATTTCAAGAAGTCTTCTTCCCCACATGAGCCAATCAGTGTTGACAATGGGAACTGTCAGACGGGAAACCAGACGGAAGATGGCCGCAGCACCCTGGGGAGGCTGCATTATGTAAGGAAAACATTTCCCAAGTGGCAAAGGGAAGCACACTTGCTCAAGAGCTTCAGTCCCCAAGGCCCAAGTTGGGTCGTGGAGAAACTTTATGTCTGCATTGAAAAAAGAGCAACTGCGGACTTTGTGATTTTTGATTTCTGAGGCTGGAAACCATTTAATTAGTCTGCTATCTTTGTAATAAAAAGCTCTCTCACATCACAGGCACTATATAAGCACCTGGGTTGCTGATTTGGAACTTTTTATTCTCCTTGTTGGAAATGTTGATATTTACTTGTACATTTTCTTTTATCTCACAAAGTCTCTTCTCCATGTGTTAATTTTTCCCTTTGGAGTCTAAGTTTCTGGAGGGCAAGATTTTTACAACCAGCCATCACGACTAGATTGCCCACAGAATGCTGATGAACTGTTCAGAGCGGATTCGAGCCTGTATTTGCAATGATGTATTACTGGGTAGTAGCCACCCACAGAAGATCTCTTTTAGACTCACAATTTCATTGAGAAATGTATCCTTCTAGAATTATAAATCTAGAAGTGGGATTGAACTTATTTTTTCCTTCATTTAAAAATCCAGCACATGACTTCAATTAATTAAAAAAAAATTACATTGGTAGAGCAATTACTCAAATTAAATAGTTTGATAATTTTTTCCCCCTAAATTTACAATGTGCATGTTCAAGCACTTTATAAACTGCTAATGATATACAAGGAAGCCCATTGTTGCAAGAATCTGAAACTAGTAGATGGGGTTGAGATAGACAAGAAACGAGTAAGTGAACGTAATTTCACATAAAGATAGATATAATATAGATAAATATAAATATAATTTCATATAAAGGAAACAAAACTAGATAATGGCCTTGGGAGAAAATGTACATGTGTGTGATTCTGTTGAGTGCTACTTTGTTAGAGAGTCAGAGAATGCCCACATTTGCAGGTAAATCTTTTCCTAACAGACAGAATGAACCACAGGATTAATCTTGTAAATAAGTAGTTAATGATTCACTGATTAGGACGCTTCAGTTTTAGATTTGGGTAATAGTGATACCTAAGTACCACGCACTAAAAATTTCCAAACAACTCCTGTGTCATATTTCTCAGTGACTGGAAAGAAAAGGAAAGGAAAACAAAGCAAAGCAACAGAACCCACTAAGACCGCTCTCCCTAGCAGACTGTAATAGAAGAGAACAAATCTGACTGCATATTAGAACTGTTCCTTTGGCTTTAACCCTGTCCTGTCTTCCAGGCTAGGCTCTGCACCTTTTATAAAAGAATGTTGCCTTTAGCCTGAAATATACAGGAGAGCCTATTCTCAAGGCTTTGACCTTTAAAGATATGAGCTCTTTTGCACTTACATAAAGATAACAAGTTGCAGAATAGAAAATAACATTTGTTTTGTTGGAGGTTTTCCAGGGGCAGGTGACCTGACCCAGGAGGACAGCTTCCTACACCAAGAAGTTTGCAACAACCAACCACACCTCCCCCGTCTTTTTAGTATAAAAGAAGCCTGTATTCTGACTTGGGGAAGGTGGTTCTCCAAGACGTTAAGTCTATCAACTTCTCGGTTTGCCAGCTTTCTGAATAAAGTCGCTATTCCTTGCCCCCACACCTCATCTCTTGATTTATTGGCCTGTCGTGCGGCGAGCAGAACGAGTTTGGACTCGGTAACAAATTAGAAGGCAGAGCTGTGACACAGCTAACTAAATTAGGACAGTAGGGTAGGATCCAGTGGGACATACTGCTATAGGTAGGGCACAGCAAACTAAAATTCAAGTTTCAGTTTGCATTTTATTGTCTCCTCCCTTTTGCCTTAAAGTTTTAGAAATCAGTCAGTCCTCTAAACATGTCCTTTATAAACCCAAGCATATTCTCCAGCCTTCAACTTGACAGAAACAGTGTCTGTAATAAGGCTCTCGGTAGTGACGGTTTACTGGACATGGCAGCGGTTTTTGCCATAAAAGAGAGCTGGCACTTGTCAGAGGACCTGAAACAAGCTGGCTGTGCAGCTCCTCCATCAGCGTTTTTCTAGGTTGTTTTGCACAAGCCCCGCCTCACGGGGTGCTTGGTGAAAGACAGGGTTCCAGGCCAGGCTGGTTTGAGAAACGCTGCAAATCACAGCCACCCCTGCGGCGTTCAGAGCCCACGGATACATTAAAGGCTTATAGAATTCTGCACTTAAAGAGCATGTTTAACTGCTGAACCTAGCCTTTCCCAAATACATTTATTTATGGTACCCTTGGGGGAAAATAAAACCTAATAATCAACAGAACACTGGTTTGTGAAAACCTCCTTGGAGAACACTCGTCATTTGTATCCACCGTAGAGTATGGAAAACAGAGAACATCTAAGATGGAATCTGAATCATACACAAAAGTAGGAATCTGAATCATACATAAAAGTAGGACTCTCATCTTTTGTGAAATCAGACTGAGAGACGTATGAGTGTGTTGCAAAAGAATGTGGAAGAGAAAAACTTGCTGCGCAATTTCACGAGGTCACACAAGATTCAACACAAAACAGGCCATGGGGCTAAGGTGGAGAGCACGGCCCTTCTGACAATACGCCCATGAGTAGTTCATCTAGAAACCCGTAAACAAACCCCTCAAAGCGGCAATTACATTGAAGCCCTGCGTAGAAATGTTACATCCTTTTTAATGTATAAATGTAATTTCTAAAGAGAACAGGCCGTAAATCTTCACCTTGAGGTTTAGCGACCCACCTCATCTTGAAAGCACGAATCAAGCGAGTGGGAAGGACATCATGTAACAAAGGAAAAGCTTTGAGTTGCGTAACTTAGCCAAAGCGAAATGGCAAAGAAAAATGTTTTACATACGTACGTGAATTTGTAAATTCAAACGTAATGAAAGCAGCTGTGGCACAGGAACCCCATTTCCCTTCCGCTTAAATTCACAGTCATAGAAAAACTAGATCAGAGACTCAGTGTTAGCTGAGATCTCATCTCACTTCTTCTCTTACCCAAGCTACTGCCCTCAACCAGGGAGCAATCCCTGCCAGGGCGCTCCTGCCTGGACACGTCTGGGGGCCGTCTGTGGGTTTTGTCAGCTCCACAGCGGGCCAGAGGGCAAGTCTCCCTGGAGCCAGACCAGGAGAAAACACAGCGTGAGGGTAACAATGTGCCAAGTCTCCTACCTCAGAGAACGTTTTATAAATGTAGCCAGTGGCAAGTGGCTGCTTCAACAACCAAAGCATAAAGAAGAGGGTTTTGTTAATTTGTTTTGCTTTACTGAAATCGTATCAAGTTTACCTTCGTACACCCTTGGGGATTGAAACATTTTTAAAGACGGTATTACCTAAGCTGTAGTGTGAAGAAACCTACTGCATTATTTTGCATTGAACTTAGAAATACAGAAGCATGACTAAGATTTTTTCAGTTTTTATCTAGTTTTTACCCCAGGGAGAGCCATGCTGTCAGACATCAAATTGCTATCCCTGGAAAACAGAAGCAGAGATGCCAGGCTTTTCCACAGCAGATGACATGATTCTCAAACCCGTCCAGCTCTCTTTGATCAATTGTTCAGATGACTAATTTGACTCCCCGGGTATGTTGATATTGGAAAGGCAGCATCTCAGAGAGCAGACGTGAGAATTCACCACAATGGTACGTTCCTTGGTCAAATTCAAAAACTGGCATCATGGCTTATACTGTTTTGTGTGGGTGTGTGACTCTGGTTAGCAAAAGTCCTTTCTTGATTGATCAACTCTAGGTATATGTGCAAAATAGAGTTACTGGATTAGGAGTTCAGAATTAGACTCTACATTATGGTGACCACCCCAAGATACTGCCAGCAAGCTTTCCTTGGTGTCATTTATTTCATTCTAAGTTTAAAACGAGCTGCTCTCTATTTTGTTAAAAAGTCTTTATTATATTGAATTGGTATCTTTTTTCTTAGAACATTCATTTGAACACTAACACCACTAAATAATAATTCCCTGCTGCTCCCTGACCCCAGCCCCTGGTAATCAGTATTCTACTTTCTGTTTCTATTAATTTGACTATTCTTGGTATTTCATATAAATGGAATCACACGATATTTGTCCTTCTGTGTCTTACTACATAGATATTATCGTCAAGGTTGTAGCACGTATTTCATTCCTTTTTTTGGCTGAATAGTATTCCTTTGTAAGGATACACATGTTCGTTGTCCACCTACCGATGGACATTCGGGTTGTTTCCACCTTTAACTACTGTGAAGAATGCCACTGGGAACACTGCAGGGCAGTCAATTATCTTTTAAAGAGATTTAAGTGGTAAGAAAAATATTACTCGATAGCTCCCATTTCCCTTGCTCTTCATTCTCTGGTGTATTATGTTCATATTTCCTTCTGCCTGAAGGATTTCCTTTAACATTTCCTGTGAGTTCATATCTTCAGATGTGTCTGAAAAGATCTTTATTTCACTTTGGTTTTTGAAAGATATGTTTGTTGGGTATAGAATTCTAGGTCAAGTTTTTTTTTTTCCTTTCTGTAAAAAAGTTTTAAAGTTAGTGCCCCACTGTTCTCATCTGCACTGTTTCTGATAAGAAATCTGATGCATCCTCATCCTTTTCCTGTGTCTTTTTCCTCTTTATCACCGGCTTTAAGCAATGTGATCATGTTGTGTCTTGGTACAGTTTTCTTCAAGATTTTAGTTATTGAAGCTTGCTGAGTTTTCAGGAGTCTATGAGTTTACAGTGTTCATCAAATTTGGAAAATTTTCAGCCATTATTTTTTCAAGTATTTAAAAAATTTCCCCTTCTCTTTTCTCCTGTAAGGGACTCCACATGCCCTTGTATCAGGCCATTTGAGGTTGGCTCACAGCATCCTAATACTCTGTTCGTTTTTTTGGGGGGGCATTATTTCCCCCTTCTCTGTGTATTTCATTCTGGGTAATTTTATTGCTATATCTTTAGTTTATTATTTGTTAAGTTTACTATTCATCTGCAAATATCTAAATTGCTGTTAATCCCATGAAGAGAATTTTTTAAACGTCAGACAAATATCATATTATCTCTGTTCATTACATAGCCTAACAACTGTTTCAGTGGCCTTGTCTGTTAATTCTACAATTGATGTCAGTTCTGGATCAGTCCACATGATTGATTTTTCTCCTCATTATAGGCTGTAGCTTCCTGCTGTTTTGTATGCCTGGTGATTTGTGATTGGATGCCACACACTCTGAACTTCATCTTCCAGGTGCTCAGTATTTTGTTTTCCTATAAATACTTTTGGGCTTTGTTCTGGGACACTGTTAGGTTACTTGGAAACAGCTTGATTCTTTTGGGTGATTTGTTAGGTAGGATTGGAGCAGTGGTTAGTCAGGGCCAATTATTCCCCATCACTGAGGCCAAAATTCTAGTCAGAACTCTACCCAATGGTCCATGAATCATGAGGCTTTCCAGTCTGGCTGGAGGGAACAGGCACTTCTTGCAGCCCCGTGTGAGTTCCGGGCATCATCACCTGTAGTCCTCTGGGCGGTTTCCTCACATGTGTGCGGAACAGTCCTCAGCTGAACACCTGACGTGGACCCCCTGAGGGTCCCTGGAGTTCTTTTCTCTCTGTGGAGCTCTGTCCTCTGTGGGACTCTGCTCCACCGACTCCAGCTGCCTTGGTATCTCCCAGCTCACAGCTTTGTCTTGTCAACTGGGCAGCCTACTGAGTTTTTCCTTGGCCGCCCTGGCCCATTTCTCTCTCAAGGAAGTAAACTGGGTAACTGTAGGGCTCGCTTCCTTTGCTTCTCACACCTCTGGGTTCACTGTCCTTCCTTGCTTGATGTGCACTGTCTTGAAAACCACTGTTTCATATATTTTGTTCTTTTTTTTTTTTTTTTTCACACTTTTATCCTTCTTTCATTCATTTCAGTAGATGTGTTGTATCCTATTATGGCCACACATGATTATTTATTAATCCAATCATATACTGATGGAGATTCACATCTTTTCCCTCCAGTTTTTTGACTGTTACAATGTACAAAACTATCTATGTGTATGGATATGTGTAAATCTAGTGCAGGATACATCCTGAGTTGTAGAATTCCTAGATAAAGTGGTCTGGGCATTTTAAATTTTGATAGGTACTGCATACATGTCCACTCAGAAGGACTGTATCTTATACTCCTACCAGTAGTAATTCCTTAAACCCTTGCAAACACTGGTTGTTATCAGCATTTTAAAGTTTTCCAAATTTACAGCTGAAAAACAGTATTTCATTATTTTGATCTAAATAATACTGCAATTATGCACTTTTTAAAGATTTGAAACAAAGCACCTCTAAAATCACCTAAACCTGGGCCTTTGTTATGACATAATTTTTTGATAATTTTCTTAATTCCTCCTTTGGATATTGGCATATTATATCAGTATCTCTTCTGGGGTCAATCTAGACATATTTTTCTTAAATTCATCCATTTCATTAATACTTAAATTTTTTTACATCATCTTGCAAAACACTCTTTTATAATTATTTCAATTTCCCCTCTGTGTTTTGAAAACAAGTTTTAGGGTTTTAAAAACCAGCTATCTCCCTTTCCTTCCACTTTCCAGCTTCCAGCTTTCCACTGGCTCAACTGCTCCAACCCCCTAGGTAAGTAACAATCCTCACATGTCCTGCTTCAGAGAAGCGAATATATTCATAGCACATAACTCCATCAACCCCCGCTTCCAAGTCTCACTGCGTCCTTCTCCCTTTTCTAAACTACATTCTTCCTCCTCTTCCCCTGTTTTTTAAAAATACTAATAAAACATGTATGAAAAGTACTGAATGACCATTAACTACAAGGCAGACTAATACATGCTATGAAAGATACACACAGTAAAATACAAGCCCCTGATGTCAGAGAGGTTCCCCTTCTCCTGTTTTAAAAAGAGATGGTTACCAAAAATATTGACTTCCCTAATTAGGCTTTACAGCCTAACCCTGAGGTTGCAGTCACCTCAACCATTCCATCGGTGCCACACCCCACAGGGAGAACTCACTGATGACATGGCCGGGGTGCACCTGGTGTTATGTTTTACCGGGGCCGCAGCCACGTCAGTTTCATCGGCATCAGTCTGTTCTTTCCAAGGAGGTCTGTTTCAAGCTTGCCTTACCTTACGGACGTGACAGGAGAAGAGGACGTTCATGTATTTGTCCTTCCGTTTCAGTTCATTTGCGACGGGGACGAAAGTGCCTGAGGTCTGAGGTGTATCTGGCTTCTGAAAGAAAAGGGAAACACGAAAATATGAGCACACTTCACATGTTAGATGACAAGGCAACCTCTCACTGCTTTCTAACTACACGCGGATAGTTTCACACATGTGCTTTGGACCTCCCCATCCCAGATGAAAAGCTACTACTGAAGGGTTACTGTAACACCAACGGTCCTATAATATTTTTGAAATAAGGAATGGGAGAGAGGATGAAATACAGCTTTAGGAATAATGGATACAAAGATGCTAATTAAAAACAGTTGTTGAATTACGTAAGGGAAGGTTTAAATGGTCAATGCCAGGTTACAGAATGTACCTAATACATGTGGATACAAGACAGAGGACCCATTTAAAGTGAGGGAAACATTTATTTAGAAGCAATAAAAATCTTTTAGTCTAGAGTCTCTCGTAGAAATTTAGTTTCTGAGGGTGTCTTAGTCCTTCTATCAATTCTTGGAGAAAAATTCTTCTCTTTCTTTGGGTAGGGGAGCAGGAGTAGGTTCCACTTTGTTCTCCTGGACTTACCGAAGCAAGATAGTTGCCCTCCCAGGCCCTCTGGAGCCCAAGGTCAGCCCTTTGACCCTTCAGCATCTCCACGGCTGCAACCTTCGCCCTCACCTGGGGCAGGTCTGAAGCAGGTATAGTCTTGATGAGCTGGGATGCTCTCCATCTATTAGAAAATGAACCAAATGTATATGAGACTTTAGAAGCACCATCCTTTTCCTTCTCAAAAGTAACCGAACCTGCCATTAAGTACAATTAAATCACTTGTGTGCTATCTTAAAAAAAGTAAAATGCCTCTAAAATACACATAGAACTTGTTAAAATACACATAGTTTCCTGTAGACAGAGGTTTTTGTAAAACTTGTTTTGCTGTTTGTGTGTTTTGGGAGCAACCAGAACTCAATGATACACGGAGTCTCATAATATATATATAGTTAGGGCGTGGGAACTTTGGATTCATCATTCATTCATTCAACAAATGTTTTCTAGGCACCTCCACCTCCTGTTTATGCTGTTTTCGGGAGGGGAGGCACAGCAGTAAAGAGATGCAGGTCCTTTCTGCCAGGTGCTTACGTTCTAGACCGCAGAGACAGATAGTAAGTAAGATGAGTAAATGCCGAGTGTGTCTGATGTGATACATGCTGTGGAAGGAGATAAGGCAAGAAAAGGGGGGCAGGAAAGCAGCAGAGGGAAGGGACGGGGAGCAGGTGTTAGGTACGCAGGGTGGTCTGGGAGGCACCAGCTGTACGGATGTTGGAGCAAGTGTTCCAGGAAAAGAGTGGGCAGAAAGGCTGTAAAGTGTGAGCCGGTCCCGTGTGTCAGAGGACCAGCCAGGAGTCCTGTGAGTTGGGGCAGGAGCACGGGGGAGAGGACCAGGCCAGGGGTCCAGGGGAGAGCCGGGGCCAGGATCCACGGAGCCATGGAGGCATTCCCAGGACCCTGGCCTCCACTCTGCATGAGAAGTTGGTGGAAGGTCTTGAACAAAGAAGGGACGTGGCCTGACTCTCGCTTCACAGGCTCATTCTGACGGCTGTGTGGAGAAAGGCTGAAGTGAGGCTGGGCTGGGCACGGACGCCCACTTAGGAGGCTGTTTCCATCAGGCACGTGGCAGAGGATGGTGGCTTGGATCAGGAGGTCATGGTGGAGGTGGGGATGGGTGGGGTTCTGGAAGAAATGCCAAGAGCATCTGCTGACAGATTAGATGTGGGGGCAAGACAGAAACAGAGGATTTAAAGATGACCCCAAGGCCTTTTGGTCTCAGCAACTGAAAACATAAACTAAAAATAATCTATCCCTGATTGAGAAAGACAAGCACAAGGTCTTCTGCGCTCTCAGCAGCATCCTAGAATTGCGTGAGACGTACGCCCTCGTTTCTGCCACCAGAGGCTGACGCAGCGAGGCTGGAACTGAGCACCTCCCTCTCGCAGACGAAATAATCAAGGCCGGTGGTTCTCAAACTATGCTTCCGTGGAACACTAGAATGAGATTCAACTAAACCTGGAAAGTGGTGCTCTTTTCCCAGTTTACATACAACGCTAGGGAGACGGTTTTCACCTAAGGTTTTTCCTGGGGTGTATGCTTGTTTCAGGATGGTGACTGGAGCCTACATGTTTGTTGTTCTGTCTGTCGAATTCCCATTGAAATAACTCAATAAATATACGAAAAAACCCATACCGCCACCAGACCATGGGAGTGATGTCAGTACACTGGAAGATGTGGCGACTTTCTGGGTGGAGAAGCGGCTCCGGGCAGGGCAGTCACGCTCAGTGGGAGAGGAGCCCCCGGCACACGCAGTCCCGAGCCCCAAAGCCTGCAGCAGCAGGGCTGGGAGCAAGGGCTGGAGGGGAGGGGAGCTGGGCCCCTCCCCTGCACGCAGTGACTGGCCAGGGTGAGGCGGGACACCGGCCACGGCAGAGAGGGCCCGAGAGAGCAATGTGCCAAATGACAACCATGAAAACGGAAAGGCTCAACGTGACGGTGAAATCCTCTTTACTTTCTATGGCCAGCCAACACTCCATGGGGCAGACTGTCCTAAGATCATTCCTGAAGAGGCTGGAAGAGTGACAGGTAGGGAGTAGCTTGTGGTCAAAGTCAAGGACACCAGTGACAGACACGATGGTACAACACGAAGCAGCTTGTCCCAGGGAGCCCTCCAGCCCCAAATTTCTCCTCGGCAGGGAGGTCCTTGCCCCATCTGCTGGTCTGTTCTTAACCTATGTGCTCGGTCAGCCTGTCCCTTTGTCACTGCTCAAAGTGGCCCAGGACAGGGTCCTCGGCGGACTGACTCCAGGGGCCCCTGGCAAAGAGCTGTCTGTGGAGGGAGCTGGGGCCTGACCTACGCAGCACAGGGAGAGCAGCACATACTTCTCGGCCTGAATCAGGCAGACGGCCACCTCTAAACACGCGTTGCCGATCACAGCTACCGCCTTGACCCCATGAAGCAGCTGGGCAAGAGGCCACGTCCAGCCTTCCCAGGGTGAGAGAGAACTGCTGTGAGGAGCAGGGGCGAGCCGAAACACGATCAGATGCACACGGGGGTGCCAGAAAAGACAAAACCGCAAGGTCACAGCTAAATCCTGTAACACACGTCTCTCGGTACTCCGCAGATCAAAACTCAAGCACAAGTTAAAAACGATACAGTGACTAGGTCAGGGGTTGGCAGACTATCGCCGGTGCCCAGTCCGGCCCATGGCCTGGTTTTGTCCTGTTCCCGAGCTAGGAATAGTTTTTACATGTTCAACAAAGCAAAATATGTGACCAAGGCCATATGTAGCCCACAAAGCCTAAAATATTTACTATCTGGCCCTTTTCAGAAAAAGTTTATCTTTGAGCTCTATTAACACAGCTGGCAAGATTCATTCAGTGTGTGTGCGCGTGCGTGTGTGTGTGTGTGCAGTCAACTCACAGAGCAGATGCAGAATGTTCAAAATGCTCACTGATTCTAAGCCCTAAGAAGGCTGGCGCTACCTTTTGCATCGTTCTTGTTTGTCACCGTATCCCTGGGACCTAGGTCAGTGCCTGTGATACAGCAGGTGCTGAGTAAATATTTGCTGAATGA
Source organism: Camelus bactrianus (assembly GCF_048773025.1). Taxonomy (NCBI): domain Eukaryota; kingdom Metazoa; phylum Chordata; class Mammalia; order Artiodactyla; family Camelidae; genus Camelus; species Camelus bactrianus. Next base: position 36,687,979 of record NC_133554.1, on the reverse strand, counting down.
ACACACTGTAATTTTACAAAAAGTAATCAATTCTAAGCCATACATAAAGCCTCCAAATCTAAAAAGAAGACTGCACAGGCCACAGTGCAACATTATCAAAATCAGTAATTCTCTGTATCCATTTAAAATATCACATAGATCTTGATCTATTCTGCTGAACAGGCCTCCAGGACTTATTTCTAAGTAAAGTCACAGAACCATATATCTAGTCCTGCTTGTGGAAACAAGAGAAGAAAAGAAAGCCAAATGAACACACACTCACAGCACGAGCGGTCACCTCCACAGGACTTAACCACGTGTCAGGCACCATCTGAAACGCTTTACGTGTATTTACTCATAACCCTTTCAACAACCCTATGAGCAGGTGCTATTATTACCCCTCTTTTACAGATAAGAAAACTGAGGCATAGAGAGGTTAACTCACTTGGCCAAGGTTACACAGCTAGCCAGGGGCACAGCCAGAATAGGATCCCGGGCTCCAGGGTTTGTGTTCTTAACCACTGTAGCAAGCTGTCTCTTACGTGTGTATGTGTTTGTAAATGCACAAAGATTTAGAAGGATACAAACTGTTAATGAGTGGTTATCTCAGGGGAAAGAAAGAACACAGGGAGAGACAAGAGGAGTTGTAGAGGGTTTCAGCTTTATGCCTTCTACATTTTCACATTATGTCACTTAAAAAATGAGCAGGTACTCATGGATCAGTTACTTTTTAGATTATGTCAAAAATGCGAGTGACAGATGATACAATTCATGAAACAAATTTATCTGCGCACTAAAAAGGCTGCCAAGATTTACAGCTAACAGTTATGATACACTGGAGAACGGAGGGTGAAGGTGCTTTTGCCTTCAGTAACTCTACTGTTCCACTTTTTTCATTTTATGAGCAATCATTTTTAAAAAACAAATGAGATATATATTAAAGAGTTTTCCTCTCATGCCCTTTTTTCTCCTGGTATCTGCTACCAGTTTACATTCAATACATCAGTTAGTTCATGGTGTTCTTTGCGGAATATCATGATGGCAAACGACCGTATGTGGGAACCATTAGCTCAGTTTATGTGATTAGATGGCTGTATCTAAGACACAGCTAAATATATCTGGTGCACACTGGCAACAAATAAGCTAAAAAAAAATGAGGAGAAAGGAGCTATGAATAACTACAAAGTCAGATTCAGGGCAATTTACAGAAAAAAAACTGGAAAGGTATCAAATGTTACATGGGTGTTTATTTATTTATTATATATTAAAAAAATAGCTTGCTCTAATAAAACCATTGTTTTCTCCCTTTCACTTTAAAGAATCACTTGGGAAACTTTAAAAAGGACCTCCCCTCGGCCCCCACTCCCGAGCTCTCTAAAACAGGACTTTCTGGAGGTGGGACTTGGGCATCAGTGTGTTTTATAAGCTCCTTGTGAGTGTCGGGGTACCAGGCAGAGAACCACTGTTCTGAAAGAATGAACATATTCAGTTATGTGTGGTGATTATTTAATAGTTACTTTTGCCAATGGAAGAAAGGAAAGACATCATGCAAATAGCTTTCTTGAACAAGGCTTGATGCTGGCCGTGTGGCACACTGCTGTCTACTGGCACCAGAAAAGGGAACTGACAGCTCGATGATTCTGAGGGGTAAGCAGATGCCCTCTGAAAGTGAAATCTGCGGAACTGCAGACGCAAGGTAGAAGCAAATGTCACACAGCAATCTTTGGCGCTAATACCGTGGTCTCACATTTGTGACTTTACATACTGAGTGTACTGCTGTAAAATGGATGCAACACACACCAAGTGCTTACCGGTTAAAAATGGCCTGCAGGGCCTCCTCGAAACGGCGGAGAACTTTAGGTGGGGTCGGCCACTTCACGTGCTTGCCGTAGTCCCTCATCGTCCTGATGCCCTGGAAGCGTCTGGCCACCTCATGGATGTACGACTTGACTTTGTAGCGACGGTAGTATCGGAGAATTGTCAGAGCCGCCTTGGTCCTCTTGTACCGCATGCGGGCCAGGGTGCCCCGCCACACCTTCGCAGCAGAGGAGAAAAAAAGGAAAACGTTGCTAGATGGCCGAGTAGCAGATCACTTTGAAATCACAGAAACTCCTTTACTTATAAGCTTGTCTGTGGAATTTGCCTGTGTCACAAAATCAGACCCAAAGCATGTCAATTCTCCCTGCCACCAACAGATGGCGCCAGGAGTCATGCCTGTTATTTTGATTCCGCGTGCAGCTGTTCATTATCCTCATTGGAGTATCTGTTGAGTTTGAAGCAGAGCCCTGTTCTAACTCTACGGTCATGAACAGAAGAAAGCCAAAATACAATGATCTTTGGATAAATATATATTATTTTTTTAAAATTTGCATTCTTTTTCACTTTACAATGTTGTGTCAATTTCTGGTGTACAGCATAATGTTTCAGTCATACATACACATACATATATTCGTTTTCATATTCTTTGGATAAACATTTTCAGAATGTTGAAAGGAAGCAAGATGAGTCAGAATCAAAAGCCATCAACATCTATAGTTCTCTTATGAAACCTAGCTCTACACAGATTATACATATTGGCCATTGGCGTGATGTCGCATTGGATGTATGAACTGACTTACACACAGTCTGTTCAGGCTCTCTCCCCAGGTGCTTTGTAAACTCCCAGGAATTTAGATATATTCCTGGGGAAAGGGTAAAAGCCAGATGACTAATATCACACAAATCTTTGTTTTTTCCCCAGGGCTCAGAGATCAATCAGATGTACATAAATGTCCCAGTGCCTGCTTTATCCAAGCATGGTGAATTGAGAGATACTTGTATATTTTTTTTTCCAGATCCTTTGTCCCGGTTCCCATAGTTCTCAGTCTTTCAAGTAGAAAGAAATCTGGTGTCACCTTCGAGGCTTCATTGGCTCTTCCCCTAAATATGCTGTCTACCACCAGACACACTCTTTCTTCCTCAGTATCTCCAGTATAAATCTCTTTCTTTTCCGTTCTGCTACTATGGTCTCCCAGACCCCAAACGACCGACCTGCTTCCTTTGATAAACTCTTTGTGCAGACCACCATCATGCCGCAGCTGATCCTCACGGCTGCTGCATGAATGGCTGTTCCAATTCTCAGGTCGATGGTACCACTTCCCTCCTGTCTCTGGCCTCTCAGGACTAAGATAGTCGATCTCTAGCTCAAAGCCCACAGTGTGAGTTCTCCAGGCTCCCTCAGGGGACTTTTCTTTCTTCTTAAGCCCCCATCTGTACCCACCAATTTCCCTCAGCAAAACCCATGTGATGCCTCTTTCGTTCAGTCATTTCAGGCTGGTCTTCACACACTCCTCCAACAGGCACCATGCGGCCACAACGCCCTCCTTTCCCAGCCTGCTGCACAAGAGAGGCAGACGTGTTTGCACACAAATGTGAGAGGGTCATCCAGGGACCCCAGAGAGGAACTAACAGGTCGAGGGAAACCAGGGTACGTGAGGGAAACATGACGTGGGAGCGAATCTGTGATGGAACCTAGAACTCACATACAAAGAGAACATATATACATATACATATATACACACACATATATATACACATACATACATATATATATGGGGGGGCAGTGAAAGGTAGTTCAGTCTTGCACATGGCATCAGCACAGTAATGCTTTTTAGTCAAAATGGCTCTTTTCCTGTGGCCGAATCCATCACACACATGGCTCTGTTAGGCCCCCACCCAAGCACTAAAATAAAGGTCCCTTCTTTAGTATCTTGAGAAACCAAAAGAGCACAATTAGAGGGTAGAAGCCTATGATTCTGTTTCTTAAAGAAAACACATTTTTAAAGTTTCATATTGTTTCCTCCTTTTTTTTTTTCCCAAAGAAGAAAGAAATGAAAGACTTTCTAGAACCACATCTATATAGGAAATCAATCTTTAATTTTCAAGAAATATTTTCTAGATATTTTTATTGAAATATGTCTGGTTAGATTCTTTAGTAACTTGAAAAAAATTATAAGTAAGTGCTTTGTAAGGGGTAGCGTTTGTTTGTTTGTTTGTTTTTACAACCTTTAAGGTTTCATCTATGTCCTTGGTTTATTTAGGTTTTGTGTAGCTGAAAAGTCAAATAGCACAAAAAAAAGTATAAAAAAGACAGCAGCCCTTCCTCTTGCCCTCCCAAGCCTACTTCTCCACCTTGCAGTCTCATTCGGCGCCAACTGTTTTAACTGCTTCTTCTGGTATTTACAAATAATACACATATACGTTATTTCTCGGTAGATAGTTTTAGACAGCACCCAAATTACAGAAGTTGGTGCCATCACTGTTACTTCTCTTCTGTCATCCCAGTAATAATTACATCAACACGTTAAAGTCAACAGTGCTTACATCATCACATATGTTAACTATATCACACACTGCAGAGGCAATTTACGTAATACACGTATGCATACTCCACGTTGTATACTGCATATGCCTTTGGTTCATCACTGTGCTAAGGAGCATAGCATGGCTACCATTCCTTCACGCTGTCACGTAAGCTTGTTTTTATTTATAGTTAGTAACTGTCTCAGTTTTAAAAAATCTGCTTTATTTTCTAAATACTGCTAATTTTGACCATATGCTCGAACAGACCCATCAAAGGATCAGCAGTCAGTTTCCAATCGTCAAGCCCAGCAGTCAGATCTTTTCCTTTGCTGTCCCCGGGGTCCTCTGCTCTCTCGGCCCACTGCACAGCTCCTGTCCTGGTACTTTTAAAACTACTCTTCCGTGTCGGATCCCTGATTCTTGAGCTTCTGTCTTCCTTTTTCTTGGTTTCCCTCCTTCCAGTAGCTTCTAAGAAAGGGTGCGTGGCGAGTAAATTTCTATTCTCTTTAATTTCCTTGGAGAGTACAAGGCAGTTGCCTCAAATGTTGTTTCCTCAGGTTCAGGAGCAGAGTTGCGGAGAACAGGCTGGGGACCCAGACTGCCTGTGTTCAAGCCCCAGCCCACTCTTACCAGCTGGGTGAGCCCGGGCGAGCTTCTTAACCCCTCTGAGCCTTTGCTTCCTTATCTGTAAGACGGGGACAGTAATGGTGCTTATCTTGTAGTGGTGATGCGGGGTAGATACACACAGGACACTTAAAAGAGGGTCCGGTGGGAATCTGGAGCTCAGTAAACACTGGCTGTTAAACGGCGATTTGAAATCTGCTCTTTGTCTTTTAGCAGACCATGCTCCTTTCCTTTTTGTATGTGCAGATGTTCTGTCTCTGTCACGACTACTGCTAGGTGGGAGCAGGGATGGGGTTTGAGCAAGATACTAGGGTTCCAGGCATCAGGCTAGCAGGGGTCACTGTCTCTGACCTGGAAACTCTTTGATGAATATGAACTATTCCTTCTCAGTGTGCCATTTGCCCTGGAGAGTGTTTCACTGGGTCGTATTTTATTCTTCCACTGATATTATGGACTGTACGTCTGTGATTGATACGCCTTATCTAGTCTTTCAGCTGCCCAAGAGGAGTGGAAAGAGAGCTGGGGCTTTGGGTGGCTGCCATCGACTTCCTTCCTGAATGCTAATGAAGTCCGCGCACCAGAGCTTTGCTCCCCTGAGCAGGCGTGCATCGTGGGCTTCTGGCCTGGTGGGTGGGGGACACGCATTCTTTCTCCAGGTCTTGTGGAGCTTTTTCTTGGTTTGTCTGGAATAATTATTCCTACCAGATGCCTCCCCTATTCCCTGCCCACTTACTGACCTAACAGAGGCAGGGAAGAGGGCAAATCTTCTTGACTCTTTTTGCCTGGAGGGGAAGAAGTCTTCTTGAAGGAAGAAAGGGCCCCCGTCAGGGGTGTTACTTACAGCCAGAACCTTCGAAAGCAGTGAGACTTTTCAGAATTCCCTCCTTGTACTTTTCCATGTTCCATTCTGCTCTTTGAAGAATACATCGATTTTTTTTTTAAAGCATCTTCTTTTAGTTTGGTCCAGTTTTTCTTTTTCTGGACGACACTTCGCAAAGTTTATAGTATGAAGTTGGGATCTTTTTTTGTTTTGTTTCATGGTTGATGGCATGCTCGTTTTTATGTTTAAAACAAACACTTTAATCATAACAATTTGCTTTTACCATTTTGTTAATTTCAGCAAATTTGGGAGAAAGGAATTTCTTGAGCCTGCCCCTGTATCATTAACTTTGTCAGAAGTCCCTTAGGCTTTATTTTTCCAGCATCAGACAAAAAGTAGCATTGAAAAAATACAGAGGCAAATGATTCTATGCAAAAAAAAAAAAAAAAAGATTCATGAATTTTTCCTTATAATCTTAGCATATTTGGTTTAAACAGATCTGCTCCCACAGTAGTTTGTGTGTCTGTTGTGGGAGGAGGGTTGTTGATTTTCTCACCAAGGGTCTGAAGGTTCGAATTTAAGGTATAAGACAGATTTTCCTCCCTCTTTTTTTTTTTTTTTTTTAAAAAAAAGCTTCAACTGCAGGGTTTTTGAAGTCATACAAAGCTCACCTCCACAGAGGACTCTGCCTGATGATGGAGTGTCAGAAAGGGGAAAATTAAATGCTATATTCGATAAGCAAATGCTTCATGCTTACTTGAATGTGCCTAGAGAGGTTTCAGCAAGAAAAAAACAAGGGTGCCAGAGGGGCCCTCATTGGACAACATTCACACTAAAAGTGGAACAGACCAGACACTTATTGTGTTTAAGGATATGATGCAAGAGAGCGGAGGTGGAAAGCTCAAGGAGGCGTGGTGGGAGCCGGGAGAGAAAGTTATCAGAAGATACGAGGCAGGGGCGGCCTGGCAGAGGTGAGACAAGCAGGCCATTTCTTAGGAGGAGTAGAGGACAGGGGCAAACAGAGTGGCTGACTGCACAGAGAAAGACGAATGTCACGTGACATCACTTATAAATGGAATCTAAAAAAAATGACACAAGTGAACTTATTTACAAAACAGAAAGAGACTCACAGACATAGAGAACAAATTTATGGTTACCAAAGGGGAAGGGGGAAGGGGGAAGGGATAAATTAGGAGTTTGGGATTAGCAGATACAAACTACTACATATAAAATAAACAACAAGGTCCTACTGTGTAGCACAGGGAGCTGCATTCAGTATCCTGTAATAAACTATAATGACAAAGAATACGAAAAAGCATAAATACATATAACTGAATCATCATGCTGTACACCAGAAACTAACACAATATTGTGAACTGACTATACTTCAATTTAAAGAGAGAGAGAGAGAGAATTAGCACCGTAGGGCACACATCCCTGCTACTGAGTTTTGGATCCAGTTCCTCCCTTCAGTGTCCGACCCCCTATACTCAGGTCTCAAAACAGCAGCCGAATGATCTTTCTAAGACCAAAGTCAGAACGTGTCACTTCTCTGCTTGACACTGTGCTGGGGCGGCTCCATCTCCCTCCATCTCTCCCCAAGTGGAAGCCAAAGTCCCTCCCCTGCCCACGAGGCCCAAGTGATCGGGTCCCTCGGCGCCCAGCTCCTCCCACCGCCCTCTCCCTGGCTCACTCCAGCCTCACTGGGCCCTGCTCTGCCCTGCACAGGCTTCCTGTCTCAGGGCCTCTGCCCTAAAGCTGTCCCCTCGGCCAGGAAAGATCCTTCCTCCAGATGGCTAGTGTCCCCATTCTCTGGTCTTTGCTCAGTCGTCACCTTCCCAATAAGCCCGGCCCTGCCCATCCTGTGCAGAGGTGCCCCTTGTCTCCACCCTCTCCTGGTACTCCCCATTCTCCTTACCAGGCTCTATTTTCCCCCCTGTCTCCAGCACTTCGCAACTTTACGACCCACCTAATGTACCTATTTTGCATCGTGCACGCTCGCCCCTCCCCTCCCACTGGAATTTAAGCCCTGCCAGGCCTGGGATCTTTGCCTCTTTGGCTCACTGACGGGTCTCCACCGCTGACAACAATGCCAAGGACACAGCAGCCACTCAGGAGCGTTTGCTGAGTGACAGTGTTTTCAACTTTATCTTCCCAGCCCATCCTTGTTCTCCAGCTACTCCTTTTAAAAGCACGTTGCTCTGACTTCACACGAGGGATGAGATTTTTACAAGAGCAACTCTGATCCTTCCTCTCTGAGTCTACGAATCATGGTTTTACTGGGTTTTTTTTTGCTTTTTGTTTTGTTTTTGGCTGCTCCCTGCATTATATGCGTTACCTTGAAATCTCCTCTTCCAATTGTCTTGGTCTCTTGGCCTTTTGTGCTAGAGGCCTTGCTCACATGTCTGGGGCTCCTCGGCCATCCATTCACTGAAGCCTGAAAAGCCACTTGGAAGCTCTGTGCATACGCTTCACGGGTGGGGACCTTCACTTTAGGGAGATTAGGTGGGGACCTACTGTCTGTGGGGACCCCAGAAGGTCTGTATCTGAAAGTGTTTTCTCTTTGTCACCAGAACTCTGAGTGAAGGGGAGTGGGGAGAATCTTTAGAATTTAGACTTTTATTACTTAATTTACTTGGTTTCAGTATGGTGTCTGACCCCTCTCCTCCACGGGTGCCTGGTGTCTCCAAGCCCAGAGCTTCTCTGGTTCAATTTCTTCAGAGGAAACTTCTTGTTTTCTATCAGAAGGGGACTGAGTTAGCCCCTGGCTCTGCAAGGCTGGGAGGAGACCTGGGTTATAATTTTTCTTTATACAGACTTTCAACCAATATCTTCCTTCAGCTCCACCCCTCACCCCTACCTGCAAAGGGGTCTTTGCCGAACCTGCCTACAGCCCAGGAGCGGGGTGACCTGATTTGCTTGTCAGCCATCTTCTCTGCAGGCACTTAGATTTCACTTTCTCAGCCTGCTTGGGGGACTCACCGCATGTTCACTTGCTTCCAAAATTATGTTGATGCCTCTTGTCTGCTGTTTCCTTTCCACTACGGTTCTGTCTGTCCTTGTGGGTTTCTCCAGTTTTTATCCCTCACTGCTGATTGAGGGCTTTGAGAGGGAGTGGATATAAACAGCCTGTCATGTTTAACCAGATGCCTTATAATGCCATTTTAATTCTACCATGCGTCCTCTGGCGCACACCTCCTCAGTGGTCAGGAAACAGCTGGCAGTCATTAAAGTACAAGATACACTTTGCAAAAGATGTAGGATTCTAGGTTGCACTCTATTGCGAAGTAGGTCAATTACGTGTCTTCAGTTTAGCTTCAGAAACAAACACAGGTCAACTTTCCTTTGTCCCCTAGTTCTCCATATTTTTTTCTTTTCTCGTCATCATAGGTGTTGGGCCCTTTCCATCTGCTCTGAAACAGCTCCCTGTTGCTCAGAATTGGACATTCTCTTGGTCTCTACAACCAGAATCCTTTAAAATTCCAGCTTTCAAGTTTCCCAGACTCTCCATGCCTAGGGACAGACTTTTTTGGGGGCAGATGCAACTTTCTTCTATTTCCATCCTCCAAATTGTTATTCTGGCCAAGTTCTAACAATTTATGGTTGCGAAAGAGTTGTGGTGGAGGAGAATCGATTCAGGTACCAGGCTGAACTCTGAGCAAACTGTAAAATACACAAAATCTATCTTTAGTACCCATATACCCCCATCAGATTTAGAATACTATGTCCATTCTGGGATATTCCGTGACTGATTCATGAAGGCTTGGCCCCCTTCTTGGAGTTATTTTAAAGGAAGACTCAAAGCAGAAAAATCTTCCCAAGTTATTTCTCTTCAACTCAAATATCTCTTTGAGTGACAAAAAGAATAAAGACCCGATGTGCTATTTTTAAAATGCTAGCGCCCGTGTTTTTACCAGAAGAGCGGATGCCAAAAAGAAAATAAGATCTAGTGAATATCATCTGTAGGTTTTCAGCATAAATTTTGACACAAAATTTGGTTTTATAGATAAATAGCATTTTCACGTGACTTAGGGGAAAAATTAAGGAATAATAAATAATCAAATTTTCAGTCAATAAACAGATATAAAACCATTCAAATAAAGAGACCAAAAGAAAAAAAAAAACATGTGTTGAGTCTGATCATTATAAACTATCCTGATGAACTTAGCTGTATATGTGGGGGGTGTAATTTAGAAATGATGACCCCTGAGATTTTACCTTGGTCTGGGAGACCAAGCTGCCAAGTTAGTGGACTTGTGAGCCCTCACTTAGGATTCATGCGTTTTGTATATGGCCTTGTGCAGATGCATCAGCCCAGCAACTGTTGCCTATGAGCGATTTCTTTATGTAGATGGTGCTACAGTCTGACAACCTTCTTATAACTGTAAACTTCAAGCAGCTGCACCTCTTAAGTCGATTACTGTCAGAGGACTGGCTCAACATTAACTCTGTCAAAACTCAAATTGCAATTATTTTGAAGATAAATGAAAACAAAATTATGCCAGCTAACAGGTTAAGTCACTCTGATGAGCCTTTCAGGATTCAAGCTTGTTCAAAAATAGACAGTCCATGGAGCTCTACTGAAGTGGTTGCTTTCTTCTGTTCATTTTTTTTTCCTTAAAAGAAGAGGTACAAAATTGACAATTCATCTCTAAAATCTCTCAGGCCAAGGTTATGTCAAACCTGCTTTTTGACATAAAACTTCAGGGTTTTGGCCAAGTGTCCGGGGCATTTCAGCAGATCTGGGGAGGTGTCTGGGGATGTTGTGGCTTTGTGTAAAGACGCCTGCTGCTTTCTGCACCCCTAGATCTGCTGTTACCCAAGACGGAGGTGGCTTATCACCTGGTCAGGGGACATGTTGGGCTTTTATCTTATGGAACAAATGCATTGACTTGTCTTCCTTTATGTCTAACATCTAGAACATGCAGAACTCCTTAAAAAAAAACCAACTCAGTGCACCTTTGCTTCAGACGCTTGCAAATGATCTCAATTTTGAATGGCTCCCTAGATCGCTCAAAAACTCAGATAATAACTGATATTTGAAAGGAGTAGCCAAAGGTGCACCCTAACACTCTCTTCTGTAGAGTTCCAAAAGTGAATTCGGGAACACAGGGCCTTTGAAATGCTTCCTGAAGAAGGAATTCCATTTTCAGTAAGTTCAGGAAGGCTGCACACTGCAATTCCTTTCTGGAGATTTATGTTGTACAGTAGCGTATTAGGAGCTCTGAGAGGGGAGGGTATAGCTCAAGTGGCAGAGGGTGTGCTTAGCATGCACAAATTCCTGGGTTCAATCCCCAGTACGCCCTCTAAAAATAAATAAGTAAACCTAATTACCTCCCCCAACACACATGCACACACACAAAAGAAGGTCTGAGCAGTTCCATGTAAATAAACTAATCTTAACTTTGGTCAACAAAATTAAAAAAAAAAAAACATAGTTAACTAGAGAATCCTTTGTACACAGATTACTAATTCATTTTATCCCCTATCAAGATACGCCATCCCAAAAGATGCCACTGTGACATCAGCATTACTGAGCCCTTGTTCACTCTACAAGGACCTCCCCAATTCCTCTGCTACGTGTCGGTTCTGTAGGGAAGACAGAGGAAAACAGGAGACAACTATGACATCCTAGGAAAAACCAAATATGCTTATGAGATAATTATAACCCATCCCCGAAAAAAGCAAGATCTGGTCCAATGCCACAACCCTGTAAGCCTCCATGTAATGAAGCCGTAATTCCTGTCCCAGTGAGGCTCTTTCAAGGAAGTCCAGCACCAGCAGAGGGACAGCTCCCTGGCTGGCACAGAGTGGGGGATGGGGGGGGGAGTCCTACCCCGAGGGAGAGGCCAGCCTTCCCTCCAGATGACTGGGGGAACCAGGCAGTCAGACTTCGTGGGGTTCAGGTTTTTTGCTTGTAAGGCCAAGATGTTACAGTCGGTGAATTGTAAGAGTGCACACTCGTAGTCTGCCATGACAGCTACTGTTAATGAGCAAACATTTAAAAATGTTAAAGGTTCTTTCTGATCCAAAGTGCACATGGAACGGACAACTGCACTCTTTGATCTGATTACTGCTATCACCCCTCAGGGAAGGGAGAGAAAACATTATTTCATTATTACGTGCCAGGCGTTATGCTAGACACTTGACATACATTAAAAATAGGTATTTTACACATTACAATATATAAAATAGATAAGCAACAAGGATCTACTGTATAGCACAGGGAAATATATTCGATTTCTTGTAATAACAAAATAGAAAAGAAACTGAAAAGAAAAAAATGTATGTATAACTGAATTGCTTTGCTGTATACCTGAAATTAACATTGTAAATCAACTACACATCAATAAAAAATGAAAAAAAGCACCCCAGAACAAAAAAATAGGTATTTTAAAAGTATTCATTCTTGACATATTTTTGTACCTTGCTATGTTTCTCTTGCTCATAATTCAACATAAAAAAAAAAGCAGGGAATACATTTGACATAAATTTCTTTAAGTCATTCATGAATACATTTCTGCTGGCAAGTGCTTGGCTTTGAGAAACTATCATTTTTCAGACCTAAAACCCTGCTTCTACAGAGGAATGCAATTAACAGTCACAGCTCTTGTGAGTAGCCTGGCTCTGGTTGTGGGCAGTGGGAGACGGTGGTAGCAAGGTTCTGTTTAAACCAGCATCCTCCAATGTGTCCCTGCATCCCACCAAGCCATCAGTTCCCAGTTTTCACTCCAGTGGTGATACTGGGTCATGATGCTTCCCAGAGGGGGATTTCAGAATTTTGGAAGAGGGAAATAATCTGGAAAAGGTCCCTTAGATTACCTGGGTAAACATCAGATATGCCTCCTCTTTTCATTTTTCTGTCTTAGATTGTAATTAATTTAAGGGGGAACGGCAGGATGAAAAATGTATACTTATTAAGGGCAGATCCTTTTCAACAGTTCAATTTTACACAAGTTGAACAAAATATGGTTAGATAACTATGAAGACCATTCCTGGTCATAACTCAATGCCAAAAAAGGAGAAAAAGAGGTATACGCCTGCATCGGGACATGATTTACCATAAAGGAGGCGATACACATGATCAGAGTATAACATGTAGCTCATGCCGGGATAATGCGGTGGTGACACAGACAGGAATGTTACTACTTAGAGAAAAATCTAAAGTAAAATGCTAGATTTTCTCAGTGATGTTGAGGTTTTATATTTGTACACATAGCTGTAACCATATTATTGAAAATCCAACCAGAAACATAACCTTGTACTTATCCTACTACCATTTCTTTTCCAAGAAATGTTTTATCACATAATATTTGAAGACTAAAGTTTCTTAGTTATACACCAATCATGTCAGAACAGATTTTAAGTGGATGTCAACAGGAATAGGATTAATTTTTCAACAAACTTCTCTAGAATCTATTTTAAAAAATTTATATTTTTTACCAGTCATCTTAAATTCTTTTTTGTAAGCTGCATATATCTATCTTTAAAATCCATTTTCTTTGGACTGCCTTTTTTATTGATTTGTATGAGCTCTTTATAAATTAAGAGAATCATCCTTTTGTCATTAATGTTTTAAACATTTTTTTCCAGTATGCCAATGATCTTTTGATACTGTTTATGGTACACTTTCACATGGAAGTTTTTTTTTTTAAATTGTGTGCAGACAAGTGTATTCATTTTTCTTTTATGATTACATACATATTTTATACAAAACTGAGATCATATAATAATCATACAGTGCTTTGCAATGTTTTTCATTTGATACATCAGGCACATTTTCCCATGTGATCAAATATCCTTCTGTAATGTGATTCCGAATGGCCTCACAGTGCTCAGCCAGATAGATGCACATAATTCAGCTAACTAGCCCCCTCCTGTGAGGTATTTCTGGTGTTTTCTGTAACTGTAAGTATCATTTTGGGAGTACCACTGTACATAAATTCACGCGCACAGATGATTAATGGCAAAGTTCTAGAAATAGATTGGCTGCTGTGTCCCATCTAGGTTTCCAACTGCTACATATTAAAGTACTCATTTCCAAGCTCTACTGTGTGAATAGTTAAAAAGAATTAACTCAGTTGATAGGATAACATATTGTTGCTATGATTAAATTGCTTTGATTTCGAATGTTATTCAACTTTTAAAAAATCCACTAGCTATTTGAATTTCTTCTTTTGTAAATTTTCTCTTCATTCCTTTTTTTTTGTCCATCACATATTTGTAATTTTACATAATGATTTGTAAGGGCTTTTTGTACAAGAAATAAGCTAACTTTTTATTACGTTTACGAAGACTTTTTAGCATTTTGTCTTTTACCATTTCCTGGCCATGGCTATTGGTTCTGGCCAATAAAATATGAGAAGACATTTTCTAGGTGTTTCTTTCTTTCTTTCTTTCTTTTTTTTTTTTTTTTTTTAATATTTTCTTCTTATTGAGTTATGTTCAGTTTACAATGTTGTGTCATCTAGGTGTTTCTGAGCAAGGAAAATTCTCACTCTTCAGAGAAAATGTCCAAGGACTTCTAGAAGAGACTATTCCCTTGAATGAAGAAACATGTGGCAGCTGTTAATTGTGAGCAGCTGTCTTGCAACCACAAGGGGGAGCCATACTGAGAATGAAGATGATGCAAGAGAAGGAAGGCTTCCTGTTGTAGGAAATAAATCCACACTCTGACAAACCGAATTGCATGTTCTTTTCCCCTCTCCCCTCATTCCTTCCCCTCCCCTCCCCTCCTTCTCGCTTCCTTCCTTCCCACCCTCCTTCCTTCTCTGTCACTCCCCCTTTCTCCCTTCTTTCCTTCCTTCCTTGCAACTGATGACACTGCGATACAATATTTTTTGAGAAACGGAAATTTTAAATGCTTATGTGGGGATATCTATCAATCTTTGCCTTTATGATTCTCCTTTTGCTACTGTTAAGCTCAGAAAGGCTCTCTCTACATTAACATCAAATAGGTGCACATGAAATGACTTTGTTTCATTAAAACATAAGCTCAAAGTGGTTGCCAGGGGCCGGGGGTGAGGCAAATAGGGAGAGGCTGGTAAAAGGGTGCAAACTTTCTGCTCTAACTGAATAAGTTCTGAGGATCTAATGTATAACGTGGAAAGTATAGTTGATAACACTGGCTTGTACAACTGAAATTTGCAATAAATATTCTCACCGATAAACAAATACATAAAAAAAAAGTAAGCTCTATGTTGGGGGAGGGAGGATTCAGTCACAAACCGGAGAGAGCCTTTATTTCACGATCACTCCATGAATGGCAGGCAACGGTGTCTACTTTAGCAGGTTATCCCTTATTAAAGATGTGTGAAATGCCCACTAGAGCTCTGGATTCTCTGAAACACAGACGTGTCACCAGCTATGGAAGATGAATCTGACAGGAGAGATGTTCTATCTGGACCAAACTCACGTGAGGGAACTCACCTGGTCCGGCATAAAGAGTTAGTATCAGAAATCTGTATGAGGCTGTGTCTTCCAAAACAGTTATGTAAAAACCCACCGGGAAATAATCAGGGGGAAAAAACATATATCCTCACCCACTCACACACACACATATAAAATTACTTGACTGCAAAAGGCATAATCTCTGGTGAAAAGGGTAGACAGTCTATGGAGTTTAATATACAAGTCATAATAAATCAGCAGTTTCACAGAATCAGAGCAACCTTATCGTGAATTCAAAGAACAATCAGAGTGCTTTTCGAATGAACACCAGCGTTAGTTACACTGCCTACACAGTCCCTTCTGTCTGTCAACCTTGGAAATATTTTAGGATCATCAAAAATCTGCCTTTCTTTTCTTGGCTTTTTTTTTTCCACTCATCTCAACCGGCTTGTGATCAATATTTCATGGAACTCTTCTATAGCTGCCCTCCAGGTATTCTTCCAGAAAACCCAAGCCCAAATTTCAGCTGAAAACTTCACAGACAGAAATCCCGCTGTACTCAAGTCTTGAAGAAAGGAATGTGCACCAGTGACAAAAAGTGACAGAAGCACAGAGACCAGAGTGACACTGCTTAGTTTAAATGCCCCCTAAATGTTCGAGCCCTTTCTTGCTGCAGGTTTTTTTTTTTTTTTTTGCTTAGGTAGGTCACTCTGCTTGTATCTCCTCTCTGGACTTGTCCTAGAGTCAGACCCTTGTCAATCTTTAGGTCTCATCTTAATGTCACCTCCTCCGAGAGGTCTTCCCTGATTGCCCCATTTACATTTCCCCTGTCCTCTGAAGGACTGTCCCAACTCAGCCCTTCCTTTCTGTCAAAACTGTTACACAATTTATAATTACTTGCCGACTTATCTTCTGGTCTTACTCTTCGATTAGCGTGTTTGCCATGCGAGGACAAGGGCTATTTCTATTACATTCATCACTGTGTTTCCAAAGGTGCCTAGCAATAAACACATTTGTTGAGTGAACAGATACTTATTGGCTTGAAGACACTAAATATCTTTTATGGTAGTAAGTTTAAAAGAAGACTTGCTTCTCTGTGAAAAAAGGCCCCATGGAATGTGTTACATCCAAGAAGGGCTCAGCAAAATTAGGGTTTAAGAGCTCACTTAAGAGAACTAGACAGCCCACCCTGTTACACAGTTGTGCAGACAAGCCAAGCAAATAATGAAACATTCAAGGAAGAAACACATGGCAGCTGCCACACAGTTCTCAAGTCTTAGTGGAATTTCAAAATCAACGCTGGTGGATGACGGTTCTAGAGCGGTCTAGCTGGAATAGGCACCCACTTGGAAAACTGCTGCCCATTGGCCAGGGAGGAACTGGATGCACAGGAAAGTCTGGTTTTCAGTGAATGTTCAGTTCACGTTTTAAAAATTTCACTAAGAATGTAAACATCTTCATCTTAAATAAGTTGGTTCTGTTCGAGCTATGAAACTGGATTTTCTACATTAAGTGCCGAATTCCTTGTTCATTCCAGTTATTGGATTTTTCATGAAAAATTCCCCCTTTGCCTTCTTTTTTTTTTTTTTCTTTCTTTCTCCCACCTTTTTGCTTTTGTTGACAGAAGTCAGCACCTCACTTTTTATCAAGTGACCAAGGAGAAGGTGACACGGTACATCCTTCTCTCCCGGAGCCAACGAGACGGAGAAAGAGCCCAAACACTCTACTGTGAAGCATTCCTTTTTCCACGGGGCTTGTGAGAAGGATCTAATTCCTCTATTACTGGCACGGAAGAGGGGCAAACCCTAGACTGGGAAATTATATCAAATTCGAATATACAAGTATTGTGCACTAGTTCTCAAATTAAGAACAATCAGGTTCTGATGAATGTATAAGGAACCAGCTCTTGGTTAGATCACTTAGGTGAATGAGCCATTCAGGCTCACAGGCCAAGGGTGACATGAGAAGATACTGTAATTAATGTCGCTTTGGCTTTAACTCAGCAGCTTATGGGTGCTCTCTGGTCCCTTCTCGAGAAGCTACCCAGCAGACACTCTGCTCTTCCAAATGGACAGAAAACTCTTGTTCCTTTTTCCTACCTCCATGGAATCCATCGAGTCACTGCCTTATAGCAACAGGAGCTAGGCGGCTCAGAAGAGTCTCAGACTGTCCATGTCTTAGAGGTTTACCCCCAGATCAAAAATCATGGAACAAGTCTTCTGGGATTGTCACATTCAGGAATGCATTTGCTTGGCCAAATTAAGACCACAACAGTCATAACTCCTCGACCTCACCATCAAATAAGAATTACAGAAAACTGTCTTATCACTAAAGAACTTTGCTTTGAATCCTGGATTTTCTTCCTCTTCCAAATAACTATATTGTTAACGTAGCTTTTAAAAAAAGTATTTATGTATGTTTTTAATGGAGATTCTAGGGATTGAATCCAGGACCTTGTGCGTGCTTAGCACGCGCTCTACCACCGAGCTATACCCTCCCCTGTGAACATAGCTTTAAGGTAACTGTCACTTACAGAGAACCCCGTGCTAGGCTGTTTGTATAACAAACATTCATTCCTTCTCACTTGACCTACATGGGCCACCCCACTGATGTGACCTACTTTCAACAACTGGATATAAGTGTATGCGACTGAACAGTTTGAAATGTGCTAGTGTGGTCAGTCTCCCCCTCTCAGGCTTTGGCCCCTGCCTCAGGGGTCAACGGACTTCAGGAAAATGAGCAACACATGGAACCAATCTGTACTCAACCCACGGCCTGGAATGGGCTCAGCCAAGAATGGCCAAACCCTGGATGCATGAGGAAGATGTAAATTCTGACTGTTATGTCTACTAACTGTTAGAGTGGTGTGCTGGACTGAATAATGCCCACGCCCCCCGCCCCACCCCGCTTGCCCCACCCCGCTTGCCCCACCCAAAGATATCAACCCCTTAATCCCTGGAACCTGTAAATGTTCCCTCATCTGGCAAAAAAAAAAAAAAAAAAAAAAAAAGGACTTTGCCGATGTGATTAGGGGAGGGTCTTGAGAAGTGTAGATTATTCCAGATTATCTGGTTGGACCCTAAATGCAATCTCATTTATATTTATAAGAGGGAAGCAGAGGGAGACCTGAAGACAGAAGAGGGGATGGCACCGTGACCACGGAAGCAGAGACTGGAGCCACACACTGTGGAGTTCTGGCAGCTACCAGAAGCCGGAAGAAGCAAGGAATGGAAAATCTCCTACAACCACCAGTGGGAGCATGGCCTTGACAACACCCTGATTTTGGCCCCGTGAAACTGATTTCAGGCCTCAGGTCTCCAGAACTGTGAGGGAATAAATTTCTGTTGCTTTAAGCCACCAAGTTTGTGATCATTTTTATCGCAGCCATAGGAGACCAATAAGGTGGTTTGTGGCATAATTATGGCCACTGTTAACTGATACATACCTAACCAGTAATAATCAACAATGATCAGGTTTTCTTTTTCTTTTTTTTTTTCTTTTTTTGAGAGAGAAGAGACAACAAACAGATTCACCTAGAAGAAGACCAAAGTCTTCCAACTGTGTTCCAAGGAACACCCAGATTCCTTAAAGGGGCTTCTGATGCTGTCACTTGGGGCCGTGGTTCCCACCTCCCTCCCCAACCACACCAGATCTCAGTTCACATCTGTTCTCTATTTTCAGTTTCTACCATGAGTTTCATTTAGAGAATTGATAATATTAGTATTAATAATACCAATGTTAATAATAGCAGCAAACACACAGCACTAGCCACACGCTAGGCACTGATCAAAGTATGCTGAACATACTAAGTCATTGAATACAGCCATACAACAAGGTGGGTTTTATTTCTCTTTTTACACCCGAGGAAACCAAAGCACAGAGAGGCCCCGAAGTTTCATCTGGTGAGTGTTGGAACTGGGACTGGAACCCCAGTGCCTTGTGCCTGACTGAAGCCAAGAACTACCTGCTGGTTAGGCCAGCAGCAGGGTCTAGAAATTACACAGAAGTTAGCGATTCTTCAATTCAGAGCAGAGTTAACACTTCAAGGCTTCTTTCCCAATTGGGAATAACTCTTAAGCCTACTAATTACTCCATTTGCTTGGTGTTATGAAGGTACCTCATTTAAATGCACATGACCAGCTCTCAAGTATTAATAAATATAACACAGCTAATAGGAAACTTCCTAGCTCCCAAAGCACCTAGCACTGAGGCATGATAATATGATGACACTACTGGCTAAATACCACCCCGAACCCCTGTGCACAGGGCATCATCCTGGGGCCCCTGGGTGGGTACAAACGAGCATGAGGACAATTCAGAATCCAGCCGAGGAGAGAAGACACACATGCAAACTTAAGAGATGATCTACAGACTACAGAAATTACAGAACTCAGCGGGAATCTCCGAGCTGCAGACTTCTCACAGCTGGCCAGCCGGGAGGTTCTCCGCCCTGACTTTCCAGTGGCACACCTGAGGAAGGACGGCCACACATGCGGCACAATTCCTAGGCTCGCACCCTCCCCGGAACATGCCCTTCTCGTCCACCCAAGAAAGTAGATACAAACTTCACAGAAATCACCTCACATCAGCACCTTCTTAGAAATTAACTCACTATCTTTGCTGACTTACTATTAGTAACAAATCACTCCTGATGCACCTCACACCTGGTTGTGACAGGTGTGCCCATATTCAAACCTATCACTTTACAGATAAAGCAAGTAATGACCTCACACAAACCCCAAACTAACAGCGGGCCCACGGTTCCCGCCTCCTGTTGAAGTGACTGTCCCAGAGAGCCACACAGAGTCGACCAGTGGATGCTGGTGAAGGAAGTAAAGACGACTTTATTCAGACGGGTCTGGCCAGGGGGGCGTCAGTGAGGGGGTGGAATCTAATCTGAAGACACTAAAGGCAAGGTGAGCAGAATGCGCAGAAGCACACAGGTGGGAAGAAAGGTGTGTGTGTGAGTTCAGGAAGAACACGGTGATGCTGCCTGGTGGCTCAGGAAAGATGCTGGGAGAGCCTGGTCTTAATTTTGTAGGTGGTTGAAGGGTCTTCTGAACAGAGGAGTGACATCACTAAAACTAAGACTGTGACGCTTCACAGATGTGGGCCAAGGAGGAAAGCCTGGGAGATCACACACAGGTGGTTCAGGGGCCCAGCACCATGGCCATCGCCATGGTTCTGCCGATTTTCAAATGGGAACAGCCCTTTACAGTGTACACAGTATGACTTCAATTTAAAACAGAGTGTGTGTGTGTGCGCACACGCACGAGCATGCACATGCACGCATGAGTAGGTATTTCTAGAATTAACAATGTGGTTAATAAGGAATCGTCCTGAACATCCTGTTTTGTAACATATATTCTCACTTAACATTTATCATGAACACTTGATGTTGTTCAATTTTTTTATGTTGTCATTGTTAATGGCTGCTTAGTTTTCTACTGTATGTAAGTACCATAATTTATATAGCTCATTTCTTAACATTTTTCTCCATTACTTTCCATTTTCATGGGAAATGCTGAAAAGAAAATTCTTACAACTAAATTTTACATACATTCTTAAGAATTTCCTTAGTGGAAATTTCTAGAAGTATAATTACTAATTAGTGGCAGACCCAATTTTAACATTTTTTGGAAAACGCTTAGCTAAACTATGCTCCAGAAAGTTCTCCAAATGTGCTCTCGTGCCAGCACTAAACATATCCTCAGCAACACTCCGCAGGATTTTTTTTTTTCTTAAAACCCTGAGTATTTGATAGATGAAAATACGGTTGTGTGTGTGTGTGTGGATTGACTGATTATATTTCCCTGAGTTTTCTAGTGAGGAATTTATTTCATTTCTCTGGAAGGGCCTTTTGTATGTTAAAGGCACTTATATTCTGCACTTGCTGGAATTACAGAGTTTAAATCCACTACCTGTCTTCCCACGAAGAGAAACTGAATGCTCTAAATATATGCAATAAAGAAGGATACATTTCCCAGAACATGTTGAATATTTCATAAACTTTTTTGGTTAAACCGTCCAAGCAGAATGTGTTTGCATGTGCCATGGCAAAGAATGTGAGCCATTTCTGATACACTTAGATTTCTTGGCTGGAGCTACACACATGCACAAGGGTAAGAAAAGAATAAAGCAAACCTTAGCACCATGGCTTTTACCCTTAAACAAAGTACACTCCATTATAAACCCACTAGGATATTAGGATATTGCTGGTCACCCATAAAGTGTCCTAAGCTTAATGAAATATGTGGCCAAACTACTACTTCAGACAGGCTTTTTTAAAAAGTCACTTCTAAAAATCATCATTTGGGGGGTGATAATTTACATTAAATATCAGCATTGTCACTAGGTAGTGAGTGCCCATTATAATATTTTCATCATTGCCTTTAATATTTTCTCCTCGGTTATTTCTGAAAGGATCGGAGGGAACTTACATAAATGGTACACAGATCACAGGGTCACCCAAGTAAGGACAAAAGAAGGACAGGTAGGGAATGGGGCGCAGGGGTGTCGGTGGGAAGGGGGACAGTCACACTTGAAATCCCCACAAGCATGGCTCCTGGATTTGAGTACAAATCTGAACCCTAAGCTTCCCGGCAGCTACAGCAAATGGGAAACCTAATGAGTTGCATAGGTTTCACTATTTAATAAGGTTGGTAATTAAACACTCCCTGCACCCAAATATACTTTTAATTTTTAAATAATAATTTTTGTTGCAGAGGAAGAAAAATTAATAGCTCAGCAATGATTCTAGGGTACCCTGTTTGGCTTGGCTGTGCACACTTTTTGCCACCTGTGTAAGGCAGTCTTCCTCCAGACAAGCTTTTGGTGCACATCTCCTACCTATAAGACCTTCCATTGGAGTCTGGGATGACAATCCTCGCTGAATTGTTCACACGTTTTTAATTTAATGTAAACACCTATTCATCAAATCATTTCCCCTTCACTAATTAATTCCCTACAAAGAGTCAATCTCTTGAGCTTCCAGCAATTAAAAAAAGAAAAGTGCAATGAAAAACATAGCCATGGGTTCCTTTCCTTCCTTTTTTTCCCTGCCACCACCTATAGGGGCCAGAAAGTGTTGTCATGGAGACAACAGCTGCTGGGTTATGAGTGACAGGTCTCAAGAGAGAAATGTCTTGGAAAGGGAAGATTTCAAGTTAAAAAAAAAAAAAAGTGGTGCAGGAAAACCAATGCAAGGTCTTTCACGAAGCATGGCGGGGAGCTCATGGTGGGGAGCTCGGGTGAAAGGTGTATTTGAGCAAGCAAAGAATAAAAGAAGTATTTTCCCCTTTCTTTCACCTAAGGTAGGAAGTGTTTTCCTTCCATAGGGGAGCAAATCTCAAGCATATGTACATATCTTGGCATAATTACATTTTAAAGTTGGGATTCACGCTGACGCGCCAAATCGGTTGCCTCAGTAATGAGGCATCGCCCGGGCAACGGCTTTGCTGCTCTTCCAGGAGAGCAGAGTCACCTGCTTCCAGCTTACTGCGGAGCGGGCTCGGGAGGGGATGGCAGTGGTGTCTTACTGGCGGTATCTGAGAGGGGATACGTAAGAAACAAATTATTTTTGACATGTCGTCATTACTTTCCAAATATGCTTTTATCTTTTTTATTCGTCAGTTGGGTGGGAGGAGGAAAAGGGTGGGTGGGTGAGAGGGAGGGAGAGAGGGAGGCAAGAAAGGATGCTCTGTCATTCTAATGTTAAATTTTTGCCGAAGCATTTTCATTGTTTTGAAAGGGCTTTGCGTTTGTCAATATGTAAATACTAAATGGCATCAGTTACTGGCTTTACACAGTATAAATCAACAGAAATTTTCTTTACAATGATAAAAATCAATGACTTGTACAGAGTAACGTTATTATAAGAGTACTGCTGCGTCACACACGTGGGAGTGAGGCTTCACCGTTCAGTAATCATTTACTAAATGTCCTGTAGATGATCAATACTCCTCGGTTCCTTTACTAAGAACATACGTCCTTTCCATACCTATTTTCATTACCATGATTTATCAGTAAATGTTCAACATACTTTCCTGCTGGAGGATTCTGGTACTTGGTTGGTGTTTCGTCTCCTCCTGTACTCTGCTTTCAACCAGACCAACTTTAACGTGCTGGTTATGCTATTTTGTTATTAAAAAGTCACTATTTTCCTGATAATAGTTACTTAGTGTTTCAGTTTTTTGTTATTGTAAGTAACATTCATTTAACAAACCAATGATTTTCCGAGCGTCAGATTCAGCGGATACTTTCAGTCCTTATTTTGTTGGATGTTTCGGTTTGACACCACTCATCATTCTCTTACCTGAAATCAGCTACTTCCTTTGCTTCCCTGACTCACACATGCAACCTGCTGGTCACCTTGACTTGAATGCCTTACAGGCACTTTGAACACGTCATGCTCCAAACTGTTAACTTCCTCCAAATATGCCCCTGCTTCTGCACCCTTTCTATTTCAGCTGTTAGTGGCACCAGCTATCTAGGAACCTATGTTGGAAACCTAGGAATCAATGCTTCCTGCCTTTCATCAGCCTCCCATCCAAAATGCTATCATGTCCTGAAAATTTTGGCTCCTAAATATTTCTCCCCATCTCAAATACCATAGCTCTGATTTAAGCGTCCAGTAGCTTTTCCCCCAGATGACAGCAACAGGCTCTTAAATGGCCATCCTGCCTCCAGTCCTGGTTTCTAATTCCCCCTTGACACAGGTCTACTTAAACTTGAAAACTGTGACCACATCACTTCTGTCTCCTAATCTTTTCAATGGGACTTCCACCAAGTAAGAAAAAAAAAATGTGGCCGAAGAGGTAATCTGGTATCCCTGCTGCCAGAGAAATGTAAAAAAACACCCCTATGCAGACCTGACCTTGCAAGAAAGTAAAGGACATATTCAGGGGTCAGTATTAGATTGGTCAAAATGAAAAATTCTGACAATCCAAATGGTTGATAAGGATGTGGAACAATAAAAATTCTTACATGGTTCTGGGTAAGAGTAAGTGGGTACAATGCTCTTGGAAAGCAACCAGGGAATCTTCAGTACTCTTAAAAGTGTGCAGACCCTACCGCTCAGCCTTTGCAATCCGCAGTATCTTTTCTAGGCTGGGGCTCTCAAGGTGTGGTCTGGGAACCTGCGCACTGCTGAGATCCCTGCAGGGGACCTTCAAGATAAAAGCTAATTTCATAATAATCCTAGCAGGCATATGCCTCTAATTCTCATCCTCTCTTAAGTCTACACTGGAGTTTTCCAGAGGCTACATCCCATGGGATGACATCATCAATCTGAATGGAATGTACACCTGTATGTTCTTGAATTTCCCAGAATTCTGAGCTCTTAGGGCTCTTCAAAGTTTGGGAATAGCTGCCCTACACAGACGTATCCACTTGTAGATAAGGAACTATGTACGAAAATGCTCACTGCGGCATTACTTACAATAACACAAACTGAAACATTAAGTAACTATCATCAGGAAAATAGTGACTTTTTAATAACAAAATAGCATAAAGAAGTAAAAGTAATTAAATTAGAGCTGCAACTACGGACCTGGAGAAATTTTAAAAACACGCTGAGTGGAAAAATCTTAGTCTCAGAGACTTTGTACAGTATAGTGTGGAAACGGAGTAACATGAGCCATGACAAAATAACAAAACGATCAGATCAGAGGCTGCCAGTGTAGACTAGCAGCCATTCACGAGGAACCACGACAGAAGGAAAGCTGGTTGCCCTGGGTGCTTTGAGAAGACGAGGCCTGAGCTAGCTCTTTATGTCTTGTTAGATAAATAAGGGAAAGCTTAGTAAACATCTATAAACTTGTGACAAAATTTAAGTCAAATCTAAATTTAATTCTGTCATCATGAGCTGCAGGACTGCCATGTACGTCTGCCTCCTAATTACCCATGTGGTGTGGCTCTTCTCTAAGAAGGGTAAAGAACTTTCTTGTAACATTGAAAGGGCTATTTCAGTCATTTCAAGGACAAAGACTAGTGTATGTTTATTATGGCAAAAGGTATGTTTGAATATTTTTGTAGAAAATTTTGTTTCCTATTTTTGTCACAGGAAGTTTATTTTACCCACTAACCTTAGTGACAATTAACCTGCTATAACGTCAGTGATCCAGCTCTATAATGGTTTATGAAATACAGATTAAGATCTGTCTTCCCTGTTAATGGGCTTCCAAGTGAAATGTGCATCTAAGAGTGGTTCTCAAACTTTGTGGCACCTCTTATTCTGGAAAGCCTTCTCTGCCCAGCTCAGGAAGGGGGCTCTTCTCTGAGCCCACCTGGCAGTCGTTGTCTACTCAGTGGTGTCAACAGTTACCGCACTGCATGGGTTTGAGTGCTAACATATCTCTCTCCTGACTGGGTTGTTAGCTTCCTCTATGTGGAACCTTGTCTTGCTCATTTTCACATCCCTATTCAGTAATGGATGGGCAAATCCATGTTTATCACTCATTTAAACATGCATGTGAGCGCCATTCTTCCACATCATGGTGTTGGGAAGGACAATTGCTACTCGTTTCTTGTCACCTTGTACTGAAAAGACATACAGTCAATGGCCAGCATTTATAATCAGAGGCACATTTTCCTTTATTTCTTTCAGTACTTAGCTAAGGTCCAGCTGCATATTCTTGACCATAAATATCTCCCTTGGGGAAAAAAAAATATACATAGACTAGAAGTTAGAGACAGAGGGCTTATCTGTGCTACCCAATATGGTAGCCATCGTCACATGGAGCTAGGGAGCAGCTGAGATGCAGCCAGGCTGAACTGGGATGAAGTACACACTGGATTTTAAGGACTTCATTACTATTTTGGATACACTGAGTTAAATAAAATATATCATTAGAATTATTATCACCTAATTATTTTTATTTGTTTAAATGTAGCCACTAGAAAATTTAAAGTTACACATGTGACTTGCATTATATTTCTATTGATCAGTGGGTGTTCTGGGGATTTGGATGAATCTCATGGCTGTGGTTTCTGACATAATTACTGTGAAACCTGAGTGGCGTGGCCCAGGCCTTCTGCCTCCAGCTCAGATGCTTCTGGTCCCTGTGGAGTACTCCAAGATGCTGCCAGGAGGACCAGTCCTGAACTTCCCTGAGCCTCCCTGGCTTGAGTCTGGGTATCCTGCCTGAAGTTTTGCAAACTTAAGTTGTAAGGGCTGGGGGCTATCTTTAAGGGGAAAAAATACACACACATATATATAAAAATATATACGTATATATATGTGTATATACATATATACACTGTATATATATAAAGCAGTGAGGGGACTGGCACTGGGGACAACCTCTCTTACCACCCAGCAACGCCTCCTGCCACCCTTCCTGTAATTCAGTTATGCTTTGTCCACAGTCACCCAAATATACCTCTCCCAACCCACTCACGGCTCAAAAGTCACTTTTACCAAAGCAAATAAAATATCTTCTCCTGGAGCATGTATTCTCAGTAAAAGAGAGTCGCTGATCATTTTTCATGATGGCACACATGTCAAGAGCTGATGCACATGGTTTCGTACAGGAAACATCAGTGTTTCCTTCCAGTTGTGGTAAAGATGTGTCTTAGTTCACGTACTCAGTGGTAGCTGACTCAGACATCACTAGATGTCGACCAAGGTCATTCAATACAGGAATTCTGCCAAATCGCGTTCTCCTTTTTCTCTAAGCACGATGCCATCATCATCTTTGTGGCAGGTTTTGTGAACTTCTCTCCCACAGTGTGACTCATGCCCGTGTTTCCTATGCAGAGTGCATACTGACTGATGCCACAGGTGAACAGCGGGTTAAGAACTTGTGTGCAGAAGGCTGGAATCCTGGGTTCAAATCCCAGTTGTGGGATTTGCCATCAGTGTGGCCTCCAGCAAGTTACTCAGCTACTCAGTGGCTTCTCTTTCCTACTAGATGAAAAAAGTAACAGACACGCATTCCCCGGGCCCTTGTAAAGATTTAGTTAATGTACGTAAAGTGCCCAGAATACAGCATGTCACTCAGTAAAGATTAGCTAATATACTAGTAGTTTTTCTTTTTTCTTTTTTTTAACTCCAAGGTCAAAAGCAATCAACTTCCTATGAGAGATAATCATTTTGCTTTTAGCCCGAGAAATAAATACTTGATTGGTTTCACAAAGGAGCCAGCGAACTTTGTCTGAAGACGATGTGAAAGCCCCGTGGCTTCACGCCACTGCCTGACAAAGTTGCACAGCAAACAGTACAGTAGGGAGTAGGGCACGCGAATCACTACACCAGGACAATCCAATTTTCAGACAAGGATTCTATTCACACTTTTTCTCTGACTGGTTTACAAAATTACTATGCTCAGGCCTCTACTGACCTTTGAGACTGCTTACAATTAATGGTGATGACACCGTTCTCAGTTTCAGAATTTACTATTTTCATTATATGTCTGTGCTCTAATGAGTCCCTTTTAATTCTTCCCAAGCTCCTTCTTGCCACAGGGGCTGTACTATAACCCAACAATAAGCATGCAAAATGCAAATTTAACCAATAAATACAAGAACGTACAAATAACGTTAAATCGTTAATTAGGACAAACCAACCAGGGCAGTCCTTGTGATACGTGAGCCACCTTTAAAACCTACACTCTTAAAGGATGAAATGATATGTCACTGAAAAATCATAACACGATAATGACGAGGGTGTTCCCTTCTCAAAAGGGCCTCAGCTCCTGCTGCTATCTGTGGAAAGACATTTCTAAGTCAGCTGGGAATAGTGTACACAAACTACACATTAGGTGATGTAAAGGAATTGTTAACTTTATATGGTGCGATAGTGGTCTACGAAAGTCCTTCTGGAAAGGTTATACTGGTATGTAAGGGCAAAATGATAATAAATCTGGGATTTCCCTTAAAAAGCACCAAACCAAACAAACACACATAAGAGCACGAGGTGTGTACTGGGTAAAATAAGAATGGCTAAACGTGGGTAATTGAGAGATGGGAACATGGGTCTTTCTTTCTACTTTTGTGAATATTTGCTATTTTTCATAATAGAAATATCAAGAAAGGAAAAGAAAAGACACCTTGTTTCAAGCTGTACTAAAAAAGTGACCTTTAAAACACTAGACCCTCAAAATTCAATAAATTCCAGAAACTAGAAATAGTACATTTAACATTCCATAATCATAATTCAGTAAAACTAAAAATTAATAACAAAATTGGAAAACGAAATAAAACACTCAAAGCATGAATCACTTGGAAATGATCTTTACATTTTTTTTTAAATAACTCTTTTGGGAAAGAGGAACTCTAAACATTAAATAACGTATGCGGTCCTAGAGATACAGCAAAAGTAGCGCTCAGAACAAATTCCATAGCCCACTATTAATAACTGTGAAAGGAAAACATGCACGAAGTGCCGAGCTCCAGAAGTTAGAGAAAGATAATCTCCTGCTTGTGTCTTCTCTTTATACTCCAAAAAAGAAGAAATCGATGAAGATAAAAGGCAAAATTAATAAATCAGAAATAAGAAAATGCAGGAATTAATAAATGAGAAAACTAATTCTTTGAAAACACAGTAAAATGCTTCACGAACTAAAGTTCATAAAGAAAAAAGAGAGTGAGTACCGATCAAACACACAAAAAATAAGAAATGACACGGGGGACTGACTAAAGACACAAAGGAAATGAAAAGAAACATGAGCGATTACTTCGTTTAAGTCTGTTCAATTAAATTTGAGAAACTGGATGATTTTCTAAGAAAATATAAATTCAAAAACGGATCCGAAACAGACCGTCTTACAAGGAACTAGAGAAAGCCTTTGAAGAGCTCCAACAAATGCCCCCTTTCACACATTTTCACACCAAATTCAACCTGAACAGATGAACCCCAACACTGTTTAGACTTTCCGTTTTCCAAAATATGGAAAAAGGAAGAGTCTGTCATCCTGCTGAGACCTACGTGACACTGACACTGAATTGATTAGTAGAATTCTCCATATTGATAGTTCAAAGAGAAAAAAAATTACATGTGCATCTTGATACCTAAGATGCAATTCTATTTAGTTCAACATCTATTTTTTTTAAAATTGAAGTATAGTCAATTTACAATGTTGTGTTAGTTTCTGGTGTACAGCATAATGATTCAGTTACATATATATATATTCCTTTTCATATCCTTTTCCATTATAGGCTATTAAAAGATATTGAACATAGTTCCCTGTGCTATACAGCAGGGTCTTGTTGTTTATTTATTTTATATGTAGTAGTTTGTATCTGCAAATTCTGAACTCTCAGTTGTCTCCCCCCACCTTTCCCTGTGTATCATAAGTTTGTTTTCTATGTCTGTGAGTCTACATCTGTTTTGCAAATAAATTCATTGGTGTCATTTTTTTTAGATTCCACGTATAAGTGATATCACGTGGTATTTTTCTTTCTGTTTCTGGGTCACTTCACTTAGTATTCTTGATTTTAAAAGTACTCTTAACACAACTGGAATAGATGGATTCCTCCTTGAAATGTTCAAATGTACTAGCTCGATCAGTAGCACGCATAAATAGAAACCATTAGAAGCAGTCCCATTAAAAATTCAGGAACATTTCAAGGATGTTCAGTATCACTCCTCCAGGAAATATCTCAAGGAGGTTTTACAGCAGTGTGGCCTCCATCCCATAGTATGACTGCCAGTCTGAGGGCAGCAGCCCAGTACAACAAATAATGGCATAAGAACAAAAAGAAATCTTCCCATGTGCCCTCTTAAAAGGACACTGGATCTTACGTGCTTCTGTTACGACCTTTATCAAACATCACACGTGGTGTGCTTAAAAACACGGAGGATTTATAGATAAAATCAGGTGGCCTTATTTTTGTACAATAGTCACACAATACCAGTTTGCTAGTGGACTGCTGAAGTTACTATCTTGTATTCTTAAAAAAAGAAAAGGTCATTAGCTGCTCTACAATTCCATGTTGAACCGCACATAAAACTAGAAACGACGGTCACATTACCATTTTAGCCCACATTCTGAGTTATTTTATTTCACCTCCTTGAGGTCCTTCCTTCCTTTCTCAGGGTTACATTACCTCTTTCTCTTCCACATCCTTTCCACACTTTCTCCTCCGCTCATTCCTCTGTACTCTCTCCTATCCTGCCCTTGAGATTGCTCCCATTTTGCTATGACCTAATAATCAAACCACAACCATCCTCTAATCAGGCAGCCACCAGACAAGCAAAAATAAAATCCTGGGAGCCAAGGGACCTAGGTGGCGGATGCATCTGAACATTATAGCACGAGGCTTCTGTAATTTCCCATGTAAACAAGCCTGTGCTTTCATGTAACTATGACAGAAGAAGGCCGACTGGTTCTAGACTTGAGCTTGAATCTGAACCGCACAGCTCGTTGGCATGGCGTGACAACTGAGAGCCGCATTTAGGACTGAAGTAAGAACCAGAAAAACTCATGGCGTGGAGTGTGGAACAGGTCAGAGGCTAGCAAGATTTAAGTTTCCAAAGGGCTGGCGGCTCTTGCTGCTGTGGAATTTGGGAGCTATAACTGATCTCAGGGTGACCACAAACTGCCTGGATGAAAATGATTAAAGCCTTATTATTTTAAGAAGGAAAGTCTATGTCGAGAAGCCTTCGGGACGTGATACAGGCAGGACATCGACTTCATAACTATAACAGGGCACACTGGAAAGGACAACGTATTCCTAGAGCTAGGATCAAAGCTGTGGGACCTGAACTGGCGCCAGTATGGGACGTGGGGACCCATTAAGATCTTTGTCTTTTTTTTTTTTTTTACAGTAATTAATGATAGATGTGTGTTTATTGCCATTTTGAACT
Organism: Camelus bactrianus; assembly: GCF_048773025.1. Classification (NCBI taxonomy): domain Eukaryota; kingdom Metazoa; phylum Chordata; class Mammalia; order Artiodactyla; family Camelidae; genus Camelus; species Camelus bactrianus. The sequence continues at coordinate 36,657,017 of NC_133554.1, read as the reverse complement.
TACTTTTGACAATGAATATACGTATGTTCATGTATAACTGAAAAATTGTGCTCTACACTGGAATTTGATACAACATTGTAAAATGACTATAACTCAATAAAAAATGTTTAAAAAAAAAGATCTTTGTCTGTAATCGATGCTAGACATCCTTTAAGAAAGGCCTAGTTCCCCCAAGGGAAGACACAGTTCACAAAAGTGCCAACCTGTCTCACAGGTGGGTCAACCGAGTCACTCTTCAAATCCATCAGCTTATTCCAAATTTGCTGGTAATGGTCACACAAAAGATAAATTTCCCCAATACTTTTCCAACTACCTTTGAGAATCCACTTTTCATATCACCTTATATGATGATTTTGATGTTGCTCTATGATTCTTTCGGATGAGAACATACACTTAAAACTGTACATGAATGAAAAAAAAAGGGAGTTTCTTGAGAAGTTCCATACCCCACTCCTCTTTCAAGACAGCAAAATATTTCAAACAAAAGGGGTACAGAATATTAGAGAATCATGATGCTTTGTAATGCATTTCGTATGATATTTTCATTAAAAATCTATAAAATGTATAGCCTTTCTTCAGGATCTCCTCAGCCACACAACAAGGAAGTGTCTTGTTTTCTGGGAATCAATGAAAACAACACACAGAAGACAGATGGTAAGAAACCCCAAACCAGAAAGGTCCAGGGTGAAGAAGGGAAAAAGCTACAAGGAAATCAGCTTGGACAGATCTGCCTCACAACACACTGAGTAACAATCATTATACACGTCGACTCAGCCCCATGTGTTTGCTGCTGAACTGATGACTGATGTCTCAGCACCGCCTTGCTTAAGGCTGTAATTCTGAAAATGTCAATTTCTTCTGTGCTGTCTAGAAATACCACCTTATTTGATTTCTCACTCAAATGGGATGTAAAGAACACACACAAACTCCCAAGTGGAGGGTGTGTGGGTAAGTGAAGCAACCGCATACGATTGAAAGGAAGAGAGAATGACCTTCAAGAAAATCCTACTGGCTACACTGATTCATTCCTTTTAATTCAAAGATGCAAAGATGTGGATACTACAACTGGGGATTCCTATAAAAAGATTTTTCCAATACAGGCACACATCAGTTCACTGCCCTTCACAGATACTGAGTTTTTTTTACAAATGGTAGGTTTGTGGCGACCCTACATCGAGCAAGTCTATCGGCGTCATTTTTCCAACAGCATTTGCTCACTTTTTGTCTCTGTGTCACATCCCCCTCAGTAGTTCCCACAATATTTCAAGCTTTTCATTATTATTAGATTTGTTATGTGATCTGTGATCAGTGGTCTTTGACGTAACTACTGGAAAAAGATTATGACTCGCTGAAGGCTCGGATGACAGCATTTTTAGCAATGAAAGCATTTTTAAGTTAAGGTATGTACTTTTTAAAGACATAATTCTACTGCACACTCAGCACACTACAGTATAGTGTAAAACAAATTTTATATGTGTGGAGGGGGAGGGTATGCTCAGTGGTAGAGCACATGCTTAGCATGCACAAGGTCCTGGGTTCAATCCCCAGTTACTCTTCTAAAAATAAATAAATAAACCCAATTAACCTGCCCACCCCCCCACAAAAAAAGTCTTATTTATATGCGTGGAGAAATAAAAAATCTGTATGACTTGCTTTACCGTGATATTTGCTTTATTTGTGGTGATCTGGAACCAAATCCGCAGTATCTCTGAGGTCTGCCTGTATTCGGGCAAAACATTCAGGATTTAGGTCTTTCACAAAGTGTATTTATAAGAATGAAAAGAGCCAGCCAGTGCTCCAGCGAGACAAGCTCTTCCACTCATTAGTCGGTGGGAGCATAAACCGGCACAATCTTTCTGGAAGGCATTTAACAACAGGTATAGAAAATCTTAAAAGCATCTATTTTTTAAACCAATAATTTTGTGTCTGAGAACTTATCCCAAGAAAATAATCAAGGATGCTTGCAAATCCTTAATAGTAGTAATAGCAGAACTAGAAGTAGTAACGACAGGTATCGTTATTGAACTTGGCGGCAGGCACTGCCCTAAGGAAGCAGAGAAGTGCACCACGGTGGGACCTGCCAGAGTGAAGCACTGGAAATTGCCAGACGTCCACGAATAGCAGGCGGACTGAAGAGACTCTAGTAGATCACAGTAAGGGTCAAGCCAGCTATTGCAAACATGCAAGTGTTGACACTTGTAAAGGTACAGCAAAAATACTATACAACAACGGTAGGATATGATTTAAATTCACATACAATATAAAATTATATTTTAAAAATATAAAATGATTTCCTTCATGATTCTACATGAACTTGTATTGCTACTACTTATATACTATAAAACCAGTAAAACTCTTTAAAGTCGAGACGGTTACTTCTTTAAAAAAAGGTAATTCTAGCAATGTCAAAAATCCTCTAAAATGTCAAGCATATGACCAAGTATATGAAGAGAGACAAGATGCACTATACAGATTACCTGCAATTCTTGACACTGAGGGGTTAATGGTTTAGATGGTGAGAGTGGAGAACTATAAATTCTTTTTACGAATTAGAAAGTGACACAGTTTCTGTCTCCTCTGTGATCTTGGTGGTTATACAGCTTATTCCTTTAAGAACAAGCAATTGCCGCTTCCAACTTGCTGCTGAATCTCTATTAAGGCACAGAAAAGGTATAAAGATACACTGAAAGCCAAGTTCCCACCTGTTAAAACCTCTTATGAGGTACTGTAATAAACACAGTCTGATACTGGCAAAGGAACTGACTATGGAACAAAATAGTGAGCCCTGAAATAGATTCAAGCATATACGGGGATTTAATATCAGACAAAGGTGGAATTTCAGTTTAGTGGAAAAAAGAGAAATTTTTAAAATAAATGGAATTAGAATAGCTGGTTATTTACTTGGAATAAGACAGAGCTGGACCCTTAATATCACACCATGTACAAAACTAAATCCCAGAGCTGTAATTTTTGGGGGGGAAGAAACTCGAAAGCTATAAAGAAAAAGACATATTTCACTGTATTAAGTGAAAAATCTTCATGTCAAAGAGTATACCATGAACAGAGCCAAATGACAAATGATAGCTTGGGAAGAATAATTGCAGCACACGAAGATAACAGCTCCCACAAATTCACAAGAAAAAGACAAGCAACTCAATAGAAGAATGGGCCAGTGATACGAATAAACAGATAACAGAGGGAGCAGTCCAAAATAAGCCAATAAACACACCCTCACCAGCAGCCAAACCCTGAGCCTGGTCAACCTCTTGGGTAGGTATAAAGGAAAAAAAAACAAAGCATTAGATCTGTAAACAACAACAAAACTACCAGCGGCAAGCATGAAGATCACAGGTAGGGATCTGACTACACAGAAGAACAGATGTGTGACAGTAAGCTACCACGGCAGACAAAAAGCAGTCAACTTGCAAACTTACAAGCCGTCTTGAGAAACAAAACAGAACTGAGTAAAAGCAATATTCAAAAAAAAAAATTAAGAGAAGGAAACTGTTTTAAGGTGAAAAAGAATTTGGTATTCCACTCCAAAAGTTTTCCTGAGTTCTAGGAAAAATAAGTGAAAGAGATGAATACTTAGAAACATCTTCTCAATTGGAAGGGAGGGGAAACCTTTCATTATTTGCACACGGTTATTATTTCTTACCCAGAAAAACTAACAGAATCAACAAATATGAATCAATGAAGGTTTCATTCTGGATACAGATCAACCAACATAAGACAGTATTACTTCTCTATACCGACACTGCCATCTAGAAAATGTAATTTAAAAAATTTCACAGCAGCTACAAAAAACAGTATCTAGGAATTATCCATGAGTTCCTAAGGCCTTTCCAAGTCTAAAAGTCAACGAAGTGATTTAAATAAGCCTATTCCATACTTTTAAGATGATTTAATACTATAAAAATGTTAATCCTTTCAAATTAATCTATAAATTCAGTGCGATTCTAATAAAAAGTATTGTTGAATTTAATGAACTCATTAAACACACATTAAAATTTATATTACAGAATAAAGGTCTATGCATAAGGTAATCAACCTTAATAAAGAAGAGAAGATGGTCTTATCCGACTGCGTACTAAGACATACTACCAGAGAACCAAGTGGCGTTAGTGCAGAAACAGGCAGATATAAAAGCAGAACAGAACAGAGTTCTCAGAAACAGAACACAGCATGTACAATATATAAAAACAGAATACATAATAGAAGTGGCACCACAAATGAATGGGAAAAGGACAGACTGGTTAGTAGATGGTATTGAGAAAACTTGCTCACCAAGCTCACCATATAGAAGTGAAACTGGATTTCTATGTAAAACCACATACATAGGGAGATTCTGAATGGATTAAAGACCTAAAGTGAAAGGTATAACTGTACAGTTCATAACAGAAAATGTAGGACAGTCCTTTTGTGACCTAGAGACAAGGAAAGCCCTCTTGCACAAAATTCCAAATCACAAAACATAAGGCAAAAAAAAAATGAAGAATTTGACTATGTCAGAAAGAAGGATTTTCTTCAACAAAGCATACTGGAAAGTTCATAAGAATGTGTACAGAAAAGGAGAATATATTTATAATGTCTAAAGTGAGTAAGAGATGAAAGTCTCAAATATTTAAGGAATTCCTCTTAACCAACAAGAAAATGGTACCAACTCCAGTAGAAAGACAGATAAAAGAGATGAACAGGCAGTTTATAGGAAAATCCAAAAAGCAAACAGACATTTAATGAGATGCTCAAATTCAACAGTAATCCAAGAAACACAAAGTAAACAGCAACAAGGTATCATTATATTTGTTAGTATGGTAAAATTTAGGTATCTGGGTGATACTGGTGAAGATATGGGCACACGGTAACCCCCATATACGGCTGGTAGTGTGCCAACTGGCAGTCATTCTGGAGAGGAGCTTGGAACCACTCGCACCAATTAGGTCTGCCTATACCCATGACTCAGCCACCTTTCTCCTAAGATACACATCCCAAAGTCATTCTCACAGAAGCACGTGATTTCTCTTTCTATGCATATATAATTTTTTCCATTAAAGTGGTTCATGCAGAAGGTATGAAAATGGGTAAGGAGGATAGACAGAAGCACTTGAGCGAGTGAATGAAATGAGAAGGGCCCCTGCACAGATCAATGATGACAGATCCCATGATCTTATGAGCATCGCTGAGTCAGCACTCCCCACCTTGGGCAAGGGCTCGTGGTGGGTCATGACGGGGGAGGGAGGTGGTTTCAAACATGCCAGCCAAGCTCTTGAATTACAAGATAGAAAAAGTTCTTTATGCAGTTAAGCTGAAACAACTCAGTTCACTACAACAGACAAAAAAAAAACCAGACTGCTTCAGACATCTCTCTGGTTTTAAATACCAGAAGACAAAATATCTTCAGAGTTTTGAGGATAAAATAATTCTGAGCTCAAGCAGCCAAGTAAGTTTCCCATGTGTGAAGGCAACAGAAAATGTTCTAAGATATGCACAGATGCAGAAAATATACCATCGTGAACATTTCTTGAATCAAAGAAAGCATTCAACTAATCTTTAAGAGCATAAAAGCAAAGGATTATCTTTATGTGTAAACTATAAAATTACCTTTTGTAGGAAGAGGACAATCCTTACGAGCATCTGGGCACGGAGTTCTTCCAAGGTAAACAATGTTCTGGGTGTTCGAATGAAAATTTTGGTTTTCCCATAAGCTACATCATCCTGAAAACCACAATGGTCAATCAGTTTCTTAACAGCCTCTTTGTCTGAAGGAAGGTCATGGTTGGGCCAGGTGAACTCAGAGATCATTTTGTACCTGGATGAAAAAAAAGACCAGGGCACAGATTAAGGGAGAAAAACTATACGGTATCAATAGATTGAGAAAAGCTACTCAATAAAATTCAAGATGCTTCATAGAAATTAAAAAAAAATTCTTAGCAAACTAGGAATAGTGGTGAATTTCATTAGCCTGATAAGAGACACAGAAAAAGCCTTCAATAAGATACAACACTCCCTCAGGATAATAATAATAGTTACTAAACTGGGGTTAGAAGGATATTTCTTAACTTAATAAAAGCTATTTACTAAAACCTTGCAGCAAATATTATTTGTAAAGGGGGTACCTTGGAAGCATTCTCTTTACAAACAGAAACAAAACAAGGATGCCTTTATCATGGGTTTGTGAGTTGGTCAATGACTGGAGGACAAACAAAATTAACATTGCTTATGAGCAATACGACTCGTTTCAAAGGAAATCAAGCAGATCTTCAGACAAACTACTATTGCTAAAAGAACACTACACAGTGTTCTGCACATAAGGTCAATACACAAAAATCATTTTCAAGTCTCTATGCACGCAGCCAACAGTTCCTTGATACATGGGGCAGTCACAGGTTAGTTCAGTACACACCAGCTTCCTCACGAGGGTGAATGTGAGCAAGACAGAAGGCAGAGAGTCACAGCCTTTTGCAGCCTAATCTCACAAGTGACATCCCATCACTTTCACCATATTCCATTTTGCTAGAAGCAATTCACTAGGGCCAGCCCACGCTCACAAGAAGAGGATTCCAGCAGGGCATGAATACCAGGAGGTGGCGACAGATCACTGGGACCAGATTAGAAGGCTGCCTACCACAGTACTTCCCCCCCTACCCTTGGTAGAAAGTTGTTCAATACATGGAGTCAGATTTAGTAATGTTTTTCACATGTTGCATCTGAAATTTTAAGTCTTCAGTGAGAAGTGAAAGGCTCTCCTCACACTCAGATTACCAAGTACTTGACCTATGTGTTCTTCTAGTACTTGTATGTTTTCATTTTTTACCTTTAGGTCTCTGATCCATTTGGAGTTTATTTTGGTATATGGTGTGAGGTATGGATCCAACTTTACCTTTGGACAAAAGGCTACTTCTGATACCATGCACTAAAAAGTCTTTCTCCCTCTGATTTAATATGCCATTTTCCTCATATGCTAAATGCTCATGTGTACTTCAGCTCATTTCTGGGTTTTCTGATCTGTTTCATTGTTTTGTCTTTTCATCTGCCATCAGTACTGCACGGCTTTAATTACAGATGTTCTAAGTATATTTTACTATCTGGTGGTCTCTTCTTTTTTAAAGGTCTTTCTAGCTATTCCTGCATGTTTATTTTTCTATATGAACTTTAGAAGCAATTTCATAGTTCAGGGAAAGGCAATCACAAGACAAACAAATCCTTGCTGGTATTTTTATTGGGTTCCCACATTAAATTCATTAAATTTATCTATGATGTTAGATTGTCCTATCCAAGAACAAAGGACACCTTTCCACTTGTTCAAGTCTACTTCTGCACCTTTAAGGAGCCTTCATGTTTTCCTCCTAGGCCTTTGCACATTTCTGGTAAGACAATACACAGCTAAGAGGCATCTGACCCCTTCTTACTCTCTCTCTCTTTTCCTAATTTCCACCCCAGCTTCCACGGCAGCATGCTCTTCCTGGCTTCCTTCTGTCTCTCTGAATATTTCTTCTCTGGCTACTGTTCCTTCATCACTGGACCGTAAAATGCTGGAGTGCTTCAGGGCTCACATCAAGCCCTCTTCTCTCTATGTACACCCTCCCATGTCACTTCATCTAAAAATCCACTTTATTTTTCAACTCATGCATTCATTATCCTGAGCCCAGTTCTGAGCTTCAAACTCATGTATCCAGTGCTTACAAAGATCTCAAAGGCATCTTAAACTCCTCTTTCAGCCTTTCCCACCTCAGTGTCCTCTGTTACTAAAGCTGGAATCCCGGGAATCATATCTGATTTCTTCTCTTTTCTATCACCCCTTCTAATCCACCATCCAGTCTACTGACTCTATCTCCAAAATCTATTTAAAATTCAACTATTCTCATCATTACTGCCACAATCCTGATTCAGGCCACCATCAAGTTTACTACAATAGACTCCTAAACTGTTTTCCATTTTCTCTCCAATCCATTCTGCATATTTAGCAGCTAGAGTAATTTTCTCAAAAGCCTCTCATCAATTTTATTTTTTACTACTCTCCTCCTTCTGTTACTCTATGCCAATCACCTTAGCCTTCTTTTTAGGGTCCGATGATGTGATTGCCTCCTTCTTGCTTTGGAGACTTTGCATATGCTGTTCTCATCGCCTGGAATGCCTTTTAATCTTTGAAAGGCTGAGACTTGTTCTTATCTTTTAGCCTTTGATCTTCTTTCATCAACCATCAACCCTCATCCCCATTACTCCTCCCTAAGGCAGCCAGCTGGGTTTTTTTCCCCTCCCACTATTCATCATCGTTCGTAATCATATTGACTTGTGGGTTTACCACTTGAATGTCAGTCTACGGGTACCATGAAGGCAGGGATTTTGTTTTGTTTCCCACCCATACGCCATGTGCCTATGACACTGTCTGCCACACTATGAGGAAAGAGATATCCATCTATTGAATGAAAAGAAGAAAAAAGGATACACATTTAAAAGGCTTCTCACTTGCCAGATAAGAGACAGAAACAGAAACCAAACGGAAGAGTTCTAATACGAAGAGAGAGATAATATTACACAATGTCACATGAAAAAAAGGGAAACAAAATTAAAAAACCTTCCAAATCTGTTATAAAACTAGAATAGGAGTCAACAGGCAAGAATGGCATGTGTGTCTGAAGTTTCAGCTACACTGCTGAAACTGGAAGCAATCCTACTGCCAGCCTGCTCAGTGAACATTTCAGGGTAACGACACCCTTCCTTGCTTCCCCATGGTCAAGGGCATGCCCCCAGTTCTCCAGCAAACCAGCATCCCAAACTTGCAAATTAAAAACTGCACTCATCAGCTTTCTGACAACTAGTTTTACCTCCCTCAAAAACTTCAGCAGCTTTTAAGGTTATCAGTACCTTCAAAATTATTCTCTCTCTTTTCCAATAAAAGAATGAAAATCAAAGTGACAAGTAAAAATTTTAGGTTCAAAACTAGCTTACAAAAAAAAAAAATCTGCAAACTCTAAAAGCACAAATTCACTGCGGAAAATAATACTTTTTCTCTCACCATGACTGAAAACATTAGCCCAACATCCTACACACCTTCTATTCTACCCCACGTCCCACTGCTAATTAGTTCAATCAGTGTGACAACAAAACATCAGTTTCTCAATTTGAGCAAACGCATTTTATGCTGAGCGGAAGGTAAACACAGCCTGCAGGGTGGGAACAGACTGTCTTCCCAGGTGCACACCCACCCCCTCATCCAGCGCTCTTCCTAGATGACACCGGGGAGGACCTCATCTCGCCGGAAATCATCATCAGTTAGAGGGACATCAGTCTTTTATAATTCTTTTACATCTTGAACACTTGTAGTGTGATTATTAATGTTTCAGCTTTCTCAACCACTCATTTTATGTTTTCGATTAGGTGTGCTTTCTAGTTGTTGCTTTTCACCCTGTCTTCTCTTGGACAGACTGAGTTTTCTTTATTCCATTTTATTCTCTCCTTTGATTTGAAAGCCGCAGTCATGAGGCAAAGCAGCCTTAAAGGCTGTAGGCTCAGGAGCCCACTGTCCGAGTTCAAATGGGGGTAGTAACTCCTCTCCTCATGTGGTCGTGAGCTTCAGGGATTTATTACGTGCAGACTGCTTAAAACACTGCCTGGTACATACGGTGAGCACTTCACGATGTTAGCACTATTACTGTTACTGTTATGAAAATTTTAATACGTAAAAATTATATTTATAAGAAAATACATACTCCTCCGTCTAGTTAATTACCATCTATATAAACAATACAAAACTCTTCATGTACCCTTCATGTACTTCTGTATTTCTCACTCCCATTTTGATTTTTGTTGCAAATGATCACAACAAACTTCCTTTCCCCGCTCCCAATCGATTCTTGTTCAGATTTCACAAAAAGTTTTACTGATTTGTTTACTGTTCAGTGTTGCTTTTTTGCATTCCATGATTTCCCTTCTGCATTTACTTGCTAAATACGCCCTCTAGAAGGTTTTTCAGAAAGGGTCTATGAAGAGTAAACTTTCTGAGCCTCTCTATGTCAGAAGACGTTTTTATTTTACCCACACATCTGAATGATAATTTGGCATGGGGTAAAATTCTAAGCACAAAGTTCATTCCCCTTCATTGTGAAGATTTTGCTCCTTTGTTTGCATCAAATGTTGCTAATGAGAAGTCTGGTGTCAGGATGAGCCTCACTTCCTTGTAAGTAGTTTGCCTTTTTCCCTAAGAGCTCTAAGTATTTTTCTTCACATCTAACATACTAAAAGTGAACATAATTTACTGAAGCTTCATTAAAAAAAATCATGTTTTATCCTCAGTGTATTCTTTCAAGCTGACCCCTATTCTCTCTTCTTTCCTTCGGGTGCTCCTGTTGGATGGCTTTTGGTCCCCCGGATCAACCTTGCACACAGCCTGACCTTTCTTTAGTACTTCCCATCTCTGTTTCTCTGTGATGAGGTCTGGAAGAAGTCTTCAGCAGGAAGAGACTTCTCTAGAGAAGTCTCTAGCTCATTAATTCATTTAAAAGAAGTTTAGTTGAAAAAAAAATTTTTTTTGTGGTAAGCTTTACATACAGTAAAATGCACACGTTTAAGTATACGATTCAGCAAGTTTTGAAAAATGTTTACAAGCACTGAAACTGACACCCCAATCGAGAGAATCCCCAGTCCCCATAATCTCCAGGAGACTGCCCTCTGCCCTTCCCCCTTTCCAAGCGCTGCTCGGATGTCTGTCTGTTCTTGAACTTCACAGAAATGGCAGCATAAAGTATATCCTCTTAGGTGCCTCTTTTTCAAGATGTTTTATTCATCCCTGGTGGTGCTGTAACAGCCGTTCATTCTCTTTAATGGGTATCAGTAACCATGATATGATTACACTACAAACTGCTGACTCATTCTACTGACGGACAGATCACTCTTTCGTTGTGCGTAATCTGCTTTTCATTCTCTAAATCTCTAGTTAGTTCTTTTTAGTAACTACCTGTTCTTGTTTTTAACCTCATATTCCTATTTTAGGGCCATAATTCTCTCCTCTGTCTCTGAGAACATGAAGTAGGCTTATTCAAGTGCCTTTTACTCCTTGCTCCGGTTCCTTGAGGGTGGCACTTTTCACTTGTTGAGCGTATTGTCTCTTTTTCACAGGCGTGGTCTTTCTCAGATGCCTGCCTGTCACTGCCTTCCCCAGAGCCCCTCCATGCACCTCCTGGCCTTGGCTGGCCTCCTGGAAGGTGCCTACTTTTGCTTCCTGAGTCTTGGCCAGTGTGCCTCTGAGGTCTGCCTTGCAGTTGGTGAGGTGGTTACTTGTCCCAGTCATTAAGGTGGCCTCCTGGTGCTGCAGGGGAGGTAAACATGGGCACGGCAGCTGGGACACTCCCTGATGGCAGCTCAAGCCTCACAAGGCTGTCTCTCCCTAGAACTGCGACCCTGGCTGACTTCTGGGTCTTCATGTCTACTTTCTTCCGTATTTCAGAATGAGTCACATCTTCAGGGTTCTCTGAGAATCCCTCTTTTGATGTGTGGCTTTAAATACATATATTTTGCATTATTTGGGAATGTTCTGGGGTGGGAATGGGAGATTTAAGCTTGTACCATACTTAACATTCACGGATTCTTTTTAATCCTTTCTGTTTTTATTCGAGTATTATAAAACATAATTCAGTCCTTATAGTATGTCTTCCCTGCCAAAAAAACACACCAAAAATTTTGAGTTGAAAGTAAAACAGGCACAAAAAGAGATTAAAAGTGGGTAAAGATATGCACTTGCAAAATTCCTTGTTCCCTCCAAATCCAGTTTGCTTACTCTCTTACTTCAGCTATGCTCTGAGGCTTCCTCTTTGTCTCGTGGTAATATATTTTCAGTTCAATAAATATATATTTTAGATAAATACACTTTGAATTCAGCCTCATCCTATAGTTACCCATCCCCACTCTGCTCGTTCTAATCTTTAACTTCTGCTGATTTTACAGAGGGAACAACACAAAAACAAATACTACAACTGAGTAATTGCTAGGATTCTGACACTAATGGCGAGGGACTAGTAATCTTCCTATTAACATTAATTTAATACTGTTTGAAATCAAGACTCGTTATGAACACATCTCTGCTCATGAACACATTCCTACTCTACAGCCTCAATAAAAAAAAAAGAAAAATCAAATGTAAAGAGCAGCATGATTTCAATAAGGAAAACGATCAGTTTTGAGCATAACCTTTTGATCAATATAAAACTGTTTCAGTTTTCTAGGCTCTTCTGCTATGAAGTTTTATTCATTCCCGGAGTCTCCAATGAGTGCCCATCCCTTTCAGTTCTGCCCCCAGGTAGCTGAACACTGGTGGAGGACAGCAGGCAATGCCAGGTGGTCTCTCTGTACACCTTTAACCTCACATCTCACGCGGGCACTCAGATCTTCCTGGCAACAATCCTCCTACACAACCCTGTGCTTTCCCAGTCTCTAAAATGAGTGTTCTCATTTCCGCTCAAACCTCCTAAACCACCTCTCCTAGTCCTCACGGTCAGCTCATGACCTCGCCTCATACTTTACTGAGGAAACAGAAGCCATCAGTTAGGAACATCTCCATCTTTGCCATCAGCTGGCCTTTGAGGTTTCCTGCATCTGCATTCACAGCCTCTGCCTTTTGTCTTGTTGCTGTGGGTGGAGGTTCCCTGCTCCCATCTAGAGCTGATAAACCTTCCACTTGTCCTTGGGGTTTCACTCGTTGCCTTCTCACGGATGTGACTGTTACAATTACCTCCTCTCTCCTACGTCCTTGGTTCCTCCCTCTGTTCTGAATCATCCCCACCTGCACGTGAACATTTTCTGGTATCTCCTTGACATCATATTCTGGCTACTGCTTCCATTTTTCTCTGCCCTTATTCAAAGCCCAGATCCTTGACTTGTCTACAAGCATCCAACTCTTCACTTCACTTTCGCATCCTACTCGAACAGGGCTCTGCCCAGCCCTTTCTCCTTGGATCTCTCTGTTGCCAAGTCTACTGGGTAAGCTTCTGCTTTTACCTTACTTGATTTCACAGCAGCATTTAATATGGCAACTGCACTTTTCTTCTTGAAATGCCACCTTCTCTTGGCTTCTGTGACATAACCCTCTCTGGCGGTTTCTTCTATCTCGCTGGTTGCTTCTTCTTTTCTCTTTGCTGGTTCTTTCATGTCAGACCACAGACCTGAAAGGCTGGCATGGGCCTCCTCCTCTTCTCTCTCCAGTTCCAAGACTCTATATATAATCTATATACCCATGGTTCCAGAATTTCTATTTGCAGTCTGGACTTCTTCCCGGAACTCCAGATTTGTATGTCTAATAACTTATTTAAGTATTTCTACCTAGACGTTTAGCAGCCATTTCAAACCTAACACAGTCAAGAGACAAATCTTGATTCCATCTTTGTCCCCAGTTCCATGTCCTCCCCCTCAAACTTCTCTTACCTTGGCAAAAAGTACCATGCTTATCTAGATGCTCAAGCCCAAATCTACCTGTTATCCTTCATCCCTCTCTACTCCTCTCTCATCTAGCTGATCCCTGAGCAAGTCTTGTCCACTTTCCCCTGAAACACATCTCGACTCTGTCCACCTGGATGCATGATAATTCCTTGTTTCAAGGCACTACCATTGAGCCACAACAGCAACTCTAAATGTCTCCTTGCTTCCTATTCACACAGCAGCCGCAGTGATCTCTCTCTCTTTTTTTGGGGGGGGGGTAGGGGGAGGTCATTAGGTTTATTTATTTTTAATTAACCTTTTTTAAATGGAGGTACTAGGGGTTGAACCCAGGACTTTGTACATACTAGGCATACACTCTACCACTGAGCTATACCCTCCTCCCCACAGTGATCTCTTAAAACATCCATGAGATTGTGTCACTCCCTGCTGAAAATCCACCAATGGTTTTCTATCACACTTAGCCAAAATCTAAACTGTTTAGTCTGGATTACAAAATTCAGCATGATCTGGCCCCTGGCCATCTCTCTGGTCTCATCCCACACCACTGCCCTGTCACTCAGCATCCTCCAGCCACACTGGACTGTGTTTGGTAACACACTTACTGTTGCAACAAAGGCTTTCCCTGGCTGCTGCCTCGGCTCCACCTGCTCTTTTCTCTGACCTTTGTATGACTGGCTCCTTCCTGACACTATAATCTCCTTAGAGACTCTTCTCACCAACTAATATTTTATGTATTTAATCATATTTTTTTTGTGGAATCTGTAGTCTAGAAACATAGGAAATGTTCAATAAATATTTTAAAATAAATGAACTGACAGAATTCAAAACACTATTCTTATGAGTCCCAGGTGTCAACTATCATGATCATTTTTAATAAATAACAATAGAAATGATATCTTACACACGTATTGAGTAAATACTGTATGTCAGGCACTAGTCTAAGTGCTTTATATTATCTCATTTAATCCTCCAGCAACCCTATCAAGTAGTTACTATTATTAGCCCCCTTTTTACACATGAGGAAACGGAGGCAGGTTATATGATTTGATTTGCCCAAAGTCAAAAAGCTACGAAATGGCAAAGCCAGGATTCAGGCAGGTGGATGGGTTTTAGGGCCTCTATGATTAACTACTTAATATTTTGTTACTATTGTAGTTACTAATATTAGTAATGACAAGCAGCATTAACTGAACATCTATTGTGTGCCAGCCCCTAGCCATTTCACTTAGGGTCATCGGATCCTCACAACACCAGCTTATGAAGTGGCATTACCACACTCATTTTACAGATGCAGAAACAAAGTCAGAGAAGTTAAATTTCTAGACCAAGGGCAGGCAGTGAACGAGTGGCATAGCCAGGGTTCCCACCCAGATGTGACTCCAAATCCTCGTCTTTTCCCTACTCTACTACACGCCCACATTTTCCCCGTGAAGAATAAAACGTTTTCCCTGCCATGGTCCAAAAACCACAAACCCAAGGGGACCTCCGGCTGATTCTGGGGAAAGTCTTTCACATCTTCAGCTTCCCCAACTCTGCTGTTCATGCACCAGATATTCAGACCGTCTGCTGTGAGCCGATACATCGTGAAACCCGGGGGGGACCCGTCAGGTTTCTTCGCTCAGTCCCACCTCACCTGTGAAGAAACTTCTCGTACGTCTGGCGGAAGGCGAACCCTGCCCGGCGCACCCTCACATTCTCCAGGAGTCCCAGGTACTCCACCTGGTGCCGGCAGCGCTCGTCGTCAAATATCTGCGGGGACTTCATGTCGTTGGGTTTGATGCAACGTACGTAATATGGTTCCTACAGAAATGCCAGCGGCAGGTGGTTAAGTTCCGGTGGAGAAATACCCCAGATTACGGACACTAATATGCAATCAGCGTTACCTGGGTCAAAGCCAGCTCTGTGCCTCTGGTTCCTCAGGCATACTCTTACAAATAAAGCAGTTACTCTCCTTTTCCCCTCCCTGTAAAGGCTGGAAGCGCTCAGGCATTCAGCTAAAATTCTGTTTTATTATATTGTAGGATTCATCAGAAATAGGAGCAAGGGGATAAAACTAGGGTATAAGTAGTTGAGATATGTAAACATCAAGTTTTTTTTTTTTTTGTATTTATGGAAACACGGTTAAAAGTAACAGAAGGAGTCATTTAATAGGAAACTTAATTTTAATGGAAATTTAATAGAAAGAGGCAGGAGCTGTGGTAAAGACATGCTATCATAAAGAATGGGAAATATGAGGCACAGCCCTGGGACACAGGAAGTGCTCCGTAAGTGCCGTTATCATCCTTGTCATCATCCACCGCCATCATCACCACCACTACCACATTAGCCTGGACTTTCAAAAAAGAGATTGAAATATGTAAGTAGAGAAGTTACAAAGTCATCTGCAGGCATCAGTGACTCTGAGAGAGAGCCTAGCAAGAAATCATTCCCTCTGTGCCAATTAAGTTTGGAACCTTGTATTAGATCATACAATATAAAACTGTGTTTGGCACAGATCCTGGTACAGTGAAGATAGCAAGGCATCACTGGAGGAATCACTGGGGTCAAATGTATCCTGCTTATTGGAGTGAAGAGCTATTTTCTTCTCTGAATCTGTTATCCATCAGACACACAGTAGCACTTTAATTAAGAAAGAGTCTTCTGCACTAGGCAGAAAACGACATGAGGCAGTTTTGAGTTCCGCTGAGGTCTGGAGGTTGCAAGTAGGGGAGATCTGCTGAATGTGACTTTACTTGCACTCTGAACAGAATAACAGTTTTGACACCTAAACAGGAAGCTCCAAGTGTATAGTGATCATGCTGCCTTCCATGATGAAAAGCAACGTCCTTTTCTTCCTTTTTCAAAGGAAAATAGAAATTTCCTACTGTATCAGTTTCCTACGGTTGTAGATTACCACAAACTTTGTGGCTTAAAACAACCCAAATTTATTCTTGTACAGTTCTGGAGGTCAGCAATGGGTCTCAGCGGGCTACAGATCAGGGTATCACAGGGCTGTGGTTTTCTGGAAGCTTTGGGGGAGAAATCATCTCCTTATCTTTTCCAGCTTCAAGAGGCTGCCCACATTCCTTGGCTTGTGGCCTCCTCCCATCTTCAAAGGCAGCAATGGCCTGATGAGTCCCTTCTCAGGGTGCCATCTCTCTAGATCTGACTCTTTGCCCCCACTTTCCCTTTGAAGGACTCCTGCATTTACACTGGGCCCACCTGGATGACGCAGGATGAGCTCTGTATTTTAAGGTCAGGTGATGAGCAACCTCAGTTCCCTCTTTGGCGTAGATCAAAGACGGGCAGAGGACTGACATGACTATAAAGCACAAGCAGAAGCTTACTTTAAAATAGAGTGATGGGTGGCCAAATGTTCATTACATCCGAAATGGTTTTCAAATGGAGCATTTATAGGGGGAGGTAAGTAGCTTACTTTTAAAAGGGGCTTATACCATTTTAACAATATTGATTCTTCCAATCCAGGAGCATGGGATATCTTTCCATTTTTTAAAGTTTTCTTTAATTTCCTTCATCAGTGGTTTATAGTTTTCCATGCCTAAGTCTTTCACCTCCTTGGTTAGATTTATTCCTAGGTATTTTATTACTTTGGGTGCTATTTTAAAGAGGATTGTTTCTTTACTTTCTTCTTCTGTTGACTCATCATTAGTGTAAAGAAATGCAACTGATTTTTGAACGTTAATCTTGTAACCTGCTACCTTGCTGAATTCTTCGATTATTTCTAGTAGTTTTTGTGTTGACCTTTAAGAGTTTTCTATAAATAGTATCATGTCATCTGCATATAGTGACACTTTTACTTCTTCTTTTCCAGTTTGGATCCCTTTTATTTCTCTCTCTTGCCTGATTGCTGTAATAAATTTAAAGCAAACAGTGGGATAGGAAAATGAGGGATTTACTTGAGGATTTGCTGAGTTTCTTAGGATATCGTCTTTACTGCTTGGTGGATAAACTAAGAGGAGTAGCACTGAGCACAGTAAATACCAAAATGCTAGATCTGTCTGTGTGCTTCGGTGCTGTTGTAACAGAATACGCCTTATACAGAATCAAGACACTTGGGTCTTAGTTGTCTCTGCTCTTAACTAGCTATGATAAAGTCTTCATGGACCTAATAATTTAATGAAATGAGGATATTTGGAATTCTACTTAAATAAGGACAGATGAGGCAATTTAAACCAACACTCATGCTGGGGACACCAAGGACAGGCAAACAAAACAGGCAAAACACCTGCTTAAAGACACTGGAGAGCTAACAAGGTAGTGGAGAACCCAGAACCCAGAAGAGTTTTTTTCCTTTTGGGGGGGGGCAGGATTTGCCAACTCCAGAGGAAGTGGGGGGATCTGAATAATGGTTCTGATAGCCTCATAAGCAAGTAGGACACAGATTAGAGACTAGGGCCTGAAAAGAAGGAGGTCACAGGTAAACCCCTCTCACTTTGGGTTGAGATCCAAAAAGGCTGCCACTAGCAATAAGGGTGAATCAGAAGTAGGCAGTCCCTCACAGGGACAGGGATTCAGCTTTGACTCATTTTAGTCCTTCAAACTGGAATAGCTTCTTTGGAATATCAGTGCTTTTAGGGGCCTAAAAGGAGCAAAGATAAATCTCCCCTAGAGAAAGATTACATAAACTTGGGCCTCCAATTCTTCCCGTATACAGTTTTGCAAAAATAATGTTTGGAATAAAATAAAAATTAACCAGACATATAAGGAGCCAAGATAACATGAATTGGAAATAGCAAAACAACATACAAAACAAACAGACTTGAAGGGGTCCAGATATTGGAGTTATCAGATAAGAATATTAAAATAACTACGTTTAACATGTTCAAGATGATAAAAGACAATATTGAGAATTTTTTTAGAGAACCAGAAACTATAAGAAAGAACTAAACCAAACGAAAAACCTGGGACTCAAAATGCAATAGCAGAAATCAAGAACTCAGTACTTCAGTAAAAGAGTAGATTAGAAATAGCTGAAGAAAAAAATAATGAACTAGAAGATAGGTGGAAAGAAATTTCCCAGAATGGATTATGGAGAGATAAAAAGATGGAAAACAAGAGAGGTTAAGAGGCACAGAAGATAGAGTGACATGGTCTAAGTAACTGGGGTCCTGAAGGAGAGGAGACAGAAGGGGCAGAAGCAGTATGTGAAGAGCTAATAGCCAAGAATTTTGCAAAACCGATGAAAAACAATCAAGCTATAACAAAATGAATAAGTCCTATACATTACAAGCAAGATTTAAAAAAAAAAACCCTACACCTAGGTGCATCATAGGAAGACTTCTGAAAACCAAAGAAAAGCAGTCAGAAGGAAAAAGTCAGATTACCTTAAGAAGCAACAAACAGACTGACAGCTGACTTCCCAAAAGAAACAATGGAATCCAGAAGACAAACGAGTACTTCTCTGAATTGCTCAAAGAACTGTCAGTGCAGAATTTTACACCCAGCAAAAATATTCTTCTAGAAGGAAAATAGCATAAAATATTCTCAGGTAAACAAAAACAGAGAATGTGTCAACATCAGGCCTCAAAGATAACAGGATGAAGTTCAGGCAGAAGAGAAATGGTCCCAGAGGAAGGTCAGTGACACAGAAAAATGAAGAAAAGAAGTGATAAATGAGCAAATCTAAACAGATACTGACTATACCTAGTAGTAATGAAAATAATAAGATGTCATCATCTTACTGGCTTAATATATATATTTAAATATTAAGTATATTTAAATATAAATACATGACTAAAAGAGCACATAAGTGGGGAGGAAGACGAATGGAATTAAGATGTTTTATGGACCTTGCATTGTCCAGGAAGGAGATTAAAGCACCAAATATTAGGTTTTTACATTCAAGAATGACACTGTAATAACTCAAGTAACTGCCAAACAATATTATGGTATAAATCTTCTAAAAACAATACAGGGAGTAAAGGGAGTGATAAAAAATTGAAACAGAGCAGTGGGGGGGAAGTGCGAGAAAAGGGTGTCTTCCTAGGCTTAACTAAACATCCTGACTCAAAAGATTCGTGGCCACACTTGGCACGAGTCTACTCAGAAGACCAGAGCCTAGTTCGCCAGCAGGCAGTGTCAGGGTGGTGCCGCAGTCCACACGGCAGGCCGGCGAAAGAGAGTGCAGGCCCACAGAGATGGGATCCACACCAGACACGTGTGGGAAGTGCCCTTGGTTTAAAAGCCTCACATCCCCTAGGATTCAACATCTCTTAGAACAATCCTAAAGACATAGCTCCCACGTCCTTGATAGGGACATGCCTGATACATGAGTCACCACACTTGGGAAGCCAAAAGTATGTCATCCCCACCAGGCATTTATCATTCTCCCAGTTCAGATGCAATTTATGAATGGGGTAGTTTTTTATCATTAAGTGATGCTGCCTAGTAATACAGTTCAAATACATCTTCCTAGATTACAGGGGAACAGAGCTGGAAATTTAACTGAGGTTAAATTGTCAAGAGAAGGCACAGAATTTTGTTTACCTTGTGCCCAAAGTAATCAATCAAAGAGATTAGAAAAACAATAAAAGAAACATACAAGAGACAAGCAGCACGAAGGAGATGGTCGATTCAAGTACAACATACAGTAGCTATGTTAAGAATAAATAAGCTAAATGATTTATTCAAAAGACAAAGACAGCCAGAACGGATAAAAAACCGAAGCTAACTATATGCTACTTACACATGAAACATAATGATACAGAAAGGTTGAAAGTAACAGGGTGGAAAAGGACAGACCATGCAAACCATGGCCAAAGGGAAAGCTGGATGAAACTGTTTTATTTGTGCAAAGCTGACTTGAAGGTGAAAAGCAACTTAGAAATAAAGGCATTTCATAGTGACAAATGACTCAAACATTAGGAACAAATAACAGCTCTAACTTGAATAAGCCTAATAAATTCTCAAAATATTTAAAGCAAAAATTGGAGGCACAACAAGGAGAAGCAAATTCAGAATCAAAGTAGGTTTTATCACACATTTCAGCACTGACAAAACAAAATAATTAGTAAGAATGCAGAAAGACTGGACAATAATATGACCAGTAAACCTGACCTAATGGATGTGTGCAGAATATGAAATGCAAATGATGTTAATATATAAACAAAACGTATGAAGAAAATTTAACAAATTTTTAAGGACTGAAATCACACAGAGTATCTGACCAAATAAGATTAAGCTAGAAATCAAGAGTAAGAAGATAATTAGAAAATCTTAGATGACTGGAAATTAAGAAACATACTTCTTGGGTTGAGAAGAAAATTACAGTGTGAATTAGAAAATATTTTTAACTCAGTAATTTATGCAATCATGTGGGCAAAGCAGTCTTAGTGTAGGGGATCCTTTCAGTACTTAAAGTAACTCCACTAAACAGAAACCAGTTGAATGGAATTTTACCAGTATTGACAGATTACACACAGGAAATAGTAACACTGGAATGGACACTAATGACCAAGTAAGGGGCTGGGGAATGCCAACTGCTTAGTAAATATAAAAACCTTCAGATAAGGAATCTAGTGGAAATACTTCCTCTATATTTACTCAGCATTCTGTCTCAATTTATAAATGCCGCCTCCTCTCTCTTTTATAAATAGCCAGACTGACTCAGCCTAAGAAATCTTAAATGTGACAAATTCTTAAGGGTCTTATTGAGGTTAAATCACAAAAGCTAATAGTGATCTTATTCTCTTGCACTTTTTAACCTGCTTCTCCCTGTATTTTATGTGAAAAACATCCTTTGTCAAAGTACGCCAATCAGTACACAGATTAGCTGGAAAACAGTTGATTTACATGTTCATTTATTTAACCTGCGTTGAACACAATCGGAGCCAAAGGCAAATTCAGGTTCATTTAATAACTTACTGACCATCTGCTCAGAGTGCTTTGTGAGCTATCAAGAGGTATACAGAATTAGTAGAACTCATTCCTTAGATTCAGAAGACTTATAATCTAGGTGGGGAGGTAAGATATGCATTTTAAATCACCATGTGGACTCTGAAAAAGGGAGGAGTCAGGGACACGCACTTCTGGTGATGGAGGACTAGGCAATTTGTATCAATCAACCTTCCTGACGAAGTCACTGAAAAAAAAGTGCTAGTCAAAACACAGCACGGAGAGGAGAAATCTTGAATGCATCAAAGAGCTAATGATACAGCCAAGATGAGACTAAGACTAAAGTCCACAGGGGCAAGGCCAGCCTTCGGGGCTGCTTTTGTCTGAGAGGCGACTAGAGACCTGGAGAGGCAGCCATGAGGCTGAGCACAGCCGCTGACAGCCTTCAGGGGCTCAGAGGATGAAAGCTGGAACCCGCGGCCCTAGGTGCAGGACCACACTTGGGTCTGGAATCCTGAATAGCCAACCTTGGGAGTTAAAGGTGAATGGAAAGGGGTTTGGCACTTTTAGGAATGGCAGGTAGCTGACGGCTGAGCCACTCCAGAAGTTGGACTAAGGTGACTCAAGGATGTCGGAACTGGCCTGATATGTCTTTTTAAGGTTAAACGTTCAACTTTTCTGTTATGTTTAGGAGAAGGATGAAAATATTGGCTAGCTTATAATTCTCACGTCATTAATAAATGGTAATATATCTGTATTCTTTTCCTTTAATCTGATTTGACAGTTTTTCTCCATTTATGTTTGCTATAATTACTAATACATTTGGATTTATTTCTACCACCTTGATTTGTCCTAGCTTTCCTACTTTTTTTGTCTCCTTTTTCCTATTTTTTTTAGAACTGATTTTTTTTCCCCTCGTGCTGGCTCTCCCCACCCTCAATCACTAGTTTGGAAGTTACAGCCTCATTTCTATTCTTTCAATGACTATACCAGAAAATTTAACAAGGAGTTACAAACTAACTTATAACTCTATTTTTATCCTTTTCCTGAACAATCAAGGGCCTTAAACCCAAACCTTCCAATTTACATGCTACTGTTGTACTGTTTAATTCTAATCAGCATTTTTAATCTGCTAAAACATTCCTTCACAGTTTGTTTACGTGCATCCGCATATTTACCAATTGCTTTGCTCTTCTTTTTGCATTTCTGACTTGCATGTAGTAATCAGACTTCCTGCCACCTGATATGCTGCCTTCACTCAGCGCCCGGCCTGCATCCTCCGTGCTTTCTTGTTAGCTCATGACCGCACTCAGGGAGCTGGTTTTTATAATTCACCTAATTTTCTGGTTGTTTTCAGTTGGTTTTAGTGGGTATCTTGCTCACCCTGTTGCCAGAAAACGCATTGCTCACGTGTATTTTTAAAATTTTCACATCTGTGTTCCTAGGTTTGCCTCATCTCTAGCTTTTAACTCATCTCTGATTTCATTTTCTCATGTTAACTTTGTACTAAGGTAATACTAATCTCATTAAATGAGGTGGCTTCTCTTCTTCCCATCCTTCAAAACAGCTTACGTATGACAGGAATTACAGGCTCCTTGAAGGATTTATAAAACTTATCCTTAGAACCATCTGGGTCTAAAGTTCTTGGCAAAGTCTGGGGAAGGCAGACTTCTGATTAGTGATTCAGAATCTCTAATGTTACTGATTTATTCAGGTTTTCTATTTCTTCTTGAGTTAATTTTGATAACATATTTTTCCAGAAAACTAATTTTTCAAATTCACTGGCATAGTTGTTCAAAGTATTCTGATGCTTTAAAAAACTCTATAATGTATGAAGTGGTATTTTTTTTCATTCTTATTATGGCTTTCTCTTTTTTAAAAATCTGTTTTATTAAAGGTTTCTCTACTTGATTAATTTTTCTGGTCTATTACTTTCAATTTTTGCTATTTGAAGATTATTTTCTTATGCCTTTCTTTAGATTTTCTTTGGAGTTCTGTTTTTGGCTTCTTGAGTTGAACTTAACTCATTTACTTTCTATTTTTTTTCCCTTTTTCTTTTTAGTAAGGGCATAACAAGTGGACCACTTTAGGAGAATTCTACAAATTCTAATAGATTCTTTGTTATGTAGTTCCAGATATTTTGTAATTTCCATTGTGATTTCCAATTCAACCTGTGACTTATTTAGGAGAACGTTTTTAAGTTTCCAAGCACGTTAAAAAAGTTTTTAGTGCTGATTTTTATTTCACTTGTTGTAAGGATGGAGAATACATCTGTACATCTGTTAAAATAGCTGGGACTTCCTTTGTGATCTAGCATGTGGTCAATTCTTGTAAATGTTCCATGTATACTTGAAAGGACTATGTATTCCCTGTTCCCTGGGTACAGAGATCTTTTGATGTATTAGATAAAGTTTAAATTTGGTTTTCAAAGCTTCTGCATTCTTACTGAGGATTTTGCTTGATCTATCAGTTTCTGGTAGAGTTGGTTTTAAACCTCCCTCTAGGATTGTGGACTTGTCAAGTTTTTCTTTCACATTTTTCACGTTTTTTTTTTTCTTTTCTTTTCTTTTTTTTTGCTTTATAGAGTTCACGTACCATCATGGCTACTTAGTTCTAAATGGTACCTTGTTCAAAATGGCTTTACTGTCTTTGGTATTTCCACTTTATTATTGTTAATCTCTTTATCTGCATTAATACTTTTCCCCTTAAATCCTATGTTCTCTCACATTAATATTATTTCACTAGGTTTTTTTTCTTGGGGTGGGGGGTTGATATAGCTTTATCCACCTCTTTGTTTTTAATCTTTCTGCCTAGTGTAAATTAAGCTGCTCTTATCAACATCAGGGCAAAACTTTGGTGGTCCTGCGGGTTCAGTCAGACCTCGGCAATTAAGTGAATATTGCGATAAAGTGAGTCACGAGAATTTTTTGGTTTCCTAGTGCATATAAAAGTTATGTTTATACTTTACTGCAGTCTATTACGTGTGAAATAGCATTATGCCTAAAAAAACAAGGTACATACTTACTTAAAAAATATTTTATTGCTAAAAAATGCTAATCATCAGCTGAACCTTCATCAAGTCATAGATCAAAGATCACTGCTCACAGACCACCCTAACACATCTAGTAACAATGAAAATGTTCGAAATATTGCAAGAATCACCAAACTGACACAGGGACACAAAGAGAGAAAATGCTGATGGAGAAATGGTGCCACTAGGGGTTTGCCTTTTGCAGGGTTGCCACCAACCTCCAATTCGTAAAAAATGCAATTATCTGCAAAGTACAATAAAACAAGGTATGCCTGTACCTGGATTTTCTTCCTATCCAGTCTGTTTAGTCTATTTACATTTATGGTAAGTACCAATTAGATTTATTTCTAGCATATTAATTTGTATGTTCTAAATGTAACATTTTTTCCTTTGCTTCTGCCCTGCTCGCCTTCCTGCCTTCTACTGGACGGGTAAGGTGCTTGCATTCTTTCGCCTGTCCCTGCTCTCTCCCTCATTCCTCCACCTCTGCAAACACAGACTGCGGGGCTTAGCAGGGTCGGCTAGGCCAGCTGCCTACCTCACAGACAAGTACTTTTTATTTCCCTACTTTGAAACAGAGTATTTACTTCCAGCTGGGTGCACTGCTGACCAGAATAAAAAGGCACTTCCCAGCTTCCCTGGCAACTAGGTACAGCAAGAGAGATGTAGCAAAAGCACTGTGTGAGACCTCCAGGAAGTCTCTTTAAAAGAGAAGCTCCGGCTACCATCTTGGACCAGGAGGATGGATGCCAAGCACTAGTCTGGTAGAGCAGAAAGACAGAAGGAAGCTGGGTCTCCAGTAACCTTAGAGCTGCCACACCAGTCCTGAGATACCTTCTTCCATACTTCATTTGCAGGAGAGAGAAATAAATGTCTCTCTTCTTTAAGCCACTAATTTGGTGGGGAGGGAGTGTGTCTCTTGTTTAGCAGCTGAGTGCAATTCCTGATACGGGAATTACAGGTAGTTCTAGAATTTTTATTTTTAAAAAATGCACATTTAACTATGAAATTTAGAAAATAAAAAGTGATCTGTTTCTAATGAAATAAATCTGATATAGCTTATAAACAATACGCTTATGAGTCATGTATTTTAAAACATCTATTTTGTAAAATTCTGTGTTCATCCCTGTTTCTTGTGTCACACGCCTTCCTTCTAAGCTCACCTCCCTTCTTGCTGGATGAGGCAGGTTGAAGCTGACCTACCGAGAGAATCGGATGGACAAGAGGAGGAGTCCTAACTTTATTCTCACCTCCAGCTCTGGTGTCCCTACCCCAGCCTTGCTGGAGGTTGGATTATACAAGCCAACGAATTGTGCTCATTTGTTGTCACCTGAGGCCAACGAATCCTGACGAAAATAGAATGCTATTGAAGAGACGTGTTCTTGTGGCATCTGCCTAATTTATCCACAGGGAGGTAACCAGAAATAATACAGATTTAAATTTTTAGAGAGGAAGTTGATAAAAAAAAAAAAGATAAAAATGAAGAAGAAAAAATACACTGGAAAAGCACCAGAAGAGAAAGATAAAAAATGAAGGAACTAAAAATAATGAGTCCTAGAATGCTGCCTAATTTATCAACTTGTCAATGGCAGCAGTTAAGAGCAGAAATCTGTTCTTTAAGGAAAAACACTGGGGAAAAAAACAACCCAAAAACCCAGACTAAAGTTATCAAACAGTATTAGACCTCAAAGGAACAATAAAAAGCAGAAATAACTGTCAATAATACATCTTTTTATTTCAGTTATTTAAAACAGCCTATGGATAAGACTTAAATATTAAACTTCCTCTTAAAACTTAACCTGGTTATTTTGTATTCAGATACAATATAAGGATAGCATATTATAATTTAATTCAAGATTAAAAAAAAAAAGCCAGGCCCTGTCTTCAGCACAGGGCTGCAATTCATTTTGTCAGGCACATACTATGCCATATATATATATATAATTTTTTTTTTTAAAAGATCTCACTAAGACTTTTCCCTTGATGACAACATTAGAAGAAAAAGCCCCAACTTAAGAAGAGCATTTCACCTGGGACACGAACAACTGTTTCATTAAGCCATGTTAAAAAAAAAAAATAAACCAGAATTAAGAATTCCATTATAACATTCACTTGAAATATATGAATGTATGTTCTTCAACATGATTCATTTATTACAATAACTTAAAGAGCAAATCATACGTACATTCTCTGTAACATCTCTCAAGAAAGAATCTATGAAATAAAATGGATATTTAAAAAAGAAAAGAGTTACCTTTGATGCAAGGTTGTCTACTAAGGCAATCATAGAATTCTTAAATAAGGTGGCGGCGGTCAGGGGTCTCTTGGTCACCTCTGTGATGCTCAGTTTGCCTTCAGGCCACATATTCTTCAGCACAGGATTTGAACTGAGAAGCACAGAAAGAGTGGTTTGAATGTTACATTCAAATAAGCTGAAAAAGAACTGCTAAGCAGTCCTGCTGAACTGTACCCAACTGCACAGCAGACTGAACTCACAAGGCCCAGCTGGAAAAATAACTCCATCCAGAAAATTAGGCTGAAAGTATAATGACAGGTACCACACCACAGAGCAAGAGGATGTGTCCAAACTGGACTACATTCGAAAAAGTCTTTAACCTTCTTTAAAGTGATGTCGGACGAGTTACCGAGGACCCTCAAAATGGCTTACGTGGTTCTTTTACCACATACCTACAATGAAACAGGTTTGGTGGTCATTTTAAGAATGAGAACAAACTGCCAGCAGGAAAATGATTCTCAGTGTCACAGCAGAAATCACGAAGGTGAGAGCATCTTCCAACTGAAACAGATCTTCTTACAGTAGAGGTCACACCACAAAAAGCCAGGTCTTTTGAAAAATCCAGATCTGAGTATAACCACCTTTACATTGTCTTCTAGGAAATCCCTTTACAGCAGCGGAATTTATGAACACATTTGTAGGTGGCGCTGGCAGTTATAATATTTTATTGATGTGACACTAAGACGGGTTGCGATCCAATTCTTAAAGTGCACTTCAGGCCAGTTTTCAGGCTAAAAATGACATATTCCTTATTTGGCTCCGTGGAGATATTTGTATACACATGCGTGGTGGTCTCCGCTCTGATTTTCCTCCTGTTTCACCTTGGGTGCTTTTGATTTGAAAGTAAAGGAACTGAAAAATGTTACTTGCTTCCTGGGAAACTTCTCTCTTATTGAAAAAAAAATTTTTTTAATTGAGGGTTGAGAATAGGAAAGACTTAATGGACCTTCTTTGCTTATTGTGTTTCCTGTTGCCATCACTTTGTCCACTTTTCCCTCCCTGGTATAAAATTAAGAAAACTGAGTTGGTTTCCCAAACATCTAGTAAATTTCTGTATACAGGGGCTCCAAATAATAGCAGCAAACTGCCAGAACGGATGACAAAGGTGCAAGGAGCATAAACGGTGAGGTGCATGGTGACCTGGTCTGTGCACGAAGGCAGAGCAATACTCCGAATCCTCTCTGTTACCAGGAGGCTGTGCCAACTACCATCAAAAGTGGCTATAAAATAATGCAATGACCTGTGGCTTATGGACCAGTTTTACTACGTTCCAGTCTTATTTCATAATTTTCCAATGATTTACGTTATCAATAAAAATGACCATATAAATGGATATTGCTTTTCCTTAACTTTTCCATTTCAGTCTTTAGCAGAGAGACAACCTGAGACAATGGTTCTCAACCTTCAGTACAAATGAAGCCTGGATGCCTTCCTAACACCTATGGAACAGAACTGCCAGAAAGCAGAGCATGTGCACCTTGAAAATCACTGGTTTTGGATCTATGCAGTTTCCACCCCCAGTTCCACCTTACTGTTTAAGACACTTTTCCTGTATCACCTTGTAAGTGGAGGGAGGGGGGAGTGTTGAAAATGAAGGAATAAGATGGCTATTATTGTTATTATTATATTATTATTATTAAACAGTAGAACGGATGCATAATGAATCAAAACAGACACATACTGTCCTTTTAAAGAGAAAGAACTTTCAGGCCAGTAAGTCAACATAGTTTTCAGACATTTAAAAGACACCTTTTCTTAAAAGGGAAGCTCGTTTATCCAGAAATCCAGCATGCACTATAGATAAGGCAGAGTGTACCTGGCTAACGAGAGGGGTCAAGGGTCATCCGTGCACCTGACACGCCACCTGCTTGCTCCTTGCTCCTTCCATTTACACACATGCACACACACACACTGAAATTTTGGGAGGTCGTTTAGCCATGAAATCATGGAACAGTGTCCAAGGGCAAAGGCAGCCCATCCGAACACCATCTAGGAGGATAGGTTTAACCAAAATAATTCCCAGATTTCCCACCCCAGTGGCAAGGCCTTTCCTACTAAGGACATATACCCAATAAGTTGCAACAAACGGACTTTTAATCTTTTTACACCTTTGGCAAGACCATCTCTGTTGTGAAATGGATTCATCTTAGCCCGATGCCTTTAACTGCTGGATTTCTCTACGTTCCTTTGTTCTGATTCCATGCTTACCAAGCAACTCAGCAGTTCATAAACTAGAGTTCCATTTGACCTCCCAGGCAGGTTTTCCAGTAGGGAAGAAGAGCCCCTCATACCAACGCAAGTGTTCCATACTGTGAGACTGCCGGATTTTGTGCTGGAAATCAGTCCACTTGCTGCTTTGTCTCTGCACTGGTCCTCAGAAGATGGGGTTCCCTGAATCCACCACTAGAAGGGGGAGCTGAGCCTCTGGGCTGTGACGAAGGCCACCTTGTGCAGCCCCCTGGAAGCCTGGCGGCCTTCCCCGGGCAATCCGCCCTGACTCCGCCACTGGCAAACTGAGGCCACTTTTCCGATTTGACTTTTTGACATTTTCGACACAGAGCAATGCCAGACTCTTTCATGTCTCCCTCAAAACGAGTGCATCTTACCTGACAAACCAAGCACCGAAACTCCTCTCTGAAAGCCTCTTCCCTCCACAAGCAGCTCGTGCGTGGGCCCCTCCCACATTCCCATCACTAGAAGGCCTGCGTCTGTCTAGTGATGATGGCGCCATCCCTGCTCTTAGCCACTTCAACACCCACCCAGATGGACCACTTTATAGCAAGACCTCTTGAAAGAACCATTGAAACACAAGGTCTCCACATTCTTGTTTTCTGTATTCTCTTGAGCCCCCTCCCATCAGACATCAGTTATCATGACTCCGTTGAAACCAGTGTTGCCAAGAGTCCCACCGACCTTCACGTCAGCAAACCCAGTGGCCAGCCTTGGTCCTCACATCACTCTGCTCTTGACAGTATGACACAGTTGATCATTTTTCTTGGCTTGGCCTCTCTGACACCAGATTCCTGGTTTTCTCGCTACGTCACTGGCAAGCTCTCAGTTTCCTTTACCAGCTCCTCCTTCTTTGCTTGACTCTAAATGGTGAAGTGTCTCGGGGGATTCACCTTTCAACCTCTTCTTTTATTTTTTTGGCCATGCTCAGCTTAGATAATCTCGCCCGGACAACAGCTTTAAACACTATCAATATGCCGACGACCGTGAATTTACGTCTCTAGCCCTGCCTGTACCCTGAGCTCCAGATGCATGCATACGGTCGCCTATTGAGCATTTTCAACGGGATGTCCAGTTTGCATCTCCGGCCAAACGTATCCAAAGTAAACTCGATTTCCCCCCACGAATAAGCGCCTCCTCTTGTCTTCAGACACCGAGCACCCCTTCCCCACTGCTCAGGCACCATCTGCGATTTCTGTCTCTGGCACATCACACGTCCTATCCATCAGCTATGCCTGTGGGCTCTACTCTCACAGTAGCACCTGCTTGGACCACTTTTCATTGCCTCGGTCACCACCAGCCAGGTCTCAGCCTGGATTACTCGACGAGCTGCTCACCGGCCCCCCTACGCCTGCTCCTGCCCTTCACAGTCTGTCTTTACACAGCAGCTCTGCTGGCGTCTTTAGAATAGAGATCACGTCGTACCACACCCTCCAACGGTCTCCCTCCATCTCTGGCTCTCACACTCGTGGCGAGCCAGGCCCTGCTGACCTCTCCAAAGTCATCCCCGTCACTCTCCCCTCCCCTGCTTCCAGCCACACGGGCCTTCCTGCCGTCCTCAACACACCCAGGCCGGCGCCCGCCCCAGCGCCTTGGGACCAGCTCTCCTCTGCCCGAGCGCTCCCTCCCTCAGCTTCATGGCTCATCCCCTCACTTCTCGGAGGTCTCAGCTCCAACGACACCTCTCTGGAGACGCCTTTTCTGACCACGCTGTCTGTAACGCCTCCCCTGCCCCCGCCGGTCCACACCCTTCCATCTCTCTTGCCTACTTTATTTTTTCTCTACAGCACTTGTCACTACCTGAAAGCTCATTGTTTTATTGTTCATTAACTGTCACCTCCACTAGAATAACAGACCTCAGGAGGGCAGGGGCTTTGCATCCGGAGAGCACAGGCACACGTGAGGCTCAGAGGTGCCTGCTACACTTTTGATGATCTACTGATCAACCAACTGAGTAGCCTTAATACGTGAGTGACAACACTTCTCTGAGCCAAAAAGAACCAGCTGGCAAGGAAGCCTTTCTCCTTCACGGGTCTTCTTTCCGAAGTTTACCCGTACTGGGTGTGAACTTGCTGTCCTTTGGCTAGTTTTATTTCTTTACCGCTTTTTCACATTTTCTTGGATTGTGAGACGAATCTGTCCACCCAGGACCTATTGCCACTGACACTAGATGCCACTCTGATATCAAGGTGGTCCCTTAGCTGTAGCCAAAGACACACAGTGGGAACCTGAGTGTGTGAAGCTCTCAGCTGGGACAGAGGTGATCTGACACTGTCCTATCACCGCTGAGGACACTGGTAGGGGGTGTCGGAAGGATGGCAGCAGGGAACAGAGAAACCGCGGCAACCCGAGGGAAATCAAGGAAAATCATATTCGTAGTAGGGTCCCTGCCCTAAGTTTATAGGTTTTATCATCATAAAATAACTTATTATCTCATTCAGTAAGTATGATCCAGCAGAACTAGAAAAACTGCCAGAAACATTTAAAATGGTCACATAAAAGTAATCACCTGCAAACACATTATGCAACACGTATGTCAAAGAGCTTACCATGAAGAAAATTAATACAATTTCAATCCTACCTGTTATACATCAGGCGTTTGAAATCTTGAAATAAAGTGTCTTTGTTTTTGTCAATAAAACCAATGACAGAATAGCTAGTTGAGGGGGAAAAAAAAACACAAGAGAAAACACATTATTCACCAAGGAAGAGCCACTTCTAAGCTTTTCTGGAAGTCTACAAGCCCTTCTACTGCAAAAACTTATGCACCAGTCATCTCTAAAGCTGATGCTGCCCACCTAGTTCTGAGTTAAAGAACATCAAACCTGCCTGCCACCCAGATGGGATGCTCGCTGCCTCTCCTTCTCTGGAGGAGCGCAAACCCCAACATCCTCATTACGATTAAGATCACCGTTTTCGCCTGGCTTGTTGTTTACCTCAGGAAGATGCCTTTTAAAAAGACAGCTGTGTTTATCATCTGGCATTCCTAAGATAAAAACAAAACAGGAACGTACAGGAACTAACCGTCTCAGCTGTAGGGAGGTCAAAGGGCTCGCCTAAGGTTGGCTCACTGCTCAGGGTGGGAGAAAAGAGTCCTAAAGAACTGGAAAGGACAGTGAGAGCTGGATATGCAGAGGAGAGGGAGGCAGGCAGGTCACAAGGGAAACAGGTGCAGCGAAGGGGCGGCAGCAGGCACACGCGTGGAGGTCTTGAGAGGAAATGAGGGGGTCAGGACTCATGGTTCGGAGGCAGGGACATGAGTAAGGTCTTGGAGGTCCAGCTAAAACTGCAGCTGGTGACAAAGGTAGGAATGGGGGCTGCTCTGCGGCAGTGCCGGGCATGGTCTCAAAGGGGAGTGAACTGCGGGGGTGTGTGTGTGTGCGTGCACATAACAGTAACCTAGGATTCCCCACGACTGAGGCTAAGAGGAGGCTGGGGACACAGTAACGCTAGACGCAGCTGCTCCTTGCAGCTCTCCGGTCTTGCCTGTCTGTGCTTCCTTCCTTGACAATCCCGCCAGTATAGACCATTGTCAGCTCTCCAGCCCTGACCCCTCACCAAAGTTTCAGCCTTACCCGTTTAATTCTGCAAGAAGGTTCCTTCGGGCTGCGCTGCCCATGGGCACTTCAAGGCTACCGGGTCCAAAATGATTTCCCTGCCCCCTTCCTACCTAGGTCTTCTTCCTGATACCTTCAGGTCACTTTTGACTGAACCCTTGAAGTCGCCTGACTCTTAATCTACGGTCAGACCCATACAATTCAGACTTCAGAGGCCTTGTTCGGGCCTTTAGGGCTCATTGCGATTTGGTCTCAATCTGCTCTTCTAGGCATTTCTACTTCTCTTCTGCCACCAAAAGGTCACGTTCCAGTCAAAGGGGCCCAGTTGCTATTTCCTGAAATTTTTTTTCTTATTTTTAGCACCCTTCCCACTTTTTCCTATAAAAATAATTCCTAGCACCCAAGGACCAGCATCTGCCTTCCTGCGTCTATTAAACACACAGTTAGAAGCATTATATCATTTGCTTATTCTGAATTCTGACAACACATGTTATTAATCATATTGCAATTATTTTCAACCATCTTTTGTTGCATCAATGTATATAAATGTATGTGTGTATATATATATGTTAATAAATATACATACAATCACATATGTATGAATGCATCTTAATCGAAAAGCTCTTTGTAGGCAGAGACCATAGTTTATAAAGTATTGTGCACAAAGAAGATATTTAGTAAAAGTCTAGAAAAGGGTTGAAGGGCTTAAGGAGAGAAGGGGAAATCTGAGGCATCAAATATTTCTCCAAGGGTCTGGAAACCTAATTATTATCTCAGCTAGTCCATAAACTTGCTGTGTGACCTTGGGTAAGAATTTTACACACTCTGCGTAAGTTCTCTTATCCATAAAACAAAGGGCCGGCCCTACATGGTCTCCAAGGCCAATGTCCAGTGCTGCACTTAGCCAGTCCAAGCTGCACAGAAGTGCCCTGTGAGTGGGGCCTGGATTTCAGTGGCAGATATCTGTACAGAACTGGGTCTTCCCTCTTCAAAGTGTTCTGGGGCCTGGGAACAGGCCCAGGAAAAGTGGGTAATGGTGCCATTCCAGCCTTAACGGCTAGTTTGACAGATGGGGTGATAATTTGGAGCCATATTATTTTATGATTCTAGAGTTTTAACTTAAATCAGGAACGGCTATTAACATTTCTTCAAATGTCTTTTTGACATTTACGGAGACGATCATTCGCTTTTTTGTTGTTGCAGTTGTTCACTCTCTTCCTGTAATGGGTTATGTGAATAGAATTCCTAATGTAATAAATGAGGAGAAAGGAAAAGAGGGGACTTCAAACAAAAGCAAGGTAAGGAGCAGGGTTCGGTGGACAGTCAGAGCATCTAAGCGTAGCAGAGGGGGAAATGCCTCTCTTGAAAGACAACCATGTCAAACTCCCTGGAACCTGTCAATGTTACCTTACATGGTACAAGATGAGAAAATGTTAAGGATCTTGGGAGGAGAATCTTATCCTGTATTACTCAGGTGGGCCTTAAATGCCATCCAAGTGTAGCTTTATGACAGATGCAGAGGAGGATTTAACCCAGACACACTGAAGAGGGGGAGGCAATGTGACCCCGGAGGCAGAGATCAGAGTGATGCAGCCACCAGCCAAGGAAAGCCGCTGGGAAAAACAAGGAACACTCCCCCTCTAGAGCCTCTGGAGTGTGCCCTGCTGACACCTTAGATTTCAAACTCCTGGCCTCCGGAACTGTCAAAGAATCAACTTCTGTTGCTTTAAGCCACCAACACGCAGTAATTTGTTATGTTAGCCCTAGGAAACTAAAATGCTAAGGTAGTTTATATATATACAGACACACATATATATATGTATATATATGTATTTTTTTTGTTATTATTTTCCTACCACTTTCTACCTTTATTGCATTGTAACCAGAAAATGTAGCTTATGAGAATTTTACGTTTCCAAATAACATTTGAAAAATACTGCAGTAAAACTGGTTTTTGCTCACAGAGTTAATTAGCAGTTTGTCACATACAATGATTACCCTCACCTCGGGGCCCGAATACCTGCTGTCTCTTCTGCTTGGAATGCCCTGTCTTCTCCGTCTCCTCTTCCTGATCCTGTCCCCTGACTAAGCCTCTTTTACGTTCAGGACTCAGCTGGGATACCAGTTCCTCCAGAAAACGGGGCAACACTCCTCACCCTGGGTTAATAACTCCTCCTCAGAGTTCCCACAATGTCTTGTGTGTCTCCAGTTTAACCCTCTCCATTCTTCACTATAGCGACTTATCGTGTATCAGCTTGCACCCTCCACTAAACTGTCAGCGTCTTCAGAGTAAGGCCTGTGTCATCCATCTTTCTCAACGTACTCTCGAGGTTTATTTATCCATCAGTTGACTTAGACTGAGGGCCAACTATGCCAGGAATTGTGCACGCCCACATGGTGTGCGTTTAATAAATGTCTGAAAAGCAAGGGATGAGTGATGCGATGCCAATGTTTTGAGTGCAGAAATTAAAATACACTGGCATGAGAAACGGCTAAAAAATGCAGATGAATAGGAAAACAGTTTATATTTTTCCTGATTATGTTTTCTAAAGTGAGGCTGTATGCAAGTCATCACGCCAGGTTCCAGAGTGAGATACTCACACCACGTCCCCGGCGTAATGTCGGATTCGAAAATCTCGATCAAACTCCAGGATTTTGTCCGAGGCGCAGAGCTAAGAAAAATCAACAAGGAGATGGTTTTGATAACGGCACATTTTCACTTTCCTCCAACTTAAAAGAAAATGATGAGAATGTCTCAAATCACGATATCATTATGAATGAAACCACAGTATGCAGGGCTTAATTTGGCGAATGTGGCATAAAGACCATGAGCGTTCCCCGGAAGTCCAGATGGCCAGGCTTCATTTCCCGGCCACTCTTGCAGTTGGAAATGGCCAAATGACCAAGTTCCGGGCAATAGTAGGTGAGTGCAGGTGAGGGGAGGTGAGGCTCTTCCAGGCCAAAGCTCCTAAGGAGTGGATGATTGACTGTCCTCTGTACTTTCTTTTCACCTCCCACCAGCTGGATGTAGAGAATAGTCCTGAGGGGATGGAAGAGCCAGAAGGAAGAAGAACTGGGTCCCTGCGAGGGAAACAGACTTGTACTGTCCATGACACTTAAACCTTGGCTGCCACCTTAACCCACAGCCCAGCCTCCCCCGACTGACAGAGCTGAAGGAGGCCCGTGCTGAGGGGGTGCCGTCTCCAAGCATGTACATCTCGCTCAACACTCACACCTGATATCTGAAGGAAGCATTATGGGCTCTCCTGTGCTTACATGGAAACGGAGGCTCAAACCGGCTGGGTAACCAGCCCAAGGCCATGGAGCTGGTGAGCGGTAGCTCTGGGAAGGATCTGTGGGACCGAACGCAATGCCTGTTCTCTCCTATGTACACCACAGCCTGGCTCGCCCATCTTCCGCTAACCTGGGACTCCAGGCCTATCATTTCACAGAAGATCAACCTTCTGTAGCTGCTTCTTACTGAAGAGGAATTTGATGGAAAGGTGGTGTTTACGTAGCCCTTGGACTCTTACGACTTCCTGCAAGTTCCTGATGACAGTAGCACCTAGATTCTTTGTCCACCCTGTGGAGGATCACGCGATACCCTACAGGTTCCAAAGCAGACGTCTAAGAATCCACAGGCATTGAGCACGGTTACATACAAAGGCCACTTAGCCTGGAGTGTTACATGACGACTAACCCCAGCCAGGATGGCGGGTTCTACGTGGATGTCGGGACTGTTAAAGGAATAATCAGTCTACTCATTCAAAAAGTGAGTAATTCCAGGAAGCAAGCGTCAGGCTTCTGAGGTTCAGATCTTGGCTCTACCATCCACGTGCACTGTCTCCTTTAGTAACTACTTATTTCAGGGAGTTGTTCTGGATGTTAAATGAACTATGGATACCAAAGTGTCTAACATGCAGAGGGGTCTGCAAAATATTTAATTCTTCTTTCTTCTCTCTCTCATTAACCACTTTTTACAACACCCCTTTTACTTGGAAACTCCCAAAGGAAAAAGACTCAAGAGACATCTATAGTAACTGAATAACTCTTACATTTGGATACGGCAAAGTCTTCACTGATCTAAGCACAGAAGGCTTTCAATTTTTCTTTCTTTCAAATTTATTGAATCATCTGCCTGCCTCTCCGTAACTTAAATGCATAAAAAAAAATTTAGCCCCTAAATAATTATAAGCCAGAAACCTCTTATTTAACCTGTCAATGACAGTGGCTGATCATTAGTAACTGATACCAAATGATAATACCTAGTTTGACATGCACGATAAGAGCACTGATTTAACAGAAAGATTCACAGTGATGAAAACATCCTAACAGCTTGGGTATTTCATTTCTTTCCTTCATAAGGCAAAAATCCCAGAAAAGAACACACAAAAAATTTCCATCTCAGGATCTGTCTGAGGGATGATGCTGAGAAAGGCAGGAGACACCTGGGTTAGAGCTGGGAAAACCTGTGCTCCCATATTGAAAAAGAAAAAGAAAAAGAAAAAGGAAAAGAAAACAATTTCCATCTTCACAGACAAATTACTATTTAGCATTTCCTATCAAGTCAGTGGCAACTGCTTAAAAGTCCATGTACAGTTGCTGTGTTAAATATGAAACTGTATTTCAGAATAGTGGTTTGATAAATTCAAGTGTAGAAATGGCCAAGGTGAAACGTAGCAAAATGAGGTGATTTCTCACGGGAGAATCATAGTTATTTACTTAAGTAAAGTGGAGCCTTGCCGGTTTCAGTTTAAAATTCAGTATTTCAGAAGATTTATTTGGTATGATCGTGACCAACTCAATCTGACAAACACGGATTGTCTAGCATCTGGTGGGCACAATCTAGGCAAGTCTCCAAAACCTGAACTGTGATGATGAGGGACTTTTATAACCAGCCCCTCAGAGGTGGTGGGACATTCACCCATGTAAGTATGCCACGTTTCAGAGCACCACTCAGAATTATTTAAGTGGCTTCTAACTTTGCTCACTCCTCTGTCCCCAGCACCCAGGCTGAACCTGGAAAAGGAGAGTCACTTGTTAAGTGTTTGTGTTATACATGGGGAATGACTGAGAGACTAACTCTAGCTAGAACGCTCATGTCAAAGGTCAGACCACAGTATCTGAAAGCCAACTTATAGCAGGCTACAAGTTAATTCTCAGTAATAGGCCACGGAGGGTATTTTAGAAATAAACTGTTCTATAGTCAATATTCAGCCAGTAATCTATTACTTGATGATTTGTCCTTTCTTCTAGTTAACTGTGGAATTCTACTGCTCTGATTACATAATTCCAAAAGGGACAAAGTTAGAAAATAGATTTATTCATGCTAAAAAATGACAGTGCGTCATGGATTTATATGGAATTACGGAGGAGCAGAAATGTTTGCCCCTTTCTTTACGGAAGTGAAGAAGCATGGGGCCTGTCTTTCCTTCAGCTGATGGCTGCAGGACCAGCCTGTATTTGAAGGGACTACTGGGGATGGCAGTGTGTCTCTCCTAGGACAAGCATGATGGCAAACACACTACATGCAAGGCCCAAGGCTCGGCAAAGGTCTGACAACCTCCACTGCCACCAATGATCATGGCAATGTGATCTGTTGAGAATGTTTTTAGAATGTGAAAAACAGGGACTGACAAAGGATACCCGTTCATTTAAGGATCAAGTTTCCTTACAACAGCTAGGATTACAGCTAGAATTTCTCTGTTTTCAAGAAAGTCACAGAGTCTGAGAAACCACAGCAGAGCCCATGTACAGTATTTTTATAATGGGGGATTACAGTAAAAAGTCAAGGACAAAAGCTATTTCAGTGCCAGAATTATCAGATGCAGCAGCAAAATTCTAGCACAGGAACAAGGACTCTGTACCTATTGGTTATAAATGACATCATGCTTTCTAAAGAATCATGTTCATTTTTTCCTATTTCTAGCAAATCAAATAGTCTAGAGCTCCCTCTCGTGGACGCTATGATTTTTAATCAGTCTCGTCAGAACTTGTCCATAGCAGTGAATCACTTCATGGATGCTGATGGTCTTTCTTCGTCGAGTGGGCATTCTTTCAACCCAATCTATAAAATCGTTAATTCTGTCAGACAGTGAGGGAAGTCTTAGAGGTCAAAACGAGAGGAAGCTGTCATCATGCACACTACCTTCCGGCTAGAAAAATGACCGTGTTTGGCCAGTTTACTGTTCAGTGCTTCCAGGAACATTTCATCGGTGACTTTGCCCACGTTCATGCAGGCGTCATCTAGGATTGGAATGATCCCCTTGTGCTGCTGCTCCACCAGGTCCACGATGATCTGATTGTTGAAGTAATCGATCTGTAGGACACAGAGAGAAGGCAATTCCAGAGGGGACAGCGACCAGGAACAGGCACACCACCAACGCCTCCGTGTCAATCAGGAGTTTAACTTACTTTGATGACAACCACACGAATAACATTGGGGAGGTATAATGCTACAATGAGCACACATTCTTACAGAGGCTTTTTTAAAAATTCATTTGTTGACTTTTCATCATAAAACACTTTGTCTTAAGTGAGTACAGCTCAAGGCAAAAATTATAAAGCAGATAACGTTTCTCCCATCCCTGACTCTTGTTTTAATCCTGTCTCCATACCCTGCACCTAACCTTTCTCTTCAGACTCTCAATCCCCCCATCTGTTTGCTGTTAACCATGAGACCCAGATTCCACTAAGTACCAACAAATAACCTAGAGGTGTTATTTGAGCTCTCACTTGGCAAAGTGAAGGTGTTACGCAGAACCTGCATTTTTAGTTATACGGCCCTGGGTGACTAAAATCCCAAAGGGCATCTCCTCCAGCTTCCCCAAACTTAAAAAAAGCATCCATGGGACTAACAGAGTTTTTCAGGGTACCATATAAAAAAAAATTAATTCTGAGATACAAGTATTCACAAGGATAAGAATAAGCTTTTCATTTGCCTCCATAAGCTGAACTGAGTTACAACTTGCCTCTTTAGCAACTCCAACACACACATGGTTTGTGTTAACAATCCTCCGCTACACCTGTTTATTCTGAGCCTGCAGCACACATATCCCCCCGCCCCCCCCCCCCCCCACGGAAGTACGCACGGGCCTGACTCAGGCAAGCTGCACATCATTTGAAGACGGGCAGGTCACCATGCATTTCAGTCCTGTGTGTTGATATTTCCCATCCCATCTAGGAGACGCCTGCACTTAGAGTTGTCTCTGTTACCTTCTGTAAGATCGACACGCTCACAACAGACTATTACAGCGTCTTGTGTGTCCGTGTTCCATGCTATGCGAAATCCAAGGACTCAGGCCAGCTATTCAGCTCTGGCTTTCAGCTCCATTCCTGGCCTTCCAAGTCCTCCTCTGTATTCCATGGACTGAAAGTCTGCCAACTGGATGGCTTTTACGTTCTTTTTTATGCTTTTCTGGTTTGTCTAAATCAGGGATTTTTTCAACAGAGGGCGACTTTGCCCCCCCGGGGCATCTGGCAATGTCTGGACACATTTTTGATGGCGACGACTAGGGGGATACCGCTGGCATCCAGTGGGAGAGGCCAGGGACACTGCTAGCCACCCTACACTGCACAGGACAGGCTCACAGCAGTTATCTGGTCCAAGACGTTAGTACAGACATGGAGAAGCCCTGGTCTTAGTATTTCATTGTGGGCACTTACTACATTTCCAGTTAGGGAAAAAATATTCTTAAAATGCTCAAAAAGCAGGAACTCTAAATTAATAGCTGAAATCTTAGACTTTGGGACTATGGAATTAAAGACTAAGTCTTTTGTCCCAAGGACAAAAGAATTAAGTTCCCCAAATTCCAACTGTCTAACCTAAAAGTGATTAGTCTTTGCCGAAAAGTCCAGGAACTTTTAGTTCACAGTTTGATGTTCCTTCAAACATCGCTTAAAATCATGGTTTTCCAACCAGGTTCTTCTAGCCGCTTGACATTCCCAGGAGGTTTTTCGGGGGATGCAGGGAACAGAGAGATGTGATGGGACAGCTCAGGGGCATGGGTTCTGGGCCTCCCATCCCAACTCCAAATG
Source organism: Camelus bactrianus (assembly GCF_048773025.1). Taxonomy (NCBI): domain Eukaryota; kingdom Metazoa; phylum Chordata; class Mammalia; order Artiodactyla; family Camelidae; genus Camelus; species Camelus bactrianus. Next base: position 36,616,606 of record NC_133554.1, on the reverse strand, counting down.
AGCAGCTTTGGGCCTGAGAGTCAAGTTCTCAGCAGCTAAAAGTGACTTGTAAACCACTGTACCAAAAGCATGTAAAAGTGAATCAGCCAGACATTAGGAACCTCCTGATGGACGTTCACACACCACCTATGAAACAGGCTGGCAGAAAAACACTGACCGTGAAACCACTCAAGACTGTAGATCTAACAGCAGATGTAAAGGACACACAAGGCACAGAGAAACATAATTAGATGACACCTCGGGAATCGGATTAGCAAAATCCAGACAGCAGGAAACTGCAGAAGAAACAACTCGTTCTTTCAACAAAAGATTGCAAGGGAAAAAAAAGAAGTGAAAGAGAGAGGATAAAATCTATGGATCCGTGCGAGACTTATCAACCAGCCACAATGTAAGAAACTTACCTGGATCCAAATTCACACAAACTGTACAAATAAAACCCAAAACTCTAAGACAACTGAGGAAATGTGAAAATGTGAACACTGGCTGGATAGCTGATGAGATTAAGGAACTACTGATAATTTTTTTGGTGTGATAATGGTATTGTAGTTATGGTTTTTATAGAAGTCTTTATCTTTTAGAGAAACACACTGAAATATTTAGAGATGAAATAGTGGGATGTCTGAGATTTGCTTCAAAATAATCTAGGGGTGGACGAATGACACAAGACAGGCAATTCACTGGTAACTGTTAGAGCTGGGTGATCGGTACATTGAGCTTGTTATACCGTGATCTCTGCTCTTACGTATGCTTGAAATTTTCCATAATGAAAAAAAAGTTTAAAAATTAATCACTATGTTCAAAAGTATGGGATTTTTAAAGGAAATACTTGCCTGGGATAGAGATTCTAATTTGGGGACCTGGCACGTGGTCAGTAACTGTTATCTTGGGAGTTAGCCGTCTGTTGCCTCTAGGAAACATATTTTTTGGTTGATTTCACTAGAATTTTTGCAAAGGGCTTCTGCTCCTTTTTCAGATGTTTGAAATACCCTACTGCAGTTGTTGACTTTTCCCTTGATCAACTATGACTGTGGGATTTCATATTCTGATTGTTAAAGGGTATTTTTGACCAGTATCTTTGAGCCATATCTGAATAATGAGTTTTATGATTAAATTTGCTATAAAAATCTAAGTCCCATTTATAATTGTATATTATATAACAGATTTGTTCTAAGAAAGCTGTATATAAATTTAATTACATCTTAAATGTACTATGAGAGTTTACTCTTTCAATTAAAATTGTAGGTAGTCCTATTATAAAGTAATAATGCACCCTTTGGCTTATTTGTAAATAGGTAAAATTTATACTAACATCCTTGAACAACATTTTTCGTGGTATTCTAATATTTAACCCATGATGGAAGGCAAAGAAGCAATCTGAAGCAGGAAAGCTATTCATTATACCGCTCTCTTGTTCTAGACAAGCGGAGATAGAAAGGAGGAGGTAGGAAGGAATATAAAAGTAATTTAAATGTAGCAATTCAAATAGCTTTTCACTGCTATTACATTGGCTATCAAAAACAAATACTGGCTTTTATTTTTATTGTCTATACTATTTGGCAAAAGGATAAACACAAAACTTACAGAAACTCAGAAGTCTCTGTATTTTTCATGTCAGTTCTAAGAATTCTTTAAAAATACAAATTTCAAAGAAAGTTACTAGGTCCCACTGCTGTCATGAGCAGGAGGTCTCGTGGTCATGTTTTTAGCTGTGATCTGTGGCACTGTGCCCTGGCTACCCAGTCCTACTGTCCGGCTCTGTCTGACCAGACTACGGACAAACATTAAAGTTCGCAAAAAGCCATGAGGAGAGAGGTGATACCTGGAGTGCGGCACAAAGGAAAGGAAATGGAGATCAGAGTTAATACAGCTGTTTCCATGCCTGGGCCTCAGAGAATATGGACCTCATTAACTAAAGACAAGAAAATGCCACTGGGCTTACAAAAAAAAAAAAAAAAAAAGGAGGGAGAAGAAACTCAACTTGGAAGCAAAGTTCAACCAATGTCAGGCAAAAGTTGCTGCTCTGAATAACCTATAAATGATGCTAAACTCTAAGAGATATATGTGAATCAAGAAGCCCACATGGGATCAGCTATAAAGCGAAAATGTTAAGTTTACTGATTTTTAACTCGGCATTTTCTGGTCACCAGCCGGTGGCGGGGGGGGGGGGAGGGTGACTGTCAAATCAGAGAAATCTCAGCTATCAACTCTGGGTATTTACATTATCTCAGAAAGGCAAGCGAAGGTGTAGGTGTTTCAAGCACCGAAGAGGGTCTGAAGACACACCTAAGACGGTAAGACCGGACAAGACCACGGACACGCGACGCACACTGCCTGCAGGAGGCCACTCACGTGTTTCCAGGGGATCCCCTCCCGCTGGTACTCCTCTTGTTCCTGCTTCAGGACCAGCTGGATAAACAGCTGCTGGAGCTTTTCGTTGCAGTAATTGATGCAGAACTGTTCAAAGCTGCAAGAAAGGGGGTCAACTAGGCTCAAACAAGTTAAAAAATAAAAAATAAACAACAGGGTGTTAAGTGTCCTCTCTGGTTTACCTGTTGTTGTCAAAGATCTCAAAGCCGTAGATATCCAAGACGCCAATCACCGTGTTTTTCCCGTGGGTCGTGGTGTCAGAGCTCTTGACCTCAATGATATCGTTGATGCGAGAAACAATCCAACAAAAAAGGCGCTCATAGATAGCCTGTGAGGAAAATGACACAGTAAATCCCTGCCTGTTTGGAAATGAGTCCTCTGGATCTGAGATAAGTTTTAAATTCCTAGCGACCTCCTCCTTACCATGTAGTGTAGCCGTCATTACCCTAAGCTGAAAAACGAGAAATGCAGAGCATAAAAAAAAAAAATCACAAGATGTCTGCAAAACTAAAGAAAATGGTTTAGATTTTTTACAAGATTATCATCGGACGCTACAAGTGTTGTAGGCTAACAGCGTTCCTTAGGTGTGTCCCTCTGCCCCACGACACCAGTAATTTGCCCACAGCCTCATATAAGTCACTTCATGGCTTTATGTCAATCTCATCAACTATAAAAAGCAGGGAACCAATGAGTTCCATGTTCCACTAAAGCTCTGTGGATTCTGTATATGTCAACATTGATTTATAATGGAACCAGAAGGTCACCCTTTCAAATTCCTTGAGAATCAGAACCACATCCTGTGCACAAGGACACACACACCAACACACATGTGGACAAAGGCACCATGCACTCGCACTCATTCACATCCTGACCAGCGTGCTCTGCAATGTCACACCTTTACAAAGCCTCTCCTTTACATCCCCCTGCAGCTCCCACCCTCCTCACCTATATACAGCTATACACATCACCTCCATTCTTCACCTCCCTGCTATCCTTCCCTCCACTCCAGTCTTCCCTCATCTCCCACTACTCCACTGAAATGGCTCAAGGACCACCAGCACCTCTATGTGGAAACTTTCTTCTACCTCTATGTGGGCATCTCACTCGGACACTCAGCATCACTCAACCTAGTTTCCCACTCTTGTCTTCAAAGCATCCTCCTCTCCGGGATGCAGGGTACCCTGTTTTCTTAATTTTCTTCTTATTTCACTGGCTGCTCCTTCTTGGTGACCTTTAGTAGGTTTTCTTCTCTCCCTAACCTCTTCAAGTTGGAGTTCCTCCTTGTCTTCATTCCCTGTCATCTCCTCTTATCTCATCCAACACTACAGAACAGTAACATAATACTACTTCCAAATGGACCATCCCTACGCAGACCTCCCCTCTGGGCTCCAGGCTCCCGTGCCTGACTGCCGACACTCAGATGTCTCACGGCCACCTCAAACGTATGTCCTGCCAGGACCACTGAGCTCCCCACCCCCCGAAACTGCTCCTATCCTACTTTTAACCGTGAATAAACAGCAACAGAAATCTAGGAATTCATTCATTCATAAAATATTTGGTGAGTACTTATGATGTGCAGGTTGTTGGAGACACAGTACTTAGTGACATGAACATTGTCTCAGTCTCCAAGGATCTCAGGGGGTAGAGTAAAGGAAAAAAAACCACACACACACAGACACACACACAGATGAGGTGCATGGGATCTGAGGAGAATTCAACCTCTTCAGTGTTCAGCAAGGCCAGGGATGGCTTGTCCGAGAAAGTGGGCTGACATCAGAAGGATGAGTAAGAGTTAACCAGGTGAGAGGGGAGAGCAGAGCAAAGCAGGGAGAGAAAACAGCATGTGCAGAGCCCTGTGGCTGGAAGGATAAAGGGATAAAGACAATGTTAAGGCTTGAGAGAGGTCTAATATGGTGGCATGGAGAAAGGAGGCTGGAACATGACATGAAAGGAGACAGCAGAGGTGGGCTGGGGCCAGACCATGTCAAGGAATTACCCTTGATTTCATCATTCCCCAGAACAACAGGTCCTGTGGATTTTATTTTCCAAGTACAGTCTGTCTCAAATCACCCTCTTTTCTCCATTTCCATCACTACCTTCCTAGTCCAAGCTGCCGTGGTCTTTCTCCTGGATTACTGAAATATCCCCTTAATTGGTCTCTCTGCTTCCACCCCCGCCCTACCCACCACCCCGTAAAATTCCCCATACTAAGGCCAGAGCAAGCGTTTAAAAAATTCAAACTTGATATTATTCCTCTGCTTAAAACCCTCCACTCTCTTCTGCACTTCAATAAATGCAAATTTCTCCCAAGACCAAAAACTAAGCCTGAGATTTACAAGAGTTTAAAAAAAAAAAAAAGGAAAATGAAGCAACCCAATCAATCAGCAAAAAGGAAAAAGAGAAAAATCTAAACTTGGGAAAATAAAATATTCGCCAGAGGGTAACGGACAAGCAGGTTAAAGAGATGAGCTCTTACAAATGGACAATTAAAAAGCTAACAGCCCCAAAGAAACATGTACAACACGTACACCCAGGCAATTCTCAGAACAGATTTAAACATGTTAATAAAAAAAAAAAAAAAAGAAAGGATGCTTAAATACACTAGCAATGAAAACTAAAGGAACAGTCAGGTATCACTGTATACCCGTAAAATCAGTCATTTAAAGTTTAAAATCAGTGTGTCCTTTGACCTGGCAAGCTCCTTCCAGGGAGTCCATCCAACGGAAGTAAAAGCCCTGGTATGTAAGGAATGATGTGCGAGGACTGTAGCATACGTCAGAAAGAAAAGGAAACAAGTTAACAAGCGGAGTGACTCCAGAGGGGGATGGTGGCTAAATCATGGCGCCATCACCACACACAGACGCTGAAAGCAGTGGGACCATCAGGCGGCTTCCATGAAAGGGGGCCGTGCAGGTAAAGAGCTCTGAGCTTCCCGATCCATCGGCTTCTGCTTTTCTGAGAAGGTTTTCTGGCAGTGATGCTGTCATGGGGGTGCTGTTGAGATGTGATGGTCAAAAAGTACCAGTATTGTTTCTAAAAGCCTTAGCGTACTTTCAGTTAACGACTGGACACCTCGTCACAGAACTTCACTGAAAATGAAACTGAGATCAACACCAGGCTGTGAGATAACAGGAAATATACAGCGGTCGGTGCCCCTGGTTCCTGGCACAGAGCTCTTGCAACCCTTGTAATTCCCTAAGTGGTAAGAACCCAAGAAGCGTCTCTTGTTCTGGTATTTGTCTTTGACCTCACCCCTGGCACAGGGCTCCTGAAACCCTTGTAAATTCCTCAGTGATAAGAGCACCAGGAGCATCTTTCGTCCTGCTGAGGTGACGCTGAGTGGGCTCCTGGATGGCTCCTGTTTGGGGGCTGGTCACCAGAAACATCAAGTCATGGTTAGAAGCCTGGGATTTTCAGCCCCACCTCTCATCCTCCAGAGGGGGAAGAGGGGCTGGAAATGGAGTGCATAACTGATCATGCCTACATGAGGAAGCCTCCAGAAAGTCCCCAAAGTAGAGGGTTCAGAGACCTTCCAGGCTGACGAACACATCCACACCCTGGGAGGGTGACACACCCCTAATCCATGGGGCAGGAGCGCCTGCTCTCAGGACCCTCCCAGACCTCGCCCCATGGATCTCTTCATCCAGCTGTTCATGTGTACGCTTTTTCGTATCCTTTAATAAACTGAGAGATGTAAGTTAATGCTTCCCTGAGTTCTGTGAGCTGCTCTAGCAAATCAATTGAATTCAAAGGAGAAGTCACTGGAACTTCCCACCTATAGCTGGTTGGTGATAACCTAGTGTCTGAAGTGTGTGTGTGTGTGTGTGTGTGTGCGTGCGTGCGTGTGTTTGTGTGTGTGTGTGTGTGTGGCGGGGGTGGGAAGCAATCTTGCAGGCTGAGCCCTTAACCTGTGGGATCTGACACTGCCTCTGGTAGACAGTGTAAGAACTGAGTTACGTTGTAGGACACCCAGCTGGTGTTGCAGAGAACTGGTGTTGTGTGGAAACACCGACTGCCCCAACGTTAGAAACCGTGGCACCAGAGCCCTGGCGAGGCCGACAGGCTGCGGCTCCCACCTTGGCGAAGGCGTCCCTGCCGTAGCTGGCTTCTTGTTCCGTGTGCTGCTTGTCGATGACATCTCGACCTGTCGCCACCGTCCGGTAAAGGAGGGCTTTCTCCACCATGTCCGTCTTGGTCGACAGCAGTTCCGCTATGATTGACACAACCTTGCCATTTTCAATCAGAGGCGTGTCACCATCCACCACAAACTTTAAATTGCCCTGTGTCAGAAGAGGAAGAAAAACAAGACACTCATTTGCAACGAGATGCTGAAACGTGACGTCAGGGATCTATATGCCAATTTGGGGGAGAGTTCAAAGTGACCTTGTCTGTAGCCCTGTTGTCCTAAATACATTAATATCTCAACACATAAAAACCTAGTGCTTCATCCACTGTTTTCTTCTTCAGACACTGATCTATCTTTTAATTTCCAGTATGTTTTTGATGGATGGAAATTTTACATTTTTATGTAGTCAGACCTATGAATCTTTTGCTTCAGGGTTTCTCTTTCTTTGGTGTCATCCTTAGATCATTCCTACTCTGAAGATTATATGAATATTTAACATTTTCTTCCATTACTTATACAGGTTTTTCTTACATTTAAGCTTTTAACCCACCGAGAATGTAGGTTGGTATGTGGCGTAAAGTAAGAATCTATTTTCTCAGATGGTTATCTGCTCCAGTTCCACTAACTGGCTTTTCCTCCTGATTTGAAATATCACCTTTATTATGTATTAGTTTCCACCAAGTTTTTAAGTCTATTTATATCCCACTCATTCAATAAGCAATAAATACTTATTAACCATCTACCAAGTGTCCAGCACGTGAACTAATCTGATTAATCTGGTGCTGAATTTGTGCAACGAGTTTTAAAGCACTGTAGCTTTTATGACCATTTTAAACCTGGCAGAGTTAGTCATGCCTCCTCCCCTCTGAGCTCCTTACCCTATGACTCTCCTTTAACACATTTTATTCAGTCTTTGTACATATTTATTGTTTTGGTAAATTCTAGAATCATTATGTCAGCTGAAAAACAAAATTCCTCTTCAGATTCTGAAAGATTATTGTTGCACTGTATTTATAAACCAGTTGAAAGAATGAGACAACTGAGAACGTTAAAATCTTCCTAGTCAGAAACACTTATTCAATTAAAAATTTTTTTTTAATTTAATTTTTTTGGGGGGAGGGGTGGTAAACAGGTTTATCTACTCATTTGTTATTTTTAGTGGAGGTACTGGGGATGGAACCCAGGACCTCGTGCATGCTAAGCATGCATTCTATCAACTAAGCCATACTCTCTCTCAGAAACACTTATTTTAAGATAGTGTTTATATGCTGCTGTCTACTATTTTTCACGTAGGCCCTGCACATTTCTGATTCACTTAGAGTTTAGATCTTGTCACGGTAAAGTGAAAGGTAGTTTTTATTCCAGATCTGCATTCATGTTGTCACTCGGTTATTACCAGATTACATGTTAATTATATTTTCAACATCTGTAATTGTACGGACAGTAACGAAAGAACTCTGGCCCACGGCTCTTCAATTCTCACTTGGGTTTGATGTGTGGAAAACAGCTTGAGCCTAAGTCAGCCCATGTGGTCTACGGTGTTGGCTGCAATGAATGGGCTAAGCTTCTGAGTCAGTCAACTCCAACCTCTAAAACGAGATGATCTGAATTCTAGCTGTAATAACCTATGATTCTGTATTTCAAGTGCCATTAGAAATACACTCTGTTCAAAAGATTTTAGCTTATACCATCGGTGGTCACATCACCGTGGAATTCTTTTACCCTTGACATTAACCAGTGCAAAGTCTGACATAGCAGGAAGACAGTGAACTGAAGCCACAGTCTCAAAGCCTGCAGTGGCTGGGAAAAATCTGCCAAGACAAAACGAAACGATGGAGGCAACTAGAGATATAGTCATTTCTTCAAAACGTCAGAGAGATTTTCTCTACATAAATCACTTTTTACAAGTACAGGGAAAAATCCAAAACCTTCTGGAAGAACATCCCGTCTCCACAGGGAGACAAAGCAGTCTGAGAGGTGTCCCCACTCACCAAGTGAAGAATAGCGGCCAAAATTTTATATGCTGTTTGAATCTCCTCAGGTTTGAAGCCAATTACCTTCATGGCATCAGCTACTACTTTGAATTCTGCAGCATCATTGATAGACGACTAGGAATGAAAACAGGGAACTTAGGTCACAGACATTACACGTAAGCATTAAGATCAAAACATTACGAGACTACATCCAAGCGTAGCCAAGGTCTTGATGCCTTTGGAGAAAGTCACCCAGGGATGATGTGTAACCAGAGGAAATAAAGATGATCCCAGGGGTAGACACATAATGCTCCCTTGCATATGAGAGCCACTGTCACCCAAACCAAGCAGCAGGCACTTTTCTGGCACCTTCGGCGAGGGAGCAGGTCCTGAGCTGGCCTGGAGGAGCTCCGGGATGAGTGAGGGAAATGGCGTGGGATGTGAGCTCACAAGTGGAAACTCTGACTGAGGGAGCCTCCAAGACACAGGTTGAGCTATTGTCGTCTGTGGCTTTTTGTCCCACAATTAGTCCTGTCCAGGAACAACACTCCCACACTCGTACGGTCAGGCTCTCTATTCCACAGGTGAGGAAGGGCAGGTTCCCAAAGCAACGTGCCCTGCCTTAGTCATTCAGCAAGCCAGTAAACAGCCTGCTACTAGAACGCCACTTTTGCCAGCATTCAGTAAACATTCAGCATGTCAGAGCTAACTGGGACCGGGGGCGGGGGGGTGGGGTTGCTGTAGAATGAATGTGTTCCCCCTGCAATATGCACATGTCAAAATCTTAACCGTCAGGGCGACAGTGTTAGGAGGTGGGGCCTCTGGGAGGTGACTGGGTCTTCAGGGTGAGGCCCTCATGATGGGATGAGTGCCCTTAGAAAAGAGGCCCCAGAGATCCCCGCTCCCTTCTGCCCTGTGAGGACACAGCAAGAAGGCACCGTCTTTGAACCAGGAGGCCTGCCCTCACCAAAGGCTGACTCTGCAGGCACCCTGATCTTGGACTTCCCAGTCCCTACAACTGTGAGAAATCAACATTTGTTGTGTATAAGCCACCTCGTTTATGGCATATTTGTTGCAGCAGCCCGACTAGAGTAAGACACGGCTTCACAGATTAATCACCTGCCTTGAGGATCTGTAACCCTCAGGCTGGAAATACAAGCTTTTCGATAGAAATTCACAGTAAAGCAATGGTAACTGCCTGTCTTAGGAGTTTTCCCCGAGCAGCAGCTGCAGAGGGCCTGATCCTTTCCTTGGCGAGTTTCCCCTCCAGCCAGGACGCAGAGACCTGGCCTGACGCTCACCTGTTAAGGAAGAGCGCAGGGAGGGTCCTCTCTGCCTGATGCGCACATGTTTCTCTAATGTCCAGGACACAGCCAGGCCAGCTCCTCCACCTCCCAGGTCTCTGAGTGAGACACTTAACCTTGTTGAATTTCAATTTCCTTATGGGTACCATGGCCATAATAATGGTCTTTCTTACAGGGCTGTTGTGAAAACTGAATGAGAATTTATATACAGCCTCTCTCCCATTCCTAGCACATGAATAGCACTCAAGTATCAGATATTACTATTATTAGAAGCTGCAACCATGTCGAAATTGCAAAGAAACCAGATGAAAAAAAAAAAAAAATCTACATGTCCTACTGAGGGGAACTGTCAGCCTCTGACCTAACAGCCTTTCCCCAACCCTACTCCTTCCTTGCTACTAGAGCTCTGATGTGTTTACCCCTCTCTGAATGCATGTGTTCTTCACGACTGTTCTCTCCCAGCCTCAGAGGTAAATCTTCACTGGTCTAAACTAATCTCAGGGATCTTACTTCCAAAGAGTGACTGGTCAGCCTGGGCATGCGATGCCATTCTGGTCAATTAAGACATGAGATTTCCCCAACTTATCAAGGGTTATAAGCCAGGGACACTTCCTCTGCCTGTGACTCCTGGAACTGCTGCTGCCATTTTGGGACCATGAGGAAAATCAACCTAAGCAGACCAGCCAAATCCAGGGAGGATGGCAGAACTATAAGTTAGAGAAATAAACAAAGATCGGGGTCTCAGTTGATGTTGTTAAGAGATTGATTTAACCGACTCTGGAACGGCTTCTTCTCAGTGAGATATTTAAGTTCCTTATTGTTTTTGGAGACTTTTATTTGGGTCTTACCTTACCTGCAGCCCAGAATATCTTAATTGTACATGAGTCTTATATTTTAGGATAGCTAAGTAAAATTCTCTGATACAGAGTGCAATACTTGACAGTTATTAAGGTCATTCTATTAATTTATATTTGTTTACAAGGGAAGATATTAATGATTATATTGCAATGTAATAAAAGGTTTATTTACTCAGTATTTTGTGTGATTCCGTGTATAAATATATACATATAAACTGCTGTTATCAATAATTATCTCTGAGTGGTGAGCTTTAGTATATTTTTGTTTCCTTCCGGTTCTTCTTTATTTTAGGTTTTGACTATGATCAGCTATTACTCCTCTGTTTTTATTAGAGAGGCAGAAAAAAAGGAAGGGGAGGGATAGGAATGGAAAACTTCGATGAAAAGGGAAACTGAGCTAAATTCAGCTTAGGAAAAAAGCTAAAAATACTTGCTTTCTGTGGGGGTTCTATATGATCTGGCCAAAAGTCATTTGGTCAATAAGATAATTTGATTTAAAAAGACTATTTCCAGTCGCTGGCTTTTTAAGTGTTGATTTTACAACCTTCTATCCATCTTTAAGCACCTCGGGCCTACTCTCAGAAAGCTGGAGTGTCTCCCTCTGTTGTTTTGTTTGCTTTCAATTAATTTTCAGCCAAACATCTGCTCTCAGATGACTGTAAAAGTAAAAAAAAAATCATGCAACTTAAATGTCAAGCAATGGAAAATTAATTGCAAAACCCTAAATATCATTTGTTTTTATGCATGATAATAAAAATACAGCTAAACCAGTAATGCGATAGAATTAACTAAAGATGAATAGCAAAAATTAAAAAAAAAAAAGAAAACATCTTCCACATCTTAGATTCTTTCCTTTTATAAATTCTTTTATCCTCCCCACCCCCCAACTACAAAAGCAACAAACTTAAAAAGAATTTTTGGGGGATGGGGGAGGTAATTAGGTCCATTATTTATTTATTTATTTTAATGGAGGTGCTGGGGATTGAACCTAGGACCTCGTGCATGCTAGACATGTGCTCTACCACTGAGCTGTACCCTCCCCACCCCCTGCACTTTTAACTATAGAAGCAACCTGAAATAATATGGAAGAAGCAGAAGAACGCAAGTATCCATAACCTCATCCATCCGAGGAACAAGTAAAACCTTAGTCTATTTCCCTCCATAACTTATTTCATGTCTTTACATACCTTTCCCTCAACAAAAATGGGTAACCCTATAGTCACTGTTTTATACCCTACTATCAACAGATTACTGTATCAGTAGGACTAGTTTCAAAATGGCTAGTAGAAATTACACATATGGCAGAAAACTAATTAGAAATAAAAGAGGAAAAAGATCTGCCTCTGTGTGAGCAGGGGCTTACGTGCACAGGAAGGGGGGAAAAATGGAAAAAATTTGAAGGCTGACCAGAAATGGGTCACAAAACTATTTCCGGGATACATCAAACTCAGTATTTGAAGAAAATACTGAATGGAGATCTTTGATACTCATTTTCAACCAAAGTTGCTTTTAAGTTTTCTCTTGTCTTGCCAACTTGCCTTTGGCCAAATCATATGGTACCTTCTTTTGAGGTGGATTTCCTAATTGTAACAATATTTTTATAGTGTCAAAATGAAAAGGAATATGGTTAAAAACTAAAAGAAAACACAGGATCATGGGAGAGAAACTTCTTTCCTGTCAGGTAGAATACAGTAATGGTTATGAAGCAAAGTTGTTGAGTCAAAAATATGTTGAATCTCCCTCCCCGAGAATTTTAAAAGTAGAACAGAATAAAAGAGTCATTTATTTGCCTAAAGGCAGCAGGCTGGACCAGATAATTATTTAATGTCCTTTCTGGCTCTTCGATTCTATATTTGAATCACGTCAAAAAGGAAACCTTTACCTTTAATTGGGCTCCGACACGAATGTAGTTGTAGGATGAAAGGGATTTCTGGAGATGTAGTGAGTGCAGCATCTGCTCTGAACCTCCTTGCAGTAGCTGAAGAGTATTTAATTAAAAGTAAGTTAGCAAAATACATCAAACTACATACTGAACCCAATACACTCTACATTCTAACTTACTGATAGTCTAGATTTTATTCTCTTTCTAGGCTAATTCACTTAGGTCCTCCTGCTTCTAGCTTTGAAGATTTTTCTTTTTCACCTTGAAAATACATGGCTTCAATGTCATCAGTGATGGAAAATATTACACAGCCATGTGGACAATTACTGAAAAAGTCTTAGCCCTTTCACAACGTAACTGGCATGAAAGGCTCTTGCTTTGACTTTGGCTTGTTTTGCAGGCTGTGCTCTGTGATGGTCACCTGCTTACTGGCAGCCTCATTATCCAGACAGCAAAGTTGTGTTTCAAATTCAGAAAAAAAGTCAATATTGCCTCAGAACTAAGAGATGTCAGCAGCCAGTCATATGCTGAACCACACTGGAAACAAACAGCTCTTCCCCATCAGTCTCTGTATCTCAGGAAAGGACAGCTGGGTAACCAGGACTGTCCTGCTGGACAAAGACAGAAGTTTAACATGTTTACCTAAGTGGGGAAAAAGCGACAGTTTCTTGAAATAAACAAAACTCTTTTATATGTGGTAGAAAACTAGTTTACTGGAAAAATGGCAAATTGTTAACAAAAACCACAAATACAACATGGACGGTCCTTTTATACAGAGCATGAGATTTAGAAAGCACTACGTTGATATTCTCTATATTAAACTGGGTGCTTTGGTTTATTGAAAAGATAAAATTATTAGATTTCAAAAATTGTTTTTCCTAACCAAAATAACCTGAATTTGTATTCCCATCTCTAGAGAGCCTTCGAATGGGAACAACAGCTTCAATTCATAAATGAAACAAAATTTAATTTAACATATTCAGAATTTACCATTTCAAAAGCTTTTTACGGTCATTAAACTGGTACCTACACTGCAAAGAAACATAGCGGGTGCTCAGCTAAGGGGGTTATCTGACTGATTACCCACCTGCCAGCTCATTTTAACAGTCATGCTCGCTCAGTCTCTGAAGAAGCCCGTGGGGTAGGGTGTATGCGTGTGCATGTCATGTTTTGTGGGCCAATGGAGACGCAGGACGGGGGGAGCCCCGAATAAAAACATTTATTTCCGTGCAACTGAGCAAATGATTGATGATCTGGGTACCAGGAGCTCACTCACCTGATAGAAAGAATGAAAGCTTCTTTCCCCTGGTTGTTGCACAATCACTCGAGACTAAGAAAAAAAAAAAAACATTAATTTGAGAATGTACTCCTAAAACAAAATGAGAGAGCCACTTTCCCAGGCAATCCTGTATCAACAGTGCACTGAAATGTCCTCAGACCCCATAGATGGGACCGACCTAAAACTAGGTCTTCTCCACGGGTTTTCTGTGCAATTTTTTTTTTAAATTGTTTAAAACAGAGTTCCTTAAACTTTCTGAAAATGAAGCTATTTTGTCTTTTTTAAACTGGGAGCCTAAAGATGGGATTTTTTTAGGGGGAGGGAGTTGGAAGTGGGGCGAACAGGGAGGAATGTTTAGAAAGGAGTATTCCCTTCCTCGGGGTCTACTGGCATTTCAAAGAGCAGTGCCTCGTATCCTGCAATAAAGTCAGTTGAGCAAGACCTGTCTATAGAGACCTCTGCTTTAGACAGCTTCAAAAAGACTGCTCTTAAGAGAGGACTCAAGGTGTCTGTTCATTCCAGGGGATCCTTTTGACTGAATATATACACACAGTTAAGCCATGAAACATTTTGGGAAAAAAGACTGATAATAACTGGCATTTCTTGTCCGTTTTCAACCGACTCTGATAAAACACTTATTTCCTTAATAGTCTGACTTCAAGTTAACAAACATAAAGATTACACTGCCTTGTGCTGCCTTAAAGGTTGCTAAGGTGGGACTGGGATGCAAAACCCTGAACTGAGAAGGCATGTCAGTTCACATCTAAGCACAAGCCAAGGTGGAGACTTAACATGGTCAAGTTCAATCTTCACTGCAATAACCAGGCAAATCTAATCAAGATTAGTGTGAACACAACCTCTCTGGCAGTCCCCAAGAGGAAAGTGTTGACTGGAATCTTCTATAAATCGGGCCTATCATTCACACGGGCAGATAAAAACATACAGCCAGTTTTCACAGACAATGCAGTCTGCCTCACAATGAGGCTGTTCGATCAGGAAGTACACCTAGGCTACTAAAAAGCAGTGAGCAAACAGAAACTACAGGAAAATGAGATCTCAAGTTAATTAAAATAAAAACATGGGAGGACGTGTAAAAACAGTAGAAGTGGTTAGTCCCAAACGAGTTTTTGTTAAACTGTATCCTAAGGTTGACATTTATAACCCCTCCGACCCTCCCACACCTAAATCTTTATCTACAAAGTCTATAACTTTTCCCAACTTGATACTGTAAGTGCTCACAAGAGAACACAAAAAGAGATGATCTTGTCATGGGAAGCTAACTGAGGAGCAGGAAGCGACAGAGAACAGGACTAAAAACTATTTGGGAGCAAGAAAAGAAATTCTATAAATTTAATCAGGTTTTTTACAAAGCATTCAGTATTAACAGACTCAAAGATACAGAGAACAAACTGGTGGGTGCCAGAGGGGATGGGGTTGGGGGGGATGATCGAACTAGGTGCAGGGGATTAAGAGGTGCAACCTTCCAGGTATAAAATAAATAGGTCATGGGGATGGATTGTACACATAGGAAATATGGTCAGTAACACTGTAATAACTTTGTGTGGTGACAGATGGTACATGGTCTAATTGTGGCGATCCTTTTATAATGTATGAAAATACTGAATCACCACATTGTACACCTGAAACTAATATAATATCATATGTTAATTATAACTTCATGGAAAAGAGAAATCTAAGCTAAAAAATTTCAGTATTCACAAACATTACCCTCAGGAATTAAGCACACTTTACCTTTTCCAATAAGTAGTTATTGATATGTCCACCAATAGGGTCCCCTTTGAAATCGAAGTTGATATCCATGTATTTTCCAAACCTGCTTGAGTTATCATTGCGGTTGGTTTTGGCATTTCCAAAAGCTTCCAGGACGCAGTTGGACTTCAGCAACATATTCTTCACTCTTTAACACAGATACATGAAAGTCATGGTCATCAGTTTAAAAAGCTGGGCCTTTAAAGGCACTAGATTTCATTAAAAGACATGCAAATATTTCTACAAAGATGATGACTGTTTGCAATATCAAAAAAAAAACATTGCAAACAGCCTAAATATCTACGAATAGGGATGGAAAAAAATACATTTTTGTTTCCCAGTACGATAAATAACTGACATAGAAGGATGTCCAGAATATATTAATGAATGAGAAATTAAGTTGCAAAATAATATGTATTACATGCTCTGTGTGTGTGTGTGTGTGTCTGTGCACACACATGTGTTAATAAATGCTTACAAATCTGGAGGGGACAGCATACTTCACTATGGTTGCCTAGGTTGATGGGGTACATAGAATGAGATTTCAGGGAAATACCATCTTCTATATAATGCTGTATTTTTAAAAAAAAAATTTTTAATGAACATATTTTATTTACATACAAAAAAAAATCTTAAAAAGAGATGCTCTGAAAAGAAAGAATGGGTGATACAGAAAATGATTCCATTTTTAAAAGTACTTGCTTATAAACTCTAGAATAATGAAATTCATTGCATTTGGGTACACATCACAAAGGTGATCTTGATTAGTTTAGAAACTGCTCATCCTTTTGTCTGAAGCTGTATGGAATCTCTCCTTGGTACCAGGTATTTAATTCATTCTTTATTCAATGAATGTAACTCTCTATAGAGCAGTCCTCCCAATGAATACATTTTAATTTCATTCTAAGTTTGTGTCTTTTGTTTTTATTTCACTGACAAAATGCATCTGATGCGGGCATACTGCTGAAACACCCTCACGTATCAGATTCACTGTAAGCGACCCTACCACCTTTTCTCCTCGCCAATGAAGGTACACTTTTAAGTGGAGCAGGGGAAAGCTGCTTGCTTTTGGTCAATAAAGTGTCTATGAAACTATGGTAAGATACGCTCTTAAAAGACCAGTAATTGTCAATGCGCCTTACTCTACCATACCAACTGGGCTTAGAAATAAAATTGATTTAGTTCTCAGCCAGCTCCTCTCCTGAGCTCCTAGGGAAATTTAAAAAACTTACTATATCCCTGTCCTTGTCACTTCAGATTGCAAAGTCAGAATCAGAATTGGGGATGGGTCACAATTATGAAAAATGCCTCTTTTGACCTGGCAATCCAGACTACTGCTGATGAAAAGAAGAAAGCCCACGTAGGGTGGCCTAGTCTAAGTTTTCTTCTTTCAGACCAAACCAGCTTCCTTTCTGTCTATTCATACACTGAGGACTGAGCTGTGTGCACGGGGTGTGACTCCTCTGTGTATAAATACTGAGCTTCAGAGCAACTTCGGAAAGCTCTGGTTTTCCCTCCTCAGTCTACACTAAATAAGAAAGTCAAGACATGTTGCTTGATAGCCACATTTCCTACTTTCCTTTTTTTTTTTTTTAAAAAAAAAAACCACCCACTTGTTCCTTACATATTTACTAAGTAAATACCGTGTACCAGACATCCTGCTGAACACTGGGCCCCGGACAGCGCATCCGGGCTTCATCACTCGCCCAGCTATGAGCAGAGCACAATGTGGCATAGACACCCTTTCAGAAAATGAATCGCACTCAGAACATCCAATGTCAGGTCTCTGGTTGTCACAGTGATGGGGCCAGCAGGGATCTGCCTCCCAGAGCCCCCTTTCACTCTAGGGAACTTGGTCTCCTCAGAACACAGTTGAGAAAAGATGCTGGTGTAGCAGAAAAGAGCAAGAAACCTGTGTGAGTGTGGATGACACAACCTACCAGTGAAGTGTGACATTTCTGCTGACCACACACGGCACTGAAGGTGGCAGCTGCAGACTAGAATGAGGACACTTTGGCCTGTTCCAGCATAATTTTGTTTTATATTTAGGTAAAGCTTATCATAGTAGTATTTTTCTATTAAAAACAAACATGGAAATAGAGTCACATAAATCCAAGCACAGGGACAGAGAATCAAAGGAGTGAATCAGCCATTAGTGGTCGATGTGCACGAGACGTTAGGCCTAACCCAGTCACGTCCGCACAGGACGTGAAGCTCCAACGGGACCTTCTCCCGCTCGTCAGCCGGCACTTACCTCTCGATCTCCGCTCGCTGGCTGGGGTTGGTGATGGCCGCGATGTACTGCATGATGTACTTACTGGCTTCCGTTTTACCAGCTCCGCTCTCCCCTGGGGGCGAAATCGTGCAAGGCCCACCGTTACAAATGGCATCGACAGTGAGCTAATTTTTAAACAGAACAATTTCGAATTCTGATGTTAGTTATTCATGGGAAACCCCTTACATTTCACTGTTTGCTTTTTTTTTTTTTTTGAGTTATTTCACCCTGTCTTGATATGGGATTGGTTTTAACAAATCTGAACATATCGAAAAACATAAAACCAGGGTGGAAGCAAAATAACAGATTACAGATTAGAATTTACTTAGCAAACATATCAAGGGGGTAAATTGTGGTAAACTAATTCCTTAGACTAAAGTCTGAGGACTTGGCAGTGACTATGAAAAGTCTGGCGGAGGAGAAACAAGCTAGG
Organism: Camelus bactrianus; assembly: GCF_048773025.1. Lineage (NCBI taxonomy): Eukaryota > Metazoa > Chordata > Mammalia > Artiodactyla > Camelidae > Camelus > Camelus bactrianus. The sequence continues at coordinate 36,598,340 of NC_133554.1, read as the reverse complement.
GACAGACAGCGGCCACGGGTAAATTCACACAACCTTGTTTTCTACAGCAGGATTTCTTTTCATCCTTATGGGGAAGGAGTAGTTCTTTCAGAAAAGTAGAGCAATTCTAGTGAAAAAGTAAAACAAAGCCACAAGCTCCAGACATACGGTGTCACAGAAAAAGCATGACAGGTGACACAGGGAGGGCAGAAGGGATGAGTTTATAATTATCTACCCAGACTTCTAAATGGTAATCCCTTGTGACCCCAAACTCCACTTGTAGAAATTTATACCACAGAAACACTAAAAATACTAATATAATCCAGTAATAATCTTCAAAGGTTTTAAGAGAATTTCTGCAGATTATACCATGTGTTATAGCTAAAATCTGAAATAATAACCCCATTAGCAGAGGACTGGGTAAATAAACTATGATTCAACTACTCAATGGGACGTGACACAATGGTCAGAGAATGGACTACTTCTGTCGGTGCTCTAATGAAAAGATGTCCACTTTATATTGTTAAATGGAAAAAAAGTTTCGTAATGGTGGTTACAATACAATTCTATGATGTAGTTAGACCTTTTAATATAATGACACAGGCACGTGTGCTACACGTATTTGCACACACTGAGAAAATGCATCAAAGGATGAACACTTTATTGTTCACAGCTGTTACAGCTAGAATTTGGGAAGAGACAAGGTGTTCAAGGGAGAGTGACTGTCTGCTTTTACTTCATACACTTACGTAATTGCTTCCCCCACCTCTTTTACAGTCAGGCGATGCCGCCTTCATAATTGGTTTTAGTAAAATATAGGCCCAGGACATAGCTCTCCAACTCTAACACTAAGTCAAGTTGCCTAACTCCCTGACCCTCAATGTTCACATCCATGAAGCAGGAACACAATTGTCCTACTTACCAATCAGAGGGGTGTCCTGATAAGCAAAATGGAATAAAGATCACAAAAGTGTTTTAAAAATATAATGCCACTAATGCAAATGTGAGACATTATTGGCATGAAAAGAAATGCCCACAGTTTGGGAGAGGTTATCCTGAGAGGGGGATATGTTCTTGTCCCCATTTCACTACACACGATTCCGTGAAGAGCTCAGCTTTACATGGAGAGCTCAGCTCCAGTCCTTGGGAGCCCAGGGCCTGCCACCTGCAGGCTTGAGAGCTCGGGTCCCCAGCCCTGGGGCTGAGAGCCTATTTCCGGACCCTACGTCTCTCTATGTCCCTTGATATTAGCTCCCACTCGCCAACCTGAGTTCATCCTTCATTTCTGGCATCTCAGGATTTCATTTTCCTGGTTTCATTCTGTTATTATCTAAAATAATTTTTGTTACATTCTATCTAGTAGTTTGAGATGAGAGGATGCATTTCGCAGGTCAGCTTAGTCTACAAAGTTAACCAGAAGTCCATCCAAATGTAACAGGTAGTGTTTTTAAATGAACCAAGAACTAGTGGATGGCCAGAAATAATATAAATAACTTAGCATTTAACGTTTCTTACATTTTTTTCCTATAAAATTATTTACGTTTCTAACTTCAAAAAAGACCTCATCGATCATGCGGACCCCTGAGTACCAAATAAGTTAAATACATGTTGACTGTTGGAAATACAGGGGATTCCTTAAGTACCTGATATCACAATGCAAGTGTCCTTCGATCGCCTCTTCATGGCCTTGTAAGCAGCATCAGCGATGGCAAAAAGATGAGGCGGTCTCTCGTACAGCTCACGGCCTTTATACTGCTCGATAGTGTCTCTCCCATAGATGTTCAACAACTTGTAAGGGTTCACGGAAACAACGACTTCTCCAATGAAAGTGTAGATGCGTCCTTTTTCAAATCTGCACAGAAACAAGAGAAAAGGAAGAAGCAGGTGCTATTATAAAGAAATGCTCTTTCCTACAAGTCTCTTATTTCCAACAACAACAACAAAAAAACCAAATATCCCAGGAGCAATTTCTGAACTAACATTTCACTGTCTTGAGTTCACTTTTATTTGTTTTTTAATTTACTTATTTATTTTGAGTGGAGAGGTAATTAGGCTTATTTATTTATTTACTTAATGGAGGTACTGGGGATTGAACCCAGGACCTCACACATGCTAAGCAGGCACTCTACCAATTGAGCTACAACCTCCCCCTCTGAGTTTACTTTTAGAGATAACCCTTGAGGCTATGTCCCTTCAGATGCTGCTCATAGAGAAGACCAGTAGAGGTGAAAAGCCAAGAGAGAAGATAGAATTTAATTCTTTGGAGGCTGGAGATTTCCTGTGTCCAAAATACAGAAGGATAAGAAGGAGAAAAATTAAAATAATTGAAGGCAAGCTAAGAGCTCTAGGAGGAAAAGATACAGAAGCTAAAGCAGGTCCTGAAATCCATTTAGTCAGATTTTCAATGGTAAAGAAAATTGTCCAAATGCATTTATTTCTTCTCCCTCTTAAAACCCCACTAAAATGTCAGCAGAAGAATAAAAACAGCAAAATCCATACCAGAGAGAATGGTTAGTGGAGACAGTTCTGGCAAAAATCAAATTCATTAAAAAAAAAAAAAAGACTGCCTAAAGTTTCATGGTGCAGATATATCCTTATTTATTCAATCATCCTCCTTTCTTCCCACTGTTACGAACAATAATGTAGGGAACACTCTTGACACACAATCTTACAAATCAGTGCTTTTATTTCTGTGAAACAGATTCCCAGGAATGGGACAGCTGATTTAAACGTATGTGTATTTTATAAAGTTTAACAGGATCCCACCACTCACACATATAAAAGGCTAAAAATCCACCCTGTGTATGAGTTGTACGTATAGCTGTGCATAAATATAGTTTGCAAACGATTACACGAGTGTGGAAAAATACGGAAGAGTGTATGTGATATTTTATGTACCCTTTAAACACATAGTACGGTGAGGAGGAGGAAGGCCATGTGGGCAGTTGGAAGAAAGTCATACGAACTAAGAAAAAAAAAAAACGAGTTAAAAAAAAAACCCACACACAGTATCAATAATGTGACTGCAATTGTGCAAAATCATGTGTCTATACTTGCAAAGAAAAAATAATACCAGTGGAAAATTTAGAAAATCCATGCATATATTCACTATTGACACATTAACTCACACATATAAACACATATGAACCGGAGTGAGGACGACACCCAAAGGGATGTTTCCACACCAGTGGCTGCCCCAGTGCCCTCCACCTGCGCAGAGGCACAGGCAGACAGAGCTCACTCCCAAGAGCAGAAAGAAACAAGTGCAGAGACTGGAAAATGCTGGTCCATGGAAGCGGCCGTGTCTCTAAGCTCTCTTGCTGTTGGATCAGTGCAGCAGAGAAATAACTAAAGCATTTGAGACCAAGAGGCGAGACCCTTAAACCTCCCCTACACTGGAATGAAGGCTACCAGCTATAACTGGGAGTGGAAATAAACATGCTGATAATGTCAACAATAAATTAAAGCCAAGATTTTTATCAAGTAGTTATGTTTAAATAAGAGTTACTGAGGTTTTCTGTGCATTTTTCTTCTGTTGTTCTCCTCTGCCTCCCTTCTGTTGTTAGACAGAAAATTTGCTTATGTGGTAGCTAAGCACACCAACCCCGGAGTCTTTGACACTGGGTCTGAAGGCTCCTATTACAAACTTGAGAGCAGTGAGCCTTTGTGAAAGCTGTTTTACCTCTATGTGTTTCAGCTCCTTCTCCTGTAAAATGGTGGTAATTACACCCTTCCCTCCCTCTGGCATCGAGTAAGTACTTAAAAAAAAAAGCAATTAATCTTCTGCATCCAATTACGTTCTGCATGAAGGAGATTTTTAATAAATGGTTTTATTTTATTAGCATTGCTACTAAAATCACAATAATCCCTACCCACGAGGAATTAATGCAACGATCATGATCCGATTTCCTGCCTCAGCTGTCAAATGAACACAAGTCACAAGCAAAATGTCTACGTAACTAATGTTCAAAGACCCACAAAAAGACGCAGCAGCTAAGAGTCACCGCCCAAGCCTTTGTGGCTTAACCTGCCGATCTGAAGGACGTGTTCTCATCTTCAAAGATGAGAACTGAAAGGACAAAATTCCTTAGTTTAAAAAACACTGCAAACAGAACAAATAAAGAGAAGGCGATGTTAGGGGAAAAAAAAATTACCTCATGAGTCTGGAACTCTGTGACTAAGAGACAGCAAATATAACATCTGAGATTAGAATGTTGTTCTAAGATTCCAGGTCTGCCCAACCGTGTAACTCTCTGAAATTCCACTGTATTTCAAATAGAATACTTTGTTTATCGAAATGTCTAAGCATCATGTTTGTAAAACTCTATGTATAAAGCCATCTAATGTGTGGCTATGGACTTGAGGGCACTGGCAAAGGCTGGATAAAATACACAGCGCTTCAGAAAAGTCTGCTTGTTAAAGATGAAACTTTCAATTTGGTTAGGCCTTAAAACCACCAGTAGATGGTGCCAGCAGACACCTTAACGCCAACCCAAGGTTTCTGTTTGCTTTGGAAAGCCTCAGGGTGTGAAGCACTAAAGTAATTTACCTGTTTGCTTAGCCTCCAGGAGGAATGGCAGTAAACATCCTATCCTAGATGACCAACGGACTGATACCATCTCTTACGACAGACCAAGGCAGGCACTCCTACGACCTCTGTGTGCAAACCTTTTATGACAAACTTACCGTTCATTCCGCATATTTGAAATACTTCATACGTTTTATAATTCATCATTCAATATCTGCTTTGTGACAGACTCTGGGTCTGATCCTGGGAATTAAGAAAGAAAGAAACCCTCCTACACTGTTGGTGGGAATGTAAATTGGTGCAGCCACTATGGAGGACAGTATGGAGATTCCTCAGAAAACTAAAAATAGATTTACCATGTTATCCAGCAATTCCCATTCCTGGGCATACATCCGAAGAAAAATATAATTCAAAAAGACACATAAACCCCAATGTTCACAGCAGCACTATTTACAACAGCCAAGACATGGAAACAGATGACCGGATAAAGAACTTGTGGTATATTTACACAATGAATACTACTCAGCCATTAAAAAAGAAAGCCATTTGCGGCAACATGGATGGACCTGGAGATCGTCATTTTAAGTGAAGTAAGCCACAAAGAGAAAAAGTGCCATATGATAGTGCTTATATGTGGAATCTTAAAAAAAAAAAAAAAGACACAAATGAACTTATTTACAAAACAGAAACAGACTTGCAGACATAGAGAACAAACTTATGGTTACCAGGGAGTAAAGGGAGTGGGAAGGGATAAATTGGGAGTTCAAAATTTGCACCATGCCTGGGGAGTGATGGAAATGTTAGGTACCTTGATTGTGGTGGTAGCTTCATACGTGTATATAGCTATCAAAATCCATCAAGTTGTACATCTGAAATATGTATAGTTTGCCGTACAGAAATTATGCAAAAATAAAAGTTTCAAAAAATTTTAAAAAGGAATAAGGAACAGGGAGGTGTTGTAAATAAATAATAACAAGATGGTGTGATAGGTAAGATCATGAAAGCAGGTACCAGGAGGGCGAAGATTCTCACGACAAACTCCATGGGACGTAGAGCCCAGGAGGGAAATACACATACTGGACAGCAGCACACACAGGCCCCGTGTGTTGTGGCTGCCACATTTCTCCTCACTTGACTCTGCTAGCTCCCCACAACACTTCCAGCCTTCAGAACTCTGCCCCTCCCCGGTCTCCCCCCAAGCCCTTGTCACTCTCGCCTTCACATTAATGAGCTACCTCCAGTTCCCCAGACCACCAGGCCTTCCTGGTTCGCCCCTGGGGTCCGTTCTGCCTGGAATACCCTCCCCACCCTGCCTCTTCCCGCCCCCATCTGTGGGGCAGATTCCCATTCCTTCTTCAGAAGCCTAAAGCAGCAGCCCCTCCAGGAAGCCATTCTTGCCACCCCACCTCCAACACTAGGATTATGGTTTTTGCTCTGTTCAGATTTTCTGTTTTCCCTTTGAAACTTTCCAAATAGTGAAAATAGCTTAACAGCAATTGATTTTTAAAACTTAAATTATTTAAGGAGTTTATTTAAAATATTTATTAAATGGGCTGGATATTTTCACTGACTTCTGAATAATGAAACAAAGAGGTTCTAAAAAGTCTATGAATTAACGAGTAGCAATGGAGAAAATACAAAGGTTACGCCTTTGGAGAACAATAGTCTTTTGTACATGAGTTCTGAAACATTTATTTAAAAAAACATAGCCTCGTTGATTTGCACATGTGCTTATATAAAAGATTGCCTATGGGGGGAAGGTATAGCTCAAGAGGTAGGGCGCATGCTTAGCAGGCACAAGGCCCTGAGTTCAATCCCCAGTACCTCCTCCAAATGTAAATAAATAAATAAATAAATAAACCCAATTACCTGTCCCTCATAAACCAAACAAACAAACAAAAAGATTGCCTACAACAGGAAGTCAAGGCATACGCAGCTCCCTCAAATCAGACACGGGCAGACTGTGTGCGCAACTGGACAGAGAAGTACGATCCTGGGGTGGGGACACGCACACAAAACAGCACTAAAGAAATGAAGCACTAATTGTGAACATGAACTTAACGTGAACTTAAGCAAGAACTTAAGCAAGAACCATGTGGCAGGATTAGAAGTATGGGAAGGAGGGTGGCTTAGAGTAGAAAACTTGTATTAGGGAATGAATGCCAGGGTACAGTTGGGTAAGTAGGAGGGAGTCAGATTTGATATGATACCATAGGCTTTAAAAAAAAAAATGAGGTCTAATTTACATACAACACTATATGTTTCACCTGTACAATACAGTGATTCGGTATTTGTACACACTGTGAAATGGTCACCAGGGTAAGTCTAGTTAACATCTGTCACTATACAGAGTTACAGACTTTTCTCTTGTGATGAGAAGATTTAAGGTCTACTCTCTCAGCAGCTTTCAAATACGCAACACAGTACTGTTACCCACAGTCACCACGCTGCACATTGCACTCCCATGACTTGTTTATTTTATGACTGGAAGTTTGTACCTTTTGCCTCCCTTCACCTGTTTCCTCCCCACCCCAACCCCCACCTTTGGCAACCACCAATCTGTATGTATCTATGAGTTTGGAGGTGTTTGGTTTTTGTTTTTTAAGATTCCACATATATATGAGATTTACAATATTTGTTTTTTTTTTCTTTTATCTCACTTACCATAATGTCCTTATTTCATAAAAGGCAAGATTTCCTTCTTTTCTATGGCTGATAGTATTCCATTGTGTGTGTGTGTGTGTGTGTGTGTGTGTGTGTGTGTGTCTCACATCATCTTTAACCATTCATGGACATTTAGATTATTTCCTGATATGACAGGCTTTGAAAGCCAGGCTGAGACAGTCTAAATTTGATGCAACTGGAAACAAGGGAAAAAGTGAAGCCTTTTCCAGCTATGGAGATCAGTAAGACCTGCCTCAGTGGAAATGAGGGAAAGAAATATTTGAGTTGTTTCAAAGGGAAACTGGGCAGAATTCGAACACTTACTGAACACGAGGGTCAAAAGTACATTTAACTTTTGAGCTGTGCGAAAGGAGGAGGAATTTACTTCTGATGATGAGATTTCAAATGTACTCTCGAGGATGCTAAGTTCCCCCTCTAACAGAATGCAGTGTCATCCTCGACTGACTTCTTCAACTATACGGAATCAATTACCATCAGAAGGAAAATTCTCTGTGAACGGTCTACTGTGTATTTAATAAAATTTTTATTCATGAATAAATATTACTTATTTCACAAGAACATACATTTTCAAATAGCTGATGCTTAACCGCATTGATGTGGCCTATTTTCCTTTCCAATGCAAACGAAATTTTAAGTTGCTATGAATGTTTATAACTCTCAGGAGAGGTGTTCACCCACACAGGCTGTTTTCTGTTATCTCCTCAAGCAGCTCCAGCCTGGGTTCCACCCCAGCACTTCAGCAAACCTTGATCAAACTTCCCAAAGTGAGTCCCCAGTGACACTGCTACATTCACCGATGGCTGTCTGACCTCATCTTAGCTGGTGCCCCAGCAGCACTTGACCGGAACTCCCATTTCCTCCACACGCTCTTCTCTTGGCTTCCGGGAGGCCACATTCTCTGGGTTTTCCTCCTCAGCCCCCTGTGTCATCTACTTCTTCCCAGTGATCTCTAAACACTCAAGTTCTCCCGGGTTAGGTCCAGCATCAGCTTCGAATACCATGTAAGGATGCCCATCTGAGGAGGAGGGAGTAAAGATCTCTTGGCCCTCCTCTACCTTCTGAAAATCAACAAGCCAAAACAAACCCAGAAAAGAAAATGTTGCCTCTTAGGAAACAGAAAACTAGCTACAACGCTGAAACACCATCTCTGAAGCAAGGCTGTGAAGTGTCAGAAAACCAGACCTCGCTGAGGGAGGCTGCTCAGAGCGGGCGCGTGCCTCTGCAAAGCCCAGAGGCTGGACCACGCTCTCTGGAAGCAGGCTATGGTTCCCGAGGGGCCAAGCCAACAACCTTTGGGTAATAACGGCAGGGTCTTGGAAGGCAGGGGTCTGCAGAACGAAGTGATGCTTCAGAATAGTTGCAAGACAGAGCTAAATGAAGAAATGAGTAGAAGTTACATTTTTACGAAAAAAGCAGGCTGTCAGAGCGGCGAGGCACCAAAAAAAAGTAGAAGTTACATTTTTACCAAAAAAGCAGCCGACTGCTCTGCAGCTGATACTAACTCACCTCCAGGGAGTCTCACGGCACACGTGTGGGACTTGCTTGCTAGTCAGGCAAAGCTCTGGCCATTTCAGGGCGGCGTGTTAGTGAGAAAGGGTCCAGAAGTGACAGATCCCAGCCTTGGTGATCTGATGGCCATTCTGCACACTTTTCTTTCAACAACTAACCAGCTCAGAATGGAACACGCCTATTCAGAGATGGCAAGAATCAAAAGTGAACCAGAATGAGGCCCATGAAAAGATGTTACAGGAAAAAAATAGGCAGAGTCTAACTGACAAAAGCATACCCACGGGAAGAAAAGGTGCATAAAGGAAAAAAATGATGATAAAATATTTCTGCATGAAAGCAAAGAATGTAAAGAAAATATAGCCCCATAAACCAAGAGATCAAAGGAAATATTGGTTTTTAAAAAGAGAAATCATATTTAAAAACTATTTACTTTTTTTTAAAAAAAAGGAGATGAGAAACTAAAAGAGCTCAAGGAAAACCCCCACAGAAATGAAGGTCACATTAAAAGACATTAAATGGGAAATGGATGCTGCTGAAAAGACAGGAGCAAGTGAAAAGGTGGAGAAAAGTAAGCAAAATGAAATGGGGAACAAAATTAAGGTAGAAAGAAGGAAATTATAGAAGTGGAAGACGATGGAGATCACATAATTGGTGTTCCTGAACGCTTTAGCACATAATAATGGTGACATTTCAAAACAGCTAATACCAATAATAAAAGTTAATAAACAGTGTTGGAAAATGGGCTAGCCACCTGGAAAAACATAAGAGAGATTATTCGTGTGACAGCTGGAACTGTGTTCCCCCCCAAAAGACTTGCTGAAGTCCTAACCCCTGGTCCCTGTGGAGGTGACCTTATTTGGAAGTGGGATTTTTGCAGACGTAATTAGGATGATTGTCATTAGGTGGACCCGAAAACAGCATGACTGGTGTCCTTCCGAGAAGAGGACAAGGCCTTGTGAAGACAGACAGGGAGGACGCCATGTGATGACAGGCAGATGCAGGGGAGGATTTCTCCTCTACAGGTTTCAAAGGAAGTGTGGCCAGTGGACACCTTAATTTCGGATCTCTAGTCTTCACAACCGTGAGACAGTGATTGTCTGTCATCTCAAGCCACCCAGTTTGTGGTAATTTGTTACAGCAACTCGAGGAAACTGATGCAATGAGTTATACCAAAATAAATGCCATGAAAACATGTTGCAATGCCACTGGAAGGAAAAGCAAGTCAAATCAACACTATGATACAATTTTTCACCTACAGATAAAGCGTTTTATTGTGAACAATGTTAGCAAGAATACGAAGTCACAGGCACCTTCCCCGTCAAGGGTATCGCCTTAATTGGTCTGACCTCTTTCAATCTCCATATAGCAGGAGGCATGATCTTAAAATATATATCTAACTGCTCATTCCCATCTTTAGTCTTTTCAATGGGAAACTACAAAGTCAGGCCAACCTGACGTCCAGATACTGGCTCATCTCATGCCAATCACTGTGTGCACTGACTGAACTGCCCCCATCCCCGACCCTCCCACACTTCTTTGTTTCCTTTACAGTATTTGCTACAAGTAATATCTTGTTTACTTGTTTACTATCTGTCTCCAAGGGAGTAGAGACTATGTCTTGATCACTGCTTTATCTTCAGCAGGCAATATGATCCTGGAACTTATAGGGGATGCTTAACTGTTGGATGAATGAAAAAATAAAGGAATGAATGAATGAATTCCTTTAGCCCACCTCTACTCTCTCAGAAAGTGGTTTTGCATTCTACTTATAGAGAAAATCCAGGTGTGGAAAACTTGAAATCACCTACTGTCATTACCATTTTTTTCTATATATGTACTTAGTTTCATTTCTCTTATTTCCTTGTGACTTCCAAAAATGAAGAGGGTGGGTTAAGTACAGCCAAATGTCACCTGGTTTCTAAAAGATGGGCCATATCCCCCTGTCTCAACACAAAATCATCTTTCCCTTCATGTGGGCAACTTCACATAATCCAGATACAAATAATAATTTTTATTCCAGGAAAATACAATTGAATGATACGTACTCTGACTCACCCTCTGAGATAGGTTTTTCACTGTTAGAGAAGGAAGTTGCAAAACACGTAGAGCTGACTTGGAATTGGAGGTATCAGTACAAATGCATGGTCCAGGGGGATGAAGGGAGGGTGGGGTGGAGAGAGAAGTATGTGCACAAGCATTTCCTAGCTCTGTCTGCTGAGAGAGCTTAGAAGCAATGGCACCCAGAAGCTGGCCTGCAAATACTGTTCTTCTTAACTCAAAGGACCCAGCGCTCCTTAAAGAAAAGTTGAGCTGGGACAGGGAAAATAGATGAGCCTGGAACAGCTTGTTGAGTCAGAAAGCAGCGAAGTACTTCAAAGCATGACAGGGACAGAGGAACCAGCTTTGAAAGGGCTCCTGGCCAAATCTGGGACCACATGAGCATTAAAATAAGGAATGTCTGTGACATTATAATCCTTTGAATAAAATAAGAACCTGTGAGTCCACACTGATATAAAAAAAAAGGGGGAATAATAAAAGAGAAGGAAAAGCTATTTCTTAGAGTGGAATGTCCCCTAAGAAATACAGCAGGAATGATGTGAATTAGAAAATCATCAGTGCATACTAAAACTTGGAGTTGAAAGCGTGACAAGGAAGAGGACATTTACACAGCTTCAAAGGATCTCCCGCAAGTTACTTATTAATTACAAATGGGAAAGATAATAATTTTACACTGGAGAAAGTTTGTAACCACTTACACCAACTGATCAAAATTAATAGCCCCAATATTGAAACAAACCAACATATGTGTCTGTGATGGTTAATTTGATGCGTCAAGGTGTCTGGCAAAGGGGGCGAGACGTCTGGTTAAACATCATTTTGGGTGTCTGTGAGGGTGTTTTGGGTTGAGATTACATTAGAATTAGCAGAGTGAGCAAAGCAGAGTGCTCTCCCCAATGTGTGGGCCTCATCCAATCCATCGAAGGCACAATTAGAATAAAAGGGTAAGAAAGAATTCTTTCTGCCTGACTATCTTTGAGCTGGGACATGGGTCTTCTGCCTTCGTACACAGACTGAGACTAGAACTCACATCATCGGTTCTCCTGGGTCTCCTGCTTGCACTTCTCAGTCTCCGTAGCTGTGTAAGCCAAAAACCTCTTACACACACACACACACACACACACACACACACACACACACACACACACACACCTGTTGGTCCTATTTCTCTGGGCAACTCAAACTAACACAAATTTTGGTACCAAGAGTGGTTCCAGAGGAACAGGATTTTAAGGATGAGTTTTCTGAACTGGGTCTTGGGGGGTTCTGGAATTGGTTATCAAATATGATTAGATTTAAAGCCACCAATGACTCTATTTCCAGGAGTAAAGACAGCACTGATGGTCCATGGTGTGGTCTGGCCATAGAGATACGTAAATATCCCCACTGGACACTCTAATTAACCTCTTATAAGCAACAAGGAGCTGGGCAACTATGTACATGATAATTTCAGACATTCTTGGAGAAGTAACAAGTATGTAACAAGAAGTTGGCTGGTGGGCTGGCCTAATGTTGCCGGACAAAGTGGTGAATGAAAAGGATGATCTCAGGGGTTCAAACTCCCAGCTCAAGAGCCATGAAATGACCTGAAAGCTTCTATGTGGGCCCTGAAGGAGTGTCGTCATCTCTCGCATCCTCAGGGCTGAGAACCCTGGTAGGACGCAGAGAAAGCACAACAATCACTCCTGTGGCACCTGCCGAAAACATATATCCTGAATCTAATCAGGAGGAAACAGAAAACAAACCTCAATTGAAGGAGAGTGGACGAAATAACGGGAAAATCCCACAGTCAAGAAAACAGACAAAGGCTGAGTAATATTCCAGCTCAGAAGAGACTTAATGACTCAAACGCAAGGCACACTCCTAGGAAGTTTCTCGTAGTATTCTTGTAATTTTTCTGTAAATTTGAAATTATATCAAAGTCAAAAGTTGCTAGTAAAAAAATCCTACTTTCAAGCTTCCTGATAAAGTTGGTTTAAATTTTTATTAACTTGTTAATTTTTAATAGGCAACACAGACTCTAAGTAAAAGATTCAAAAGATATCAATGAATCGGTAGTAAAAAGTATTTCATTTTTCCCACAGCCTCCCTCATCAGAGGTAACCACTGCCACTGGTTTCCTGTGATTTATTCTAGAAACAGTTTACGCATACACACATACATGCAGCTTTTTCCATGAATGACTCTTTTTCTCTAATTAAAAAAAAAAGTATATATATCTTGGCAATGGTTTCATGTAAGTAAACAGAGAAAAGCCTCATTTTTTAATGCCTGCAATAATATTTCATTTTGCAGGTGAATATACAATAATATATTTAATCAGTCCCTACTGGACATTCAGGTCACCAACTGTTTGTTACTATGAGCAATGCAATTATAAATATAATGGCATATATTTCTTTGTGCATATGTGTACATATAACTGTAGAACACATTTATAGAACTGAAACTGCTGGTTCAAAGGACACGTGCATTTTAAACTTATTTTAAATTAGTTATTGCCAAATTATTCTTCGAAGAGGTTGCAGCAATTTACACTTTCACGCACAATGTATGAGGGTTTCTGTTTTCCTTCGTGTGGGTTTTTTTAACCAACGATCCCGGCCCATTTCGAAAGGACAGCCTATACTGCAGTTTCATTTTCAAAATACACAAAACTTTGACCCTCTCCTTACTGGTATGCCAAATTTATGCAACGCTCATTAGCTTACTGCCAACTTCCAACAACATGTAACCCACCTTCCCCAGGTCTCAGATAAGACTTTCTCCCAAGGGGGAAGGCACCTTTGTTTCTGCTTCTGGCAAAATCACGGTCCCCAGGTGATGGAGTCAATTCATTTTATGCCCTGGGTTAGACAGTGTGTTTCTCAGACAGGCAGGGACTACCCTGGAATGATGGCGAGCTTCAGAGTCACACACAGTCCTGGGGCCCTGGGTTTGAATCCTGCTCTGCTAGTTACAGACTGTGCACATTTGTAAACATTTGAGTAACTAACAGGCGCCATGTGCCGGGCACTGTGCCAAGAGCCTGAGTTACAAAGAAGAATAAGGAATGGCATTATTGTCCTAAAAGCTTTACATAAACACAATGTCATGTAGTAAAGCACAATGACAGAGCGTTTAAAAATTACATATTTTTTTTAACCATTCTCTTCTTGCTCCCACCCTCCCTCCCTCTCCCTCCCTCTCTCTCTCTCTCTCACACACACACACACACACACACAACCATGCTGTTTCAGAAAAGATTAAAGGCAATAACAACATAGAAAGGATGCTATGGAAACTCAGAGAAAGGGTACCTAATCCAGCTTTAGGAGGCACCCTAAAAATTAGGTTACTTGACATTTAAATTATGTCTGCGATTACATAACCTCCATACAAGGTAACTCGAGGAATCTCTTGGTTTACACCACCTTAAGAGCATCTGGTCCAGGACGCTCTATTTTAACTCTGTATTAACACAGTCAAGCCATGGAAGAGAACACTTGAGAAGGAGCACCACCACGGCTCCCAAGCACAGCACAAGGACCACCCTGGGCCCTCTCAGCACAGGAAAGGGTGCATTAAGAAAGTGCATGCTGTGACCTGACGTCAGTTTAGCACCAACTAGCTCTACCAGCCAACGCCAGTGATCTAAATAACCTCTCTGCTGGGGAGGTTCTTCATCTAAAAGGTGGGACGATGCTAGCTAGTATCGACCTCACCGGACTGCGATAAGAAATGAGACTCCACTCGTGGACCCCTCAGCGCACTCTCAGCACGTGGTAAGAGTGCAGTAACACGAGGTACCACCCCCCTTTTTTTTTTACCACAAGCAGTCCTGCAAGCCCAGTGAATGGCAGGAAGCGTCCTTCCTCCACTCAGGTCCCATTGTCCCACACGCTGCATCTGTGTTGTGCTGTGTTTATCCCCAGGCAAGGGTCACTTCTGTTAGCATGATGAGTCATGACCCGGCGTGCCATCATGTCCGGAAAGCATTCTTCTAGGACGGACCCTCTCAAGCCAAAACCCCTCCGTGAAAAATGTCCTGGCTTTTCATAGGACATAGGAAACCAGCTAGGGCCACTGGCAGTGGTTTTACTGACTTCCTGACTTCATCTCCTGGTTCTCTCCTCCAGAGCAACATCTCTTCACTTGAGCAACACAAAAGGTAGTCAAACCACAAAGTGTGCTCGGGAGACGCCTGGCTGAATTACTTCACCCCTTCCTTCTCTCTTCCTCTCTTTCTTCCTTCCTTTCTTTCCAATGGAAATCATTTGCTTTTTATATATACTTTATAAGATAATGATTACTTTTTAAATACTATTTTGTTACTTAATATCTTGGGGGGGAGGGGACCTTGACTTTTAAATTTTATTTATTTTTATGTATTTATTTGTCAGTGAAGGTACTGGGGATTGAACCCAGGACCTCGTGCATGCTAAGCATGTGCTCTACCACTGAGCTATACCCACCCCCTCTCCAATGATTCCTTTTTCAAAACACATTTCGATTATATAGTAAGGCATGTAGAGAAATATCAATTTAAAATTTTCTCGCTGCCGTTTTGAATTTTATTTACATTCATTCGTTCATTCATTCAATAAATAGTTTTTAGTGCCCATGTTCCTAGCACTGTGGTGGGAGCCCTGGGTACAGGAACGAGCAGGCAGACCTGTCTCTGCTCCAATGCAGGGTAATGAGAAGGCCGGCATTAAACGGGGGCTCTGGGAAGAGGCAAGAGCAGGTGCACCACGCGGGTGGAGGGAGGGGACACGTGCTGGAGGAATCCAGAGCGGGACAACGTGCCCACATCACAGCAGAGAGAGTAAGGCGAGAGTGATGTCAGAAGTGTGAGAGGGGAGGCTAGAGTGTGCAAGGCTGGCAGGCATGTTATAGGGCTTTGGGACTTTATCGCCAGGGCAGAGGTGGAAGCATTGATTACATCTGCTTTTCTGCAAGCCCCCTCTGACCACAGGGTGGAAAGGATTGAGTGCCTGGTGGTGGAGCAGGCAGGAGGCTACTGCATTAGCCCCGCCAAGGGGTGACTGGGGCTTTGGACAGGATGGAGCAGTGAAGAAATGGAGATGGGGACAGGCTTGAACAGCAGAAGCAGAATCGATTAGATAGGATGACTCAGATGGGATGTGAGAGGTGAGAAAGGGAGGGGCCAAGGTTTCTTACAACCACAACTGAGCAGACCACGATGCTCCTGTCAATGAGAATGGGGACATTGGAGGAAGCACAGCATTTCAGGAGGGGCCCGGGATTCAGACAGGCTAACACCTGAGAGAGAGCCCAGTGCAGGTGTTCCTCTTCCCCTTCTCATAGTCTAATTACACCTGATCCCCTGGACACAAGGGGAACACAGAAGGCCACAAACAAGGTATCAAGAAAACAGAGAGGGCGGTCAGAAATCTTTACCTGTTGCAAGGGGACCATGTGATCCGCTGCCCATTTAAAAAGCAAGAGAAAGATTTTAAAGAGATAGTAGATACCTGGGTTCTATTTAAAAGTTTTTACTAACTGAATTTGATCACGTCAAGTCACTCAGTGGCTCTACCTGCTTGGAATAAGAGAACGGTAGAAACAATCCAACACCCTCCCATATAAAGGCTTCCTCTCTGCTAAGGTCCCTGGCAATCTCACTAAAAATAAAAATACTATGGCTAGCTCTCAGTGCATGGTCTAAATCTCTTGACTATGACGGACACTCTTACCAATTATCACAACTCATGCAACCCGGCAAAAGGAAACAAAACATTTTAAGGTGTATTTCAATGAAAACAAGGTATGTCTCGAGGATATAAAAAATAATCTGTCAAATACAGCAGCTGGGTTGACATCTATAAATGGATTGCTTCTCAGCTTGTGTTGTTTTGTCTGCTGGGGTGTCTGGAAAGGGTTCAAATTTCAGGTCTGTCACTGTGACGAGAAGGATATCGGCCACTCACAGGGCACTTGGTCAGTCAGTCACTTTACTATTGATGAGTCTCCCCTGCTGGTGTCAGGACACTTCTATGCTGGGTAGAGTCGCTGGTAGGATAGAGTACCTGTAACTGCAGGTTTCAACACTGTTGGAAATGAATCTGAAATGGTTATGTTTTGATCTTGCAAGGAAAGCTATTTTTTCCATGAGTTAATAAAGGGGTTGTAAGCTTACCAACCCCGTACCATGGAATGCAGATTCTGTTTTGGCCATCGTTTGCTGCCTTATAGCTCTTAAATAGTATTTAAATACTTAACTGACTGATTTTTCCTAAAATCTTGGTAGAGGAAATAAAAAGACTGGTGAACTGAACCGTAGTAAAATCACCACCAGGGACTCTAAGAGTCCGTAGCAACCACAGACCCTCAGACCAAGAGAACAGATGCTTAAATACTCACATGCATTTAAAAAGCAGTAAAAACAAAAAACAAAACAAACAACCCCCCCCACAATAAAGATGTTATATATTTTACAATGTTAGCATATGAGTAAGTCACAATAGCATTCTTTAGCTATGAAATGCTGAGCGCCTGATAATGACAGGCAAGATGATTTAGACCAAAACAAAAAGAAAACTTTCCTATTAATAACATGACACAAAATTTTCTCTTCCAATCAACAAGTAACAAATATAATTTCATTTTTTTAAAATTTTTTAATGAAGGGAGATAATTAGGTTTATTTATTTAGTAGGGGTCCTGGGAATTAACCCAGGACCCCATGCTAGGCATGCATGCTACAACTGAGCTATACCCTCCCCCTATAATTTCTGCAACACAGGGCTCAACTCTTACATATTTATTCCTTTCATCCATTTCATTTAAAAATGGTTTCCCATTACAGTAACCATTTGGCTGGCTACCTGGCATGCCCAGGGAAATAGTTAACTGCATTTTGCCTTAGCCAAAGGAGCTACCCTATGACTATAAATCAACACTGCTTGGGAAAATGAGTCAGAAAACCCTTTGGTAAGAATGCACAATTATATAAATGGATAAAAGTTATCCATTGTAAATAATACTATAAACCACTTAAACTACAGTCCTGAACACTTTTAAAAAAGGAAACACATAAATCCTACAGATATCTGAGGACTGTAACTAAACAGGATAAACTCAGGATCCTTATCCCACTCCATCCTCAAGCTTACCCTGGTAAGAAGCCCCTCTACCCTACACTGTACCCAGCTATTCCATTCCCTGGGCTTTCTCGGTGACAGGAAAGTTAACAGCTATATCCTGTCACTTTTCTCCAACCATGCCTAATTTAGTAAATGACAGAAAACCTAGTCAATACACTGCATCACTTTTTAAAACCTATAGTTCCTTAGCCCAGTTTTCGTAACACATGAAGGCTTTGCTGTTCAGTCCTGGGGCAACCAGACAGGCTTTGGGGACAAGCTAGGTACCAGTTGTAGCTGAGACACTGAAGAGAACTACATGGCTATGCAGCCAAGTGAATGAAGTATTCCCTTTTCACATTACTGTCACAATACCCGTTTTAAGTTCAATAAACAAAGTCACACTAAACTAATACTTTTCGTGCACCTACTGTGCCAAGAACTACGTTAGATATTTTCCATGCATGCTTACATATTAACAGAAAATCTTCTCAAACATTCTTCTGCTGACATCACATGTCCAGTTACAGGTAAGAAGGAAATGACCATATATTGAAAACAATCACCTAACCATTATCTCTGCTTGGAGAAATGTGAACTACAAAGCTAAGCTTTCAGCGGCCTGGGAGGGAGATCTATTTCTCCCACAGAAGGGATTTCATAAGAGTAAGGAAACTGGAAGGCTTCCCAGATGCTCCTAACTTATGTGTTCAGCTATCGTTTCTGTTGAGGGGAACTAACAGCCACCACTGAACTAAGCAGAGGATTTTAAAACCAGCAAAAATCTTTACTGAATGAATGAATGAACGAACGGCCAGAAACTTGGTCGGCTGGCTCTCTCCTTGGCTTTCCTTGACAGGAGTCTGCAACATCCATTAAGACAACATCTCCTCATGAAAAAGCTTTGAATTTTGCATCATCCTCATACTTCTTCTATTTGGCATTTTCTCTTGGCTTGAGGTTTTTTTTTTTTTAAACAACCTTCCTTGTGTCTAAAGTAGACTAAAAGGTTAACTTCCTTTCCCTGATCAGTGGTGTAGGATTTGTGTCCTTTAGACAGCCTGACTTTTGCACAGGGGCTAGCAGTCTCAGGGGAAGGAGGAAGGCTAAGTTGGCACACTCCCTATTCCAATGTTGGAGGTGTCTGGGGGGCATACAGAACGGCCACCATGCTAACCTGGTAGCGCTGTCACTCCTCTGACGCCAAGTCCCTGAAAGGACATGAAGGCTGTCAGATGTCAACTCCAAGTGAAATATCAAGAGCTGCTCACTGGGGCCCACCAGTAATGCCTGTTTATTTGGGGACGAAGTTATGAGGGTAAGGAGAAAGGAGCTGACCCTGGAGGGCTTCAGAGAAGATACAAAAGACATAGGACATCAGTTATTACTACTCTGCAAAGGGTTTTCATCTTTACATGATATTTGATTTCTGTTTTGGGGGGTTTTTTTTGGAGGGGTGGGGAAGATAATTAGGCTTATTTATTTATTTTAATGGAGGTACTGGGTTTGAACCCAGGTACATGCTAGGCATGTCCTCTTACCGCTGAGCCATACTCTGCCCCTTTTTACATGACACTGGAGATGTTGCCTTTTACAGCTTTACTTCTAAATAGTAATCAAGTTCCCTAAGGAACTGTGAGCCAGATTCCTTTTCAATTTATTTTTTGCTTGTTCCTAGTACACTCCTGGGGGACCCAAGGGACTATTTACTAAGGAAGGAGGGCCCTGGCACCAATAAGAGATTCATTATTAAAACTGCAACGTATTAAATGGGCCCATATACAGATGATACAAATCAACACATTCCAAAGACAAACAGATATGGATATTTGACTGCTCTGCTTGAGCCAGCCAGTCCTTCCACACTTGTGAAAATAACCAAGTGTTGCCTCCACTCCGGCACGGCAGACATCAGGAAGTGAGCTAAGAGAGTAAGAATGTGGTGGCAAAGAAAAGAGTCAAAAACTAAAAACAGATCAAATACATCAGGAAATGGAAAAAACAAATAATTCTCCCTATTTTTTCTTAGTTCCTAAAGGCAGAAATTCCTTTTTACTGCTAGATCAAACAGAGAAAGGAATTTATGTGAGTAGATTACTTGCCAATTCAAGATAAATACTATAATATTTATTTTTTTGGTTTAAGTGTCACCGCCCCCCTCAACCCAGGCCAACAGGAAAGGTTCTAACTGCCCTTAGGAAATAGCTGCCCCTCTGGTTCAACCTGGCTCATTGAAGCAGCAGTTTCTCTAAATGCCTGTTACTGTTACCCTTTAAAAAGTAAAAGAAAAGCTAAGCCTACTTATAAACAGCATTATTTCCAAATCTTTAAAATAAATTCCATCGTCCTCTGCAAATAAGAATTGAAACTATGTGATTGAATAACTGAAAACACCAATCCTCTTCTAATTTCAGGAAATACTTTGTCTCAAGTTTTTGCTTATAATTCATCTAAGTTTAAAAAGTCAAGGGTTTGGCCAGCAGGGCCAGTATATTTGGCAGAGCCGGGACTGGGGATTCAGCTGGCTCAGTCACTGTGTGTGGTGGGGCCAGCTGGGGGTGTCCAGCAGGGCAGGGGCCGAGGAGGCGGCCCATGTGGTGGGGAAATTAGTCACATACAGGAGGATTAAGAAAATAAGTAAATATGTTGAGGATGATGACAGCCAGGTTTCTTCTCACTACTGCAGAAGGAAATTACAAATCTGGAAGGGACAAGGTTAAAATAAACTCTGGGGTGTCGGACTGAAATGCGAGATATTGGGGTGAACTCACGATATTTAATGTAAATAGACAAATAAGTAGGAACAGACACATGTACGTGCGTGCCTGCAAGTTCCCGACCTCAAACTCCACTGAGAAAGCCTAGAAGCCTTGACACACTGGCATGGCAGCAACAACCAGACCTACCTCCAGGATCTTGGTTTCTAATGCCACATGCCACTTACAGGAATCAAGGCTTTTTTTTTTTTTTTTTTTTTTGAAAGAAATGGCTGAATCCATCACCGGGCCAGGGAGAGCCCTAGGTGAGCCTGGAATCAGTATTACTGAGCCAGAAAGTAAGGAAGGTCTCAAAGAATGACTGCAGTATGTCAAAAAGGATACTGCAGCCAGCAGAAAGAGGCTTCCACTATCCAAGTCTGGGACCAATTGGTTTATTAGGGAAAATAGGAGCATGAATTTTGTGGTTGATTATGTATCTGTGTTCTCTGTTGTGGCTGTGTGCACTATAGCTTTTATCCTGACCAGCCTTCTAGGAGACACATACCATTGATTAAGCCAACGTGTGGGACAAATTCATCACCACAAATGAACACATAGCTCAAACCTGTGCCCTCTTGACAATATGGCTGCGTGGTGAAAAACAGGTAATATGCATACACTTTCTTGATAAGGTCTTTCTTTGGTTCCATAGAAGCATTCATTTATTAATGCTTTGAGTGCTTTCTTATGTCAGGGTACTAACAGGGGACTAACAGAGACAAATTGCTTTGGTTGTTAATGCATACAAAAAAATCTTTTTTTTCTAAGTTTTATTCTTAATATCAACTAGAGGAAAAAAAATTTTTTTTAAATAACTTGTGAGACATGGTATCAATTAGGTTGGCCTTAAATGTTCCCTTTCTCTAAATTTAGACTAAAAGATTAATCACTTAGAGGAAGAAAACTCTTTCTCCCTGTTGACAATCTGTGGCTGAGAGTTAGCTTTGACTTTTAAAAATAATTTTCATATTGAAATAATTTCAAACTTGTAAGTAGTACGAAGAACATTAAAAAAAACTCCCAAGTATCCTTCACTCAGAAGAGTCCCCAGTTGTCACCACGTTTTCAGATTTGTCTTATCCTCACACTTACATGTGTGCACATATCCACATACATACAATATTTAATATTTATACCAACTGTAATCATCTATTTCTGAGCTCAACCAACGTATTTCAACCACAGATTTATACATAATTTTATTCTTCAAATGACATATAAGTCAAGTTAGGAAGGGAAATGGATGGTGCTGGTAAAGCTGAAGGTTTTGTTTTGGTGTGGTTTTGGACTCGGCGGGTAAACCATGCTTGAATAAGGCACGGTGGGGACTAGACAGGGGTGTGCTCTGTACAAAGGGAGCAGCTGTTACTTTCATAGACGGTTCCTGCTCTGAAATGCAGATTCAGTTGTGCCAGAAGTTCTGAGTTTTCAAGAGAAGGTAGAAATAAGGATTTTTCAGGGCTATTATCCTATTTTAAAATGTTCAAAAATAATAAAACTGGTTTCAGGAAAAAAAAAATCATCTCTATCTTGTGTGCAGCTCACCATACTGCCAGTTGACAGGCGAAGTAGTAACCCACTGAATTTTGGGTGATGACTAATAGAAAGTTGTAATTCCATAAATAGGTAATTAGACACTGTGCAAAAATAATTTTAAAAATGACCCTACCCTAGGATCCTGCAGTCAATTCCCTCGCAAAGGAAGTGATGCAATATAAATTACATGCAGGATAAATAAAAAGGAAGACTGAGCTGGCAAGAACCAACCCCGTATTACAAAACAACATCTGCAAAGCAGAGCTTTTTAAAAGAACCTTATGGAGTAGCCCTACTTACAAAGAATCTGGTGCAAACACAGCAATTACCAAGAAGTTTGTAATGATTTGGAAGAATAAAGACTTAAAACAATTTTTTTAAAAAAAAGAACACAAACAAAGGCTTTGCATTCAAAGGCTGACCTTAAGGTTTATGTAGTAAAAGCAGTATTTCTATACTACTAATCAGCATGACTAATGTTTACATTTACCTCTGGCTTATAGAACAATTAGGTAATCAAGATACTACAATGACTTGAAATAAAATTGACCCAAATTATATCTGGAAATGTCTCATTATCCTTTAAGAAGTATTTCAAGTCCTGCCCTCTCCATAAGGCTCTCTCTCCTCGACACCTCCAGTGCGAAGGATTTCTCTCTTCACTAGACACAGAATAATTACTGTCTCTAAAACTTAATTGTCAATTAACCGGATGTTGCACTGGGGCACCTCTTCTACGAACCTTTTAAGCTACTGAATTTTTTTTTTATTGCTACTTAATATTTCAAGTGTTTCTACATTTCTTTATATTCTCCAATAGTTCCTAGAAGTGTTACTTGCAGTGTTCCGTTCTGCAAATGGTGCGTTGCTGGGTCTGTAGCAAGTACGGAAACAGAGAGTTGAGAAACTTTTCATGGCAATTTGACAATACAGTGACAGCCAAGAGCGAGATCAGTGAACCTACTTTGTTCAACAAAGTAAAGACCATTTCGGAGGCTGTTAAACTATCATGGTGAGGTCGTGCGTGACAGTGGCTGCATGTTAACCGTCCACAAGCAGGACTATGATACAACTTGTAACCTTTAAGAATAATTTACTAACTCAAAAGTACATAAAAATCTCAGAAAATATAAGCATGTATTTATTTGTATTACTTGTTAGGTTTCCAATTGTTTAAATTTTTACTAAGGCCTGTTTTTAAATTTATACTTTAGCATGATCAGCTACCTTAGGAAAGTAAAATTTGTATTATTTATTTTTAATCCAATTTAACTTAAGCCTCATCCTTGGCAAAACAAGCTTCACAGTCTTTTATTCTGTCCAGAAAAGATGCATCTTTTCTGAATAGAGCAGTTGCAGTGAACCAAATTATGATGATGGAAGCGGGTCCAGAGAAATGGAGACCAAGAGAGTTTGTCCCAGGTTCACTTGGAGGTATGATGCCCTCATACACCAAGTCTGATCTTTGAGCCACAACTGCCAGTGTGGTGTGTTACTGGCAGAGATGAAGAACGAATGAAGTCATAAAACCATCAGAATGAGGCAGCATTTAAACATAAGACATAAAGAAATAACCTCAAAACCAAAAGAATTATTTGAATGAAAAAGTTGACATCTACAGGACTGTCTCGCCCTGGTCACGGCAGTCCGTAAAGACATCAAGATAGGAGTCAGGCAAAGAAGCACCAGCCTTGGACCAGATCTGGGAAGAGCCATCTCAGAGGCTGCATGCTCTTCTCTTCCCTGGGGTTTCAGAGACTCGCTGGTAGACACACAAGCTCAAGCCACGCTGTTCTTTTCATGCCACAGGCAGCTTCGGCAATTACATTGTCCTCGGAGGGTTTGACGTGAGACAGATGACGACAACTATAAAAGGGACCCGAGGCCACCACAAGGTGTTATGGATGCTGTTTGTTCTTTCAATCAGAGTTTAAATGCATTTTTTTTAATGTACACTTAACTATACACCCCATGTGTAAACGAGAATGTCTGGTTTTATAGAAAGAGGGCATTGATCTGTAAAGGTGAACCTTCAGATTTTGAATTCCTAAAGAGATTAATACAATTTAAATATATTTCTCTTAGGAGTAAGGATTATGTCATCTGTTACGGTACTTTTATAGCTCACTGGGCGTTTGGCTTTCCAAGGCAGCGCGAGGCAGCTCCTTGCTCGTTCACGATGAATGAACTGCTTATTCTTTCGCCTGCCCTTTACCCCGGCACAGTCAGGGAAGGAGGGGTGCAGAGTAAATGGCAAGGGCATTTCCCATTTCATAAAACTGGCAATATGTGAGGCTTAACTAAATAACACACGAAAGTACAGCTGTAGGTGGACTTTGCTATTTTCTCCGCCCTGAACGTATTACAGACACACATACACGTTAGAGCTCTACATTCGTTTCGTTTAAGGTGAATTAACAGTTGCACAATTCAGATTTGTCAAAACTCAGTTTTTTTCAGGAAGTATTTCATGGAGTCAATTTAGACCAGATTGAAAAAACCCACAAAAATTAATATATATTAATTCTACTCTATATATTCACAGAAGGTAAAGACTACCCTATAGTGTTTAAGGCAGTTTAAACATATCATCATTAGACTGCGAATATTTAAAAAATGGGAAGGGGGTGGGAAGGGATAAAATGAGAGTTTGAGACTTGCAGATATTAACTAATGTATATAAAATAGATAAACAACAAGTTTATATGTTATAGCACAGGGAACCATATTCAATACCTTGTAGTAACTTATGGTGAAAAAGAATATGAAAACGAATATATGTATGTTCCCGTATGACCAAAGTACTGTGCTGTACACCAGAAATTGACACAACATTGTAAACTGATAATACTTCAATAAAAAAAATGTAAAATAAACAAACTTTTAAAAAATTGTAAACAATTCGAACAGGATAACCTTAGTCCCACTCTCCAGAAGTGCCTACTGTGAGTAACTTCTTACATATCCTTCCAGAAAACGTTATGTACCTATGCTCCATATTTTTATTTTTAAAACATAATTATATATATAACACATACACCATATAATCTGATTAACACATTGCTTTTTTAGATTAGCATACTCTAAATCTTATGGCCAAGATGGTTGCACCCCAAACACTGCAACTGTCCTCCCGCATTGCAACCCGCTCCCCCGCCCCTTGCAGTTAGACAGACCATGTTACTAGTTGCGGCCAATGGGCTGCAGGGTGCACACACTCCTGGGCCAGAGAGAAGACAGAGAAGCTGGCGTCCAAACTCCCCAGGTGATGGAGGAAGCTCTCTGTTTGAGATGGCAGAGCCACAAGGTCAGAGCAGCCTGAGTGCTCAGCGGCTGTCTGGAGAGTCTCCCGGAACCACAGGGTTTATGTGGGTGAGGCATCATCCTTTGTTACATGAGGCTGCTGCGACCTGGGGGTTGTCTGCGACGGCAGTGTGACCGACCCTACCCTAGTTCAGCAATCCTTCCACACTGGTACACCTCGCTTTGCTAAACGGCAGTACGGGTAAGTGATACCTGATGTACCAGCTCCTCCTGATGGACTCTGAGGTCGCTCCCAGTTTTGTTACTGTCGTTACTGCAAATGTGCCATCAGTAACATCATTTCACATGCCACTTTGCTAACACCTATACAAGTATTTCTGTGGGA
Organism: Camelus bactrianus; assembly: GCF_048773025.1. Classification (NCBI taxonomy): domain Eukaryota; kingdom Metazoa; phylum Chordata; class Mammalia; order Artiodactyla; family Camelidae; genus Camelus; species Camelus bactrianus. The sequence goes on along the minus strand of NC_133554.1, from coordinate 36,572,549 downwards.
TAGATTCCTTGAAGCAGAACTGCTGGGCACAGAACAGTACACTAAAAATACTTTTTAAAATAAGTCATGCTTCAATAATCAAAATTCAAAAGGCACACAAAGGAATGCAATCAAAGTCTCCCTCACACCCTATCCCAGAACTTCCAGTGCCTTCCTCTGACTGCAACCAATGACGTCAATTTCACCTGTATCCTGAGAGATTTCAAATACACATATGTGTGAGCAACTGTAGACTTCCTCATACCTCTGTATGGATACATGTATATGCCCATCTAAAGACACACATGCACATATGTATATTTAGGGAAGATTCTGAGATATTTCTAAATTGCCTCCCAATGCAGCTGTCTGTAAAATAAGAGGTGTTCGTGCTGTGTTTCTGTGCTCGGCACTAAAAACAACTGCTAACATTTGGGCAGGCCTTTTGCGTCATCTTAATAGAAGAGGTCCGACTATAATCGTCAGGTGAATGAATAACCTAAGCAGTGTTTGCAAAACAAATTCACAGTGATCAAGTGGCCCCAAAGGCGGGCCCAAACTAACGCTTCTGGTCTACCTAAATAGGCTGGGGAAATGGGCTAAGTAAAGGAGGAGGGTAACATAGGGCGGGCAGGACGGAGCAGCGCAGGGGCGTGTAGGTGAGCGGAGAGGTCTGGCTGGGAAATAGCAAGGAGACTGGGGTGGCCGAAAGGTTTGTGCAAGCACTGCAAAGGATGCTGAAAGTAGTGACCAGGGCCAGGGACTGATGTGACAGTGACTGCATAGGAAGGGCGAGGAAGCTGGAGGGAAGAGTGCCCAGACACTAGATGTGAGGACGGGGAAGGAAGGGGCTGGGGCGCTGTTAGCAAGAGAGACGGAAGGGAGGATGCAGAGAGCGGTGAGCACAACCCTGCCGCCGTCCAGGTCCACAGACTCAGCAGAGGCGCAGGTGGTGGGGCGTCCTCTGTCGCGATGTGCTGACTTCCCCAGGTAATGTAGGTGGAAATAGCCAATCGAAAATGGTTATTTTGATCACGCTTTTCATGGTGGTAATTCTGGGTAACTATAAGGTTAAGTCTGTAATTTTTAACACGCCTTTAAAATAACTCTGTCCACTCATCACAATGTCCTGGACAGGAGGGCAGAGGTTATTTTGGTGTGGGAACCGTTTTTGTTTTTCGTAATTTAATAATGTTTATGGGCCTTTTAAAAAGTAGATCAACGAAATCATTCAGCTTTTGTAAATTCTGAACTACTTTTGACGGGTGACTTGCATCATTACACTGAAACCTTGTCGCAAAGACAGTGGTTAAGGCAATAGCTTCACCAAATGAGGTGGATTCCTTAAGGAGAAAGGGAGAAGGCAGTCACGCAGGAGAAGGCCACTGGCCTGAGGCAGGCAAGCAGGGAAGAGGAGGGCTCAGTGCTGAGAGTGAAGGACGGGGGAAGGGCAGAGAGCAACGCTCTGAAATCTACATTTCCAGTTAAGACATTTCTTCCAATTGCCTATGGAATATTTCCACTTGGATGTCTCACAGGCACCTCTCAGATCAATCTGTTTAAAACAACTCACTTAAAATCCTATTAATGAAACCCGCAACCCCTGTTGTACTCATCTCCATGAGTGGCTATCCACTTAGCCAAGACGAAACTGGGAAGCTAATGAGGCCCTTCTTCCCCATTCCTTTGCCAGTCACTGCAGATGCCAGAGGCATCGCTCACATCCCTCCCCTCTGCTCCAGCCTCATGCCGTGGTCTGACTGGCATTTTCCTGACTTTACCGTGTTCCCAACTCTTCTTCATTCTTAGATTTTTTTCTTTCTAAGTATGAAATATTTCAAACACAGCAGTAGACACTGTATGGTCTCTACCCAAATTCACCCCCCCAGCCCTTTTTCTTTGCTAACAGTGCCCTGATTTTGTTCACCTCCCCCTGCCAACACTTATCTCTCTCTCTCTCTCTCTCTCTCACACACACACACACACACACACACACTCTCCCTCTCACTCCCTCTCTCTCTCCCTCTCTCTCTCTCTCTCTCTCTCTCTCTCTCTCTCTCTCTCTCCTTAGGGAATAGAATTCTACCCCCAGGTCCAGGAGAACAGATCTTGGTTGGTATAAGTTGAAATTGGGAATCCCAACCCCCTTGGCAGTGACCAAATGAGGAAAGTTTCCTTGATCTGAGTGAAGAGGAGGGGGAAATCCTTCTAGAATGCTGTCATTTGCACACGGTGCCTGAATTTTCATCTTGAGGTGAAGGGAGCCAGTCTAAAAGGACAAGTCAAACTGCTGAAGGAACAGAAAGGACCCGCGTCCTTGAGGACATGATTGAGCAACTGGATTATCCAACCTTGGCTCTATCCTACCTTCAGACTTGCTACAGGAGAGAAATAACGTTCCTTGTTGTTTAAGCCACTTTTATTTGGGTTTTCTGATACTTGTAGCCAAAGCATCCTGCTGCAGAGAACAGCCTGATAAGCTCAGTTATGAATACTGAGTTTGAGTTTATTTTGGGACATCCAAGTGGAGACAAGATCAAAGGGTGAGAAGCGGGGAGAGGCGCGGAGATTCAGGTACAGAAGGGACACAGTTACATAAGAGTGGCTGCAGCCCCCAGGTGTGACTATGACTACTGATGGCCGGCATTATTCAGCGCTCCTTACGTGCTAAGCACCACTCCAAATGTACTAAAAGAATCTCTCTCTTATTCTCACAACTCTAAGAGTTTCCACTCCTACTTTGCACATGGCAGCAATGAGGACTAGAGAGGTTTAGTAAAGTTGCTAGAGGTCACAAAGGTTGAGGGTGGTGGCGCCACAGTTCCAACCCAGCGGGCTGACAGCAGAGTAAGTGCCCTTAACTCTTTATGCCCTGCGACTTACGTTAAACCACAGGACGAGAGACCAGTGGAGTCATTAGTAACAGTGGTCAGAGACATAAAGACAAGGCACAGCATTTCTAGAAGGAGCAGTTTTGATCGGAGGGGAAGGAGGCGGCTTACCAAACTGGAAGTGAGGGAGCTGGGGAGACAGCCAGAGCCCCAGGTCAGAGGCGAGGCGCTGGCCCCGAGACAGTCGGCAGGTCGTCTGTACAGGACAAGGGAGAGGACGGCACAAGCGCGTGCGGACCATCTTCACCTGCTGCACATTTTGGCCGAGGAGCAGCAGGCTTTATATAATGCATTTCACCTTCTTGTCTTAACACGGTACTAAGTCACTTACAAATATGAAAATAATATTTATTATGCCAAACACTAGGCTAGGTAGGAACTTTACATCTATACTATATTTGAATTCAATCCTCAAAATTACACTAACTAGAATTGTGACATTATCCTTTCATGAATAGTTTCACCATGCAAATATGATTTATAAGGCGTGGAGTCCCTTACATCTATCAGCAAATCCAGCCCCAAATCCTATCTATTCAACCTTCAAAGTAGTTCCAGAATCAATCGTTTCTCTTATCAATGGTCTTCAGAACTGATGATTTCCCAATATCTGGAAAGACATTCTGGCATTGACTTTAGTCGTCCTTAATATACCCTCAAATATCACTTCGTAGACAGATCTGATAAAGACTGTGCTCTTACACATCCTATTACTCACTTATCCAAGCTCCTGTGCTACACAATATGCTACGGGCTGAGGTGCAGTGGTCACCAATATAATCATGTTGAGATCCTGACATCTCAGCCTGAGCTGCTCCGGACAGCCTAGTAGGGGATGGAGACAAGTAAGCAGGAGGACAAACAGCTCGGGAGCTCTCATGAGAGAGGAGACGCAGGGTGGTCCTGGAGCACAAACGAGGGGCAGTTACCCTGTACCTTGAGGATCTGACAAGGTGATCCAAGAAGTAACATCTAAGTTGAGAACTAAAGGATGGGTAGGAATGACCAGGTGGGGGGGAAGAGCAGAAGTCACAGAGTGGGTCACAGCAGGAACAAAGGCTGGGAAGGCTTAAGAAAGAGTAAGGCTGGAGCACAGAGCACAGGAAAGGCAGTGCAGGTGAAGAAAGGAAAGAGAGAAGACAGGAGAACTGATCGCTGATGACGCAGGGCCCTGCAAGTCCCAGTAAGAAGTTTAGGCTTTATCCCCAAGGCAAGGGAGAGTCACTGAAGGACAGCAAAGCAGAGCAGGTGTTGAGTTTTGCAGCTTAGAAAGTGAATTCTGGCTACGGCATGGAAGTATGAAGACAGGAGTGAAGAGACAGCTGCACCTGTGGGACCCTTAACAAACCAGAACATGGTGGGAGGCAGATTCAAAAGAGGCTTAGGAGACTGAACTGATCTCACCTGGTGGCTGACTAGATGGGGGTGGAGATGGTAAAAAGAGAGATGAATCGAGAACACCGAGGTTTTTGGCTTGGACATTAGTGTGGAAGTTGAACACAGAGCAGACTTGACCTGTTGGTAAATTTCCCAAGGCAGCAATACTTTTTAGGAAAGTGACCTGCCAGAGCCCACATCAGCCACATAAATTACACTTTCATGTTGACGTTTTAAATGTATCCCTTCTCTTTCTCCTACTGCACTTATAAGTTAGAGTAAATGCTCTCTGGATTTGTAAACACAGAACGTGACCTTATGAAATGGTGTGAGAGGAAAGAGGGCAAACAAAGGGCCTACTTAATCGGAGGAGCCGTGAGCCAGCTGTTTCAGGAAGAGCCAAGTGATTTGCAATAATGAAAGACGAAGAATTAGCTGATTATTTTAAAATGAAGCCGCTGTTTCTTTTAAGTTACATTACAAACTAACGCATAAGTTAATCATTCTTGGAAATTCAAATATTTACCCTGAAATTGCTGTATTCGCCATGAAATGTGGCCTGAGGGTAATGCTAGTTGCAACAATGAACTCCAAACTCCTAGTGGCTTCACAAGAGAAGTTTGCTCACACATTAGCCCAACACAAATGCTTCTGGGGAGAGGGAGTGGGCCTTTGCCCCAGGGCAGTCAGTCATACAGCCTGACACAAAATCTTCCATCTTCGACTCGGGACTTCCTGGTCACTGTGGGCATCAAAAACCAGCCAGAAGTCAGCAGAGAATGGAGAATCACATGGGGGTAAGTTTTTACGAGCTAGACTGGGAAGTGGCTGGACCTCACAAGTTCCACTGGCAGGTACTCAGTCACATGCCACGTGTAACTGCAAGGGAAGGCGTGCCGGACAAAAAAGAGGAAACAAAGTTTTGGTGACTAGTTAGCAGTCTCTGTCATCAGTGAGAAAATTCCGAGGACAAGACAGCTGACTCACCCATCTTTGCAAAGTGGCAAAGCCTAACAGTATCTCAAAGAAAACTGGAATTCAAGTACTCAAATATAATTCTTTTGAAAGAAATACCTTATGAAAAAAATTACCGTATCAAGAGATCCAAATGATGGCATAAACTACTGCTAAAAGAATCGTGGGATACAAAAACTGAAGGAATGGATGGAAAAAGAGAAAAATTCCTAAGATCTTGATTTATAGCAGTTGTTCATTTCAACCCGAATTTTCCTTACTCACCAAGAAGAGACCAAAAATATTATGGTGGAAGAAACCATTCCAAACTTGTGGTTCAATGAGAATCACGAACACTGTTTCTCAAGTACTACACAATCCCAGTGAGTGGCTATGGATTGCTTAAATGTTTTTACATTTTCATTTTTTAGCTCTAATTCTCATCCTTTTTATATAAAGCATAGTTACTATTTTCGGTAGCTCAAAGCTCAAGGAAACAAAGGAGATCCAAATACAGAGGTTTTTCCCAAGAAACAACCTCCATGTTTGCAATTTGTTTCTCTGAATGGAAATTTATAAACCAAGAGAAATTTTCTAGTTTATTAATCAAAGCAATCTTGAGCTATGTTGTGGTAACACATAAGCCCCTGGAATCTCCGTGGCTAACACTCCCTGAGCTTTATTTCTTGCTTGTGTAAGTCCAGTCCTGGTCAAGCAGTCCTCTTCCATTCCATAGATCTGCCAACTAGAATATGTGGCTTCCGAAGTTGCCACGGCAAAGGAGAAAGAAATGAAGAAAGCACAGTGACTCGAACTGCCTCGGCCCCGGTGTGACATCCAACATTCTGGCTCCGAGTTCATGGGCCAGTCCTAGTCAGATGGTCCCAACCTAAGGGTAGGTGAGGCTTGGAAAAGCAGAAAAGTAAGTACAGGGTTACTCAGTGATTAGTATCTTGGCCACACCTGGACAGACCACAAGCCCGAGGTCTCATGGTCATTTCCTGCTAGAAGTTGAAAAATGGTCTTTTGGTATACAAATGAGCTTCCTGTAAGTTTGTTTACTAGCCCCAATGAATCTGATCATCAAAATGATCAAACTAAATTTCTGGACCTGCAAACCTAACCAAATCCTTTACCATGGGGACCTAGTAGCAGTTAACGTGACCTGAAGCCCTATGTGATGTAGCCAGTTGATTCCTCTCAACGTCTCTCAGCTACCACATCCTGAACAAGGGCCCCATTCATCCATCACTCAATAAATACCTACTGAGGATGTCTGTGTGTCTAGTGTGATGCCTGACATGAAGGATGTGGCAGTGAAAAAGACACATTTGGTTCCCACTCTGATAGAACTGACAGTCAGGTGAGGAACACAGCTTTTTCAAAAACAAAAACAAAAAAAACCAAAAAACCCTACCAATAACTATATTATTACAATCCAGATAAATCAGAGATACAAAGGAGAGTAGGATGCTAACAGCATTTAACCTGAGACCTAACTGGTTTAGAGAAGGTTCCACTGAGACAAAAGCAGGGCCCTGAAGGTAAGTAAGGGCTAGACAGGTGAAGAAGGAGGTTAAAAATGTTCCAGACCAAGGGAACAGGACAGGCTGTGGGAGGAAGGGCTGGAAACCTAGTCCAATATTACGACTTCTGGTCTTGAGCTCTGAAATAGCCTGAATAATTCTTTTGGTTTCTCTCCATTTGATTGCTGTCGCACTATTAAAACTGAATTTTAAAGAATTCACTATGATCCTAACCTGTCAAGTTTGCAATACACTTCAATTCTTTAATTGCAAATCTTCAAATACTAGGGGAGGGGGAAAAATTTGAACACAATTTTTCTTTGGAAATACTTATACCATTTATTTGCAATTAGTAAACCCTGAGTTAGTTCTGTTTTACAGATTGTTTTATATTTTAAAAGTGGTCCAAATCTGATAGATGGATGCTCTTAACTACAGATATTGGGTATATATATATATGGATCCTCGATGTGACATTAAGTATGAGTTTAAAACTCACTCACAAAACTCTCAACCATCTTTATCATTAGAAACAGTATTAGCTTTTCTTCTACAAAATGCTATCTTGTTTTTGGATTTTTAAAACAATTTTTCAAGTTAATACTTTTAACAAAAAGAGGGAAGACAAACAACAAAAGAAGCCACAACATAAAAATATTTTGGAAAGGAAAAATAATCACAATTCATTTATGTAACTTAGAAAAGTGAATATTTGTGTTTCAATTTTTTATTTAATGAGGTACTAGTCCAGAATAATTTCTAAATTCCCTTTCCAGGTCAACCTACTATGATTTTAACATGCATGTGGAATTTTTTTATATCTGTCAAATGCCAGCCTGTCAAATTTATGCATAACTCTGCCCCAATCACCTAATAATAAATTATACATTATTGTGCTCTGTAAGCTTGTACAATTTGCACATTGCATGATAGGAAATTGTACACTGGCACAATTTATACAATAACTGGTAATGTACTATGCAAATCAAGACTTCCACTGTAAGTGGAAATGTCTAGGAAACTAGAAAAATCAACACAGCCCTTCGAAAATCATGTAGTCTATGAGAACAGAAATATTTGAAAATTATTCATCTGGGTAGTGAACCAGAAGAGAATTTTTAGTTATTGCTTAAAATCTAATATTGGTATACTGTTATAAATAAAATAAAAATAGCATTCATCTGCTAGCCACCTCACAGTTAATGTTACAAAAACGCACAAAAAAAAAATCTGTAAAATGTTTGCAGTCCTAAAAGATATGGGCACTGAAGCTTCCTTATTATATTGAGGAACAGGAAAACAACAGCCATATTATTTAATGGTTTAGCAACAAAAAAAGAACTTGGAGCAAGAACATATTTCTCCCTCTCTTCATTATAGCCATAAAATGCACATACATTTGCTGCATTTTGAAATGAATACTGTACACTCATAAAATGACTGCAGTTTCAAAAATTGGCCTTAAACTAAACTTAAATTGGTCTTAAATTGGTCCGTAACTATAAAGTCACAACTTGCTTTCAGTTCGAAAACTTTAAAAAATTAACCAGAAAAGAAGAGAATTTTAGTGAGAGGCTACTGCCACCTCTTCCTTGCTGTTTCTGTAAGCCATTTTCAAGTAGTATAAACAATGGCCAACACCTGTTGAGTGTTCCTACTCCAGGCCCTGTGTGAAGTGGTTTACGTACAAGACTGCATTCATCCTCATGATAACCCAAAGTATTCCATGCACTCTTACATTATGGATAAAGAAACCAAGACTCTGCGAAGCAGTACCTTCTTGCTCAAGGTCACACAAGTATTAAATGGAAAGGCTGGGACTCACCCAAGCAGACGTCTGCTTCTACAGCCGGTGCTCTTAACCAGCCCTGCATCCTGCAAGGGCTCCGCAGACAAACACTATTCATGTGACGTTCCAACTGTGGGTCGCTGCTGCGCCCCCAAGTCTCTGACCAGCCTCCCCCGCGCTGCCCATTTGTGGCCCCAGTGAAGGTCTCTGCGCAGATGAAAGGTTAGCTAAATATCCAACAGTGGTTCCCGCTCAGGGGAAGGATTTCTAACTGGTGGATACTTCACTGCTTTGGAGGCAGATGCAAGGTGGGTACATTCAAGCCCCTCCTAGCCCACGGATTAAAACAAACTGGGGATCGTACATTTCCAGCCTTCTTCTCTAGAAGAGATGCTGAAAGAAAGGCCATGTGGAAGGAAAAGAAGTGTCAAATAAACACCTCTTCTCTAGTCTGGGTTTCAGAGCCCACAGAGGCATTATAACACACTCTTTGCAGTCAGAAAGACCTGGGTTCACAAGCCCTAGTTCCACCACTTGCTGTAGCTTTGCTCTTGGGTAAGTTCATCTCTTCAAGCCTGTTTCCTCATCTGTAAAGGGAGGGTATTACACCCCATAAGGTTGCTGTGAGTATTAGATGAGACAGAGCGTGCAATGTGACACCGGGGTCCAGTTTCCCTTATTTCTGAAAGCAGTGGGACTAGAAAATCTGTAAAAATCCTTCCAGCTATAAAATCTTGTGAAGTTCTGCCCCATTTTCAGCTCAAAAGCTTGAAAAGATTAACCAAAATAAAAAGAATTCTACTGAAGGGGTTGATGTTACCTCTTCCTTGCTTTTTCTTTCAACTGGAATATTACAAAATAGGATATGCCTGGAACATACTCAGCCTACAAAAAAAGGAAGTCAGCAGCCGCTGAAAAGTCGCGGCAGCTGGATATTCACTTTATGCTGAGAGTGGGGGCTGTTGATATAATCACGCCACAGGAAAACTTCATACTGTTGGCTAAAAGCAATCTGAGATGACACAGCAATAACTCTTCATCATGTGTGAGTCGGCTTCATTGTTGCTTTTGCCTGGGTAATTGGGTTGCAAGACACAAGAGCTACGCCAGCGTGGTGGTGTCCAGAGCGGCGAGCAGAAACGCAGGGACGTCAGAAGAATCCCGGGGGAGAGATGGCGGGACCAGGAACTGAAGGGCGTCTCCCGGCTTCTGTTTCTCTCTACTCACTCAGCACATCTCCTCCCTTTATGAAATCACTCCCTCTGCTTTTTGATGAGTTTCTATTCCTTCATAAAATTGATTTGTACATGGCTTTACTTGCCATCGCCCCCTTACTTCCTTCTCTCCGTGAAGTGCTTTCAACCTTCACTCTGTGTACGTTTATGTACACATATGTCCTTTTCTGCATGGACCTGTCCATATCTTTCATCAGATTCCTCAAGGAGACAATAAAAAGAGCAAGGGACACTGTTCTATCTCATGACACCCCAGCTTTAGTTTCTACTGGTAACTCTCACAGTCCCTCACTTTCCAATTCCAAATTTCTCATAGAATAATAATAATGGCTACCATTTATGGAGCTCTGAGTATGAGCCAGACACTGTTGTATGAATTTTAAATGAATTAAATATTTTTTATTAAAGTATAGTCAGTTTACAACGTTGTGTTAATTTCTGGTGTACAGCATAGTGATTCATCTGTACATATATTTATACTCCTTTTCATATTCTTTTTCATTACAGGTTATTAACAAGATACTGAATATTGTCCTCTGTAACATACAGTAGGATCTTGTTATTTATCTGTTTTATATATGGTGGTCTGTATCTGCAAATCCTGAACTCCCAATTTATCCCTCCCCCCACCCCAACCTCATTTCCGTAAGTTTGTTTTCTATCTCTGTGAGTCTGTCTTTGTTTTATAAATAAGTTCATTTGTGTCCTTTAAAAAAAAAAGATTTCACATATAAGTGGTATCATACGGTGTTTTTCTTTCTCATTCTGGTTTACTTCACTTTAATATGATGATCTCCAGGTCCATCCATGTTGCTGCACATGGCATTATTTTCGTCTTTTTTGAATTAACTATTTTTCATTCTCAAAACAGCATATAGGATCTAATATTTGCCAGAAAGGAACCCTGAGTAACGTGCTAAGGGTTACACAACCAGCAACTGGCTGAGCTTGAATGTGAAGCCAGACAATATATTCACGGTGCTCAAAACAGGCTGAGTTGAACTTTCCAAATCACGGTTGTTGGTGAGACCGCAGAACGGCTGTCTTTGGATCAAGTCCTCTCCCAGTTGTGAGAGAGTCGGGGCGGAGGGAGGCAGGGGGATCAGATGGCTTGAAACACAGCCACTGCTCAGCAAGGCCACAGCAGAGTGGTTACTCTTAAAACGAGTGTAGGTGGTAGGCAGGCTTACTTAATAATTAATGTGTAGTGCAACCATCACTTTCACTGTTTGTCTTCTAGGAATATTTTATAATCAACTAAGTGAAACTTATCTTTAAGAATGACAAATAAGGTAAGGGTAATACTGTGGTAAAGAAATAAGGAGTGGTCAAAAGAAGAGAAATTGAACTATATCACCACACACATACACACACACACAAATACACACACACAATGGATGGGGGCTTCCCTGTGGATCCAGGGAGATCAGGTTCTGGAATGTCCGTGGACAGGTCTAAACTCAAACGACCAGCTCTGTTAGCTAATTCTCCAACCCAAGGCCCACATTAATAGCCTGTCAGGGACAAATTTCTCTTTCTTAAGAATGAACATAGAAGGATTTCTAAAAAACACTGAAAAAAAAAAAACCCACCAACAATGTACTATCAGAATGAAAAAATAAGGAAACGTTCCCATTTACCTTTGCATCAAAAAGAATAAAACAGCTAGGAATGAACCTGCCTAAGGAAACGAAAGACCTGTACTCAGACTGTAAGACACTGATGAAAGGAACTGAAGATGACACAACAGATGAAAAGACACACAGTGCTCCCCGCCTGGAAGACTCAGTACTGTTAAAATGACCATACGGCCCAAGGCAGTCTGCAGACTCAATGCAGTTCCAATCAAAATACCAAAGGCATTTTTCACAGAACTAGAACCAACGATAATTTTAAAATTTTTATGGAAACACAAAAGACCCCGAATAGTCAAAACAATCTTGAGAAAGAAGAACACAGCTGGAGGAATCACACTCCATGGCTTCAACCTACACGACAAAGCTTCAGAAATCAAAATAGAAATCAAAAAACAAAGACACACAGATCAATGGAAGAGAATAGAGCCCAGAAATCAACCCACACACTTAGAGTTTATTAATCTATGATAAAGGAGGCAAGAATATACAATGGAGAAAAAATAGTTTCTTTAGTAAGTGGTGCTGGGAAAAACTGGACAGCTACACGTAAAAGAATGAAATCAGAACATTCTCTGACACTATATACAAAAAAATCCAAAATGAATTAAAGATCTAAATGTAAGATCAGATACTATAAAACTCATAGAGGAAAACATGGGCAGAACACTCTTTGACATAAATTGTACCAGTATTTTTCACATCTGTCTCCTAAAGCCAAGGAAACAAAAGCAAAAATAAACAAATGGGACTTCACTAAACTTAAAAGGTTTTGCACAGCAAAGGAAATCATCGACAAAATGAAAAGACAACCTACAGAATGGGAGAAATTATTTGCAAATGATGTGACCAATAAGGAGTTAATATCCAACATATATAAACAGCTCCTACAACTCAACATCAACAAAACAAATAACCCAATTGGAAAATGGGCAGAAGAACTGAATAGACAATTTTCCAAAGAGGAAGTGGAGATGGCCCACAGGTACATGAAAGGATGCTCAGCATCACTAACCATCAGGGAAATGCAAATGAAAACCACAGTGAGATGTCACCTCACACTGGTCAGAATGGCCATCATCAAAAAGAACACAAATAAGAAATCTTAGTGAGGATGTGGAGGAAAGGGAACACTTGTACACTGTTGGTGAGAATGTAAACTGCACAACCACTGTGGAAAACAGTATAGAGGTTTCTCAAAAAACTAAAAACAGATCAACCATGTAACACAGGAATTTCATTCCTGGGTATGTATCTGAAAAAAACCCCACTTATCTGAAAGGTTACATGCACCCCAATGTTCATAGCAGCATTATTTACAATTGCCAAGATATGGAAACAACCTAAGTGTCCATTAAAAATGGATGGATTAAGAAGATGTAGTGTATATATACAAAGGAATACTACTCAGCCATAAAAATGAACAAAATTTTGCCATTTACAACAACATGGATGGACTTGGAGGGTATTATGTAAAGTGAAAAAAGTCAGACAGAGAAAGGCAAACACTGTATATCACTTATATGTGGAATCTAAAAAATACAACAAACTAGTGACTAAAACAAAAAAGAAGCAGACTCACAGATACAGAAAAGAAGCTAGTGGTCACCAGTGGGGAGAGGGAAGGGGGAGGGGCCACTTGGGGGTAGGGGAAATAAGTGTTATTATGGGATTATATAAAATCATGTGTGTGAAACTTTTAAAAATTTTGTAAAGCACTATAGAATTTAAAGAATCTTTCATCCAATTAAAAAAAAGCAAAAAAATACTAAAAATGAAAAAAGGCAGAGAAAGAATATGAATATGAAAATAAAAAATATATATGTGTGTGTATATATATTTTTTGTTTATTTTATTTTATTTATTATATATATATATACACACACACACACCCTACAAGATAATTTTGCCAGACCAGGTAAAAATCATGGCCAAAGACATTACGTTTTAAGTGATTTTTGTGGTAGGCAGTTATGCCTCATTCTTACCCGCAAGATGTCCAGGTCCTAAGCCCTGTGGATCTGTCACTTTACATGGCACAGGGGACTTAATTAAGGTTGCTCATCAGCTAACTGTAAAATACATTGATTACCACAGATTACCTGAGTAGGTCCAACGGAACCAACAGGGCCCCTAAAAATGAGAGGGAGACACAGCAGAAGTCAGAGAAAGAGGCAGCTTTGACTAAGGAAGAAAGTCAGAAGGTTGGCACTATGAGACGTGAGAGGACTTGACCTGCCTTTGACGGCTCTGAAGGTGGAGGAAAAGGACCCTGAGCCAAGGACATGGGCAGCCTCAGAAGCTGGAAAAGGTGAAAAGTCGAGGGTTCTCCTCTAGAGCCTCCGAAAGAGGACCCCTGCCCTGCCAACACCCTGATTGCAGCCCAGTGAGGTCAGACTTCCAACCTCCAGGCAATAAATCTGGGCTGTTTTAAGCCATTAGGTTTGTGGTAGTTTGTTACAGGTTAACTTTTAAAGGCTTTATGAAACAAGAGCTTAAAACAAAGATAAAACAGCTCTTAACAACAACAACAAAAAAAGACATGATATAACTAAAGGTGGGGGGGGGATTAGCTAGCAGAGCTCAGAAAGGAGAGAGGAAACGTCATTATATAAAAAACGGTCATGTTGAAAGCGAGAAAAAGGCGCAAAGATCCTGCTGAAAATGTATATGAGGCAAAGAAGACAGGCTTGAGAGAAGAGAGAAAACAAAGGGATGTGAGAGAAAATGACAGATATAGAGAGAGACCCCGGAGAAGCAACACACCCCTGATGGACACCTCGGAAGAACACAGACATGAAAAGACGCCAAGGGATAATTCAAGAAATTCAAGAGGGCGTCTGACACGTCATAGTGAAGGGCTGCACCTGCTCTAAGATAAACTGGTGGAGAGGAGCACACACCGAGACCCACCCTCACGAGTTACTGTGCTTCAAAGATAAAACAGCCGCAACAACAAAGTAATCCCATAAACACTGGGACAAGGCAAAAAAAGAGGAAACTCAGGCAGGCCTCGGACTTCCAGTAATACTCCACACCTCAGACAGCAGCACAGCAATGATTACAGAGAAAGGAAAGCACGACTGGGGAGTTTTATACCCAAACTATCCCTTTAGTATAAAGGCATCCAGCAGTGATTTCAAAATGTGTAGGACTGGAAATGATAAAGCTCACAAGAGTTCACTTTTTTTTTTTTAATGGAGCTACTGGGGATTGAACCCAGGACCTCGTGCATGCTAAGCACGTGCTCTACCACTGAGCTCTACTCACCTACCCACCCACCCACCCACATAGAGTTCATCCTGAAGAATCTTACAGAGCGTAACATTGACCAAGGGATGAAGGAATTCCTGGATTCATGAGTGGAGAGCAGAACAATGTTACAAAAGAATGATAATGTAAATTAGAAATAATGATATAATTAATAGAATTCAAGAGCGGAGAAAAGGTAGAAGGTCATTTAAATATTCTGACTTCCTCCTCTTCCATGACGGGGGTCAGCAGGTACTGTTTACAGTTCACAGTCTAAGCTATGAACAAATATGAGTTAACAGATATGAACTTAAACTGTGTCTGAATTAGTTAACTCCCTGCCCGGTGTCCTTCCACCTTCCTTCTTTCCTAATAGCAACCCAATTTGGTTCAGGGAGGCAATGCTTCCCGTTTCCCAACCAGGGTGACAGCCAGGGGTGACGGTGTGATGTAGTTCTGGTCAATGAGACACAGAGGAAGGTTTCCAGGAAAGTTCTGCTTCCCCAGTACAGACACCCCTTATCCTTTTCCTCTTTTTCTTCCCACCTAGAATGCAGATGAGAGGTGAGAGGTGGGAGGTGGGGCGACCAGAACTTGACTTTAAGACGAGCTTGAGCACAAGAGCCAAGGGCAGCCTGGGTTGGGGGGGGGGTGACCAAGAGCCAGGACACTGATGACACTGGGTAGCTGCAAAACCAGCCTGACTGCTGACCTCTGTGCTGCTCGTTTTATAAGGAAAATAAACCCCTCACAGATGTGGGAGTTCTATTCCATAAAAACCAAACACAATCCTAACTGGAATATCACTAGAAAAGCGACTAACAGTAATGTAACTAATCAAAACTTGGGTGATGACAGGGAGAGGGCAACGTAAAGTTGCAGTCATAAAGAGAACTATGAGGGAGAAGGCACTACAAACTAATCGTAAGTGTTCAAATTAGCAGAAGGAACATACACACAACACAAAGCAATGCAAACTTGGAATATGGGGTAACAACTACTCAAGAAGTATTAAAGGCAAAAAAAAAAATTACACAAAATAAGACAGAACTAAGACCAAACATATCTGTCATGGCCATCAATGGCCATATAAAACCATTTAGAGCAAAACTCAGAATGGTCACAGAGTAAAATCAAACAATCTGCTGAACACAGGAGACTCGCTGGAACAAAGCAACTCTGGAAGTTGGTACCAATTCTCCCAAAATTGAATTTATAAACATAATGCGATCACACTTGAACTCTTAACGAACTTTCCTTTTGAAACTTGAAAAGCTGGCTTTAAAGTTTGACTTTGGTAAAGAACAATGAAGAGATTTTTATCTGTTCACACAGGAAAACACAGCATAAAAGGTGGGCTATCCTAGTTAGGGCAGCCGCAGTGAAAAATACCAACAGTTTACCGTCTGTCCAGCGCTCGGCATGTGCCAGGTGCTACCCTAAGCGCTTCATCCATTACCTCATTTAATCACTGCAAAGCAGCCAGGGTACTCCTCCCATTTCGCAGACAAGACTGGGATTTAGGAAGAGTGCATAATTGTCTGAGCTCACACAGCCAGCAGGTGGCGCTCACACAGACACACTCACTCCATGTCTCTCCCTCCCCCTCTCCTTCCTCCCGCACTCTCTCCCACCTCTTATATATGTAACTAGTTGGTTGTCCAACTGTTTGCACACTCTGGAAAGAGACACACCAAACTTTCAGTGTTTACTTTTGGGGAGTAAAACTTAGGGAGGAGAGGGGAGGGAGGAAATTTCACATTTTACTTCCTTTACTTTGAAGTGCTGGAAAGATGTTTTCCTTTACTAATTAAAAAAAAAGTATATATATAAGGATTAAAAAGTAAACCAAATTAAAAGTAACTAAGATGCAAAAAAAATTAATTAGAAGAGAAAGTTTATTCACAGAACAGCATATCTTTGTTATCTCAGCTGTGGCTGATCTGAACATTGTGATATTAGAAATACTTGAGCTTATTCAGATTTATGTGGAACATTTTCACACCCAAATGAAGTATTATTAAAATAAAAATATCCATATTACATTACTCTGTAACACAGGTTATTTCTTATTTCAGGATGAATTTTAATTAAGGTAACATGCTCATGTCCACAGAGCTCTGAAGTGCTACTGGTATTTTTAATTACCCGAGCATGATGGCAGTAAATTGCCGCTTCCTTAACAGAATACTACTATATTCCAAAGCTGTGGAGTCAAAAGGTATAGTGTTGGCATATAAACAGACAAACAGATCAATGGAACAGAACACAGAGCCAGAAATAAACTCAGGCATATATGGTCAATTAATTTACAACAAAGAAGCCAAAAATATGTAATATGGAAAGGACAGTCTCCTCAGTAAATGGTATTGGGAAAACTGGAAAACCACATGCAAAATAACAAAAGTGGACCTTACACCATACACAATAATCAACTGAGTGTAAGACCTGAAACCATAAAACTCCTAGAAAAAAACAAAAGGGATAAGCACCTTGACACTGGTCTTCGCAATGATTTTTTTGGATTTGACACCAAAAGTAAAGACAACAAAAGCAAAAATAAACAATTGGAACTATGTCAAATTAAAAAGCTGCACAGCAAGGAAAACCATCAACAAAATGAACAGGCAATAGATGGAACAGGAGAAAATATTTGCAAGCCTTATGTCTGATAAGGAGCAAACATCCAAAATATAAAATAACCCATGCAGTTCCACAGCAAAGAGCCAAATAATCCAATTTAAAAACGGGCAGGGGAACTGAATAGACATTTTTTCCAAAGAAGACATCCAAATGGCCAACGGGTACATGGAAAGAAACTCAACATCACTGACAAAAGACAAATGCAAATCAAAACCACAATATCAGCTCACTCTTATTAGAATGGCTGTCATCAAAAAGATAGGTAACAAATCTTGGTGAGGATATGGAAAAAGGGGAGTCCTTGTTGTTGTGAACTGTTGGTGGGAATGTAAACTGGTGCAGCCACTATGGAAAAAAGTATGGAAGTTCCTCAAAAAATTAAAAATAGAACTAACATATGATCCAGCAAACCCAAAGGAAACAAAATCACTATACTGAAAAGTTATCTGCACACCCATGTTCACTGAATCATCACTTACAAGAGCCAAGATATGGAAACAACCTAAGTGTTCATCCGTGGATGAATGGATATAGAAAACGTGATATACATATAGATATATATGTATAAATATATATGGACATTGCAGGCACTGTGCTAAGTGAAATTAGCCAGAGAAAGACAAATACTGTATGATCTCACTTACATGTGGAACCCAAAACAAACCAAAATCAAAGAAATAGAAAACAGGTTGGTGGTTGCCAGAGGTAGGGGTTGAGGGTAGAAATGAGTGAAGACGGTCAAAAAGTACAGATTTCCAGTTATAAGATAAATATGTTCTGAAGACGTTACATACAACATAGTGACTATAGTTAACAATACCGTATTACATATTTGAAAGTTGCTAAGAGAGTGGATCTTAACAGTTGCCATCATGAGAAAAAAAAGCTGTAACTGCACGAGGTGACGGACATTAACTAAACTTGCAATCACCTCACAGTATCACAAGTATCAAACCATTCTGTAGTATACGTCAAACTAATTCAAGTTTGCGGTTTTTGTTTCTCTCTGCCACATAATTTAGCATTTCATTATTGCCCAGTTGTTTTTTGTTGCTGTTGTTTTGTTTGTTTTGTTCTGTTTTGTTTGAGTGGTCACATCTTTATAACCCAGTTTATTTTTTTTAATTCTTATTTTTTATTGGAGTGTAGTTGATTTACAATGTTAGTTTCAGGTGTACAGCAAAGCGATTCAGTTTTACACGTACATACATGGTTTCTTTCCCATTATGGCTCATTACAAGAAATTGAATAACGTTCCCTGTGCTATAGAGGTCTTTGTTCTTTATCTATTTTATATATAATAATGTGTATCTGCAAACTAGGACAATGTTACACGCCAATTATATCTCAATAAAACTGAGGGAAACGTCCCCATAATACACTACCTTACAACACAGGTTATTTCTCATTTCAGGATGAATTTTCTTTAAGTACGGTAACATGCTCACAGTTTGGACACTCTCTTGGCATTTTAATTGCCTGAGCATGATGGAAGTTAATTGCTGCTTCCTTAACAGAATACTCATTTCACAATCGAGTGACGCTGTGAAAATGTTTATTATTACTTTATCCTGCGAGAATATACTTCCTGAAGGATTCTGAGCTATTTTAGGCATCGTTGTGAGACACTGTCCTCTTCTTCTCAATCTTAGGTGGCCTGCACATTCCCATCTTCTCCCACACACTCTGTACGTCCCCTTTCACAGGACTGACTGCAAGGACTTGTCTGCATACTTGTCCGGCAGCAGCAGCCCATCCAACCCATTTAGCACAGAGCTGGGCACGCAGCCAGCCAATAAAAGTTTGCTGACAGGAATGAACAAACACTCTCAGACATACGTGTAAAAACATATAGTGATATTTCACCTGCAACAGACAATGACTGAGGTTCTTCACTTGACCAAACTTTAACTGGACTCCTGAACCCTTTCCTAGGCTCCCTTGCTCACTTCCTGGTGAAATCTAGTTTTAGCAAGAACCCTTCTAAGTCAGTTTAACCAGAACCCCCCACCCTTAGATGATCACCCTTCACATCTTCATCAGGTCCCTCCCCATCCCTTCCTGCACAGCTCATGTCTGAGCACCCTGGCCTGTCTGCAGCAAGAATTCCGTTACATCGGTTTAGTCAGAACACCCCCTCACTCCTAATGTTTCCTCTTAGTAATTTTCCATCCACTGACCCCTACTCTGCTCCTTGCCTAAAAATTCCTAGTTGCCCATGCCGTTTTTAGCGTTCAGCCCAATCTCTCTCCCCCACTGTAAAACCCCACTGCAGCCGTGGTCCCTAGCCCCATGAAGACAGCACTCCCTATGTGAATAAGGTCTACCTTACTATGTTTAAACAAGTGTCCCTGAACATTTTTTTTCTTTAACACCAGCTTATTACCTTAGAAAGAATAGACACTTAAATATTTAGTGGCAAATGAGCCCATCTATGGCTTGAAAAGTTACCTGTAGAAAAATGTGCACCCCTTTAGTAATTGCTACTTGCTACGGTTAAAATCTGAAGTCTATCAAAACTTGGTATTTAATAAAACTGAACACAATGTAATCTACATAGGTAACACAGCACACCAAAAATCCTGTGCTGAGTTAGAACACAGTGGATACCAGATCTTCCACAGCCTTGTGATAGGAGAAAACTTCTATTTGAGCAGAAAACAGCTCGTACCAAAAAGTAAACTAACTGGATGGACATACAACTATCTTGAGGAAACATGAAAGAGTGCAGTGTTTAGTTATGCATTTCTCATGCTGTTTCATGATTCCCTGTTTCATGATTCTATCTAAATTCTGATAGAGCCATAGTTGGAAAGCTATATACTATTGGTTTTTCAATGTTTCTTCTCAAACGTCTACATGATTTTATTAGGAACCATGGGAACATACAATGGTACAGCCAATTGTGGAAGACAGTATGGCAGTTTCTCAAAAACTTAAACACAGAATGACCCTGTGACCCAGCAATCCCACCTGTAGGAGTACACCCAAAAGAACTGAAAGCAGGGACTCAGACAGGTATCTGCACACCAGTGTTCGCAGCACCATTATTCGTAACAGCCAAAAGGTGCAAACGAATGGAGAATGGTAAGTAGACAGTGGGATATTATTCAACCTTAAAAAGGACTGGAATTCTGACACATGCGACAACATGGATGCACCTTGAAAACATTACACTGAGTGAAACAAGTCAATCACAAAAAGAACAAATATTGCATTATTCCACTTACTTGAGGTACCTAGACTAACTAGCCCAGTTTCACAGAGACAGAAGAAAGTAGAGTGATCACCAGGGATGGGGACGGGGTGGGGGGACGTGGGGAGTTCAAGCCTAATGGGAACAGAGGTTCACTCTGGGACGATGAAAAAGTTCCAGAGACGGATGGTTGCGAGGGCTGCCCAGTAATGTCAGCGTACTTGACGCCACTGAAACGCACACTCAAAAGGGTTAAGAAGGTGCATTTTATGTTCCGCTTATTTTACCACAACAAAAATTTAGTAGGAAGCATTTCATTATTTTTAAAAAGCAGTTTTTATTTACTTCTCTATATTTCTAACCTCCAATCTATTCCATTAATGTGTACCCCAAAAAAGAGTAGGAAAAAAAAAAAGACATCATTAAGTTTAAAGACAAACTCTCTAGAATCCACAGCCCACAAAACAGATGGTCAGTGACTATGTACACAAGGAATTGTCTTCGATGCCAAGGCAGTGAGTGAGGGAAAAGTGAGCTTAAAAAGAAACTCTCATTTAAGCAAATATTTGCAAAAATATTTTCAGAAATCTGACTTGCAGGTAAAATATGCTGACCATCCTCACTTATTAACTACATTTTCACCAAAGGGGGGAAAAAGGATAACACTATAAAGCATCAAAAAAAAAATAACCCTTACCAAGTCAGAACCACACCATTGGCGAAAGCACACGATCACTAACCGCGAAATACCGGGCAAAGAACTGAATGCTGAACTTGGGAGAGGCTAGACGCACGCTGGAAAACACTTCAAGTGAAGGCCTCCGCGGATCGAGCTGACGTGGAAGCCAGTAATACAAATGGCAGGCATTACTTTCCAGAAAGGCTCTGGGTAGGAGGTAACTGTTTTGTGTAAGTAAATCAGACTGTTTTTATTCTTCTGTGTTATTCTGAGGAGACAGGAAACAGGTGCCTATGTGGACGAGTCACCCAGAGCATGAGCAGGCTCCTGGCAGTGGGATGCCACGTTCCAATGTCCTCTTTAATTCTGTGTGCAAGGGCAGGATTGGGCTGGGGACCATGGGGATATGTGGCGTTAAGCCACTGGGCAAAATCAATTACTTCGTATTACTTAAAGAAGAAAAAGGGGTAAGAGCTAAGTTGTGAGTTCATGCTTTGTGCTAAGAGTCAAGTTGCTACTTACTATGCGTTTTTCTCATTTAAACGTCGTGATGACCCTCTAGGGTCGTGTTCCGTATCATAGGTTCTCCCGATTCCGCACGACTATATCCCGTGGAAATGGAGGCACATACAAGTCGGCTAGACTTGCCTGAAGCCACGCTCCACAGTAGGTCACGGAGGCGGGAGGCAAAGCCGGGTCTGACTCCGAGGCCCAGGGCTTCCCGGGCTGCGCGGCCTCAGCGCCGCACACAGCAGGCCACAGTAAGGCAGGGGCAAAAATGGAAACGACAGAACGAAAACATGCTCTGGTGGATGCCAAAACAAACTTGCAAAACGTTTACTTTTAAGATGAGATCCTGAAATAGCAAAAAAGAATCAACTCACAGGGAGGGGCTGGGCAGGCACTGGACAGGGAAACCGGACTAAGGGCGTTTTCGAGAAAGGTCTTCTCGGGGCACTTTCATGCCCTTTCGGTGGGCGTCGGGGATGGTGGCGGGGAGGGCTGAGATTTATCAGAACACGAGGCACACCCATTTCCAAACGAATGGATAAAATTGTTTTTATCCCAAATCAAATGTTTTTTTTTTCACTCTGAATTACACGTAGGTACATCTCTGCATGAATCCTAGAACCATGGGCTGTACCGTCATTCCTGAGGTGGTGCCCCTGTCCCACCACTGGCTAGGAACGGTAACAAGAGTCTCATGTTGCTTTCTAAACAAATGAGGAAATAAAAAGAGACAGAGCCCCAGCCCCCACCCAAACGATGGAATACGTGCCTTGGGGTGGGGATCAGGGTGGAGGGGGGGTGAGGCTGTAATGAAAAGGCTAGCATGAAAAGGCCTCTCCATTCCCCTTACCATCAACCAAAGAAACATTTCTTCTATGAATATATTTATATGTATGTATGACTGAAGCATTATGCTGTACACCATAAATTGACACAACATTGTAAACTAACTACACTTCAATAAAACACATATTTAAAACAAACACACAAAAAACCAACATGAACAACAAAAAGCCCAAACATTTCTTCTAAGGATAAAAGAGTTGACTTACTAGGTGTGGTTACTTTCATTACGTTATCATCAAATTTTCTGAGTAATTGAAGCCCATAATTTCTAGGGTAATTAGCCCCAGAGTCATATCTAAAGTTGGAGAGAAAAAAGTGCCAAATAAGGGCGTGAGGTGGTCCTAGGAATGAGATGAGTTGATTACAATTGCTATTTGAGTTTGCATGAAATAAATTTTACTCTTTTCACCTCAATTGTGTTCTAAGTAACTCGGTAAATAGAGAAAGTCATAACATTTAAATCAAGATACTCGGGGGGAGGGTATAGCTCAAGTGGTAGAATGCATGCTTAGCATGCAGGAGGTCCTGGGTTCAATCCCCAGTAAGTACCTCCTCTAAAAATAAATAAACATAAATGCCTCCCCTCGCCAAAATAAATCAAGATATTCATCATTAAAGCCAAATGCCCTATCCAGTGAAAATGACATTATCACGATGTAATCATCACTGAATATAACATGCATTTTTAATGCATAACAGCAGAGTACCTCCAGAAACGCTATCACTAGATTAAAGTAGGGATGACTGAAAGCAAGGTAGGCAGAGGCAAGACCTGGAAACAGAGTGGAGAATGAAGCTGATCAAAATAATGCTGAAGAGGCATTTTCTACTGACATAAGAGAACATTTTTAAAAAGCAAAAAATGAAAGGTACAGCTTTGTACCTATTTGTGGTATGAATCCATTTTTATTTTTTAAAAACATAGGCATTTCTCTTATGTGTATATTTATATCTATCTGCAGCAAAAGTCTGGGCAGATGAACACTGAGTAGTAAGACTGGTTATCACTAAATGGAAGAATTACAATTTTTCCCCCTAAAAATTTTTAATTTTTCTACAACAAAATAAAAAGGTTTCAAAAGATACTGACGTGAGTGCAAAGGACAGGAAAAGGTGACGTTTTTACAAATATTGACTTGTGATCAATACACAGATAGAGGAAATGGTGTCACAAATTAAAAAGTAAATAGAATCTGGCACAGTTCTAAGCAGCAGTTTTGATCACAGTGTTAATCTAATCAGAAAATGCTTCAAATTTCTGCTGAGAAAGAGTAACATTTTTTTCAAAGCACACAGTACTCAACTTGGGAGGAAAAAGAGATCGCCTTTTGACTTTTTTTTTTTTGCTGTGCTAGATCATGCTGAATTTTTATTGCAGGAAATCTATTTTTAAAAAAATACCCTCTCCTAATAACACCCAGGCAAATCCTCACAGATGGAATTTATTTCACCTTTGTTCTATGTAATGTGTGAACATTGCTTCAGGAGAACCCATGCTGATAAAGTGCTTTCAGATAATGAAACCCTTAGTAATCGCATTAAAATATCTGTTTAAAGAGGAATGTGATCATCAAGCTTCCACTAATTTGTTTTTAAAATGAAGGCTTAGGGTCAATTACAATGTAGCATGCTCAATTCTAGGTAAACAAGGTAAAAACAACGTAATTAATTATTGATGCAACGCAAATAACTGGAATTGTGTGCTGTTAAAAACAAACAAACAAACAAAACTGTATTGTATTTATTAACTCAGTTTGTGCCCCCGGAGAATTTGATTACTTTTTTACACACTTACAATAACATTTTGAGGTGTTTGGACTTAGGTTTACATATTATTCGTAAATGAACATTTACGTCAGTTCACACCGACCCGCTGCTTTCTCTTCCTGGGGAATGTGAATTGCTTGATCAGGTAACCAGGCATGCCTCTGTCACTACACATAAATGCTAGGCATCTTTCACCCCCCTCTTGACTTCTTCTAGCTGTGGCAATGCAGTGGCGCAGATTCTGAGCTAGACTTGGGCCCTTAGCTCAGCTCAGCCACTTACCAGCTGTGTGAGTTTTAGACAATCGCCACTCTAAGCTTCCAAGGCCTTGTAGATAAAATTGGGGGTTGCAATCTCCTATGTGGGGTAAAGGATTCATTAGATGAATGCATATAAGGCATTCGGCACAGTGCCTGGCAGGAAGGAAGCACTCAAGAGTTGCACCTCCCTACTCAAATCCTGGTTCTACCACTGAGATGTGAACTTAAGCTGTGAATTTGAGTACACATCTCCGTCTCCGTTTCCACAAGTGCAAAACGGAGACAACGTACCCACTTCAGGAGGGCTGTTGTGCAGAGCTGATACATGTAATGTGCTTAAACTGTGCTTGACACATACTGTCCCAGGAGTGTCCGCTCCCGTCCTCTGCTGCTGCCACCTCTCAGCACTTCAACATTGTATCTTCCTCCAATGGAGTATGTGAGTTATTCTGTGCGTCGCTGTTTCCAGACTATCTTTTCGTTTCCCTACATCCTAACACCTATTAGATGAAATAAAATGCCTGAAATGTAATAGGTTTAGAAGAAGAAATGAAGAAAGTTCCACCTTTTCACCAACTCAATCTCTATATTTCTCTGTTTCAAGTGGTGCCTGGGACAACTGCCCCAACCCTAGGCATGGCCAGATGCTTTCCATGACAGATACACTTAATAAATGCTAATTGTATGTGCAAAGCTAAAGAGTAAAAGGAGGAGAAAAGATTTCACCTTCAAACCCCCATTTTATTCCACTGTGTCAAGATGGCTATTTTTCATAATTTCTTACTAAAGTAAATACTACTTAGGGTCTTTAAAGCAGTGCTACAGTAAACAGGATCAGTGGTTATCTATTGTCTAGCTATAAAAATGCTTAAATATAACTTACAGCTCCCAATCTTCTTACAGTTATCATTCATAAATTAGGAAATTACATCTGGTATAGTCTGCATTATTTCCTAATTAAATCATACATTAAAAAATTAGCTTGCAGTCTATGAACACACTAATTAGAAGGGCAAAGCAAGATAAGAAAGGAATGGGTGTTTAAAGGTAGCTGCATTAAAAAATTGTTAATTTCACCAATTTTATTCACTTGGAAGGAGGCATGTTTTATTTAAAAACAACATTGAACTAAAAAGCAAATGGCAAAAATAGACGTTATACATGATTTAAGAATGCACTGCCTTTAAAATGCAAACAACTTTTAACTTGGGTATAAGTTGGCAGCTTAATTTATCTGATCTACAAAGTGTTTTCGTGCCTACAAAACATAATCTGAAATCTTCTCAAGGGACCTTTGCATGATTCTAAAGTAGTGTTGTGTATGGCACTCCCCTGAGCCATGGGTGTTCAAATCATAAACTACACTCACAGCAACAAGTTTTCTCAGAACTGAATTTATGTCTGCAGCCTGGCTTCTCCCCTGAAGCTCCAAACAGTATATCCAGCTGCCCACTCAGCATTTCCACTTGGACGTCGGTTGGGCATTTCAAGCATAAGACGTTGAAACTGAGCTCCTGGTATCACCTCAAGCCTGCTGTCTACACCCCACATCGGATCTGTGACAATACGTATCTTTGAACAATATCCAAAACCTGACTTTTTCCCACCTCTGCTGCTGCCATCCTCGTCCACGCCACCATCACCTCACCTGGATCTCTGCACAGCCTCCCATGGTTTCCCTGCCTCTGCCCTCGCTTCCTCTTCAGTTTATTCAGTTTAAAGCAGCCAGAGTGATTCTGTTACCATCTAAGTCAGGCCATGTCATTCCTTTGCTCAAACCCCTCAAGGCTTCAGAGCTCAGAAAAATGCCAAATCTTTCCATCAGCCCTCCCGGCTCCAACCCATCTCCAGCTCTGACCACATCTCCACTCCAGCCTCACTGGCCTCTTCACTTCCCTCTAACAGTGTTCGCACCCAACAGGTCTTTGCATCTGCTTTCGCCTCTGTTTGGAATTCTCTCCTCCTAGCTGTCCACACGGCTCATTTTCTCATTTCCTTCAGAAGTCACCTTGTCCGCAAGGCTTTCCCTGACTGCCCTACAGAAAACTGCAAACCGCACATCCCCACGCTCCCTCTCTCGACTCTGCTTTTCCTCCGCAGCCCTTGTCTCCATCGAATGCACTAGACGTTCTGCTTCCTTATTATGTTATTATCTGTCTCTCCTCACTAGAATGAAAACTCCATAAAGGCATGGATTTTGTCATTTTTGCTAATATCTTTTTTGTTGCCTCTGGAGCCAAGAATGGTGCCTGGCATGTGGCAGGCACTCGATAAGCATTTGTGGAACAAACCAAGGAGTCAACTTTCCAAAATTTAATAACATTTGATATCATGCTTAACCTGATCAACAGAATTAAGCACAAAAGATGGAACTCCAAGAATTGCCACTTAATTTGGTAGGACACTTTGGGAGGGATGGCAAATTGTTCACTCATTCACTGTCACAGTCACTGGGAAGACAGCAGTGAGCAGATATAGGACCTGCCTTCATGGAGCCGACAGTCAAGTGAAGGTATCCACTCCCCCGCGCCCACAACCACGATCAAAAGGTGCCTGCGGGTAAGGTCAGGATCAACAAGCCCTGTTTCCCAAGCTAGCACCGGTGAATTCTCCTCAATTCTTTCTTCTCCCTTACCTTCTAAACCAATGAACCAATCTGTCATCAAGACCTCAGGAATGTGTCATACACAGTCAGACCTTCTAACTCCACCATCACTCAATTCCCCAGCCTTCACTTGACCACCTGAGAACTACAGTATTCCCTGAACCAGCATCTTGCCACCGGTCTCTCCCCACCCAGTTTGTCTCACACAATGTGGCTGGAGTTACTGCCCCCCAGCTACTTCCTTCCCTAAATTTCCTTAATAGCTGCTCATTGCTTTCAAAAGGACATACAAAGTCCTGAACAATCTGGTTCCAGAAACACCTTGGTAGGTTCATCCAACAGAGCGCTTGTTTTTTGTTTTTTTACCCCGATACACACCCTGCCTGGCTCTTTAGCAGACATCAATTAACCCATCATTCAGGACTCCACTAAAAGGTTACCTCCTCCAGTTCCCTGCAGAAGAGAATGCTTCCCCCTCTACGCTCTCCTTGCATTGGTTCATACTTCTACCACAGACAGCACTGAAAAACATTACCGGTTACCATCTGCAGAGTGTCCTTTGTTACTACGCAAGCGCACTGAAGGGGCCACCACGTCTTTCTTACTTCCCGAACTCGACGCTAAGGAGCGTGCTACAGCAGAAAAGCACTCAATCAATGTCCTGAAGAAATGGATGCAATTGCCACAAAGGGTTTTCGTATATAGCCCTGAAACTGGGTGCCTGGAATGGCCACGACCTGCTGGTATTGGTTCTGCCTGAGACCACAGAGAACACAGCACACTCTTTGTCACACGAATGCCTTTCTAATTTGAAGACAGCCATCAGATCCTCCCGGGTCCTCCTTCTCCGACAGAAGCATGACCCGTTCTTTCAGCCTTCTTAGTGGCCGTGTTTCTTCTGAACGCATTCTAGGTTATTTACCTCCCTTTAGAGCAGTGGCACCTAAAACCAAATGAGGATCACTTCCTTTGCTGTTAGCACTCTTCAATGAATCTAACCTAAAAGAGGATTAATATTTGGGGGTTCCCACTAATTGTTGGCTCATATTGAGCTTACTATGACTGAAAAATGTTTACTGTTCAAAGTGAGATTCATAGGTTTCCATTATGAAAACAATGCTCATTAGATATTTTTAAAAACTAAAAATAGAGGGAAAAAAATCCCACCAACTAAAGACATCTAATCCACTGAATGTATTTTGTGAATTTTTAATGCATATGCATAATACATAACTTTTTAACGCATAAGGGAGTTCTGCTTGTTTTCTTTCTCCAAACAATTACATATTCAACTTATACATATTTCATCATCATTTAAAAATATCTCTAGTTGATCATAAACTGTCACACATTACACATTGACCATGTGCTATTTTAACAACGAACCTGCAAGTTAAGTATCTTTATGATTTACAGGTAAGAATGCTGAAGCTTAGGAAAAGGAAGTGACTGGTCCAGGCCACGTGTCATTTCCCAATTTTTTTTTTTAATCACTGAGAAACGTAAAGGAGTGCGTATGTATGAAGTGTATTGTTTGTTGAATTGGGATATAGGTACAGACCTATGTAACCCCCATACAGACTAACAAAGAAAAATTTCATCACATCACAGGCGTCTCCTTGCCTGATTCAATCAGTTCTGCCACCCAGGGGTGACCACTGTTCTGACTTCTACCACTACCAGTTCACTTGCTTGTTCATACATCCTATAAATGGAATCATTTAGTACACACTTCTTTGGTCTGTCTTCTTCTGTTCAAGACAATGTCGGTGAGGTTCATTCATGTTGTGATGTGTATCACTAGTTTGTTCTCTGGGTAACTGTCTCACAGTATTCCACACAGGAATAGACCTCAGTTTATTAATCTTTTCTTCTGTTCTTAATATTACTTGGGTTGTTTCCAGTTTGGAGCTCGTTTGAATAAAGCTGCTCTAAATAACTACGTGTGTGTCTCTTGGTAGACATTTGAATTTGTTTTTCCTGAGTATATACCTGGAGTAGAAGTGCTGGGTTACAGGGCAGGTCCACATTTAGCCTGAGGAGACATTGCCAAAGCGTCCTCCGAAGTGACTGAATTAAGGTGTATTTCCCCCAGCAACACGTAACAGTTCCAGCTGCTTCCTCCCCTCACTAACATTTGATTTTTGTCAATCTTTTAAATTTTAGCCACTCTGATGAACGTACAACGCTGCTTTGTGGTTTTCAGCTTGTATTTCCCTGATATGCCGTGATATTGTGGATATTTTAAAATGTTGGTTATTTTTAAAGTGCCTGCCTAATTTTTAATTGGGCTGCCTTTTTTTTTTTTTTTCCTGGTAGGATTTCTTTATATGTTCTGGCTATGAGTCTTCTGTCAGATACATGCATTTCAAAAATCTTTTCCCAGATGTGGCTCATATTCACTCTAAATAGTTATGTGTTATTCTATCAATTAGATACATCATCATTGAACTGTTTCCTACTGCCGGATATTCAGATTATGTTTAATTTTTGCTGTAATCGAACATGCTGCTGACCAACTGGGGGAGTAAAGAAACAGTTCATGGAGGATGTGATGGCTTACAGCTGCACAGAAAGGAGGATGTTAAAAAGACGTGGAGGAGAAAGAGAAAAGAGCACTGGAAGTGGAGCGTAGGGTAGAGTGTGGCTGGAGCCGAGGCTGAGGAAGTATCAAAGGCGAGATCACGCAAGACTAAACACACGATTCTGTACTTTATCTGGAGGGCAAGGTAAGCCACTCAAGTTTAATTATGGGCCAAAGTGTTCAGATGTGCATTTCAGAAAGACCACTTTGATTATAAGAGGATGAAAAATAGTTTACTAGAGGAAGTCAAGGGTACAACCAAAGAGCCGACTTAGTCCTGACTCAACAATCTTCTTTTTCAAACTTTCTATGCTATTATCACCTATTTATTTTTCCAGATAAATTTTGACATTATTTAGCCAAGCTCCCCCGCTCACACACCAACTCCATTCCAATCCAACTGTGACTTTATTTGAAATGACAGTAAATGTTTAAATTAACCTAGAGAAGAATGGCAACTTTATGTATCATTTTCCCTACGGTTCTTAATTGCTGCTAAGCCATACCTCCCTCCGTCATATATTTTTGCAAAGATAATGCATGGCTGTTCACAAAACAAAAATGAAGGGGAAAAGGCAGGATAGGAGAGTCTTAATCTTGACCAAAAGCACAGGAAATGTCAAAAACCAAAGGGAAGCAAAAGCAAGAAGGACTCAGGTCTAAGCCAAGAAGACCAAACTGTTGGAGAGAGCCACAAGGACTGTTTTGAAACACAGTGTTAAACAGAAGTATGCCGTGGTCCCAAGGAAGAAAGAACCTTATTTTTCCAAAAGCCAAGAAGTGAATAAAGAAAAAAATTTTTTTGACCAGAATTCAAAGCATGCTGGAGTTTTACCAAAATAACTATAAGGCCTAGTAGTGGAGTTTCAGAATCAAAGGAGTGAAAAAGACCCCAGAAGAGACTTCAGGTGCTTTAAAACTGGGCCAAGTGAAGTGGTTAGTGTCTGTGCGGGGCTCCACCTAGTCAGTTCTAGTCTGGATTCTCTCACACCAAAGCCAAGTGGAGCTGGTGAACCCGGAAATCCTAGACAGACAGCAAAGGGGGCGGGCAGCGGGGGAAAGAGTTACCTCCAGAGAAAGAAAGGGAATGAAGGTCACCTGGGGAAGGAGGCTCAGCCCATAAGAACCTGCTCCCTTTAGCACTCCTCAGTGTTGATAAATGAGAACGGACACATCATGCTGCCAGCGGACAACACAGAGGACCTGCTCGCGCTTGTGACATCTATATTTATTCTCAGGATTTGTAGAAGGCATTTTTTTCCCCCACAAGAGATCTGTTATTCTGGAAATGGTCTGAGTATTATTTTTCAATGTGAATCCTGAGACACGTAATTCAAGCCTAACTATGAGAAGATGAAAGATTTCATAGTCTGACAAAACTACTACAGAGATAATGACAAACAGACACAGTTCTTGTGCACTGGGCCTTCCACGGCTCCCAAAGTTGTCTCTGCTAGAAAGAAGAAGCACTTACACATAAGGCTTTTTTTCAGTTACAATCTTCTTCATCTTTTTATCTGGGCACAGCATAATTCCTTCATTCCACGGATGTTTACCACACTCATGGCACTGGGGCTGTCCTGATGAAAAGGTAGAAGAGCTTCCCGCCCTCCTGGGGCTCACAGCACAAGAGAAAAATAATTAGATACTTAGAGTACAGGGCCCAGGGTGCCACCGGAGCAACCAGGAGAGGCCTCTGGGGAGTTCGGGAAGGCTGCTTTGGCAGAACTGAGTCTATGGGAAGGTTATGTGGGTATCTCACAGGCCGTGTAGGCTGGGACCCAAGCTAAGACCTAGAACTGGATACCAGGGAAGACAGGAACCGCACCTGTGTGTGGGTTACAGGTGTGATCTCCCAGAACACTGTACAGTACGGCTTTCTAACCTGTGGGCAGCTTACAGATGTGCCCACCAGTGGTGAGCCCGGCCTTATTCATTTCCCTCAATGGACAACACTGATATCACCATTTTCTATGAGTCACAACATGAAAAAGGCTGGCAATCACTGCCTGGAAAGAACTCACGCAATGCTGTGTTTGCCTCTCTGCTCTAACGCATTTATATTCATTCATTCATATTCTCTCTCTGTGTTACCTCGTTCTTCTCCATTATTTTTTCCTACTCTTCAATACTCATGCAGAACTTGATTCCCAAGAGGTCCAAAATACACAGTCTGAATGTCAGCCACCAAAAGAGAGAGAAAAATGATTTCGTTTCAAATACAAAATCCTGGTGAAGAACAGTGATTGGTCCAGTGTGAGTCAGGTGTCCACTCCTGGACCAATCAACTGTGGCCCCAAAAGAGGAATATCTTGCATTTAAATTGTGGCTCTGGAAGTCATCACTTGACTAGACTGCAGGGAGGGGTGCTAGTTAGCAAGGCTACAGGTGTTCACTACAAGATGTGAAGGCTGAAGGCAAGAATTCTGGAGAGAGGGCAAGGATGAAGATTCAAAAGAGCAAGAGATAACAGAGAAGTCAGTGTCCCTGTGAGGGTGACAAGAGACGGGAGCCATGGTAGGGCAGGTGGGACTGGCCTAACAGAGGAGGAAGAGCACACCTAGTGTGACAGGAAGGACGGAGGGAAGAATGGGTGAAGGCACAAGGTTTAAACGTGCCGGCAGGAATGGTACAGCCCAGATCTGAAGAATTATTTCTCTGAGCAGGCAGGAGCGTGGTGCAGGAGAGAGGGGGCCAGATCAAAATACGAGATTAGTGGAAAGAATATGAAATAGATGCTATGTGAAATGAGACAGAGCCGCCCAGGGAAGCACAGGAGGAATGCACGGCAGTTTTAAGACCTGAGTGAGGGCAGCAACTCTAAGTAGACGGATACCTGTCTGTAAGGTAGCATAATTTTCTCCAGCAAGTCTCAAGTCTCAGCAGCCCCGTATCTATAGACGCAAACACAGAAGGGCAGTTCAGCAGGTCCAGGGATGTGTTTCTGCCAGGTAAGGGTCCCTGAAGGAGACTGGGACAGTGAAGCTCATGGTTGAGAAGAAAGGGGTACAATGGCACTTGGGTTGATATTCCCAGGTCAGAAGAGAGCAGGAATAAGCAGTATGAGAACAAGACGACAGGTGACATCTGGGGAGATGACCGAGAGCCCGGGACGTGGAGCAGGATCCGCAGCTCCTCAGCTGCCGGCAAGGGTTCTGGGATGGCTCATCCCAGCAGTGCCCCAGTGGGCGGGAACCACTGAGGCCTCCTAGGAGCCGGACGCACACTGGATTGATGATTTCTCTGATTTTCTCATGCTCAGAAATATTCAGTTATTCCTCAAATTCTTTATATAATTTATACACTTAAAGGGGGGGTTACCCCTCCATCTCGCCCCCCTCAAAAATCTACCTGCATTCTTTCTCAGGCCAGATTACCTACTCCAACCAGAGAAAGCAGCATGCTACTTGCAAGATGCTGCTGGGGTCCACTTTCCACCCGTGTTTCACGTGCCTTCTCCCTGATCATTCAGAACACACTTCCCGTTCCATGTGCCCAGACTGCAAAATCTCTCCAACTTTCCTAACCCAGGTGAAGTTCCCAGCTTCTCCAAGGAAGGTGCCCAAGATTCCACCTAACACAAATCACTATTTCAATACACAGATTTTTAAAATTCCACATAATTACACACACACACACACACACACACACACACACACACACACACACACACATAATTCCTAATTCTCCTTAAGGGTAGAAATTCTTAAATTTGATTTTTAAGCCAAAACATGTGTGTGCACTTGGAGCCTATGAAATACTCTTGATTTAAACGACTCAGACAGCCAAAGAAGCAGGCAACCGTGCTCTTATTCTAAAGCTCACACACCACACTGGGGTTCTGTAAGGAACAAACGCCTGTGACTAAGGAGAAAACGGGGAAGCGTTTCTATAAAATGTATTCAAAGCTGCACAGTAACCTGCCAAATCAGTCACGGAATGTTGAATGAATCAAATGGAATGCTTAGCTCTGACGACCAGCCTTATGTCTCTTAGTCACTAAGGGTTTTCTGTGTGGTATGCCAAGGAAATCCAAAGTCACCAACTTTTCTGTTCCCTACCTTTTAGGGGAATACAAAAGATGGAAATAAGAACGGAAGAAGCAGTTTACAGATTCAGGAAAAAGGACTGAAGGAAAGGCAGTGGGCTCAGCACCACAGGCAAAATGGGAGTACAGCTGCCTAAGGACATGTACACAGAAACTCATCCAGTTCAATTTCAACCGAGGGTGAACATGAAGAAAACCCATTAACAATAATAAAACTTTTTTTTGGCCCCAAATGAATATGGTAATACCCATTTTGAAGACACTCTCATGCTCTGTTGAATTAATGCTGTTTTAATTATACAGCAGTCTAGCAATAAATGTAAAAATGTTACATCTACACACATTTTGAGCCCTTATTTTACTTCTAGGAATCTGTACTAGGGAGAAAAGACACACACACACACACGATATATACACACAAAGACATTTACTAGCACAATTATATCTTTATTAGCCAAAAAACCCTGAAACGCACTCACCATTCAATTGATTAAATATTTAATAGTATAATTATATTATGAAATACAATAAATAATATCTAAATAAATGTATTAAACATATGTTGCTATGTGAAAAAAGCAAGTGTAAGAAGAATAAATACAGTGTCATCTAGTTCTTATAGAAGTAAAATTTAAAATAATGTTAATATATGTATGCAGACATGCATATATATGTGTGTAAAAAGACAGAAGAAATACAGACCAAACAAGCATTAACGCCATGGGGGTTGTGAATTCTGGGAATCTCTCATTGTATATTTCATATTTATACAATGCTTGAATTTTTAATTTTGTGTAACTTTGTGTTATGCTTATAATTAGAAAGTTATAGATATTTCAAAGTAGACGTGTATCTATTGACGTGTAAAAATGTCAATAATACATTAAGTGAGAAATGTAAGCTAAAGCAATATGTCCCCATATTTGTATTTTATAAAAAGTCACACACATACAAGAAAAAGAAATATACCAAGACATTGACAACGGCTTTTCTGGGTGGTGAGATTTTGAGTGACTTTTACTTTCTTCTTTGTAACCTTGTCTTGACTCCATTTTTAAAAATAAGGATTGTATATTATTTTTACACATAAAATTTTCATTAAAAAAAATCTGTCTTCACTTTTCACTTTCAAACCTTTTTAAGGGTCAATAACGTTCCATCATAGTTCAACAATAATAAATTATTTTAACTTTGCTTCCCCTCCCTGTTTACACAATAGACTCTAGGTTTATCCATGCTAAGAAAAAAAAAAATCAGCAGAACAGGAGGAATAACATGACTGAGATAACCAGCAAAAAGTGGTTGCTTCTGGCTTTGCTATGAAAAAAGACAGGGGTGTCATAATGCCGATAACGTCACTTTATATTTCCAGTTAATGATTTTAAAGAGCTTTTAGGTCCACAATGTTATCTGGTCTTTACGTCTATGTAAAAGGCCAGGGAATCAGAATCCTCACTTTTAAGGTAAGTGGCCTGTGTTGGGAGAGGGGGAGGGATGTGCCCAGGATCTCAGATTGGTGAATGACAGTGCTAGCTTGCACACGCCCAGATGGCAGCCAGTAACTACATGTGGCCATTTAAAGGTAAGTTAATAAAAATGACATTAAATTTAAAATTCAGTGCCTT
Source organism: Camelus bactrianus (assembly GCF_048773025.1). Classification (NCBI taxonomy): domain Eukaryota; kingdom Metazoa; phylum Chordata; class Mammalia; order Artiodactyla; family Camelidae; genus Camelus; species Camelus bactrianus. Next base: position 36,537,149 of record NC_133554.1, on the reverse strand, counting down.
AGTTGCACTAGTCACAATTTCAAGGGCATTTCAATAGCCACATGTGGTTAGTGGCTACTGTCCTGGACAGCGGCAGATAACAGAATATTTCCATCACTGTAGAAATGATGCGATTTCCATGCCAATAACATTTGCCACTCTTGTGGTGGCTTTCTACACCCTTGCTTTGCCCTGTTGGAAAAAGGGAAGATATTATTTGATGATCTTACTGTGTAAGACACAACTCTCTAAAAAATTATAGGAAAAAATGTTAGGCTAACTGAAAGGTGGCTGGGATAGCTGGCGAAGAGTGAGGAGCGGGAGGCGCACAGAAGAGCCTGAAGGGTGGGTGGTACAGTGGCCTCTGGGGGTTGCCCACCTGGCACCTACTCACCCCCTTCCTCCTTTGTAACAGAGCTAAGATCTAGTCTAGGTACCTACCCCTGCCCCACACAGCCTCTGTGCCTCAGAGCTGGCCTGCCATGCAACTCGGGCTTGATGAAAACAAGATGAGACGTTAGCTGACAGGGTAACACCCTACTGTGGCTTTGGTCTTGACTTCTGAAAGGTCAAACAGCACAATGCCTACTTCAACATCATCTCAGGCATTCCCCCCAAAGTGCACGAACCTCATGCGATCACACACATTGCTGTTAAAGTTACATCTGAGCAGCATGGCCAGGTCAGCAGGATGGACCCAGCATGACATTCAGACTTGCTAACACAGGTCCATCTGCAGGTAAGTATCCTCATGTGTCTCAGGGTGAAAAATCTCATGTTGTGCTTTATGTGTTAAGAGTCTATCATTCGAAATAGAAATACAGTCTTACAAAAAAGTAAATGAAATAATTAGTGATCGTTTGAAAACACTATTAATTTTATGTATCAAAACTATCCAAAATTTTCAAATCATTAAATAACAAGGGAAAAGACTGACAATATGAATATGGAAGCACATTTGTAGGTAAACTCTGGAAAGAACGTTATATCCTTTTGCAGCCAAACATATATAAAAATTTAAATAATCAAGACCATACAGACATGAGATGATAGCATAATTCTCATCTTAGTAGAATTATTAAGCAAAACAACCCTTTAAAAACTGTACTAAATTTCTTAGATATGTGATTCCATTCAGGCCATGTGTCTTTCAAGAAAGATCTCATTCTGGGAATATTTCATATCTTGTGAGAATGCACTGGGAGCAGAACATCAAATCTACCACACCTTGTAGAAGGAAACACCAGAACAGAGAGCTGTCATGCAGTCTGCAATGGAATGAACGTGGTGACGGTTATGAGTGATTCTGGAATCACAAGCATATGCTGCTTTGTTCACTGGCTCCAGAGAATAATTATAGCCCGATGGAAAGGAATTGAACCGCTGGCCTTCAGCAGAAAAATGATGGCTGCCTGTCATCTTGCCTCAGCTCAAGACAGGCTGCAGACATACTTTAGAACTATCTCACGAGGAACTTGTATGAAATACTCAACGGGATGAAATAGCAACTCTCACACATTAAAAAGACAGCCTTAAACCAAAAAAAGCTTGGTATTGTACTCGGCACACAATTGTATCCATAGCAAGACTTCATGAGAACCAGGGGGTGATTGCATGGAAAGTAATTCATCTGCTGGAAGAGGTACTAACTCATGAGCTACGAAGTACAAGTACTTCCCACATGACACCTGTTCATAAAATCTCCTGTCCTGTTTCAGAGAAGATGCTGAAATGGTTATGCTGCAACAAAAGCATAATGAAAAATGCACCCCCCCTTCTCCATTTTACTCAAAACAGTTAATTCATTTAAGATTAACTGAGACCAAAGAGATATGATATGAATCCTGGACCAGGAAAAAAAAACTGCTATAAAAAACATTATCGGGGGCAACTGGCAAACTCTAAACACGGACTTTGATACAAAACTATTATCTAACCCAGCGTAAAATTTCCTGCTTCTGGTATCTGCACCATGGCTGTATAAGATTCCTTGTTGTTAGGAAATACACACTGAATTATTAGGGGCAAGGGGGCATGATGTCCGCAATTTACTCTCAAATTATTGAGGGTGGGGGCAGTGATAAAACAAATGCCAAACTTGCTGGGTGAAAAGCACATGGGAGGCCCCGTAACTTCCCGGAAGTTTAAAATTATGTCAAGGGGGGAGGGTATAGCTCAAGCGGTAGAGCGCATGCCTAGTGTGTATGAGGCCCTGGGTTCAATCCCCAGTACCTCCTCCAAAATTAAATAAACCTAGTAACCCCCCCACCAAAATACACTAATAAAGAAAATATTTTTTAAAAAGTTAAAAAAAATTATGTCAAACTAAAAAGTTAACCCAAAAGACAATTCACCTCTCTGTTTAAATCTCCTTCAGAAAACACGTGGTTTCGTGGTGGTCAAGTCTCAGAGTGACCAAGGAAACAGAATGTTCTGGATGGTGCAGAGACTTCTGAGTTCGCTTCAAGAGTCACCGTATTGTGTCACTAGCTCTGACGGTCGTGCCCGATCCAGAGCCGATTCACTCCCGATGGCAGAACACAGGGCTGTTCAGCGCAGTATCATTCAGTGCCTGCTTCAGGCCGGAACTCCAGGCTGTTGCTGCCTAACCACGGTCTCCTGCATCTTATTGTCATGGTTATGTAGCTGGGCGCACTCAACACAGCAGTCCCAAATCCCCTATTTGTTCCTTAAAATACACGTTTTAAAGAGAACAGCCCTGTAATAAAGAGGATCCTAGAGGACCATTTCAAAGGCAGCGCCAAGTTCCCTAACATTCCCGTGCATCCATGCAAAGTCAGATGAACACACGCCACACACGAAGAGAAGAAAGACATTGCGAGAAAGACATTATGGAGCGGGACATACACGCCTGGAACCAAGAGTCCCTTAAAAAATTAGGTGTGCTCTTCTCACAGCTGTAAAAACATGTTTGAAGCCCGAATTGTGGCATTTTATGTACCTCGTATGGTTTGAAACAAAACATAGAAGGAAATGCACTTTACTATCATGACATGTCATCCGCAAATTACATGTCTAACCCTCAAGCCTACTTTAGAAACTCTCCTCACTAATTTGCTTGTGTTTGAATAGCAAGTAATATGTTTTCAATCATGAAAGGTTACAGGGAAATTTTTGTGGTAAAAACTGGCCTTCGACTAGCATAAAAATCATCCGTCTTACTGCAGTCCTTGGGGAAATGATATTTTTTTTCATCATTGTCGAGCAGCTTTCAAACCAATTTTAATAGCTACTGTTCCAAAAATATAGCTGTTTACGGCCACTGAAAACTGATGTCACTCAAAACCACGTAAGAGGGAAAAAATGACAGTATGTTGGATCAAAAAATTATTATTTCTTTCTGATACTTTAAGAGTGAATCAAACTATGTGAACTTTTCTCAAAACATCATAATTATTCACTAACGTTTAGACGGACAACTGTCCACCCTCTAACACAGCACACAGTGAGCCCCGAGCTACCGCACTGCTCTTTTCTGACCAGCACGGCAATACTAACAAAGAACAGAGCTATCTTACTTTGATACAAAATTGCATTTGATGCTAATTTTTTTAAAAGTTCTCTTCAGGTAAAACGGGCAGCACAGAAACGAAATGGCTCTTGTGAGCGGCTCTAATGCCTTCTCTTTCATTGTTTCTCCAAAACTTCCACTGACTAAATAATTACTGGCCCTCCCATAACATATTCAGTAATTTTGCACAGTAATGCTGGATTTTTTTTTTGCTTTTGCTTTCTCCTAACTCAAACTTATGTGCTCTGTTTTTCATTTTTCTAAGATCTATCAGACAAGGATATGCCAACTTTTCTTTTATCAACCTTTTTGTTTTTAAACCAAATTTTCTGAAGTTCTAAAAACTTTACTAGCATTAGTGAATTTGAAGGGAACAGAGGCGTTAGCAACGCCTGGTCAGAGTGTGATTGTCAGCTAACCATGGGAGTCAATTTCTGTTTCTTTTTCCTTGTTTACGAGAGATGAAACCTCCCTGTACATACTTTAAAGCTATTTAAATAACACTTAAAAAGGAAAAATATTTTCAAATGACCAACCGATTTCTTTGCTTCTCTCCTGCACCTGGGCTGCTACGTACTGCCAGAGAAATCTCCCAGATCGGCAGATGGAAAACTCTACAAATATGTGGTTTTCAACCTCAGGAGAACTTTTGATGTTGCGTAATGATCCTCAGAGCTGTCCTCAGGCAGCTCCCCGGATCGTCACCCACATCAGAAGGTGAACCTGTTCACCCTCACCTTGAGCTGATGCTTCCGCCACGCCCTTCATTCTCAGCCAACGCCTTGTCTTCTCTCTCTCACAGAGAAAAATAAATCTGCTAGACAGAAACTCCTCCAACTTCCTACCAGCTTATCTGCATCCATTCCCATCCTCACCGCCCTTCCTCCTGTCCCTTAATGAGGGGTGTCCCTAGAGCTCTGGACCCATCCTCTCTCATGTCCTCGAGCATCTCCAATTTCCACAATAAGCTGAAGTCTCATCCATCTTTAAAAATAAACAACATGACACCCTCTATCAATTTTGCAGCCCCCTCTGTCTAATAACCCTCTTTCCTGCCCTTCGCAGCCATGATTCTGGAATAAACAAAAGCCACTTGATCCATTTCTCAGCTCACTGTAAACCTGGCCAACACCCTACCAGGACGCCAATGCCCCCAGGCACCCAACCCAATGGATTCATCCATCCTTTGCTTGTGTGACCTCTTTACAGCAATCACCACTGCTGATGCTGCCTTCTAGAAATCCTCTTCTTTATTAGGCTCATATCATTCTTTGATTCATCTATTTCTTTTATTAGCTCTTCCTCCAATAAAACCCTTAAATGGCACAACCATCTGTCAGTGGGAGTAGAAATTGATAAACAATTTTGAAAAACACTGATAAAGCATAAGGCTCTACATTGTTCATATCCTTCACTCCAGTCATTCTACCTCTAGGAAACCATGCTAAGAAAACAATCATAAATAATGAAAAGAGAAACAATCCTGGCACAGAAACATTAAATCCAATGGAATATATAACTTTAATAAGATGATAGTAAGCTTGAACTAATGTTAAATGGAAAGAAGAATATGAAGCAAAGTTGTCTATACAGTGGTGTCTCACCTGTGTGGAAAGTGTATGTACAGGAAAGAGCCTGGAAAGAAATATCCCAAACGTTAACAGTGATTTTCTTGGGAAATGAGAATTGCATTATTGATGAATCTTATTGTCTTTATATATTTTTGTACTTTCCAAGTTTTTGACAGGGATCATTTGTACTTTGAGATGGAAGAAAAGCCATGTATGAAAAACAAATTCAAGAACAAAACAGATCTCTTCCTTGCTCAACTATTCAATATTCCTCACAAGCGAGCCAACCTCCTCCAAAAAGGCAATGTTCCACCCGAAATAAACCATAAGCCAAAAGTGATGTTTGCCTTCACCTGTCCCCCTGCACATTCTCCGGCAGGTAATCTCATGTACTCCAGAAGCACCCAGTATCATCAACAGATGGCTGACACCTATGTCCCTACATGTCACTCTCCTAAGCTTCAGAATGTGTTTCCATGGGGCGTCTAGACAATTCCGTGTGATGACTCACAAGACCCTGTTATCTTTAGCTTTCATCCCACGTTCCAAGTCTTCTTCTCTCGGTACACAGCCCCATCTCCAAATTCCTACTTTGAGTAGTAAGATGAGTAAGACTCTCACTCCACCAACGTCCAGTCAAATACAAGGCCAATCAGTTCTACCTCCTCCATACATACGAAAACCATGCCTCCTTCTTCCTCCCCACCTCCTCACCAGTCTCACTTTTCAATAATTTTCTAACTGGTCTTTCTACCTCCAGCTTCAGCCAGGTGATAATACAGCCCCTTCCTAATACCACAGTCATTTTTCTAACATGTAAATCTGATCCAGTCACTTCCCCACCTTAAATCCTTCAACAGCTCCCTGTCACCACATAATAAAATAAAAAATCCTGAGCGTGGGATTCACAAATGTATTCTTATTCCCTTCATGTCCAGCTCTCCTCTGGAAAGCTTCCCTTTACCCCAACCCTCCCCCTACCCCAAAATCAATAGTTAGTTGTGTCCTCTTCTGAGTTCCTGCAGCACCCCATCCACTTCTCCATCACGGCATGGGTCACACTGCTGTAATTATTTCCACGTCTGCCTCTTCCTCTAGATCTGGGTTAAAGACGGGCATGGATGAGATTCTATCGTTGCATCTCTAAAACACAGCATATACTTGGTGAATAATCAGATATGCTAAATGCTTAAAGGAATGAATAATTTGGCTCACAAACAAAAAAGTACAGGATGGATTAACAAAGTATGGATCTTTTTTTCCCCACACAACAGAACCAATTCTCTAAGAATCAATATATGCAAGATGGAAAATTTAATAAATAACTGAAACAAGTAGTAAGTTCAACACGATGAAGTTTGGTGTTTGCCTTAAGTTTCCATAGCTATCTTGCAGTTACTTTGAAAGTACACATTTCTAAATTAACTCGTAAGAATCTTTCCCTAACTTTTCTTTTTTTTACCCTCTCTGAGGCATATGTTTGAAAGTCACCTTTCATAGCTACTGATTTCAAATATAGGCAAAAATTATCTTCGTTCCCTAAAAATAGAAAAAAGTCAAATGCTCTTTTCACTAGCAATGCCAACAACTGGAATCAGTCTGAACTAAAGAAAAACAAATTTTCCTTTTCAATTCATGGAGAGTTTCCTTTCCATTCATTCCAAACACATGTAATAGGTAACCCCTGGGAATCTTAGTTTATTAATCAGAATGATTACAACAATCTAACTCATAAGGGATTATGAAGAAATAAAAATGGATCCTGGCAAAGTAGAGACTACTGAAAATTTATGAAACTCTGCAAAACAGATCTTTTCTTTTCCTTGCTCAACTGTTCAAAATTCCTCACAAGTGAGTCAACCTCCTCCAAAAAGGCAATGTTCCACCTGAAATAAACCTGCCTGCAAAGGAGCGTGCACATCTAAGGAAAGTAACTTCTGAGTTCTTCTCTGGCCTAAAGCTGGAAAGCACTGATGAAGCCAAATGCAAACAACAAATTATCCGAAAATAATTCTGCTTCACTTTGGAATACACTACATACTTTATGCAGTGGCGACGGATTTAATTTTATTTGACAAACTAATATTAGAATCAGTTTGCACTTCCTGCACACAAACCAACTGAGCCAGTTCAGCAGAGCTGGGATTAAAAACTTCCCAGAAACATGCAATTCTTGACGGTGTCTGAGACTCAAAATGAAATCAGAAAGTAATGGGAAGAGAAGTAATAAACATAGGGTAAAGGCTGCAGAGGCCCAGGAAAGTCTGTTACTGCAGCTACAGCACACAGGAACGGGAGGTGGGGAGCTGGGACACGCTGCCGGGTACGTGCACACCGGCTGAGCCCACACGCTATATACTGAGTAACTGTACTGTGGTCTCTCTGAGACACCAATGCACGACATGTAAACGGGCATGTACACGTGTGTGAATGTCCCCTCACACACAAGCACACGTCCCATATTGACAGTTGCTCTTCCAGTCCCTGCAAATCCACTGAAGTCATGACATCCTTCAACTGGGGGTTGAATCAATCAGGCATTAATCCCCACCGGCTGCAAGGGGGTTTATGAGGCCATTCATAAGGTTAAAGGACTTCCGCCCACTCTTAACTGCTTGCTTATTTTTATACTGCATCCTCAGCCATTTCCTTGAAGGCTCATTGTCTTTAAAACACACACACACACACATTTTATTGATGTGTAATATGCACCCATAAAAGTGCAAAAGTCCTAAATGCACAATGTGATGAATTACCGAAGTGAACACACCTGTGTGACACTCCTGTGTGAAGAAGGCTCCCACCAGTGCCCCAGAAGCCCTCCTTTAGCCTCCTAATCACTGCTCCCCTTCCCCTCTCCGAAATGCCCTGACTTCCAACACCACAGACCAGTGCTGCTTGTTTGTGAATTTCATGTAGATGAAGGCATAGAGTAGGGATTGTTTGGCGTCTGGCTTCTTTTGCTCAATGTTATGATTGTGAGATTAATTCATGCTGATGCACGGAGCTGTGGTTGGTGCCTTTCTGTTGTTATCTAGCTGCTCTGTCGTAAGAACACCACAAGTTACTGTTCAATCCCACTCTGGATGGAAACTTGTAGTCATCCCAGGTGTGGGCTCTGACTCCTTGCTTCTTGCATTTTTTTTTCTAGTCTTTTTTTTTTTTTTTTAATGGGGGGAGGTAATTAGATTTATTTATTTATTTTACAGAGGTACTGGGAATTGAACCCAGGACCTCATCCAGGACCTCATCCATGCGAGGCATGCACACCACCACTGAGCTATTATACCCTCCCCGCTCCTTCTTGCATTTTTACATCTAACATAACACTTTCCCTTTATTTCTAGACTGCAGGTCTAGAATTTTTTTCTTACATGCTTCATTTATTCAAAAAATTTCTGTCCACTATTACAGATCAAGACAATTCTTCAGATGCCAAACTAAACGGTGGGAAATGAGGCCACGGGAGAGTAAACAACACATGTTGCAAAACATATTCCACTCTGAGAAGTGTGGTCTAGACCTCTTTGGAGGAGGCCAAGGAGGCGCTCACCCTCGCTGGCCCCTGCTGTGCCCTCTGCTGGATGAGCTTTCTCTTCTGCCTGACAGTGTATTCATTCTCAGTCCCTCTTTCTCCTTTTATATCCATTTTAGAAGAAGCTATTTCGGACCAAACAGCATTGTAAAGACAGCATTGAATTGAGTGGCCTTAAACAGAATATATTTACACTGCCATCAGTTCCAAATGTGCAGCATTCATGGAAGATGTGTTTTGGAAATGGCGTGGACCACGCAGCTATGCTTTGGTCAGTGAGGCCACCTTGCGTGGACACAGACTTTCAGTGCAGGGCCGGGGCGGGGGGCAAGGAACTCAGACAACAAGCATGGGTGCCTCCACCCCCCTCCTCAGCCCACCCGTCTCCTCAAGGGTCTCACCTTTTGCATCAGACCCTCTCCTCTCTCAAACTTATCTCTCCTGCCCCCTTCCCATCATTATTTACTCATCCTCAACTCTCCAGGCTGAAAATAACAGAAAAGCAAAAACCTACCTACAGCCTCTTGCAGCTCCGGCCTTCTCTCCCTCCCTTCAGAGCAAAGGCCTTCAAAGCCTTCTCGCCTCTCCCTGTTTCTAGTTCTCCACCCGCTCCACACTCACTGTTCAGCCCACTGCGACTGTTACCACCTCTGCCCCTCAACTGAAAACACTCTCATCTAGGTCCCTGGCACCCTGGCTGATGCCGTGTCTAGTGGACACTTCTCCACCATCGTCTTCCCGGACACCTGCAGCGTTCACTCTGCTGACTGCACCCCGCTTCCCGTGACTTTCGCGGCGTCGCGCTCTCCTGGTTACTTCCTACCTCCCTGGACGCTCTCTCTTTAGGGTCCTGTTAGGCTGCCTCTTCTGACTGCCTCGGAAGCATAGATTTTCTCAGGATTCAGTCCTTGGTCTTTTCCTCACACTTTTATGCTCCTTCCCGATAATCTGCAGCTCACAGGCCTGTCCCAGGGGCACCTCAACCTCAGCAAGACCGGAGGTAGTGAGAGATGTTCTCCTTCCCCAACGCTCTTGCCAGTATCCTGCACATGCAGGCAGTACCCCCAGAGTCCGTATCACTGCCCTCTATTCCTTTCCACGTGTAAGAAGCAGAGAGGGTAGCAGAAAGGGCCTGGGCTTTGGAAGTCATGCCAATCTGGCTTCAAACTGCCTCTTCAATCAGCTCTGTGACTCTGAGAGTCATTTCCTCCCTCTGATTACAATGTTTTACACTGGTATCATGAGTAGAACACCTATCTTGTAGGACTGAATGGATTAAGAGAGGTAAATGAATGGATGAATTTAACCAATTAAAACCCATCTAACCCAGTGCCTGATGCCTGGTAGCTGCCCCAACCCTCAGCGTCCTCCCTGTTTTCCCTTTTATGGAAGCTAGTCCTGTCGCCCTAACTATACTGTCTCTAAAGCGTGGCTCTCCTACAGGACACCTCCAAACCTGTCAGACTGGTCCTCTCATTGTCCCGAACACACGGTGCCCCTTCAGAGAGGCATCAAGGGGCACCGCTGCTCGGAATGCTCCCCCGGCCATCTTAACTCCATGCATACCTAAGTCTTCCTCCGGCTCCAACCCCAGCCCAGTCCCAGACCTCTATAGACGCCTTCCTTTATCAACATCAGAGAAGCATCCCCTGGCCTGAACTGTAGAATCTCAGCACCAAGGATCTGGTGTTTATGACACACTACTTTATGGGCGGTCAGATACTTTTCTTTACCTCCAAGCCCTTTTCCCCAAGCACATCACTCACTTCCCTTGCAGGGAGTTACACACAGTCGTATACACAGTCCCCAGCAAAGAGATTTAAATAATGCCTGCCGATTTGTCGGAGAGGTCAGTCTCCTTTGCTTTGTAATACCTGAAGGCGTAAACACCATTCAATAAATTTAACTATTACTTTAAAATACGTGTACCGACACCCAGAATCTTCAGAATTGGGACTTCAGAGGCCGTGAAGAACAGCCTTCCAGATACACAACACCCCTTCCCAACAGCCTTAGTAAGTGAGCTCCCAAACTCCGTTGCAATGAATTCCCATAACCAGAGACTCACTACATCCTTTGGGAACATGTGAACCAGTTACTTTTTTTTTTTTTTTTTAATGTTTTACTTAAAGCAACCTCAAACTTACCAAAAAAAAAAAAAAAAGTCACAAGTACCTTTTTTCTCCTGAACCACTTGAGAAGAACCTGCTGACCTGGTGCCCTACCACCCCTTCTCATGTACTTCCTGCAGTGACATTCTCCTAGATGGCCACAACACCACCAGAAAATTAACATGTAATACATTTACCAACAATGAATTCTCCAAACGCCTTTCAAATTCCACCAAGTGTCTCAATAATGTCCTTTACAGAAGAAGAATCCAGCTCAGAATCTTGCTTTACTTTAAGCTGTGAAGTCCCTTTAGCTGCCTTCATTCTAGAATAGTTCCTCAGCCTTTCCTTGATTTTTATGAATGTGACCTTTTTAAAGATGACAGTTATTTTATCCTTCGATTTTGCCAGATGTTTCCTCTGAGTACACGCAGGTTATGCATCTTTATTCAGCAGGAATGTCTCAGAAGAAGCGATGCTGTGTTCTCACTGCATCCCATGGTATGTGATCTGACTTGTCCCCTTACGATGCAGTTCCTTCTCATCACTAGTTTAGACAGCGTGTACCAGGCTTCTCTACAGCAACAATATTCCATTTTTCCTTTGATATTAATTAATGAGAGCTTTGTAGGGAGATACTAAGTGAGATACTAAGAATGAGATGCTAAGATCTCATTCCTCACCAAACTTCAAGTTATTCACTTATTAGTTTATAGAAGTATGGACTCATGGTTGCCTACTTCAATTTGGTGCTCCAGCTGACCCAGTTTTAACCCGAGGGAGCTCCTTCAGGCTGAATTTTGTTTCTTCTCAACATTGTCCATCATTCTTTGAGGACTTCCTTGCTTTTTGGCATAGCAAGATGCCCCAGGCTCATCTTGCTTTTTGGCATTTTATTTGTTTGTTTTAAAATAGGAAGGGATGCCATTCACCTATTTACAAACATGGAATTATACCACCTATCTCATTAACTATACCATGGCATACTTACAGGCCAAAGCACACACAACCTTCTTCATTCAGTTTGATCTATACTATTGAACAGTGTGCATGGGCAGAAGCTCCTGCGTTCAGGATGCTTCCAGACCTCATCCTATGTCCCTCTTCATCTGGTTGTTCATGTATCCTTCATAATAAACTAGTCAACATAGTAAATGTTTCTCTGGGTTCTGTGAGTCACTCTAGCAAATTAATCACATCTGAGGAAGGGGCTGTGGGACCCTCCAATTTACAGCTGGTTGGTCAGAAGCACAGGTGACAACCTGGACTTGCAATTAGTGTCTGAAGTGGGCGGCAGCCTTGTCGGACTAAACCCTCAACCCGTAGGACCTGACACTGTCTCCATGTTGATAATGTCACAACTGGGCACATTAAATCCGTAAGACACCCAGTTGGTGTCTGCAGCTGCTGAGAACTGCTTGGTGATGTTGGAAAACATACCGGAGTTATCATGTCTAGGTCTTATTCCCTCAGTCACTTAAAAATGACACAGTTGCAAGTGCCCTCACCACCCCGAGCATTCTTTTCTGAATTAACACCATCCTGTCTCAACAGCTTATAAAAGCATACAGAGTAGGCACTCTTGGTTGCCTATCCAATATCCTTTTCTCCCTCTAAAATTCATTCCTCCCTAAAAGAATCTGGTTTTGTTCAGGTATCTGCTCCCATATAACCACGCTTCAGGACTTGGCTATTCTCAATCGATCATAATAACCACATTCCTCAGAACCAATGATGGGTTTACTAATTTGCATGTGAGCAAACGCGTACCACTGAAACACAAGGATGTCTTCCAGGGGCTTCCTGAGAAAGAAGCAAACACCAGCAGATGGTTCCCTCCTCTTCTTCAGAGGGTGTGGTGTCTGGATGAGATGCACAGAACTGCTGCAACCATCTCAGCCAGTGAGGATGAAACCAGCGCAAGCAGGACAGGGCTGAGATAACCACAGACCCGTGGACCCAGAGCCCTGAAGGACTGGCCAGAACCTCTCTTATCACTGACTTCTTGTTGTGTGAGATAATCTGTTTCCTTTTTGTGTAAGCCGGTTTGGTCAGGTTTTCCTTTAGCTGCAGCCAACAGCATTTTAACTGATAACGAGTAGTTAGAACCACACACAAGGGAAGTGGGATGAGCCTGAGCAGAACTTCCAAGTCTCCTTTCTTCTCAGTAGAGACCAGGTAGATGTTGGTGCCTACTACAGGCTACTAAAACTCCCATCTTTGGCATTCCTAAAATGTTATTTTGTATTTGTATTGGTGCCCTTCAGTAACAGAACTAGAGATTTACTTAGTATTTACATTGTTAGCTTTTTCATTGTTTCGACCTGCTTAGATCTTTTTAAGTAAGTTTAAGTGGGGAAGGAAAAAGGAAGTTAAAGAGCTGCTACTTGATTGCAAAGCAATAAAGAGGAGAAGTGAAGAATAAATTCAGAGCTAGGATATCAGAGATTTTTTGCTCCAATAATAACTGCATCACTAGACTAGTGAAGAATCCTGAGAAATAATCACACATCTATGTTCCTAACTCCATGTACCCATACGTCAGGGAGATAACCTCCGGGTTCCCTTCCGGCATTAAAATCCTACAATGCAGAGATTTCATGAGGGAATTCATGGCTCAGAATCCCTCTTCTATTGCTAGAAGCATAAAATCAGAAAACGCAGCTCTCAGGAATCAGCCGTAGCCTACTAGTCATCACTGAGATTGATCTCAAATCAAAGCACTGCTTTTGGGCTGCCTATTCCAAGCGGCAGCTTTGTTACACCACACGCAACATGGGGCTATACTTGTGTTCACCCCTGCTGACGGAAATGTGTAGAAAGCAACTGTCAACTCGGTACTCTATTCACCAACTTGACAAAAACATTCAGAACAGCCATCAGACCTGGGGAGTTCTGGCAGCTAAAGTGAAGGAAGCCCAGACACTTAAAAGCGAGCTATTGACCTGAAGTGCCTGCAAGATGCGTGAAGCCCTTCAAGGCTTCCCAGCGCACTCGGGAGTCTGAGCTCTTCGTTCCCAAGTCCTTGGCAAAAAAAGCGTGGTCCCGACTAGTGCTCCATCACCACCTGGCCCCGCTCTGCCCAGACTCCAGCCTCACTGGATGCCCTTCAGTTTCTGAAACACACCGAGCGTCCATCTGTCTGTCTGTCCCTCTGTCAATGTCTCATGCTCTCCCTCCCTCTCTAGTGATTCATTCCGCGTGGCCTGTTCCACCCTTCCCTGTCTGATTCCCCTTCCCTACACCTGCCTCCCTCCCACATCCCCCCACCCCATCCCCCGATTTCTCATCCTTCTGATTTCACTTAAATCTGAAGTCCTCAAAAAATGCCTTCTCTGTGGCATGAACACACACCACTGCCACTTCCCCCACGAGGGAACCCTGCTCTTTCCTTCATGGCACTTACTACCACTTGTAATTATTCTTTTGTTGTTTACCAGCTTTGCTATGTCTCCCCAGCTGGTATCCCAGCTCTGTGGAAGAAGAAATCACTTCTGTTTGGGTTGTCCCTGTATATCCAGAAAAGGGTAAGGATGACATGGTTGCCAGCACACTTTCAAAGACAACTTAATGACAAACGCATGCAAATGCTTAAGACACTATGTTATAAAACTGTTTACAAAAGTATACTTTGTACAAGCAGAAAGATTCCAAATTTTTCAATATATACATTTATATAAGTACCCCATATTATAAGGAAATATATCAAGGTATTAGCAAGGATGGTATGACTACTTGGGGGGGGGCATGGAGAATCTGATGACAGAAAAATAATACACAGCATGCTAAAAATGGACAATCATAACCATAGGATGAAAAAGATGTGTTGCAAAGATGAAGGATAAACTATGATTATCAAATAATTAAATTGATTTAATAATCACAACTAAGAACTCTAATTATTTGGGTAAGCTGTGATACATTTGTTAACATACCAGTCAGTTCACCCTGCAGTAACACTCCCATATAGCTTCAATAGAACACAGCTATGGATGAAAAAAACAAAAACAAAAACAAAAAACAAAAAACAAAAAACAAAAAACAAAAAACAAAAAACAAAAAACAAAAAACCAGTAGCACAGGACCGTGGTTCCCAGCCTAGCTGTACATGAGACTCACTTGGGCATGAACGAAGCTTAGTAAGATAGAATCTCTGCAGGGTAAAGTCCAGGGAACCTAGATATTTTAAGAGCTGGGTAACTCCAATACAAAGCCACATTTGGGAACCACCAGCCCAGGGTCAATGAAGAAGTTAAAGAACAGGTTTATTTTCGGTAAAGGTTTCAGATAAACCAGGAACCTAGGAGGCAGAGATGCAAACAGTCGCAGACGCAGCCAGTAGCTGCTGCCTCCTGCAAATCAGCAAGTAGCCATACGGTGCACACAGTGTGGAAAGACCCACTCCGCATGCACTGGTTTGTTCAACTACACCAACAATTCAAATACCAAGGGCAGCAGTAAGTTTCAGAGTAGCGACTTACCTATGACTCAGAACTCAGCCTTGGCTTAACATGCCTTTCTGACCAAAGACACCAAAGCAATCAAAACATACTCAGCAGAGAAGGCAACAAAAGCAGATGTCTCAAAACTCATGCCCTACGATTGATACACTCAGGACAAACCCTCAGTCTTCATTAGAACTCATTAGCTCCTTCTTTATATTCCTTTCTATGAGTGGGTCCCAGAGCAGATTAGATTTGCAAATTACTAAGAGGGGACAGAGAATTCACAGGGAGGCACGCTGAAAGACATGATAGAAACTTAACCATATATTCTAAAATGTTAAATTGTTCAGACCAATTTGTTGCATGACAGGGACAGATGTCCGAGTTCTACAAGTCTTTTAAAAGAAAAAAAAGATGCCGACCATTTCACAAGGACCCCAAATATACTGTGGCACTTTCTTCCCCCTAAGAGTAACGGCAGTTTTATTCTCCTGTCTTCCCAAAGACTGGGGTTACAGCCACAGGAAAATCAGACTACATAAATATATAAGACACAATACAAAAAATACAGAAAATACATAACACAGGCAGGAATCAAACTTGTGGAAATATTATGCATTCATTTATTCATCCATTGATAGAAGTGAAAACATTTTGTCCTTAACGCCTGGAAAGAAGCCTTCAGAGGTAAAGAAGATAAAAGTTGCCCTCGGGACTTGGAGACTAGGCACAGGACATAAATATACAGTGACAACGCACGTTGAAGGCAATAACAAATTTCTCATAGTTGTTCTCACTGACATTTAAACTACTCTAGAGATTTGTTATTTTGAAGGTTTTTTTTTTTTTTAAGGTTTTCTTCCTAATTACAAGAAACATAGGCTAGGATGGCAGAATCAGGCTAACTCAACCTCATTATCAAGACTATTCCTGTAAGAAATTTTAAATGTCCTAGATGTCCATAAAAACTGATACCTGATCAATTTGAGGGTTATCCAAAACAAATGTAAGGCTTTTTTTTTTTAATGGAGTCTGATCTTTTTTTTTTTTAATTGACTATGAAATTTTTCTTGACTTTATATTGAGCACAAAGCAGTGGTGTAAGAGAGAGCCCTTGGGCTCACCCTGACCCCGCTACGGACGGTCCTCCATTGTACAAGTCACTCAAAGCAGACTTTGTGGTCAGAGGGAGGGGGGAAAACTGTGAGTTTTCTCTTGGTGTTTGCTTCATTGTTTTAAATGAAGCCTTCTTTTTTTTTTTTTTTTTTTGACTCATTCATTTGCTTCTAGCGCTTCTGGGACCTGGTGTATGTGAGTGGTGATTTCCTCCCAAGCCTTATTTATATGACTGTGGAAGACAAATGAAGAGGAGGAATGAAAGCAAAGTTGTGTTTGCTTCTTGATGTATTTTTCCATGTATTCCAGAAGAGGTTTTTTGTTTTTTGTTTTTTTTAAAGAATCTTGAATTGGCCTGTGTCTTCTTTGGAAAAAAGTTACGCTCAGCAGTAAACAATCTTTTTATTAAGGCAAAAATAGCCTTATAAGAGTTAATGCTTTACTCCCTCTAAAGTGAAATCCATTACCATACTGTGCACCAAGGAGCAGAAGTGCAGGGGGGAACGGAGGTGGTCTCGTTCAGACATCAAGTACCTCCTCCCGCATGAGCAGGTGTGTCTGGAGTAAAAACTGGGATATCTTCAGCGGTGAGGCTGGGACAAGAAGCAGCCAGGAAGGTGGACAAAGTATCCAGAAGGAACCAGCTGAGGCTCTCCAATCCCTTCTCCAAGTCATTTACCAGAACCCTTTACTTTAACACGGTCTACTTTCCAAAAGTGGACCATTCTACTTCATCAAGAAATGCTGGAAGCCATGACTGGATTCACAGCCTGGCTCGCATGTGTCTCTAACCCTCAGTGGGATGGCCATAGTATTCACCACGCAGTCTGGGTGCTGAGACTTGAAGTTCTGTAATCAGGCATGAGATAAAGGAAGAAGTATTTTCCATTTCCTCTTCTAGGCCTAAAGATAAGCCACACGTTTTTTTAACTGAGCAGAGGTTTTCTCTGGCACCTTCGCTCTCTGTCATCAAAGCCTACCTCCCCAAGAATAAACGAGGCTCATACTGTCTCCTGCCCATCCTTCCCTTTCCACCAGAGTTCAGTTCCACATCCCAGCTCGCCCTTGCCCTTTACAGTTACATGCTGCAAAAATCATTTCTCAGAAATGAAATCCTCGGTTCCTCCTTCTCACTGACCTCGCTGAGGCATGAGAAGGAAAGAACCCAGCAAATTCACAGGACTGTGCCTGTGCAGCCTTAGAAGTTTGACTTTGTAAGGGGATTCTTATCAGCCTAACTCAGTCTCCAGTTGGGAGAACCTTGGGCAGCGTATAAGACAAGATGGAAAAAAGTGCAGACTGTGTTGGGGGGAAATGTTTTTGAGCGACGGAAGCTGGCGAGCAGCAGGGCCAGCCCATTGGTGCGGGAAGCGGGTGCACAGAGAGAAGAGGGCAGGGCTAGGATGGTGCGGGGCATCGGGGCCCACGTTAAAGGGGTGTTTCTGAATGAGAGACGCTCTCTCCTTCCACCAAGGGTCTGCTCACGCTCGACCTGTTCCAGAGCACTGTCCACCTACTCTTATCCCATTTTCTCTTTTTCTGAAATCCCCGAGAACTCTAGTATGTGACACACACACACAATTCTTAATTACACTGTCACCAGTTCTGTTTTTTAAAAATATGGTTCGTTGGCTCCTTCTCTCTAGGAAGCCCTCAAAACAACTGATTGTCTGCAACATTCATTTTGGCTCAGTTATCTTTTACTTCACGTTGATCCATTTTTTTTTTTGAAGTATCTTTTACTCCCAATTAAGCTATACCCCAAAGAATAACTTTCTAAAAAGTAACCCCCACCAAAGTGCCCAACATAGTGAGAAGCACACAGCAAGAATTCAGGTAGTTGCCACCTTTAGGGCCAGGAGTTATATTAAGGTCTATAGTTAAATAAGGAAATGAGTTAGTTTTTTTTTTTTTTTTTTTAAAGACTACACTTAAAGTTCATCACCCAGCTAGAGTGCTGGAGATTTAAGGCACCAATGTCACATCACCGAATTTCCTGAAAGCAGAGAAGAGTAAATGTGAAGAATAAAATATTTCGGAATATTTATGGATAATATGAGCAGCTTATCTCCTTTTTCCAAAGAGTTTAAAACAATTTTCAGAAGCTAAACAGCGGTAACCCTGGGGGGAACGGGTATGAGTGTGCTTACTGTGACAGTGATGGAGAGCTGGGATAGCAGGGGCGCTTGGTCCGCAGGGCTGCACTGGGAGGGGGCTGAGAGGAGAGACAGAGGACCATCTACTGAGCACCTACTATGCTACAGGTACCACGTCGGGCATTTCACAGGTAGTAGAGTTTAATCTTCACAATAATATGTCACCTTTACAGATGAAGAAACCGAGGCTTAGAGAGGCTAGTCAACTCGTCTGAGGTCACATGGGTGATGAGAAGTGGTCAGAGACAGAATTAAGGTCCAGATCTGTGTATCTCCAATGCGTTTGCTCTCTCCAATAGGTAACTCCAACCCCTTCTAGAACATTTTTCATCCTTGCCCCCTCCACCCCAAATAAAGCCAAAACAAATGATTCTGTCTTTCTGAGGAAGTTATGGAGTCAGGACAGGGATGTGAGGCCATTTGGGAAGGATTCAGGAAGAGAGTTAACATTAATTAAGAGGAAAATGGTCTACCAAGCACTGACCAGGCACTTTTTACACATCATGTGATTTCACCCCAATAACTGTTTTACATATAAGAAAACTGAGGTTTAGGGGCATTACCTTACCCTAAGCCATCACGCTAAAAAGAGTGGCAGTGCAGCTGGGACTTGAACTTGGTCAGTTAGGTCTCAAAGCTTATGCCCTCTCCACTGCTCCCTGCAGCAGGCATGCTCTCCCCTCTCTTCTTTCCATAAATGCCAAAAAGTAAAGTTTGGAAAACATCGTTCTGCTAAGAAATCTACCCAGTAATTATACAGCCATTGAACCGAAAGGAGCCTGTGTCCCACAGGAAATAGAACTGGTATCTCAACCAAGGAATTGAACAGACGAAAAGAGAGAGGCTTGAAGTGTCTTTTTCAAACCGCTGTTACCCTCTGAACCCATTCCTGAACACAGCTGACTTTTTCACAGGCCATGTCAGTGAGGCACGGACAGATGACCTGCCCAGTGGGGCTGGAGCCTCCGCTGACAGCAGAGACCTTAGATGGGCTCGGCAACCTATGGGCAGTGGCACAATGACCCAATCCAGTCCCAACGGCAACTCAGCAATGGGCACCAGAGTTCTCATAAAAAAGATGCTGGTCCCTGAGATCAGGTCCTTTCTGCCGAGCTGGCTCAGACTCAGGTGAAGACATCAGCAGACAGCCCTTCCCATCAGGATAATTCACAACGCTGATGTCACATGAGTCACTAAACAGACACATTTCTATCTCTACCAGAGTCACCGTTTTCATCTCCAAGTTAACCAAAAGGCTCCTCTCTTACATGTGGAAGCAGAACCTCCTCAGAACCAGCGATGAAACGCACCAGTAGCAGCTCCTGAGGGCTCAATTCCACCCACATCTGGCTCTATTTGGGAGCTAAATTCAGAAGTCGTCTCCAGGGTCAACAAATGACCCTGAATAAAAATAGTCTTGGAAAGCTGTCACAGAGTAGGAAAGGAAACAAGACGGCAGGGTGATTCACTCCAAATGGCAGCTCCGAAACCCAAATTCTCATTTTTTTGTCCCAATATGAAGCCAATGTGCAAAACAGGCCCAGAGCAAACTGTCCTTTTCCGAAGGCCTCTAAAAGTGGTTGCCAAAGAATTTCATGTGGAAGCCAAAAAGATTTAGCGTGCCATTCACCTCTCCTACAAATCTAACCATAGCCACTCTGAACAAAAGCTCTGAATCAATCACGGACTGACACTGGCTTGAAGATCACCAGAGTATCTGAGATCTTGCCCCCGGCAAGAAAGAGGGACCCTTTGTCCTACAAGACTTTCCAAATGGCCAAACAGCCACAGAGAAAGAGTACAGAGGTTGTGCGGTGAGTGTGAGTGTGTGAGTGTGTATGCGTGTGCACGTGTGCCAGTTCACCGTCTTTCTGTTAACTCTACAACTCATTTCTCCTGCCCTCCACACAGTTGTATTAAAATAAGTACAATATTTTGAGACAACTGTATGCTTTTTTAAAGTTAAGAATCCCACAGGCTGGACAATAACCAGCCGACAATAGCTGGCCTAGTTCACTCATTTAAAAATGTACTGAACACATGGATGCCCGGCTCCGTAGCATGACAGAAAAACGCAAGAGGGCTAGTGGCGAGTTTGCTCCACAGCCACTCGCTCGCCCTTGCTCCTTCCAAAGCCGTGTATCTAATTTCGTACTCGTAATTTACATTCTTTTTCTTAGCGATGGGCCCCTCTCCCCAACTGTAATGAGTTTCAAAGGGTCACAAAACCTGGATTCGCCTCCGGACAGGCTTTGAGGATCGCACAGTCTGGCGGGAAGGCAGGCATGCAGAGAACAAGATAACACGATAAACCCTCTCTAGCAGTGAAGACCAAGTGTCCGTGTATCCTGGGAGCACAGGTGAGGGTACAGTTAACTGCCCTCCTGTCCCGGAGGATTGGGAAAGACTTCTCAGAACTGGTCTCACAGGATGAGTAAGAGTGCGACAGGCAGGGAATGAGGGCAGAGAGGAGGGAAGGAAGAGGATGTTCCCCGGAGAACAGCCCAGGCCAGTGGTTCTCAACTGGGGACGATTTTGCCCCATCCTCCGAGGGACATTTGGCCGCATCTGGAAACATTTTTGGTTGTCATATATGTGAGGGGAGTGGTGCCACCGGCATCTGGTGGGTAGAGGCCAGGGACGCCGCTAAACATCCTACGATGCACAGGACAGCCCCCCACAGCAAAGCATGACCGGCCCAACGTCAACAGCGCCAAGGCTGAGGGGGGCCTGGTCTCAGCAAAGCTACAAAAGACGTGCCGTTTAGGTTAAAGGTGAGAAGCTGCCTGTAGCTTTGGCAAACACAGTGCTTCAAATGGCTGCTTTTATGGAAGAGAAAACCCAGTAACAAAAGAGGACAAATTAAACCTCCAAAGAGCCAAGAAACCAGTCTGAGCAGATACCTTATTCTAAAAACGGGTGTTTTTTTTTCTAACACTGTTTTCTAACAGTGTTAGAAACTGGGAGACTAAGGTGGGTTTCCTCGTCCTGTGGCATGAAAAGCATGTGTCTCAGGGATCCTGTCCTCAGCTCAGAGCAGCGGCCCGCATCCTTCCTTCCTTCCAGGATGGCCGAGCGAGGAGCAAGGCACAGGGAGGACCAGATGTTCCACGGGGCGTGGCCAGGAGGGGTTCTCAACTGCGACAGGGCGCAGCGTGGATGTTACTTTTGTTAGAACTCAAGTACGAGAATGGCCTGAGCAAGGAGAAACGGAACCAAAGGGCTCCAGGTCCAAAAAGGAAGTGGCTATGAAGAAGGAAGAACATGGTGGGGATGCTGTGGCCACTGTTGGGGTTGGGGTTGGGGGGGTGCTGGTGGGACCCAGGCCTGACCACGAAAGCAGGAGGTGCTTGTGTGGGAATCTTGGTCCTGGGCACGGACCCTTGGAAATGGAGTGTGGAGCTTACCACTGCCACCAAAACCATCGACACCTCTGTTTCCATCTCTGCCAAAAGGAAAAACAAACAAACAGAACAAACCTCCCCTAGCAGGAGACTTCCAGGAGGCAGAGAAGGCAGCCCTCAGGATGCTGGTGGTTTTTGATATAAGGGTGAAAAGCACAGCCTGAAGCTCCTTCTCATTTACACTAACCCACATCCCCCCTTAAGCCTTGCCTCAACCAGACCCACGTGCACAGACACAGGCCTACACTGATTTTTAAAAATAATAACAAGTGAGGGAAAAGTTACATCAGTTGTAGCAGATGTCTGAAAATCAAGCTTTAACCAAGAGGGGAAAAGAAGGCCAGACTAGCAGCAAAATAAGAAGATAATTCTAAATGGACCTCGTCATAGAAGCTTCAAAAAAAAAAAAAAAGTAACTGAAACATTCCTTTTCTTTCTTTCTTTCTCTACAAAAAAAAATGTTGTCACAAGGAAGGTCCTTCGTGCCTAGCATTATGCTGGGAGCTGCCGCCGGGAAAATTAAAATTCGGTTTGGATGACACAGACCCCTGAAACAACGGCAGCCTTAAGTGTCCAACTGTATGTTACAGACTGTAAATAAAGGAAAAGGGCCTTGCAGAAGAGCCAGGCAGACAGCAGAGGACAGGTCATTCCAGACGGGAGTGAGAGGAGAAGCCGCAGCTCGGGGAAGGCAGGAGGACGGGGCAGGTGCACACACATGCACTGAGAGATGAAATACACTCAAATCTCGCCTCTATACAACCCTAAAGATACACCCAGCAGGGTCCAACCATCCTTGTCCCAGGAGATGAAAACACGACATCACGTAAGAGCACCCGGATCTGCAAGTGGGTTTCTGGTCAACTCCTGCGAAGGGAAACAGATACCCAAGGGTCCCAAGCGCATGAGCCCAGTGGCTCACACAGCTGAACACTGGAACAGTTTGAGGGGGGGACATCAGGGTGATAGGAATTTCAAACTATCAGGGAGAGAGGCCTGCCTGCCACTGGGTCATCAGGGCTCACAGCTGGAGAGGGGGAAGGGCACTGCTCCCCTTCCACTGTGTTTATGGCTCCCGAGAACAAACCAACTACTCTCAATTTACAAGTAAATCAGGAACAGTCGCTGAACCTGTGCTGTGAGAACTGCAGCCAGTTCTCAGCGGTTGAATACACACACAGGTGAAGACTCACAACATCCGGAGCTTCACTGACCTGGTGACTGGGTGCAAAGGTGAGCCTCGAAACCTGGGCATTACTAGCCAAGGGTGGTACTAATGAGAGCTGGCGATTCCTCCCACAGCTCCCCAACACCTGCTCCTTCCTCTCCAGACAATTTAGTTTATTCACTATTCCCCAAACAGATCAGCTTTGAAGCCTCCACTCCTCTGCTCAGCCACCTTATCCACCAGGAATGTTCTCCACCTACACAAATCCTAAACCTCCTCTCAACCCCTCCTCTCCTCCTCTGGACTGTGTTTCTGAGCCGGCCTAAGGCATCTCTCCCTCTTCTGAACTTTCAGAACAATTAGTTTGTACAACTGCTTGGCAAAGAATCTTCTGAACTCTTCAAAGCTTAACTCCTCTGTTGTTTTCCTGACCTGTTATTTACATGAATGGAAATGTTCACCTTGCCTCTTGTCTTCATTAACATGCCCCCTCTTTGAGAGGTAAGGACACACCTGATAGTTCTCTGGACCCTCCACCTTACCTCCTGGAGTATCCTGCGCAAGGCAGAATTAAACTGCAAAGTTCTCTTCTGAGCAAAGTCAGGCTCACATTAATAATCTTTCTTCAGATTCAAGCCTCACACTTAAAGACATAGCAACCAATGACATGTAAAAGCAAAAAACAAAACAAAACAAAACAAACCCACCAAAAAACACACAAAAAAGAACTAATGTAAGTACTGAAAAATCCTGGAGATCGTTATTTTACAAATTAGAAAACTCAAGACACAATGACTGGCTTAAGGTCATTTGAGGTAGGCAGGTGTGGAACCCAGGTGTGTGACCCTGCTGCTTACTCTGGGACCTAATGAAGCCAGGCCAGGAACAGATGAAGATCTGGGGAACTGCAATTTCAAAGATTAAAAGACTAAAAAAATTTTAAAGTTAACCGGGGTAATTAATACTGAAAAGTGGGGTTAGTTAAGCACCCAAACCTGGATTAAGAGTTCCACTTTATAAGCTTATGGAGTGATATTTAGCTCTAAACCCTACAAGAGATGAGGCCAGAACTTCCAGGAAACACACATACACGTCAAAACCCAGTTATTTTGAAACTCCATTTACCGTAAAGTTTTCTTTAAAAGCCCAACTACTTTAAAGGTCTGCTTACATATTACTTTATCAGGAATGAAATAATCACAGGTAGAAGCCTCTCTAAAACAAATTCGTCCTGGAAACCCATTCCGGCGCGTTGACTTGTGACTACATTCTCAAGGATGTCAGTAACACAAGGGCTCCATCCACAACTCCCTGAAAAAACTGAAACCATGAATGCCTTGTCAAATTCAGACAGTTTATCTTGGCACTGGCAAGCAGAGCAGTCTCTTCGATGTCTGGAAACGTGTCTAATTACGTTTAGAGAGTAACCAAAAAATAGCCAGTGTCCCGGAACAGACGGCTCAGGGATCACTCTACAGCATCCTGAATGACGTGGTGGAACCACGCCAGGAAAAAAATAAAGGAGGAGACCAAGAAAAGAACCAAGTGTGAAACCGGGATGAGACCCTAGCCTCTCTCCAAAACAACCCTCCAGTCTTCCCAGGGCCTTCGGGGCCGCCACGACTCTCCCGAAAGTTTTTCTTTCCCTTTACTTTGGTTTCCATTAGGTCACCCGGCCCGCCCACTCACTTACCTGGGGCAGCGCACTAGCCCGCTCGGCCCCCAGCGCTGCCTCCAGCTCGGCACAGCTCTGACACCCACCGTCCGGACAGCACCCAAGGACGCCCCCTCTCAGGAAGGCGCAGCCCTGGAACTCGGCACGCCCCTTCCACTCCAATTCGGCCGCACCCCAGGGCGTACTCTCTCGGCAACCGTCGAGCTCAGCGGACCCCGGACACCCCAATCCGGCCGCACTCCATCCCTCGAGCTCGGCGCACCCCCGACATCCCCAGCCCGGCCGCACCGGGTTGCAGGGGTGCCCCAACTTGGGGAAGCACAGGCTCGCGGCACTGCGCACCGCCCCTCCGCCCTCACCTGAGCCGGAGGTTGGCCATGAACTCGGGCATGGAGACGGTGTCCATCAGCACGAAGTCCGCCTTGCCGAACTCCAGGCTCTCCTGCTCCGCCATGGCGCCGGCGCGAGGGCTCAGGTGGGCGCGGAGCGGCTCAGGTGGGCGCACTCGGGCCGCGGGGGCCGGTCCGGGGGCACGCGGCGAGCTCGGGCGGGGCCGGGGCGGAGCGCGGGGCTGCGGGGGAGGGGGCGCCGCGGCCGCGGGGCCGCTCGGGGCCGGACGGAGGCCGCCCCGCTGCTCCTCGGCGCGCTCTCGGACGGCGCGGCGCACCCGGCAGTTTCCGCTTCTTCCGCGGCGGCCGCCCGGCGCTGTGGGGGACGGGACACCGAGACAGAGACGGAGACGGCGGCGGCTGGTCCCGCCTCTGGCCTTGGTCTGGCCCCGGCCCCAAGAGCCTCCCGCCCCGCCCCGCCCCGGCCCGGCCTTTCCGCCCCGCCCCGCCGGCTGAGGAGCCGCCCCCGCCGCGGCGCGCAGACCGCCGCCTCCTCACCTGGGCGGCGCGCACGCGCGAGGCGGCCGGCGGGGGCGCGCGAGGCGGCCGGGCCACGGCGGCGGGGCGGCAGCGCCCCCTGGGGGCCGGCGCTGGGAGCTCAAGGGGGCGGTGCCGAGGAGTACGGACGTAAGAGGGTGGGTAGAATCAAGTTTCCAGGATTGCCGCCTCCGCTCGGGCTTGGTAAATGCCAACAAAAAAGTTACAGAAGTAGCTCGTGGAGCTTCTCGAGTGGATAATTCATTATGATTCTGACAAACTGCTGCGGAGCCCGCTCCTGCTCCTCTGCTCACATCCTGTCCATCCAATGAAGGTTCACACTCAGACTGAGAAATAGTAACAATAACATGTTGGGAATAGAACTTTAGTAGCTCACTACATGGCTACGAAGTGGCGAAGCTGCAGTTTCATCCAGGTCGTTTGACTTAGGAGCCCCAGAGTTTACCCACATGGCAGACTGCTTTCCTTCTCCAATGTTCCATGATCCATTTTTCTCTTCCACTCATCTGACCGTGTCATCAAACATTACATTACATTGTTATTAAGTCTTTAATCTGTGTATGTATCATCTCCCTGGGATTATTATGGGTTTCTGGAGCATGGGACCATGTCCTGAACTTCTCCATTTCCCCATTGGCATCCCCGAAGGAGTTATGGTTCTGCCTTGCACGTATATGTATGAAATACACACTAGTTCAATGGGATGGAATGAGTTGTAAGTGGTCTCCAATTTATAGGTACATTGGATGATCTTAGACAATTCTTTCAGAACTTAGACTGCATTTTCCCAGTGAAAATCTATTATAAATGGCTTTCTAAGGGAGCTACATCTCTTCAGTCTTGTGTTTCCATCAGGACCATCTTCTAGTCCACAACCTACTAGGAAATCTAGAAGCCCCCAAAGACCTGGCTGTACTCAGACACTACGAGTGAATGTGAAAGGAGTAAACCAGACCTAAGGAACCTGCTTGCGGTCTGCTTCAGCTGCCAACAATCCACCCTG
The DNA here is from genome assembly GCF_048773025.1 of Camelus bactrianus. Classification (NCBI taxonomy): domain Eukaryota; kingdom Metazoa; phylum Chordata; class Mammalia; order Artiodactyla; family Camelidae; genus Camelus; species Camelus bactrianus. The sequence goes on along the minus strand of NC_133554.1, from coordinate 36,510,567 downwards.
GCCAAGAGAGAAGGGAAGACAGCTTGATCGCCTCCCGAGGGAGCATGTCTGCCATCAGAAAGCCACCTCAGTCTCTGACACAGGCAGGGATGGTTTGCAGTCTGACTAGCATTAGCAGCTCTCCTTCAGAGGAAACCTCCTGGATCTCGGTGTCCTCATTTATGGAATTAGAACTATGGGCTAGACAGTCTCCAAGGTAGGACTGTCCTTTGCTTGGGTCATTTGTGTGGGTGAGTCAGTGGGTAAGCGGGGAGTTGCAGAGAGTGTGGTATGTTCCTGAAATGTTAGTATCAGTACATTTTAACATAAACAGAACTGAATTTCAAAAGGAAAGAAAGAAATCTCAAATTCTGTGCAATTTGGAGCAACCAGGGACCACAATTCTCAGAAATGATCGTTGGAAAATGGAAGTATGTGTATTCCCTGAGCCCTGGGGTTATTTGAGCAAAAGGGATTGTACAGTGGGCAGGATCTTTGGTAGGATTCAGCTGTGGCTTTCAAATAGCCAAAGCAGGGGAACTGTTGTTTTAATCAATATCTTGTACAGGAGCCCAATGTATAGAACATACACCCAACATATGCAAAGGGTATTTTTTCAATTTATAATCAAATTAGTGTCAAATCAGGCATCAAGACAAATGAAGCTCTTTTGATGAACCAAAATCTGTCCAGTGGGGCTCACTGTCACCTTAAATCAGCCTCAGGATTTCAATTTACTTTTCGTATAGTGTTTTGGTTGTACAGTGCCAAGAAGATTTCTGATTTACATGGCTAAGCAGTAATCTGTTACTCGTGCAATTTTACATCCAGCCTTTTGAAAGACCAGTCCACAGCTATAATCTTATTAATCAGTGACATGTTTATGAGAATTTCCAATATATTTAGAATTGGCAGGAGAAACTAAACAAGGAGGTCTGCATTCAGACAAGGTAATGTAGAGCAGGTTAGCTTGTTACTAATCTCTTTTGTGATGAAATTTGGATATAAACACATTTGGTTGTGTATGTTTGTGTTACAGTTTGAAACATACTAAAAACCAAAGTAACAGTTAACATCACCAGTTACGAGACACAAGGACGTCACTGAGTGATGTGATGAGTGATGTGATCTCCTGAAAAAAGGCTGTATTCCCTCACTCGCCTGCTGAAAATGCATCCACTGAGTCTCATCATGAAGAAACATCAAATCCACCCACCTTAAGGGGTGTTCTACAAAACAATCAATCGGTGCTCTTCAAAAATATCAATGGCCAGAAGACAAAGACAGGCTGAGGTGCTAGACCAGGTTAAAGGACCCCAGAGAGATAGTAGCACAGTATCCCTGTTGGTTTCTTTAGAGATGCCTTGTAAAGTATTTAGGGGTAAAGAGTATGATATCTCAAATTGTTTGGCAAAGATAATAATAATAATACATGGATATATTGGTAGATAGAGAGAAATGGAAAAAGCAGATGTAGCAAAGTGTTGACTACTAATGAATAGAGTTAAAAAATATATGGGAGCTTTTTTTTTTTGCCCTTTTCTTGCAACTTTTCTGGAAGTTTGGTTATTCCAAAATATAAAGTTAAAAATCAAATAGAACTGTTCTAAAATTTTTAAAAGTTTGTTTTGAAGAAATCACATAATATTTAGAAATAAATGTCACATCAGAAGTTTGCAGACGTTCCCAACTGAAAAACCAGCACATGATTTGAAAGCTCTGATACAGACTGTCTATTAGCTCTGATTGCCATAGATGTGCTGGGAGATTATAAACACTAAACACACGATTCAAAAAACAAAAATAATTTAAATAACTTCTGTTTCAAATATATTTTTATAATTTGGATTAAATAATGTTTACTCAGATGCGATCTCTGCCTGAAATTCTCTTCCCTCTTGTCCTACTTCTCCCCCCTCTGGCCTAGCTAACTTCTGCACATCCCTCAGTTCTAAACCTCAACATCACCTCCTCCAGGAAGGCTCCCGTGATCTCCTAAGTCAGAGTCAGCTGTCCCTCCTCTGTTCACTGCACTCTAGATGTGTCATCCTTGTTAGAGGATGAATGCGTTTGAACGAACCTGTGGTCCATATCTCTCATGAGACTGTCAGGGCCACGAGGGCTTAAAGCTGTGTCTGTTCTGATTTCAGCTGTAACTCCGGCACCTAGTAACACAGTGCCTGTGTGTCACACTCTTAATAAACGCTCGCTTGATAAATGAATGTAGAATGGTCTGTGAATCTATGGATTATGTAATGTGGGGTTGTAAAGCCGCCCTCCTGGGTAGATTTTCTGCATTAAAATCACTTCTTTGTGCAGTGTTTATCTCATTCTCATCTCCTGTCCCTGGAAGCAGGTCTCAGGGCTGTGTTCACTTCTCTTCTGGGGCCAAGCCTGCATGTTGCAGGTTCACACTGAACAGAAGCTGTTGTCTGGGAAAAAACAAAAAGCTAAATCCCCCCCAAGACTCCTCAAAACCTTTTGCAGTTGACATGGGCTACAGAGAATCTGCTCTGGGGTATCCGTAAAAACCAACCCTGAATCTTCCACAGCCAATATTTGCTCCCGTTCTACTTTTCCAGAATACTTCAGGGCTGCCCCACCCTCCGTCTGTTTACCAGGTGCTCTGCATCCAGGAAGACAGCTCACTTCAGCATAAGTCCCACAAGACAGAAGCAGGAAGGCCAGAAAGAACATAGTCACAAAGCATATTCAAAGGGTGTTTTATAAATGTATTCTGTAAGCCCAAATTACTCTGCAGCAGAAAGAGAAAGGCAAGTTTATGTTGCATAATAACCTCACAGTGCACTCACAACCACACAGATAAGATACGGAACTCTTTGCCTTAGACAGTGTCCAAAGCACATGCCCTCTTTCATGCCTAAGGCTGGATTTGAACTAAGAATGATACCATCAAAGACAACATATGTCCTCTCTACAGTTTCTGAAGCCTGATTTTTTAAAAAGTAAAAGCAGACCCAACAGTTGCCTCCCTGGGGTCACTGATGACTTGTCCACCTGTGGACCCCCCTCCCACCCCACCCCCACTCCCTCCCCCACTGCCTTTCACTCTGTAGTCATCTCACAGCACAAAGGAGAGGGAGTTTTCAGCCGAGGTCACCATCATAAACCACCCTGAAAGCCCAGAAAGTGACTTCAAAAGCTCACCTTCTCACCTCACGCTATGAAAGAGGTTTCAGCCAACCAGTTGCCAAAGACCTGGTTCTGGGTTCTAGGGATTTCTTTCCCGCTGTGCCCGTGGCTCAGCTGTGCTTACCTGGGACACGCTGAGTTGGGGACAAGGATCTTTCTTTTGCTCTTCAGAATGGCTGATACCACAGACAGAGCTCCTAACGTGATCAACCTCAGCACGCAGGAAGTTGAGACACCAGCTGTAGAGTGGGAGGGGGATGAGGGGAAGAGGGGAAGGAAAGAGGCCGCTACTGCCAGGGGCTCAGGGCAGCAAGACACTGGCTTCCAGTGTTTAGGTGTCACTGTCCTTTGATGAAAACATGAAGACTTTCTCTCCCAAGACAAATGTATTAAGCACGTCCACAAAACCATTTGCATGTGGACTCCCCGGCCACTCTGCCCAAAATATCCTGTCTATGGATCCCAAGTCAAGAACCCGTGAGCTACGGGAGGATCCCACCACAGGTCCTAATCACTGGGGAATGGAGGAGAATGTAGGCAAGTCATCACTATCAGTATGCTGTGAGTCACCAGACAGAAGCTATCCCAGCAGCGCATCCCCCAGACTGGGCACAGGAGCCACATATTTAAGGCCACAGGAAAGACAGAGTCAAAGGGCAGAGGAGGACACAGCCTGGGACTGCCTCCAGAGTTTTCCTTGCCTGCAACAACATAGTTTCTGACTATAAACATTTCACTGGAATGTGTCCTCTTTACTAATTACAGAAGTGCTTATCACACTGAGTTGGAGTTGGCTGTCCAGGCCTGTCCATAAACTTTCTGGAACAGAGGCCATGCCCTAGTCTCCCTTTTATCTTCAGCCCTCAAGCTGTGCCTGACTCCCCCTTAGATGTTTCTTGAATCGAATAGGTGAATGAGGTAGTGAGTGAATGTATTAGTAAGTGGGTGTGTGTAGGTGTAGGGTGATATTTCAGGGACCGGGTGGCATTTCTCTATGCCCTGTGCCAGAAAATCACTAACTCAAGCTATTCTGGCCGTTGGAAGTAGTCCTAGTGCTCGAAATTTTGGGAGTGTGGTAGGAACACACCAGAGGGAAAATGGAAAGGCACATCCACGATCAATTCATGGATTGACGGTGTCTTAAGGCAGGATGTCTCCAATTTTAAAGTGGGTAAGAATCACTTGGGATCTTGTTAGAAATGTAATGTCTCAGGTCCCATCTGAGTAGGTCTGAAATCACTGAATCATAGTCTGCACTCTGACGGGATCCCCGAGTGATGCTACTGCTGCTGCTGGGCTGCAGATCACACTTTGAGTAGCAAGATTCCAAGGAATTGCAAAGGCCATATAACCAAACATGCACACCCCTTTACAGATGGGGAAACTGAGTCCCAGGAAGAGCTGCTGACTTTGACTAGGTCAGAGTGAGGCACTGGCACAGCTGAGACAAAAATTTACAGCTTCAGATTAGTGGGTCATCTCCACTCCCCAACATGAACATCCACTTGTGAGACACATGCAGGGAGCGAGTAAAAAGAAGCAAGGGAGGGCAGCACCCTAGATCTTCCCTGGGTAGCCCCAGAAACTCCCCACCCCATTTCTAAGTGGGAGGCTGATGTCCCCCCTTTTCCCCATCCTCCTTTTCCTCCTCTTGTAAATGCCTGGAGTAGAGCTGAGAGAAGATATTGCTAGGGTCAGGGAAAGTCCAGTTCCCTTCTTCCCTCCACCTGACAAAGCAGCAAGTTGTTAGTACTGATAACATCCACCATTAATGTTTGATTAGTACCTGCAGAACTGACATTCCAGGAAGAGCATGACAACAGACTCAAGGTGACATCTTCTAATCTGCCTCCCAGATCCCCTCTCCTCCTGCCATTCACCCAAGCTTTCTCAGCTGGTGAGCTGCAGCTGGCCCCATCTCCTAGAATGAAGATCATGAAATAAACTTGATGTTAAAATGTGCAGTGTGACCCTCTGACTTTTTCCGACCAAGCAGATTAATTTCTTCAGCCTACCTAGAGGTAGAAAGTATATGAACAGTACTTCTGTCCAAATTCTGACACCCTGAACCCTAAAGAAATGATCCAGGAGGAAAGTTTCAATGATTTAAAATAAGAACCCACATATCACCTCACACTAGTCAGAATGGCCATCATCCAAAAGTCCATGAACGATATAAATGCAGGAGAGGCTGTGGAGAAAAGGAAACTCTCCTACACTGCTGGTAGGAATGCAGTTTGGTGCAGCCATTATGGAAAACAGTATGGAAATTCCTCAAAAGACTAAAAATTGACTTACCGTATGATCCAGCAATCCCACTCCTGGGCATATATCCAGAGGGAATCTTAATTCTAAAAGACACCTGCACCCCAATGCTCATAGCAGCACTATATACAAAAGCCAAGACATGGAAATAACCTAAATGTCCATTGACAGATGACTGGATAAAGAAGCTGTGGTATATTTATACAATGGAATACTACTCAGCCATAAAAATGACAACATAATGCCATTTGCAGCAACATGGATGGACCTGGAGAATGTCATTCTAAGTGAAATAAGCCAGAAAGAGAAAGAAAAATACCATATGATATCACTTATACGTGGAATCTAAAAAAAAAAAAGACAAACTTATTTACAAAACAGAAATAGACTCAGACATAGAAAACAAACGTATGGTTACCATTGGGGAAGGGTGTGGGAGAGGATAAATTGGGAGTTCAAGATTCGCAGATAATAACTACGATATATAAAATAGATAAACAACAAGTTTATACTGTATAGCACAGGGAACTATATTCAATATTTTATAGTACCTTATGGTTAAAAAGAATATGAAAACAAACAAAAAAGAATATGAAAACGAATATATGTATGTCCCTATATGACTGAAGCATTGTGCTGTACACCAGACATTAACACAACATTGTAAACTGACTACATTTCAATAAAAATATATTTAAAAAAGGAGAACCCACAAGACCTAGGAGACCCCAGAGGCCGTGTGATTGAATATCCCACCCAATGCCTGAATCCCCTTTACCAGATGCTACAGTGCATGGATCTGGGCCATTTGACTCAGTAAGCCTTCCCCATGCCCTGCAGACGTCTCCACACAAAAGCAGGCTTAGTACCCTTTCACGCAGTCTTACCCAAGTCACTGCACAGACTCACTCCATGCCCTGTGTGTCAACCCACTCCTAGATGTCCCATCTTCTCTTGTTGTCATTCATTATCCCCATTTATGAGCTTGGTCTGTCCTTTGGAGATGATTTTTTTTGCACCCAGGTGGGACCAGGTTGAAGTGAACTGTAATCAAGGAGGGGAGGGGAGGCTGTAGCCAGTTCAGGAGGAGCCTCCTGTTTTCCCTGAGCTGAGCTGCCTTTTAGAGTTTCTAAATCCATCGCATCCCATCACTGTTTTTTGCTGATCTCTTTGAATTCTGCCCTCCCAGCGTTAAGGGCTGTGACTGACTGTGCTGTCTCTTAGCCATGACACAGTCACTTTCTCCCTGTGTTCCCTCCCATCTTTCCCAAGTCTCTAATTAACCCTTCTGTACCAACTAGGGTTCAGTTGAGAGTAGCATCTTCCCCATGCTTGAGAGGCCGTGGTGCTACAGTGGTACCCAAACGTTAGATATCTGTACCAGTGGCACAGGATAGGGGTCGGGTTCAACATTTAAATAAGCAGCCCAAGAGATTCTGCTGCAGGTGGGCAGGGGGCCTAACTTAGAGAAAGACTGATGGGAATTTTGGTGTCAGATACATCGGAGTTCAGTTCCTGACTCTGCAACTTTCTACCTGTGTGACCTTGAACGTAGCAGTTCATCATTATAAGCCTCAGCTTCCTCGTCTTTGTTAAAGAGATGCTAAAATCCATCCCTGAGCGTTAAAACTATGAAATGAGATGACATCTATAAAGCGTTTCGTATAATTCGAGGCAGGCAGTAAGCAAGCACTCAATGACTACAAGCCAGCGTTGCTATTGGTGTAACTGCTTCTTTTATCTTCAGGATCGGGAAATTATTAGCAGGAAGTCATCAGTTGCATGTCCTTTTTGGCAGACTGAGACTTCTCATAGACGCTGGTGAGCCTCCTTAACATCCTGTGACTTCGCTCCGTGTGAGTTTTGGGATCCCTGTTGGTGGTTTATTACCACTCCCAGGCATGGCCGTGGGCCTTGCCCTTAGTAGGGGATCAGCATTTGCTGACTGTTTTGGATTGAGTGAATGCCTTCCGGCCAGGCCTTAGGTGCTGTGTTGCCGTGGCAACGCCACATCTGTTCTTCTCACCTTTCCCCTAAACGCTCTCCAGCATCTTGATATTATGACTCTGATTCAGTTCCTTCCTGGCCCGACCCTTCCGACTGCTCTGCTCCATTGAAGAGCAGCCTCCCACCGAGCCTTGATGGTACCTGCCAGTTTTTATTTATTTCTTGGCGTTAAAACTTCCAACTCACTTAATCATATCATCTGTGCTCTATGCATAGATTATGTTCTTAAACAGAAATGATGAGAAATGAAGCTGGTAAAATGGGAGTAGGAGTTGCAGTGGTGGGTGGGACACGGCTTTGGCAACCAAGTAGGAGGGAACCAATTTTTCCTCTCTTGGAAGGGTTCAGTTTAGCTTCCGATGCTGTGATCAAATGATTAATTCAGAAGCATTGAGCCTACACCATGGATAACTTACATTCCGACTTCTCCATCAATGGATGAATACACGTGGTGACTGAGCAGAGCACACCTGGGTAATGACGAGGATTGTGGGGCTCTGGGGCTCGGGTTTGGGAGGTGGTAGAGCATGGGTTAGAAGCAAAGGCTCACGGGCTGGTTCTGACCCTTACGCAGTGTCTGTGACCCCAGGCAAGTCACGGAAGCCCTCTGAGACTCAGTTTCCTCTTTCATAAAGTTAGAATAATACTAATATCTCACCTCCTGATGTTTCTATGATAGTTAAGGGAGATGAAGTATGTCAAGCGCCTCGCATGGGGTGCGGGACATGGTTAGGGCTCAATAATGTGAGCTGACAGTAACACCTTAGTCACCCGTCCCTCCTCTGGGGCTTTGATACAGCTCCTAACCAGGTGGGAGAGGAAAGAGAGTCTTGTCTGGGCTGGCCCTTTCCTCCTTTTGAACCCTGGCTCTCTGGTGTCCTCTTATCTGTTGTTCAGGTCAGGCTGGTCACTTCCTCGTAGCTGAGCTGACACACTAATTGCAGGGAGTTCACAGCCTCTCTGTCTACAATTTCTCAACCTTCAGTCTTGAAGGTACAGTGACTTCCTGGCTTTCCCAATCATGCTTTGTTGCCTGAGTTCCTAATTACATTTGCATAACCAGGCATTTCAAGAGATACATTTCTCCCCCAAGGCAGATACAGACACATGGGACCTAAGCATCACGTCCATAAAGAGCCTGTCCTCCAGCCCCAACCCCAAATCTGGTGTAGGTTGCTTTAGGAAGGTCTTAGGAGCCAACGAATCCTGAATCTGACTGGTCATTCGATTCACCCGGGATCCTTCGGCAACCTACAGCTTCCAGGATCCCACTTGCAGTCCCTTTAAGTTGAAATCTTGGTGGCTCAGAACCACCATAGTAAGAGCACTGGAGTCAGGCACATACAAAGAGTAACTTCTGAGACAAGTGTTGCCTGGGAAACTGATGGCCATGGCATCAAACGGGATGTTCTCTTTCACATGGGGTAGACCCAGAGGAAGCTGCTGAGTTTCCCACATCACGCTCCGTCAGGAATGTAGCACAAGCCTGCTCGAGACGCCACACCTGCTAGAGATGCAGGCTCTCAGAATCCTCACGAGAAATACCAGGTTCAATTACTAACTACTGATTTTATTAGGAAAGAGCGCCTTCCCGTTTTCCCTATAAAACCTCTTCCGAAAGTGCCCTTGCCTGTGGCCACAGCTCGGAGCTAGAAGTGTGGGGGTTAAGCCTTCCACGTGCACTTCATTTGCTTCTATGGCCTCCAATGCCCTAAGAAGAAGCTCACAGTTCATATCCCAGCCAAAGAGAAGTATGAGCCGGAGGAAGGGGAGGAAGAAGAAGAAAGCCCATTTCAGTTACATGGGGAAAATCCTAAAGCAAGTGAGTTGGGACTCTCTTTAAAGAAGCTTGGAATGGCCAAGACGGGTGTCCTGGTGGCGGCCTTGGCTGTGATCTTCACTTCAACTTCTTCTGAAACAGGAGCCCTTCCTCACCCACTGAGTTCCCGAAAAGTTGGCTGCCAACAGCGGCTCTAAACCAGATCTGTGGACGGCTATCTTCTCCCACTTGGCTTTCTTGCTGCTGGCAGCCACTCTGAACACCTGAGCTCTCGGTGTCTCTCGTATCTGTTGACAGCCACCCTGTAAACTGATTCTGAAAGGCCCTCCCCTTTACCCGTAGAGAGGGGATTCGCCGCCTCGTCTGGTCTATCAGTCCGAGGAGTTGCAAATATCGGGCTTTCGTTACAGGGTCCTCTGTACTTAGAAAGTTCTTTAAGTGGGTAGGTAGGCTTATTCCCCTGTCCTGCCCACCCAACCTCACTGCAGAGCATGCAGATTCTAGAACACAAAGTCAGGAAGGTCTTCCCCTCCGAGAGAAGCTGTGGGGAAGAGAGGAAGGAGGGTCTGTGAAAGACGTGCTAAGGTTTGATGTGGGATCGGACTTCACGCCAAAAAAGCAACGCTGAGTGTTCATATCTGTTGTTGTACCAAAGCCCCCTGTGTTCCAGTAGTATTGTTTGGAATCTGTTATGTGTCCTGGGTGAAGAAGGGAAAATGAGATTTAGAAAAGATTGGAGATGGTGTGTGATTCAGAACGGGGTTCTCAACCACGGCCCTGGGGGCAGGGTGGTTCTTTGTGGGGCTGGTGGCGGGGGAGGGGGGAGCTGTCCTGAGCATTGGGATATTGAACAGCATCCCTGGCCGCTAGCCACTAAATGCCAGTGGTGCCCTCCTTCCCAGCTGCGATGACCAAAATGTCCACAGATACCCGATGACCCCTGGAGGGCAAAATCACCCCTTGCTGTGAGCCATTGCCGGAGGTCCAGCATGTGGCTGGACAGGCCCTTGGTGGCAGCACCTGGACTAGGCAGCCCCTGATCGTTAGTCTCTCCTTGGCCGGTCCTTAACCTGGTGGGTCTGGCAGGCCGCGCTGCGCCTTCAAGCCTCCAGAGGGTCAGTTCTGTGCCTTGCTTGGCTCAGCCCCTGGGGTGCCATGAGAATAAAACCAGACGCTGGCTGGGTAAATGCATTGAGTGCCTGTGTGCCCACCAGGTCTGCATCAGGAATTCAGATGAAAACGACGTGGGCTCTGTCGTGAAGGGGCTCACAGTCCTGCAGTATGTGTGTGTATGTGGGGATACTGAGGAAGTAGGACTTGCTTACGTGACGTCTCATGTCCGGACAGTTAGGATTAGAGCCCTGGATGGGTGATTCTTAGGGCAGAGTTCTTTTGACTGTTCTCACTGCTTCTCCAAATTTAGACAAGGGCAGTAATGACACAGCAGTATGTGACACAGGCTCTGAGAACAAAAGGGCCCTGGTCCTCAGTGGGAGGTGGGCCACAGATAAGCCAGAGGTGGTACTTGGGGAAGAGCTTTAAAAGATGGGTGGGATTTGAAAGGTGTAGTTGGATGAAGGCATGGGAGGTAGAGGTGACAGAGAAACAGTGGCATGGGGACTGGAAAACCTAGGGACACCTCTGAGGAAGAACAAGTGTTCCCCGCTTGGCTAGAAATCATGTTGGCCAAGGAATGAAGGCTGGAAATTAAGAAGTGTAAAGTAAAATGCTTACTAATGTGAAATATAGAGTGTGAAAGTATACTAGAAGCTAAAAGTATATTTTCCATCTTCAGAGGGTGTTGGATGTTAACTCTGCTTCTAATTAGGAAAAACCAAGGCACAAAAGTTGAAGCGACCAGGCTTAGGTTGTATTATCCAGACAAGGGTTATCTTTCTCACACAGCTACAAATTCCCCTCCTTCCCTCTTGCTCAGAGACAGCCGATAGGTATGATGGCCTTGTTTACTTCAACACATCCCTGTCAGCGTCCCTTTGGGTGGTCTGTGTGTTTCCACGGATGCATGAATCTGCAGAAGCCATGGGGATACCTGGGTGCTGGGTCGGACCATACGTTCCTTACTATGGGAGCCTTCACGTCTCTGTCTCAGCCTTGTGCTGTTTGTGTTCCAGACCCACCCAGACTTCAGTGGGAACTCCTGGATCTTGGATGCACTGGGAGCTCTGGAGGACTGGCGGCTGGAATGCATTAGCCGGGAGTCGGTTAGGTTGTCCCTCTACAACCACAGAAGAGCCATCACCAGCAGAGAGATCCTGGCAGCAGTCAAGCAGAGATCCTCTTGGAAGAGCTTTTGAATTAATGAAGTGGGTTTGAATGGCCCTGTTGTTGAAATGACTGCACTTGTCAAAAAATAAAGTGGAGGGGAGAGGCACGTTGGAGGGCTGAGTTAGAAGACGGAGTATCTGAGAAGTACCCGCTGCGACAGGGGTCTTGGTGCTACACGCCTCGTCTCTGGGTCCTGCGTTTTTAGCCTCTAACTTAATTTATGGAAAGAATAAAGGAAAGCTACTTTCTCTCGTGTGTGTGTGTGACGCTTGTTTATGGTTTTCAAGTTTTTTTTGGTAAGCATGCTTCTCTCCTTTCTTGAACTTACCTACTGCCTTTTTGGAGGACACAGTTGCCCCCGTTACACTGTGGACTCACCACTGCTGCCCCTACTCCAGCCCCAGGGTGGGGGCTGCTGCAGTGGTATGAACTGATGATTTTTTTCTTAATTTAAGCACCCCTGCCTTGATTTATAGGAACTAAAAAATAAAGGGAAAAGGCAGTCTGTTTGCTTTTTGAGTATAAGACTCATGGTGGTGGTTATCTTTGTAGCACTTAGCATAATAGCATGTAAGTGTCAAATGGAGAAGCTGGTCCCAACCATGGGGAAGCAAAATAATAATAAATAATAGTATTAAAATACAATAAGCTAGGAGCAGAAAGAATAAACAGGCTGGTAGATTTTAGACGTGGTATTCTGGGAAAGCCTGGAGAGGTGACATGAAAGAAGAGGATGGGAAGGACTCTGGGTGGAGGGAAGAGTGCGAGCAAAGGTCCTGAGGCAGACAGGCAAGCTTTTAGCTTGTTAGAGAAACTAAGTGAAAGTCAGGGCAGCCGGGTTCTAGCAAGCAAAGAAGAAGTCCAGCAGGAGATGAGGTTGGAGGAAAAGCCTGGAGCCAAGTCAGGCAGGGTTTTTTATTCCGAGGACAGTGTGAAGCTGTTGAAGGATTTTAACTGAGATGGAAACTGCCATCCTGTTTAGGCTGTGGCTTTTAGTTTAGGTTTGCCCTATAGTAAAGTGTACAAATCTTAAGCATACCTCAAAGTTTTACATCTCTGTATGTATATACTCAGATGAAGATACAGAATATTTCCTTCACTGTTGCTCCTATGTCAAGGAGAGATTGGAGACAGTGTTGGAGATGTTTTGCATGAGTTTAGTTGAGGGACGACAGTGGGCTGTGGGAGTGTGGGTAGCAATCAAGATGGAAAAAGGGAAGAGGTTTGAAGTAGAATTTAAGATCAAATCAATAGGATTTGCTAATAGTATGGACACGAGAAGGGAAGGAATAAGGATGACTCCTAGGTTTGGGGCTTGAGTAGCATGGTAGGCAATGCGGCCGTTTACAGAAACGGTAAGACTAAAGGAGGGACAGGTATTTTGGGAGAGGTATAAATTGACAATTCCATTCTAGACATGTAAGTCTTAAATACCTATGAAATATGCAAATGGAGGCGTCAAATAGGTAGGAGAACCAAGGAGACAAATTTAGGAACCATCAATATAAAATAGTGGCATATAGATCAGCAAGAATGGGTGTGATTACTTAGGAAGATGGGATAAAAAGGGAAAAAAGAAGACGGTCCAGGACCAAGACCAAAGAGATCCCACTATTTAGACTCAGATAGTGGAGAACAGACAAAGGAAACCAAGGAGGAGAAATCTGAGAAATCAGGAGGATGGTGTCATGGAAGCCGGAGGGGAGAACGTGGTCCAGCCCACGGTGCACAATCCTGGAGAGAGTATTAAAAGGACATGTTTATATCTGTTGTCCTTGGTGATGCGGCGATCATGGCAACCCTGTGAAGTCAACTCGCTGGAGCAGGGTGGGCATCAGCCAGATTTGAGCAGGTTGAAGAGTGGATGGGAGGTAGTTCGTGGAGGCAGGTTTTTTTTTTTTTTTTTTTTTGGATGGTGTTGAGACCAAAGGAGAAATTTAGTGCTGAAAGGGAGCAGAGACTTGGGCTGGAAGCTGGAGAGTCACTTGGTACAGAGAGATTTTGAAGATGAGCAGTTCTAGAGCTCAGTGGTTTGCTGATGGGAATTCTCCAGCGTAGAGGGAGATATGAATGCAGAAGAATGTAGAAAAAGGCAAAGTACCCAGGACCTTGAGAGGGGTAAGGGGTGAAGGGATGGGATTCAGAGCAGGAGTTGAAAGAGGAGATGTATAAAATGTGGGAAGTGTAGAGATTTGGTGATGAAAAATGAGGAAGTTAGCAGTTTTTTTTTTTTTGAATCAAACAAGTGGAAGTGGAGGAGGGGCATGGGAAGTCTGTAGATAAGATATGAAGTCGTTGTCTAAGAGAGTAAGAGTATGAGGCTTGAACATCTATGGACAGATGGCCCACCAGGAATGAGTGCCTGCTTAAAGTCTGTGATCGTGAATTGAAAGCAAAGCCAGTCTTCTTAATTTCCAGAATATATAAACAGCTCATACAACTTAATAACAAAAAAAACTCAAACAACCCAATCCAAAAATGGGCAGAAGACCTAAACAAGCAATTCTCTAATGAAGACATACAAATGATCAATAGACACATGAAAAAATCTTCAATATCCCTAATTATCAGAGAAATGCAAATCAAAACTACAACTAGGTATCACCTCACACCAATCAAAATGGCCATCATTCAAATGTCCACAAATGATAAATGCTGGAGAGGGTGTGGAGAAAAGGGAACCCTCCTACACTGTTGGTGGGAATGTAGTTTGGTGCAGCCATTATGGAAAACAGTATGGAGATGCCTCAAAAAACTAAAAATAGACTTACCACTCTTGGGCATGTATCCAGAGGGAACTCTAATTCAAAAAGATACATGCACCCCAATGTTCATAACAGCACTATATACAATAGCCAAAACATGGAAGCAACCTAAATGTCCATTGACAGATGACTGGATAAAGAAGCTGTGGTATATTTATACAATGGAATACTACTCAGTGGTAAAAAAAATAAAATAATGCCATGTGCAGCAACATGGATGGACTTGGAGATTGTCATTCTAAGTGAAGTAAGCCAGAAAGAGAAAGAAAAATACCATATTACTTTTATGTGCAATGTTAAAAAAAAAAAGAAAAAAGAAGACATTAATGAACTCATCTACAAAAGAAACAGACTGGCAGACATAGTAAACAATCTTATGGTTACTGGGGAAAGGGGGTGGGAAGGGATAAACTGGGAGTTTGAGATTTGCAAATGTTAACCACTATATATAAAAATAGATAAAAATAAATTTCTTCTCTATAGCATAGGGAACTATATTCATATCTTGTAGTAACCTTTAATGAAGAAGAACATGAAACTGAATGTATGTATATATATATGCATAACTGGGACATTATGCTGTGCAGCAGAAATTGACACATTGTAACTAAATATACTCCAATTTAAAAAAAAAAAAGAAAGAAAGCAGGGCCAGTCTTGCTGTGTGACCTTCTCCAGCCACATGTGTTTGCCATGGTGCCAAACACGGTGCCTGTCTGGGGAATGCAGAGTCTGGGTTCTGCAGAGTGAGCTAGAAGTGGGGAGGGGCAAGGGAGCTACTCCATGCTGGACCATGCAATCCAGGCCAGCCAGGAGGGGTGGAGGATGAGAGGGCTGAAAGCCTCTTGGGGTTCAAAAGATGTCGGGCCTGTAAACTGAGTCTCAAAGGGGGACTTTTCTCTCTCTGGGACCCTTTAGTGTTAGCTAACCCACGAGGACAGTCGCCTAAGAAGCAGGGGTGACACCCAGTGACCACTCCTTGAAATGCACCTTCTCACTTTTAGGTTGTCAGCCGACCCCGAGGCAACCTTGTATGAGATGAGCTGGGGCATTCTGCTCTACTTGGGAGGCACGCAAGCCCTCCAGATTCTCTCCATAGTTGTCCCACTGGCCCTGCTCTCTCTCAGGTGACTCAGATGCTGCTGCTCAGGTGGATAACTAGACGTGGACAGTTGAGGCACTGAAGGCAACCTGGGGGCTGTTAGCCCAGATGTGGGCTTCCCTGCTAGGTTTCTGCTGTCCTGGGAACCCAGAACAGGCATCTTAGGATGGCTTCAGGCATTCTGAAATCCTTAGGGTTTAGATGAATGCCAGGTCATGACACAAGCCTCTTCCAGCCCACAGCTGTCCTGGGGAAATTGTCAACTCAGCCGACTCAAAGGCTAAGTGAGATCCCCCCTCCCTCAACCTTCTTTCAAGAGTTGATTATCCTCAAGATCTGAGAGGGTCCTAATGTCTGACTCCGCCTAGACTCTCCTGCCCCAAGCACTGGGGTCTGGCTTAGTCTAGAGGGAAACCTGGTATCTCCCCAAACCCTGTCTCCCACAGGTACTGGGCTTGACTTCTGGGCCAAGGAGTTGGATGTCCCTCAGTTAGGGGCTATTCTGTTCTCTTGGCAAAAGCACTTAAAATTATCAAAGTCAAAGTCAAAGGATTTTTTGGAAAGAGCTCTAAAGACAGATTTCACAGCCTTCCTCTCTTGTCCATTCTAGTATCGGACTACCCCTCTTTATTATTTTTAAAATTTCTTTTCAATTGAAGTGACGTTAGTTTATAACATTGTATACGTTTCACGTGTACATTGTATTTTCACTTCTGTGTACACTACAGTGTGCTCACCATCTGTCACCATATAGGTGATCCTCTCTACTCAATTCATCCTTCCCCCTGCCCCTTCCTCTCCGATGACAACTACTCTGTTCTCTGTATCTGCATTTGTGTTTGTCTGGTTGGGTTGTTCATTCCTTTTCTGGCTTTTGTTTTTGTGGTTGTTTTTTAGATTCCACACATCAGTGAAATCATACGGTATTTGTCTCTACGTGATCTTATTTCACTTAGCACAATACCCTCAGGTTCCACCCGTGTTGTTGCAAATGTCGAGATTTCCACTCCTCTATGGCTGAGTAGTATTCCATTGTGTAAACGTATATTCCACACCTTCCTTATCCACTCATCCATCCATGGGCACTTAGGCTGTTCTCATATCTTGGCTACTGTAAATAATGCTGCAATGAACATAGGGATGCATGTATCTTTTCAAATTAGTGTTTCTGTACGCACAGGAAATACAAAGAGGACCAAGATGGCACCTCTAACTCCCTTTGTAATGACCTAAGGTACCTCTTCTATTCTCTCTAATTACCTTTCACTAGGACCTGCTGTTTATTTTTCACTTTAAGAGTTAGCCAGTCAGGCACAAGAGGGTGAAATGAGGGTGTACTGCTGAGGCACGGACCCTGGAGTGAAGCAGGGGAGGAAGATGGTCTCTAAGATGGTCAAGAAATGGAGGAAGACTGACTCACCTCTAATCCTCTTCCCCATCTCTTAGCTCACGATCACCAGCCTGAACTTGACTTTGAACTGAGGGGCTGCCTGGTGCAGTAGAAAGAGTGCACGCCAAACACTTGCCCATGTCTGTTCCCACATCTGTAAAATGGTGATGGTAATGGCTCCTGCACACGGCCGTGGTGAAAGTAGAATTAAATAATGCACATGAAAGTGTTTCTTACACTGACACAGTATAATTTCCCTTGCTCACTCTGCACCCCCCCACCACCCAGACTGCCCATTGCACATGCCCTAAAGCCCCCTGGGGGGAATCCTTGTTAATGGTCTTTATGTCCACTGGTCCAGTTGCTCTGACTTTGAGGAAATGCAGACTTGGCCTTTGTTCCCAGTAGGGATCCTGGCCCAGCCCTGCTCTGCTAACTCACAGCCCTCCTCCAGCCTTCTCCCCACTTCCTGGTCCTGCTCCCCCCGCTCCCGCTCCCGTGAGCCTCAGCAGTTCTGAGTGCGCTGGCTTTTGCTCCTGTAAGAGGCACTGGCTTCACTGTGGTCTCTGCCCCCGCCCACAGCTCAGAGGAGGCCTGACCTGTGTGTACACAAACCTCTCCCTGCTGGCCTCTCTTGGAAAGCCATTCACTAACCTGTAAAAGGCCCTGAACACTTAAAACAAGCATGGACTCAAAATCAAATCAGGGATTTAAACCTGGGACTCAGATTCAGATCAACCTTCCTTTTTTTCCATTGCTGGTGCCTTACCCTCTCTGAGGGTTTCCCACAGGCTTAACTCTCCTGCCATAAGCCTCCCAATGGCTGCCACACCCCAGCCAGCTTCCCAGCACCCGGGATGGGTCTAGAGTTCCTATCACCATTATAGAATGACAGTGACAATAGCTCAGTTTTATTTTCATTCCTTCCACAAGTGTTTATTGAGCACGTACTAAATGGCAGGCACTGTAGTAGACACTGGGGGGTCAGCGGAGTAAAGTATAAGACAGTCAAGTCCTGGGACTTATATTCTGAAAGGGGAGAAGCAGTAAACAAATACTTAGTGCACTGTCAGGTAGTGAAAAGTGTCATTTAAAAACACATAAAGGAGGCAAGAATACACAATGGAGAACAGGCAGTCTCTTCAGCAAGTGGTGTTGGGAAAACTGGACAGCTGCATGTAAATCAGTGGAGTTAGAACACTCCCTCACACCATCCACAAAAATAAACTCAAAATGGCTTAAAGACTTAAATATAAGACAAGATGCTATAAACCTCTTAGAAGAAAACATAGATAAAACATTTTCTGACATAAATCTTAGCAACGTTCCCTTGGGCAGTCTACTCAGGCAACAGAAACAAAAGCGAAAATAAACAAATGGGACCTAATTAAATTTATAAGTGTTTGCACAGCAAAGGAAACCGTAAACAAATCAACACAACCTGCAGAATGGGAGAAAATATTTGCAAACAATGCGACAGACAAAGTCTTAATTTCCAGAATATATAAACAGCTCATGCAACTTAATAAGAACAACAACAACAACAACAACAAAAAACCTGAAAAAATGGGCAAGAAGACCTAAACAAGCAATTCTCCAATGAAGACATACAAATGGTCAATAGGCACATGAAAAAATGCTCAATGTTGCTAATTATGAGAGGCATGCAAATCAAAACTACAACCAGGTATTACCTCACACCAGTCAGCATGGCCATCCTTTAAAAGTCCACAAACGATAAACGCTGGAGAGGGTGTGGAGAAAAGGGAACCCTCCTACATTGCTGGTGGGAATGCAGTTTGGTGCAGCCATTATGGAAATCAGTATGGGAGATTTCTTAAAAAACTAAAAACAGACTTACCATATGATCTAGCAATTCCACTCTTGGGCATATATCCAGAGGGAGCTCTAATTTGAAAAGACACATGTACCCCAATTGTTCGCAGCATCACTATTTCCAAGAGCCAAGACATGGAAGCAACCTAAATGTCCATTGACAGATGACTGGATAAAGAAGCTGTGGTATATTTATACATTAGAACACAACTCAGTGATAAAAAAGAATAAAATAATGCCATTTATAGCAACATGGATGGACTTGGAGATCGTCATTCTATGTGAAGTAAGCCAGAAAGAGAAAGAAAAGTACCATATGATATCACTTATAATGTGAAATCTAAACAAATAAACAAACAAATAAAACAAGTGAACTTATTTACAAAATAAGAACAGACTCACAGACATAGAAAACAAACTTAGGATTATTGGGGGGAAAGGGGGTGGGAAGGGATAAATTGGGAGTTTGAGATTTGCAGACACAAACTACTATATATAAAACAGATAAACAACAAGTTTCTACATGGAACTATATTTAATATCTTGTAGTCACCTATAATGCAAAAGAACATGAAAAAGAATATATGTATGTATATGGATGACTGAAACATTATGCTGTACACCAGAAACTGACACAACATTGTAAACTGACTTTACATCAAGAAACGAAAAAAACCCAAAAAAACAAAAAACCAAAAAACCAAAACCAACACATCAGGCCAGGGGAGCATGGATGATGGGAGGTACTACTTCAGATGGGGTGATCAGGGAAGACTTCTCCGTGGAGGTGACTCTTGAGCAGACACCCAAGCAAAGGAAGAGAGTGTGAACAATAACAGCAAGGATTCCAGGCATATAGGGAACTTCAAAGAAGTAGATTCACAAATTTAACTAGTACATAGACCAAGAAATGGAAATGGAGCATGGGTCCTGCCCTCCCAGGGGCAACCTGCACCCTGACTTTTGAGCAAAGCCCAGCCCTGACATAGGATGAGCTGGGCATATTTGAGGAACAGTTTTTTTTTTTTCAATTGTGATAAAATATACGGAGCATAAATGTGACCATTTTAACCATTTTTAAGTATACAGTTCACGGCATCAAGTACCTTCTCACTGCTGTGCAAACATCACCAATCCTCTCCAGCACTGTTTTCATCTTTCCACCTGGAAACTCTGCACCCATCAAACAACTCCCCATTGTTTTCTCCCTCCAGCCCCTGGTAACCACCATTCTACTTTCTATGTGATAAGCGTTTTAAATGCATCATCTCATTTAGGCCAGGGTTTGGCTGCCATAAACAATTTAGGCCATAGGTTTGGCTGTCATCCCCATTCTAGGGATGGGGGAGCTTGGAGGGACCTGTCTAAGATCACTACAGCTCCCAAGTGGAGGAGTTAGACCTCTGATCGTGGTTTCCCTGCTCCGGCTCCTACTCTTAACTGCCTACCAGGTTGGGGTGAAGGATGCTTTTCTGTTGTCCCTCTGATGGCCCGGAGGTGGGTCAGGAGAGTTTAGTGAGGGTTACAGGCCGTGTGAGAAGCCTTTTTTTTTTGTGGCTGCCAGAGGGTATTTTTGCCCCTGACTGGTCCTGACTGTCTGGAGGGAAGGGGCCGCTACCTAGAGCCATGGGTTGGGGGTGGAGGGGAAGGTAGGTGATCACCATCTGTCTGCTACATTCCTCTCCTACCTTGGTCTTTGGAGCTGCTTTTCAGGGAGTGTTCAGCTGCCCTGAGGGAATACGCATGAGCATCTCCGGTGCCTGATACCCAGCCCACCAGCCCTATTCCCATCTATTATTATTAGGACGTAACACACCACTAAGTGCTACAGAGAGAAATTACCCGGGAGCTTCAAATGACACAGATACAACTCTGCAGCAGACATCAGAAGGCAGAAACAAAACAAAGTGAAAGGATATCAAGATTGGACAGACTCAGTCTGAAGATCAGAGGAAGTGTATTTTTGAGGATGGGGTGCATGCAAAGTTGGGACAGAGTGGCTCCAGCTGTTGCAGCCACTGCCTGAGCCATGACAACCTGCCTTGTTCTGATACCTAGGTCACTGGAAGAGCTAACAGTTTCCTGGTCTGGGTGGTCTGGGCTTTGGTGCCAGGGCGTCTTGGGTTCCACTCCCTGCTCTATGATTTACAAGCAGAAAGAGCTCGGTAAGGTGCCTTACCCTTCTGAGTCTATTTCCTCCCCTGTAAACATAATCATACCATCTTTTCAGGGTTGGTGGGAAGATCAAATGAGATAAGGCATGTAAGATAACTAATCAGTGTCTGATACATAGTTGGTGATTAACAAGTGTTCACTCCCTGCCTGGGTGGAGCACCAGCTCATACCCACTGGCCAGGAACCAAGCCTCACCACGGTCAGAACCACTGTACACCTGCTGGCTTCTCCTCTCTGAGTCACTGGGTTCAGTCCTCAACTTCGGAACTCTTGCTATATAATTTGTTGTTCAGACTGAATAGGGGAGAGGCCATCTGTAGGGGTGTTTGAATTTTGGGGGGCAGTCTGGCAACTCTCCCTTTTATCTTTATTGGGGGAAACGCCCCTCGCATGCAGAGATGCAGGAAGGCAGGATCCACAGCACAAGCAGATGGGGCGACATCCTGCCCAGGACTCTGTGTCCGGAATAAGATAACGTAGAAGGGAGAGTCACAATCATTTCAGGGCAATGGAGCCCCTGTGGTGCCTGCCCATTTCCTAATCTGGGTCTTCCGTCTCCCGCTGATTCTGCGGGCACCCCGGGTCCTCTCAACACAACCCCTTTCCACGTGGGGCAATCAACCAGTTTCTATTGCTTGCAAGTAAGAGCACTGAGTACCAATGAGGTCTTTTCAGGTCAATCCGGGGAAACTTCAAGGGGCATTGGGATGACAGGAGTTGCTAGCATGACGGGACACAGCTGAATAGGAGAGGCACTGGCCGGACCTTAGTGCCACCCTGTCTTCCCTGCAGCTGGGTGGTGGTGGTTAACTGAGGCATCTGCACCCTCAGCTCCAGGCAGCAGCTGAGATACACACATAGCTGGGATGACCATCTAGGGTCCGTAGTCCTTCCAGACCATGCTCCTGATACTCTGGACTCTGGACGTCTCTGCTCAAATGGCCCCCAGCCTGCTTCCAGGGCTTATGTGGACCTCCCTCCTTCCAAGGCAGCCTGTCCTGAAGGAGGGCCAAGGGATGGCTGTTCGCAGGGAGGGGGCTGTGTCCCCATGAATGCACGGTGAGTCCCCTTTTGGTATGGGATGGAGTAGAGTTTGAACAGAAGGCACAGGACTGCCAACCGGTGTCCTGCATTTGTACTCTTGCCCGGCCAGGCAACTGGTACGGGTGGGCCTGCTGGTCACCGCCCAGTGTGGCTCAGGGGATCATAAGAGCTTTCACTGAGTCACCGTTTACCCTGGGCCCGGCACTCTTAAACGCACTGCCTGCATCATGGCATGAGACGGTACACTAACTCAGGATGCTTACAAGTCATAGCCCCCTTTCCAGAGGAAAGAACCAAGGTCCCGAGAAGTGAAATAAGTCGCCCGCAAGCGAGCGAGCGGCAGAGCCAGGATGTACAGCAGACAGCGCGCAGCAAGCAGCACAGACTCGCTCCCGGATCAGACAGACACACTGCAGGGACCAATGGTACTCCCAGCCCCCACCCCCCCGGACGGCCGGACCCTCCGGGGCCCCCTCCCCGCCTGGCCCCCGCGGGGGCGCGAGGACCGCCTGTCGGGTCGCTGAGCGACAGTCTCGCAGCTGCCCGGGCCTCCCCAGGCCCCAGCCCCCGGCCGGGCCCGGGGCCTGGCGGTGACGGCGGCGCCTGGCAGCGGGGGATTTGGATGCTCGGCCGGCGTCTCCCCCGCCCGCACCACCTCCGGGGGTTTGGCCGCGCCGGGACTTATCTCGGTTCCTTCCCGGCATGCCCCGCTCGCGGGCGGCCGCCAGTCCCGCGCCCGGACTTTGCCATCGCGGGGGGCCCGGCCGCGGGAGCGCCCCCGCCGACGTCCCGGAGCCGCAGCCTCAGGTGGGTGAGCCCGGCGCGCCGCGGAGCTCGGGACCGGGGCTCCCCGCGAGCCGCCCCGCCAGTCCCTTCCGAGCGGGACCCGCGTGGCGGGCGGGGGTGCGGGAGAGGAGGGGGAGGGCAGCCCCGGCGCCCGCGACTGGGGGGAGTCGGAGCTGCGCGCCCCGGAGCCATCGAGCCCCGCGTGGCGCGCGCCAGGGCGGGTTGGAGCGGGGGTGTCCCTGCCAATGTCCTGGGTGTGGGGTGGGTATTTGGGGTAGCCGCGCAGGGGGAAGGAGGTGGGGTCTTGGGTCTGTTGTATCCTTGTGGACTTAGAACCCGATAGAGAGAAACCGAAAAACTCATCCTGAAACACATACACGGAGGTGAGTATACAAAGGAAAAGGAAAACACACGAAGAAACACTCATACAGACGGATCACGGAGAGAGACAGCGACAGCTCACAGAAAGCTCATACACGCTCAGAGAAACACACCCGAAACGCACAGGAAGAGGGGAGACAAAGCGGGTGGTCTTGGAGGCCATGGGCAGGGGGAGGGGAAAGGAAACACCGAGAAAGCATGAGATGGGGGAGGGGGAAGGAGAGACTGGGAGTGGAGAGGAAAGCCGAGAGAGGGGGAAAAATGAAGAGAAATCAGACAAGGAGGAAAGAAAAGGGGCTAAAGGAGGTAGCTCCTTAGGAGGGACAGTATAAAGAAACGCATCTAGAGAAACTGAGGCACTACACCCCTCCTCTCCCCCCCAAACACAATCAGATACAGAGATGAAAAAAGTAGATCCCAGCCTTCTCATCCTTGTGGGCAAGTGAGTCCACAAGCTGTGCTGTGAGACCTCTGAGAAGCCCTCCTTGGCACTTTGAGTCAGCGAAGTCCCCACCTTATCCACTTGGAAAACTCCTACTCATCCTTCAAACCCCAGCTCAAGCATCACCTGCCCTTTGAAGAAAGCTTTCCTAGAAAGTGTTGTGCAAGCACTGGTACTCCCATTTCTGTGTACTTCTGCATGTGGTACAGGCATTCTGAGTTGAAATGGTTTGTCTGCCTGCCCACCTTTCCCCCAGTTCCCCAAGTTTAGGGGGCCCATGTCTTCATTTATCTCCAATCTCCAGAATCCAGTCCTTGGTACATAGTCAATGGTTAATAAATACTGAATGATGCTCAGGAGCATTTAGACCCTCAAGTCATGGAACATAGAATTAAATTCAAATAGTGGAGTTGTACTTACTGTCCTGGAATCAGAGAGAATTCCAGGTCAAAGTGCCCTTTTTTGCAGGTGGAGAAATCAAAGCCCAGAGAGGAGAGGAGACTTGCTCAAAAAGACACAAGTGGGAGACCTGCAATGAAATAACATTGTGAATACATACTTCTCTGAGATGCCATTGTCCCTTCAGCCTATGTGTTTAAAATAGGCATGAAAGACTCCCCAAAATGAAAGCAGGCAATAAATAGGCAAGGGAAACGTTAATACCAGTTGTAAGTTACCAGCATTGAAACTGGCAATCAAAACTTTCTCCAGAGTTTTTAGAATCCTCTTTCCTCCTTAGAAAGAATAGAGGAGGTGAATGTCCATCTCAGTTTGTGTGGATGGTTTTCTGCTTCCTGACTCCAAAAACTTGGATGAATTACTTAACCTCTGCGGACCTCCGTTTTCTCATCTGTAAAATGGGGAGACTGATACCTGCCCCATAGGATAATTAGAAGAGTAAACACGTACCAAGTGCCTGGCACAGAGTAGATCCTCAGTGAATACAGGCCTGCCCTTCTTCTTAGGTGGGTATTTGTTCATGTGCCTGGTGCAGAAAATAGTGCTAGTGAAAATGTTTCCTTTTGTCCTTGGTTGAAAAGGCCATCCTGGTCCAACGGGGGAGCAAATGCTTTTAGGGAAGGAAAATGCAAGTTTAGAGCATGACATAAAATGCATTGTGATTCTGTTCGGGCCCTCAGGTCTCTGCAGGTGACTTGGGGGAGCCTAGCTGCCCTCCCCGTTAACCCACCAGCAGGTAAGACCCCCCCTGCCCCACTGTCTTTCCCTGCTTCTTCACCAGGCTGTTCTCTCCTTGTGTCTTTCAAGCTTCAGCCCATGTAGGGGATTGACTGGGACTGAGGGAGCCACCTGGAAGCATGGAGACCGTGGTGATTGTTGCCATAGGTGTGCTGGCCACTATCTTTTTGGCCTCGTTTGCTGCGTTGGTGGTGGTTTGCAGGCAGCGCTACTGCCGGCCCCGAGACCTTCTGCAGCACTATGATTCCAAGTGAGTGGTCCAGGGAGGGAAAGGAGGAGAGATGGGCTGTGCCCTGGGGCTCCGATGAAAGAAAAAAAGAAGTTTGGTGCTGGGCAACTCTTGTTCAGCTTTCTGTCTCTAAAATGGTACTCAAGGCTGTCCTCAGAGCTTAAGGATGTTCCTTAAGCCCTGCAGTGTCCTGAGCCACCTTGGACTCTGTCACTGAACGTGTTCACCTACCACAAATCTATCCCAGACCCGCCACCTCACTTAGCATTTGGACAAGCCAAGTCCCTTTCCAACCAAACTCATAGGAACAGAAATCTGAGGCCCCCACTCCAGCCACATATCTAAGCAAGGGACACTTAGTGCTGTGAAACCCCAGCCTAGGACCATCTCTCTGTGTGCACATATTTCCTCATGATGTTCTGCAGGTGAAACACAGTTTGCCAGCAAGATCCTATCAGCAGTTTAGGGATATTTTAATTGTTAAATCCTCAGGGACCCTGACCAGTAACCCTTAGTTCTTTTACCCCTTTTTTTGAATCCTATCAGCATCTCTGTTGAGTGGTTAATAATTAGTAAACGCACATTTATGTGATGCAGGAAAGCTCTGCTGTGGCATCTCATGTTTTCAAGAACCCTGTTGTAAAGAAGAAGGTGTTTTCACTTCTCCCACTTCCCTAGTATAACTGGGAAGGGGTGGGACTATGCGGGTGGACCAAGGGGGTTCCCAGGAGAGATTCTGCAGGACGTGTAGGGGGTTCAGGTAAGTTTGGCTAATTGGAACTTTAGCTTCTCCATAAAAGTTAGGCTTGAAGGAAAAGTTACAAACATATTGTCCGGAAGGAGCAGCCCGTCTAATACGTCTTTGTAATGATCATGGTTGTGGCCCTGCTCTTTCTCTTAGAGGCTCATCTTGTTCTGTGCCGCTTTTTTTGTCTTCGTGCCCCTGCCTCCTTGACTCACCGTCTCGCCATGTGCCCTGCCCACACTGCATGTCACTAGGGTTAGGTTTGGATCAAGGCCAAGTCCCTGCTTTGACTAACTCACTCCTTGCATTCTTTTGGGGGGTATGTGAGCGTCGAGAAGGAGAGGGTCAGTGGTGGTCACCACTTACCTGGGCTTTCCCTCCAGGCCCATTGTGGACCTCATCGGCGCCATGGAGACCCAGTCCGAGCCCTCTGAGCTGGAGCTGGACGATGTTGTCATCACCAACCCCCACATCGAGGCCATTCTGGAGAATGAAGACTGGATTGAAGATGCCTCGTAAGGCCTTGGGGACCGTTTGCTTTCCTCCAGCCGCCTGAGGATGGTGCACCGGGCTGCTGGGTGTCCTCCCCTGGCTTCCCCTTGCCAGAGCCGTCGACTGAGTACCTAGGAGCACTGCTGCCCTTTCCCCTGCTGTCACGGGTGGTGGTGGGGACTTAGAAGATGACATGACACTGTTTGTCCTCACCCTCCCCATTTTGTAGACCTGAACACTGAGGCCCGTAGATGTGTGGCAGAATTGTTATAAAGTCACCCTGAGGTGTTGGATTCTCTTGGAGGCACCCGTGAATTTGACCCTCAGGCTCCTTGGGGATCCCTCCAGCCACCACAAGACATTGTGGGTTGAGAAGTGTGTACCGCCCCCTTCCCTTTGGCTCAGCCATCCATCTACTGGGCAGGTGTTTACTAATGTGATGTGAGGGCACTGGGCCCGGCACTGCAGCTATTAAGCTGGTGGTGGAGACAGAATTCTACTAAATGCCGTATTTCAGAAATGATCGGGGGTCTGTGCATGGTGCCGTGGGCACACAGGGGAGGCAGTGTCTGGAGTTGCCTGGGGTCCGGAGGTAGGGGTGGAATTCATGAAGACTCTCCCAAAGTGGTGCCTCTTGATGTGGGTTTTGAAAGATGAGTTCACCAGGCTGAGCAAACAGGGAAGAAGTCCCTGGGTGGAGGGGGGGAGTGGCCTCAGAAGCTCAGAGTTACGAGAGAGCATGACCTGATGGGTGGGGAGTCGTACCACCTGGAAGCGCAGGGTGGGTGTGGGAGCGGAAGGGAAAGAGAAGTGAGGGAAGGTGCTTCCCGGGTTAGCTCTGGGGCTTGCTCACTGTGTCACTGAGGCCTTCCTGCTCTCAGGGGGCGTCCAGCTGCGCCCACAGGTCAGAGCTGGTTGAGGCCGGAGGTGGTAGCTGGAGGGAGGTGGGTCTCTCTGGAGAAGCGCTTACAAATTCTTCTTGTCTCCCCAGGGGTCTCATGTCCCACTGCATTGCCATCTTGAAGGTAATACTCTCCAATTTCCCCTTGAGGATAAGGGGGTGGTCACCAGAGCACCCTGTGCACAGACTCTCCGAGCGGGAGGGACTTTGGGAAGAGCCCTGCACGGGAGGCCTTTTGCAACATGCGCGCCACCTGGCGTGTCTCCTCTTCACTTCCGCCCCCGCCTGGATGGTCTGTCCTGCTTTACAATTCTTGAGACCCTTTCAAAGGCTTGATTCCACCTGGTCCTCATAATAGAGCGGTCTGCGGGAAAGATACCATAGGCTGTCACTAAGCACACTGTCCCTGACTGCCGAGAAAGCTGTGCGCCCGAGACCGAGCAGCTGCTGAGGAGGAAACGGGGCTTCCCGGCTTCTCCCGGGCACTTTTTCTCATTCACAGAGAGCTCAGCCCTCTACAGGGAGCTGAGTTCTGTCTTGGGGCTTCTCCAATTGCTAGAAAGTTCCTCACTGGCCCTCCTGGGCTGTGACGGTAGTCAGCCAAACAAGACAGTCAGTGTTAAAAAAATCCAAACCGTGAGTATTTCAACTTGAAGGCAGACTTTTTTCTTTTAATACCCGCAGCCTCCAGACCTGGGTGGAAAGTTGGATCTGGTTTGCATTGTGGGTAATTTTTAGAGTCTGGGGTAATTTTTATGGTTTCAACGTGTTTTTCAGTTCGTGCCTCATACTCTCCTCCTTGATAGGATAATAATAATACTATGGGAATATTTGGCCAGTGGCAAATAGTGTTCATTTCGGTAACCTGGGAAACTACACATTTCTCTGTCTAGTAATTATTCAAGATTTCAGAAAAGACAGCTTTATCTTTTCTTTGGTGTCATTCAGTGCAAGATATTAAAAAGTCTCTCATCCCCCCTTCCTTCAGCCATCTCTCTTGGGGGACAAAGAAGTGCCTAGTAGGACATTGTTGTCCTAGGGTCCAGGCTTATTACTGAATTCCAAGAAGCTCTTTATCCATAGATATGGTCATAGGTGGAGCTAGATGGTTCTGAGCAATAATGCCGTATTACATCTCCCTTCTTCCATCCAGGATGTGCCCTGGTTCTGGGTTTTGTCCCCTGCCCTTGCCTCTTAAAGGAACAGGATGAATGACAGCTGAGTTACGGGATGGCTTATTGTACTGAAGTCAGTGGTCCATCCTGAGATGCTCAGATCAAAGGAGAGGCTCTTACCTTCCTCTTGGGATCTCAAGGCCATTTTGCTTGGCCACCTGCCCTTGAATCCGTGTGGTGAGGCCTTGAGGGAAGGGCCTGGGACATGCTAAAATGTCACCTTAGAAAATTGTTGAAATAAGTTCCACTTTGGGAAGATGTGCTTAAAGGAACGGTTGCCTTTGTCTGGCCATGTTTCTGAGGGTGCCTCTGGAGATCTTTATCATTTTGGAAGGACTAAGCCAGGAGGTGAAGGAATCAAAAGAGAAACGGGTTTTTCCCCTTAAGGGAGAAGGTGAAATTCGAGCACATGATTTTTCTTAGACAGATTATTTCAGCTTAGACTTCTCTAAGCCGAAACCCTGACCCTGATCTGAGGTTCCGACCCCTCCCGCCTCGCCGGCCATGTTCTTGGATTTGCCTCTTCCACTCCATTTCCTCTCATCCCTGTGTACTTTCCACTTCAGTCTGTCTGTGAGGTTAGGGGGCCCAGCTGTGGGATGGGGAGGTCCGTGTTTGTCTTTGTGGGGGCGGCAGGACCCTCAGGGGAGTGAGGTCCCCATCACCCCATCACCTCTCTCCTTCCTGCTGTATTAGATCTGTCACACCCTGACAGAAAAACTTGTTGCCATGACCATGGGCTCAGGGGCCAAGATGAAGACCTCAGCCAGCGTTAGTGACATCATCGTGGTGGCCAAGCGGATCAGCCCCAGGTGAGCCTCGGGGCCACAAGGTCCCCACACTCCACGGAGAGGGGAGGGGCCGGAAGCTGAGGTGGTGGCAGGGCCAGGCTCTCCTAAGAAGCTACGTGGGCAACTTCAGGGGTTTATGTCCCACCCATTTCCAGAGCACCCAGGAGAGTTTAGACTCCCCTCACCTCCAGCGTGCCCCCTCCCATAGGCTTTTTGGGAATTTCCAGCAAATGACTAGTGCTGACTGTCTCCTGCTTCCCCAGTCTTGTGCCAGCTGGGGCTGCTCGCCTTCCCTTTGCCACACCTCTGCCTGGGCTCCGGGCCAGCCAGCACATCACCCACTGGTGCCCATATCTGTGTGTGCAGTGACCGCCTGGCCATTACCCGTCCCAGCCCTTATCTGAACAGGAGATCAGCTCCTTGTCTCTGCTGCTCTGGCAGCCTCCAGGACTGGGTGGGAGGTGGAGATGGTTCAGATCTCCCAAATTCCAGGCTGTCTGCAGTCTCGTGTAGGAGGCCACCAGCGGGATTGCAGTCAACAGCTCCACCCCCTCATTTGAGCTCTTTTTGTGTGTGCATGAAGGAAATAAAGCCTTTTTTCTTAGAGGGAAGGGTGGTACTAAGTTTGTGCTGCCATCTGGTGGCTGGTATGTGGATGTGCCTGAGCCTGGGGTTGTTCCCAGTTCAGAACGTTTTCTTTATCAGCCATGGAGTTTCCAGGGGTCCTTGTCTCCACTGGTAGATCACGAGGACCAGCCGTCTGTGGGAAAATGACAGTTGGTGCCCTTGAACTCTGTCCAGGGAGTTCAGTGAGTTGAGAAAGCAGGAGGGAGATAATCCAGAACAGTTCTTGGCTTCCTCTGGAGCTGTCCGGGTGGGTACCTGCCTCGGTGGGCCCCTGTCCTGGGGACCCGCCACCCCAGGCTCCGGGCAAGCCCTGGACACTCCTTGGGCCACCTGTGACCGGCAGAGCCTGCGTGGCTTATATCTGCTGGACCCTCCTCATGCTTCCTGTCACTTCTAAGAGCCACCGCAGGGGCCAGGCACATCACGAGACCCCTGCTTATAAGACAGCATTGCTGGGAAGGGTCGTAGGGGGAGAGAGATGGAGAGATCTGAGTCCGAGTGAAGTCCTGGGTGGTCAGGATTAGCAGTGGTGCTGGAGCGAGGCTGAGGCGTCACCCAGAGAGCGGACCTGACCTGGTGCTCACTGGCCGGTCCTGCAGAGCACCTCGGACTGCCTCCAGAATGATCTCTGCCATCAGTCAATCAGGGTCCCTGCTTGGTCTTTTTGCCCTCACCCTTCTTTCTCCTTCTGGCCATTTTTTTTTGTCCCCATTGCTATTCTTGCTCCGTTTGTTCCATATAGCGTGTTGAAAGCATATTAGTCTCAAGGAGAGCGGCTTCAGCTGCGCGGCAGAGGGAGGGGCCGGCTGAGACAGGTGCTGAGGGTGACCGTGGTCCTGCTGTTCCTCACAGCCCCTCAGCCCCAAGACAAGGATGCTTAAGGGCACCTGCTTTCAAGCCCTTTTGGAAATCAAACAATACATCATTAGTTTTTGCTTCTTTATCAAGTGATCCAGGAGCAAAGATTTGGATGAAAACCTTAAACCATGCAAATGAGAATAAATAGTAGTTCCTTTCTGAATTTGATTAAAGGAAAGTTAACCATGAACTGTACCAGGTGCTAAGAGAAATCCAATGGGAGCAGTTTGAACCTGAGTTAAACTTGGAGGTTTTTTTAGTGTTCTAGGTAACTACCTTTAACCATGGGGTTTTAAAAAAAATATATAAAAGTAGTAAGTACTTGTAAAAGTTAAAACATTGCAGAAATTGAGTGTCTGAAAAGTGAAGGACCCCCTAATTCTACCCCAATCCCAATTCCTGGAGGCAGCCACCACTGAATGGTGAGTAGTCTTCTAGATTTTGCCCTCTGGCATTTCATAGCTTTTGTTTATTCATTTTTGAGCATTTGAGATCGATCAGACTTTATATATTGTTTGGCAGTTTGCCTTTTTAATGTAATAGTCTGTCTTGAATGTCATTCCGGATGTGTGAACTTGTATTTTGTAAACCACTAGACTGAAAAAAAAAAAACACAGAAAAAAAAAATTCTATCCCCTGAACTTGAAGCCTTTCTGTCTAAGTCTCTGCCCGAGAATGCAGTTAGAGAAAAAGTCACTAAAGATTGGGTCTTGACTATCAAAAGACAGGACTCCGGATAAGGAGAGGAAGGAGGGAAAAGGGGCCACGAGAAAAGCGAAATACTGAGAGCCTTTTGCCTCCCCGCAGGGTGGACGATGTTGTGAAATCAATGTACCCGCCGTTGGACCCGAAGCTCCTGGACGCGCGGTGAGAGGGCGAGGAGGGCTTGTGGGCCCCTGCAAACCGGAGGCTCCCCGTTTTCTCAGATCTGTGGGGTGGGCTGTCGGGCTGTTGAGGAGAGGGCTGCTTTGGTGGCTTCCTGAGGCTTCCCGTGCTTTGGGCACCATCCCCTTCAGTGTGAATGGTCAGCCAGCCAGTGAGCCAAGCCTGGCTGGGTGCTGGAGGCCAGTGCTCTTCCTGGAACCCCGGAGAAGGAAGAGCCAGGCTTAGATTTTGAATTTCTATGATTAAACACCCAGCCAGGCTGCGTGATATCTGCACCTTCCCTCCGTCCCATTTCCCCCCATTGCTCTCCCTGCTCTCCGGACCTGGGGAGCAGACGCGCCTCAGCCGTCAGTGCCACCCAGTGGTGGGCGGGGCCACGAGGACGGAGGTGACGGGTCAGCTCAAGCTGCACTGCCCTTCCACAGGACACACCCAGGAGCCCCTCGCTTGTGATCCTCCCCTAAGATACGAGCCTACTCAGGCTTCTGAAATTATGTTCCTTTACCAGGTGCAAACCCAGTATAAAAAAAAAAAGGTTCTTTTGTCTCTCGGATGGATACGACCGTTTCACAGACCCTTAGAGTGATAATTGCCGGATATACGTGGTCACCGCCGTTGGGCTCGTCTCTCTGCCCCGCTCCTGGTGCTGCCCGGCCGTGCCCGTGGGCTTCTCACCTGTGATACATTCGCAGATGCGTTGTGCACATTCACTCACTATACGCAAGATATTCTGCGGTGAATCTTTCAACACTGAAACAAACAAAACAACAAAAAACCTCCTAGTCAATTTGTTTGCAGTTACATTTCTTTTTTAGAGTGCGGTCAACCAACCCTGGGCCTTACTGATTCAGAGTCAGTAAGTGATGCTCAGAGTAGGGGTATGGGTATCCTGTCTTCAAGTGGCCAGCGGTCGGAATGGGCTTATCCAATGGACTAGGTCCGAACTGTCCCACAAAGCATGCTCTGGGCAGCGTTAGTGAATGTGCTGCAGACAGTGGGCTCACAGGCTTAAGTCAGTTAGTGAGACTCAGAGTATCAAATTCTCCCCTTAGAGCTTTATCCCGTGCACCACCTGAGAAGGGCTTCGGTTACCCTTGTTTAACCCAGACTTTCCCAAAATTATTTGAGCGTGGAAGCATCTTTAAATGACACACAGCAACCTCTGAGGGAAGGGACTCCAGCTTGGGGAACTTAGTCTAGATTCTACCCCTTTGAGCTTTGTTGCCAAGTCCCTTATATCCTAGGGAACCTGACCCTGTTCTGTTGTTTTCTTTTCTAGGACAACTGCCCTGCTCCTGTCTGTCAGTCATCTGGTGCTGGTGACCAGGAATGCCTGCCACCTGACTGGGGGCCTGGACTGGATTGACCAGTCACTGTCGGCCGCTGAGGAGCACTTGGAAGTCCTTCGAGAAGCAGCCCTGGCTTCTGAGCCAGATAAAGGCCTCCCTGGCCCTGAAGGCTTCCTGCAGGAGCAGTCGGCCATTTAGTGCCTTCTGGCCACGCAGCCGGTCACCAGGGCTGGCGTGCTGCCACTGCCGGGTGGCTCAGCCGCGCCCTCCACTTTCCCCTGTAGAGTTAGTTGTCCTCCAGACGTGTGTGTGTTTATCGAAGCAGGAGGGCCCCGTCTGTCGGTGCCTCTGTTGTAGTTGCGAAGGGTGGCTGGTGAGGGGCAGTGTGACGCTGCATTTCCGGGAGGTGACAGTCACCGTCTGTGCAGTAGCGCTTTGGAGACTGGAGGGCCTTAAGCTTTATTTAGCTCACCTAGTGTTTTCAGGAAAATTGAGCCACCATCTGAGAATCAGGAGGTTTCACATTAAAATCAGAATTTCTGGCTTCTCTCGAACAATCAGACGAGGAGGCAACTCTCATCTGCATTTTCCAAAGAGGACAATCAGTGGGAACTAAGGGGTTGCCTCTCTTGATGACACGTGTACTCTCTCACTTGGCCTGTTTCACTTATTTTTTATTATCTGCCTGGTCCCTGAGGCATCTGAGTTCCTCCTTCCCTTTACAGGTTTGGGTTTGAAGGTGAGCAGTGTAGAGGATCCCCGTTTTATCATTATGCCTGCAATTATACCTAGCCACCACTAGGTGGAGAGTAAACATATACTTAGCTTTCCCTCAGGTGTGTCGTTACTGAGTCAAAATCAAATGCGTGATGGATGGGGGGACACAGTTCTCTGAGAACTGAGGATGGAAGGAGACAGCCTGAGAATCCTGAGGGTGCCTTGTGTGTGTGACTCCAAATGAGATATTCAGAGACCCCTCACGGTTCAGGCAGAGGTGAAGATACGACCGTGAGGTAGTTCCCACACTGGCAATGACTTCCATGATGGGTGGGTCCCCTTTCTTTTGATATCTGTTTGTTTGGCAAATATTGAAAGAAGAGGGGCATTTTTATGACTTGAGACGTTTGTGGGACCTAGAATCACAATCCCATAATCCAGACGTGCATCCGAATCCCATAATTTCTACCACAAGCATATAGGAACCCCTGAAGTACTTGGCTTCCTCTCAGGATCTCAGCGCCAACCTCACTCTTGGGAGAGGGACCTGACTTGGGGGCTGCTTTGGTTTTATCCCATACTGTTAAGCATGTTCGGAGCATGTTAAGCATGTCTGTTCCCATTTCATTTTCTGTACCCTAACTCAAGTCGGCAGATACCTCAGCCTCAGTCTAGAGAATCAGGAACTCATATTCCCAAGTCTAAAATCAGGACCTGGTTTGTCATGAGATGTGTCATCTGCTCAATTTCATTCTCTCCTGGAAAGCAGGGTGCTCTGACCAGCACAGTGTACACCAATTCCCACCTGGTGAGATGGAGTCAGGAGAGGGAATTGGGCTGGGGCTCAACCCTCTGGGAAGATGGAGGGATTCCTGATTACCGGGGACACCTTATTGGATTGTCCACTCCCATCAACCTTCAACACATGCTAGGGAACTTCCCGGTCCTGCTGGTGAGCTGTGAATGGGAAATGTCCTCAGAGTCACTTTGACTTTTCTGTGGTCTCCACCAGTAGACGTCCATAGGCCTCCTGCTTTTGTCTTTTCCCCTCCCTTCCAATACCTGCTTTCATAACCAGACTGGAAACCACCATGCTAGGGTTGCTGTGGCTGCCACAGTTGTAAATGTCCTTGTATTTTAATCTGGACCAGAGCCCTAAGCCAAATAGAGGCAGCCTTGAATTGGCCTCTCAAATACTGTCCATAAATGTGGGGTTAGGGATGGAGAAGATCCCAGCACCCCTGAAGTGACGCCCATTGTCACTTACCACTCCTGAGCCCTGGCCAGCCCTGGTGCACTGAGATGCTGCCTGAGGCACCTGCTTCCTGAAGCCCTGAGACGCTGCCCTTGTAACTTCAAGGAGAGGTTTCTGAAGACCTCGGAAGCATCTGCTAGCCTGCAGGATCTCTGATTCCACTGCTGTGTTGTTTTTCTTTTGTCTCCAGTGCAGGACAAGCAAGAGTCCTCTGGATAAGTCTGGGGTACCAAGGCTGATGGTTGAGGTGGAAGCACCGTTCTTGGGGTGGGAGGAGACCCCACTCTTTTAGCCCTTGAGTTGGCTGAACTTGCCTCCTCACCTGGGAGGGGCTGGTGGCTGAGCACTGGGGATCCCGCCAGGTGTGGTTTCCCAGAGGATGGGCACATCCCACATCCCTGGTTCACTAGTGTCTGTGTACATGGTCATAGATCTTCCCTTCCAAGACTCCCACTGGCTCCTACCCTGGAGGAAGAGCTTCCGACTCACATTCTGAATGGAGAAGGATTTAGGGATAGGAATTGAGTGTGAAAAGAGCAAGCTCTTTGAAGTCAGACAGAATTAGGTTCGAATTTGGGCTCAAGTCATGGACTGTGTGAGCTTGGACAGGTTTCTTAATCTCTCTGGTTCTCAGCTCTCTCACCTGTAAAATCAAAGCTACTGCCTCACCGAGTTGGTATGTCAATCGAAGAAGCCATGTATGCAAAGTACGCAGTTGTGTGCCTGGTACTGATAAGCCAATGTTAACCCTTCTGCCCCTAAAGCCTCCTCTGCCTTGATGAAGCTGACCCAGATAGTGTCACCCCAGGTACCAGGGATCTGTCCAAGCAGGGGCTGTGGAACCAAGTAGCCAAAATTCTGGAATCACCGCAGCCAGGAGAATGGCCCAGCCCTTTCCCTGCCCTACCCCAAATGCGTTCACAACAGGAAGGCAATCAAAGCTCTTAGCCTTTTATCGGCGTTCCCAGGGTTGACTGCCCAAGCTCACATTCCTGTAGAGTGTGCCCGGAGCCTCCTCCAGCTTGTGAAATCTCCCAGATGGAACACGTGTTCCTGGCATCCAGCTTACCGTGGTGCTTACCCTGACCGCCTCATTCCAGGAGTTCCTTCTCTGCAGAGACCCTTTCCACTCTGTGTGGCCACATGAGTCTGATCTTTAGAAAACGACTTACAGTTCAAAGCCCCTGAGTTGCCTTAGGACCTTGGATGTTTGGGGAAGGTGTCAAATGAAGAGTTTCCATCTATTTCCTCCTTCACTCCCTCTCTCTTCCCCTCCCTCCCTTCTCCTCTCCTCCCTCCTCCCCTCCCTCCCACAAGCAAGAGTTTTTTACTTACTCTGGAGGAAGCCTTGAGCTAGGTGCTGGGGATTTGGAACAAAAGCCCCAGCCCCTGTCCTTAGAAGCAGGGGCGAGTGAGCTTGAGATCGAACCATGACTGGCCAGTGCAGTGAGGAAGGGATGCATAGCCGGGGGCCATGGGGACACAGAGCAGGGAAGAGGTGGGGTCGAGATAGAGAAGAAACCTGGGGAGAACGGATGTCTGTGTGGGGACGTGACAGAGGGTCAGAGAGCTGTTCTGGGCAGACCAGACCATGTGGGAAAAGTCCAGGGCCAAGAGAGCATGACCCACTTGAGAAATGCGGGTGACTGGGGAGGGCTGGAGTGTGGAATGTAGGAGTGGGTTTGGATCATAGAGGATCTTATAGGTTATATTAGGGGGTTGAAGCTTTATCCTGAGCATAATGGGGACCATAGAAGGGCTTTAACTGGGGAGTGGCTTGGCTAGATTTGCGATTTAGAAAGACAGTCATTGACTTCCTACCCTATGGCGTTAGACCCATAAAGGTGCCTGATGCCACACAGTGCAGATTTCCTCCTGAGTCTAAAGCCAGGGTGGGCAACTGGTCAGGAATGGAGGAAGAGAGGGGCTTGGTGTCAGGACAGGAAGTGCTGGGTAATAATGTGGCTGTGCTGGGTCTGCTTCTGGTCGGTTCTTACAGCGTCTCTGTGTCAGAAATGCTGATGAGCAGTTTTGAGAATTTGCAACCTGAGTCCTTTCTGTTCCATTCTGCCTGCATTTTTTTTTTATCATCCCCATTTCACAGATAAGGAAACCAAAGCCTAGAGAGATGAATGATGGCACTGGTGTTATTAAGCATCAGAGAAGGACTGTCAACTCCCCGCCTTGTGTTCTGAACCACCACTCCTGCCTGCCTGCGTGCGGAGGGTGGGGAAATCCACAATAGGAAGGAAACAGCAGATACCAGACTCATTCTATTCTCTTCTAGTTCAAATATTTTTTTCATTAAAAAGATGGCGATCGTGACCCATAAATTAATTTCATGGCCCACTAATTGGTTACAACCCACAGGATGAGAGAACACAGGCATTAAAACGAGGGCTCGGGCATGGGCGAGGCAGTCTCTCTCCATTCAAAATGAATTAATTTTATCCTTTTTAAGTAAAACATGCATTTACCAGAATAGCGGTAAAAAAAATTTATGGTCCAAAATGGGATAATTAATTTATTACATGATTGATTAGTTCAAGAGTCATCTGTTGAGCATCTACACTGGATGAAACCCTGGGATCCAGGAATGAATAAAAATGGAATGTGTCTCTTGAGGTGCATATAATCTAAGGTGGAAAGAAACCCATAAAGAGTCAATTTCAGTGTGACTGGGTAAGCACTGGGTAAGGGAGGGTGTGTGTACAGAGAGCACAGGGCAGGGGCACCAAACCCAGCTCATGAATTTCCCAGAAGGTGATGCCGTCTCAGAAGAATGAAGGAGGAGGAGGTGTTGGCTGGAAGAAGATTGTGTGGGGTAGCGGAAGGTGGAGCTGGAGGAGGGCAGAGTCTCTGTGCAGCCGGCGTTCCATGCTGGGCTCAGAGAATTAGTGCTGGATGTGTCTGAGGGGAGGTGGGGCGTGGTGGGAGACGATGGAGGAGGACGGTGAGGACTGGAGTCTGGGCTTTTCCTTGAGGTAGTAGGGAGCTATTGAAAGTTGAAAAAGCTCTTATTTTCTCTTGGAAAACAATCAGATGCTCTCTGCCCCATTATCTGCCTTTAGTGTTATGGGAACTTCACAGGGGAACCGCGGTTTAGAGTTGTGTTAATTTGCGTTTCTCCGACTGCTGGTGAAGTTAAAAGATTTTTCATGTGTTTATTAGCTATTCATACTTATTCATGTCCTTTGTCCATTTTTCTTCTGGGATTTTAATATTTTTCTTATCGATCTCAGTGAGCTCTTTATATATTAAGGATAACAACACTTTGTCATATTTATTGCACATACTTTCCCCAGCTGTGTCATTTGCCTTTTAGTTTTGTTTAGAATGGTTTATGACATCCAGAAGTCTTAAATTTGGTGCAGTCGAATGTATTGATTTTTCCTTCCCTTAGTGATTTCTTCCATTGCTTTTATGCTTAGAAAATCCTCTCTCATCCAGAGAGCAAATAAATATCGTTGAAATGCTTGAAGTAGTAAAGTACCATGGGTGAGTGATTAATAATAATATTCACAGGTTAGATGTAATGGTCAAACAGAAAAATAAACTGGGCTAGAAGAAGTCAAACTTTCCCTTATTCACCCCAAACCCAGCTCAGAGTTAAAGGTGGGAACAGTCAGGGATTAAAGAGATGGGTGAGGGTGATGAGGAGGGGCAGGGAGACTCTGGAAGGACCAGTAGGAGGTGGTCAGGCAGATGGGGTGGGTCAGAAAAGCACGGAGAGGAAGCTATGTGTTCCCGGGTCAGGGATGAAGCTGTGTGGTTAGAATCTTAGATGAGAAGCAGCAGTGATTGGAGAAGAGGTTGGGAAGGGAATCAGGGAAAGCCAAGCAGGGTCCATAAATCATGCTTACTTTATTCTGAGAACAAAGGAAAGCCACTGAAGATATAACCTCAATAATTCTTGGTACCTCCTGGAGCCATTCTCTGCCCAGAGTTTCATTTGAGTGGGCACAGTCTGGCAGCCAAAAGTAACTAAAAAGGAAGACTGGAGACAAGGTTCCATTGACAATGGTGCTCATCTGAACTCCCTTAGAGAACAGCCTCTCTTCATCTGGACCAGATGGTGGAGAGCTAACGGCATCGCTCATCCTTCTTTTATCCTCTCTTCCCTGTTGCTAGCAAAGAGTATGGCTTTGGAGGGAGTCAGACCTGGATTTGGATCCTGACTCTGCCTCTCCTTGGCCATCTCCTTTCCCACCCATCTGACCCCTTTCCTTGTGCAAATTCCATCGGACACGTGCTATGCTATGGGCTAAGCATCATCTAAATGGTGGGGGGTGGGGTGGGGTATAAGGCAGAGATAAACCACACAATTTCTGCCTTCATGGGATTATAGACTAGTGAGGAAAAGGTATCAAGCAAATGATTGCTTAAATAAATGGAAAATGAAAAGTTTTTAAAGTATGTTAAGAAGAGAGAGAAAATCTCATGAAAGATGATAAAGGAAACTGATCTTTCTAGATGTGGAAGAAGGTGTCCATTAAAAGGGATCTATGATCTGAAGAATCAGTGGGAGTTCAGAGATGGAGGACTGGAGACACAAAAACAGTCCATGCAAAGGTCCTTCTGCAGAAGGACAAGAACTGAGACAAGGCCAGTGGGATCGATGAGGAGAAGGTGAGGAAGACACAGGGGACAATGAGGCAGGAGGTCTAACCATGCCAGACTATGTTGTGTAGGACATTGTTTTTTATCTGAAGAGTGATGTGAATCCATTCAAATGGTTTATTCAAAGCTGGTGAGGCTGGAGAAGCCTGGAGGTAGAGACATGAGCACACCTGTATTTTGAAAAGGTTTTTATGGCTTCTTTGTGGAGAACCAGTTGGAGGGAGCCAGACTGGATAGGAGACCCAGTGCTATTGCATTAATCAAGGCAAGAGAAGATGGTAGCTTTGTCTAGGCAGAAAGAGGGAGATGGAAGTTAGGGGAGTGGCTACGTTGGAGAGATATTTAGGAAGTAAAAGAAATTGGACTCTAGGTGGATTGGATATGGGACAGTGATATAACATGATGAGGTGTCCAGAAAGACACCTTGGTTTCAGGTTTGCACACCTACATGGCGATGACAGTTTGGGAATAGGGCTTGCTGGTATAGGAAACCCCAGAAGAGGATCACGTTCAGGGAAGAGGTTGAAACCATCTGCTCTGGATTTGAAAAGTAGGAGGTGCATTTGAGATATCTGAGTTGAGTTCGATCTAATGGTTGAATCTCAGAGAAGACTGGGCTGGAGATTTTTCATAGGTCTTTACTATGAGAGTCATGGCTACTGGTGCGATGCTAGTGAAAGGTACAGAGTGAAAATAGAAAGAGAACCATAAGGCACCTGAGCATCTAACATGATCCTGGGCCAGTCTAAGGCTGTTGTTGAGTTATTTTGATGGTTAAGTAAAATACCATCTGCCCAGTGCCTGGCACATAGTAGGCACTCAATAAATGCTAGATGCACTTCCCTTCTCTTCTTTTAACTACTCTGCTACCTTTATTTTATTTCTATTTTCTGACTCTGTGTATTGCAGCCAGACTTTAGCCTAACTCTTCTCACTTGCGATGGCCTCCGGGTACCTGGTGTCTATACCAAACAAGCACCGTTCTCCAAGACCCAGCCCTGGAGATCCCCCCTCTTGAGAGCTCTCCAGACTCTTTAAATTCAGAACTAAGTAACAGACTAAGAGAACTCCGGACCTTTGATTAAGCTGACCGATGACCAACGCTTGGAGAGCCACTTTTCTCACCACACACAGCAACATCTGCCTTGATGATACCGTGATAAATAATCACGCCACCTGCCATGCCTAGAACGTTTTGCATTTTTTTTTCAGATAATTTTCATAGCAAGTATCTCCCTTGCTCATCACAGGATTTTTCATTATGAAATGCATTTGCATATTTTACTTACCCCTAATTCTTTTCCCCACTGCTGAAATAATAGCATGTTGAGCAAATACACATATGATAACTGAGGAATTCACTCCTCTTTCATTCTTAACCTTGCTTTCTCCTGCTTTCCCATTTTCTTTCCAAATTGTGAGTTTTATCTTCCTGGTCCTATCCTGTCCCATGTCTCAGTGGTTCTCAAAAATCACAATTCTGTTCCTTTTTCTTTCTTTTTGGCCTTTGCTCGCTTCATTTCTTTTCCTGGATACCCAGGCTTCTGGCCCCCAAAGCCCAGTGTTCCGGCACATTCAGAAACTCATGTTTTTGACTCCTCTTCACCTCATTTCTCTCTGAGGCAGGTGCTGTTTATTCTCTACTGAAGCTTCCTGTTAGCTTTAATTGGAGATGTGTTATGCAAGACAGCCTCACCCGGGTCCTTCCTTTGCCCCGGCACCTTAGAAGCTTCTCTCGGCTTCTCCGTCTCCAGTCGCTCCCTTCTCCCCGCTCTTCTGCATAGTACTTCCCTGATTTTCCTTCCTCTATTCTTGATCTTCATCTTCTGATGTCTGTGTTCACCCTCTCATTAAAAGTGTATTGAGCACCTATGATGATTTTGCCTCTGCTGGGCTCTGGGGATGTGGGTACCCATGACCTGGTCCTTGACCTTGAAATGCCCACAGTCTGCAGCAATGGATTGCAAACCTCTGGCACATTTGAATCACTGAATTAAAAAAAAAAAAAGAATGGCATAGTCCTAGCTCTAGAGATTCTGATTTAATTGGTCTTGAGGGGAAGCCAGGAACTGTTATTTTTAAAAAGAGACTCTAATGTGCAGCCAGGGATGAGCACCACTCACTGGTCTCATGGATGAGACAGATGTATAAACAAATAATTATAACACGCTGTGAAGGCAGGAGGAAGCAGAAGGGCTGGAGGAGAGTGAGAAGAAGCCCCTCACTCAGCCGGGAGCAGGCGACTGGGGCTCCCCCACATTCTGGGGAGCCTTTGCACAGAGCCCGCCCTCCCTCCCGGATTTCCAGCCAGAGAGGAGAAATGAAAGCCTCTTTCAAAGCAGTGTTACCTTCTGTCCGCTTAAGGGACGGGAGAGCAATTAGGATCTTGGCCTTAGGAGTCAATCGCAGCTTTACCACTTACTAGCTGTGTGGCCTTAGGCAAATTTCTTACCTACTCTTAAGCCTCAATTCTCTTGTCAAGAAAGTGTGTGTGTGTGTGTGTGTGTGTGTGTGTGTCTGTGTGTGTCTGTGTGTGTCTGTGTGTCTGTGTGTCTGTGTGTGATTGAAATGAGTGATCTAATGTCTGTCGCATGCCTAGCCCACTGCCCTACACCCAGTAGGTGCTCAAAAAATCGTGGCTACGTCTGCTTTGCGGTACCAGACACGCACTAAGGATGCTCAGCCTTTCTTCCAGCTACAGATACTCAAAGGACCTACTGAGTCTGCCATATCGGTCCACCCCTGTGTGTGGGTGACACCCCTCTCTTGGTCCACCTCTGGGCAGTTTTCAAAGGCTAATATCTGACCCTCGGCACCCTCTGCTCCAGGTTCTTTCTTTCAGATGTTTGGGATTTTCTTTGCCTACAAAGTTCCCACTGACCTTTCTCCTGGCCCAGCCTCTGGTCCAGTCTACTGTGGGTCTGAATGTGATGACTACCCCTGACTCTGTGGGTCCCCCTGTGAATTCTCCTACGATGGTCCAGTGGTTCGCTGCCATCCAGCGTGGCAGCCACAGCCCCGTCGGCTGGTATTCCCCGCTCAGGCCAGCCTTGCACAAAAGCCTTGCTGCTTCTTGGGGTGGGATTTACCACAGCAGGAGCTCCGGCTTATCAGAGCTGCCCACTGTTCCTTCCACACATATTGCTTCCTTGGCTGGCCCTCTCTTTTTCCTGCGACAGCGCTCCAAGGTTTGCTTGGTCTTGAAGTAGATTCGAGAACTCAACAGCCAGACCCTCAGTCCTTATAGCGCCATCTTGGTTTCAGGGCTTGATCGGCTCTGGAATTATGATGTTAGCTGGGAAACCATATTCTCCCTCCACATGCTGGTCCCCACTCTCTCTGAGACCTCCTTGCTCCTGGAACAGAGCTTGCAACACTGCTTGTGGTTCCTACTTCTCATGGGCGCCATCTTTATCTGTCTCTTCTCCTTTGGCTCCACTGCGGTCCTCTGACCCTCCCCGCATTTCCAAGGAACATCTGCGTGTGGCATCCACCCTGCCTGCCACTCTGTCTTTCTCTCCTCATCATTATTCTGTTTATATAGACTTCTCACTTGGGTTCTTTGCAGTTTTTAAATTTTTATTGATTTTTTTTTTTAGCGATTTCTATTTCAATCCATTACTTGGTCATTTCTCTCTCTGTTCTTCCTTATTTACTTTTGTGAATGGGATTACCTAATTTTCTCCTTACAACTCTTGTCTATATTGTCTCCTGTGAGAGGGTTTGCTCATATTGTCTTCCCAGGGGACTGGGCCCCGTTGGGCTAACGAAAGATGAGCAGAACTCCCTTTCCCTTGATCACTGTTGTTGGGCTGGTGATCCCCTCCCGCCCTGATGGGGCTTTGTGTATCTCCTGTGCCTTCTCCTCGGGAGATCACATCCCACACCCACCTGGCTGGAGTCCATGGGAGACGCGATGCCTGGGAGATCCCTGGGGGTAGTGATGGTTATTCCTGTTATGAAATTAGCAAAACGAGGCTAAGCAGGGAGGGAACTGAAGCCTAAGAAGAGGCAGTAACTCTCCAAGTTCATGTGGTTAATAAAGGAAAGATGGAGAAGAGAAAGCAGGCCAAGGGATTCCCAGTTCATTGTCTGCCCCAGGGCTCCACTGGGACAT
The DNA here is from genome assembly GCF_048773025.1 of Camelus bactrianus. NCBI lineage: Eukaryota > Metazoa > Chordata > Mammalia > Artiodactyla > Camelidae > Camelus > Camelus bactrianus. The sequence goes on along the minus strand of NC_133554.1, from coordinate 36,467,278 downwards.
GACAATTGGGCAGCCAGGCTGTGGGAGGCTGAGCTCTGGATTCTGCTCTCAGGAAGGTACCATAAAACCCCTGGCGGTGTGAGCTGATGGCCCTGGCCTGCTGCTCTGGTTGGGTTAATGTTTCAGAATGGCACACGAGTCACTATGTTTCTATTATTTTAGGGTGTCAGCCACAGGGACTCTGGGAGCAAGATTCAGCAACGTCTTCCCTTGTACACCAGATGTAAAGCATGCAATACCAGTGGTTTTCTGGGTTGGATGTGCCTTTAGTCAAACTTCTATGTCCTATTTCAATAAGACGCCAAGCTATGAGGCCAGACCCCATCACTCCACTCATGCACAGGTGGGATCACGCACAGGTGGGGTGTGTGTGTGTGTGTGTGTGTGTGTGTACGCACATGTACATGCACATGTGTGGCTGTTCAATGGTAGGGATTTGCTCTTGAGTAAGGTAAGAGTCTCCCCGAAAAGGGGGAGACCTGTGTTCGTCTGTCAAGATACAGCATCGCTCCTTCTCACCTTTCTTTAGAAATTCCACTCAAATGAGCTCTTCTCATGAGCGGGGCACGTGAGAAGATGTGTAGTGTCTCCCTGCTGTTCTTTGCTCCTGCCCGGGAAGACGAGTGTCCAGACTGGCTGGACAGAGGTGGATATTCACTGGGTTACCTTTTAGGGGGCAGGGCTGCTGTGACTCAGAACAGGGAACCAGGTCAGCTGCTTCCTGTCCAACTCCCCACCCTCCTCGGCGAGCCCTCCTCCTCTTACCATCTCAGGGGAGAGGACATGTGATCCAGACTCAGGGCTCCCTTCTAGAAGGCTTACATCTTGTCTGTATAGTTGAGCTGAGCTTCCCCTGAGGGTTCATCGTGATGTCTGCAGGCAAGTTTCAGGGTGTGTGTATGGGGATATGTCCCAATGTCTAGACTTGGGAGTTAAGAAGCCCCATGTTATATATACCCTTGACCCGATCTGAATTCCCTAACACAAATTATAGGTTCTATTCTGGGACCTACCAGCGTAGGTGAGTAAACTTGATATTTGCTCCCCACTTGGCTCATTTATGATCCTTGCGTGTCCATGTCACTGGCGGATCTTACTGGAACTTGGGGAAGAGCCATGGAGAGCCCACGGTTGGGCTCTCCTGGTGCCCCTGCCCTTGGTCATCACGTGAAAGATGTGATAAAAAGTCATAAAAGCATAAACAGTGTGGAAGAGTTCAAAGGTAAACCTGTCAGTGCAGAAGCACCAGGTATGCTTAGGACCAAAAGAGAGAAGTCATCCAATCACTTAAGGCACTCATCCTCTTGGCGTGGTAGTGAGCGGAAGTTGAGCGAAGCCTTCAGAAACAAGGGGCCTCGCACGGATGGGTCCCGCCAGCACGCCGAGAGAGCGCATTTAAATACCCGACAAGCATTATTTCATTTAACCTTCACAAACCAGTGAATTCTTATGGGAAGGGTATGTATGGCTATTTCCACCAATAATAGACTCAGGGCGATCAAGGCATTAGCCCAAGGCCACAAAGTGACTTCTGGGATGAGCACAGGTCTCCCAGATCCCATTTCCAGGTGCTTGCCTGCTATCACGGCTTACCCAGTTTCATGAAAGCCGGATCTGCACAAGGTCCCTGACAGAGAGAGTGGGACACTCCTCCCTGGGAGGGGTCCGCATGGGGAGGCCAGCCCCGCCCCCAGGCCTCCAGTTGGCTGCACCACTGTGGCCAGATGGGCCCGTGGGTGTGACACTGTATCACTGTCCCTTTCTTAAGTACACAGAGGAGAACACTTTCCTGCTTGGGGACAAAGTTCAGAAGGTGGGGCTGGGTGCTGGGGTGCTGGCTGGCTGCCCGCGGCGATTAACAAGCCACAACGCCTGGAATATGGCAGGATAAGGGCCAAGACGGAGCAAGGACCCAGGTTCATGGGCTTCTCTCTGCCTGTTAGGCTGCCCGCCTTTTCCTGCTCCTAGAGCCACGGAGAGGTCGCGTTTGGAAGTCAGCATACGTTCCCCTTCCGTTCAAGGTGAAATTCGAGATTCATGGTGAAAGACTTTTCTCATTCTTATGGGCTTTCCTGAGATCTCTTCAAATCAAGTACGTAACTGGTAAAGATCTACCCGAGGCTGGGGCCCCACTTAAGTACTGAAGTTGGAGAGAGAATCACGACTCCTGCTCACGCCTTCAGACTTGACTCGGCCATCACTGTCTCCCAGCTTTGGACTGCGCCGTTCCCTCTGCCTGGAACACCCTTCCTGTTCCTCAGTTTTCCCCAAGGAACCTCTCAAATGTTGCCTAATATAATCATAGCTAACAATTACAGACTAATACTATGGGCCTGGCACTGTTCCAAGTATTTTATGTTTGTTCACTCATTGAATCTTCCCAACAACCTTATGGCATACGTACCATTATCATGCCTATTTTGCAGCTGAAAAGAATGAGGCACAGAGAGATTACGCATCTCATTTAAGATTACACAGTTAATAAGTGGCAGACCTGGGAGTGTGTTCCGATCTATTTCCAAATACGGAAATTGGCAGCATGGTACAGTGAAGGAGCGTGGATGGGGTTCAGATCCTGGTCCCATCACTTAAAACTGTGTGAGCTTGGGACATGGTTTAGCCTTTTGGAATGTCAATTTTCTCATCTCTTAAAGCAGGTAATACATCCAACATCATATAGTCACTTCTGAGGTTTAAAAGAGATAAACAGAGAAGGAGTTGATCATTCATGAGTCAGTAATAGATATTAGTTTCTTTCACTTGCCTCTTCCAACTTTGGAAACAATGAATTACATAAATATAACACTTTAGCATAGAACAGAATGTCAGATCTGGAAAGGATCTTAGCTATGACGGCACATGCTCAAAGTGACAAAGTCAGTTGGCGTTCGTGACAGAGACTGCAAGTGGCCTTCTCTAGTATCTATTCTCCTTGTCTTCCTTAGTAAGAGAGCCCCTGGTTTTTAGGTGGGTTCATGGCTTCTCAGAAAAAGTCACTTTCTAGCTTTTCTTGGAGTAGGTGTGGCCACTTGACTATGTTCTGGCCAATGAGATGTTGGTGGAAAAATCCTGGGATGCATTCCAGAAGACTCCTTTCAAAGAAAGGAAGCACATTCTTCTCCCTTTCTTCTGTCTTGCTTCTTGGAAGGCAGATCTGATGACTGGAGCCCCAGCTGCCGTCTTGGAACAGGAGGACACGTCACACCCTAGGAATGACAGAGCCTTCACACTACCCTGAGTTATCTGCCTGTGGATTTATTTCACATGAGACAGAAATAAACTTCTGTCTTGTTGAAGCCGCTGTTGTTTGAGTTTGCTGTTACTTTCAGTCTAATCTAATCCTAATTGACAGCATTAAATACAGACTACAACTAAGGTCAATCAATGTTTGTTGACTTGACGATAGGTTTCCAAGAGAAGACTTGGGAGGTGGCCTGTCTTTTTCCATCTCTGCAGGTACTGGTGAGAGAACATAGGTTTTCACAGTCAAACATCTTGAAGCCCTTATATGCCTTCTTGTACCTTACAGGTGAGGGCAGTTTTGCCTCTGGAAAGTGAGTTGTGGCTGGAACATATTTCTCTGGGATGGCTGGTCTGGGATCTGTCAACCGTCCCTCTCAATCCACAAGGGACAAACTCACAGGCAGAGCTTCCAATGGTTCCAAACATGTGTCTTTGAGTCAGGTTCACCCCGAGTTCTAAGCTGGTGAGCTGAGGAAGCCCAAGAACATGGAAAGATTGAGTGAGGTGAACTGATAACCTCTACTGGCTTTCCTGTCTGATAGCGGCATGTTTTGAAATTGATGGATTTTTCCCCTTAAAAATTTGTCCCTGCCTTTGCTTTTTTCTCCCCTTTTATGAATTAATTTTTTTTTCATCACCAAATATTTCAAAGACTAGACAAGAGTAGAAAGGAGCATAATGAATACCTCTTTACCCACCATTAAGCTTGATCAAATCTTAACATTGTCATATTTGCATCCGATCTCATTGAAAGAAATGAAACATTACTGACATAATTGAAGCTCCCTGTATTTTCCACTCCCATTCTTAGTCTTTTCCCTCCTGCTCAGAGGGAACTATTACCATGAATCCAGTGTTTATCATTCTTAGGTATGGTTTTACACTTCCCCTGCATATCTATGTATCCATTAATACCATAGAGCATTATTCATTGGGGTTTTAAGTTTTATACATAAATTGTAGCACACTCCACTTATCCCTGGGTATCCCATTGAATAATTATACTGCAGTGTATTGCTCCATTTTCCCACTGATGGATATTTAGGCTATTTCTTTTTCCTTTCTTTCTTTCTTTTTTTTTTTTTTTTAATAACTCAGACAGTGCTGTGATGAACTCCTGTGCTTATGTAACTACGGCCCCTCAGTCAGACCTGGCCGCCACCTGTTTTAGTATGGGACTGTGAATTAAGAATAGTTTTACATTTTTCCTCTAATTTTAATTTTTTTTAATCACAGTAAAAGATGCATAGCATAAAATTTTTTTTTACCATTTTAACCATTTCTAAGTGTATAGTTTAGTGGCATTGAGTACATTCACATTGTTGAATATCTCCCCCGTTCATCCCCAGAACTTTTCATCTTCCTAAACTGAAGCTCTGTGCCCTTTAAACGGTAACTCCTTAGTCCCTCTCCACCCATCTACTTTCCGTCTCTATGGATTTGAGTACTTCAGGTACCTCGTAGGAGTGGAATCACACACGATTTGTCCTTTTGTGACTGGCTTTCTTCACTTAGCGTAATGTCCGCAAGGTTTGTCCACATTGCAGCCTGTGTTAGAATTGCCTTCCTTTTAAGGCTGAACAATATTCCCTTGCAAGTACCCACCACATTTTGTTTTTCTGCTCACCTGCTGATGGATGGTTTTTACATTTTTAATGGTTAAAAAACAGAACATTTTGTGACACATGAAAATGATTTGAAATCCAAATATCAGTGTCCATAAAAAAGGTGTATTGGAACCCAGCCACCGGGCATTCATTTAAGTATTGTCTACATCTGCTTTCATGCTAAAATGGCAGAGCTGAGTCATTGTGTAGTCTCACAGAGACCGCATAGTCTGAAATGCCTACAGTGCTGGCTCTCTGGCCCTTTACACGACCAGTTTTCTGACCCCACTCTATGGTGTGTTATCACCTAGAGGTGGAGTAGTTGACTACTGAGGTATGTGCATCTTCAGATCTTCTAGATGTTGAGAAATTGCTCTCCAAAGTGGTAGAACCAAGGAGTGTTTGAGTTCTCTGTAAACTCTTCTTTTTAATAGCCAGGATCTTTCTTTAACTGAAGGCAGTGAAAAGGTCCTTAAAAGGCATTGTTGCTATCAGTGATGCTGCTGCGTAACAAATAGCTTTGAAATTTCAATGACCCACAACATACATTTATTTTGGGCTTTTGGGCCTGCAAGTTGACTAGGGTTTGGCTCCAAGCAGTGGCTTGGGTCCCGGTCTGTTCCACATGCCTCTTGTCCACCTTGGACTTGTAGCTAACTGAGGCAAATTTTTCTCATTGAAAAAGGCAGGAGTCCTAGAGGGTAGCACCAAGGGTACAAGCACATTTCGAGCCTTTGCTGATGTTGTACAAACATTCCATTGGTCGAAGTGTAGGTAAGCCCAAATCAAGAGCTGGGAAATACACTCTGTTCACTGTGAGGTCATGAAAAGAATGTGGGTGTATAACTTTGCCACCACAGGGGAGTGAAGATCTGAGACCACGAATTGATCTGCCACAGGCATCAGCCTTTTCTTCAAACAAAACCTTATGTGGAATTTTAATCTATAATATGCAGAAGAGTGAAGCTGCTCTGATTGAAGTGGGGGTGGTAGCGGTGGGCAGAACCTTGCTCACCTTCCCTCTCCTCCCCTGCAGAGCCTCCTGGGATGTCTCTGTAGAGTCCCCCAAGCTTTGACAACGACTCCTCTCCCAGGAGATGTCAGAGAGCACTCCCTCCAGCAGGACCCAGGGATCTGAAGCCATGCTTAGTCAAGCAAGAGCAGACCCTCTCCAACGGTCGGGGATAAACATGTGGTCCAGAATGGGCGTCTCCTAGAGATCAGGTGTAAGAGGCTGCTTCAGGCTCACCCGATCCCGGGCAAAGCCAGACAAGATAACAAACAATCCTGGTTTGTGCTGTGGCTCAGCCTCTGTCCGCCAGATCGCAACTACCTCGCCTCCCTGCCTGCCTCTGACTCAGGTACAGGTCATCCTTCTGCAGAACATCTGGCTCTCAGGTCATGAGTCTCCTGGCAGGGAGATGTGGCTCTCATCATGATTGATCTTCCACCACGGTCTCAGCAGTGCCTTTTGGGCACACAGCCTGGTTTCCTTTTCCAGAACAGAGTCAAGGCCAGCCTCACCCCACACAGCCTCTCTTCTTCTTTGCCCTCCCACTGGCTGCAGGAGGAGCCCGTGCTCTTCCAGGGAAGGTAGGATGCTCAGGTGAGGGGCCAGGCCACACCTCGTTGTGGGCTTGCTGGGTTGCTCTGTGTAGGATGTAGTCCCGTGTATCTGGCCAGACCAGGAAGCAAGGTCCAGCCTCCTCTGCCTCCCTCCATGGCATAGAGGGGACCAGCCCACAGGGCACCTTTGCCAGCCCCACTTGCCCTGGCAGCGCCCACCTTTACCCCTTCCAGGCCCGGCCCCAGAGTTCCATCAGCAGAGCCATCTCCATGTTCTGTGTTTCCTGGTAGATTTCTCCTGCAATGTTCTGGTCCTTTACAACTTGACAGTGTCCGTCCTTTTGTTCTTGGAGCCTAGTGAAAAGTAGCGATTTAATAAATCACCAGGGAGCCCACAGGGCAGGACAGTGGAGGCAGGAAGGAGGCGTGTGGGCTTGGTATCTAGAAGGGTTTTGTTCTGCATTCATTCATTCTGCAAACATTAAGTACCTATTATGTACCAGGGTCTGGGTTAGGCTTCGAGAAGACAGTGAGAAGTAAGAAGATAGGGCCGGATACTTGTGCTTTTCCCCACCCACTTGCTGGGGAGGTCTTGCCCCAGATGGACAGATTTTCCAGGATTGACTTCCGTCCGTGTAGCTTTAGCTGGCTGCTCAGACCTCTCATCCCAGCCAGAGCAGCTGTCCTGACATTTGCTTCTTTCACCCTTGAGCTTGCTTCACCTTTTGAATTTAGCCCTTTGAGCCTTTAGGGCTGCCTTCTCTGGAGGCCAGCCCTGGAGCTAAAATCCTCCCTCTCCCCACCCCTTTCCTGAGCTCGGATCCGGCTTGTTCTCCACCCCTGGACCTAGACTCAAAGGAAGTGGGTGCTTTGAAAGGCCAAGTGCTGATAATGCCATGAGATAAGGGCTTCTGGAACAACTCCATTGCCTTTTCATACAGTAGATTGGTTTCCTTTGATGAGGAAACTGAGTGATAACTGGAGAAAGGAGGGATTAACCAGGAGAAGAGCAAGTTTCCACTCCTTTTAAGAATGCTGAAGGAACCAGAGCTGGATGCCACTGCCCCCCTTCTGTCCCCTCTGCCTTCCTTTCTGTCTGTGTCTTCTGCCAGGCCCGACTCTCCATCCTCCCAGCTGTAGGAATGCACACTTGGGAGCTCTGATCTGCCGCGGAGTCCCGAGAACTTCGTGCATGTTTGCGGGTTCTGGTTCTGGGCTCAGGGGCAGCCCTCCATGTAGGACCCTTAGGGGGAGCCTGGAGATCTGGATTTTAGAGCCAGCGGAGCAGCTTAGATTCTGATCATTCTTTGGGGTTGAGTCTCCTTGTATTTTGAATGATTGGGTTTTGACATTTAGCCTTAGGACTTGGCATTCCAGAATGTTAGTTCCCTGCATAGCTTAACTCAACCACATTCCCCTTGACCTTTAATCAATAAAAGATGGTCTTGGCTTCACCAGGGGATGGATTCTGTGTTACAAGACTGCTTTCTTTGCTGAGGCTCAGGGGTTGGATGATGCCTTCCCCACTTTGAGCCGTCAAGAGCAGTCATTTCCTCTCCTTTGACTCATACATTCTTGGGTGTGTGGTGGAGGGGTGGAGAAGATACTGCGGTTTAAAAAACACAAGTCGAAGGGAACTATATTCAATATCTTGTAATGGCCTATAATGAAAAAGAATATGAAAAGGAATATGCTCTACACCAGAAACAAACACGTTATAAATCAACTATACTTCAATTAAAAAAAAAACACAAGTTGATATGCTCTGTTCTTCAGATCCTCATCTTGATCAATTGCCTAATGTTTGCTGTGTGTGTGTGTGTGTGTGTGCGTGTGTACGCGTGTGCAGGGGGAGGGAGCACAGACCATTAAGCATCTTTGTCCTGGAACCACAAGGGACTTGGACAATGCTTGTGATTTCTCATGAAAATCTTAAATAAGAATGCAGCTAAGCCCAGGCAGGCAGGAACTGACCGGGGTGCGTCGGTGGCCCATAGCACATCCCAGCAGCGAGAGCTAACATTTATGAAGCACTTCCTGATGCCTTCTCTCCCTTGCAATTCACCAGGCTCCCAATCAATTTGCAGTTGTCATTCTTATTGACAAGTCTGTCCGTAGGGAATGACAGAGGAAGGGTTTGAACTCAGGTCAGATTTGCCTCAAAGCTCTGTAATCCCCACTCCGTATTGACTGGGCTGTTGAAATGATTCTTTCAGTGGAAACTTCTTCTTTCTGATGGAAACATTTCTCTTTAGGATGCGGCCAGAGGCTCAGGTACAGGCGTGTGTATCTCCACTGCCTCTCCCCCCCACTAAGCCACCTGCAAAGCCCAAGACCCTCAGCTGCCTCTTGATAAGTTCTAGAAAAAAAAAAGAGGTGATTTTCTTGTCTCAAAGGTCGCTCCACCCTGGTGGCTGTTGAATGAGAACACTCTTCAGTAAATCATAGTTCCCTTGAAACTTTTCCCCCTGTTGATCATTATCATGCTTTTTTTTTTATAGACAAATGTTTATTAAGTGCTGGCTGTATAAATTATTCACTTCTCCTCATACAATGTAGAAATGGTGAAGCAGGAATAATTATTCCCATACCGTCATTGAAGACTTGGAGGCAAGGAGGCTCTCTCTCTCTTTTTTTTTTTTTTTGACTGTGGAGACTCAAATCACCCTGAGCAAAGTCAATAGGTGGGTGACGAGGAAGCAGAGCTGGAGGTGATGGTCTTGGCGGGGCCGTTTCGTTCATCAAACCAAACCAGGTGTCTTCTGTCCCAGGTCAGGAAACTGAAGGCAGCCTGGAGATGAGAGGATTGGCCCAATGTCACCCAGAAGGCAGGAGGAACTGGACTGAGACTGCTCTATGCTGCTGCACATCCGGGAGTGGCACCCTCAGCACCACTGACATTTCAGCCTGAATTATGGCTTGTTTTGCCAGGCTGTCCTGTGCGTTAGCAGCATCCTTGTCTTCTACTCACTCAGTGCTGGTAAGTGTGCCTCTCCCCGCTTGCGGGGGGTGGGGGGTAACCAAAAACATCTTTAGTCATTGTTAAGTGTCCCTTGGGGGATAAAATCACTGCCTACCCCCAGCCCAATTGAGAACCACTTCAGGCCCCTTGAACAGAATGAACCTGGTACTCAGCTCTTCCCTGCCAGTTTGGGAGGGAAATTGTTTTGGGGTCTAAAGGGAGAAAGTCTTCCCTCTCAATCCTCCCCCACCCCCAGCACCTTGGGAGAGCTCTGCTGGGGTTGCTGATCTCGGCCTGGAGAGGACAGGTCGCAGAGAGGTTTGGGAAGGTGTCAGAGAGGCACAGCAGGAAAGCCAGACCTTCTGAGAGGTACTTACCCTTCCCCCACTTCACAGATGAGATGCAGGCGTTCAGAGGGTTGGACCCACCCAGAGGACCGAGTATGGTTTCTCTACCACATGCCATAAGGAGCCCATACAGTATTCACGCTGTGTGCTCTGAGTCCTTGAGCAGTAATGTCAGTGGTTCCTCTTACCTACTCTTTGTGAGTTGCAAGATGAGTGTATTAAAAGAAAGCCATGCTCTGGAACGTTGGATCTGGTCCCTGTCCTGCCTCACTCACTTGCCATGGGCCCTGGAGCAATTTGCTTTCCCTGGGGGGGGGGGGGGGGGATTTGTGTCCTCACATTCATAAAATGAAGAGGTCAGATGGTACGCGTGATGAGCAAGCTTCCTGCTGACCCATCAGCCTGGAAATGCAAACAGGGCAAATAAAGGTGTTTACAGGTCATATTCGTTTGAATTAAAAATAGGAGTAGCTTTATGGAGTCCTAGGGAGGAATATGTATGTTCTTAAAGCTCAGATGGACCTGTTCTATTGACGGGAAAGATGTCATTAAAAATGATTTTTTTAAGCCCCTAAAATGTTGATATCTGGGCCTGTTTGAGGAGCAGCAACATGGAGGCAGGTTTCTAATCATTTATCCTAAAACCACACCATGAGCCACATGGCAAAGTGAGACAGGCCACAGGTCGGGCGTCGCTGGGCGTGGTCCCAGGAGTCTCTGAGGTCTGATGGGTATTTCTGTTTCTGCGTGCAGGGAGAGCGCCCCCTGGTGTAAATCATTACAATCCCCCAAAGCTGAATATGCTCAGAGGCCCTTGCAGGAAAGGGTTGGAGGGGCTTTGGGATAAGACCAAGGTTGCTTTATTAAGAGAGTAACCAGAGAAACACATTTTTTGGACGCTCCCATGAGGCAGTGGTGGCCTTGCAGGTAAAGGACTTGGGTTCTGGAGTCAGACTTGGCTTCACATCGCTGCTTCCAGGCTGTAGGCACTTGGGTGAGCGACTAACAGCCCTGTTTTCTTTTTCTGTGAAACTAAGATGATCACCCACCTCTCAGGTCTGTTTTCGGAGTAAATAAAGGAAGTGGGGTTTGGGGGAGTGACTGAAGATGAAGCTGGAGAGAGAGGGCCTGATCCTGAAGAGTTTATGTACCGCGCCAAAGAGTTTGAACTTGACTCCAAGAACAAGGGAGCCACTGGAAGCCTGGGGGCAAAAGAGACGGGACAGCACCTGCGTGTTGGAAAGATAACTGATGGTAACGCAGGCAGCGTAGGACTTTGATGGTGGTGACGGAGCTGGAATAGATGGAAAAGAATTTGGGAAGTAGTGTTGACTTCCAATCAATGGAATATGGTGGATCTCGAGATGGGAGGGGGCAGGGTGCAGTCAGAAAAGGCAACATGCCTGTGTATAGCTCCTAAGTTGCTTTCTCATAAGCCTTCTTACCTGATTCTCCTGATAATTTTATGAGCTAGATGTAATCATCATTCTCATTTTGGATGTAAGGGACTGAGAGACATGGAGGTTAAGCCAAAGGATACACGGTGAGTAAATGGCAAAACCAGAGCATTATACCCAGGTCTTTGTTTCCTGATTCTGCCTCTGTCTCTTAGGTCACGCCGCCTCTCAAGATTCAGTGTGCAGTCGCCGCAGAGGAAGAGGCAGCCTGGGTCCAGGGGTGGATGTGGATGTGGCTGGGGCTGGGGCTGGGGCTGCAGGTTGTGCAATCTTCCTGGTTGCTAGGAATCTCTGATAGTCAGAGTCCCCAGGTTGCTAGGCGACCTGGGTTGCTAAGAGTCTCAGTTTATTATAGGTCTTGGGTTGTTAAAAGCCCGAGGTTATTCAGTCTTTCAATTTATTAAAGGCTTCATGATTCTTGGAGATGTCAGTTATTAGGGGTCCCCGGCTCCTGGGGCTCCTGGCTCTTGGCATCATCAGGTTGTTTGGAATTTCAGGATGTCAGAAATTCCACCTTTGAAGGTGCTAGTTTTCTGGAAGCCTCAGTGTTTAGCACTGCCAGCTTGTGAGGATGTGGACTCAGAGTTTTAGGTCCACGGCTTCCCAGAGTCCTGGGTCAGGCATGCAGTTTCCTTCCACGCATCCAGCCCCTTTCTCTGGTCAGAGTAACTGAAGCTTTCTCTCTTCCTCAGTTGCTTCATCACAGGTGACTGCGTTCTGCTCCCCCAGCTGCGCTGACCAGATTCATTCCACCACCTGTTTTGTTTCTACCACTTAGCTACCAAGGCCTTTAGAGCAGAAACGTGTTATAATTCTAAATAAAGCAGACGCTGAAGCACATTTGGGTTATATTTATGTTCTAATCATTCGCCTTCTGGCCAGTCAGTTTTAAATAATCTTAAATTAGACTTTGTGAGAAGTTCCAAGGTTGACGGCCCCTCATTTCCAGTTATTTTATTAGATTAGTCAGAACAGTAAAATTACCCTGTGCATTTCTCCTTTAAAAAAAAAAAACGTATTATCAAATAATCACAGGTTCACAGAAAGCTGCAAAGATGGTAGAGAGATCCTGTGTACTCTTCATCCAATTTCCCCCAAGGATATATCTTATAAGCCCAAGGAAATGAATGCTAGTAATTCCCTGCTTATCCAGAGACCCTGTGACTTCGGTGAGGGCCAACACCGCACAGACATGGGTGGGGAAAAGACCTCTGATGGGTTAGAACAAGCCCCTGCTTTCCCTTTGCAATGTCCTTATACAAGTATTGTACACAGTTGGCCTTCCGTATCCGTGGGCTTCCACCTGCAGTTGGTTGAATCTGAGGATATGAAACCCATGGATACAGAGAGCTGACTGCACCAGGCCATTTCATATAAGGGACTTGATCATCTGTAGGTTTTGATATTCTGGGTAGGGGGTGGGGAGATGCTCCTGGAACCAAGACCCCACAGATGCAGGGGGACCACTGTAATATCTGTCAGGATGTCGACATTGCTAGAATGTGTGTGTTTGGTTCTGTGCCATTTTCTTTTCTTTCTTTCTTTTTTTCCCTTGGGGGGAGGTAATTAGGTTTATTTATTTTTTTTAAATGGAGACACTGGGGATTGAACCCAGGACTTTGTGCATGCTAAGCATACACTCTACCACCTGAGCTATCCCCTCCTCGCTTTGTCATTTTATGACACGTACATTTGTGTACCTACCACCTCAATCAAGATACAGAACTGTTCCAGCACCACAAAATCCCCCCTGTGCCATCCATATATAGTCACATGCATCTCCCTCCCTCCCCAACCAGTGTGTGGTTTTTTTTAAAACTGAAGTATAGTCAGTTTACAAGGTTGTGTCAATTTCTGGTGTACAGCATAATGTTTCAGTCATATATATACATACACATATGTTCATTTTCATATTCTTTTTCATTATAGGTTTTGAATATAGTTCCCTGTGCTATACAGTATAAACCTGTTGTTTATCTACTTTATATATAGTAGTTAGTATCTGCAAATCTCCAAGCAGTGTGTTTTAAAATGTACTCTCCTAACCTTTATTCAGTGCCTTCTGGGTGTCTCACCCATTAATAGGTCAAGGAAATACAGAGATAAATATAACTTACTCCTTGCTCTGGAAGAGCTCACAGACCAGGCTGCAGTCACATACACCATAAATTACCGTGCAATGTGGAAGTCCTATGACAGGGATAAACTCAAGGTGCCAGGCAGGGCAAGAAAACAGATTGGTGGGTTCAGGAGGTGGAGAGTGTTGGATTAACACTTTCCGTAAAAGTTGCAATGCTGGGCTGATTTTGAAGGATGAAGTGGAGTTATCAGGTACCCAAGGAGGAGAGATTTCAGGCAGGTAGGTCTGGGGAAAAGTGGGTAGTTGGGAACTGCAGAAGCCCGGGGGGTGGTGTTGCAGGAGGAGAAGTGCTGGGAGGTGGGGACTGGGGAAGTGGGGAGAGGATGGAGCGTGGAGGGCCATCTGGTTGATGAACTAGTCCTGCAAGTGATCGAGATCCACTGACAGATTTTAAAATGAGGCATGTTGCATTCAGTTCTTTTACTTAGATGGAGAAGGAATGATTGCAGTCCCAGATAAGACCCATTGATGGCACCAACCAGAGTAACGGTGTTGCAGCAAAGTGTGTTACAGCTTAGTGTTACAGCTCAGTTGTGACAGCAACCTGGATCGGGGCGAGAGAACAAGCAGCACTCGGAGAGCTCGAGAACTCAGGTTAATTACGCCAGCGGGCCCAGAGGAGTTAACACTCCAAGCTCTGGACCCCGTCTGTAGGTTTACACAGGCTTTTATAGGCTGCCAGTCTACACTTTGCAACATCCTATGCAAATAAGGTGTAACAAAAGTTGACTGATTAGGAATAAGCTTTGTAGAAATGGACCAATCAGGAGTGGTAGAAATAGACCAATCAGGAGTGAGCTCAATGCAAATGAAGCACTACAAATGGACCAATCAGGGTTTAGCTCAGGAAATCAATAGAATCTTAGGGGTAAGTTCCACTTTCCTAGAAGTAAGCCGTTTCAGAGGCAAAAAGTGAGATAATGCCGCTGCACCAGGGAACTGGATGGTGCTGGCAAGAGAGTAACCCTGCCTGGGGGTCCTGCTGGTCTTTTTCATGGGGTTTCCCACCTCAATGGGAACAGGTATGGAGGACCCATTTTTGACCTCTGAAGGAGGGCAGGATGTGGAGGGAGGGCATAAGAACGACGAACACTTTTTCCAAATGGATGTTTTTCCTTTTTCCTTAGCATGTGTCAGTTTCCCTGAGAGCAAATCCCCAGGATGCAAGTCCGAGAAGACGAATGCTGGTAGAGTAAATCCCTGCTTATCCAGAGACCTTGTGACTTCCACGAGGGCCAACACAGCACAGACCCGGATGGGGAAGAGGCCTCTGTGATTGGTTAAAACACGCTTCTGCTTTCCCTTTGTGACATCCTTCAGGCCCTCTTACTCAGAACCCTTTTTATTTTTTATTTTTTGGATAAATCGAACACATTTCTCAGAAGTATGGTTAGTCGTTTCCTCTTCCTCAAAGTAACAATAATTGAAAACTACCGTTTATCGAGGGTCTGCTTGGTGTCCAGTTCCATGCAAGACACTTTACAAGTTATCTCATTAATTCCCTCAACAGCCCCCTGGGTGGCAGTCCTTTTCACTTGACAGGTGAGGATACTGAGGCTCAGCAAGGCGAACTCACTCACCGAGATCACAGAGGGAGTAAGTTCTGTGACATCAGGACTCCAGCCCAGGTCTGGCTGCTCTCAGTCAGCAGCCCTGTACCGTGGATGCCACAGATCACAAGAGGGGACGGAAGACTGTCAGCTGGTAGTGGCACCATGGCGAGGAAGGGAATAATGTGGACTGAGGAGCCTGAGGACTGTTCAGTGATTTTCCACCAGCTTCGCAGGAGGAGTGTATCAATCAGAGGAACAGAACATATAGGAAACGACAAGAAGTCTGGTTTGAACAGTTGTTTTATATATATATATAAAATAAATAAATATAAATAAATATATCTATATCTATATCTATATCTATATCTATATCTATCTATCTATCTATCTATCTATCTATCTATCTATCTATGGCATAAGGCTTATGCAATTATGGAGGTGGCCAAATCTTAAGATCTGCAGGCTGAATTGATAAGCCAGAGACCCATGGTGTTGTTCCAGTCTAAAGGCTGGTAGTCTCTAGACCCAGAAGGAGTGGGTGTTTCAGCTCTAGTCCACAGGCAGGAGAAAAAAGCCAATGTCTCACTTTGAACTGCAGGCAGGCAGGAAGAATTCCACTTTATTCGGGGAGAATCAGCCTTTTTGTTCTATTCAGACCTTCAACTGATTGGATGAGGCCCACCCACATTAGAGAGGGCAACCTGCTTTAGTCAATCTACTATTTAACTGTTAATCTCATCTAATGCATAGCACAGTATAGTGAATACAGACAGCAATGATAAATGCTGAGATGACAAATTAGCATTTGTTGCTGTGCAAGGATGTAGTGGACTCCCAACTCAGCCCAAGTAGTTCAGGGGAGGAAGTCAAGCTTCAGCGATGCTTTCAGGAGGACCAAAAGCTAGCCAGTTAGTTGGAGCAGAAAGGGCATGTTTGGCAGAGGGAATAACGTATAACAGCATATAAGACATGCTTGCAGAACATTGTCACACATTTAGGGAACTATAAAAATTTGGGTGGAACGGTGATTCTCACCTCTGGTAGCACTTTGGACATATATAAAGAAATACTAATGCCTGGGCCCTACCCCCAGAGATTTGGATGCAATTGGCTTGGGGTGGGGCCCAGGCATCAGCATTTTTCCCTACAGTGCCACCAGGCCTGAGAACCAGGAATGTAAGAGATGCTGCAGGAGAACGTAAACCTGAAGGGAGATGATGGGGGCATCTCTGCTGGGATGCAGTCAGGAATCGGAGGGCGCTTTGAGGAAACAGGAAAGACCTGTGCAGAGCTTGGCAAAGAAATAAAGACCCACTGATGGCCACCTGGGGCCTTGTCTGCCCTCATCACTGTTCCTGTTGAGATGTTGAGACGTGGTTTCTTACTCCCCATTTGAAAGTAAAAGTCAAGTGGGAAATAAGAAAGCATACAATACAATAAAAATAAGCTGAAAGATTACTCAGTAAAAAGAAGTGATAAAATAGTAAAATCAGGCCAGTACAGTCAAAACTCCAAAACTCAGCCAAACAGAATCACCACCCAGGGCCAGACAATAAAAACAATAGCAAAGATACACCAAGCCAAGTGGTAGGCATCTTCAGGCATTGAGACCGTGAGGGAAGATTATTCCCATTTTACAGAGGAGCAAAATGAGGCTCGGGGAGATTAAGTACCGCAGTTCCAGGACGAGGTTGGGCAGGGTAATGACTCCATTTTATAGAGGAGGAAATGGAGGTTAACTGGCCAAGACGAAACAGCCAGTCAGGGGCAGAACAAGATACTGAACTCAGGTTTTCTGACTCAAGTCCAGAGCCATTTCCCTTGAACAAAGGCTCAGGCCTTGCCTGCACATTGGAGTCATTTGGGGAGCTTTTAAGAAACACTGATGCTGAAGAGACTTTTCTCCAGGGAAGGCATACAGGTGGCCAACAGGTGTATGAAAACCATGTTCAACATCAACGGATCATTAGGGAAACACAAATCAAAACCACAATTAGATATCAGCTCACACCTGTCAGGATGGTTACAGAAAAAAGCAAAAGATAAGTTTTGGCAAGTATATGGAGAACTCGGAATCCTTGTGTTTGTACAAATGCAAAATGGAAACCAGAATCCTAACAACATTAAAAATAGAACTACCATATGACCCAGCGATCCCGCTGCTGGGTATTCACCCAAAAGAACTGAAATCAGGATCTCGAAGAGATACCAGCACCCCTGTGTTCACTGCAGCTCTATTCACAACAGCCAAGATGTGGAAACAACCTAAGTGTCCTTCGGATGAATAGATAAAGTGTGGTTTATACACATGATGGTACACTGTTCAGCCTCAAAAAGGAAGGAGATTCTGCAACATGTGACAACAGGGATGAACTCTGAGGACATTATGCTAAAGAAGCTGCCACAGAAAGACAAATACTGCCTGATTCCACTCACATGAGGTGTCTGTAAGAGTCAAGATCATAGAATCAGAGTGGAATGGTGGTTGCCAGGCGCTGGGAGGAGAAGGAAATGGGGAGGTGCTAATCTACGGGCATGAAGCGTTAGTTAGACCAGGTGAAGACGTTTTGGAGATCCGCTGTACAACCCTGAACCTGGGATCAACCACGCTGTACTGCACATTTAAAACTGTGCAGAGGGTAGAGTCCGCGTCAAGTGTCCTACCACAATGAAATTAAAAGGAAATCCAGACGCAGTGCTGGGTCAACCCTCAGTTCTAATCTGGTGGGTCTGGGCTGGGGCGCAGGCAGACAGGGGAACAGGTGCGGCTCCACCTGCCTACGGCCGTGCTCTGCTCTTCGCAGTAACCGCTCCCGTGGATTGAGCATCCACGGAGATGCTTCAGGTATTCCCCCCTGAGAACTAAGGAAACTGAGAGGTGAAGTCAGTTTCCCCGGTCCCCCGGCTGGTAGTCACTAGGGCCCGTGTGTGTCCTCAGGTCAGCCTGACTGCAAAGATTCCCCCCGGCTGTGTCCCGTGGCCTTGTAGCAGGGGCCCCTGGACGGTGTGGACACTGTGGCACGTGCCCTTCCATTTCACATCTCTGTCCCGCAAGCTTTAGGGTCGACAACATCACTCTTGTCCCAGGCTTGTCCACATGGAACTGTCATCATTCAGATGGGGGGAGGGGGCGGTCTGTGGCTCAGCATTAAGAAAGAACCTCCAAGCAGTCGAAGGGGTTTGACGGTGAGCGGTGAGGTAGGCTGCCTGGGGAGGCAGCTGGCACCCGCCATCATCACCATCACGGGGTAACCACCGGGAGGGTCCGGTGGGAGAAGAGGCAGCCTTCAAAGTAGTGTGGGGGTGAGGGAGAGGCGGGCAAGAGGGGTTAGAGGCGCCAACTATGTCCCCAGGACCTGAAACTGAGGGGCTTGGTTGGGGGCAGGTAGCTAGTAAAGCTCACACGGTTCTAGAAGATGAGCTCACAGAACCAGAGAGTTCCAGAAGGCCCTGCATCAGTCTGGGGTCTGCCCTTTCCCATCATTCTCTGAAAGGTGGGTGCCCGGGGCCCCAGCAGGATCGCGGGGGTGTCCTGAGCTGAAGCAGGGTGTTGGGCCACTGCTGTTACTGCCACTGTCACTGCTGTGTCAGCTCTGGTGGGGACGACACCTGATCAGTGAGCCCCCTTTCCCCCTTCCTGTGGCTGTTAACCAGGACCCTGGGCTGGGCTGGCCAGAGAGGGATGTGGAGAGAGAGAGATGGTGGGCAGAGATGGCGGGCGATCCTGGGCTGGTGGCAGTGAGTTGAGAGAGAAAGACATGGAAGACCGTACTGGCGGGTCTCTGATCTCTGCGTCACCAGACCCGACTTCTTACACCTCTAGACCTGCTGTGAAATGTGCAGGATGCATGACTTTTAAGTTACTCTGCTACAAAAAAAAAAAAAAAAAAAAAAAGAAAATCAGAAACAGTCTCTGTAGAGCAGTCAGCTTGATTGCTTCATCTCTAGGTAGGGGATAGTAATCCAATCCACCTTGAAGCGTTGAGAGGATTAGATGAGATTAAGTTAGAAAACACCCAGAGAAGGCCCAGCTCGGTGTCTGCCAGATTTTAAGAACTCAGAAGGGTGTCTTCCTCCCTCTCATCCCCCACACTTTGATGGGAAGGATTCATGCTCTTGTGGTCACGATGTCAATATACTTCAGTCTTAAGAAGCACCATTCAACAGCCCATCCATGTCGGCAACTCTGCTTGACTCTTAGGATAAGAAGATAAATGAGACCGCCATTGTTCTTTGGAAGTTCACCTTGGAGTGGGAAAGAATAGCATATTTTGCAGTCTCATGGGCAGACACATAGGGTGCTTTGGGAGTGTTGGGTGGGGGTGGTGGCCTCCTGGGAGAGTCTCGCTGGGGAAGTCACCTCTGATGTGACCCTTGAAATGAGTAAGAGTTAAGCCTGTAACGGCATGGAGAGGGTTACTGTCCTAGATAGCAGGGTGGTCATGAGCGAATGGTAATTACTGGAACTTAATGGGTCGCTGGGGAGAGGTCAGCAGGGCTGGGTTGTGCGGGTCCTTGTGGACCATGGGAGCAGTGATGAAGGAAGCCATCACAGGATGTCACGTGGCCAGGCTTTGTGTTTAAAACATTCATGCTGGCGAATGTCTGTAGCATAGTTTGGGAGAAGAGTCAGGACTGGGTAAAAGGAGATGCTCAGCGCTCCAGGATGGTGGTCTGAACTAAGGGGAAGACGTTGCTCTTGGAGGGAAGGTAGAATCAATGCCCTGTTGCGCTGACTGGTTGGGGATGGGTGAAAGATTTAGCGATGGAGAGGAGTGAAGAATGGCATTCCTGCTTCTAGCTTGGACATTCTTATTTCTAGTTTGGACATTCCTATGCCTAGTTTTAAATCAAAAACCATGATTGAGTTTAAAACCAAGAATGTTTTAAACCAAGAAAAGAAAGACACAAGGAAGAGTAGATTATCATGGGAACGTTCACTCTGTCTCAGATGTGCTTAGTTTTAGGTGACTGTGCGATAGCCAAGTGGAGATGTCCGGGAGGCAGTTACCTAGGAGGTCGGCTGCTCCGGGAAAGATGTCACGTAAGCCTGTCATCCTGCAGGGGGCAGTGAACAGCCGGGCTGCCCAGAGGGTACTTGAACTGGAAGAGAGTAGGGCTCAAGGGAGAAACACCTGGGAAACGGATCCACGTTTAAGACCCGGGCAGAAGTGGATTCCACAAAGGGGAATCAGAGGACCCTGGGAGAGGGGGAGCATCCTGGAGGCTGAGAGAGGCAAGAGGTTTAACTAAGTGGGGTGGCAGCGGCGTGAAAGGCTGCTGAGAGCCTGCGTGAGCCAGGAACTGACAAGGTCCATTGGACTGGGTGGAACAGTGTCGGGGCAGGGGTCGTGGCGGTGATGCTAAATTTCCCTGGGTGAGAAAATCGTAAACTTCCCCCTAGAAGTTTAGATGAGAAGAGAGGGAGGGAGACAGGTCAGAATAGAGTCCAGGGAAGGTATTTTAGAAGCTGGAGACTTAAGTGTGTCTGTAGCAGCAGAGAAAACAGGAGCCGGTGGAGAGGAGATGCTGGTGAGGCTGAGAGGAGAGGTGGCCGGTGGTACAGGGCTCAGAGATGGGAAAGGATGAAACCCAGGGCTCGGTGGAGAGACGGAGGCACCTACACTTGGGGAAGGTGAAGGCGGTTGAGGCTTCTGCCGCACGTGTGAGTGGGATGGGGCGACGGCAGAAAGAGGAAGGAAATCCCACCTGTGACCACCTTGTTCTTCTCAGGGATGCAGGTGAGGGACGGCCGGGTGGGGGCTCAAGGACTGCAGTGAGGGTCGTGAATACGCTTGGAGGGAAACGGGAGGAAACTGCCCTAGACCAGCATCAGTGCTGGGGCCAGCAGCACTAGAAGCCACAGCCAGCCTCGTTCTCGTGCAGAGCCCAGTCCTCCTGGTGCCTTTCCTTTCTCATTCCTTCTTCACAATCTGATGAGGCAGGTGTTATTAACTTCCTCACTTTATAGAGGAAGAAAATGAGGTTCAGAGGGGGTCTAGGTTGAGGTGGGCTTCCTGCAGAGACAAGACTTACTGCAAAGCGCACCCTTGTCCTGTCACCCTCAGGGTCTCGGGCCACCCATTCACAGGGACACCCACTCCCAAGGCTGTGTTTTGTTTTTGGAGTCTATGAAGGTGGAGGGCAAGGCGGGGGGCAGAGGTCGTGAGAGACATGGAACGCATGTCAGGGGTGCTGGGGGAGAGACTGGAATCGGAGGCTGCAGAGATGGGGGCTGGGGGGGAAGATATGATGCAGGGATGAGGCCATGGGAGCAGGTGGCTTTGACAGTGGAGGCCAAGGGCATCACCAGGTGCGAGGACACCAGGTGTCCTTCATGATGTTGGGACTGGCCTGCAGAGCCAGTGATGAGAGGCGTGGAGGACAAACCTCATGGGGTGAGGCGAGCCTCATGGGAGGCAGGGCTTCTGCAAGGTGATGGTTTAGAATGGGCGGCGGGCTGGAGGAGAGTTTCAGCACCGCCTTGGGGGCCCGGGTGCAGGAGGAAGAGCAGCCCCCACTTGTGAGGCTGCAGGGTGGCAGTGCCCTAGGGGGAGACCTGGCTTCAGTTCAGACCCGAAGGGGGAGGCTCAGCGCTAGAAAGTCCTTCCGTGGCCGTCGGGCTTGGGGATTGGTTCACTCCGGTGCTGCTGCTCGGCTGCCCGCTCTGGGAACACTGCTCACGGCCATCGCCTGATGGCTTTGGAGTCTCACATAAACTTTGGTCTCAGTCCAAACTTTGTCCCTTCTTAGTTGTGAAATCTTGGGCTGCAGGATTCAGTTAACACCTGGCATGTAGCATGGAGCTCAAAGTATACGTTTTCTCCCTGTTTGCCCGCCTCTGCTCTCCGCTGCCGGGGCAGGGGGTGTAAAACGCTGGGCTGGGAAGGGAGAGGGGCTGGCTGCTGGGAACCCTCTCCTGGCTCTCGGGGTGTGTGGTGTGGCGGGGGGTGGCTGATGCTTCATCAGCTACAAGGGGTCTGGCGGGCAGCGTGGGAGCCTTCCGCCCACTTCCCGGGTACACTCAGGCCCCGGCTCCCTCTCCTTCCCAGGGACAGCCCTCTGTGAGTGGACAACCCCCCCAGAGCCACTGAGCTGCCTGCCACCCCAAAGCCCAGCTCCGAGCTGGTATAGCGAGGGTCCTACCTTGGCTGCCGCCTGCATGGAAGCCAAGAGCTGGGCTCCCAGAAGGTGGCCATGCCCGCCTGGGATCGTGTTGGTGGCCTTGGCCTCTCTGTTCAGCTGCCCGCTCACCCCCGGCCAGGCCAAGGTCTACAGTCGCTGTGAGCTGGCCAGGGTGCTCCAGGATTTCGGCCTGGATGGATTCCGAGGATACAGCCTGGCTGACTGTGAGGACCCCTCTCCCTGCACGGCTCCCAGGCTCCCTCCACACTCGAGGGGTGTGGCCTTGGGAGCTTCGGGGCCTCAGTTCTCCTTTATAAAACAAGGGTCCCATGAGTTGAAAGGTAGAGAACACACAGCGTCGAGGTAACTGCAGAGCAGGCAGGCGACGGGCGGCCCGACCAGAGCTGCACCTTCGCTTTCCCCCGCTGTCAAGTCAGGAGCCCGAGGAAGAGGAAAAGAATAAAAGGGGGGAAAAAAGGAAAATAATTATTTTGTACCCTGATATGATTCTGAATCACAGTCACTAGGATCAGACGGTCCCACTGAAGTTTAATGCAAACTGAGCGAACAAGAAAGACCAAATTTTCTAGCTGGTGGTGGTTTTGGGAAGCTTCGAGGTACGGCCACACGCAGCTCATTTTTCCCCTAGTTCCAGCCCTCTCTGTAGGTCCCACCTGTGCTTTCCTAATTGCATCTCTAAAGACTGAGCTCCTGTTCATGCCACAAACATTTCTGGGGTCCTACTATGTGTGGAACAGGGAGACAGTGGGAAGATTGCTGGCCTGCGAGTCCGGAGTCCAGAGGTCCGGTCCTGACTCTTGCTGTTTGGTAGCTGTAGGTGACTTTGAATAAGTCCCTTTGCTCCTCTGAGCCTCGGCAGAGTCCTGTGTTAAGGAGGAGGGAGGGTGTCTGCCCCCATCACCAGAGACTGGAGCTGAGGCTGGGAGGAGCTGATGTGTGGGGTCTGGCTTGGCCTCGATCGTGGAACAGCTGATCCGCAGGCCTGTGTCTCCACCCTCTGCAGGGATCTGTCTTGCTTACTTTGCAAGTGGCTTCAACACCGGTGCCGTGGACCACGAGGCTGACGGAAGCACCAACAATGGCATCTTCCAGATCAACAGCCGGAAGTGGTGCAAAACTCTGGACTCCAGTGGCCCTAACATGTGCCAGATGCACTGCTTCGGTAGGCCGGGCCTGAGCCTGGGGCTGGCGGGGGCTGGGTTCTGCACCCACCTTTGCGTCTCCCCTAGTTGTTTGCTCCTCCTGCCTTTGTGTCTGAGTGGGGACCCCCACAGCCTGCCAGGCCCACCACGGAGAGCAGGGTGGGGCCAGTGATGAGGGTGGGTCCTCCAAGGATCTGACTTGGGGTCCCAGAAGGGACGCTGTCCTGATAGCTATGGGAATGCAGTGGGGATTGCTTCTGATGGGGGAAGTGACAGACAGACCTGTGCTTCCAGAGGGGTTGAGGGACAGGGCTGGTTTAGGATGGAAGAGGGTGTGTGTGGGAAGAGACAGACAGACTTTGGATGTCCAGCTCTGCCTCCTGCTCCCTCATCGTGTTTCTCTGCCTCCCATCCCAGACTTACTGGATCCTGACCTCAAGGATAGTGTCATCTGTGCCATGAAAATAACTCAGGATCCCCGGGGTCTGGGTTCCTGGTGAGTAACAAGTAGCCCCGCCACCTTGGGGGTTGTGTGTGATGGACAGAAGCGGGGCTGGGGCTGTGGGCTGTGGAGGAGGAACAGGGACAGGTGATATGTGGCCAGTGAGGGAGAGGAGGAGGTGAACAGGACTATAAATACAGAGATGGACCAAGATGGGCCTTGCCAACGGCCACAGCTTCGGAGACATGTTGGGCTGAGGACGTCGCAGCCCCAGGAACTGAATCTGGAATGAGGCAGGCCCGGCAGGACGCAATGCACTTCTCTAAAATCAGGAGGGGTGAATGCAGGCTCAGGCAGGACCCCAAGGGCTTGAGGCCTTGGGGACACCACCCTGGGATGGAAGAAACAAGTCTTTTGTGTTAAATGAAAGAATAACTCTTTTGTGCGCTGGGAGTAAATTCGTGGCATGCGCAAGCCCTGAGAGGTGGCTGCGGCTAATACGAGAGGTCCCGGAAGGTCGGAGGGTGCTGTTTGCTCCTTCCTACACACCCCCAGGAACTCACCTGAGGCAGGCTCTGCGCTGGGTGCTGGGCTTCAGACGTGGCTGGGACCCAGTTCTTTGCCCTCGAGGGTCTCAGTTTGGTGGAAGCGACAACCGAGCCAGTCAACCCCTCTCGCTTGCTAGATTTAGCGGGTCCTTCAGGGGCACTGCTTGCCATTGGGCTCTTTGACACTGACATCACGGAGGACACTAGTGATGGAACCCCTGGGAACTTGGGACCCTGGGACCTTGCTTGTCGTCCTCGAGATGCCAGTGTGACGCTGGAACAAGGTAATAGTCCTGAAAGAGCCTATAAATTATAGTTACCAACCGTTGAAAGACCCAGATCGGTAGCCAAGGAGAATTGGATGGGTCATTTACAAGCTGTGGACCTCGGGCAAGTAATTTTGCATCTGAGTCTCAAGGTTTTCATTTGGAACATAGGGAACAGAATACTTGCCCAATCCACCTTGTTTGTAGGGCTGCTGGGGAGGGGGTGGGTGGCAGATAAATGGGTGATGGGTAGGACAGTGCTGTGTAAACTCTAAAGGGCTGTAGACACATGTGAGGGCACTGTTGTCTGCTGAAGTGGCGTCGTGTGGGAAAAGAACCCTGGGCTGGGGCTCTGGACCCCAGGACCCCAGGCCTCGTCACTGGCTTCTGGGTGAACTTGAGCAGATGGCTCTGTATCTCCACGGGTAAAAAACGGAGGCTAGGTAGACAACTTTTTAAGGGCCATTCTCTTCCCTTTTTTTTTTTTTTTTTTTTTCCTACTTCCTCTTTGCTAGTTAACGGAGTTTACTTGGCTCTCTTCCCCTGCTGGTCCCTTTTCTCACCTCACTTCGGTGTAGAGCCCCTGCTGCCTGCCCGTCCTCCTCTGGGCAAAGACCTCAGGCTGCAGCTGACAGGGCCTCTCCTTCTCCCCCTCTTCCACCCTCAGGGAGACCTGGAGGCATCACTGCCAGGGCATTGACCTCAGTGATTGGGTGGATGGCTGTGATTTGTAGGATCCTCTCTGGATGGACAGCGCATACCTAGCAGCCTGGGAGATGCGGTCTGCTTCCTGACCCAGGCCTAGGGAAACAAGCCAACTAATAAAGCTTAGTTTAACAGGTGTGTGGTTCTTAGCTGTCTCTGTGTTTCCAGGTGGCATATTGGAGCCAGAAGCATCTCAGGGCTTCCTCACTGTTCCCGTGGGCTGGGGTTCAGCTGGACTCCAAAAAGCCTACCACGGGAACTTTGCCTCCATTCCTGGAGGCCTGGGCAGAGGGCAGAAGGATGTTAGTGCCTCCCCTGTCCACACCTGGCAGAGTTTCCTTGATCCTCTACCTAGACCTAGGTTTGCTAGATTTAGGAAAAAACAAAAAACAAAAAGAAGCAAACAAAAACAACAGTGACAACAACAAAAACAAGATGCCCAAGTTAAATTTGAATTTTGGATATATAACAAATGCATTTTATGATAAGCATGTCCCAAATATTGCAAGGGACCTACTCATATTAAAGCATAATTTGTTGTGTACCTGAAATTCAAATCTAGCTACATGTCCTATATTTTGCCTGGCAGCCTTACCTGGGTCCGGTGTTGTGTACCTCTGGGTTGTTTGGGAGGGTCCTTGGGACACTTATTTTCTGTGGTTCTGGTCACAGAGGGTGACCACAGCCACCAACGGGTAGTGCACAGTGACTGAAGATGATCACCAGGGGTTTCAGTGGGGCCCCACCCTACTCTCTAGTGCCCTCTGGTGTCAGGAGATTCAAGTGATGGTGGCCGTCACAACCTGGGTAAAGAAGCCATCCTTTATACTGCCAACCACTGCTGGGAGGCTGGACGATGGGGTGGGGGCTGTGAGTGGCTTTCAGGCAGCAAACTGCAGGTCTCTGCCTTCCTCAACATGCGGGAAGCTCAGAAGAAGGCAGCACTGTCTCCCATTAACCTCAAGTTCAGCGTCTTAAGTCCCTGTGTCTGGAGGAGAAAGGTGGACAGTCTTAGGATCACGGTGGACGTGGTGGCCCGAGCGGCAGCCAAGGTTATGTCTGAGAGGTTGAGCCCTGATTTCAGATTAGACTCTTCTGGAAAGGTCTCAGGGAAACCTGCAAGTACTGAACTGCTGACTGAGGCATGGCTGGCCACTCTCGGGAAGAAGGAGGGGACTACCATGCTGACCTCCTCCTTCCTACCAGCCTGCCATCTCCAAATGTCACTGGTCAGCGAACACCAGAGGGGTGGCTGAGCATCCACAGTTGCTGAGACAGGCCATTTTTCCTCCACTGCTGGTCTCGGGTGGGGCCACTCCCATCCCCAGGGAATCAGCTGCCCTGCCTTGGGTTCACCCCAGCTTTTAGTTCTGCAGCCCAGTGAAGCTCTTGCCTCCATGTCAAGGTGATGGTAAAACTTGAGGTCTGCTCATACAAGTGGACAGTGGTGAAGGACCAGCTCTGTGCTGGGAGTTGGGGGACAGGGGATCAGCAGCTAATGCATCCATTCCCTTGAACTTTTTTTTTTTTGGCTGTCCAGCTCCATTTTTGATGAGCACATTCTTTCTGTAAATATCATCATATACTTGACTGAGTTACATGTAAGTCTTTTTATTGTTGGAATATAGTCAAGTTTTCTATGTTGTGTCAATTTCTGGTGTACAGCATAATGTTTCAATCATACAGATACATATATTACTTTTCATATTCTTTCTTCATTAGAGGCTACAAGATATACTACTATGTAGAGAATAGATGAACAACAAGTTTCTACTGTGTAGCACAGGGAACTATACTCAATAGCTTGCTCTCTTTTTAATATTAAAGCAAACACCATGTGCCTACCATGTGACATGCACTATCTAATTTAGACCCTAGAACAGTAACTGTGATAGAGGTACCATTATTATCCTCATTCTACAGATACGGATACAGGAAGGTCGGAGGAGATACATTTTCACCCGGGTCAACGTGACCCCATGTGTGCTTTTAGATGCTGTGCTTCCCTGAGAGGTTGTTGTCCTGGGTCACCGGCAGTCTTCCCTCCCCCTCATCTGGCCAGAGACCTGTGACCCGTTCTCTTTGGGTGATGGGTGCCCTCTACTACTCTGTGACAACTCCATTAGAAAATTCTCTTTCTATCCTAAACATTGGGGGCAGTATTGATAGGGAGTGGTGCAGCCACTATGGAAAACAGTATGGAGGTTTCTTAAAAAGGAAAAAAACAGTGTTACTATATGATCCGGCAATCCCACTCCTGGGCATATATCCCAAGAAAACTCAATTCTGAAAAGACAAATGCACCCCAGTGTTCATAGCAGCACTATATACGATAGCCAAGACATGGAAGCAACCTAACTGTCCATCAACAGATGATTGGATAAAGAAGATGTGGTATATGTATACAATGGAATACTACTCAGCCATGAAAAGGAACGAAATGCCATTTGTAGCAACATGGATGGTCCTAGAGATTATCATACTAAGTCAGTCAGAGAAAGACAAGTATCATATACTACTTACATATAGACTCTAATACCATTGACACAGATGAACTTACTTACAAAGCAGATTCACAGACATAGAAAACAAACTTATGGTTACCAGGAGGAAAAAGAGAGAAGGAGGGATAAATTGGGAGTTTGGGATTGGCAGATACAACTTAGTATGTACAGAATAGACAAACAACAAGGTCCTACTGTACAGCACAGGGAACTATATTCAATGGCTTGTAGTAACCTGTAATGAAAAAGAATACAAAAAAAGAATATGTGTCTATATGTGTCACTGAATCACTGTGCTGTACAACAGAAACTAATACAATATTGTAAATCAACTATAGTACAATTAAAAATGTTTAAAAAATATTGATCGGGAGACAAGCATTTGGTAAATGGTTCAATTAGAAAACATCGATTAAAAGCCAGTAATGCTTCAGATAATCAAAAAATTATAACCATATTCATCAGTTCACTCAGTCCTATGCAGTCAATCCCTTTTACTAACAGTTTTATGAAATCAGAGCTTTCATTAGACTTCTTCTATATCCCACCAACCTCAGCGGTAGGATTTAAAAGAAATCTGTACTTGTCAGAAAGTCCCCTTTGCGGATTCTCTTGAAGATGAAGCAGTTCTGTAAAGCATCAGCTTAACTGTCTACGGATGACAGAAGACTGCAAAAGGTGAACACCCGATTACATTTTTTCTTGACAACAAAGCTTAATCAAGTTGCTGCCATACACTACCTCGAGATAACAACCAGAATTATGACGGATAGTATCACACTGGCATATCTAAATTTCCCAAACTCCATATAATTTCCAGAATGTCCATACCAGCAACATTTACCCATACTGTACAATCCAGAGAGGCTTATCGTTTGTTTGACAGTGCTTCCCGTGCAATTCAACACACCAGTCAATCCTAGTTGGTTTAACGTTTTCCCCTGAGATGTCTCAGGGCCCTCTGAAGCATCCCAAAGTGAGCTAAAGTCAAAAACACTTCAATTAGAATTTGATAGAAAGTTTATGCGAAACTTTCTGTTGTTTTTGACAATGTTATCAGAAGCATCCTAAGTAAACTTGTTCTCTTAAGAGAGGAACCAAATCTGGTCCTGCGCTAGCTTGCTTTCAATAACAAAACCCATTTGCCCACTTAAGCTCAATCTAATATCAGCCCCGCCGTGCACAGAACTCCTTTTTTAGGGCTTCCTTTCCACAAACTTCCCACAACTTTCTGTATCCTATTAGTCTGTCCCTTATTTTTTTCCCCCTGTCTATAAACAACCAGCTCTAGGACCAAATCATTTGCCTTTCTCTTAACAAAATGCAATTCCATTTCTCTCTCTCTCTTTTTTAACTCAAAATATACATCCTACTTTCCCACTGTATACTGAAATACCCCCCTCAAAATTTTTAGTAACTTCAATTACATATTTAATTTAGAATCCTCAGTTCTCAAAATCTTCACTTCTAGTAAATGTTTCGGTATCTTATTTTGTTTGGGAATGACCTAAGCTATCCAACTATCCAATAAACTTCCATCATTTAATGTAATTTAGCACAATTCTGAAATTCTAAAATTTCAAGTCACTGACTATCTGGAGAGACCGTTTTTAAGGAGACATTCCAAAAACGTAATTATTTCCAAAGAGTTCACCCAAAAGCACCTAACTCATTTGCATTTAATTCACTTACAAGAATTTCATCACGCCAAGTTAATTTTTTTCTTTCTGCTGACAAACTCTGCAACAGAAACATGAACTTATTGACCTTCAGGAAACCGAGGTACAATAAAAGACGTGTCTGTATTGATCATACCAACAAGCTTAAGCTAGCTTTAATATCAGGTATCAGTTCAACATTGACTATTTCCCAGATCACATGCACCCAAAATTTGCTCTATCATATTTTATACTTAGATATATTTAATTTGTAAGCACTTAGTTTTAAGTCAATTAAATAGAGCTCATTAACAAGTTGATTTTTTACATACAGACATATAGAATCAGAGACCTCACAGTTTTTCTGCTAGAGTTTTTAAAAAAACCTCTCCGCCCACCCCCTGAGGCCAGGTAGATCATTCACATCACAGAAGCACAGGAAGAGAAGTGCAGATCCCCCCCCAACAAACTGCTTTTACAGCGCTCAATCATTTTGGCTTTTCTCAGGGATTTTTTTTTCCAGTTCCCAAATATCTATTTCAATTTAAAGATATAACAGTAATAGACTATATATCATTCATTCGCACTCACATCCCTCAATTTCAGCAAAAGCAAGAAGAGAGGATTTGGTCTCAGGTACTGAGACAGATAGACACACACAAGACAAAAGCAATTGCAAAAGGCTCACTTTGATATAAAAACCGAGCCATTAGGGGCCATTGTTCTCCGGATCTCAGGGAGTCCTGAGTCCACACACACAATGTACAATAAAAAATATTATTTCCTTTCATTTATGGGAGCATAGCGGAAGATCTCGCAGTTTTGCAAAATATATCCTAGGGGGACTGCAAGATGGAACCGAGAGGTACTGATAGCGGTACTTAATGATTCACAGCTGATGTTATCAAAGATCAAGCAAACTGCAATTCAAAATGGTCTCTCAGGGTCACAGTTCCCTAGCACCCAAAATGGGGATTCCCCACCAATGCCCCATCCGTCCAGAAGGGGCGGACCCCAGCCAAGTTCCCATCAGAGATGAAGCTGAATAATGACCAAGGCTAGGAAGGGAAAACCACAACCAATGCAACAGGGAAGACACTCTGGTGGTGTCACACACGAGCCCTGTTTCTCATCAAAGACGGCTCAACCGGCCAGTGCATGTATCGATACACACACACATACAAACAACAAACGTGGTCCCACAAAAGATCAGATGAGATGCAGCCCCCAAATTCCACTTCTACTCCCAGGCAGAGGCCTCCAGAGTGGCCTAGCTCCTGAAAGAGAACGGACCCAGCATGGCTCCCAGTGAGCCCAGAGCATCTCCCCTCCCGCAAGGGAAGGGGCCCAGATGGAGCAGACAGAATTCCCAGCCTACGCAAGCTGGAGTGACTCACCCCTAGGAGACACCAAATGTGGACCACAGCTCCGGACTTTTCTCGGCTCCAGACAGCCTCCTGGGGGGGCAGGGGGAACTGGTGCCCGTCAGGGACAGTCCCTCCCGCGGCAGCTGCTGGGGACCATGGAAGAGGCTGACCCCGACCGGGGTTGACCTGCCATGGGCACAGACTCCTGGGCTGACTTTGCCAAAATTGTTACTGAAGGCAAGTTCGTGAGCCTGACACGTAGTGAGGTAAAAAAATACCAAAATGTCGGAGCTTGGGGCAGAGGAAGGTTCACTGCTGGGCGGAGCCTGGAGAACTGACGGTTCGTGCCCATAAAAATCCCAAACTCCCCAAAAAGGTTCAGCTGAGCCTTCTTAAAGTCCGGGTGAGGCGGGGCGTGGCCTCTGGGGGTAGGTGATCAGCTGTGCACAATTCTCTGATTGATTGATGGTGATCGATCCTTAGGCGGCAGAAGGTCTGGGGGCTACGTACATGCTCACGATCATCAAATAGTTAATTTCTTCTATTTGGTGGTGGTTTTTAGCATCTGAAAAAACTGGAAATCTGCACGATATACTATGATCTGGGTACTTCAGAGAGGAGCTACAAGCAGAGAATTTGGGGGAGAAGTCTGTCCTGGGAAGGCCCCACAGTGTGCTTTGAAGGCCCTGATCAGGCCACTTTCATAGCTGGGATGAAAGCTAATGCACACCAGCTGGCCGCCAGCACCCAGCACGGGAAACTGCTAGTCACGCTGAGCCCCGAGGTGGGCAGGACATTCATGATGTTGGACAGTCTGCTGCTGACCTCGGGGAACCTGACAAATTTCAGGGACAGGTACAGACTGTGGAAAAGACCCAGGACAGAGAGAGGCTCAAAGAGCCAAAGGGCTGTCCCAATCAGCTGTAAAGGAACTGCTTAAAGTAAACTGGAAGCAGATGTGGTTTGACCTCATTGCTGCCAGGAGGACCCCACCCGACGGGCAGTGTTGGTTGGCCTGTGGTAGATCGTAAAACGTGAACAAGAGTGCAAACCTGCTCACCCACCTGCCCTTGCCATCCCTGGTGCCCCGCCTACTCCAGCGGAGGCCTCAGGGGGACAGCCCTCTTCAGGGTGGGTACCGCCCATGTCCTGGATACGGGATGCAGGCCAAGATGGCCTCCAGGTGAGGACCGTTGGAGGTGATCAGAGGTCTTGTGTTGAATGCACTATTCATTGGTCCCCCAGAAGTCAAATGTGCTCAAATGTGCTGGCTCTAGACACAAATGTTCTCTAAGGCATGGTCGCCCTTAGGAGTTTCCTGGTCCCCTTACCACCATCAGTGGTTACGGAGGGCAAAGGTCCCCTTTGACACTGCAAATTGGGTGTTCTTCCCCACGAGAATATGAGGTTTTTTTCTCCCTCCAATGCCAGAAAACATACTGGGCATTGATATTCATATTCTACAAAACCAGCCTCTGCAAATCTCTATTGGTGAATTCTGCCTCTGGGTTAGAGTCATCAAACCAGTGCTGAGGGGAAAGGCCAACTGGGAACCAGTAAGTCTACGGTCCCCATGAAGCATGGTAACTGTCAAACAATATAAATTATCTGGTGGGGGGAGGGCTTAAGGAAATAGAAGAAACTATTCAAGAACTGGGTGTTGTATGTCCTGCCCACAGTGCTTTCAACAGCCTGGTATGGCTGGTAAGAAGGCCAGATGGCTCCTGGCAGGTGATGGTGGCCTACTGAGAACTGAGCAAGGTAGTGCCACCCTACCCCTGCAGCTGTGCTCAACCTTGCCACCCTCTTAGACATCTCGGCTGCGGTCCTAGGAATGTACCGTGCTGTACTGGACTTATCAGATGGTTTTTTCACCTCTGGCCACCTGGTCATAAGATCAAATTTGCATTCATGTGGGAGGAGTAACAATGGAACTCTCGAGTCATTCCCCAAGGAAGCACAGCCCCGTATGTGTCACAGGAGGGTAGCCCGAGGTCTGTCCCTGTTCGCTTGCCCTGTGTCAGTAAAACGGCCCATGACATGGATGATACAATGGTACCGCGTGAAGACTTGCCTCTGCAGAATTTACTGGAACATCTGCAGGGGAGAGGGTGGGCAGTAAGTCCACAGAAAACTTGAGGTCTAGGCACCACCGTAAAGTTTTGGGGAGTCGTTTGGTTGTGTCAGGCTCACGTTGTCCCGGGAGCTGTGACTGGTAAGTGCAAGGCTGTCCAACCCCTAAGAAGATGACGGAGGTGACAGACTTCATGGGAATGGGGGCTTTGGAGGACTTCTATCCCCACCTGGCTTAGAGCCTCTGTCCCTTACACCGCCTGGTAAAGAACAGGCACCTGTGGCACTGGGAATCGGAGCAGCAAAAATGAAGTGGTGAAGCAGGTGACAGCGCTGGGCGCCTCCCAAGCAGAGCTACCATTTGACTTAGAGTCCCCGTGACTTTGGGACATTTGGGTTGGGCATTGTGGCGGAGACAACAGAAGGAGAGAGCACGCTGAAGATCTTGGACTCAGCTCTGGGAGGGGGCAGAAACCTGATTTACCCGCAGAGAGCAGGATCTCCCTGCCCTGTACACAGAGCTCCCCTATGTAAAGCCTCCATGACGGAACAACGTATCCTGGTAAGCTCTTCCCTTCCTATCAAGGGATGGGTTGAAACTATGTTCCACTGACCCACCTATGCTGTGGCTCAAACTCCCACGCTGAATAAATGACACGCCTCTTTGCAGCAGAGAAGCACTCTGTCTGCCAGCCCACTGTCTCTAGAAATGCAGGGGGCGCTGGGCCTGCGGAGCACGTGGATCATCCCCCTGGATGCCCCCCCCCCCCCACTGTAGCCTGTAGAGAGGGATGGGGGAAACTCACACCGATGCCTGCTATACAGGTGGTCTGGCTGGGACAGTCCATCCCCACGGGCTGCGGTCTCTTGTCTGCTCAACCCTGACACTATCTAAACAAAAACAGGAAACCGACTCCACCGGTTCTGTTTCTGAGGTTATGCACTGTTATTTGATTGACTGATCGATCGATCGATTGATCTGACCCTGTAAGGTCAATGATAATTCATCCTTGTGGTTTGGGCTCGTGATCGTTCTGAACTCTCAGCCTTTGTCATCATTTGGGCCACTCTTGGACATATGACACTTCCCAAGTCTACCAGACCTCTCCAGGTCACCACTAAGGAAATGGTCACACACTCGGCTCCTTGTTTGCAATGCTGATAATAAAAAACACCCCACCACTCCCAGGAATTTAGGCTTACAGCTATGCATTTGGTTAATAACCAGTTACTAATAGTCAGGAGCTGGATCTTATTTTGCTCTCTCGAATTAACCTTTAAACAGGTGAAGTTTGTAGACCCGCTCCCGGTTGAACAAAGCCAGAATCCCCAAATCAGAAGGGGCACATACATATGCGAGGCCCGAAGCAATCCAAACCTGTTAGAATATTCTTCGCTCCATCTTGAATCAATCTGTTTTTTTTTTTTAAAGGAAGCAAGAAATCCAATGGAGCGGTTCAAATCGCAATTTAAGTTATAGATTTTAAAAAATGTATGAACTGTTAAACTGGAAGAAGGCAGAAGCATCCGATAGACTCCCACCTCACTGAAAAGACACTGAATTTGGTTTCCACCCCTGACGGGAGCAGTCTGAGGACAATCTGTTCTTCTGCATCCTGTATAGTCTAGGTACCAGGAGGACTTCTGCCAGCCTGATGCAGTGAGGAGGCCCTTTCTCCCAGGATAGGGACTTCCACACCCTGGCAATATCTGGAAAAATGATCACTCTCAGTCCTTGTTTTAAGTGAGTCTACAGATGGAACTGTGAGCCTAGGAGCTTGGGGGTATAACTCACTGTGTGACCCTGGGCAAGTCCCTTTGCTCTCCTTTTGGGTCTGCTCATTTGGAAAATGAGGGTTGTAGGCTAAGTGGTCCCAACGGCACTTGGTAGACGGAATAATGCCCCCAAAGATGTCCCTGTCCCAACGCCTGGAACTTGTGAATACGTTGCTTTACAGGCCAAAAGAGACTCTGAAGATGTGGTGAGTCATTAACCTTGAGAGAACCCCATTGCTGGCTGGGCCCAATCCAATCTAATCTAATCTAAGGGGTCCTCTGAGATTGGAAGACGGAGGCAGGAGAGGACCGGAGTTGGAGGGAGGTGTGACTACAGGAGAAGGTCATCGTTGTGGGGTGTCAGGACTCACCCATCGTTGCTGCCTTTGAAGGAGGTTGAGGCCACAAGCCAAGGAATGTGGGCAGCCTTCAAAGCTGGAAAAGGTGAGGAAATGGTTTCTCCTCTAGAGCGTCCAGAAAGGAGCGCAGCCCTGCTGACACCTAGATTTGAGCCCAGGGAGACTCACATCCGCTTCTGGCCTCCAGCACCATTAAGATGATACTTTCGTGTTGTTCTAAGCCACTCAGTTTGTCGTTTTGTTACGGCCGAGATATTAGACTCAAACAGGGTCGCTGCCAGCAGCTGTGAGCTCTGTTTCTACAAATTAAAACCTTGCTTTGTCAACAGGCTTGGGCAACCCCAGCTGAGAGGGTGCTTGCAAGGAGGCACCCCAGGGATGCTCTGTCCCCGCTGCCTCCTGGAGCCTCGTGACTGCCAGCTCCAGGCCACTGCTTGTGTGTGAGGGTGGCTGGTGTGGCTCGTCCCACTGGCGGGGGAAGAGGACTGGTGGCAGAGCCCCTCAAGTCTGGAGGGGCCTCCGAGATCATCTGTGAAGACACAGGGAGGGTATTATCTTCATTCTCAGATGGAGGGAACTGAGCCCAGAGAGGTGCCTGATCTCATCTGTCAATTCCTGGCATTAGTTGTGGGGGAGGCAGGGAAGGGGTGAAAGCAGAGCAGGGACAGGACCGCGGTCTAGTCAGCACTGCCTGGGCGCTTGCGCATGAGGAGGGAGGTATAAACCGCATTAGGCCTTTCTTCGTGGCTTAGGGGGCGACTTGGAGTGGGGAGTGGTGGGGGGAGCAAAAGGTTGGGCTGCAGGAACTCTCCCTGTGGACACTGCTTACTGCTCTGGGGACAAGGCTTCTGCACGGACAGGATGACCTCTCCTGCCACAGTGGGGCTTGAAAGGTCACGCCCCCTCCCCACCAGAGGCACCTCCCAACCTCCTCTCCCATACGGGCATCCTCTCAGGAGTCCTGGGAGCAAGGCAGAAGCTGGTCTGATGGGGATGAGGCAGTGGGCTGCAGAGGGAGATGGGAAAGGTGGATGTGTGGGAGGGAGGCCACGCTGGGTGCCTGGGTCCAGCCCGAATTCACTGACGGGGTCAGGAGGCATCAGGACAGAGGATGGAAGAGCAGAGGGATGGGGAGGCCTCCTTTAAGGTCTGCAGGATCTGGGCTCTGCCTGCTCGTCTTCAGGCCACACGCCTGTGGTTTGGACCATGGGCTGTGACCTGTGGGCAGATTGTGAAGTCATTTACAACACTGCGATCAATAGTATTTGAAGACGAAGAATAGAATACAGAGTGTGCACATTTTGTAAAGGTCAGTGTTGCAGAAAATTTATATATACATATATATATACACACACACATATATATATATGTACACATATATATACATATATATATATATATGCACTGTAGTTTTTGACCTGGCAGGTCTGGTCTGGTCCTCTCCTAAACCCTCGGGGACAAAGAGTGTGGGGGAAAGGCAGACACGACTCAGCCATTTCCACAAGACCAGCTTTTAATATGAGCGTGATTGGAAGCACGAATAAATAAATGCCAGAGAAAATGGAAAAACCAAACCAAACCAAACCTCAGAACGTCGAAACCAAAATCCAGAAAAAATGAAACAAAACAGATTTCCAACAGACAAACAAACAAACAAAAAAGCCCCGGGAAGAAACAGAATCAGACTGTACAAGCCGTGTCCCGGGGAGAGCGGAACGCTGTGGGCACGAGGACGAGCCACCCCGGCCACCGCGCCTCCATCACAGGCCCCGGGAGGGGAGGGGGGTTGGCCCTGGTGCCCCTGCGGGCCAGCTTGTGGGGGAGGGGGAGGGGTTCGTGGGCAGGTTAAGGACTTTCACAAACGACACAAGGACCGGATGTCATCGTGGAGAGTCCTGCGGTTTCCCTCTTGGCTGTGCAGGTGTGGTTCCAGCGCGGCCTCGAGGTGGCTCGGGGCTGGAGCCTGGTCCCCTCAAGCACAGCTGCAGAGTCGGCTGCCGGAAACCGCACTGAGGCGTGCCACGTAGAGACAGACGTGGAGGCGGCGCCTTGAGAAGTCTGAGCATGCAGGTGCTTTGTACATCTGGCAGTGAGATGTGATGGCAGGTCGGTTCTCGGACAGTTCCAGAGCGGGACGGCATTTCTGCTCTGAGGGGCGGACGCACGGCGGGGCCCGAGGGTGCGGCGAGCCAGATGCGGCCGGAGCAAGGTTTTGGCAGAGAGTTTGCTATGTGTGCATAGGGGGCTCTTGCTTCTTTCCGTCGGCAGGGGCCGTCCCACCTGAGCCTGCTGTCCCCTGTCCCGGGTCTGGGGCCTCAAGGTCTGTTTTGGGGGGTGCCGGGTGGTCCCAGGGCTGTCAGCAGGCAATCTCCTCTAGGGTCCCCAGGGCCGTCTGCAGGGGCACGTTCACAGTGTGGCTGATGGTTTCGGAGTGGTTTGGCATCGTGTCGCAAGTGCTCTGGCAGGAGGGGAGAGTGGCCGTGGGTGTTCATTCAGCAAAAATCCATCAGGACACCCTGGCAGCCCAGCCCAGGCCCTGGGAGCCATGCTGCCCACGATGGGTGCTCCCGGGTGCTGCTGCTCCTGCCCCAGACATCTCACGTGCTGGTCTGCCATCTTGGGGCACGAGGCTGGAGGGGCCTCACTGCTTTCAGAGTCCTCTCCACTGCCCACCGAGGTGCTCTCCCCCAGGGTTTAGCAACTGGGTTGGCCTTCTCTCCTGGAAGCCCCCTAATGTGTCACCTGCAGTTCCATCTGAGTGGTGTCCAGCCTTGGGACTTGGATGGCCCGTCCTGCCCTCATCCTTGGGGACTCCCTTGGAGCCTCCCTGCGGTGGATGAGGTGCAGCCTGGGGCACGGCCTGGGGCACAGGGTGCCCATTGCTGAGGCCAAGCAGGGAAGGCCCCTGACAGCCAGAACCAGAGCTGGTCACAGCTGCCCGAAGGACTTTTAGGGTGAAGCTGGCCCCAAGGAAATGTCGTCTTGGGTCCCTGAGCAGGGAGGGGCTGAAATGGCGTTGGGTCCTCTGGGTGAGTCCCAGGCTGTGGGGGGCTGGAAGCTGGGAGGGGTGGGAGCAGAATACTGTGCCAAGAATTTGGGGAGATTTGATAAGGATGCAGCTGGGGGCAGGGGAGGGGACAGAGGGGAGGCTATGGCTCTGAGACATTCTGAAGGCAGGAGGGAGGGCGGGGGAGGGAGCCTGCACTTGCTGAATGTTGACCATAAACTAGGCAAAGCTGATTGTTTTCCAGGCACGGTCTCAACTTAATCTGAATGACACCCCCACTCTGCCTGAGGTCCCAGTGACTTGGCAGATGCTCAGGGAGGGAAGTAAGGTGACCACAGGCACACAGCTAGGAAGCAGGGACCTGGAATCCAGGCAGGTCAGCCAAGGAGTCC
Source organism: Camelus bactrianus (assembly GCF_048773025.1). Classification (NCBI taxonomy): domain Eukaryota; kingdom Metazoa; phylum Chordata; class Mammalia; order Artiodactyla; family Camelidae; genus Camelus; species Camelus bactrianus. Next base: position 36,429,018 of record NC_133554.1, on the reverse strand, counting down.
ACAGCCTGGCTTCCTTCCACACCGCCCTCTCCTCAAGGGAGGCTGTCTTCTGTTCAAACAGAAGCTACAGGGACCCGAGAGATACAAAGCAAGGTTTTTAGCAACAGAAGTGGGAGCCCAGCCAGGCGGAGGGGCTGGAATCCATTTTGGATGTTTTGACTTTAAGGCCACCTGCTGGGATGGTTCTCCTGGGGGAAGGGCCGCTGACTTGGGGAAAGCCAGCGATAGCCGCACCAGCCAGCTGAGACCAGGGTCCGGGAGTGGACTGAGTTTGGGAAGGAGAACGGACAGCAGAAGAGGGAGGTGCTGCTTCTCCAGCCCGAGGGAAGAGAGGCCGAGTAGGACGGAGGCTGGGAAGCCCTGTGCCCAGCTCTGACACTCCCCAGCTGTGTGACCTTGGCCTCTGGGCCTCAACTGCCTCATATACAAAATGGAGATAAAAACAGACCTTCCTCTAGGGTGACCATAGGTCTGAAATGACATGGAACTCTTATGGCGTGCAGCACAGGGCCTGACATGTACCAGGCACGCCGTGGTCAGCAATCCTAACAGGTACAATTAACACTTCCAACGTCACAGGCCCCAAACCTCACGTCCCCTTCAAATGGGGCAGAGTACCAGTGATGTCCCTGTGTGCATTTTGCCCCTCTGGAGAATAAGGGACCTACACAGAGTCTCTCCGGTTCTCCCAAGGCATGAGGAGAGAGGAGTGGCCCTCTGGCCTGGGAGGAGCTGGGCTGGGCCAGGCAAGAATTACCTGGTCTCTACTCCAACCATGGCTAGCACTATTGGGCCCTGGGGTGAGTTCCAGAGAGAGACTCAAGGCACAGTTGGAGTGTCCTTGGATTTGGGAGCTGACAGAGTGTCATAAGCCAGGGAAAGTTGTGCGACGAGGCACGCCCCTCCTGCCCAGCCCTGGCATCTGGGTTCACCCCACCTGGACAAGTCAGAGGAACAAACCCACCTGCGAACCCCCGGGGCACTCTTACCACATTCTCGTCGTGGCTCCCTTCGTCCTCTTCTTTGCCAAGAAGGTCTAGTAGCTTCTCTTTGATCAGCTGTAAGGAAGGCAGGAAGCGGGTGGTCAGGTCAGGAGAAACGGTGCCAAGGTAGTGAGACCTCCCTCCGCGGGGCGCGGCTGGGGATGCTGGGGATGCAGGGGCAGCGGCCGCCTGGGCTGTGGCTGGACGAAGAGGCAGGAGCCCAGCCCGGCAGCCCGTGCCCGGGCCCTGCCCCACCTCTTGGCTGCAATGGGATTTTGGTGCAGGAGCCAGAGCTTGGGGGAGGTCCCAGGAGGGCCCTGTCTTGCAGTGGGGCTGGCTCACCGTCTGTCCCCAGAAGCAGCCTGGGAGCGCCTTTCTGGGGCTGGGCCTGGGTTGGGGAGGGGACAGGATTACAGATCACTTCCAAGGCCTGACAACTCCAGAGTCCCTAAGATCAGGACTCACCTGAGTTCATAACATTTTATTCTTAGTAAGGAAATGTGGTTAATAAATCTGTTCCCTGGTGGGATTCAATTTCTGTAATTTTGTACAGCTGTTCACAAAAATTAATAAACAAGTATAAAATCTGGCTGTGGGATCTGGTTTGGGGTTGGGAACAAGGTTCCCAGGCTGAGAGGCAGGGTGGGGCCTTTGATGCGCAGGGCCTTTGCCGCCGCCGGCCGCTGTGGGAGGCGGCCCACTGCCTGCTCTGCAGGCCCTGTTTGTGGGCCGAGACTCAGGGGTCCTGGGACGGCGTGGGGCCTGCGCTTGCTGTGGGAATTCTGGAGCCCTGGCGGCAGGGGCTGGGGGTGGTGGCGGTGGGGAGACGCCGGAGGAAGGCTGACGGAGCTCTCAGTGCCAGAAGCCCGTGCTTGTTGTTTGAGCAGCTCTCAGAGGCTCTGTTCCAGACGCTTCTTGAGGGCGCCAGCTTCCTGGACCGTTAGTGGCCAGGAGTGGCTGGGGCGCCTGCGCTCTTCCCTAACCTGCCTGGGCCACAGAAGGGGCTGCTCGGGTGACAGGCCCCCAGGAGGGCAGGCGTGTGTGTGTGTACGTGGTGTATGTGTGAGTGGTGTGTATGCACGTGGTGTATGTGTGTATTTTTGAGTGGGGTGTTTGAGTATGGTATAAGTGTGTGTGATATGTGTGCGGGTGCATAGGGCGTGTGTGTGTGGGGTGTATGTGGAGTGTGTGTGGTTTAAGTGTGTGCATATGTAGTGTCAGTGTGGTATTTGTAACTAGCGTGGGTGTGGTATGTGTGTGCATATGCTGTGTGTGGGTATGAGTATGTGTGGTGTGGGTGTGTGGGTGTAGACACACACATATATGAAGCCACCATATGTGGCCCAGCCGCGGGAGGGGCTCCGAGCTGCCTCAGCACAGTCTCCTCTCCTCCTCACCCCTCCCCCTCCCTCCCTGGGGGTGTAGACAGCCCTGAGGGTAGGCATCTGGCTTCCTCTCCCTCTTCTATGCTTTGGTGCTGGACGTCGGGGCGGGAGGTGGGCAGCAGGTCACGTCCCTGTGAGCAATCCCCAACCTTACCTCGTAAATATAATCAAAGAGCTCTAGTATTGTGAGGATACTAGCACCAATGAACAGTCCCATCTGACCACCAATGTCACCTGGGGAGAGAGAGAGAGAGGACAGGGGTTCGGCTTTACTGACAGTGTTTCCAGGAGGGGTGAACAGACTGAGAACTCAGAAACCAGGCTTCCTGAATGGTCCCCCTGGCCCCCCGGAGCCTGGGCCTGGTCACTGGAAGGCCAGGCCCTTGACACGTCCCTCCCTCAGTGCACAGTTTCGAGGGCTGAGGGTTTTCAGCACCCAGTGGGGCGGGAACTAACCGGCCCGCTTGCTGGGCGCAGGGGACCTGGAATAGATCCCATAGCTGGTGGACTTCGCTCAGCACCACTCAGAACCACTCTGGCGGGGCCCAGCTCTGGCTCTGGGCTGGGAACAGACAAGACGTGTGTGGCCCCTGCCCTGGGTGAGGGCACGGTCTAGCATGAGACAGGTGTCAGGTGCCCTGAGTGGGGGTCTAGGGAGCAGTGACAAAAGAGGACCCACCCCCCAAGTCGTGACGTGGCCTCGGGGCACCTCTCGCCCTTGGGATGAGGCTTTAGGACGCATCTCCCTACCTCTCCACTCTAAGTAAATGTTCAGTTTGGTCTCTTTCTACAGAAGAGGTTCTTACTCTGGGTGTGTGGCTCCCTTGACCCAAGGGGTAGTCTGGACTGGTCTTCTGGCCCTCTTGCATCAAACTCCTGGGAGACTGGTAATCAGCGTAGATGCATGGACCTATTCGAGGCCTCTACAATCAGAATCTCTGGGGTTGGGATCTGGAGGTCAGGATTTTAAAGTCCCTAGGTGGCTCTCTGGCCCACCAGAGTTTGAGAACCACTCTCCTGTGAAAGCATCTGATGGTTGGAGACCCCCTAAATTGAATGCAAACCGTTGTGTGTGTGCACCTGGGCATTTGTAGCAGGTGGGTCTGTATAGAAATAGGTCTTTCAGAAACTATTATCAGATTCTCAAGGGGGTTCAGACCCCTCTAAAGCCCCAAATGCTCTGCTCCAGAGGCAGTGCGGTGGAGCAGAGGGCTCCGAGGCTGTGCGTTTGGAGGGTGGCCATCAGCTTGCTGTGTGGCTTTGATAAACCTTGATCTTCTCATAGATTTGCCTTCAAAGGACATTTGGTGGTGGAGGGGGTCGGGAGGGGGCTGGCAGAGATGAACTTTCCAGCTGTGATCTCTATGGCTGTCAGCCGCTGGGCTGGGCTGGGCTGGGCTGGGGAGAGCGCCAGGAATTGGGGAGCTCTTGGGGGTGGACCTACAGCCCTCCTGCAGATTCCAGGCTGCCCTTGGTCTGAGAACTTCCTGATGAGTACACCTGCCCACTCCTGCCCTGATCAGACTGGGAGGAGCCCAGCAACCACATCTCCTGGTGAACAAGCCCAGATGGTGGGGAGGGGCCCCTTCATTCCTCTCCTCCCCCACCGCCCCCAATAATGTCCTTAATGGAGGCTGATCGGGGAGCGTGTCCATGTATACGTGCATGTCAGGAGTGAGGTGTGTGTCGGTACATGTGAGCAGTGTGGCGGAGTGTGTGCACGTGTTTGTCACAGAAGCAGGCAGTATGTCTGGCCATCAGTGGCTTTACATAGGTGGCAGTCCCTGTCTAGGGTGGGGACACCGAGTACGTCTCAGTGTGGTTTTGGGGGATGGGTATAGTGTGTTTGAGTGTATAGACCACATGCGAGCATGTGTAGGTGTAAGTGTGCTTGTGTATGGCAGGTGTGGGTGATGAGTGTGTGTGTGTGTGTGCACATACATGTCTCTGTAGCTGCGTGGCTGGCTGGTGAGTCTGCACACGTGTGCCCTGGTGAGTGTGGTGCATGTGTGCAGACTGCGGTGGGGTGTGCAGTGTGCAGCGGGGGGAGGGTGGGCCACGGGGACTGGGAGACAAGGGCCTGATTGGGCCCTGTGGCTCAGGGTTTGAGAGTGGCACACCCTGTCCTCGCGGGAGGTACAGATGGCAGCGTGATTTGCTCAGCAGGCTGTTCTGGGTGGGAACAAGATGCTGGGAACACGCTCTCCTCTTATCTGATGCAGAGACCAGCTATCTCTCCTAACAGATTTGGAGCTCAGGCCCTCCTCCTGTGTGTGTGTGTGTGTGTGTGTGTTTGTGTGTGTGTGTGTGTGTGTGTGTGTGACTGTGAGCCTATGTGGAGGAGGGGAGGAGGGGGTGGGGAGGGAGCATCTCCTTGGTCCTCTTTAGGAAATAAAGGTGGCAGGGGTGGGGCTTTACCACCGGCGCAGGGCATGAGTCGCTCGGCACAGTCTGTTTGGCCACAACATTCCCCTAGCCTGGAGTCATGACCAACTGAGCCCAGCTGGGACCTTGCTGTGGCCCAGCCCCCAGCTTCCTGGGAGAGGCACACAGAAATCCTCAGATGGTGCACAAGGTGGGCCCTGAGTCCCTGGCATGATGTCTGTTCAGGTGCCAGAAACCACAATTTAGGGAACTTCCATGGGCTTTATCATATTTAATCGTCACGGCAAACTCACAAAGTGGGTTTTATTAGACCCATTTTACAGATGAGGGACCTGAGGCTCAGTGAGGTGAAGCCACCTGCCCACGTTCTCCCATGGTGTGCTCTCCCCTGAAACTTCCAGGGAGAAGTTCTCACCCCCACCCAGGATGCTTTCCACCCGGCTCAGTTCACAGAGTCAACCAGAGCTGTTTCCCCGTGTAGCCACAGACACCAGATCCTTCCTCAGGAGTGAGTGGGAGTCGGGGGGAGGGCCCAACGGCAGATCTTTTAACTGTCCATCCTGAGGGGTTTTGTGAGTTTTGCGCTGGGGGCTGGGGCAGGGTTGAAATTAACTCCCTACATTTGCCATGTGCCCACGGGGCCAGCGGAGCTGACATGAACCAGGGTGGGGTGGCAGTCAGGTTTGTGGGTTTCTGGGGACATGTGGCCCTTCTTTTGTGTTTGACAAGGACTCTCAGTCCAGGGGACTCCTGGCCTCAATGCAGCGACGATGCTTTCTGGATGGAGGCTCCATGGGGGGCCCTCCTGGGGTCTGCTGCCTGGGACCTCCCACAGCTCAGCCTTCTCTCCAGCCAACAGCTCTTTCTTCCTGCCACTGCCCCAGGGCTCTGACTCTAACCATGGGATCCAAGAGGGTGGTGCTGGAAAGGCCCTGAGAGACTTTCCGGCTCACCTGCCCCATTGTGTCAGTGGGGAAACTGGGGCATGAACTGGGCTTAACAGCTCCATCCTATGGAGTTCTTTCCCATCCTGGGGCAGGAGAAGTGCCAGGAAAGAGAGTAATCCATGAATTAAAAGGCTGGATTTCTCAGGAGGCTTTTCGATCCACCTGCCAGCCCGCCCATACCCCCTCCCTCCACCCGTGATGAGATGTGGAAATTTGGGCGACAGACACTGACTTACCAAGTAAGGCAGCAACTTCGTACGCCTTCTTCTGTTCAATTGTCTCATAATTGAGAGCTTCAAAAAATATATCCAGAACAAGGATGTTCTCTCTGTGGAGGGAATGTTCAGTGTCACATGATGGTTAGAGCCATCAGGATCCATGGGGACCATCTCATACCATTTTCCCACAAACAGATGGGAACACAGAGGCCCAGGGAAGTGGGAAAACTGGCCCAAAGTTAGAGCTGATTAGTGGCTGAGCGGGGCTTGAACCGGGGGTCCTGACTCCCAGCCCAGTGCTCTTCACGGGACGGGAGGCGGGTATCAGTGGTCCCCTTTGCCCCTTGTTGCTAAACCCCCTCTCTCTTTGCACCCTTTGCAGGAATCCTGCCTGGCCTCTAGGTCTCTGCACCCCCAGAGGGTCTGCCTGGGCCCTTAGGTGCAGGTGAGCTCAGCAGAGAGGCTATTCCAGAGAGGCCCCAGTTCCTACTGGGATTAATACCAAGCTTCTCCTCATGGGGGCCCGAGTCCGGCATCGCCAAGTCAGCTGCTGGAGCCAGGGAGGATTTTTCGGGGGCAAACCTCTATCTGGCTGCAGGGTTTCCTGGAGGAAGGACCTCAATTCCCTTTTGCTCTTTTGGGCAGATGTGTGAATGAGATGCTTCTGGGCAGGAGAGATCATTACTGCAGGCAGAATGTCTGCCGACAGCAGGCCTGGAACCTCCTGCAATTCCCTGTCGCCTTCAGCGTCGCTCACAAGGCCCTCAAGTGCCTCTGGTCCTCAACCCACTGAGCAAAAGCTGTCCCAGGATGCAACCTGGTGACTGTGTGGGTGGGGGTGGGGAGTGGCTGGGGAGAGAGGAGCAAACCCTCCTCTCCACGCAGAGCTCGCTCAAAGCATCCGCATCTCCTGCCTGGTTTATGGCAGCTGCCTGGGACCAGGCGCCCTCCTGCCCACCTGGCTTCCTGCTGGTCCTAGTCCTCTGGCTGTCGCCTGAAGGGCCCTTCTAAAACCGCTAATTCACATGGCATAAAATTAGCACACAGCTCCTCTGTCACTCAGCCTCCATTTAAAATGCTCCATAGCCACACGTGGCCAGGGGCCACCATGTCAGACATCACAGATCTAGAACATTTCCGGAAGGTTCTACCGGAGGGCAGTGGTCCAAGATGCATGTGAGCCTGTCACTCACCTGCTTGAAGTTCTTCCTCAGCTCCCTGTCCTCTTAGAATAAAGCCCACTCCCTGCACCCCACCCCTGCCAGCTCAGCCTCCAAGGTCCTCCAGCTTGGACACATCCACCTCCGCCAGCTGCCCCGGCAGTGCATCCTCTTGTCTGCCCCGCACTAACTCTCTTGCCCGAGCCTCTGCCTGGGACGCCCTCTTCTCCCGTGTCTTGCTTTCATTTATTCCATTAAAAGATATTTTTGAGCATCGACTCTTGTGCCAGACACTCCACAGCAGAGAACAAAATAGAAAGGTTCCTGCCCTCAAGAAGCTTTCAATCTCATGGGGCAGGCAGGTAATTTAAGGAAACACACACCTGGATATATAGAATTACACATGGTGGTGAGGGTTATAAAGGAAAACACCAGCGGGCTTTGAGAGAAACATAGCAGGAGTGGGGCCTAAGGTAGCTGTCCAAAGAGATGACATTTAAATGGAGACCTGCATAATGAGGAACCAGTTAGGTGGAGAGTGAAAGGAAAAGCATTTCCGGCAGAGGGAACAGAATGTGCAAAACCTGCCTGGAAAAAGCTCTTATACATCCTTCAAAATAAATCTCTGAAGCTTTCCTTGACGGCAATCCTATGCAAGGTGCAGCCAACCACCTCCCTTATTATCTGAATCAGCCTGTATAGCATTCACTTTTCTACTTGTCTCCCCATAAGACTGTAAGCTCCTTACTGGCAGGGGCTGCATCTTATTCACCTTTGTCTTCATATTCTGAGTGTGGAGCCCAGAACTTGGCACACAGCAGAGGCTCAATGAATGTCTGCCAGATAGAACTAACTCTTTCCCTCGGCCCTCTTCCTCGATGGCCCTCAGTTTCCTCCTGGTCCTTCCTCCCCCAGCCCCCGTTCACCACGCCCGCTTAGCTTACGAGATATATTTTTCTGATTTGTTAAATTTCTTCTCGAGGTACTTGGCTGATGTCTTGCTGGGGATCTTGACCATGGAGAGCTCTTTATTGTAGCGGGTCAGGTTGCAGGGCGTCCTGCAGAGACAGTAATTACTGTCCTTCTCTGCCAGCAGACCTGGAGGGGAGAGGGAGGCAGGGTTTAGGCAGGTGTGGGGACAGGGACCTCTGGGCCCAGAGCAGCCCGGTTCCTGCAGAGGAGAGGTGAGCTGAGAAGGAGGTGCCACTGGGTAAATGTGGGGGCGGTGGGTGGGGTGCCGTGGAGGGAAGCAGAGCTGGGCTTTTGCTGGAGGCTGATGAGGGTGTGAGCGCCCCCTCTTCCTGTGTTACTCTTGCTCCTGTGTTCCTTCTGCTTCCTTTACCGTCATGTGGCCCTTTAAAAATATTTGAAAGGACAGCACTTTTGGAGAATGGGCTCCAAGGGAGTCCACGTCCCAGGGCCCCCTTCTCTGCTCCTCACCTTCTGGGGACATCGGGACGTTCAGAGAGGCATTACTTAGCTCCAGCAAGTGCAGCTGCTGAACAAACTTACGTCCAGATGATCTCAATACCCTGCTTGTCTTGGTTATAAATAATCATGTCCCAGGTCCCGGGAGAGGCAGGCACGTGGAGTGGGTCTAGCTTTGGGGTCGCCGCTTGTCGGTGTGATCTCCCTCATGGGAAGTTTTCTCAAGGGGTGGGGGGCGGACCAGCAAGCACCCAGCGGAAGGAAGAGGAGGCAGGGGAGCCCTCCTGCCTTCCTTCTGCGCATGTGGAATGCACACCAGCCTCACCTGTCTCCCTTCCCCCACCGCCCCAGGCTCCATGGGGTATGCAAAGGCAGGACAGCAGTGGAAGGACCTCCAGCATGTGCGGGGAGGTGCCGCCAAGCTCTTTGGTGTCCATCCGGATGCCCCCCCATCCATCCTCTCTCCATCTCTGCCCCTTCCTCTGCATTCCTCAGTGCTCTCTGCTCCCGTTGAAATCCACTCCTTCCCTATTCCCACCTCTCCACCTGCTTTCTCTCCCCTGGTCCAGTTTCCAGCCCTCATCCCCTTGCCTCAATTCCCTCCCCGACCTTTCTCTCCTTTCCAGCTCCCTCTCCTGCCCTTGCATGGATGCCACCCTGTCCAGCCTCTTTCCCCTCACCCTTCCCCACGATCTCTCTCTCTCAAACCCAGAACATCTCCGAGGTCTCAACCTCAGCATCCCCACCGCCCCCTCATTCCATCTGGCCCCTGGTACTGACCTAGGGCAGGCTCTGCACACTCCTTGTGCTGCTCAGGGGTACAGAAAGGGGCGTCCCCTGCAAAGAAGAAAGACAGGGAGCGGTACTCGGGCAGCAGCCCCCCACTCCTTGGGCTGGGGGAAGGGCCGGCATCCTGGGGCCTGGGAGGGCAGCGGCTCCCCAGTGGGCAGTCAGAAGGCAGCTGTCTATCAGGGCTGCCTGCGGGTAGTAGGGGAGCAGAAGGTTGGGTTTTGATCTGCTCTGTGGCCTTGGGCAGGAAATAATAGGACCTGTTGGGCTGACTTCTCCCAGACTACACAACCAGCTCATGCAGGTGTTAGTGAGAAAGCCCTGACAGTTAGTTAAGGGGGAGAGGCAGTGGTAAGCACTTCCTAAGCCCTGGGCATGTGTCCTGCCCTTTAACCCACATGGGTAACTTTGGAAATAGGAAATACTCATGAGTGATGGAGGCTTGAGTGTCCGTCACTGCTAACAGTGATGGAGGTGGGCTTTGAACCCGGGTCAGTCTGATCCTGAGGCCAGGGCTCTTCCCACCATGCCACACTGCCATGGGTGAGTGAGGGCTGCTTTGAAAGTCTCCTCTTTGCTGTGCCCTTAACGCCACATTATAACGGAGATGCCAGTAACAGTGCCGTGGGGGGAATGATTAAAATCTCTGCTGTTGGCTTAGGGCTCAGGTTCCATGGGGGAAACCTCACTGGCTGGTGACCCAGGCTGGGCGTCAGCCTGGAAGCATGTCCCAGTGCTCAGTCCTCTCTGGTCTCTGGAGAAATCTAGAAACATTTTTTTCTTTTACCAAGTGCTAAAGTTAAAGCCCACCGCAATGTCCTTTCCTTACCCTTTCCCTAAACACCTTTCTTTAAGAAAACTGATGTTGAAGAACTGATGTTTCCTCCTTTCCAATAATAACTTAACTGATATATTTCCCTTTTTGCTCTGTCTTCTAGGAAGCTCAGAGGCAATTTTAAAGATCGATAACTCTAAATATAGATTACTAAAGGAATTACTGTTTACTAGTGAAATAATTCAGAATTTAGCTCTAAAGATGTTCATTTCAGCATTGGTTGTAACAGAAAACAACTGGTAATGAACTGCATGTCTGATATCAGGATTTAGTTAAATAAACCTAAATAAAGTATGATATAACCATGAAATAGTAGCCATTACATATAATAGCAAAGTTCTTGGCACATAGTAGGTCCTCAGTCAACAGCACTCTCAATTTCCTCTCCCCAATTGACTTTTGCAGTTGACAAAACATTTTTACATTTTAGCCTCATAACAACTAGTGATTGTGTTTTAACTATAATGGCAGTAGGAACAGAGACGTTGAGTAAGTTGTGCCAGGCCACACAGCAGTTAAGTGCAGGAATCTGAGTTAGAAGCCAAGGTCACTGACGCCAGCCTCACTCATCCTTCCTTCCACGCTGCAATACCAGTCAGCCCTCCCTCCACTCCACTTCTGTCTGTGACAAGCCGACTGCCTCTAATGATGGCGACATGCATTGTTAGTCTGACAACAGGAATGTCAGTCCACACACATTCATTGGCTGGCTGATGGACTTTTGTTTCACTTGAAAGAGTGCTAGGCATTTGGATGCAAGAAGGGAAACATCTGGACAAAAGCAATAAACATCTGGATGTTTGAGTGTGTACCACTCCAGGATGCAAAGAATTGTAAGCATCCAGATATCTGGACACTAACGTCTAGGAGGGAAGGACAGCAAACAATTAGCAAAAGTATTGAACACTGGGAGGAACGTTCTCAGAGCATCTGACCACTTCTGGACAGCAGGCTGCTGCCTTGGTCATCAGACTGGCTGTTTCCATCTGCCCTCTAAATGTCTGGGCATCAGACAACAGTCTTCTCAGAACAGCATCCCTGTGCATCCTCGTGGAGTGGGTGAGGAGCTTCCCATCAGGGTGAGAAAGGCACAGAGGGTCCCGGGCAGCCCCGGGGCCCATGGCCGCCCTCCCTGGGCACTGACCTGGCATGTGGACCATGCGGCAATTACAGTTCTCCACGATGTAGCGGGTCTCACAGTCAATCCTACAGGCGGTGATGCTGTAAACAGGAAAGAAGTCCAGTCCCATCTCCGAGGACCGGCACTCGCCCCACGGCGGGGGCAGGTATGTGAGCTGCAAGACAGGAATGGGGGTGCAGCAGTCAACCTGGAAGATTCAGCCTTGACAGACCCAATGGCTTATTCAGTCACCTATTCAATCAACAAACAAATATTGAGCTTTCACTGCAGGACAATCTAAACTCCGCTGATCTTCCATAGCTGGTTTCCCTATTTTATCTTTTCTAACTTTCCCATAAGTATTGATCTTCTCAAAGTGTCTTACATGTGCCGTGTCTCCCCACTTCTGTGATTTGTCAGCTTGCATCTCTTGGGATGACCTAAATTCTACCCTCTTGGCTTGGGACATTGGGCCCCCACACCTAGACCAGGAGGACCAAACCTGGAGGTGGGTTCAGGATGAGAAGGTGTTAGGCACCCTCAGTGTTATTTATGATCCTTGGCTCTGACTAGAGAGTCCTCCAGTGTCATGCAGTGGGCAAACTCCTTCGGGGGAAAATGTCACTCATTCTCAGAGGTCCAATGACTTAAAATGTTCTAATAACTATAGCGCATGCCTGCTGGGGATGGGAGGGCAAAGGATGAGGAAAATGAATGGTTGTTGAGCATTTACTATGTGTTAAGCCCTGAGCTAAGTCTTTTATACTTAACTTTTAAAAATTGAAGAATAAAAAAATTATAAAATGCACACATTTTCAGTATACAGTTCAACAAATTCTGAAAAATGTATATGCCTTTGTAACCACCACATAAATCAGGATTCAGGACATTTTTAATCACCCCAAAAAGTTCCTTCCAACCAGCCCCCTGCCTGCTCAGGCAAACCCCGTTATTGATTCTCTCACCCTAGGTTGGCTTGGCCTGTTTGCAAACTCAATAAAAACGAAAACTAACACTATGTATTCTTTTGTGTCTGGTTCCTTTGGCTTCATGTGATTTTTTTTTTTTGGGGGGGGTTATCAACATGGTTGCATGCATCAGTGCATTCCTTTTTATTGCTGCATAGTTTTCCAGTGTAGGAGTACACTGCAATCTGTTTATCCATTCACCCTGTGATAGGCACTGGGATTGTTTCCAGTTTTTGGTAATGATGAAAAGCCCTTATTAACATTTACAATAAGTCATCTTGTGGAGGTGTATTTTTATTTTCTCTTGAGTCAGTGGCCAGGAGTAGAGTAGCTGGTTCAAAAGGCAGGGCTCCTTACAACCCTGTAAACAGACAGTGTTGTCTCCACTGGCTGTACTGTTTTTCATTCCCACTGGTAGTGTGTGAGGTTCTTGATACTCAATGTTTTTGCCAAATCTTGAGCCATATTTTAAATTGTAGACATTCTTGTATGTGTATGGTTCTATCTCATTGCTTCTATTTGCAGTTTCCTGATGGCTAATGATGCTGAGTGCAACTTTATGTGCTTATTGGCCATTCATATATTGCCTTCCATGACATGTCTTTACCAGCCTTTTGCCTATTTAAAAGACTTGCTTATTTTTATTTTTTACGTTTATTACTGAGTTGTAGGGGTTCTCCATAGACTCTAGATACAAGTCCTTTGTCATATATATATGTAAAATATTTTCTTAATGTTTCCTGTAGTGTGTGGCTTACTTTTTCATTTTCTTAATGGTATATATTTTTCCTACTTTAAAAATCAACCTCATTAAGATATCATTTACATGTAACAAAATGCATTTATGCATTTAATGAATTTTTACAAACATAAACCCCCTTGTCACAGTCACTCTAATCAAGATACAGAACATTTCCATTAACCCCTTAAAGTCCCCTATTTACAGTCACTCCCTCCTCCCCAGCCCTCAGGCAATCATTGATCTGCTTTCTGTCCTTATACGTTAGTTTTGCCTGGTCTAGGATTTTATAGAAATAGCAGCGTACAGTGTGGACTCCTTTGCGTCTGGCTTCTTCCTCTCAGCAGAATGTTTCTGAGACTCATTCATGCTCTTGTGTGTATCAGTAGTTCACTCCTTTTTACTGCTGAATTTTACTTCGCCCTTTCTGTCTTTGTTCTCTTTATGTCTTTTTCTTGCTTCCCTGCGTTTGGCTGGAAACTCTGGTATAATGCTGGAAAACGTTCCTGATCTTAGGAAGAAAGGGCTATTTCACCATTAAAAATATTAGGCATATATTTTCCTTAGATGCCTTCATCAGGTTGAGGAAGTTCTTTCCTGTTTTTGGTTTGCTGAGAGTTTTCCTCTTCAGCAGGTACTGAATTTGGGCAAATGTGTTTTCTGTTTCTGTTGAGATGTTCTTATGATTTTTCTCCTTTATTCTGTTAATATGAATTATTTTGATTGATCTGCAGGTGCAGAACCCACCTTGCATTTCTGGGATAAGCCCCACTTGCTTATTATTTATATCCTCTTTGTGCATTGCTGTATTCAGTCTGGAGGATTTTTGCATCTACGCTCATGAAGGATCATGTATTTAATTTACTTTTCTTGTAATGCCCTTGTCAGGCTTTTATTAAGGTTATGCTACCCCCATTAAAAAAAGACTTATGAAGTGTTTCCTCGTTCTCTCTCATTTTTGAGTTTGATAGACTTCACATTCCTGTCTTAAATGTGAAGCCATCTGGACTTGGTGTTTATGTGTGTGAAGATTTAAAATTATGAATTCAATTCCATGAATAGATTTAGAAACCTTCAGATTTTCTATTTCTTCTTGTGATAGTTTTGTTAAATTGTGTTCTTTTTTCCCTCCAAAGAATTTGTCCATCTGATCTAAGTTTTTGAATTTTTTTAGCATAAAGTCATATATAATATTTTCTTACCATTTTTCAAATGTCTGTAAACTTGACAGTGATGTGTTCTCTCTCATTCCCGACATGGGTAACCTGTGTTATCTCTTGTTTTCCATATTGGTTTTGATTTCTTATTTAATTATGCTTTATTCAAACAACATACTCTCTATGATTTCGTTCTTTTGAAATTTATTAGGATTTTTTGTCATCTGGTTACATCATATGATGTATCCTGGTGAATTCTCTGTGTGCACTTGAACAGTATGTGTACCTGTAATTGTCAGCATCGTGTTTTACAAAAGGCAGTCAGGTCAGATTGTCTGATGGTGTTGCTCAAATCTATATCCTCACTGACTTTTTTGTCGACTTACTCATCAATTTCTGAGAGAGAAGTGTTGAAATCTCTAAATGTGACTATAGATTTCTCTATTTCCCCCTTTGGTTCTGTCAATTTTTTCTTTATGTATTTTTTAAACTTATAGGTAGGCACAGACACACTTGGAATCATATCTTCTTGATGAATTCATTCTATTATCATTGTGAAATAACCCTCATATCTCATGCAATATCTTGGTCTTAAAGTTTACTTTGTGTAATATAGATATACCAGCTTTCTTATGCTTATTGTTTATTTTTTCTCACTCTTCTCATTTTTTTGGTCCCCCCTTTTCTTTTTAACCTGTCATAATATTTATATATTGAAGGTACATCTCTGGCAAACAGCCTACTTGAGTGGTGCTATTTGACCCCATCTGACAACCTCTGTGTTTTAATTGGAGGATTTAATCCACTTATATTTAATGTAACCCTTGATATGGCTGAGTTGAAGTCTACTATCTTGCTGTTTGTTTGCTATTTGTTCCCATTGCTATTTCTTCCTTTATTCTACTTTTCCTAACTCCTTTTGGGTGAATCAAGTATTGCTTTAGTAGCTCATTCCATCTCCTCTATTGGCTTTTAATTTATACCTCTTTGTATTGTTATTATTTTTGCTGTTGCTGTAGGATTTACAATACGCATCCTTAACTTACCACAGCCTATCTTGAGTTAATATTATACCACCTCACATACAATTCTATTTACACCCCTTCCCATTTTTAATGCTGTCGCGGTCATATATATTACTTTCACATCCGTTACAAACTATAGCACACTGTTATCATTTTTGCCTTAAGCAGCCCATTGAATTTTAAAGAAGTCAGGAAAAGAAAGAAAACATATTTTATATTTACTCTCATATGTGCTCATATATATCATTTTCACAGTTCATCATTCTTTCCTGCAGATCTGAATTTCCATTTGCTAATCAATTCTCTTCAGGCTGAAGACATTTCTTCACTATTTCTTGTAGTGTAAGTTTACTTGTGACAAATATTCTCAGTTTTCATTCATCTGTAAGATGTGTTAGTTTTGTCTTTATTTTTGCAATATATTTTGGCTGTACAGTTGGCACTCCATATCCAAGGATGCAAAATCAGCAGATACAGAGGACTGACTCTACCATTTTAGAGAAGGGTCTTCAGTATCTGTGGATTTTGGTATTTGTGGGAACTTCTGGAACTATGCCATACTTACATGTATTACTGAACTATGCCATCACTGAGAACCCAAAGTCTCTATATGTATTTTATTAAAGACTCACAGAAATCCTTTGGGGGAGATGTTCCTATTCTCATTGTATTCATGAGGAAACTGAGAGTCAGAAAGGTTAAGTGGCCTGTCCAAGCTCACACACCTGGCGAGTGGCAGAGCCAGCATACGGACTCATGAGTTTCTAGCTCCAACCTTGTGCTTGTCTCGCTGTAGGACATTGGTGGGCGAGAGGGAGACCCACTCCAGGGATGATCTTCCAGAGTCCTTCTCTTTTGTTTTCATCTAATAGCCTCATTCATCTTCCTTGCTCGTGAAGGTTTGCATAACTCTCTCACCTTTCTTTGGAGTTTATGAGCTGACCGGGATTTTGCACAACTTTCCTGTATGGCTTTGGGATCAGTTACCACTCTCTTCTGGACCTTAGTTTCCCCATCTGTAAATAGGGAGGATTTGGGGGCAGGTTTGATAGCCTCTTGCTACAGTGGATGGGGTCCCCTATGCTGCTCAATATTGGACCCATAAACACACAAACTGGATTTGGGAAGAAGCAATGGTGACTTTTGGCAAGGCTGGGGGTCTAAAATAACGTAAAATAACATTGGGAGGGGCTCATTTCTTTTTCTTCTTCTAAAACAGGTTCCCACAGCGGGCAGATCCAGAATGTAGCTCATGAAACTCTGGGGATGGGCCATGGCTTGTTCAGGGTCAACCACTTCCCTTTTTTTTTTTTTTTAAGGCAGAAGTCACGATCCAGATACCATGGTTCCCCTGCTGCGGCGGGTTCGTCATTTGCTCCATCAGATTTTCTGACGCCTTACACGCCCCAGCAGCTGGAACATCGCCGTGTGAGCAGCATCCTCTCTTGCTTACCAATGAGTGTCTGAAAGCGGGTTGGAGTACTAGTTTATCCTGCGTTAAGCGAAGCCTCAGGAGGGCCCCGAAGCACTGTCTACAAATATCTGTAGGGCTGTCTCAGGGAAGAAGAATTAGATTTGTTTTCTGGCGTCCCAAGGGGAAGAGAGACATAAGAACAGTTGTAATAAGAGAAGTGGGGAGGAAGATCTCGTTGGCTGATGCTGCAGGCACTGTGGTCGGCACAGCACGTGTATGCCTTTATTTAATCCTAAAGAAGGACATCTTCTGGCTCAACCCTCTGACCTACTACTGTGATTCAATAACAAAACCGCAACCATTGTCTCGAGGGCGAGTTGCCATCATGAGGGGTTTTCAGGCGGAAGCCGCACAGCTACCAGGCTGGGATGGGAAGAGAGAGATTCAACTATTGCGTGTGCAGTTGGAAAGCCTAAAATCTCTTAAGCCCCTAGGTCTAATCGTAGGCCCTACATCTATTATTTTAATGAGAATTAGAGGCAATAGAACCAGCCAGACAGGACCTTGAGCCCCACTCTTTCATGGGCTCGCTGTGTGACTTCGGGTAAGCTGCAAAGAAAGCCCATTCGCCAACCCCAGGCTTTAGTCTCCCCTCTGGATTAGATGAGATAAATTAAGCGCTCAGCGGCTGGTAGGTGCTCACCGAGACTTCGTCCCCAGCTCCTTCCCCTAACAAGCGCCTTCACGGTTTTCTACTCTTTCATTCATTCAGCAAATAGCCCAGCTCCACCTTTTCGGCTCAAGTCATTCTGCGTTGGGCTTGTTACAAGGACTCCTGCCACTTCAGACATCCAAGTCCAGATAACACCAGGCAGCTGACCTAGGGGTCTGGAGCTGGGAGAGCGCTCTGGGCTGGAGACGTAAATGTAGGAGGCATTGGTGGATGATAAAGCTACGGGGTTGCGAGAGAGAAGAGAGGAGAGACGCCCAGGATTGAGCCTTTAAGTGTTTCTGCATTTACTTGACAACTGGTCCACCCTTAGCCATTTCCCCCGCCCCGATTGTACCACGGAACTGGTGGCTTTGCACTATTGCTTAAATTGATGAATTGGGCAAAGAACTCAGCAGTTTTGTGTTGGGATACCCTGGTGCTTGCCTGTTGTTACCCCACTCTCTTGAGGCGTCTCTCCACAGCCTTTTCATTTTATAGAGAGAGATTTGTGTTTGCGCCCTTCCTGCCTGGGACATCAATGCGGCTCCCCAGCCCCCGGCTTTCCCAGCCTCTCCCAGCCCACAGATCCCCAGGTGCGCCAGCAGGTGGCGTTGCCATTAGCGTAGCTGCCCAAGGCTGGTCTCTGGAGCCAGAGCCGCTCCGAGGGAGTCAGCCAGTCTCCTAGGACCTTGCCAAGCTCCCTCGGCCTTTCCCTTATGTCTGCAGCCCACACTCGGAGGCCTTGGCTGGGACGCTGGGAGGATGAAGAGGCTGGGTAGAAACATGCTCATTCTGCTCCTGGAAAGGGTAGGAGAGACCTGAGGAGAGAGGAAGGAGGAGGGAGACAAGGGGAGATGCCCACTGAGCTCACCTGGTACCCAGCTGGTTCTTCCATTACGCCAGCCCCTTGGCCTCTTGTGAGGGACTGGACACGATGCTCACCGGGACCGACCCCCTCTAGGCTCAGGGATTCCCCTGCAGGTGCCTTCCCAGGGCTGGGTCAGCGGCTTCATTCTGGCTTCCTCCTCTTCCCCACTAACCCACCTGGCCGAGATCCCGGTTCCCTGTCTGCTGGGAGCACTCATGTTAGGAGCAGGTGCTGGGCTGGAATCCTGGCCACGTGCTTAGTGGGGGACATGGAGCACGTGGCTGAGCCTCTCACGTCTCCCCTTTCTGCACGAGCATCACCCTGAGACATTAGCTACTTCAGAGGGATACTGCGAGGGGGTGTAACCCACTGCCATCCTTGGCTGCTGTCTTCCAGTCTCTGCTCTGTGTCATATGGATAGGATGTGACACTCAGCCCCTTTTTAGTGCCACAGAAAGCCATTCACCCTGGACGTTAGAACATAGGGAAGATGTTAGGGCCGGAGGAGGGTCTACACCAGAGCAAAGCTCGTTCACCTTGCCTCAGCCCAGACCTGTCCATCTTTCTCTCCGCTTTCCTTCCTTCTCTCCCTCCTCCGTTCTCTCTCCTCATGTGCTTTGTCACCCTTTCCAGGAACAGAATCAACATATTCTGAAGTAGTTGCCTCATCCTCTGATGTCTTGGCACATGGCAACATCCTTTCCCACAGAATCTCAAGGAAAGGTATTTCCCTCTCCAGGAGGAATTCTAAAGCCAAATGTTAACATGTTTTTTT
Organism: Camelus bactrianus; assembly: GCF_048773025.1. Classification (NCBI taxonomy): domain Eukaryota; kingdom Metazoa; phylum Chordata; class Mammalia; order Artiodactyla; family Camelidae; genus Camelus; species Camelus bactrianus. The sequence goes on along the minus strand of NC_133554.1, from coordinate 36,410,110 downwards.
TCCTGCCTTGTTCTGTAACAAGACGTAACATCTCCAAAAGCACCTGGTGAATAATAAATGCAGAATAAACTGGAGATAATTTTGGCCTATTATCTCACAGGGCTCCCCCACCCCCACCGCCCCTGTTTTGCATCAGTAACACAGAGACACACGTTGATGACCAGAAACACAGAAGCATGCCCCAATGACCGTGGTGCACACTTATTTTCTGTTACTTCTGAAATCTTTTCTCGGGGATCTCTTATCTGCCTGTGATTGACCGGGAAGCTGGCATTCAGCAGTTCTGACCACTTCTTTGTGATTGTGCCAGAAAGCAGACGTAGTGAGCATCACTGTGGGAGGAACACTGCTGGGGCTCATAGGGAGAAGGCAAGTCCTGGTGTTGGGTGCCCTCTGTGCGTTAGACTTTGTGCTGGCCCTTTAACTGAATTTTCTCATTTCATCTTCTCATCAAGCAGCAAGGTTGGTATTGTTCCCCCCATTTGACAGATGAGAAAACTGAGGCTCAGACAGGTTATGTCCATTTCCCTGGGTCACAAGTTACATTGACTCCAGGTCTTTCAGACTCCAAAATCCCTACTCTGTACAGTGACTTACAAACTTTTAACAGCCATAAAACGTTCCCTCCCTTCAAATCAAAATATGACATCAACAGCAAAATAATAAACCAGCAAAGGAGAGCTGTTGCAGGCACAGGTGGGGGAGGGGAGCCTGGAGTTCATGCTCAGTCTTCTGGCCCCTGCGTTGACCCCCCCAAGCATCTCTCAGGAACGCCAAGGCTTACGGTGCAGAGTTTGGGCACCCACACGGTGTTCCTACGATTTACGTGGTTCCTTGGGCAGGAACCGTAACCCCTCTGAGCCCCACTCACCTGCCCCCTAAAGCAGGGGAGCTGGGCCAGAGCTGCTAAACGCCTCCCGGATCTGCCAAGTTTTAAGTCCATGTGTCTCACTTAACACAGTCCAGGATAGGGTGGGAAGAGAGTGGGCTGCTCGCGGACGGTTGGTCTGGTCTGAATATTTGCCTCAGAACGTGTTGTCTTCCCTTTGGGTGTTTGGCAAAACTGATCAAGAGGGGGCCAGAGTGGCCCTGGCTCGGAGCCAGCAGGAAGCCTTCACTCTGGGAAAAACTGCCTGAGGGTGAAGGAAGAACAAATTTCCTTGGTGAGCTGTTTTCCGAGAACGTAGTCAGAAGGGGTGTTCAGCCTGCTCAGCGAGGCTCCCATGGACAAAGGAGTGCTCAGCCAGCGGGGGCTGGCCTCTGGGGGTGCAGGCAGCAGGAGTGGGGGTAGAGTCTGGGCTGTTGCCAAAGCCTCAGAAGGGCTTCTTTTAGCCCAGCCAGCCCAGCGGTCCAGCTCAGTTGAACAGACACTTCATTAGCTCCTGTGATGTGCCAGGTACTGGGCTGGGCACTGGGGCTAGAGAGGTGAGTAGAACGGGGTACCTGCTCTCCAGGGGCTCCTGTTTGCCAGAGCCCCCTCCTGCCACCACCCAGATCCCCCAGGGGCCCATTCTCTTCCTCCTCCCCCAGCCCGCACAGCTGGAGGGAAGTGGGAAGAATATGGCGCCACGGCTGCCAGGCTGTGTGGCCTCAGCTAAGTTACCTAACTACTCTGGGCCTCAGCTTCTTTATCTGCACAACAGAGCTCAGGATCTGCAGCTCACAGGGCTTCCCTGAGGGTCAAATGAGACAACAGGTGGGAAGAGCCTCTCGCAGTGTTTCCATGTGTTCCTTGAGTCTTAGGTTTGGGAAGTGCTTATGAAAATCCTTCATCCAAGGTGACAGTCTAGTGGCTGGTCCTACATGCCTGTCTTATTGGCATCCCCGTCTCCAGCCATACTCATATCTCTTCCTGCCACTGGATCTCAGGCCTCTAGTACAGGGGTCTGGCACATAGTAGGAGCTTAATACTTCTTGAATGAATGAATGAATGGATTACACCATCTTGCTTTCTCCCAGCCCCAGCACAGAGGATGAGGGCAGGGGGGCTGCCCTCTCCAAGTCCAGCAGGAGCAGAAGGTCCTCCATGTTGGTCCCCATGGGGTCTGCTCTGACGTGGGCTCAGCACCCAATCACATCTGAGTCCTGGACTAGCTGATGGCAGGTTTTCCTGTGGGACCTTGAGCGTGCCACTCTGCCTCTCTGGGCTTCTCTGTCCCATCTGTAAGGGGCTGGGCCCTAAGGGTACGGTGCTCTGAGAGACCCCAGGTTCTAGGATCGGTGACCTTGTGAGGTCCCCCTGTCTTCGCTGTGCTCTCCCCCTCATTTTCCCACCTTCCACTCCAAGTGCAAACTTCCCCTTGCCCATCCAGATGGAGGGGAATTCCGAGCCTGCTTTCTGAGCCATAATTTTTGGTTTGATGTTTTTATCGCATCCCGCTGAGTGATTTAAGCATGTTCACAGATGATTATATTGGGCTCCTTTTAAACAATACTAAAGAAAAACACTAAAGTCAAATCTACCAATCAGTCGGTAACAGAGGCAGCAGCGGGGTCTCAGGGGAAACGTGTCCTGGCAGGCAGCGCTGAAGCCGTGAGGCACCCCCACTCCCGTCCCTGCGGCTTCAGTGAGCGTTCAGCCCCCAAGGTCAAAGCAGGAGAGGTGGTGTCAGGAAGAAGCAAAAGTCGTTGCAAAGAGCAGTCGTAAGCCCTCCCCGTTGGAGGCTCCCTGGTAGGTGCTTGTAAGAACAGTGTCTCTTTCAGTCCTCAGGATGACCCTTTGCAAGTAAGAGCTACTTGCCCCAGAGACTGACTGTAGACTAATTGATGGTATAGACATGGCTGCTATTTCTCGAAATCTTGCTAAGCACTTTACTTGGACTGGCTCCTCAAATCCTTAAAACAACCCTATGTGGCTGGTACCTTTATGATCTCCATTGTATATCCCGGGACACTGGAGCGTGGAAGGACCATGGTCATGGATAGTGGGAGGCAGAGCTAAAATTAGAACCCAGCCGTCCATGTGTTTATCAACTACTGCCCTTGCCTTGCCTAAGGAAAGGATATTCCCCGGTGGGTGGGGTCTACAGGAAGCAGAGACAATTCCTGGGTGGGTGGATGGAGGCTGGGGTGGAGATCTGGGGCTGGGAACATGTGTTCTTCAGACCCCGACTTGGGAAATATTGCACAGAGTCATTGAACAGTGTAGTCTTCACAACAACTTCGCCAGTTAGATATTATCATCCCTGCTCTACAGACGGGCAAACTCCAGTAACTTGCCCAATACCGCACAGCTAAGAAGTGGCAGAGGCCGGATTTGAACTGAGGTCTGTCCTATTGCAAGGCTCCTGAAGAGGGGGGTTCAGAAGATGTCCTAATCCCTGCTCTGCTGTTACCCCGCTGTCCTCTCTAGGGGACTTGGCTTCTTCTCCTGCAGCCTCTGGTTTCAGAGTAGACAGCCTCCAGCTGTAATATAGTACAGGGAGTGATCTATGAGGCAGACCAGGTGACTGCACCCCTTTCCCCATGCTGGGCACATGGCAGACATCACCAATCAATCACAGATGGGGAGTTAGCACTTATCTAAACACTGCCCTTTCATTGATATCAGAACAGAGAGGAAGTGTATTTTGGAAAGCTTCATCTGTAGAAACCATCAAACTACACATTGTTAAATAATAGATAAGACTTATTCTGTACTATATAAAATGCAGAATGTGACTTCCCTGCGAGAACGGTAACCACAGCCTGCCTTTTTGTAGTCATATCCCTGATTGGTGTTTGGACCATTTGGACCACAGGAAGATTCACCCAGTCAGAATTCAACAGCACCCTGTTCCTGCACTGGGGTCACACACAGAGTCGTTTGTTGCACTGGCTGGAAGCTAAGTCGTACTAGTGAGACAGGAAGGGGGCAGGGCAGCACCATTCAAGGAATGCTACAGCAATTAACATCAAAAGGGTGTAAGATTCAACCCCAGTAGGCCTTGAGGCTCAGGATGATGGGAGATTTAACTTCTAGTAGACCTTGAGCTTCATTATATGCTAATTGTAATATATTAGCATGGTGAGTAACAGGCCTACAGGTGCCATGGCCGTCCCAAGGCTGGCCACAAACGGTCAAAGAACCGGAAATGGCCACCCCCTTCCTGGGAATCCCAGCCCCTTTCCCAGGCTAGTTAGACTGGTCCTTCCACTTATTTGCATGTGAAGATACCAAAGCCCATAAAAATGGGCAACCTTGCCCCTCATGGCCACTCTCTCTCTGTTTGTTCTGAGAAAGCCCACACTCTGTCTGTGGAGTGTGTACCTACTTTTAATCTGAGCACCCAACCCCCACACTTCGTGGCCTTTCTCCTGCCTTTCAACGTGTCTCTCTGAATAAATCTAGCTTTACTCAACTGTGGCTCACTCTTGAATTTTTTCCTGCTCGAAGCCAAGGACCGACACTTGGCGGGGCACGTCCCAGGGGCTCCACCGAAGCCTGGGACGTGGCCCTCCTCACGCCCCACGTCCGTTTTTTTCCTGCATGACTAGTAGCTGATGCAGCACTTTAGCAAGCAACAAAAATCACTTTAAAAAGTGAATTACCCATGGTTTGTGACTAATAATAAAATAATGAGGTTATATCCATTGCAGAAATGTCTAAATGGGAGAGAACGTGACAAGAGCAAAAAATGTGAATTGTTTATTCAAAAAAGCAAGAGGATTTCTTTTTTTTAAGACTGTAACTTGGCTCATCTTAACACGACACTGGGCCTTCCTGGCTCTAGATATGCCTCTGAAGCTCTACAAGAATCCTTCTCGCTTTGGTGTCATGGGACAGACAGCCACTGCAGGTTTACTTTTATCCATACATCTACCCATCCATCCATCCATCCATCCATCCATTTATCCACCATCCATCCATTCCTCCCTCCATCCACCTACCCACCCCCAGTCATCCATCCACCCTCCATTCATCTATTCATCCATCCATTCATCCATTCATCCACCTATCTATCTATCAACCTACCCTGCATCCATCCATCCATCCATCCACTTATCCAGCCATCCATCTACCTTCCATTCTTCCATCCATCCCTCCATCCATCCATTCACCTCCCCACTCATCCCCTTCCAAGTGTGCAATGAACATCTGTTTAGCATCAAATCTGTTCTAGGATGACTGCTAGGAACTGAGGCTACGAAGATGAGTAAGTTGTGGTTCCTGTTGACCAGGGGGCTTATCGTCTAGGAAGAACAGACATGCACACAACAAAGCAAGTGCTGTAATGGGGTAACAATGTTCAGGAGTCGTGGAGACACTGAGGAGAGCACAGCCAGACCAACTCAGAGTGGGGAGAATCAAAAAAATTCTTTCTGGAGGGGGTGGTCCCGTTTGAACTGAGTCTAGAAAGGCTATGCTGTTGATTAGACAGATCTGGAGTGGGAAGGGTGTTCTGGGTCCAGGGAACTGCCCCAGCAAAGGCATAGAAATAAAAATAGGCTAGGCCTGGAGGGGGAGGAGCCTCAGGCAGTGCGACAAGGTAGGCATATGGGTGAGTGTGGGGCTGGTGTGCCTCGCTCAGTGCCTTGGGAATAGCCCCGGGTGACTGAAAAATTCTCCACGATTGTTATGGTGACTCCTGCACGTGCAGAGAATATACATCACTGGTAGGTACCAGCCCCTGCAAAATTCACGGCCTCCCTCCACTCCCCAGTGTAACAGCTGCCTCGGCAGAAGAGCATTTTCAGTGTGGCTGTGCATGCTGACACACCATTATAATCACATCTTCATCCGGACACAATTTCTTGGGCAAGGGCTGTCGGTGCCGGCAGCGTGCTCTCAGCAAATTGCCTTGGTGGGTGATTTGTTGGTTGAAACAGGGAGAGGGGAAGGGATTCAGGGATGCAGGCATGCAGGCAGGGAGGTGGTCTCACCCAGAGGAAGGATCTGGGAGGCACACAGCCTGGCCTGGCTCCTTCCTCCTGGGCTGACCTGGGACAGGCACTTCCCACCATAGAGCCTTGGTCTTCATCCCTCCAACCCCGGGCCGGCTTTTGCCTTAAGTGTCCTTTGTCTTTTCCTACCCTGGACCCTGGCAGGTTCTCCCCCGGACTTCAGTGCTGCTGGGGTCCTCATGACATCGTCCTAGGGAGTCCTGACTCCTGAGCCCCTTTCTCTGACCCACACTCTCAGCTCCGTAACCTGGAAAGTGGCCATTTGGGTTCCAGACTGCATCTCCGCCCTGCATTTTCTTCCCTTAACTTCCATCTTCAAGCATCATCAAGTGAAGAAGAGGCCAGCAGGACTGACCTCTCTGTCTGTGGACCATCTCAGAGCGGCGGTGTACAGCTGTGCAGGGTGTGTACTGCACAATAGCAGGGGATTCATATGGACTAAGGTGTGGATGCCGCCTCTAGAGAGGGCACCGGGCAGCCCTGAGCAGTCTGTCTGCCTCTACTGTGGTCATGCCTGGAGCTTCACTCTGCTCTTGGGCCAGCCATCTAGCTCCGACCCCCACCATCCCATTGCTTCTCCTTAAAATCACTGCCTTTCTGTCCCAGTGGAGGCATTCCCATTTGAGTGGGCGGGGCAGGGGGTTGGGGTGTGTTTGTAGGGGCACAGAATGGCTTCTGTTCACCATCTCTATTGGAATAGGGGCCCTTTATGACCCGGCTGTTTTTCAATGGGTATATCTGAAACAGAAGTTGGGCCCAGGTTGAAATATTCACTGAGTGGGTGAATGGGAAAACCTTGTTACAGTTTTGGCTTTTAGCTCCATTCAAAATCCGCTTTCCACACATCTGGGTAGAGGTAGATACTGGGGGCAGTATCCATGGTCTCGGGGTGGTGGCTTCTGCCCAGGCTGGGAGAGTGAGCCAGAGGGTGCAGAGTGTGAAGTGGGCTGAACGCAACGCAAGCTCTGCCCCCCCTGCAGCCTCCGGCCCTCACCTGGGGCCACCTGCCCATCCACCCCTCCCCACCCCCACCGAAGCCCTCCACATGCCCTAGCACAGATTCTGAGCTGGCTGGGAGGGTGTTCAGATGACCCAGCCCCAGGCTGCAAGTCCTGGCCCTGAATAAGGAGGGATGGGATGTCTGTTGAGTCCCCCCTGCACTGACCACGTGTGCGGCTTCCGTTAATCCTCAGATAACTGTGGAGGTAGGGGCCGCCGGCACAGAAACACCTTCTTGCCCCGGGCTGCCCAGGAGGCCTCTGAAGGCCTAGCAAGGGTGTCAGAACCAGTCACTACTGTCTTCTCCCTCTGGGACCCCTTCGCTGCAGCCCTGAAGGCTTGCGTTCAGGAGCCTGCCTGAATTCCCTCCCTGGGCCCTGACCCTGCAGGATGAAGGCTCCGTGGCATCTCTCCCAGCCTGAGACGGTCCAGCGGGGAGGCTCTGTGCGCACAGAGCAGTTGTCATAAAATTCATCTTTTATTACCCCTTTCCTGTAGCTTTCCAGTGCCCAGGGAGGGGTGGGGGATGGTGGACGTTTGCAGGCATCAAACTTGTGTGGATTCTGGAAGGATGAGACCTGGAATCGGAAGTTTATGCCCACGAGCCGCTTAACTCTCAGTGGTGAGGCTGGGTTCTCGGGTCTGAGCTTTCGGGCTCAGCTCTACACCAACTGGACCCATATTTAATTGAATCTTATGTAATTTTTCAAAGAGGGCTACCTGCTTTGTCTCTAGGTGGTTTGTAACATCACACCGTGTTCCATAAACCCCCAAATAAATTAATATTTGTAGGCGGCTTATCATAACCGTGAAAGCCCGTCGGTCACTCCCTATCAGTCCTCCAAACTGTGACATCCTGGCCACTATCTCTAGAAATGCCACCATTGTCTGCACGCTGGTCCACATTTTTGACACAGAGTACTTTACAACCTTAAAAAAATACCTTCCTTTCCAGCAAATGATTTCCATTTTGTACGGCCAAGCGGGTGGTCTGCTATGACTTCCAGGCATAGTTACAGTCTACGGGGTGCATCCAGGAGACCATTTGAAGGGGAACTGGGAGAGGCATTACCCTTTCATAGACATAATCTTAAATGCCTTGACTATTAGGAAGGACTACATGGGGGACAGCAATACCCCGCCCGCCCCAGGAGTTCAAGATCATTTGTACGTGTTAGGGGCTGGCTCCTGGCTGGGCCCTGAGAAAGACATTCACTCTCACCTTCTGAGTGCGGGGAATGGGAGGGGGGCGACAGAATCAGGGTCCACACAGGACACCACGTGGGCTCCTGGAGAAAGGTCGCTTGGGAATTACAGAGGCATCACAGTATCGCATGATGTCGTGAAAGGAGAGTAGATTTTGGAACTGGGCAGGTCTGGATTCCAGTTCTCAGCTGTTCCTTCATCTTAAAAACGGGGACACCAGTACCACCCCAGACGTGTGCGTGGAGATGGAAGGAGATGGTCTAGCAGAGTGTTGGCACTGGGACAGCATGAGGACTTAGTCAACACTCAGGGGCAGCACTGTGGGCTCTGGACTCAGGCAGGCCTGGCTTTGGGTCCTAGCTCCGTCCCTTGTTGGCTCAGTTTCTCTAACTGTAAATTGGGAGGAACAGTACATAGCTCACTGTCACGAAAATGTAGGTTATTATTGAAATACATGTTTTCCCACATCCTAACATCTCTGTAACACCTTCTCCATCTGCAGTAGTGTTTTTCTTTCTCACTGGCACATAGAATTATATTGACCCCCTACAGTAGTCATTGTCTTAGATTTGATGGAATATTATAAATAAGCTCACGACGCAAAGGGTCCAGCCTAATGCCTGGCACAGAGCAGGTGCTCAGTAAACAGCAGCTGTTGTTATGGCTTCCAGTGCGACCCCGGGCAAGCTTTAAAACATCTTTGCACCTCAGTTTCCTCATCTGCACAATGGGACTAATGATCTCTACTTCCCAGGGTTTGAGGGAGGATTAAATGAGGAAGCACAGAGACTGAGGCACCCATCACAGCATCTGGCACATAAAAGGAGCTCCAGATGTGTCCCCCCCCACCCCCAGCCTGGGACTGTACCCAGGGGAAACCTCCCCTCTGTGGAGTTTGGGCACAGGTGGGATGGAGAAAGGCCAGAATTCCTGACGCCTGAGCTCTGCGGATCTGCCGGACAATGGCTCCTGCTTACTGCTGCCCCCAGTGGTACCAAGGCTCAGGGCAAGGCTGCTTAAATCAGACGGGAAGGTTCGGGAAGAAGATGGCGGCAGACAACCGTGTTCACGTGAAGACCTAGACTGAAGATGTGAAGCCCAAGCTGGGATGGCGACAAAGATGTCAATGACCCACTAAGACCTCTGCGGACGTCCTTTTTATACTGAACCTGGCTGCTAGGAAAATGCCGCAGATCACAGATCTAAACCAATAGCCACTCCTGGGTCCCCAGCCGCCTCCCAGCTGAATGCAACTTGGTGCTGGAGACATGCAGTCAGAAAGGGCAGGCTTTGGCTGGCAACAAGGATTGGCAACATCCCTTCTCCTGTGTTCCTGAGAGACCACAGTTGAGACTGGGGTGGATCAGACCTAGTATCAAATTCTGACTCTGGATGACCATGGGTGCATGACACCCTCTCTGCAGGTCTGTGCCCTTATCTGCAAAGTTAATGTGTGCATAGGTGCCCATAAAGAGAGTCACGGATAGACTAGACTGGGATTTCAAAATTGTAGAATAGGTAAACAAGATTATACTGTATAGCACAGGGAAATATACACAAAATGTTACGATAACTCACAGAGAAAAAAATGTGACAATGAGTGTCTATATGTCCATGAATGACTGAAAAATTGTGCTGAACACTGGAATTTGACACAACATTGTAAAATGATTATAAATCAATAAAAAATGTTAAAAAAAAAGAGTCATGGATTTGGTGCCTCAATATGTTGTGTTGCCCACCCCACTTCCCTCCTGCCTGACTCAGATGCTTTGGAAAGAGCAACAGCAGAAATCATAAGTAATAATGACTTAACTACAAAATGCTCAGATGTCTTCCCTGCTGCTCTGATAAAGTGGTCTTTGAAGTGAACCTTCCCTTGCAAGTCTGAAACCTCACAGATAAATAGATGCAAACTGTCAGACCACGAGGAAGACCTGGGTGCTCACCTTTCAAAGAGGAATACATATCCCCCATTCAAGCTCTTTGTCAGAGCCTTCAGATTGTTCCATGGCCTCAGCCCTTGTGCTTGATGGTGAGGACACTGGCTTATCTCATCATGATAGAGGAAAGGAGGGTGGGGTCAGGGAGGAAACTGGACTGACATGCTCTGGACCAGGCACTCGGCACAGATGAAGTATGAGGTAGGTACCACTGTTATCCGTCTTACACAGATGAGGATTCTGGGACAGGGAAGTGCAGAAGCATCCCCAGGATCTCACTCACTGCTGGTGAGTGGTGGAGTCAGGATTCAGACTTAGACAGGCTGAAGCTGAAGTCTGGTACCACTGTCCTGTAGTCCCCACTCCAAGGAACCCTTCCCTGCCTAATGCCAGGTGACAGTCATGCCCCTGGAAAGAAGCCATTCATTATCAGAGACCCGCTGAGACATTCCTGCATGTCTCAGGATGTTCTGTTGAAGGCTTCCTCTCAGTGTGAGACAGCCAATCATCACCATTGTACAGATGAGAAGACTGAGGTTCACAGAAGCAAAACGATTTGCCTGCAATCATCTAGCCACTTGGAGGAGATGTTTGTACAAGAACTCAAGTCTTTTGACTTCTGGTCCAGCCCCACACTGACTGAGCCACTGCCTAACCTGTCCTGTCCTGCCCTCTTTCTGGGTTACTGCCCAGCTCCCTGTGAAGGGCAGGGTGATCCCACACACTGAGTCGACCATCACCCTGGCCATGGCCCTGCGGATTCAAGTTTTGTCCTTTCTTGGGAGCTTTTTAAAGAATATGAATAAACTGACTTACCTCTGGGTCCTTCAGAGAAGTCCCCGGGGCAGGCACCCTACTTGGGGATTGTGTTGGCAGCAGAAAGAATTACAGGTTTGGAGTCAGACATTCTAAACTTGAAATTCAGCTCCACCACATGCTAACTTGGTGACCTTGGGCAAACTATTGAATCTCTTTGAGTGTCAGTTACCTCTTGTGAAATAGGAATATCACTCTCCGTCCTGGAGAGTTTATATGCAATACTATATGAACAGAATCCAGCGTGTTGTTTACAGGACACACAGTAGCTGCTCAGTCTAGCCGAGCTCCTGGCCTTTGTCCTTGGCAGAAGAGTCCAGAAAATGTTTGCCTTAAGAAAATCCAGTCTATAAAACTCACCCAGCCTTGAGTCAGGGTAGAGGTTATTTTAATTATTCAAGAATCCCTTGATTTTCACAAAGGGCTTTGCCAGGGTCCTTTAAATGGCAGCTACATGTGCACACTGCCATGCTGGTTTACGATTCATTAGCTCCTTGACAGTGATGTTAGTGGGGAGAGAGAACACGCACAGCCCGTGTTACGGAAAGCCAGTGCTAGGAACCGCTACCTGTTAGAAATCAAATAGAATTGGAGGGAAAAAACGAGCCTGGGAGAGTAATAAAAAAAAAAAGAGATTTCACTTATAAATATCTATCTCACCCTCTTTCCCAGGAACCCATCCTTCAGTTGTTTAAAACAAGCTCTAAATGCAGAGTCAGGCACCCCCAAATATTCCCCCCCTAAACTTTAAAAGCCCAGTGACAGGTGATCGGAATGAACCTTCACAATGTAAAATGCCACAGCGGTAATTGTTAATTCTTCTGGCTGTAATTTATCCCGCTATCCCTTTGGGTAGCTAAACAGCCCTGATCATGAGTGGCCCAATCGGCTTATAAGTCTTCTTGATGAATTGCTCTCATTCTCCCAGCCCTTTCTCTGGGCTGTGGTAATTCTTGACAACTGCCTCAGAGCCTCTGTCTCCTGCGGGTGTAGAAGGGAAGAGCCGTTTATTAGGAGGAACACGTGGAGAACAGAAAGCTCCTGGCATTGGGAAGTTGACAGGTGGAGAACTGAGTCCTCTTCTCAGGACAGGGAGGCTAGGGCACAGAACACAGGGCACAGTCTGTGCTCAGTGACCTCTGGGGTATGAGATGCCCCCTGCCTGTTTGGGGGTCTTTGGATCAGGGACGGCTGTGCAAATCTTGTCCACTGAGCTCCAATGAGTGTCCAGAGCATCTTCATTAAGCAAGTGCCACGTGCTACTATTTACAACAGCCAAGATATGGAAATAACCTAAGTGTCCTTTGACAGATGACTGGACAAAGAAGATGTGGGGTATATATATATAAATACTACTCAGCCATAAAAAAGAATGAAATAATGCCATTTGCAGCAACATGGATGGACCTAGAGATTATCATACTAGGTGAAGTAAGTCAGAGAAAGACAAATATCATTTGATATCGCTTATATGTGGAATCTAAAAAAAGACACAGATAAACTTATTCACAAAGCAGAAATAGACCCACAGACATAGAAAACAAACTTATGGTTACCAGAGGGAAAGGGAGTGGGGAGGGATAAATTGGGAATTCAGAATTAGCAGATACACACAACTATATGTAAAATAAACAACAAGGTCCTACTGTTTAGCAAGATAAAGCATTTATCTTGTAATAACCTATAATGATAAAGAATATGAAAAAGAATATATATATGACTGAATCGCTATGCAGTACACCAGAAACTAACACAACGCTGTAAATCAACTATACTTCAATAAAAAGAAGTTAATGGAAATTGATGCATTGTAACTGACTGTACTTCAATCAAAAAAAGTTAATGGAATCAATCAATCAATCAAAAAAGAAAATGCTATGTGCTAGATAAATTGTGAAGCCACTGCACAGGCAGCATGGTGGAGCCCACAAGCGCACCAGTACTGTTCTCATCTTCCTCCTGGCCTGGTGGCCATTCCCAGGCCCTGTGTCTCTAGGTAGCCGGTGTGACTACTTCTTGGCAGAGGTGGTTAAGAGTAGATGTGCTCTGTCTTTCCTCAGCTGATGGCAGAAGAGAGATGAGTCTGAAAACCTAGATAAGGATGCAGCCACAGATGGGGGAAAGCTGGATCCCTGAATGACTACATGGAGCAGAGCCCCACTGCCAATTGCACTGGACTGCAACATGAGCGAGGGGTAAAATTCTATGGTGTCAACCCACTCAGTTGTAGGGGTTGATTGTCATAGCAATTAGCCTCTCCTATTTATTACAACAACACTTTATTTAACAAAACTCAATTCGTCAGACTCAAGGAAATCCCAGGCATTTCATCTTGAGTTAGTACCATGGTTTCTTCTACTAACCAGACAGACAGTATATTGTCACTCACCTCTGCTAGCTGTTGTGTGTCCACTCAGCTTACAACTTGAAGAACATTGGACACGTGGATTCTTAATTTCTAGACCTGATAAATGGACCCTTCCTCTTTCTCCCTTGGCCTCCACTAGATGGGTGAGCAAGTCCGATTCCATCTCCCCAAGTCCACACAATTGTCCCATATTCTCAATAAGTTAAGACTGTCCTCAGCTCCCTCCTGGACCATTGCAACAGTCTCCTAACTGGCCCTCTTGCCTCTCATACACCCCCTCCAATCCGACTTCTACCTGGTCTTCCCAAAATGCAGATTCCATCATGTCATCACCTTCCCCGATAAAATCCAAGCTCCTTTTCTTCAGAAGACTCTCCATAATCTGTCTTCCTGTCTCTCCCCTCATCTTCCTCCAAACCATCAGGCTTCCATAGCCTCTCCACTTTTGCTCTTCTGCCTTCCTGCCTGGATGGTTCTTCCTGCTTCTCAGCCTACAAACACCTGCCTGCCTTCTAAGGCTCAGTTTGTGATCCTCAGCTGAGAAGCTTCCTCCATCCATTCCTTCTTGCCTTTGGAGCTTGATGTCCAGGCTTGTGATTTTTGCTGGCACCTACAAAATCTTCTTGTAGTCATTGGCCTACATGCTGCTTCCTACTGGCCCTCAAGCTTTTTGGGAGGGAGGTGGGATTCTGATTTCTCATCCTCTGGGCTGGCACAAAGCTGGAGCGCAGCTGACTCGACTCTTACTCTGTGGCAGCCAACCCGGTTACCAAGGCAACCCTCCCTCCCTGGACCTCAGTTTCTCTATAAGTAAAATTGCGAGGTTGCTCAGCGAAGACTAGTCCTTAGTGGTCTCTCTGGGCTTTCCCAGCTCAGGTTCCAGGATTCCATGATTCTACTGCTAATCCAGCGCAGCCATAGGAGGGAAATCAATACTCAGAGTTTGTCCTGCGCTTTGTCTGTGCGAGCCACAATTCTTCAGAAGACTGTCCTCAGGGGTGCCCGTGGCGTTCAGCTTTGCCTGACACCAGAGAGAATTTATCATTACAGAAAAGCTTATGGTGCAGGTTTAGCAAATGCGGCATCTCAGGCGGTCCATCGCTTCATCTATCAAGTAAATGCGGCTTTATTATTTAGACTTCAGTCATTTGGCTCATCAACTATCCCTCAGATATAAAAACTGGGGTAAGATGTCCCCTTCCATTGATTCTGATGAGGACTGGGCATGATCAGTTATGCCTTGGCTCGGGAAAAGGGCCATTTGCAGGCTTGAGGCTTGTCACACGGATGCTCTGACTTCAGGGGGAGCGCAGAGGAGGAGGAATTCTCAGCACACCACAGCAGCACCATTCACAGGCACAGGGAGCTCCACTATTATTGGCCCCGTGGCCTGGGGCAAGCTCCCTCCCCTCCACCCAGCCCACGTTAGCCTCTGGGTCAGGGCTTTCCCAGCTCCATTTCCCAGGAGTATAGAAAAGTCAGCCGCGTCCAGTGGAGTGACAAGCAAACAGTGAGAATTCAGTGGACATTTATGACACTGGCAGCCCCTCCCTGCCAAATGCCTGGTGTGGGCATGTGGGCTTTGGCTGCTGATGGCCGCGTGTGGAGGGATTCCTTGGGCATCTCCCACTCAGTCTCAGCCACACTACTTTGATTCCAGCACAGCTCCTCAGCTGTTAATTAGCTCGGTTGCCACAAGTTCCTCTCCCGCCACAGGACTATTCATTCCTCAAGAGTCACTTCTAGTTTCCCAAGTTCCTCTAGGGTCAGCCAGTCTCCTAAGAACTTCCTGTGCCCCTGTCTGCTTCAAATCCCTCTATTATGGCTGAGTTTGCTAATTTGCATCGCAAGTCCTGCCTCCTCCAGGAAGCTCTCCTGGCTTATCTTTCCACTCTCTCTTTTTTTGATTTCTAGGGTGCTCCCCATCTGATCATTGAGTGCTCAGTGCATGCAGCCCTGTGCCACCAGTTATCTTTCTATGATAAGTCATCTTTCTATTTGTCCCAAAGGCCTCAGGGTCTTTGGGAACAGAGCCTGCCTGGAGGTTCTTGTGACCCAACTTCTAATTCGGGACACCCTGAAGGCTCTCATTAAGAATCTGTTGTTGCATGACAACAGAAGTCTTAAGGTTCAAATCCAAACCTGAACCTGGCTCTGCTTGATCCAGCCCCACCTGCCTCCCACATCTTGATCCAGGCTTTATGTTCTACATCACGTGAAGCACATAAGCTGGCTCTTGCCTCTGTACCTTTTCTTAGGCTGTTCATGGTGCGTGGAAAGCCTGTCCTCCTACTCTTCACACAGCTAATGCTTCCTGATCCCTGAATACCTGTTTAGACAGCAACTCCTCCAGGCAGCCTTCCCTGATCCCCTAAGTTTGAGTGAGGCCCCCTGCGCTCCTCCTCTCCTGGCACCTGCCACAAGGCATTACAGACACTGGCTCACATGCTGCGTGGCCTCCTCCCCTAGACTGTGAGCTCCCCATGGAGGGGGCCAGGTGTTAAAAGACCTTTGGGTTCCCACGATGCTCAACAAATATTTGTCAAATTAATGGATGAATGGATGGATGGACGGGCGGATGGACAGTGGGCCCTGCGGAGTGCTGCAGGGCTGGAAGTAAGAAGGACATAGGAAAGTGGGAGATAAAGTAAAGAGGTCCAGGGGTGGAGGTGAGCCGCCAGGACTAGACTGGGTGTCAGCGGTCTAATAAGGTGATGGGTTCTCTGGACAAGGGTCAGGAGGGTTCCAAGAGCGAGGTCCTTGACGGGGAGGTGGCATGCTGGAGGTGCTGGTGCCCAGCTCCAGTTCTGTCATCTAAGAGGGTGGGGCTGCAGCTACCAGAATCCACCTGCCTCACCTCTGACTCTCAAAGGAACAGTATATGCCTATATTCTCCCAGGGTTTTCCTTCCTATTTCGGGCTTCAAACAAACCATTCTTTGCAGTGTATGCAAGCACGAAATAAAACGGAGCTGCACGGGGGTTCTTATTTATAGTGAGGCTCTGGATGAGTGTTCCTGGCAATCAGATTTATGTGCGTGTGTGTGCTGGGTGGAGGAGGAGTGTGAACTATTATAGTGCTCTTCAAAATTTAATGTGCCTGGAGCCACGAGGGACTCTTGCTAACATGCAGGTTCTGGTCCAGCAGGTTTGGGGTGGGGCCCGAGACACTGCATTTCTGACCAGCCGGTGTTTCTGACGCATTGATGCTGCTGATGCCGCTGGTCTGTGGACAACACAGAGTGGATGACACGGAATGGCAAAGAATTAGTAGAAATTGGTGCCTCTCCACAGGGCTTGATGCATGTACCCTTTGATAGTAAAGACGATCTAGACTGAAAGCCACGGAGTCATGGAATCATGGAGTTTCTAGAATGTCTGAATTGGAAGGGACCAAGGATATCACCATATTCCAACAAAGCTAAGATGCTATCCATTGTAAGACGCACCATGACTTC
This sequence comes from Camelus bactrianus, assembly GCF_048773025.1. Taxonomy (NCBI): domain Eukaryota; kingdom Metazoa; phylum Chordata; class Mammalia; order Artiodactyla; family Camelidae; genus Camelus; species Camelus bactrianus. Next base: position 36,393,438 of record NC_133554.1, on the reverse strand, counting down.
GAGCACCTCGAAGGGAAAAAGAATCCTGCCAATTAATGGTGAGAGGTCGTTGAATATAAGAGCCATCTACGTTTCAGAGATGTTAAATGTGGCTTGGAATTGATGGAACAGGATATTTGACTTACCCACCACCTTCCCCATTTTACAGAGGAAAAATACGAGATGCGGAGAGAAGGGACTAGCCTGGGGCTGCTCGGTTGCCAAGAGGCTTAATGGCTGCAGTTTCATTTCCTGTGAGGCCTGAGAAGATGCTCGGAAAGCATCCTCAGGCCCAGGGTGGAGGAGGGAGGTTCCCCTGCTGTCATGGGATGGCCAGGGGTCCTCCAAGATTCCCAGTTCATCCTGCATCCCGTGGAGAGGAATCTCTTCTGTCCCTTGGCAGTGTATTTCTGCTAAGAAACCTCAAGCCCAGGGCTTTTGTTGTCTGGTTTTATATTCAGAACATCCTTTTCTTTCTATTCAGGAAATTTCCAAGTTACACTGAATCCCAGATGGCCTGTTTGAGCCTTTCCGCCCTTGGCCTGTCTTCATGGGAATCAGAAGAAAAATGCCCACTCCATCTTCTCTCTGTCTTGCCTCCTCCATGGCAAATGGTGGAATTAATTGAACAGCAGAGCTGGATCGCCCAGGCCAGTGGTTCTCAGCCCACACTCTGCATCAGACTCATCTGGGGAACTTGTATAAACCACATACACCCACGGGGCTCACCCCAGAGATGAGGACTCGCTTGTTCCGAAGTGAGACCCAAATATCAATCTTTTTCAGAAGCTCCCCAGAGGAGCTGCCCTGGTCCTGTAGCCAGGTTACGAACCTTTCATCTGGTCCAACCCATTTGACAGATGGGAAAATCGAGGTCCAGAAAGACGAAGTGATTTGCCTGGGCTCATGCAGTTGGCAGCAGAGGTGGGGCTAGACTCCATTTCTCTGGATTATCCCTGGATTCCTCATTCAAAGCTCGAACTGGCCTACACCACTGAACGTTTACTGTAGGCCACAGACCCCACAGGCATGCAGCTGTGTGTGTGTGTGTGTGTGTGTGTGTGTGTGTGTATGATTCATTCTGTGTTGGCAAATCTAGGCAGAAATGAACAGTAGAGCGTGGAAGGGAGTTGAAGTGAAAAAGACCTCAAGTTAAAAATAGACAGGCTTGATGCTATTTGCCTAGTCACCACTCCTGACAGTTCAGGGCTTCAGCGTGGGGTGTCTAACCCCTTCCCAGCGCCCCAGATGGGATTCAGCCTCTGCTGGGGAGATGTGCGTATCACAGGCTCACAGGTCTTACTTCCCAGCCCTCCAGCCATGTTCGGGGCGATCTATGGACTTTCTCCACGCTCCCTATGTCCCTGTATCAGAGGGCCTGTCACCCCCACCATCAGGTGCGGGACGCTCGGTGCTGGGTGTCCTGGGCTGCTCTATAAAGTTTACTGGCCAACGAATGACTCATTAGGAATCGATGTAGTTCCCATCAGGGATTGCCCTCGGGAAGAAATTAATGGGCAGAAGAGGCTATTAAACTATCCTGGGAGTGAAATACTCCATTGAACTGGTGTCTTCTTGAAGGGGAAATGCTGTCATCGGAAGATGCTGTGTGTGTTTTCAGGCCTCCCCTAGCGGCCCAGGGTTTCCTTTTGAACCCACAGAGCTTCTCCCGAAGCTGCTGACTGACCATTTGCTGAGAGTCCCAGGCCACCCTGTCCTCGAGTCTCTCTGGATTTCAGACTTGCCTGGTCACCTACCTCCACAATGTCAGCACGCCTGCTGTGAATGCACGTGCTTGTGTGTGTGTCTAAGCAGGTGGGGAGCTAAACTCGGGCTGTCGGCTGCATGAGTCAGGGCTCTGGGCATTGAGTGGCAAGTGGCCCCACTTACCATTCAGGAGTTTTCCGATTTTGGGTACATCTGCCATCCCGGGGGGCTTATTACAAAGGCAGATTCCTGGGTCCCGCCCTCAGAGAGTCTGATGTAGCAGGTGTGGGGTTGGGCCTAGGAATATGCATTTAACCTCCTTCCTACCTGCTTCAACTGAGGTTGAAGAGCAGCTGGGTTTAGGACAACTTCATACTCAGTGTCGAGGAGATGGGGGGCACCCTTCTCTGGACCCTGATACCTCAACTGTAAATCAGGGGAAGAACTAGAAGAACTTTAGCTCCTTCCCAGCCCTGTATGCTTGTTGTTTCCCTCCCTGGCTGGGGAGGTGGATGTGAAGATGGTAACCAGAAGCCAAGAGGGCAGCGTATGGAAGTTTAAATGCTGCCTAGCGTGGGCCCTTGGCAGCACTGGCTTCGTTGTAATGACTGCCCTCCAACCCCCAGAGTCTTCTGAGGTTTTGCGACGTGGAGGAACCAAACACCTCTCTGGAATCACCCTCCAGGGAGCGGAAGGAAGCTCCTTTTCAAGCCGGGACCCCGTGGTGCCCAGCTGGACTGAACGAAATGGCCCTGCTCTGTGGTCTTGCCCCCAGGGCTGATTCAGGGTTGAGGGTTCCGGGGGTGCTGTGGCGGAGGTCCTCGGTGATTACATTAGCCCAGCTGTACAGATGTGGGTCAGCTCAGCTCCACGGGGGGATCTGAATCGGCACAGTCTTACCTGGCCTTGGAGCTGGGGAACCCGGGGCAGAGGCACCTGCCCGCGTGCAGAGCAGAGAAGTCGTCCCTCGCTGTACACGACCTGAGCTTCCCAGTAAAAGCAAAGCATACCTCCCTTTGACAAACGGATAGAATCCTGTTTCAAAGGAACTGCATAATGTTTCCTGGCATATTAAAACTGAGAAACTCTGCTGGGATGCCTTCTGAGAAGCCATGGAGGCACAAATACCATGAGTCATGATTAATAGCAAATTATTTTTTGACCAACAAATCCTATTGGTGATTGAAATTTTACAGAGGATTTTCATATACTTGGATTTATGAATCCTTATAATCCCTGAAAGGTAGGCCAGGCAGGCCTGTAAGCCAAGACACAGAAAGGCCAGCAGACACAGAGCTGTTCGGTGACAGACCCAGCGTTAGAACCTGAGCCTTTGCTCTCAGAGCACAGAGGTATGGCAGAACAGAACGGGCTGAGAGATTTGTCCGGTAAGAGTAAATTTCCATGTGTTATTTATTTATTTGGCAAGCACACCTGTTGTACTTTTAGAATGATTGAAAACATCTTTCTTTCACTAATCCACCTGCAGTCTTTATGCCCTTTTTTCCTTCTTGAGAAGGAAGGAAGAAAACAGCTTTTTGCGTTTTGTCTTGCTTCTCTCTGACACAGCTCAGTCTGTGATAAGGCTTTATAGTTGGCAGGCCCTGGTTTTTCTTGTCTGTGGCTGTCAGCTGTCTGGTAACCATCTATCTGTCTTTGGTCCTTTACTGTCCTCTTTTTAAAAAAAAATGCAAATCTTTGAGAAAATACACTTGGCACTGTATTTTTCAAGACCCTTACGAATACTCATTTCCCTTGACCCAGGAAGCTTATCCTTCTGGAAAGTAAACAAAGGAAAGAATTAAAATTAGCCTGAGAGAATAATCTTAAAGCTCTGTCCACAAAAAAATTAGGCAGAGTTTCCAATAGCAAAAACAGATAAAGCAATTCTGGTTCAACAAAAGAGGTATGATAAATAAACTATAGTACGTCCATTTGATAGAAATATTACGTAGCCATTAAAAGGATGGCTAGAGAGCAAATGTAAGAACAAGGAGAAAACGCTTTCAACAGAATGTTAGCCGAAGGTTCGCATCTGCTTATACCATCTGATTATGGCTTAAAAAAACCACCACCAACAGTAACAAAAAACCCCCAAATCCATGAAATCTACATGCAGAAAAAGAGATCTGAAAAAATATTCTCAGGATGTCTTTTGGTGGTTCAGCTTTTCTGCTTTCTATTTTTCTGTCTCTTCTGAGTTTACAATAATGCAGGTGTATGACTTCTGAAATGGAAAGATGATAAATCCTTTGCACAGTAAGCGTGTGGACTCAGAGGAGTCTTGGACTTGACCCAGAGCCCTGTCACTGGTAAGGTCGGTGGGTAAGACTTCTCAGTCTCAGTTTCCGCAGATGGAAAACAAGGACACATCACACTGAGTGGACAGGGCTGTCTGGAGGTTAAATGAATTTACTAGAATTAATGGCACATTTTAGGGGCTCGAGGGCTACTGAACATGATTGAAGGAATTATTCTTACTCCAGTGATGCCTGGAAGAGGATGGGGAGCAGCTTCCATCCTCACCTTCCAGGTGTGACCAGGTATCTATTCGTCCATCCAATGGATATTTATGAAGTGCCCACCCTGTGCAAGGCATCGCAGTAAGGGAACGGCTTCCGTGTCTCGCACATCAGCCTCGTGTGACGTAATGGGCCAAGGAGAGAGGATGGAAAGTGGAGGACAATCGAGTTACGCCACGGAAAGAAGAAAATTGGAGTAAAGTGCAAAAAAGAAAAATCTACAGATCAGACTTACAAATTGCTTTGTTCCATTTAACCCTCACACCTGCCCTCTGAAATGGAAATGCTTCTCGTTCCACTTTGAGGGATGAGGCCAGAGAGATGAAGGCCCCTGTTTAAAATGCCCCAGCCAGGAAGGGCAGAGCGGGGCGTCGGTCCCAGGCCAGTGGGTCGCCGAAGCACACACCAGGTCGCCTCCCATCCTGCAACGGAAGGGCCCTCTTTCACCAGGTCCTCCCCAGCACTCAGGGTCCCGGGGACATCTTTCTAATAATCTCCGCTGGGGCCCTGTGAACCCACCTCCTGCCGGGTCTTCACGGTGGGACCTGACGTCCTTCTCTCTTAGAAAGGCAACGTCTTTGTTGCTCAGAGGCAGGAAAGAGCTTTGGGAGTTGGTGACATATTAGTGGGCCGGGATGTTTAGAAAGAATGACTTGGAACCCATTCAGGTGGTACCTGGGGGAGAATGGCTGTCTCTGATAACTGCCCTTAGCTCCGGTACGTAGGACATGTGGATTCTGACCCTGCTTGCCGGGGGTGAGACCCTGGACCCCTGAGAGGCCTGATACTTACTCAGCAGATGTTGGTAAGGCTTTGGGGACACTCAGCCTGATGCTGGGCTTGGGCTGGAGGGTGAAGGCTGTCCTCGTGGCGAGACGGGACACATACATATTGAAGATTTTAGGGTAAAACTCAGTGCCACTGAACCAGGATCAGAAAAGGAGAAACTTGTCAGGGCCTCTTTTTCTATCACATCCAATCCTCTCATATTATAGGTGAACAATTGAACATCCAGAGAGGGAAAGTGACTCTCCCAAGGTCACACAGCAATGTTAATCAGCTTTTAGTTCAGGATGAAGTAAATCAGGACAGGCTTTTGGAGGTGGTGAGCTGCCTGTTCATCAGGAAACCATGACTTAGAGTGTGGATGCTCAACCATTCATTCAACAAATATTGGCTGGGTGTTTCATTTGCGGGCAGGGCAGGTCCTCTGTTGGCATCAGGGATATACAGATGAGGGCTATGGATGATGCCCTCAAGGTGCCCCCAGTATAGTGGGGGGACAGGGATGCAAGGAAATGGGAGAGCACAGAGTAGTAAGTCATCCCCTGGCAACAGGTGGAAGTGTGGGGACTTGGGGAAGTAAACCTGGGGTTGCAAAATGATGGACGAGTTTCCAAGCAGACCCAGAGGAAGGGTGTGATAGTGGGTGGGCAAAAGCCCAGAATCTTCATTGAGTAAGCACGGCTCTTTGGGGGAGCAGCAAGCCATTTATGACGGTTGCCTCATGGGCAAGGATTAAAAGATGGGGGGCCTGCTGTTAAGGAAGGATTGATTAGAATCTAGGAGTCAAGAGAACTCGCATGTGTGAATAGCTCTAACACGCAGCAGAAAGTGCCAAAAACCACAGACAAAGCTGACTCAGAGGCAAAGACCGCACCTCCAGCTGTGGGTGTCTGAGGTGGTTTCCTGGAGGAGTTGGCATTTGAGGTGAGCACGAATAGAAGTGTTGAATTTGTAGTGCATGAAGACCTAGAGGAGATGGAATTCTGAGAAGTGGAAATAGAGCAGACAAAAGTACAGAGCCAGGAACCTGCAGCGAGTGGCCCCATTTGACAGAGCATCGCGTGAAGTATGAACCAGGATCACAGGAGATCCCGAACTTTGGCTTCATGAAACAGTACTTTGCTCTTTAGACAGCAGGGAGCCATGGAGGGTGCTTGAGTGAGGGTGGGGTAGGCTCAGGGATGGCTGTGAAGTCTGACTTTTTGAATGCCTTCGTTGTCTCAAATACGTGGGAACTCCCATTCGGGCAGGGAGGGGCAAAAAACACAAAGAAGCTTAAAAAGAAGAGAAGTGAACCCTTGGAGCCAATGGGTAGCAAGGCAGAGGATGGTGGCGGCAGGGGGTGGTGGTGAGGGCGCTGGGACAAGGCCAGTTATACCTTCAAAGCCACTTCTAGCCCTGGCTGTTGGGAGTCACTTTTTAATGCTTCATCAAGAGGCTATTTCTGAGAACCCGGGGAGGATGAATCAGATGTGCTTGCAGCATGGGGTGCCCATGCAAGACCCGGCCTCTGACCTGTGGGGGCAGCACGGAGAGACGGTCAAGCAAAGGCCGTTGTCCACTCAGACAACCCGGAGATCACAAGGGCGGAGTCAAGCCTGGTGAGACAGATCCCTCTGTGGGTAGCTGTGGCTTCTGGGTGCTTGGACTAGGGAGAGGGAAGGGTGACCAAGAGGATGCAGGCCTAGGGTGACCAACCTTTCCAATTTTAGCATCAAAAGTCCCATGTCCCACGAGACCCCCTCAGCCTCAGGCAAACTAGCTGGTCATGCAGGCGGCAGCCCCTAGACGCTTCAGAAAGTAAGTGATTGTAAATTTGAGCCATTGCAGCCCAGCCCCAAGTCTTAAGATGCTGAATTTATTGGCATAAAGTTATTCATCATTTCCTCTCATTACCCTTCTTCTATGGACAGAATCGGTACTGATGTCACTTCCCTCTTTCCTAATATTGATAACTTAGGTTTTTCCCTCCCCCCACCCCCGATCACTCTGGCTAGAGATTTATCAATTATATTAATTTTCTCAAAAAAAAATCTTCTGGCTTCATTGTTTTTCTCTGATTTCACTTCTGGTCTTATTTTTTTCCTTTATTGTGCCTACTTTTGGTATAATTTGCTCCTCTTTTTTCTTAATGTGGAAGCTGAGGTCATCAATTGGAGACTTTTTTTTTCTAATATGGGTGTTTAAGTCTATAAGCTTCCCTTTTTAGTACTGCTCCAGTGGCATCCACAAACTTTTGTACGATAGACTTCCATTTTTCTTCAGCTCAAAATACTTTCTAATTTCCCTTTTGGTTTCTTCTTTCACTCATGAATTATTTAGAACTGTGTTATTTAGCTTCTAAATATTTGGGGATTTTCCAGGTATCTTTCTGTTATTGATTTCCGATTTAATTCCATTATAAGCAGAGAACATACTTTATTTGAGAGGAACCCTTTTAACTTTATTGAAATTTGTTTTATGGCCCAGAATATTGTGTATCTTGGCAAATGTTCTGTGTGGACTTGAAAAGAATGGGTATTTTGCCATTGTCGCAGGGGGTGCTGTACAAATGTCCATGAGGTCAATGGTTGAAAGTGTTGTTCAAATATTTTATATCCATTCTGGTTTTCTGTCTGCTTGTCCTATCAATTATTGAGAGAGGGGATTTTGAAATTTTCTGTTCTAATTGTGGATTTGTCTACTTTTTTTTGTTGCAGTTTTTGCTTTATGTCTTTTTGAAGCTTTGCATAAATGTTTAGGTTTATTATGTCTTCTTGATGAATTGGCCCTTCCATCATTATCACATGACGTTCTTTATCCCTGGTGATATCATTGGCTCTGAAATCTACTTTGTCTGATATTAGCATAGCCAGTCCAGCTTTTGTTTAGTGCAAGCATGTTTCCATTCTTTTCTTTTAACTATTTGCATTCTTATATTTAAAATACATTTTTTTTCGGTAACCAGAATATAGTCGGGACTTTTTTTTTTTTAATTCAGTTTGACAATCTGTCTTTTAATTGTGCTGCTTAAACCATTTTCATTTGGTGTGATTACTGATGTGTTAGATTTCAGTCTGTTGTCTTGCCATATGTGTTCTATGGGTCCCATTTGTTCTCCATTCCCCTTTCCCCCATTTTTGCTGTTAGACTAGTTGAGTATTTTTTTGTGATTTTATTTATATTCTTTGTTGGATTTTTAGCTATAATCTTGGTTTGATATTTTAGCAGTTGCTGTAGGGTTTATAGTGTACCCCTTTAACTTATCACTGTTTACCTTCAAGTCATATTAGAATACTCCATGTATCATATAACATTGTTTAAAAAATCTTTTTTAAAATTAAAGTATAGTCAATTACAACATGTCAGTTTCTGGTGTACAGCACAATGTCCCAGTCATGCATATCCATACATATATTTGTTTTCAATTTTTTTTCATTAAATGTATTTATTAGATATTGAATATAGTTCCCTGTGCTATACAGAAGAAACTTTTAAAAAATCTATTTTTACATATATTGGCTAACATTTGTAAACCTCAGCCTCCCAAATTTGTCCCTTCTCATCCCCTTTCTTGGGTAACCATAAGATTGTTTACTATGTCTGTGAGTTTGTTTCTGTTTTGTAGATGAGTTTAGTGTCTTTTTTTTTTTTTGGTTCCACATATGAGTGATACCACATAGTATTTTTCTTTCTCTTTCTAGCTTACTTCACTAAGAATGATGATCTCTAGGTCTATCCATGTTGCTGCAAATGGCATTATTTTATTCTTTTTTATGGCAGATTAGTATTCCATTGTATAAATATACCACAACTTCTTTATCCAGTTGTCTGTCAATGACATTTAGGTTGCTATCATATAAAAATGTTTTAATAGTAGTCTTCCATTTCTCCTCTCTTGGCTTTTATGATATTACTGGCATTCATTTTACTTATACATATGTTACAAACTTCACAATACATTCTTATTATTTAAGCAGTCAGTTATCTTTTAAATACCTTGAAATAATAAGAAAAATATCTTATGTATTTACCAATGTAGTTACCATTCTGCTCATTTCTGTTTGTTCCTTTTACATGAATCTATATTTTCATTTGGCATCATTTTCCTTTGGCCTAAAGAACTTTTTTTTTTTAATTGAAGTATAGTCAGTTATGATGTGTCAATTTCTGGTGTAGAGCATAATGTCCCAGGCATGCATATATGTACATATATTTGTTTTCATATTCTAAAGAACTTTCTTAAATATCTCCTGGAACACAGGTCTGCTGGTGATAGATCTGCTAGAGTAAAGATCTGCTGGATCTTCAGCTTTTATACGTCTGAAAAAGCCTTTACTTTTGGAAGATATTTTCACTGGGTATATGATTCTAGATTGACAATTTTTTCTTCTTTCAGTAACTTGAAAGATACTGCTTCATGGTCCTCTCACTTGCATTGTTTTTGATGAAAAATCTGCTGTCACCCTTTCCTTTGCTTCTTTGTATGTAATGAATTATTTTTTTCTCTGGTTGCTTTTAAGATTTTTCTCTTATCGCCAATTGGGGACAATTTTGGTGTAGTTTTCTCCATGTTTCTTGAGATTGGGGTTTGTTGAGCTTTTCAGATCTGTGGATTTACAGTTTTCATCAAATTTGGAAAGGATTTGGCCATCATTTCCTCAAATATTTTTTTCTCCCCCTCCTCTTTCTTAAAAAAAAACAAAACAAAACAAACAAAAAACATGTTAGGCCACTGGACATGGTCCCATGGTTTACTGATGCACTTCATTTCAAAAATTCTTTGTTTTCCCTCTGTTTCGCTACTATTTATTCAGGTTAACTAATCTTTTCCTCGAGTAATATTGCAATATTACTTGAACTAACTTGCTGTTAATCCCCTCCAGCGTATCTTTCATCTCAGACATTACAGTTTTTATCTCTAGAAGCTCAATTTGGGCCTTTTAAAAACCATATTCCATGTCTGTACTTTGAACATCCGGGATTTAGCTATAACTGTTTCAATGGCCTTGTTGGCTATTTCTCACAAGTGTTAGTTCTTGGTTGGTTTCGGTGGACTGATCAGTCTCCTCAGTATAAGTCATATTTTCTTGCTTCTTTGTATGTCTGGTAATATTTGACTGGATGCCAGACATTGTGCATTTTACCATGTTGGGTGTCAGATATCTTGGCATTCCTGTAAATTTTCTCGAGATTTGTTCTGGGACACATGTAAGTTACTTGGAAATAGTTTGGACCTTCTGGGTTTTGCGAGGTGGAAGCAGAGCAGTTTTTAGTCTCGGGCTAATTATTCCCCACAACTGACGCAAGACCCCTGTGGATACCTTTCCCAGTGTCCCAGGAATTATGAGGGCTTCCAGGTGGGCAGGTAGAAACAGGCACTATTCCCATCTCCGTGTGAGTGCCGGGCACTGCTCCCTCTAATCCTCCTGGATCATTTTTTCCCTGGCCTTGGGTAGTTTTCTCACATGTGTTCCCCATTCAAGAGCCTGAATTCTGAAGGGGGACCCTCTATAGATTGTTGGTGTTCTCTCTCTGTGTTTGGTCCCCTCTTCTTTGCTATTCTGTCCCATGAACTCTAGCTGCCTCGGTCTTCCTGGACCCTCAGCAACATGTCCTCAGCTCAGGACACCATGGGGCTCTGCCTGGGTCCCCCTGCATGCAGCGTGGCCTGGAAACTCGCTGAAGGATGTAAGTGGGGCCGTCATAGGGCTCGGCTTCTTTGTTTCCCATCTCTCTGGGATCACCGTTCTTTGTTGTCTAACATTCAGAACTCTTGAAAATTGTTGTTTCATATATTTAATCTTTTTTGGGGGGGTTGTTTTAGGGGTGAGGGTAAACCCACTTTGTTACTACATCTTGGCTGGATGCAGGCCTCAGACTCTCTGCTACCGCCACCAGTCTAAGCCATCTCAACCCCAGGCTTACTTTAATATCAAGGGTTAAATACTTTTGCCAAGTAAAAAGCAGAGTTGAATCAAGTGTGCCCAACTCCACACCATGTCATCACCTTTCCCTGCAGAGAAGAGTGATGCAGCGCCTTTACAATTGAAGCAGTCACATAGTTATCATCAAATCTGATTCTCTCAAGAGCCAAGTGAGATAAATAGGCATTATTAGCCCATTTGACAGGTAAAGAGTCTAAGGCCCAAAGAGGTAGAGTGATCTGCCCACGGCTACCTCGAGAGTGGATGGCAGAGCCAGGATCATCACCAGGGCCTCCGTCCTCTACTCCAGAGCTGCGTTTGTTGCTTCCTGTCTCCCTGCCAGGTAGCAGGCAGGGAGCTCAGCCTTCGTTCTTGCTCTGTAATGACACATGCATCTCCCTGCTGGGAAGAGGATGAATAAACCAGTCTGCTGCTAGAAAACACGTGGGAAAGCAGGAGAGCAGTGCCCACAACGAATGTAGTTCCAGGCAGTCCCCTCGGGTTGCCTAGATGCATGGCGTGTACGGTACAGTCTTGTGTTTTTGACTGTTGCCATGGTGTGTGGACAAAATGGGAGTGTGTTTCCTTAGAAAATTTCAACAGTGACTCATCCTCATTTCTACCAGGACCAACTGAAGAAACGGGTAAGCCTAGGGGACTAGCCATAATAATGGCAATGTTTGCTACCCATCAGGAAGAGGGTTGCTCTCGTCAAGTGGCTTCTTAAAAGCTTGTAAAATACAGCAACATCGATCACATTCGAAGAGAAGTTGGCATCAGGAAGAGACGTGGAGCTCTGAAATGGATTCTTCTTAACGGAGAATCTCATTTCCTCTTGGTTACCAGGAATTCTGTCCACATCGGGGGTCAAAAGTCTGGCTTCTTTTATGAGCTCAGGGCAGCGTGGGGGGAAAGAGCATAGACTTTGGAAGCTGAAAGGTCTGGGCTCGAACTGCATCTCTCTCCACTACTAAGCCTCAGTCTCCCCATTTGTAAGATGGGCACAGGGAAGCCTGTCTTGCAAGGTGGTCGTGATGAGGCAGCTTGGATAAAGTAGCTGGTGCATGGTGCTCATCCATTACCACCGTCACACCCGTGGTCCTGAGACTCTAAGAACAGCATGAATAATGGCGTCCATATGGCATCTCCATTCAGTGGGCTGTGACGGAACACAACCACCGATGTTAGAGAGATCTCATGACAGGAGGAAACGCTTATGGGAAATGAGGTTGTAGGAAAAAAGGAGAAAACAAAATGAAAGCCCAGTGAACAAAATGGACTAGACAGGATTGTCGGAACTTGCCCCACCACCCAAAGCCCTACTGACAGGGCCTGGCCACCATCGGCTTTGGGCAAGTGGAAGTTATGAGGAGGCAAAACCATGTGTAAACGTGTAAGCAGTGTTAGGAAGTCTTCCAGCAGAGAAGGAGAGGACAGAGAGATGGGAGGACATCATGTGTGGCCTCTGAAAGGAGAGAGAGGGAAAGAATGACAGGGAGGAAGGGAGGAAGGGGGAGAGAGAGAAAGGACAAGACAGAGCAAGAGAGAGACACAGCCACGTATGCAGGAAGAAGAGAGAGCAGCTCCTCGGTGCTGGGATTCCGATGCCGAGGCTGAGCGTCTCTGCTCACTGCAAGCCCTTTGCAGCCTTCGGTGACCATAGCCCTTTCCCTGAGTTACCCTCTGAGGACACCTACTCCTCACACCCCAGGAGCCCTAACTGAGGCAGAAACAAACAAAAGTATACAGAGAGAAAACTGCACGGAGAGATACCAAAAGCATCACCCTTCCTTCCTCTAAGTGGGGGTTCTCTGGGTTATTTCCCCCTGTTTATCTGGTTTCCCCCCAAATCTACACTAAGCAGATCCTCAGACCTTGCTGGCCGACAGGACCCCTGGCAGCGGCTGTTGACTCTTTTTCGTGTCTACACTGGCCCTGCCCATCTCCGTCCTTTTTGGAGGCGCTGTGCCTGTGCTGAATTCACGTCTGTGCGGCCCCTTCCCTTTTCCCCAGGCCTTTTAGTGATTTCCATTTCCTGAGCTGATCTTCCTCCCCCTCCACCTGGGGCTTCTCACAACACCCGCCCAGAGGGAAGTCTCGTTCCATGTCTGAGTTCCTCTCTCTGAGCTCCTCAGAGCCTGTCCTGTTCTCCTGCAAGAAGACAAGCAGAACAGCCCAGGGTAATGGAAGGCAGTATTTCCAAGTGGTTAGAGTTCTAGGCTTTGGTGTCAAGCTGATGCCAGTTTCAGGTTGTACCACCTCCTGGCTGTGTGTCTTTGGCAAGTTTCTTAACGTCTCTGTGCTTCGGTTTTATTTTCTGTAAAATGGTTTCCAATCATTTCTTCCTTATTAGATTTGAGAAGCGCATCTGAGATAATGGGTATGCTGCACGAAGAAAGGTTCTGGACTCTGTAAATAGCAGTTCCGACTCCTCAGAAGTGTTTTCTGGACTGGGATGTCTGCTATGCGTCTGTGTCTCCCCTGAGAGGCCGGGAGGCCCCGCTTGCCTCTTCCTCACTGAGCTTCTGAGCGTGGCTAAGCTCAGGTTCCTCTGCGCCATCTGCCATCACCAAGCACCAGCGCGCTCCCCGTCATCCTTTGCCATTTAGGTCACAGAAGCAGTTGTGCCAGTGGCGGCTCTGGGGCTTGACCTCAAGAGCAGCCTGGCCGCCCTGGCTGGGGCGCCTCCGACCCTGGCTGGGTCTGCTCCTGCTGCTGGCTCCCTTCAGGCCTTTTCCTGGACATTTAGGGGGAAGCTGAGTTCAGCTCAAGTCAATTCAGTACACACTGACGGAGCCCTTACCCTGTACCGAGCACGGGGGGCATGTGCGGGAATCAGCCTCAGTCCCAGAGGCAGACGTGTGACAAGGGAAAGACCCGGAAGGGCGGTACCTGCTGTCTTTACGGCAGGGCCGGGAGGCGGCGTCAAGCTCAGAGTGGGGACCGAAGCTGAGAGCGGGGACATCCCTGTGCTGCAGCGTTGAGGGAAGAGGAAAGCACAGTTTTAGGAACTAGGGAATAATTAAGGAAAGCTGTCAACCTCATCCAACCTAATGGACCCAATCCAGTCTAATTCAATCTCATCCAACCCACTGGGCTAATGAAGCCCACCCCACACGGGCGGAGAACCAGCATGGCGCCAGGCACCGAGCTTCTCAGTGACCTTTGGGAATGGCGTATTCTGACCCCAGACCTGGGAGTCGGGTGGGGACCCCCCCCCGCCGCTTTTTTTCCCCTCAAACTGACTTCAGAAACAGACAAAAACTTTTACAAAAGCTGCTTTTCCTAGAAGGGAAACTTCAGAGCTGCAGACCTTCCCCGATGGCCTCTGCATGTGTGGGAGCAGAAGCAGGGTCTGGTGGGGGCTGTCTGCCGGGGACGGTAATCGCAGGACCAGCCTGGAGAGGAGGCTGTCCCTGCCTGGAGGGAGCAGGACCCCTCACTTCCAGCGTGTGAGCCTGTCTGTTAGCTGCAGGTCCAAACCATAAAACATACTTGTTCATAGCTGCATTATGTCTTTAAAAACCGCACAATTAATACATGAATATACAGCACATTTTTTGTTATAAATACTCCAAGGAATCCAGAAACAGTGGAAACTCTTGCATACTCAATTCTGTTCTTTTCCTCTGAGCAGCTGTCAGTATTTTTTAAATCCTTCAGAATTTTCAATTCTCCACAATTTCTCTGTGTGCTATCATGCATACATGTGCATTTATAAATACATAGTTTAGTTTAGCATGGGGGTATTTTTTTCGATACAAATGAGACCACGCTGTATGTATTGTTCTGACTTGTGTTTTTCACTTACCAGCGTGTCCGGGAAAAATCTCCCCCAGGGGCCTCCAGAACTTCTTACCCGTTTTAACTGTTGCAGGAGGCTGGGGGCCCGTGCACATGTATTTGCCCTCCTGAATGTAACCACCCTGCTACTGACGAACATTGGTTTCTAAATGTTTGCTCTTACAAACAGTGCTGCAGAAAGGATCTTCATCTGTGCTCCTTGGGGTACATGTGTAAGTATTTCTTTAGGGCAGATTCCAAGAAGGAAAATTGCTCTGTTGAAGAGGAGGTGTGCTTTTTAATTTTAACGGATGCTGCCAAGTACCCAGCCACCTCTCTAGGACAAAGGCTCCACCAGTTCACACACCCCTCAACATCTGTCTCATCTGCCCCCTCCAGTGGGTGGGTGGCTTCTTCTCTGGGGCCTTACCCCTCTTCTGCTTGTCCCTCTTACAGTCTTCTTGCCTCTCCTAGAGGCCTTGGCCAAATGCCACCTCCCTGTCCTTTGCCACCTAATTTCATCAAAGGTTTCCTTTTAAGGACTGGGAGTGCTATCTTAAAACAGAAAGCAGATAAATCAAGGAGTGATGACTGTCATTTCAGAAGGAGTTTTTTTGGTTCTACAATGGGATGTGCTGCAGGATTTGGAGCAATTCATTAACTGAAATTGACTCACTCTGGAATTCATCCATTTACCCATCCATTCATTCACTCACAGCGTTAAGGTCGCTGCTAGTTGCTTCAGAGTCCTTGCCTTCAGACAGCACACTCTCCTCAATGGAGCGAGACGTGCAGTACACTTGGGTTAGTTACGTAAATTTATATTAATAGCCAGCTGGCTGTTGTTCAAATGCGTTAAATGCCAAAAGGAGAGCGATCTCAGTAGTTGAGAAACCAGAGACGCTTTAAGGATGGAGCTAACAGATTAGCACTAAGATTTACTAGCCCACAGCCAATGATTACGGGGGCTGTCCAGCCCGTTTATCACAGCATAAGTAAACACAGGGACTTCTCCATCCCTGGAAGGCAACAGCTGTTTTCAGCTGTGTGAAGGAGGAGGGGAGAAATAGGAAAGAGATAGGTCCCATTCCTCCTGCCCTTCCCAAGGGAGCGTGACCATCAGTAGGAATGCTCACATTCACTCATTCATTCTGGTTGATGTCTTTAAAAGATTTGTTTGTGACTATCTAACCTACCCAGTTGGCAAGAAGATTTCAGTCTGCATAAAGAGGTGTCCTCTACAGATTTTGGGTTTTTTTTGCCCCTTACGAAAAAAACCTTAGCCATCAGAAGCCAACATCACCCTGATCAGAGTTCAGATGCTGCTCTTGATTCAAAAGAGGACACGGTGCTGGGGAGCAGGGCCGAACCAAGAAATGTTCTGATTTACTGTCTCCTGAGTAAGAGACAGTAGGTGAGTCAACAGACAGCAGGCCTCCTTCCTCTGCTGGGTCTGAGGAGGAAACAGGCCACTGAGAGGTAAGCCGCTGGCTTCCAGCGTCAGAGCCCAGTGCAGAGAGGATGCAGGAGAAGCTAGTTCTGCTCTGATGGATGCTGGTTGGGGGGGGGGTAATCCCAAAAGGTCTGGATTTTGGACTCAGACTGGGGCTGCCATGTCAGTTAGAACCATTTTTGGCTTATCCATTTTTCTCTGTGCACTCAGTAAAATGATTTTTTTTTTTTAAGTTCTTAGTTTTAAAGACTGTTGAATTCAGTTACATCGTCTCTGGAGGTTAGGCAGAGCTTAAATGGACTGTAAATTATTGAAGTTAGCCCTCAGAGATCATTCTGCAACATTCCACCTATCCATCCTTCCATCTAAGAATTATAAGACCTAAAATTTTCCCTTAAGAAGTTTACGATGTACTGGGGGCATATTACACAGACACATACAGCTCTCAATCTGTGATTGATTGATTGTCTGCCTCTCCTGCTGGACTGTGAGCTCTGAGAAGAGCCAGGTCAGTCCCGTCCATCACTGTATCCCTCATGCCCAACACAGCACCTGGTACCTACTGGATGCTCAGTAAATGACTAAGTCAGGAGGGAATGATCAAGGACTGGAGCAGGAAGGCTCAAGGCCTGTGCAGGGGTCAGTGTGGATCAGAGCAGGGCTGGAGAGTAGTGGGGTACAGCCACTGGGAAAGGTGATAGCTGGAGCCAGGAGGTAGAACCTGGCCTTTATTCTCTAGGTTGGGACAGGCATTAACGGGTATCAGGCAGGAGAGTGGGAGGATAAAGTAGGCTCTTTCTCTCTCTCTCATGCACTCATTGACTCATTCATTCCACTCAATACAATTATCAAGCATCTTCTATATGGAAGGCACCATATAAAATGCTGAAATATAAAGAACAGAAATAAGACAGAGTCTTATTCTCCAAGAGCTCACAATCTGGTAGGGGAGACAGCTAAGTAAACAGATGATTATAATGTGTAAATTTTATGCGAGAGATTCACACAGAGTACTCCAGGATGGCCTTCTGGAGGAGCAGAATCTCGAAGGACATGCACAAATTAGGCAAGGAAAGGGTGGGAGGGGTGTTGTTGGCAGGGAGAGAGAGGAGAGAGCATGTGATGCTTGGGAAAAACTGCACACAGTTTAGGATGGTTGGTGCTTTGTGTGGGAGGCCGGGGGAGTAGAGAGAGATGCTGCCGAAAAGTAGGCAGGGGCCCAAACATAAAAGGCTGTGAAGAGGCTCCTGGACTTCATCCTCGGGGAAAGGAGGGAGGGAGATGCTCAGATTTGTATTTTAGGAAGATCATGTTGACTCAGAGAATGGATTGGAGAGGGACACGATGGGTAGCAGGGAGACCAGAGAGGCAGCTGCTGTTCTGACCCAGGTGAGGAATCAAGAAGGACTGAATTAAAGTAGTGTGTCCGGGGTAGGAGATAGTGATAGCTAGCATTTACTGAGCACTTGCTGTATGCCAGAGCTGTTCTGCGTGCATGCATTAACTCATGTGGTCTTCTAGTTACCCTTTGAGGTAGGAACCACCACTATTTCCTCATTTTACAGCTGAGGAAATGAGGCACAGGGTCACCATCTAGTAAATGTGTACTTGTACTCAGGCCATTTACAGAATTGGGGGACCTAGCGGGGAGCAGCAGTTTTGGGGTGGGGTGTGGGCAGGGGAAGAGGACGAGTTGAGTTTAGACTGTTGACTTGAGATGCCTGTGGGAATCTGAGGGGAGGTGCTTGGCAGCACCTGGATTGCTGTGTCTGGGGCTCAGGAAAGAGATCTGGGCTGGGGGTAGTGATCTGAAAGTCATGGTAAAGGGTGAGCTCATTCAAGGAGACTGCAGAATGGGACAAACGAAAAACAGCATTTTGAGGGTGCCCATCATCTAAGGGGTGAACAGAGAAAGAACTGCTTATGCAGGTGACTAAGGAGGAGCAGGCAGAGGGGTGAGAAGGTAACCAGAGCAGAGCGGAGAGAACTGTGTCTCAGGGAGGGCGTGGCCAGCAGCGCACGCGCTGCTGAGAAGCCAGGTGGGATGCAGTGAGGAGTATCCTTGCTGACAAAGACTGGATTTGGCCACAAAGATTTCCTGGGTGACTTTGATGAAGAAGAGTTTCAGTGGGATGCTTCGAGGTGGGCTGGGAAGTGAAAGGGAGGTGAAGAAGCAGAGATAAGCAAGTCTGGAGAACGCTTGTGGAGACTCTGTTAGGAAGGGAAGGAGAGGGAGAAGGCAGAAGGGAGGCAAGATAGAATGGCTTCATCTCCTTCTAAGACTTGAGCATGTTTTATGTGGATCCGTTTTGGGATTCCCTCAACAGAGCTGAGCACATTGGCTCATCCGAGCCAAGCAACACTCCTTTTAAGGACCTTCTCCTCCTCCCTCCACCCACTGGCATCGCCTCCACTTTGATAAAAACAAACTCTCATTGTTGTAGAAAAACATGGTGAAAACCTGACTATCGGCAAAACCATCTGGAGATCTGAAGATGTTCCTCCCTTCGAGGCTGAGTGGTGACAAGGGATGAAGTAGCTGGGCTGATAGACGCTTAATTGATTCTGATTTTCATCTGTTTATGGGAAACAATACACCCTGCTGATCACGGAGGGGTGGCCACACAGCGGGCCATCCCGCCTTCTGGCGCCTCCCCGGTGCTTTCTGGAGCAGGACTGGATGCTCCCCTATTTGTGTGGCTCTAGCCTTGATAGTTTGGGAGTCGCTGAAGGCATGTGTAACCAGTTGTGTCCCCTGCCTTGAAAAACCCGACTGAGCAAGCGCCCATTTCTAACGGAGCCCACGAAGCGTATTAAGGACCACGGATCTGACTGGTAGATTGACAAATGAGTCTTCTCTTTGAAAAGCCTCTTCTCTTTAAGAGGCTATATTTGGAAGCTTGAGAGGAGCTGTCAAAAGCAGTTGGCGGGCACCTCACCCAACTTCTGGGCTTTTAAAATTTGGGTTGGAGTGTGGAATAGATACTGTTTCTCATTGTGAGCCACGGTAGATTTCCCTCCAAATGTTGGAGGTGTGGCCAACCTACGCCGAAGGCAAAGGCTTAGGTTTGAGTAGGAGCTGACTGTGCGCACACAGCCTGCTAAGGACCTAACTGGGGCCGGAAGGACCCAAACACTTGTGTTTGCCTTGTGTATTTACATCCTCCCAAGAGGCTTGCAGGCAGCTGCTCCATGCAGGATATGGTGTGATGATGGCATTCTCATGGTACTTTGGATACAGTCCAAACAAGGATCTATCATAGAGTCCGGGTTGTGGAACTGGAACCCAGCGGCTCCACACTTGTACCAGAAGGGGTTCCTGGTGAGAACGGGAGACCTTCGGGCAGTGATAGCCCACCTTGGCTCCCCACGGTGTTTCTGGGACTCTCAAATATAAACCCAGAACCATTTCTCCAGGAACCTTTCTGAACAATGAGTCTGGTGGCCAACCGACTACCCAGCGCCTCCAGATTCATTCTTAAGCCTATCAAGAAGCATGGGCAGGGTGACTGATTGCCTAAAGATTTGATGGACACATTGGACAAACATTTAGAAAACAAAAATCACCATCAGGCTCTTGGAGGAGGAAGTGGGTGACGAAAATTTTCTGATATCAAATCATGACCGGAAGTCCCATTAGGGTTAGCAACCCCCTTCAGTTAGGGGCAAAGAGTCTGACTGGCCACGTCAACGCTGCAGACAGCTTGTCTTGTGCTCTTACCAAGTGAACGTCCCGGCTTTGCCCTTTCACATCTATTCACTCACTCATTTAATTCTCCCCATGTTCCAGAGTCAGGTGCTCACCCTCCCCATCTGATCCATCCACTCTCGTGTACACAGACGGCTTCCAGATCTCTCTCTCCAGCCTCGACCCTTTCACGAGCTTTTGCTTTGATTTGAGTCTCTACGTGGGCAGCCAGACATGATCCAGAGAGCGTCATCCATCACCGGCTGGCTCAACAGCCTCAGGGAGAAGGGGCCCTCGGGTCAGATTTTAATGGGAGTTTGGCGGGGTGGGCGGGGGAGGCAGGGAGAGCATTCCAGTGCAGCAAGTTTGAGTGTTCTCTGGATGCAGAGTGCAGATTTGAGCAGTAGCGTATATTCATTCTTTCAACCATGCAATTTACCAAGCTCATACCCAAGCAAGGCACAGGGGATAGCCCATTCTTGCTCTCAGGGAGCTCCCAGTCTACACGGTGAGACAAGGGCTGATGGAGGCTAAAGAAGGCAGTTTTTAAGAGGTGTAAGGAGCGTGATTCACAAGGGGAGGTAAGTCCTGAAACTTCTGTGTCCCTCAGGAGTGCGACAAAATTGGCAAGAAACCCGCTTCGTTCCATGAGCGCTCCAAGGCCAGGGCAGGCCTTGCTCAACTTCATTTTTCTGGCACAAGGTGCTCAGCGAATATTTGGAACATTTTCTCAAGGACTAAATGAACATACAAGGCGTCCTACGGGGACACTAGCTGCTTCTGGAGGAGTGGCAGGACGGGACTGGGAAGGTCTTCTTGGAGACCGTGATCTTTGAGCAGTATCTAGAAAGATGAATAAGGCCTTTGCCAGGTAGATAAGATGAGGAAGGGCAGCCGGGCAGAAGGAACAGTGGGTGCAAACGCACGGAGGCAGGCACCAGAGAGCATGGAGTGTCCGGCGGGTGGTTCTCCCATGCTGGAAGGTAGGGACATGATGGTTAAGCACAGGCGGATGATGTGGCTGGCGAGGGGGCAGGGGCCGACGCCATTCTAAGGAGTTGGGCTTTTGCAAATTACAGGAGGCCCAGGAATTTGAGGGTTTTAGGCAGGGCAGGGATGTGGCCACCATGTGTGTGGGCTGAAGCAGGGGTACCACCAAGGAGCATGCCCAGAGACTCTCTTCTAAAGTTTTAGGGTGGCTATTACCCAGGTCCCTGCTTCTCACCACCAGAAACTCAGATAACTCATGTGGGGTTATCTCACATGTCCCTACCACAATTCACCTTCACAGCACCCTACGCTACTTGGCATGAGGGAGGGAGTCAACAGCTGGCAGAGCAGGGAGCAGGTGCAAAACTGCTCTGAGCCAAACTGCCAGGTGCTACCCGTGTGCCTGAGTGACCCCCAGGCTGCCAATGCTGGAGGCCCTCTGACATCATCCAACTCCATCCTCCCATTCTGTGGATGGGAAACCTGAGGCCCAGGGAGGGAAGCAACCCGTCCAAGTTCTCATGGCACAGACAGGACCAGAATCCAGGCCCCCTGGGCTCCCAGTCTGGTGTTCTCTCCTCAGGTAGATCTTCTCAAAGTTGAGTCCTGCTACCGCCCCAGCTCTACGATCTGCCGCGAGTTACTTGGCTGTGTAGTTCTGTCATCTGGAGCACGGTGACAAGAACGGCTCCCTTCCGGGGTTGTTGTGGGGATTAGATGAGACAACGCACGCCAAGTGTCTGCAGCTTGATGCCTGTGGGTAGTGGGGTGGCCAGGTAGAAGGAACTGTTCCTGTTCTCGCCCCTTGGGTTTCTGTTTCTGCCCCCAGGCTGTTACCCCACTGCCTGTCTCTGGTGGTGGTGGTGCTGGGGTGGCCAAGGGGCTCCTACAGCAGCTGAACTGGGGTGGGGGCACTTCTCAGATGGTCATACCTTGGCTTGATTGGGTTTAGGGCAAATACTGATTGAAAAAAAGCAATCTTTGGTCTGGGTGACAGCCCAATCATGTGTTCTTTGGGATGACAAAGTACAGTGAAAAATACTGAGAGAAGTGCAGGTGTGTGTTTTTGCACAGGTGGGTGATTTTACCAGGCAAAAGGACTTTCCTGTTTACAAAGGGGTTCATGGCAGGATTCCTGTAAGTCACCAGTTCTTCTTAGGACTCTCCCTCAGGACTCAGTTTCTCTGGCACGACTCACACCAGCCTTCTAGTGAAGGGCCTTCTGCTCCCCGTTGTCTTGCCATCCCTGCCTTTCTTGCAAGATTCCCTTGAGCTCTGAGCATGGGAAGAGTGTAGCTGCTTATAGATCGTAAGACCACCATGATTTTATGTGACATCAAGAAAGAGAAAGAACTGCCAACTGTAAATGAGATGCAATTGACTGGGGGAAAAAAAAACCCAATTTCAGAAATGTTAAGACATGGGAAAAAAAAAAACCCCCCAAAACCCATGCATTAGAATCAATTTGAGAACCAGAGTCAGCTGGATAAGTTAGTTCTATCGACAAAATGAGAACATACAAATGAGGGCCAATCCCCAAATGATACTTGGGTTAATATTACTTAATGATTATTTTTCCATTGTGAAAGAAACCAGTAATAAACAGGCTCTAGAAGGACGCACGCGGGTCTGTCTTGTTCAGCACTGGATCTCCATCACTCTTAGTAAGTGCCCAGCCAGTATTTGTTGAATGAATAAACAAAGCAAAGCCACGTTATAAGACATGTGGCAAACCCAGAAAATGAATCATCCAGAATTCCCCCACTGTGGGTATTTTGTCTTATTTCCTTCGAGTCTTATTTCCTTTTATGAATATGCTCTTTTATATGTGTGTAAACATAATGTATTATTAGATTTAGCTCCAGGATGTGTTTTTGTATTTCTCTATTAATATGAATGAAATGATGAGATGAGACGGTGCGGGAACGCTTTGAAGACTGTGAAATGTTTAACCAAGTATCTTATTATTAGTTATAATAACCATAGCAATACTAATATGAATGAAGCTGATTTTCTGAAAATCTACTTCAAAGCAAACAACGAATTGGTCCTCTGAAGCTGGGAATCTGTTCTGTCCCTGATCACCACGGGGAGTCCCTCTCTTTCATGCTGGGAAGAGAAGGAGACTTAAGGGTTCTGAAAAGACGTCAACTCCAACTTCCCACCTGGCCTAGAAGCCTCTTTGGTGTCACTGATGGAGAGTTGGTGAGGACGGGGGACGACTCAGCACATCTCTCGGGACATGACTGACAGCAGCCTGCAGAAAAATTCCCTCTTTCCAACCTCCGCTAGCGGTGAGACGAAGTTACCCTGGGGGTTTCAAAGAAGGCTGTTCACTTCCTCTGCATGTTAATAGCAGTGTGGATGCCAGAGGGGTGTCTGCACAGGTAAGTCATCCATGATCGGGGTGGCGGTTACATGCAACAAACCACAGAGTCAGATGTGCCTTGGACAATTTTCATCAAAACTTCACCGTTCGATAGCCAAAGAATTCATGCGCACGCTTATCAGTCTAACCCGTGCCTGGTTCTTGGGAGGGAGGTGGGTTGACTCACAAAACATGCAGAAGGGAGGATGGACAGATACTCTCTCCCTGACCAAGCTCTAGCCAGGCTTTTTTGTGCCCTCTTCTCCACTAGGCTTCAACCCTGGCCTACAGAGGCCCGGACAAACCCTGACACAGTTTCTAGCAGCTCAAATCCAGATGCATGGGATGACCTCAGCCTCGTCAAAGTCCCTGCCTGAGGAAACTCAAGGCTGTCAAAAAAAATACCATTTCCATTAACAGACACACATGACTGTATCTAGACGAGATAAACAACAAGGACCTACTGTATAGCACAGGGAACTATATTCAATTTCTTGTAATAACATGTAATGGAAAAGAATTTGAAAAGGAAAAATATATATGTACGCCTATGTAGAACTGAATCACTTTGCTGTACACCTGAAACTAACATTGTCAATCAGCTACATTCCAATAAAAAATTAAAAAAACAAAAAAGAATTTACCGTTTGTCCCCACCAGTAGCTACAGGTAGGGCCCCGTCTCCCTGAGTTTGTGGAAGGAGAGGAGCCTAACATGGCTCGGGTCCAATTAGCAAACTCAGATGGGTTTCCTGCGGACTGTTGTAACGTTTCATTTCCCAGACTCTGCTCAGGCGCCCTCTCTTCCTCACCCTTCCCCCTTGTTCTCCCTTTAAAATGCCAGGTGCCTTCTGCACAAATCGAAGTTGAGTTCAGTTCATGCCGAACCCTCTTCCTTATTGCAATAGTATATGACCGGTTAAATGTGTCCTTGCTGCTTTAATGAGCGCCCGGCTTTGTTTATCTCGGACAGTATTCAGAGGCTGGCTATCACATCCAGGCTAACAGCTTGGGCTCCGGGCTTTCTGCACACCTTGACCTGTTAGTCTGCGTTCTTATTCTTCCTGATTCAGATCCTCAGCCCTAAACTTGGCTCCTGCCATCTGCTTCTTGCCCTCCCTCTTTGTCCTTAAGGATGGAGTTTTCTGGTTGTACCACTTGGCTCCCACCTTGCACACTCTTGCACGCTCCACCTCCGTCCACACCACCTGTTTCCATCTTTGGGGCTGTAGACGCCGGGCCAACCTCCCAGCCTCCTCTATCCCTGCCTCGAAGCTGCTGTCCCACCCGCTACGTGCTGCACTGAAGGTTGATCTATCTTGGCCTTTGGCAACTGCCCAGCTGTAAGTACCAGGAAAGTTTTGTGAGGTCACACCATTGATGCTGTCCCAGAGAGTCAAAAATACAGCTCGCTGAGAGACGTAAAACAAGTTTCTCATATAGAAGATCGCTTCCTAAAATGGCTAAAGAGCTGTGATCAGTCCTGGATGAAAGATGATTTGAGCCATATTTTAATAACAAGCTGAGCCCCCGTGTTACGTGTGTATCTCTTTGCTGACCATTCCTTCCTGGTTCTCCCTTCCTCACACCCTAGAGCTGGGCTGCCTACCCCTCATTCACTGAACTCAGTGCTCTAGGCCTCCCAGGGCAAGTTGTCTTGGGTGATCTGGTTTAGAACTTCCTCAGACTCACAGTCTTCCCAGTTTTTATTCTAGGCACACCAGGAAATAAGAAGGGAAAAGCCTCCTGATGTCTCTCTGCAGTCCTGCTTTGAGACCTCCGTCCTACTGAGAATTTACGGAAGCCTCCCTTCTGAGATGTGAAACCCACGTCAAACACGAGGCTGTGCCCGTCCCTCGCTCCACGGACACACAGATTGGAGGCAGCAATCCTGGCTGGCCTGGAGCATCCCAACCCCCGGCGCTAAATCAGAGAGGAAGGAAGCCTCTAAAAGCTTCCTTCCACTTAAACTCCATTACAGGAGGGTGATGGCCCGTCCCTGTTCCTTCTTGCAGGCCACTTTGCATTGTATTAACACAAGTGATGAAACATATCCAGCCCTGGTTAGCAGTTTCCCTTAGTATCCGCCGTCCTCCCATCCCACCCCCACAAAGATTTTTTTTCCCTAGAATGATTCATTAAAAAAAAAAAATCAACCAATTCAGTGAGAAAGAAAAGTAAGCTGGGTTTTTCCAGCTTTTTAGGAACGAACAGGTGGTGCAGGAGAATCAGGTTGCAGAGGTCAACTGACGCCTTTCTCCCATTTCAGGGCGCATCCCTTTAGTGAGCGCAGCCCTGCTGCACCCTCCTGGGTGGATCCAGAGCCTCCCAGGAGTGGAAATCCCATTTCTCCTCCTCATGCCTCTGCAGATGGCCAGGAGAGGCCGGGACCACTATTCTAGAAAGCCCAGGAGACTTACCCTCTGCTCCTGTGTGGCCACGAAAGTCTGGAACCCTGGCGCCACCCCAAAGCCCAGCTCTTGGATGAAAGGCGGCTCAGACTGACTGTGGATCTGAACTTTCACTCCTGCTTCAAACGTCGTTTCCTCTGAAAGAACAAAGATGGACAGAGCCACGGGTCAGTGACAACAGCTGCTCGTGGAGTCCTGGGACTGAAAAGCTCAAAGAGATGCTAGAAAGGCCCACAGTGGGCAGAATCATGGCCCCCAGAGATTCTGCACACCCTCATCCCCGGACACGGTGCCTACGTCACCTTACACGGCGAATAGTACGCTGCAGATGGAGCTAAGGATTGTCCTCAGTTATCCAAATGGCCCAGTGTGATCACAAGGGTCCTTATAAGAGGGGGGCACGGGGATCAGAGACTGAGAGAGAATGGAAAGATGCTATGCTGCTGGCTTTGAAGATGAAGGAAGGGGCCACAAGCTCAGGGATGCGGGCAGCTTCTAGAAGCTGGCAAAGGCAAGGGAATAGACATTCCCCTAGAGCCTCGAGAAGGAAGGTGGCCCTGCTGACCCTGGGAAGCCCATTTTTGATTTCTGGCTTCCAGAATTGTAAGATAATAAATGTGTGTTGTTGCAAACTGCTGAGTTGGTGGGTAATCTGTTTCAGCAGCAATCAAATAAAACCAAAAACCAAAAACCAATGAATTCAGGTCAGTTAAGCCAAATCCTTGCTTCAATCTCCAAAACTGTATAGAATGGGGTTATAAAGTGAGTCAAGCACCCATTCTCTTTATTTACTAACTTCTCTACTGGACCACGAGCTGAGACGAGGAGATTGGGAGGAAAACATGACGATACGGCAGTAGAAATAAACATACTGGGCTGGCCTGTAACCCAAGTGCCTGCCCCTTGGAGCTGCAGGAGATGGGTAACCAGAAACGAAGCTTCTCCCTTTTTTTTCCTTGGCAGGAGAAATGGCTCTTGGCAGTGAGGGGTGGGGGTAGGGGGCAGAAAGGGATGGGATGGGAGAGCTTGGCTCATCCTATATATTGGCGCTCAAAATGGGTGGAGAGGGCACCTGTGGGATATATCAGCCTTCCCTGGGTCTCCTCTGTCTCACTCTCTACAAACAGACTCCAGAATGAGCTTTCCAAAACGCAAACCTGTGTAACTTACAAGGAGCCTCCTTTCCTTAGCCCGCCCCTGTTCCCGCCTTGCTCTGGGCAGCCCTCTGCTCTGTGGAACCATGTGGTTGAACCACCAGGGCCACCGGATTGGTTGTCCCGGGTACCTGCTCCACACGGATGCACGGGTATCTCCTGCCTGGAATGTCTTTCTACTTTGTCCGCCAGACCATCTCCCCACCCTGCGGAGTCAGCCCCCAGTCCCACTTAAAGCAACTCCTCGTATGCCTGATAAAGCCTCTGCCACATCCTGTCACGGTCCTTTATCTGACTGTCTTTTCCACCAGCGTGGAGCATCCTGAGGCCAAGTTCTGGGCTTTCTGTCTGGATCTCAAAGGTCCTGCACAGGGCCGGGCATCTAGCAGACACCCAGGGGATGCCAGCTGAATGAATGAGTAAGAGATGTGTGACTCAAACCTCACTCATGTATTAATGGGCAAGGCCCATCTAGAGTCCACATCAAGGAGCGCTCCGAAAGCAGAGGATGGGGAGAGGACGGGTAGATGCAGAAATCAGGGAAGACGGAGCAGGGGAGAAAGGGAGGTCAGAGGTCAAGGAGGGGAGATGTGTCAGCACTGGGGCCATAGCATGGGGTAAGTCTGGGGACGCGTTCCAAAGCTGGCACAGATGAGAATGGCGAGGAAGGAAGGGCTGGGGCCAGGCACAGGAATGGGCAGGACCCAGGACCACCTGACAGCCTGGGACTGAGGCAGGGGGAGGGGTCTGGAGCTGGGTGAAAAGTCCAAGCCTCAGGGCACAGGGAAAGAAAGGGTTAGTAGGCAGACAGGGACCAGAGGGAAGGCCAGGCAGGGCTCTCACAGTCCAGACGGGGAGTCCAGTGGCTGAAGTGGGGCTCAGGCAAAAGAGAGCTTCGGACAGGATTCCTTCCATAAACATCTTCATGGGGCCGGAAAGAATCCAGGGCCCTCCACGAATACCACCCCCCACCCTGGGCCGTCCTCCAGCTGATTCAACTCCTCCATCATCTCTTTACTCAGACGGCTCCATCCAAACTCCTGCCCACACGTCCGGGCGAGCCTGTGGTTTGCGGTCTATCTCTCCCATGGGCCTGGCCCTCATCATGGGGAGGGGCTGTGGGAGGGGGAGGATGGGCGGGAAGAGGAGGGCGGAGTGGGCAGCTTCCATTGGCTGTGCTTCCTAAGGTCTAAGAGAAGAGCTGGGGAGAAGCCCAGGAGCAGGAGCATAAACAGGCTTGAACGGGAGACAGAGTGAACGCTCAGTGATACTGGGACACAGGGAGGCTTGTGTTTGGATGAACCGAAAGCATGTTCAGTGAGCTGTGGGGGTGGGATGGGAGAGATGCCCAAACTTGTTTTCCAGAGCTCGCTGAAGCTGTGCGCCTGCTATGTAAGTGAGCTCGAGAAACCTTAGAGCCAGGGAGACAGGCTCAAAGGGGGAACCCGTGGTTACAGGGAGAAATGAGAAATGAGGCCTTTGTGCCAGCAGCGCCGTGGGGAGTGGGCAGAGCAGAGAGCCAGGCATGCCTGTGCCAGCGAGAGCCGCCCGAGGCGTCTCAGACTGGCTTCGGGTCCGGAAGGGGAGTTGATTCCAGAAGCAGCAAGAGCTGGCGCAGAATGAATTCCTCAAGTATTCTCATCATTACAAACAGCAGCAACCGGATGGGCAGAGGCAGAAGAGAGGGACGAATGAGGTTTCTGCCCTCTTCAGAACACGACGTCCAGGAGAACCTTCTGCCAGGACGGACCGTTCTAGAATCTGTGCTACCCAGCGTGGTAGCGTTAGCCATGTGAACCGTGACCAGTGCAAATGAGGAACTCAGTTTATCGTTAAATAAATCAGTTTAATTTCCTCCCCAGTTTTATTGAGGCATAACTGACAAGTAAAACTGCGAGCTATTTAAAGTGCGCAATTTAATATACGCATACATACACTGAATGGGAAAGGATTCCGCCCGTCGGGTTAATTAACATTTCCGTCGTCTCACACATTTACCTTTTTCCCACCTGCTTTATTTATCTTTTTTTAATCCAATCGAATTTAATGAATTGAGCTTAAGTGTGAGTAGCTACCTGTGGCCGGCGACAATCTTAGTGGGCAGTGCGGTTGTAGAATGCCAGCTGTGAGCAGACCCCAGCCCTCTCTGAGCCTCTGGGGTGACCAGGGCTCCACCACCCCGCTTTCCTAAGCAGGTGCCCATGTGGGGGTCTCTGGACTGGAGGCCCTGGGTGATTTGGGCGGGGCTCTGAGCAGCAGAGCTGTGCACGTGCGTGGTCAGCCCATGACTGTCGTCCCACATCCTCCCTGACCCTGCTTTTCCCAAAGCACCGCTTACTCTCACATCTCCAGATAGAGTTTGTTCCTTTCTCGTCACAGAGCTGGCCTCAGTTTCCCTCTGTGAAATGGCCCGCTCCAGTCCCTGCCTGATACCCACCCTCAGGCTCCCCCACTTCCTGGACGCGGCATACTTCAGGGCAAGGACGAAGGCCCGCTTTGAGAAACGGCATCATGAAGCATGGACAGTTAGAGCCACAGGCCCAGCGCATGCACCTCCAAGGTTCCCAGACGAGAATGCATGCTGAAATCATGCAGGGAGTTCTGGGTGACCATTCGGGGGAGCCACCCCTAGAAATGCTGATTCTGTCGCGCTGGGGTGAATCCCAGGCATCAGCACGTCCCGGGATTCTGATACGGGTTATCCGAGGCCAAACACATTTGGGCAAGCGGTGACGTAGTTCAGAGAGGGCAAGTGACTTGCCCAAGGACACACAGCAAGTCAAGAGCAGAGCAGGGGCCAAAACCAGGTCTCCTGACTTCCACTTTCTACCCCACTAAGGGTGGGGTTTATTTCGTGGGAGCAGATGTCCCAGTTCACAGCTCTGGGGTTCTGACTGGGGGTGGGGGAAAGGAATATCTCTTTCATTGTCATATCCCCTAAGGCTCCTAGCACAGTGCCTGGAACGGGGCAGAGCTCAATAACTGTTTGTCGAATGAAGCAAATGAGTAAGGAAGTGTCCTCTGCTGGGTCCACAGTTCCCTGCCCTCTGACCAGCTGTGAGTCTGCCCAGGGTCTGGCTGGACCCTGAGAAACACCCGCACCACACGCTGCCCAGGCGACAGGCTTCCTCCCACGAAGCAGGCTGCAGAAGGTCTCCCCCGCAGCCACGCAGCCGGGCCACACACAGAGCAGCAGCAGCAATAATAGCCAGGACCACCCTTACAATTCTCCCGTCTCAGGGCAAAATGACATGCGCGGCCCCTCATTAAAAAAAAAAAAAAAAGATTGAGAATTTCAAGAACAGCAAGAGCAAAGCATCAAACCCAGAGTGAGACCCTCCTGAGCCTGTGTGACGGCAAAGGTCGCACACCCGGGAGGCCAGCCCTGATCACAACCCTGATGGGTGCTGGACAGAACTGCTCCCACCACCTGCCTGCTCCTCTCACCACCAAATGACCCCACGCCAAGTTACTTCAAAGAGTGCGGGCCCCTAATGCAGTGAAGGATTGGTTTACACTTCATGAACGGCAGGATTCGAAGTCCCAGAGAGAGAGAGAAAGCGGAGAGATGGGGAGGTGATTCCACACCCGCAGTGTTACGAGCTCTTGTTCATGGGGACCCGCCTGAAACCCCGAGCGCTTAACAGGGAAGATGATGTTGAATCAGGAGGAGGGTGAGAGTCCAACCTGCAGAAGCCAGAGTCTACCCACTCTTTTTAGGAGCAGAGCCATGGCCAGCCAAGCGCACCAAGTGAAGTCTACCCGGGGAGCATCTCCCATGCCTGCGGAAAGGACTGGGAAGCTCTGGGGTTGGGGGTGGGGGTGGGGGTGGGTGGGAGACGGAGCGTAACGGGCAGAATGCATAATGGGGCCGGGAAGGTACATCGCAATAAAAGCAGCTTGCATCTTTAATCTTTGCAAATTACAGGAAGCACATGGAGGAAATAAACACTGGAGAGGAGCAGGAAAAGCAGCTTCTCTGAACATCTGGAGGAATTTTTGAGGCTAAGGCAGGGGTGTGTGGGTACAAAGCAGTCATGTGTTGGATGAAGCTGTCTTTGTAACTGTGGCTGGGGTAGCTAGCTTGAGAGGAGAGGGTGGGAGGGAGGCCAGCCGTGTGGTGGGACGCGTCTCAGTGCAGGGTGGCTTCTGTTTGTCCGGCTCCTGCCTCATCCTCTCCGCTCTGCTCTCTGCCCTGGGAGCTGCACTTTGGGAGGTGCTGTTGGGCCCCCTTGCTCTCTGGCTTTGGGTTGGCTTCAGCCAATGGTGGGCCCAGGTGGGAAACTGGAGGAGAGAGGAGAGTCAGGCTGGGATATTCAGTCCCTCAACTTGATTTGCTGGGTCCCTGTGGATTAGCTGCGGGCCACCTTGAAAGGGCACAGCTCCAGGCGGGGGCGGGGAGGTGGGGCTGGGGGAGCTCTCCATTCCGACAGCAGCCTTTTCCCTAGGCATGGTCACGGCTGTCCCCACTAGCAGGCTCAGGATCCCGCCCCATCCGTACTGCCTTCCCTCAGCCTTGTCTGCACTTGCGGGACTAATCCTTCATTCTTCTTTCCTTGCATTGCGCAGTCTGTGGGTGCTGTTGGGTTCCTCGTTGGATCCTGATGGGTAGAGAGGGAGGAGGCTGGAGGAGGCCCCTCTGCCGCACCATTCACTGTAGGACAGCCATTGGTTGGAGCATTCTTTGGGGTGGAGACCTCACTACCTGCAGGGGTAGCCTGTAGTTTCCAAAGTTCATCCTTGCGCGGAGTTGAAAATACCTGTTTATAGATTTTACCCCCTGCTTCTAGCCCCACCCTTCTTTCTAGGATCTGAACTTATTTACAAAACAGAAACAGACTCACAGACATAGGAAACAAATTTATGGCTACCAGTGGGGGAAATGGGTAGGAAGGGATAAATTGGGACTTTGAGATTTGCAGATACTACTATGTATAAACTAGATAAACAATAAGTTTCTTCTGTATAGCACAGGGAACTGTATTCAATATCTTGTAGTAATATATAATGAAAAAGAATATGAAAACGAATATATATATAGTCTATGTGTGACTGAAATGCTATGCTGTACCCCAGAAATTGACACAACATTGTAAACTGACTATACTTAAAAAAAAAAGGTCCTAAAAACCTGTTACTCCCTGTTGAACTGTTACCCAAAGCAACTTTTTTTTTTCTTTTCTTTGTCTTTGTTTTTAAGGAACACTAGCTCTTGGTGGAAAGAATCAAGGACCAAATCAGAAGACATGGATTCAGGCATGAGATTGTCGGACGGTCCCTCAGTGTCCTGAGTGACTTACTTGCTTTACCACATCTGTGAAGTGGGTCTATCTGTTAAATGAGTCGAACTGCCCTGTCTACGTCACAAGACTGTCTGAGGATCAGAGGTCAATATGCAGGCGGTGCGCCTTATATACTGTAGAATGTGGTACCCGTGTTGGCAAAGAAGATAGTTAATGTTAGGTCTTAGTTATGCCGTGAGGAAGTGTGGTCACACCTAACGCATTCCTATTAAACAAAATATTTACAAAACATACAATAGCAAAGGCACTGAGTGTGGAATTGGGTCCACATTCGGTGACCTGGGTCTCATTACGAAAAGATTTATTCCAAGGATCCTTTAAATAATGAGTTTTCCTAGTGCATTCAGGCTCTGAGATTATAAATGACTTGCTTGGAGGGTTGATAAGTCTGAGTGGGCAACCTGCGTGCAGGAGAAAGTTCCAGGTCTCCAAAGCTGTAGGGGAAGTTGGTGGATGATTAAGATTCTATTGATAAAAATTCTGTTTACACACACGGCAGGCTGGGTATAACCAGGTTACGGAACAGATCACGTACATAGATCGTGATGTGACTGTAGAATTCAAAACCATTGGAAACATTACTGAATTCATAGCAACTTTTGTTACCAAATATTTTCTCAATCAATAAATGTAAAAAAGCAGGAGAGCATTCAGGTGGGGATGATGACTGAGAAATGTTTTGGTGTTAAAAGGCATTCTCCTATTTCCACAGGGTGGGAGAAACAGTGGTCTAGATCAGAGCTTCCCACACTTGAATGTGAGTCACTGGGGATCCTGTTAATATGCAGATTTGGGGGGGGCCTGAGATTCTACATTTCTGACAAGCTCCCAGGGGATGCCAGTGCTCCTGGTGGGAGGACCACACTTTGGTGGCAGGATGCACAGGAAGACATCTCTGCTTTAGCAGAACACACCAGGCCCATGGTGATCTGGCCTCTGCCTACCTCTCCAGCCCCAGGCCTCCCCATTGGATCCAGCTACCCCAGGACACCAGGGCTGTTCTTGGCCTTTGCTCCTGATTCCCCTCCCTCTGCCTGGCATCTTATCTCCCCACGACCCTCATGCCCCTCTAACTCCCGCGCACTGCGCAGCCACCTGCAGGCCTGAGACCAGGACCAAAGGTCATCTCCTCTCTGAAGCCTCCCCTGAGAGACCTTTTTTCTCCCTTCCAGACCGATGAGCCTCTCCTTTGGGTCCCAGCTATCCTGTGTCAGCCAGGGCTGGATGACATTTGCCCACTTACACGGCTCCTGTCTAGACTGCAAATGCCTGCCACTCCTTAAGGCTCTTTACACAGAGCTGCTGGATCAATGCATTTCCATCTCCTACGTAAAAGGAGCCCTTGAGATTGTCTCTAGACTGTGAATGCTTTGAAAACCTGGACTGGGCTTTCCATCCGTGTCCCTGAGTGCCTGGCACATAGTAGGCGCTTTTGGCAATTAATTTTTGTGCATTTTTTTTTAAGAAAAAGTGCATGAAGCAGGACTTCTCAGAATAATAAAAATCAGGCTTTTTCTTGCTGCTTAACGGATGCCTGCCTCCAACGGTGCTTTGGACACAGGACATCAATTCTCCAGGTTCCTTGCACCTGTGGAGACCGAGTATCCAGCACAAAGGCCCACTCTGAGAGTGAGCTCGGAATCCTAGCAGGCTGCAGCGTGCTCCCGTGCTCCAGACTCTCAGAATTCAGGCCAGAGCCCGCAACCTCTCCTCTCGCGGAGGTCCTGGGTACCGGACACTATGAGTCTTTCCCCTGGGAGCAGAGATGTCAGGGAAACCATAGCAACCAGCCGCATCCACTCTTGCTAAGTCCCACTTGTGATGGGGGCTGGGGAAACGTGCTACTCTCAATAGCTGCTCAGGCCTTCCAGCAACGTGGAAAATTTATGATTATTTTTAATTTAATTTTAATTTCTATCAAAGCAATATATGTACATAATTTAAAAAGCCAAATGATGCCCCAAGGCTTTCTAGTAAAAAAAACAGCAGTTTCCTGCTCTACCTCTCTTCCACCCCCAAGTCCCCCTCCTCAGAGGCAACTCCTCTCAACTGTTTAAACTGTTTCTTCTGCTACTGACTTTCAGATTTTCATGGACACCAAGTACTTGACAGTTATTTCTTGGTTTTTAAAAATTTTAGACATTATCTATTGAATCCCTACCGTGGGAGCTTCTCACATGAAGCATCCTGCCGTATTCACTTCCCTTTCACCTTCCTATATGTGGTTAGGTCAGTAACCAACATAAAATATCCATAATTTTACATAATTATGACTAGGTAACTACTGTCCACACTCCAGCCTTATAGTATCTAACCTTTTGGGTCCTCTTATTGTGAAACTATTTTGTTTTTCCTGGTTTTATTTTGTTTTTCCTTCTTGTTTGTTGGTTTGTTTGGCTTGCTAGGTACCAATCACAGAAATGGCAAAAAAAAAAAAAAAAAAAAAGAACAAAAAAGTCAAACTTACAGAAAGAGAGAGCAGAAAAGTGGTTGCCAGGGGCTGGGGGTGGGGGAAACAGAGAGGTTGGTAAAAGTGGACAAATTTTCAGTTATCAGATGAATAAGGTCAGAGGATTTCATATAAAACATGGTGACATTAGTTGATTATACTGTAGCGTATAATTAAAATTTGCTGAGAGTAGAACTTACATATGCAGATATATAGGAAACATATATAGTAATATGTTTGAAACCAAATTTTACCTTCACTTCATTGGTAGCTTGCTGGATACAGAGTTCTATCTTAGAAAAGACAGATTCCCACCCTCCCAAGCCCCTGCCTAAAATTTGAAGACATTTTCCATTGTCTTCTGACTTTAAGTGCACCTGTTCAGAAGTCCATTCTGATTCTGGGTCCTAGGTATGTGACTACCTTTGTTTTTCTCTCCAGAAACTTTTACAACTTTCTCTTTATCTCCATGAGCCTGCATTTCACAAGGTCTGGTTGTTTCACCACTTAGTGCGGACAGGACTTGGTGAATTCTTTCGATACGGAAAATCACATGGGTCAGCTGGGAGTTTTTTCTTACTTTATTCCTTTGGCAACATCCTCTTCTCCACTCTCTCACTTTTGTTATTCTAGGACTCCTGGTTATAGGATGTTGGGCTTTCTGTATTTATGCTCTCATTTTCATATTTTGTTCTCTCCCATTCTCCATCTGTCTTTTTGTTTTACTTTTCAGGAGATTTCCTCAATTCCAATCCTTCTGTGGGTTTAAAAAAAATGTTTGCAATCACATTTTTAATTTCCTGGAGGTTTTTTTTTTTTTAACTTTTCCTTTGAATGTTAGTTTTTAATAGCATCCTATTTTAATAGCTGATGTTTATGAATGTGCTATCATCTCTTATCTCTTGAGAGTTTTAATTAAAATGGTTTGATGTTTCCTTCTGCTCCCTACATTTGTTTTTTTTTTAATTTATGAAACGTACATAAAGACTAGTATTATTCAAGCATTTTCTAAGTATTTCACAACTATTAACTCATTTCAATCTTCCCATCAATCTTACAGAGTAGATAATATTATCATTCTTATTTTAGAGGTGATGGAACTGAGGCTCAGAGAGGTTAAATAACCTGCCCAAGGCCACATAGCTGGTAAGTTGTGTATAGCCAGGATTTGATCCCAGGCTCTAGAACTTGTGCCATTAACCATTATCCCTATTTCCTCAAAGTTTCTTTTTTTGTTTGCTTTTGGTTGCTTTGCTATTGATGGCTTCCCTCAAATGCCTGGCTTTTTGACTGTCCATTCATAGTTAAGAGGTACTTACTCCAGACCATCTTCCTTGTGTGTGGGAGGACTTACACAGGGGACTTCACTAGGGTGACCTAACTAGGTCATTTGTGTGGCGACTCCTGACTGTCATTCTCTGGGAATTTTTCCTTGAGTTTGTCAGTGTCTCCAGGAAGGGAGTCCCCCAGACTTCTGCTTGGGGGTGGGTGGGGTAGATTAGCCTGGCTGGGGTGGGGGCGGTTTCCTGACTCAGTAAGCAGAATTTCACCTTATTTCCTTGTTTTCTGTAGAATCTCACCCTCGCCCTCAGCTTTGCCTGGCTTCCCCCAGCCCAGAGCCTGTTTCAACCTTATCTTCTGCTGGGGTGCACTGAGATTTTTATCTGGCTGTTTTGGGCCATGGGAGGCTATCTGGGGGACTGAACAGCTCCCTGTACAGACTTATAACTAATCCTCCAAGATTTTAGCTGCACCTTTCTGCCCCGTTGTCAGCAGTATCTGATGCCTCTGGTCCCCGATCCTTTCTGGTTTGGGGGTGGGGTCCGTGGTGAGAACTGTTTGGCTTTGGTTGGTTTCCCTGAGCAGACCCTCCTCCTTCATCCTTGTCTGCTCTGCCAAGTCAGCTACCATCTGCTCTCTATTTTCCAAAAATTTGCTGACATCTACTGTTTCTTAATAGATGGAGTTTGGGGAGTTAACCTCCATGAACACTTAGGTTCAATCCACTGTGTCCAACCGAAAGTCTAGACGGTTAACTTCCCTACGGCTCTGGAGTTCCTTTCACCATCCTAGGAAACGGGGGAGAGATGCTCATAGTTGATCTCTGGGATGGACATGGCCATAGAATCAAGGGACAGTTTTCAGTCCCAATATCCTCAGTTGTCCATTCAGTGGTTTTCAAACTGAGTTCCTTGGAGCCCTAGGGTTCCTCAGGGAATGTCTCAGGGCCCACCACAGTGAGCATGGAAAGATCAAACTGGGGCCCCCCCTCTTGAGCTGAACCAGAACACCTCTACCTTTATCTGTTTTACATATTTGGGCTGTGCTAAAGCTTTTGTTCAATACAGAGATTCTGCTATGGGAAAGAAAAAGAGGAAATGATGGAAAAGAGGAGCAGCTATAACCTATCATTATATGCCATTCTCTCTCCAAAGATGTCACTGGAACCTTGTTTTTTATTTTTTTTCCCCCTGAGCTATTTTCATGGCGGTGCTTTTACAATCACATTTCAAGCATTAAGGGAATGTAGTGGAAGGGGAATCGCTTTTGGGTCCATAAGTGGGTTTTCAGTTTGGTTCAGCTACTTAAGGTGTGTGTCCTTGGGGAGCTTCCTCAACCTCTCTGGACTCCGGTTTCTTTCTCTTTCGATGGGGGATGATATCCTCATTAGGAGGGTCACTTGGAGGATTCATAGGATAGAATGTTCATGGCACATAGTAGCTACTCATTAATACTAGTTTCTACCTCCCCTTGGCCCCGTCAGTGTACACAACACAGCAATTTTTTTCTCTCTCTGAACAAATATATCAACAAGTATTTATTGCCCTGGTGTACGTCAGTGAGTCAGACAGTCCAAGATCCCTGATCTCTTGGAGCATGCGTTTCAGTAGAAGAGACTGATCACACAAAAAATAAATAGGATTGACCACACACACACACACACACACACACACAAAGGCAACAAAAATCACATGGTATAGTTGAAGGTGACACACGACATGGAACAAAGGACAAACAGATAAGGAGGGGTGAAGGGGTGGGGTGTGGGCGCAATTTTAAATAGGGCAGACAGGGTAGGTGATAGCTGAGCAAAGACTGGACGGAGGTGAGGCGATGAGCCACGTGGGTCTGACCAGGGAATTCTAGGCAGGGGGAATGGAGAATGCAGGTGCTCGAAGGTAAGTGTTCCTGGAGTGTACAAGGAGTCACAGGGAAGGCAGTGTGGCTACAGCCAAGTGACCAGTGGGACAGAGCAGTAGGGACTGAGGCTGGGGAGATGGTACAGTGCAAGAGATTTACCTCGCTTAGATCATGGGCTCTCAAGATAATTCCTTTGCTCAAAAACAGAATGTCAAATGCATTTTTCTACAATCCTAGGATTTGGGGACATCAAGGCAGAGTTTACGTCATAAACAGTGTATTCTGCATCAGGGTGAACGAAGGCCAGAGGAGGATGAGGAAGGGAGGGGCCCTGTTTGTGGTCTCTCCAGCTTTGAGCCTGTCTATCTACAAGGCGAGCTCATTAGGGAGCTCCCTGCACAGCGATTCTGGTTTGCTCGGGTGTAACCCATCCCCACCTGTCACCCTTGCCCCTGCGTCCGCCCATACAGCCATTCACGGGACTGTCTTGGGAGCACCTTCCCAGCTGCCGTCCACCTGCTTCCCCAGGGCTCCCATGTGCTTCTGTGAACTCGCTCCCTGGTCACTGATTGGTCTAGGGCGAAGGCCACCTGACTCAACTGGACCAATGATTCTTTTCCCTATTTTTTTTTCTTTCTTTCTTTCTTTTTTTTTTTTTTTTAAACAGGAGCTCAGTGAGAGACTCTGAACAGTCTCTTGTTGATGGTAGAATGTGTAAAATATAAATCTATTCAGTCATGTGTGAAAAAAAATACATACAGAAAAAGCCTGCCTCCAGTTTGAGAATAAAGCAATTTAGAGAGAGGAGAGGTGAGGAACCGAGTGGGCAGGAGCCTTCATTTCCCATTGTTCTGACGCTGCACCCTAGCCTTCCTGCTGCTTGCTTGTGGAAGCTTGCCTTGGATTCCAGGGCCAACACAATTCCTTTTATGCCCAAGCTTGTTCGAATCTGGCTTCTCTTATGTGCAGCCTAGATAACCCACTGCCTATTTCTTTTATCTTTGAAGTTACTCAGAGGCATCTACACAGAGTTTCAGTTTTAACAACCTCCCACCTGCCTTCAATTTAATTTCTTTTAGAAAATGCTGGTCATGAAATCTGCGCTGCTGTAGTTCAAGACAGCTTCTCTGTCCTTTTTCTATTTTGTGAGCTCCTCCATGCAAAAGAAGGTTTTCCATGGTCAAAAGCCTTGGGGGAAATAAATGTTGCATGCAATATTCCCATCTTGGAGATTCGTGATGTAGGGTGTTAAAGAATTCCTGCCATGGATTAATGTCTTTAACTTTGCCTAACCAGGGTTTCCCACATCCTCTTTATTCCTGTTACAGGTAATATCCCAAACTCCTGACAGTCTGATTTGGGGGCATCCTTCAAGATCAGGTGTTCATGTGACTGAGCCTGCCTTCTTTAAAATGGACTATTTCCAGGGCGCCCTGCACAAGGATGTTTGGCCAAGGTGCCATTGTCAGCCCGGAGGAAAGGACCCTTGTGATAGTCACTTCATAGTCACTTTCTACTCACTAAGCATGACCCCATAGGGCTGCGTCCACCCAAAGAGGGTGCCTTTTACTAATCCCCTCACTGGCACCAAAGGTCCTTCCTGTCATTCAGAATTACACCCAGGGAGTGGCTCCCTCACTACTTTCTTAGATTTCTGAGAGGGGAAGCAAGATGTGTCAGAGGCTCTGCTTTGAGAATGAGACTCCCAGATGCTAAGGTGCTCCAGGATCCTTAATTAGGTATGGAGTGTTTGGAATATCCTCTGCCCTTGGGGTAGTCTGGCCATCCTCCCATCTACTGGTCACCGTGTCATCTTTCCCGTGTTTACAGAGAGCTCTCACAGGATGGGCTAGTAAAACAAGAGCTGGGGGGGGGGGGTGTGGGTGTTGTCCTAGGTCTGACTCTATAAAGCCAATTTCCCGTCTTACTGCACTGCCACCATCATCAAGCTGCCTGCGGCCATGCCCTCAACAATTCCTGTCTTCTCCATTGTCACTCAGATATCTCCTCTAAGGACTGGGGCTCCTTTTCCTGGGGATTGAGAGGAGGTGGGAAGGCCAAGGAGACAAGATGGGGCCTGGCAGGTCAGGAAGGCTGCCTCCCTCCTGAGGACTGGGGGTCCAGTCTGTGACCAAGAAGCAGGATGTGGTCTCAGGTGGCCTCATGGACAAGCACCCCTCACCTGCCAGGGCCCATCTCTCACCCTTCAGCAGGTGTGTAGGCCCCACTCCCACCCACATGAAACTCACCCCCACCCCCAGCCCAGGAAACAATCAGCTTTGAGGTGACCAGAGTCTCCAAGAGACACCTGTTGCACAGTGACTTCTCTGCCTGAAGAAGGATACCATGGAGGGAGGCTGGATGGACGGATTCAGGGGGCCCGAAGTCACCTCACCGCAGCCTCCTTCCCTGACAAACGGGGGAGAGGGAACCCACCCTAGCACTTAGCACTGTGGGGAGGGGAAGCCGGGAGGCAAGAATATTATGGCCCCAGAGGAATGGGTGTGTGTGTTGGGGGGGGTGGGGTGCTGCAGAGGCAAAACTCCAAGAAGTCAACCAGAGCAGCTGAAGCCGTACGGTCCAACATGGCAGCCGCTAGCCCTCCCTGCAACCCTGTGGCAATTTAAATGAACAAACTTGAAATGATGTTAAAAATTCAGTTCCTCATTCTCGCTGGCCACATTTCGGATGCTCAGTGTGGCTACTGCAGAGGACCGCGCAGAGAGCATGTCCATCGCTGCAGAAAGTTCTATTGGACGGCAAGGGTCAGTTTCCTCTCTGACTGGTTTCTTCTGGCCCCTGCCCTGCTTTAACTCCCCTTTCTTCACGCCCCGACGATCCGGCCTCAGAGGACGTGGTTTGAGTGAGAAGTGCTGATCTGTCGCTGGGGACGACTTCTGCTCACACAGCCTGCAGGGGGTACACTGGAGTTTCTGGTGGATTCTGTGTGCAGGTGTGGGTCCTGTGAGCCAACAAGCTCCTAAGAGGGAGGGTCTTTGTCCCATGTCTTCCACATCCCTGACCACGCCCTGCATGGCATTAGGCACACAGTAGGTCCGTAAACACGGTTACGGGTATGTCCGGAATTGGTGCAGCTCATGGTCAGGCTGACTGCTGGTCGAGCAGCTTGGGCCAGTGCCATCCTGGCCTGGCCGCGAATTCACCGCATGGCTGTCAGGAGGTCACTGCTCCCAGCCTGGCCTCCGCTCTCCCTCCTAGAGGGGATGAGGGTGGCTGGAGACAGGTGGCTTCTTTCCCGCTCTGACCCTCCATGGCTGCCGGGGGCAGAATGCAGATGCCCGGGGACATCTGTGGTCGGAGCCCATTCCATCA